>NC_046192.1:27253519-28453519 GCF_011004875.1 Balearica regulorum gibbericeps | reverse complement strand
ATGAACTGATCATGTGTTTGTCACATTTATAAACCCTCCCATTCTGCTTTCAATCCTTTTAGACAGGAGTGAGAGCATTTGTTGCAGAGGTTTGGTTTTGTTGAGAGGTTTGATTTGTTGCTATCCTCTGTGCAGGACAGCAGCCACAGTCAGCTGAAACCGCGCAACAGCAGCCAGAAGGAATTAATGCATTGCCCAAATCTCTGTAAACGTGGAGAGCTGTGCGTACCGAGCTCTGAATGGTTCCTGCTGGTGGTCTGGAGACCAGCTTCTTTAAGAAAAAACAAGTGTTCTCACTCTGACCAGAGGTATATATTGCTAGCTTTTCAAAATGTAGAAGGATAGGGCCTAATATGTGTAAATTTATGAATGGCTACATTAATGTGCAGCATATCAGTGTACCAAACCTTCCTTGCTTCATCTAGCCCTCATATTAGCTAGTAACATAAGCCTGTGGAAGTTCTGCTTTTACTCCACTGGAAAAAAATGATTGCAGTCCCTCCCAGCCCCCATGGGAGATGTGGTGCAGGACAGCTCTAATCGTTAGCATTTGATAGATCTTTTTCCCAGGCTGCGTGCTGAGTCTGGCAGGTTTCCTCTATACAGGTGGGGTCATCAGTCCAGCAAGAATGATTTTGTTTGCTGCAAGCACAGTCCTGGAGTATGTTTGTGGGCTGTGTGCATTCAGTTTCTGAACAGTAGCAAAGGGTTTATATTACACCACTGGTTTGAAAATGAGTGAAGGTCTGAAAGAACAGCATGTATTACAAAAAGATTGGTACGTTGTATAAACTTGTGGCTTGCAATCAAACATTGAATCAAAAATTCAATTTGATATAAAAAGGCATGACAAAAAATGTCACTGTACGAGGCAGAAATATGAATGCAATATACAGTTGATTGCAGATGTGCTGTTACTGACATCTCAAAAAACAGGGAAATTTGCATTTGAAAGGGATGGTTGGATTTGGTATGAACTGTTTACGAACTGCTGTACTTGTTTTATAATAAAATCAATTTAACCTCATAATGCACTATGTTAAGATACTCCTTTTCAAAGAGGAGAAGCTGCTCATCTTTCCCATTACATTTTCTCAGATTATCTGAGGAACTGTGGCTGTGGTTCCATGTGCCTGTCGTCTTTAGCGGTGTCTGCCTGCAGTCAGGTTCCACCTGTGACCGTTCATTCCTGTCCCCTGGGTTGTGCCAGTGCAAGGACTGGGGGCACATAAGGTGAAGCAGATTAGTGAACTGATTTGCCTAGCAAAAATTAAAATAAAACTGTGAAAATGTACTTGAGTTGGTTTGTTTTTCAGGTGGATCGGTAGTTCACCACACGGCAAGAGAATCAGCAGTTCTAGTACACCGCAGACCGTGACATTTGAACAGGGCTGTGTGCCCTAATGGGAAGATTACCGTTGAGTCTTTGGCAGGAAAGATATGCCTCGGGATTCACAGGCCCTTGTTTTGAGCCTTATTTAAGATACAGAAACGCAATAAAGGTGTTTCATTTTGGTTAAAACCATCTTCTGGTCTAGAATGGCTGAAGCTGTCGATCCTAACGAATTTCCCAGTTTTCTCACCGGTGCGGTGCCCTGCATTTGTTGTTGTTCTGAAGAAAAAGGTTTTCCTGCATTGATTTCTTATGTCAGTATAACGTGATTATTTGCTGAGGAATTTGCTGCTTAATTCAAAATCAAAACTCTCATCTAGAAAAATAAGAATAATGTCAGGATCTAAGTCGAAGTTAAATTAGGTCAGTAGAGTTCTTCTAGTTTGGAGACTTTGGCTCGGGCGTTTAAATTTTAAGAGTGTAAAGGAAATATTTTTCAAATTGTGAAACAAATGTAAACTGGTGGAACACCATCTACCTGGGCTATCAAAACTGCAAAGAACTATTCAAATTGCCTAAAGCTATCTCAAAATGGCTGTGGATTTAAGATTAATGAGAAATATCTCAGAGGCGCTGTTGAAGACTCTCGTTCTGAATAGCTTGTTAGCAATACAGCTGCTGCTCTTCAGATCTGGAGAGGAGGATGCTTTCAATCAGATACACTCACAAGCAGTATTTCTTCCCTTGTCTGCTGAAGCAAGATAGCGATATCCAAATCAGACTACAGATTAATATGAGAAGAGTACCTAATTAGGTACTCTAAAGATTTTTCCAGGCTGATGCAGCAAACACTGGTAGGAAATGATTCACTTTTGATTTAAAGATATAAGAAAATGAAAAAGCCTTAGGTGAGTTTGTAGAGGAAAAGGAAGTGAGAAGTAGAAATTGCTTCTTTTTGCTTTGCTGTACAGTTTAAATGATTCCTCAGAGGTTCCACTGCACAGTCAAGGTAGTTTTTTAATTCACACTTTGCCTTTCTGGAGGCCTGTCCGTTTTTTTGCTCTTTGGTTCTGGGTATTACCAATTTCTATGTTTGAAAAAGGCATATCAATACTGTTTACAATTTACTTTAACTATACTTACTTAAAATAAAAATTAGCATCTTTACATTTAAAATTTTTGTGATCGTAGTTGTATCATGTACAGTGAGGCTTTGGGGAGCTCTTTTGAAATGTTATGGTATTTTATACAGTATTTCACAGTTAATAACCAATGCTTGTATCCAGCATTCCATTGCAGTTATTCTGGGGTCACTCAAGCTGGATGTTTTGTGTTTTGGCTCATTCTTTCGAAGTGTTAGCATTTCAGTAATTAGCCAGGGAAAGCTCACACCCTTTGTGTTAGTTCGTGTCTGGTTGACTGAATGCTCAGTGTGACAGCGGTGTAGACAATAAATCTAATAGCACGCTCTTATAGCTCTGGGTTTCTTATGTGCCTTCAGGTCATCATAGCTCTCTCTTCGCTCACATAAACAATACTTGAATATTATGATCTCAAAGAACTAATTTTGTGTAGTGAGGAATTTACCTGCCTAAGGTACCACCAGATGTCTGTCTCGATTATGGAAAAATTTTATCCAAAGATGATGATGTACAAACATAAAGAATAAAAGTAAACAAGGAGACATTGAGCAAAAAAACACCTGTTGAGCTCTCAGCCCACATTTTATCACTTTTGCAGAACAGCTTTTTGCCTCTAATGCTATTGGATGCTCCAAATGGTATATGGACATCTCAATTCAATACAAAACTACTTTTTGGGGTTAAAACAAAGAGTACCTGAAATCCCCGTGAGGCATGAAAAGTAGAAAGATTATGGGCTGGATTGCCTTCATAGTTGTAAGGGATTCTAGACACATTGTTCTGGCAGATTTACTGAAGGCCATTCAGCTCCAAAGCTCACAGGCACTAAACAGGAACAGAAAATAATGCAAACTCATTTAACATTACCTTTCTGTGAATGCAGTGAACACCACTGCCGTAGCCCTCTTGAGTCCACTCAGTCTAGCCTTACAAGAGCCTTATTTATCTTCCTATAGCTGCACTCGTTCTGTTTTTCAGATTCACCTGCCTCTCAGAAGACACCTTGTATCCAGCTGTCCTCTGAGTTTGGAGGTAAGAGTGCAATTTCTAACCTTGTGTGGGAGAAATCTAACTTATGTGGAGTTTCATTTAATGAACACACAAGAATTTTCCTGTTGAGTAACTCTATGTTAATAGACAGTTGCTTAACCTCTTTTCTGAGCACTGTGTTTCCAAACATCCCTGTGATTCAGGTGAGAAAGACATTGTTGGATCTTACTCTTTGTTCATTAAATTTCTGGACTTCACTTACTTAATATCATAGCTGTGTGAAGGAAGGTTAAAAAATTCCCAAACACCTTCCAATATCAACTGTGTACTATATTAAAATTGGAGAAGCTAAAGTTAAGATGTACCCTGTCTCCTCCATGGCTGGGATTTTCAAGGAATCCAGCCCTCAGTGAAGCTGAATAGACTCATACTAGTTTTTAGTAAGCACATTTAAAAATATTGTTTTGTATCTTTCTTAGACAAGTCCAAATGTATTCTTCATCAGAATAAAGAGTATGGTGATACAGGTGATTGCAACCACTGTCAACATCCTATTAAGTAGATCTTTTCTGGAGGGTTAACATTCAGTGCTTACTTCAGTTTTCATTTCACTTTGCTGAAATTTTGTGGGTTTGGAGCCCACTCCTGAAGCATGGCAGTTGTGTTACTCTGACCATCATAAGATCCTGCCCATCCCCATTATTACATACATCTCACCATTTTATGCTTCCAGAAGATAGTTGTCAACTTTAGTGTGTAATGCTTAACTTTTGATGTCCTTTTGTTCATGGAGTTTTGTAAACGAATTCATTCATTTCCCAACCTTTATGATTCTGGAGATTAGCTAGAATCTGTATATGCTTTTTGATTTGGGGCAAGTATTTCTATTCCTTTTGGCTTCTTCACAAAAATAGAGACAGTGATGGTCCAGATTCCAATCTTTATTAATTTTATGTTATCCAAGTTCTCTTGAGAGTTTTCTCTATTATGAAGAGTCAGCTATTTTCTGCTTTATGTGAAAGAGGACATGAACATCAGAAAGAGAAGTATGTGAAGAGAATCTGCACCCGGCATTTCCTACACTGAGCCAATTTTGGTTTTAGCAAAACTTAATACGATCCTGAATTTTAAGGTCACCCAAAATTAGGTAGAGTAACAGATGCCACTGTCAAAGAGAGACAAAAGCACTTATTGAAAAACTTCCATGTTTCTGTCTGTGAACATGTTCTTGCTGTTGGATTCTTCACTGGGTTGCAGTTGGGAATTACTGTCTCAGTCTTCAAAAGTGAAAGGTTGTTGAAATGACAAGCAATGACTGGCTCAGCTGTGGACCCCGATGCTCAATGGGTTTGTAAATCAAAATTTGGCCTAAACTGGGGAAAGGCCACAAACTTCACTGGAAAAAAAATTATGAACTGGGAGAATTAATGAATTAGGAGATGAAACATATGACTTAAAGATATTAATTAGTTCTATTGTTTCTCTTTATATTATACTTTATCAAAATACATTTTATATATGGACTTACAACTGAAATGAATGGGAGTGGCAGAGCACCCATATAAATATTTGTATTAATCACCATATACTGTAAAGTTAACAGGAACTGCTCAGAGAAAATAAAATAAAGCTAGTTTGTCATCCCCTTTATAGGTACGCTTTGCTCAATTCCCAACATGTTTTGTAGTTTTAGATTAATTCATTCTTTGACTTGAAGCTAGTCTTAACTGCAGTTCCAAATCTGTCACAGTATGGGAGAATTTAACTTTTTGCCATCAGTGTTATCAACTGCAGAAAAATCACTCCTCTGTTCTTTTCAACATACCCCGACAAAATAGTAATTCTGCAGAATGCTGAGGACAGGAGGGGACAGAGTTCTTCTGGAGTAAAGAGGAGCTAAAGGGGGGAGCCTGGATGTGCTAAGAACCATGGCCGCAACTCCCTCTAACAGTGAGGATTCATTTTGCTCTGCATTGCAGTATTGCACCCTGAATCTGACCATTCTTCTGCCGTCTTAAAATAGATGTGGAATACGGTTCTGTGTTTCCTGATCCTAAAAAGGCATCCCTGCTGTTGCTTTAAAAACAGTTCTAGGGGTTCTAATGTCTGAATTACACGCTTGATGCAAGTTGAGGTGCAAAACCCTTGTGCTTCCACGATCAAATTACTGTTTATTTCATCCCTCACAAAATTAAGAACTATGTGGTTGGAGGTCTCAGTAGTGGGTGAGAAAATAAGCAGGAAACAAGTACCGTGGAATTAGAATACATGTACTTAAACATTTGTCTATTCATTGACTGACTTTGCATTTTGAGGGCTTTATTTTACAAACTCACTATTGTAAGTTGTTTTATATAAAGTTTTGGCTAATTTTTCACCATTATGCTTCTGATGAGCAGAACATGGATGAAGTATAAATGTCTAGAATAAAAATGACTGCTACAGATGCACTGGCGTGTTGCTGTGTTTACAGCCAATGTATATGTAGGCTATCCTTTTAAAAGGAAACTTTCACCTGCTGAATTAGAAAAAAATGGTAATCTCTAGTTGTTCTCAAAAGTCAAAATTTTTGACAAAGGAGAATAAACAATGTCCACTAATACAAGTTTGAAGTATGTAATGATGATATATAATTGTCATGATCTCTTTTTAAGCTACAGACTTTATAAGAGCATGACCTTTAAGAATTCAAAACCTAAACTAAAAGGAATTTACAGAAGTATTTTTTATGTAACCATTATTTAAAGCTTCCACTCTGTAATTAAATTTTGTCTCCTTGACAAGGGAGAATGAACTGTTCCTGAAAAAGCTTCTCATATGGTTGGCAATATAATTAGAGAACTAGTTATGCAAATGTCACACAAAAATGACCTTTAATGAAGCAATATCAAATGCAAAAGCTATTACACTTATGCAGCATGAAGAACAGCTAAAATATGAGTTCTTGAAGTGGATCCTGGGCCTGCTACTATCCAGATCCCACTATGTGGGGCACCTTCTCCTACGTGGCTAAGACAGGATGAGATCAAATAGTCATGTGATATACGCAGTAGATGACATCGTGTAAAAGCTTGTGAAGGAATAATTTCACTTTGTGCCACAGCTGGCTGCAGAAAGATGATAGGATCTGTTACGTACGGTGTCTGCAAAGAAGTAGCTTCCCTTCAAGGGGACTGCAGTTTTGTAGAGCACAACTTTATGTCAGGACCATCGCCTGCGGCCCCAGTAGCAAAAGCTGAAATGACAGAAATTATTTCAAAGAGTTTGCTGGCTGGGGCTTCTGATCTGGAAGCAGGGGGCACAAAGCCAGCAGCCATGGGAATGATCCAATGAGTGGAGCAAAGGTACAAAAGAGCACGCTGGAAGGGACCAAATGGGAAACGAGGGGAGGCCAAGGGGATCGGAAGAGGCAATGTATTGCACCGACGTAAGGCAGGCTTGGCTACAGTCCTTGGCAAGCTCTGAGCCTCAGTCAGTGATGTGTTCTGGTGGTTTCTTTTCCCCTTCCCAACTTCTTCTTTTTATCCTGGTTCTTGATTTTTTTGTTTTTAAATTTTAAAAATATGCTACATTGCCTAGCTGCTGGGCTAGCTGAGAGTAACGATAAAGCGTCTCCCTAGCACATGTATTTCCCAGCAGTGTCTTTGACAGACTCTAATGCGAATACATGTTGACCTACATACCTATTAATCTATCTTCTGTACTTAGGGATAGCTGCTTATTAACAAAATCAGGAGGGCAATACCAGTTGGAATGTTTTACTTTCATGGACTTAAAAGTGCTTTTCATAAATCAAAGCACAAGATATATTTTTTTAAAAAAATAGTATTCACAGATGGCATCAAAAATCTTGTTGGGAAAGATATGCAATATAATGATTCTCTAACTTTTTTGTTACTCGGCTCAGTTTTTCCTTTTTCACATTTAGCAGGTGTCTAAATAATCACCTCAGACCAGGTTGATTTTACCTTAAAGTTTGAGTCTATGTATGTGGATATGTTAAAAAAAAAAAAAGACCACATAATTTTTTTGTGTCCTCTGCAATCTCTTTTTAGCATTTTTTTCCAGCCTGTGGTTATGAGGAAAAGGATGGATTGCTTTGTAAGACTGTAGAGCATCTGTCACAATTGGTCTTTAAGAACACATTAGACAGATACCTGTCAGGAAAGATCAATACAGTCAATATTGCCCTGAGGCTATGACAGCAAATTTTGCCCAGTGCCTTTATTTTTCATACACACTTAATTTTTAACATAGGCGGATCTCTTTCTTCTCATTCTGTATATGCTAAGATATTTTTGTTGCTGCTGGTTTTTTCCTTTTTAATTGATACTTTCACTAACCCATGACGGCACTGTGGTCAGAGTTGTCATCTTGTGTAGCTAGGTACCGAAACTGGCAGAACTGATTGCAAACAGAAAACTGCAATCTTAGACAGAAGTTCCTTTTTTCCTTGCTGTGAGCTTGTCAAATTGCAGCCTAGATACCCTGTTAAAACTAAAGACATTTATGCTTTTTGCTTAAGCACCTCGCGCATCACAAGATGGTTTAATCTCATGGCATTCCCTTACTATGGGAATTGAGGCTCCAGAGCGGAGCAGTTCTTGGGGTGTGATACAGATTGAGGGGTGATAGTCACTGTCTGAATTACTACAAAGAGCACCTGCCTACTTCAGGAGTATTTTTCAAAGTTTTAACTCTGAAAGTTTTAACACTGGCAAAAGAATAACAGATCAGTTAATCTGAGGTGGGGAGAACTCTGTGTCCTGGGTGGTTTTCCATAGGAGCTGGAGGTTTAGCAGTTTGCAGGAGAGTTACCATCTTGTCATGTGTATGAAGACAGCGTCAAGACTAGGGTGACTGGTACTGTCATACTAATGAATAATAGTCCCCTGCTTTATAGATACGATAAGAAACAGGTTATTCTGACTGAAACTGGCAATAAATTAAAACTGTTCCTTTGTAACTGCAGACTGAAGCAACGAGTGGTAACAAAGCTGCTTAATAAATTTATTTTTTAAATATTCCATTGAGAATTCAGAGCACATGTCTGTGCTTGCTCAAGGGATGATGTGTGGATTATGTCAGACAGATTGAATAACTGAGGCCATTTTATTGTACTCCAGCTACTCACAGTCTAATTAGCCTCTGCCATCAGGAAGTAGCTTTGCTACAGTGAACCTTACCTTCAGTGTGGTAGCTGTTAACAGCTCTTCTAAGATAGTAACAATTAACAAAATCTCAGTGTGGGTTTAATGCTAGCTGGTGGACACTAAGTGCACACCATAAAGCCATATATTGCAAATACATTATTGGGTCAGTCATCAAGGATTCTGCTCTCATTTAAATGAACAGAAAAATGAGGCTCAGGCTCCACAACCAAATCAGTGTATTTCTGTTGGCTTCAGTGAGTTTGGACACTGTTTTATCTATGTGTGCTGTGTTAAATATCTTTGAAAGATAACCTTTACAGCTTCCATTAGCAGTTTCAGTCACATTCAGTTCACAGCATTGTATTGCAGCATGTTTTCTCAAAAGTGGGCGCGTAGTGGTGGGAAAAATCCAGTTTGTGGAACATATGTATGTACCTTACTATTCCTAATTCTGTGAAAATGTTTCTTCACTTACACATTGTTTTACTAAACAGAGCAAGCTAAGAATTTTTTGTTCCGTGAAGAGTGATTTAAAGACAAGGCTATGCCTATTGATTTTCCTTAAATGATTTTATACGGTGTTTTAATGTGTTTCCAAGGGTTTACATTTTTCTTTTAGTCAATACTGGTATCCCACAGTTTTTAATTTAGAGATACAATCAATCATGGTTAAAACCATTTTTAAAATGTAGGATTTCAAGCATTCAAATTTGAAATAGAATTTGCCTGTGAAAATTGCACTGTAAACTGAAAGAGCAGGTACTCCCAAGTAGCATAGCTGGATTGCCTTAAATAGGTTCTCAAGAAGCAGTTGTCTAATAGTTTAAAACAGTGCACTCCTGTTATAGCTAATATGCCTTCAGACCATTCCGCTGAGGTTCAACATAATCCAAGATCTCATCAGCTTTGTTTTTAGAGGCTTGACTTTAAATGTAAAGCCAATAATTGATTTTAATAGAAATGAGAAATAGATACATTAGGCTTGATTTTAAAAAATAATTTTAGTCCAGAATTCAAACTAAACAGCATAGTCAACTATGCTGACTATATCACAAGTCTACCAATATTGTCTGGCTTTCTTTACGGCCATCCTGCTGCCACGATGGGAACATGTGAGACTCTTCTGGTTTCAGAAACAGTCGAAAAGTATTCCCTATCTAAAGAGCAGTGTAAATAGAATAACTCTACTCTAGATGTTCTTAGTGCTTTCAGGGGAAAAAAGTCTGTGTGAATTTGATGTGGAAATCTTCTTATGTTTTAGTCCAAATACCTGTTTATTCATCAACTCCTTGCTGTATCACCACCCAAAGAATGCAGTACTTATTTTAAAATCTTGTGATGCTGAATCAGACCAATCAATTTGATTTTTTTTTTTTTTTGCCTGACTTGTGATTTTTACGTGATTGGCTTTAACAATACTGTAAACATAAAATTTAATATTTAGGAAAGATTGTTTTCTGCTTTGAAAAGAAGGCGGTGGTTTCCTTCCCATTCTTGCATAGACTTGCATGTCCTGCTTTAGGTTAGGCAAGCTGAAATGCTTCATTTTACAATCTTGATCTAATAACTGGATAATAAGGCATTTCACAAGAGCCTTCTATCATGTGATAGCCAGTTTGATGTCTAATACTAGTATTATACTCAGACATTAATAAGCATGAGACTAGGAAAGAAATTCGTTCTGCTGGCCACATGAAAAGAAACACTACAATAGTTCTATTGAGACATTTTAGTGTTTGGAGCAGAAACTTTCCATTAGTCTAGGGAACTACTGTAGTCAAGGACGTACTGCGCTGTTCCTGTATAGAAGAACATCCAAATTTGATGAAGATACAGGATTCCGCAAAGCCTCTTGAGTTCATCTATAGTGCACGGTGTATATATATATATTCCTGAGTGAGGTGGGATGAGTACCTGGGTGTAGCCATTACTGGCGTACTGCTCCATACTCACTAGTTGAAAGCACAAGTCTGAATTTCCTGGGCACTGAAAATATGTGAGCAGGCTGAATCTTATACTGGCACTGAAGCTCACCAAAGGTTCTTCACGTGTCAGATTCCAGGTAGAAAGCAGGATGGAGTTTCCTAGCACTTGATGCTCTTCGTTGCTATGGGCCTCTGCTAGGTAAGAACAGAGCCAAACAGGTTGAGTTTAGCACATTGGAACAGAAGGGTCTGCAAACCAGTAACACATACTCGTCTCCAAAGTGGCACTTCTTCTGCAACAGAAGCCAAAATTCTGAGTCTCAACCGTATGCTATTGTCAAGTAGATTTTGTTTATTTGTACTGGCAAAAGCTGTTTTTCAGACGGCCTTATCAGTCACTGCGGAGAATGACCATCAGTAACAACTGGGACTTAGTCCCATTACTTATGTTAACAGAGATTTGGGCTGTGGTCCTAAAGAGCATGACCCTCCTCACCGTATGTGTGTCAGTAAGGCGCCGTGAGTTGGATTTTCTTTTCTTTGGATTCCTTCCGAGTCTATGACAATGCATACAGACAACATCACTGAAAGTGTTAAAGCTCAACCTGCGCTTTCAGAAAAATGTCTATGCAGCCTTCACTTCAGGTTGTCTGCGTATATGTGTAATGACAGTCCTGGATAACCGAATTGTATACTAGATTTCCCTGTGGCGGATTTCTGTCCCTCACTTGGAGGTGTAGCCACACTGGCTGTTGCCTCTAGAGGTCTGTGCTGTCTGTTCTGGAAATGGGATGTGTGTGTTGCAGGAAGAGAAGCAGCAGAGCAGTGATCTCATACACCAGCTTCAGGCAGTTGACATGGCTGTTCTGCTTCTGCCAGAGGGTTCCAAGAAATTCACCTGAAACGCTGCTACAATCATTCATTAATGCTTACCTCATTTTTCTAGATGTCCACTTTGGGATGCTGTGTACCTATAGGTGGAAAACAAGTCAAGGTATGTGTGAAGGAGGGAATTGGAGGGGAGATGGACCAGTATGATTCTTTGGACATTCAAACACTATTTTGGTGCTAAGTAGTCTAGTGAAATCAGGTCCCAGTGATTTCAAATCAGATGCCTCAAATTAGTACAGACTTTTCACCTAACTATTTCAGGTTTTCACTCTTCATCATTTGAGATGGTCTTTATGGAGGGCCATGAAAACAAATTAATGGAGGCAAATTCCTAAATAATACAGTGAAATTACTACAGTAAAGCATTCCAGGGAAAGGAATAGTTCTCTCTTCAAAGCAGGGTGTAGTTGTGCATGACCCTGCCTTTTCATTTGGTTTGTATAGAAAGGAATTGCTCGTTTGTTTTAGTGCTTATGCTGAACAACAAAGAAATGAATATATATTATATTATATATATTTGTATTAGATAATACAAATGTAGACCTCTGTGCCAAAGATGTGATAATTTCTTACGCTAAATGGCTGTGTTCGGGTTTGGGGTTATTTTGGTCACTGAAAGGCAGTTCCTAGACATACAGGCAGATAATAGCATTGCATTGTTTAATAACTTGAAATGCTTTAACTGCAACTCCAAATGAAAATTATTCAATTCATCAAGGCAGTCAGATAAAAGAGAGATTAAATCCTGAAACTCAAGGAAACAGAAGTGAAGTTTTATCTAACTGCCAGCAATGTTTTCTCTAAGAAACATGCACTATTTAAAAAGGCGCATCTAATTTTTTAACATTATAGCTGCTCTCAACAAGTAAGAAGCTGACTCTATCATCGTGGCTGTATCTGGGGAACATTTACTGGTGCTACAGAGACGAAGAGAAATGGTCCTAATAGCTGAATGGCATGGCAAGGTCCCTGAATTCATTATAATATTCCTGAGGAACCTTGTGCTTCAATGTTAAAAAAGAAGTATTAAGACAGATGAACTTCAGTACTCCTTCCTATTGCTCATTCCCATTTCCCCTTCCATGGTGTCTAATATGCCTTATCACCTCTTTTTTCTAACCTTGCACAGTGTAGACACTTTATCTTAAAAAAAAAAAAAAAAAAAAGTTCTTCACTGTTCCCATCCTCCCAGTGCAAAAAATCTCCACCAGCTTAAATGGAATCAAGTTCGTGAAATCAAACTCTCAGAAATTAGGAAATACTACAATTTCTTCATCCGTCTTAGAGAGCAATCATTGAAAATACATGTCCAGCCCCATGAATCGCCTTATGCTTACCTCCTCCACTATCAGAGTTCTTTAGAAACTTCCTCTTTAGTGATACTTTTTCAAAATTTGTTTGAGAGGCTTGAAGATAGTATAGTTATTTGGTTGAATCAAAGCAGTTAATATACATTAATACTGGTAGTCATAGTGCATATCCTAAAGCCTAGAATACTTAGCGGTTTTATAGCACTCAGCATTTTGATGTCCTACTTTGCAAGAAGCAGCCACACAGTGGAATTTTATTGACTTGCATAAAATTATGGATTAGAAAGCCACATAACAGGAGGAGTATTACAGGGCAATTAAGGTTTGTTAAAGGTATAAGCAAATGCTGAAATGTTAGTGAGACCTGTGCAATAACCTTTTCAGTAACCAGCACTATTTTTTCTGGCTGTGCTAGGTGAAGTCTGTAGTGTAGATCAGTCAGCCTGCTGCTCTGTCCTGCATGGGAACAGGGACAGCCTTGTCCTGCATGGAGTCAAAGTGATTTTTGTGGACAGATGGTGGTGTGGTTATATGACACCCTGTTCTAGCAAAGTGCTGCTATAATGAACTGCTTCTCTGGAAACTCTCAAGTAAAATGCTAATGAACTTTCCAAGAGAAATCAGCAATTTCCAATTCACAGTAGAACATGGGATGGAGATTTTTAGATTGCAATTTTCTTTCATTCTGTAAGAGTTTATCAGAAAGCAAACACTGATGGTATGTCTGAATCCTCAGACACTTTGTGCAGGAAGCTGGCATCTAAAGTTTATTTCACAATGTTAAAGTTTTTTCCTCCAAATTGCTGCCAAATTGCACTTTTGTGCTCGGGCTCCTCTAATCTCTAGTATGGCAGCAGGGTTTCAATCGTCTGCCTTACCCAGAGGTAGTGCTGGTGTCCTTTTTTGTCCTTACAGAGAGGAGCGGTCTGCGGATAGAGTACCACGAGTGAGAATTAAGTCTCAACAGTTTGGCAGTTGATCTGGTGTCCCACTCCAGCACAGATTTTCTGTGAAACGTTAAGTCGCTTTTCTGTGCTTTACTGGTCTTTCTGTGCCTAGCTATCTACAAAACGAGGTAGGTGCTTGAGCACACAAGTCCTTGCAAGGCTTTAGGCCAGCATGTGCTGAAATTTCCACAGGGAGCCCGCAGAGATTTCATCTTCTGTCCCTGCAGTGACTGATGCTGCTGAGAACCCTCAGCCGCAGCTGCGTGGCTAACTGTAAGTTGTATAAACACTGCGGTTTCAATCTGCTAGTTTCTTGAAGGCTAAAATTACCTTCTCTTATGTAAAAATATGGTAGTCACATTTGATGGGTTTCTTTTACTCCCCACCTTCCGAGGTAAGGTTCACAATGGCACTAAGTTACAACTACGCCTTTGTTTGTGTGTTTGGGACAAAGAGCTGTTTACAGATCCAGGGTCTAGATTACTTCTACACCTTGCCTACTTCATCAGTACGCAGTCAAAAGTTACATGATAGTAAATGGCTTCAGCTGGCAAGCAGCTCTTACACAAAAAGTGGGTTCATGGTTGCTTAACGCATTAAGTGCTTTTCTCCTCAGTTGTACATTTGACAAGCAGGGTTTTTTTAATCTTACTTACCTCTATTGACTTGATCCAGTAGTGTAAAAGCAAAACACTTTGATGAAGAAATAGATTTTTTTCTGTTTCTTAAGTGACTAGTGTTTCTGCCTCTTCAGTTTTATTTACGTTGATTCAGTGAATTAGTGAAAAAAAGCCCTGCCTATACAAGTGCATGAGTTGGCCCATTCAGACTGTTGTTTTTAAAGTCCAGCAGTTGCTCCCTGGCTTTGCCAACTCAAGGCTGTAACACCTGAATCCCATATCTCACAGGAGGCGGCTGCCCATAGGATGTCTGAGCAGTTCAGTCTCTCCCTAAGCATAGGGCAGACTTAGCAAAAAGCATCGGAGTTGGTGTAGCCAGCGTTCAGTGGTTCACCATCACTCCTGATGACAAATGCAACTTGGTTTTCTGTGTGTTTTGGGGAATTTTTCACCCAGCAGAACAAAATATCATGCTGACTTTAGATGTTGAGAACAGACACAAGGACATGGAACACGTCCCTGAGCCTGATGGTGGTAATTTTCTCCTGTTTCTTTCCTAAGCTTTTGTTTGCCAACTCTTTGAGGGTGGGCTTTTACTTTGATGTTTTATTGTCTTTCAAATCACTAGTTTTACTTTTACCACCAGTAATTTTTTGAGTGCTTTGGAGGGAGGGGGGAAGGGAGAAAAAAAGAGATGTAGTAATTATGAATGTATTTGGTTAGATTATAAAGTCTCAAAGCTCATTAAAAATGGGAAACCATGGCAACCTCAACAATACATCCCACACATATTATACCTACCTAACAATGTGCAAAGTACATTTAGAAAAGAGAAATTAAGCATGAAGAAAAGGGGAGAAAAAGCATTCACTTTTTATATTGCTATTTTTAATTCTCAGATCCTGCATATCGACATACTTGTGCTGGCAGCACTTCTAACTCGTACATTTAAAAAATAAGCAACTGATCAGGCTTAATATGGGATCTCTTCTCAGTATCGTTCTTTATTCTCCTGAGATTTCCTATCTTGTATTTTTAGTAAAGGACAGATTTAATGGGAGGTTAGTAGCCGAGGAAAGAAAATGTGAACATCGCAATTTCCCTGGACCTGTCTCTCCTAAGAGACGTTTGGAGTTTTGGACAGTCCTGCCTCTCCTTGACTCTTCAGATCACGAGAAAATGGGCAGAAATTTCTCTCTTTCTGCACTAGTATATACTCCATATGTAGTATAAATCTAACATCAGTACTGATCATCTAATTGAAAGATTCTTGGTCTTTGGAGACAAGTCTCTTGCAGGAACCCTGCAGAGTTACTGGACCCATTTGTGCATGAATGGTTGCAGAATGAAGAGCGGTTTGAGTTGTAGTTTGGAGTTCAAAAGCAGGCTGTCTGAGGAAAGGCATCTCCCTGTTCCAGCACTGCCTTCCCTCCTGCTCCATCCCTGGAGTTCTGGGACTGATGACAGCAGCTCTGGTCTTCTTCCAGAGGGGAAGGAACCAGCCCGAGCATGGTGGTCAGTAAGCAAAAGATACTTAGTGTGGCTTACGGAGGGATATACATTTTCTAGTGACAGATATTTCTGTGGTCGACAATGAATTTAGATCTACAGAAGATAGGTTTGCTTTTTATTGACTAGTGGTCAAAACCTTGTAGAAGCGACCCACAGCTCTACAGGGTTTAGGACCATGAACTGAAAAGCACTGCTAGAATACAACATTGCCTTCTCTTAAAGCTGAAATTGCAGATCTGTTAAGATCAATTAAAGGATTTTAGAGAATACTGGGTTTCACTCTGGGTGTAACGTTTATTTACGCGTATTTTCTCTTTTAAAATACATAACATTTACATTTGAAGCTTAATTAAAACTGTTATACCAGAGGATAAACACGAGGCAGATGTAGCTTTCTCTTAAAATACTTTGATATCACAAGGATTAATCACGCAGCTCTTGTTCAACATGAGACTCTGCATTGTAAGAAAATCAAAATATGTTCTAGAGGCTATAGCAGTAACTGATAAAAGTGTGAATATGCAGAAGTGGATTCTGGAGGCAGCAGAAGGAGGTGCAGTCTAACCGCTTTGCTCAGAATTTCCAGACCAATGCTTATACATGGCAAATGAAACAGCTGGCCATTCCCTTTCTAATTTTGGTGGAGTTATTCTGATTAGTCTAACCTGAGAATTTGGCCTTGAATACCTGCAATATCTGTATAGAATATTTTCTCAATTATGTCTGAATAGCTGTGCCACCAAACAGATCCAGAGTGGAAAGTTTAGGCTGAGTGTGGAAATGGCTGTGATTCATCCCTAGCCATTCAGGTAGGGGTGTGCGAAGACTGGTGTCGGACTTCAGAGGGAAGACTTTGAGCAGTGTGTACTGGAAGGCAATCCCTCTGCTGTAATTCTGATTTTTCTTACCCTCATAAAGGTAAAATTATTTTAAAAGGCTGTAATTAAGGACAAGAAAGAAGAGTGGTTCCTTTGGGCTGCCAGAGATTTTGTATTTTGTCAATTGTAGGATAGCAATGCCCCTCTGTCATCTTTGGAGCAAGGACTTCACAACTTGAACAGGAAAATGTTCTTTGTGTCACTGATTTTACTGTTACCAGTATCCCACTGTTGTAGAAATAAGTAAAATTTCCTCTGGCTTTTCTGGAAAGGTATTTTTTAAAAATGGAATCTATTCATAGATGGGAAGTCTTTTTTCTAATGGCCATGGCATTACACATACAACCACTGTAACTGGGGACATATAATTGTGTTTCTTTTCCGGTGCTGCTTATATGTGCCAGTCAAGAGATTGGCATTCCTCACTTCTGCAATGAATTTCTGTAAGCATTTTATGACTAACTTGTTTATTTCTAATGTGCTTGTGGTTAATTGTGTGAAGTGTTACCTGTGAATCTCACAGCTTCCTTGGCTGCACTGTGAAGAAATAAAGTCACAAAGACTCCAGTGACCTTTTAGGAAACTAAAATGAAGTTATGCAGTTGCTGGGTTTTGTTAGGAATGCTTTAAAGGTACAGCCAAAAACAAGCTCATAAATGTTTGATTTCATGTACTTTTCAGTGGTACTAATTGATACAGTTAAAATATCTTAAAATTTCTGTGAAACAGAATATAATTTTCCAGATAACAGTGGTAGATAAGTATTGGTAATAGATGTTAACACAAAAGTCAAGGGGCTGTGACATCCATCAGGCCTTCCTGATAGGGTTTTTGATTTTCTGTGTCTGTGTTGATCCAGGATGTTTTGGTAAAAACTGGGAATAATGACCCTGACATCACACTTGAACTATATTGGCCTGCTCAGGAAATGCTTCCTGGATTACATCTCTTCAAAAGGCACACTTTCCGTAAGGGTAGTTCATTCCAAGTTTATCTGTGTTTTCTATAAAAGTACCTGAATTCGGATTTTTTGGTTTAGTAAGACAGAAGGTGAAATGCTAATTAGTAAGGCCTAGAAACTGAGTAATCTAAAAGTGACTGACTGATCTTTGTGACTTCCCATACTGTTCTCTCTAAAGGCCACAAGTGGAAGGGCAAAGGAATAATTTTAATTTGTCGTATACTTCCATTACAAGATAATAGGCTAAGGGGATTCTGCAGCCTCAACAGCAGCTTTGCTTTAGCATAAGCTTCATTACCATGTGGCTTTTTGTTTGTTATGTCTGTTACGGTTTTACCAAGTTTTTACAGTCTTCATCCCATTGCCTATTGTTTATGGATATGATGCACAGAGATAATAATAGATTGCAGAGCCGTGACACAGAACCAAACTTGACTTGCATGTCATTTGCTGAACCAGGCTGCAGCTCATGTTGTGGGGCTCTCACTGGCTGAACAAGAACAGAAAGTGTGCTGGGGGAAAATTTTTTGATTGAGCAAACCAACACATGCCTTCAGTTAACCAAGTGTAAAGGCTGAAATATACTCTCTAGTCCTTGGTTAGTCATCCCTACACTGTCTTAAAACAATGTAAGCCCTTTGCTTTGAATGTCCAATATAGAAAGCTTACTATAGGTATTGACTGATCAATTTTAATTCATTGCTGTTTAGATATGTAGGAGACGAGCAGAAGCTCCACACATTGCCCTTTGATTGATGATGTAGCTATTTCTAATTTAAATTAGCAATTATACAATAATTTTCTCTTACTGTAGTCTCGGTCTTTGACAGAGTAAATTTTTAATGACTAATCAATATGGAAATTTCAGGTAGAAACAGAAATTGCTGCAAGGCCCATTTTTCTCTAGAGATTGGAGATTTCATGGATGTTTCTTGAGAAAAGTTGTCTGAATGAGCTGTGCAGATCCTACTGGTTTTAAACTGGGAGGGAGAAAAACCCCAAACACCCAAGCTAACAACCCCTTCTCCCTAAAAAGCAGTTTTTCTCCAGCTGCCTCACCGCACTCTTGCAGGAAGAGGCCCTGGCAATCAAACCAAGCCCCAGCAAAAATACAGCTTCAGCAGAGTTGATGTTGAAGGGTGCAAGATAGACTCTTACGTAGCTGCTAACAGTACCTGATCCATGTCTGTTTGATCCCTCTACCCTAATAATTGTGCTTATTGTGTTTAGTAGGTGTGCACAGAGTCTGCTTTCAGACGGTTGCGTTCTGAGTCCCAGTGAGGCTGCAAGTACTAGACATGGAAAGGGTATTCTTGGTAAAGGATGCCACTGCCACGCTGGGAAGATTATTTGGAAACTAAAGGGTTTGCTGCGACAGCTATCGTACGCTTTCAGAAAAACAAGGTTGAATTTGCAAAGTTTGAAGAGTCACAAGAATGCCAGTCTCTGGCATACTATCAGGTTCTGAGGAGTGGTGTTCTTTTTGGTTACATTTTTCCTAATGGAAAATCTTGTTGAATTGAATAGATTATATGCTGCCAGAGAAAGATTCAGTCCTGTAATTGAAAGATTTGTTATTACATTTTGTACTTATCAGACTAGCTTCTCTGATTTTGTTTGATTGTTTTTAAATTTTGGTCACCAGATTTTATCCCTTCCCATAGAAATGATGTCATGTCATGATAACACTCAGGTGGCTGGGAGCAACATCAGAATTGAACCGAAACAGTGTACTATCTCAGTTCATAGCTAAAGACAGCAAATGTACATTGTATTCTGTGTATTTCTACAACTTAATTGAAAAAAAAACCACTAAGTAACCTTTTGTTATGCCAGGAAAAATGGAAATTATAGCCCATTGGAGGTAAAGGCTTGATGTTACAAAATAAAAGGGAAGTCATAACCATCAGGGTCCTATTACTGCTAATTAGTGTTTGGGCTGAAGGGTTAGTACTGGCCTTGTAGCAATGTCTCAAAAAAACCAAATTACAACATCCAAAAGGTTCTGTACTAAATGTAACCTTGAGGGTGCAAGCAATTATTAATGGTGGTGTACTGTGGTTGAAGGTAGTTGAAATTGAGCAGGTATTCACTGAAAGTGTAATAAGCTGTGCTGTATTATTTGCCTTAAAAGCGTTAGTTTCGGTCAGTCAGAAGCAGGATTTCATTCTGAGACATTCTGGATTATCTGATTGGAATAGGAGGAGCATGAGGAATCCCCAAAAGATGGTTCCAAAAGGCAAGCCTAGCCCTCCTTTAGTGACTAGGAAACTCAAGACAAATGGATTTTGCAAACTGCTTCAAAGAAATAACAATGCATTTATGAATTTTGGTATGAAACTTGTGAAGTGATCCAGTCCCACTGGAAATTCATGGAACTAGCATTACTGAAATGCAAATATTCTTTTTATAGTCTCAAATACTGAAAAATTACAAAGATCATCATGCTGTTGTAGAAGGGCACCAGTCATAGAAGAAAATACTTCCCATTTATGAATAAAAAGGAATTGAATGAGAAAACAGCCCCAGGAAAATCTAGAAAGAAGCAGCTCCTGGTTACGTGGATAGAGAACAACATCTCTGTATTCTGCTGCTGTATTTTGGGGAATGAGGGACCAACAGTGTATGAAGTACAAGAGGGAGAAGTAGAGGGAAAAGGAAAAGAAGGATTGCATGACCAGTCTCTCCGATCTGTAACACACTACTTAACCGTGTTTCTTAAAGCTGTTGCAGCTACGTCATTAAACAGGGATCTCTTTTTTGGAAAAAAGAAGTGGGAAGAGTGAATAATCCAAGGGAAACCGAGTGGCTCAAACCCAGTAAGTAAATGAAGCATTTGCCCAGAAACGGACCCAAGCTGTTCTCTCTGCCCTCACAACTGGCTGGAAACAAGAAACTCCCGAAGGCGTACAACTGCAAGGGCAGGTACTTCAATTTTGGAGCTCACTGTGTAGTGATGCAACTTTGTAGCTGCTGGATGGGACATTTATGGACATGCCCATAAAATAATATCAAATTACTTCAGTTTGGTTATTTTAAACCTCCCCTTTAGAAAGGATCAGATGTGACTTTTAAATGCCTGGGATTGGCATGCCGAAAAATCTGAAAAGGAAACTACAAAGTGCAGCAAAGCTTAGCTCTGTTGGCAACGAATAACATTATGTGACGTGTTTATATGCTCAAATCAGAGCATCACTAGAGAGTCTCTCTATAATATGAAGAGTAATCGCCTAACTTAAATTTTAGTCCAACATTGGCTTAGAAAAAAGTCCTAACTACTGTAAAATGGGGAAAGAAACTATTGTTAATTACAATACTCTGTAGACGTAGAGCAGCTTTTACGTTTCATCTGCATTGGCTGTGAATTCATGACTAAAAGCAGGGCTGGTGCTGCCATTTTACATGCAATTAAATATGACTTTTTTTTTTAAAGAGACAAAAACGATATCTTGACTTGATCCATCTTTGATTATCGAGTAGAGAAAAAAATTTTAAAACCACAGTAACTAGTTTGAAATAATTGAAATAATTTTAACAGTCACAGCTTTTGTTAAAGTGCCTCAGAGCAGAACCTCAGAGTTAGCTGCCAGGCAAGAGCACGGCCCTTGTTGAGAAAGGTGCCAGTGATCTCCGCGTTAATCTGGAAGGATGCTGTAGTACGCAACACAAGCTCCAAGAGAAGAACCCTGTCAGCTAGAATGCAAATGAACCGGCTGACAGAAGGGCATTTTCTCTGGCGAGGAGCTGGGTTCCTGACGGGAGTGTGCGAATGCACGGCTGGCAAACCTTCCCGAGTGGCAAGCTTTGTGAGGTGGTTTGCTTTGCTTGACTGTTACAGGGGAGAACGGTTATGGTAGAAAATGTATGTTTGAAGATGAGATATGAAGATGGCGTAACGAGTTGTCCATTAAAGCTTTTCTTATTTTTTATCTTTTTGAGAAAATATTTGGAGAAAAAACAGGAGGGAAATGAGTATGGATCATAGCAGAGAAGGACAAGATTTTCATCACATTTCACATGATTCTGTACAGAGCTTCAGATTTGGTAATAAGACTGGAACCTGGCTCACATGTGCCAGGAGATTGTGACGATAAAGACGGTCATTCTTTGGCTCTGAAATCTTGCACCATTTGTATGGTTTTGTTGTAAAGCAAAGGAAAATGTGGTGATTTTTAAATGTGTTTTTATGATTTAGCTGTTTTCACTGATCTGGTCCAAGGTCACACAGCTGCAGACCTTGAACACGGCTAAGCCCCTGCCTGGGAGGGAAAGGGGATTCAGGAGAGCGTTGCAGAGAAGATGGCTGCAGGCTGACAAGGAGAATTGGGACCTATTGGCACCTCGGTCTCACAGTTTTAACTCCTATGAATCAGGAAAATGAGAGTTTTCTAGCTTTATATCCAGGTAAGCTTCACAGCCCAACAGGATTAGAGTGAAAGGTTCTGATGTAGAATTTCAGGTGAATACACCATCTTTCTTGAAGTCAGTAAGTTTGAGATTCCAATGTCATCTTTCATGTAATCCGTGTAATTGAGGGGTTTTTCCTAAACATGAAATGATTCCGACTTTACTGCAAATATTAATTTTTTTCTAGTAGTGCCTGTATTACTACTTCCTAGACTCCTAAGGTTAAAAGCAAGGCCTGTAACAGTTTGTAGCCCCTATGCATCAAGCAGACAGGAGGAATGTGATACACCCTCACCACTACGTTGCACTAGCAGCCTGTTAGTTGCTGGGAGAGAAGCTTCTCTGGTCATCCTGAATCACTACACATTCTCAGTACCTGTATTGCAAATGGGGAGTAGCATTCCAGTGTCCTTTTCTGTTCCCAGAAACAGACCCCTCCAGATTTAGAACTGTTACATTTTTTCTGTCAGTGGCTTGGTGTGCCCATTTCATTTCTACCAGAGTTCTGATACTGTGAGGAAGAAGGGGAAAAAAAAGAGGCTCAAGTGAGAGAGACAATGGAGTTTAACAACAGAGGAAGCCATTTCATTTTAAGCTTTCTCTCTGATGGGGTCCCTTCGTCTAATGTATTCCAGATTAAGCAACTGCTGCATAGTGTGAATTCCATAGTGTCTGCCAAATGTAAACACTGTATTTCAGTGGAAAGGCATTTGATTTGATTTGGAATTTTCTTATTGGTGATTTAACAAACAAAAGAGCCTTTCTCTTTTTTTTTTTTTGAAAGGGTGATCTAGTGGAGAAACCACTTACTCTCTCTCACTGATTAATCCGTCAAGCTTCCATCATGCATGTCACCTGTTAAGACTAGATTTTCTTCAATTGGATGGGAGGTTTTTTAGGAATTTTTAAGAATATTTTAGAAAATAAGACCATAGCTTTCTGTGCTCAGTCAATCTTTGTATCGCATAGCATATTTCCTGTTTTTCTTTTCCATTTTAGCTTTTGTTACCTCTTCAGCAATCTCAGTCTCTCAGATACTGCGTAATGAGGAAGGAAAGCATTGCAGGTCTTTCACCTTTTTGAAGGGAATGTATGAAGTAAACTAATACGTATGCCCTTTCAGCACTGAGTGTTCAATTCTGAACCAAAGAAAATAGTTTGCTAAACCAGGGCTCACTAAAACTTTAGTCTTTTTTCACTCCTTGCCTTGTGGCATGACAGATGAGTGTTGTTTTGCTGGCTGTTGCTGCAGGGACCCAGCCATAGCAATGACAGCAGCAGAGGCAGTCACAGCAACAGGTGTAGAAGGCAGAACTTACCCCCTGCAGTGGGATCTCATGTGCAATAGAATATTGCAGGACTGGAAGGTGCACTGATAGCAGCAGTGTTGGGTCTCTTGAGGAAAATACGTGGTCAGGCATGTTTGGGTGTTAGGTGGAGTGAGGAGGAGTAGGGAAACACACAAACTGGTACGTGTTTGAGGAGATACATCTCTGCTTTGATAATAAAAGCATATTTCCTGTTGTTAGGCACCTTAATAAGCCACAATGATGGGTGTGTGATGAAAATCCTCCCTTACCGATAATTTCTGATATAAAGGTCATCTTATATTATGAAAACTCACTTTACAAGAATTTTCCGAAGCAGAAAAACAGTAGTACTTGTTTTTATTACTTTTTTTAAAAAAAAAATTTTTTTTTTCAACAGTATTTGCTCAGATCAGAACAGCATCAGGACACTGGCAGATGCTGCTTGAGGACCTGGGTCTGTCTGGTGCAGCAGCCACGTCACCTCAGACTCCCTCCACAGACCCACTTGTGTCAGGTTAGGGCTGGGCGTCTGGCCTCACTGTCACTGCCGTTTTTGTATCCATCCTCAGGATGGATGCAAACTTAGATAGCCTAAAATTTTAGTAAGTATAGTGAATTCTTGAGCGAAAAAAAGGAAAGTGTTTGATGCAGGCTGTTTTCAGCATTCACATGAGTTTTTTGTTGCTTGACTTCTTTCCCATCTTCTCCCTCTGCTGCACATCAGCGTAGCTCTCTCCTCAAATGGCACCGCATCGTGTTCCTCCCCCATTCTACTCCCACTCCAAGATGTGCAAGTAGATTTAGTGACAGCAAGGAAGTCTTGGAAGAATAACCTATTTCTGTTTTGACTCAAGAAATAATGTGCATATTGAGGAAGAATATGTATTGTAATGTATGGTCAAGTAAAATAGCAACGTGCGTAGCAGCTAATCACATTTTTAATGGCACATGTATGTGTCGTGTTTTGTATGCTTTTGAATGCTTATATGTCCTTCCACAGTTAAAGTAAAGAACAGTTAAGGACAGGGCAGCGCTGCTAATACAAACACCTTACCCAACAGAAAAAAAGTGCCCCAGCAAAGATAGTACAGATCTTAAGAATAGGATTGTGCCTCACATGCTTAATGCACTGTCAAATGGAGCCATAGACATGAAAAGTGCAGTCTGAAAGACAAGGCCTTTCCCACCTCTGAGTTGTTGTACGCTCTCTGCAGACTCCAGCAGATTTTGCAGGAGAGGAAAAGGGAGATTGCAGAATAGCCAGAGGCCTGCCTGCAGCTGGCCTGTTGTCTCCTCACTGAGCAAAATGCAGTACTTTGGGAAGGTCCGTGTTAACTACTACACAACGAAACTATCAACATGGCTATGTTGTGGAAGTAAAGACATCTGACAGGGTCTCCACGACCAGCCCTGGACTAAAGTAGTGATGTAGGGGTAGCAGAACTCAGTATGTGGGAGTGAGCAAGGTCAGAAAGCAATGGCTGCTTTTAGGGAATCCCTGGCCCTGCACTGTGGGGAGATCCTAGCTCTGCAGCACGCTGTTCTCTCCAGAATGGATGTAACCAGCTGAAAGGTTCTAGTTTCCTCCTTTTCCTCAATCATCTCCAGTGCCTTGACTGGACAGAATAGCTTAGAGTCAATAATTGACTCTCCCAAGAGTCAGTAATTCTGCAGAAGGAGAGACAGTGGGTCCCCCTCATAGGCAT
Organism: Balearica regulorum gibbericeps; assembly: GCF_011004875.1. Lineage (NCBI taxonomy): Eukaryota > Metazoa > Chordata > Aves > Gruiformes > Gruidae > Balearica > Balearica regulorum. The sequence continues at coordinate 28,428,434 of NC_046192.1, read as the reverse complement.
TTGGGGTCATTTGCACTGCAGAAATGGAAATTCCCTGCAAAACAGGTGGGATTTTACAGCTTCCAGATCATCTGTGTAGATATGCGTGCATTTTTGTGGATAAGTATAGGAACGTTCATATATATGTTGTCCTGGTTTCAGCTGAGAGGATTGATTTTCTTCGTAGTAGCTAGTGTGGGGACACGTTTTGGATTTGTGCTGGAGACAGCATTGATAATATAGAGATGTTTTTGTTCTGTGGACTTACTGTTGAGCGGTGTTTACACGGGGCCAAGGCCTTTTCTGCTTCTTGCACTGCCCCGCCACTGGGATGGCTGGGGGTGGACAAGAAGTTGGGAGGAGACACAGACAGGACAGGTGACCCAAACTGACCAAAGGGATATTCCATACTATATGACATCATGCTCAGTTTATAAGGAGCTTGGAGGAAGGGGCGGGGGGGGCGGCATTCAGAGCGATGGCGTTTGTCTTCCCAAGTAACCGTTATGCATGATGGAGCCCTGCTTTCCTGGAGATGGCTGAACACCTGCCTGCCCATGGGAAGTGGTGAATGAATTCCTTGCTTTGATTTGCTTGTGCGTGCGGCTTTTGCTTTACGTATTAAACTGTCTTTATCTCAACCCATGAGTTTTCTCACTTTAACTCTTCCAATTCTCTTTCCCATCCCGATGGGGGGGAGTGAACGAGCGGCTGCGTGGTACTCAGCTGCCGGCTGGGGTAAAACCACGACAATGTGCAGCAAGTGCAAAACCTATATTTAACCAGTAATGGTTAGATGACTCTTGAAATTTCATAGTAAGAAAAGAAGAGCTCCTAGTGACTAGAGAAATCTTTCAGACATCAGTGTATTAGACAGAAATCTGTGTGGGAGTATTGAGCTTGTCGTTTGTACAGTACATGCAGTACCATACTGAAATAGCACGTTTATCACCCCAGAGACTGCCTGTGGACACTGATAGTTTCTGTGCTTTATTTGCAGTAAAAAAGAATTTTATTTTTTTGCAGCAGAAGTCTATTTTTACATTGAGGTGGTATAGCAATCTTCGGCTAAAGGACCTTTCAGTTAGCATGGCTACGGGCTCTGAAAGGGTATAAAAATAGTTTAGAGGGAGCTTATGGGTAACTGTTTTTCCAAATGCTGTGCATAAATAGTTAAGGCCAAGGCCAAGGTTAATTAATTTTATTTATCTAACGTACCTTATGCATGCTGTGCTCATGGCAACAGTTAGTATCATACAAAATTTAGGGGTACTTTCAAGAGGCTGTTTAGCTACAGGTAGCTAAGCATTAATGACCTTTTTCCTCCCCCCCCATTTCAGTCCTTTACAGTACATGGGTTCTGAATGGTAAGGCACTGTATAAAAAACCACAAAAGGTGTTATAATGGGTAGAAGCTGAAGAGATTTTATCTCTGCATGAATTCATAAAATCTGATTATTATTACTTTCTTAATGGCTTCTTTTCAGCAAAAGTCACTATCACACTGTGGCTTTTCAATGGAGGATGAATTCTGCTTGTTTTACTGCCAGTTTCTTATGAAATGGCATGTTCTGCTCCTTTTCTGAGTGAATAATACTTTAATTATAAGGGTGAGCCGTAACTGCTTAACAACGACTATAAAGGGATTGGGTATTTGGGATAATAATACTAGAGAATAAGGGAGCTGCCATTCCGGCGTGTCTGTAGTCCATTTGGGCCAGTATTGAACTGGTTTGAAAGGCAGTAGCTTACAGTAGTGATAAATGCTTCAGCAGAAAAGATAAGAAAAATCAAGTTGGCTGATGGTGGATAACCTGGTTGAGGCAGAAGTTGGATACCTGAAAGTTAAAGCCTAGGTTGTTCTGAAATGTGTTGTTTACTGACTGTTCCAAACTTTGTGCTTGTGTAAGCCGTTAAAATTCTGGTTAGTTTATTATTTAACTACATAACCAGTCTTGCTTTTTACATTTGAAAAATTCTTCAGCTCAGTGGCATCATACAGTGAGAAATACTGCAGGCTGATTGTACCTCATATGGGGAAGTCTTCCATTCATCATCTTTCAATGTGCGACCTTTCAGTGATGACTAGGACCCACTTGCTCCCCCTTTTCAAGAGCTATCAGTGGGGTTTTTAGCTGCAATTTTTTCTGCGGCCTTAACTATACTCTGTATTCTGAACTGTGATTTAAGATGAAGCAATTATTTCACCTAGTATTTCAGATGGTGAGTTGTTGATTTATATACTGGAATTGAATATTTCCTGTCTTTATTTTTCATCCTATTACTCTTGCATTTTTCTTGGTTTTATAATCCCAGTTTTTACCTCCTATAGCAACACCAAGCTCCTTGGTGGAGGAGGAGTAAGCTCGTGCAGAGTCCTGGATAGATTCCCTGGCTGTTGAAGCCCTCTGGTAGGCTTGAAAGATTTAATTTGCCATCACAGTTTTGCCTCAGAATTTCTGAGGGGCCTTGGAGAGCATTTGGCTCAAATATGTAAGCTTAAAATTAGACAGTTTTAATTATCTACCCTGGTAAGTGGCTTCTGTTCAGTTCTAATTCAGGGATGAACCAGATCAGCACAGTGGGAAAGGTTGATTATTAATTTCTCTGCAGTGCCATGCTACTCGGTGTCACATGTTGGTTAACAGAAGAGAAACAGATAAATAATTATATAATTCTGTGTGGATAATTACAGGAGTTCATGTTTTATTAGTAACCTGCATCCAGGATTTTCTTATGTGCATAATTACAGCAAAACACAATAGCATCTTAGTTCTCTGTTTGCTGCACTGTGTGACATCTGGCATAATGAGGTGGTTAGCAGCCCTTTCCACCTTTCAGCATGCAGTTGATGTATAAAAAGCTGTAGCATCCTTTAGTCTTTTAAGTCTTTTTATTCACTAAATATGCTGCAGTACCTTAGTACACTGTAGCTGTTGAAATAAATAATGAAGGTGTGGTTGTCAAAATTAGTTAATACATTAATTTTTGACATGTTATTCTTAATGCTTTAAATGATACATATTAATTTTATAATTAATTCACAAATTTCAGCCATTCCTAGTTATGTCATGCATGTGAATTGTTGTTTTGAAAGGAAGTTCCTGTATATCTAAATGTGCGATTTTTCATCCATTACACTAGAAGAGATGAGACTCGTTGTTGTTGATGGAACACTTAGTTGATGGACTGTCTAGATGTTGCATAAAGCTAGTGATGGTTTCAGTCAGTATTACATGCTCAGAAGGCATCAGGAATCAAAATAATCTAAACTTTATGTACAAACACATTTCATGGTGGTGTATTAAAACTACTGCAATCTCAAAATAGGCCAGATTCTTCCTCTGAGAATCTTTCTGTGAGAAGGAAGTGTGCAGGATATTCAAGGTAACCGATGTGCTTCTGTGTACGAGTTAGGATGTCAGGTGCTTCAGTTAAAATGGTCAGGTTTTGAGGATGGGGTCCTTAATATTTAGGAATTTCTGGTTTGGAGTGGCCATACATTACAAGTTGCAGGATAACTTAACCAGTGAGCAGTTCTGAATGTTTTCATGGGGTTCTCACTTTTTACCTAGTCTCGATGTGAATGTTTTCTGCTTTACTGTATACAATCGAACCTCTGAGCTCTTCCAGTTTAACACTGGTGGTGTTGTGGTGTATTTTGGTTTTTGTTTGTTTGATTTTATTTTCATACTCTTTGAATTCATTTTCTACTGCATTTAAGACGTCTCCATATGCTTTGTATAAAGTGTACGGATGAATGTGTAGGATGTGAGGAAGACCAATAAATCCCCAGTTGTTTATATACATCAGCCCATGCTCTTTAGAGGTGATGGTGGATGCCCCGAAGAACCACTCACGCCCCTGTATGTTGTGCAGCATGCCAGAGAAGTGCCCTGTGCCCACCAGCGATGTACCTGCCGCCTGACAGGCTGAGCCCCAGTGAGACTGCTGCAGCGTGGGCACCCTTCGGGCAAGGTCACTGGTGAGGCCCAATCAACAGGGAAGAGAAATACCACATGCTTCTGAATCATGCAGTCCTCTACAGAGACTGCCGAACAGCGCATGGCTTATCCTTCTTGAATTTACCTTTCTTTGGCTTTTAATTAGTTTACAGATTGGGGGAGAATTAGATCGGAACCATTTTGTGAGTATTGTTAGTGTCAGATGAATGAATATTGACATTGAAGATGAGCTATCAGGGGTCTTAATATTATTTATTTAAAGAAATACTAACTTAGGAGGGGCTTTTATCATTCCTAACAGTGACACTTATGATGGAGTTTCTGTGGTTTTATTATTAGTTTATGCAAATTGGGGGCCCTTTCTGAGAGTTACACATACATAATGATCTCTAATTTGAAATGGAATTCCTTTGAATTATAGCAGATCAATTTTATCATTATTTAAGTTGACAAATTAAAGGTATTGTTTTGAATGAATCACATTTGGTTGTGTTAATCGAGCACAACTGAATCTATTTACATAAGTAATTTAGAAGTATGGGGTTTTTTGATAAATAAAGTAAAAATCTGCCTACCTTTGGTATTAATTACCTCAATGCTTACTTTTATTAGAATAAGAGAAATAATTGTTTTCTAACAGGATACATTTGCCTAGCAAGTGAGATTTCAGTGTTTTTATTATCATAACTTATATATAGGAAGTGTGTGGACTTGATTTTTTTGTATCTGATATACCAATCTTCATATTTCATAAAAACGCTTTGAGGTGTGTAATTCTGGATGGACTCTGCCTCATAGCCATATTCTTGTGCCAGTCAGCAGAGGTAAGGAAAGGGCAGCTCTGGCAGTATCTACAATTCCATATGACCTTCTCAGCAGGTAGTACAGCGGGGCTCCGCATTCCGCCCTCATCTACGTATTTTTCAGACTGGGAGCCTGCTGAATACGTAGCAAAATTCCACATTTCTTTCAAGTTTGTTCACTTCCCTTGCACTTCCTCTAGCAAGATCAGTTCCTCTTTGAGTTCAGCTCCATGTAGAGGTGCTTGCTATTGTAAGAAAGGAGTTACACTGGAAGAGCAGATCCAGACATTCAGTATGCATCTTGGATGAAGAAATCCCCATCAGGAGACCTGAAGTTGTGGCTGGAAGAGACAGAAGCAGAAAATAGCCCATTTTTCTCTACATGGGAGTGACTTGCCCAACCTACAGAAGATGAGCAAAAGGATAGAATGTTAGATACCTGTCCTCTCTCCTCCTCCTTACTAAGGACTAGATTCGAGGGCAGGCAAGTAGTACAAGGTCTAGGAATGCAGAGCAGGCCAGGAGGGTAAAAGGCCCTGACTCCACTCTCAAAGGCACCCACCACTCTGGAAAAGTCCTCTATTGTTTAGTAGGGATGCAGTGCTCCCATGCCTCTCCTTTAGAAGGGACATAATTTCCTATTAAACACTGTAGAATCATATTGTCTGATTTAAAAGTGCTAATGAAAGAAGCTCCTTGAATAAAAAAAAATTCAGTTGCCCCATTTACCTCTGGGGATGCAGCTCAGTGAATGAGCAGGAAATAATGACAATGTGATAGCTGGATTTTGGATTCGACGCTAAAGTAACCGGGAGGATGAGTAGTTATGAAGATGGGAACACACATCTTCACACACAGAGTGAACTTTTTGCAGTGGCTTGTGAGAATGAGCCCTGTAGGCAGGGCCTCTCTGATCAGATGTGACTCTACCTGCCTGTATCGTACTGCTGATCAGCTTTCAGGCTTCCTGCTTTGACGCTTGACTCTCCTGATTGTTCACGTGGCCGCTGCCTGCTCTTCAGGGTGTAGTTGCCACAGGTTTTCTCATCACCTCCCAGTTCTGTTTTGTCCTTAGACCCTGGCAATGCCTGTGATTGCTCTGATTTTGTTGATTTTCTGGCTTCACAGTGGCTCTTCTTGAGCAGTTTTCATAAAGAAGACCAAAACACCCACTGAGTACCAATTGCTTCTCTCATGAGATGATAAGGATCCTGTATGAGAAGGTTCTGTATGTAAACTGTCCTCTGAGGCAGCCAGCCCCAGGCTGGTGCTAGCACATCGGCTGCCAGGTAAGCTTTCCTAAACGTTGATGTGGTGGCTGGAATGCCAGAGGTGTGGTGCCTTGTTTCTCTTCCGAGCTGTGCATTAATGTACTTCAGTTGTGTAATGGTGGGGTTTTGTTTATGCAGAGTGCGTCTGGTGAATGGTTTGGCATGCTTGCAGCACTCTGCTGTGCTTTCTGCTCTCACTTTTACAGGCTTAGTCTGGAGATTGTGGTAATCTACTTAGTTGTTATCCTTCTCGTTAGATTGGCAGCTTTGCTTTTCACATCTCCGGAAACGTTTCTTAAAGACTAGGATGACATTGCAACAAACCTAGAATTGTTGAGGAAATCCATGTTTGCAGGAGAGGTAGGATGTGCATTCTTTTAATCCAGGTTCCAAACTTGTCTGCTAGTCAAGCACGTGCTTTGTGGACAGCAGGAATCACTTTATCTGAAATTCAAGCTGCCTTTTGCTGCCCTGATAGGACATTTTGAGTTTAACATGGAGAGACAGCCTTTGGGGAAAGATCATAGTTCAGTACATCAGTTCGTTTTGTTCTTGGTCTCCATTCCAACTCTTAATTACTGAGCAAGCATGAAAATACTCTGAGATACAGACACCTGTTCCCATATGACTTTGTAAATTTACCTAATTATTTCACATAATTGGCTACTGAAAATGCATCTAATTTTGACAAAAATATTATTGAAGATAATATTAAGAGATCCTCATGGTTTAACTAGGCACATATTGACAAATAATAAATAAGGTTTTAAAAAAGTGCAATTCACATGTCATACTGAATTCAAGGATTAGGCTGTGTTGGTGCCTTCTGCAAACCACAGATACATCCAAATGGGAAAAAGGAAACATATTTAGAATTCGGTCTGTATTTTTACAGGGAAAAAGGCTAAATAGCTGAAGGGAAATGAAACCTTATTCAAGTAGACCCTAAATGACACTCACACTTCAACTATCATACAAAAAATGAATCATTTATAAAATTAGAATCTTTACATTTCTTTTACAGCTACCACCCTGAGCGGTATCATTAAAGAATTTAATCATAATTTGTGAAGGTAATACAGGCCCATATAGGTGCAAATGTTGGGGCAAGGAAGGCCATACTGTCTCTCAATACTTAGGTATAAGAAGGGAAAATATTAAATGGTAAAAGTGGCATTTGGAATTGATGTTACACGTGTGAGTCTCAAATTAGCACAGAGTATAACTTCAGCAAGGAGTGCACAGCAGTACAATTCTCAAGTGCTCAGCCTTGAGCCTCCTTCACTCAATTTATTCTTTGACTCTGGATGATGGACAAAATGGAGGTGTCACAAGACAGTATCTTTTGGGAGAAAAGTCACTTTTTCATCAGCTATGTCAGTCCTCTGTAAGAAAAAAATCTTTGCATATGTAATGAGAAGCAGGCATCCTATGAAACTGTTTTGAGAAAAGGTTTGAAGATCCCTTTTGCTCTGCAGAACCTGAAACAAGACAGTACCACCACTTGGAAAGCTGCGCTCCCCTCCCACAGATGAGATCGACCCCCGCGCTGCTCCTGGTGTGAGCGCCGCTTCCCGGCTGATACCAAGGTAGCATGGGGTGACATTTGCTTTCACTCATTTCCCAGTCTCATGTACAGACCAAGTTTTAAAGGTAAGTTAGAATGCAGATATGCCGCTTAAATCCATGGAGACGAGACATTTAGATACTATGTCTATTTAGATTGTCAGCGTGTTTATCTCTGGAGAGAGTAAGGAGGAAGAGTTAAGTCTGGTTTTGGCCCAAAAGCCTTCTTCTTGGGACCCAAACACAATGCTGTTTGTTTTGCTGCTTACTGAGAAAAATCCTGAAATACAACAGCTGCGAGCAACCCCACAGCTCAGTCTGTCACTGTCCTCGGTTGGTGCCTCTCTGTGACCACCTGGGAATTATGTCAGTGGGAAGGGGTTTTTATTTTCGCCCTGAAGGCAAATCCTCCCTCCCAGCCTTCTTTCTCCTTGGGCTTCAGTAGCATTTACAGTCTCTCTAAAATCATCCCTTTAGGCCTAGAGGCAAACTGTTTAAGGCATGCTTTTTTTAATTTCTTCTAGATATATGGAATTTTTCTGACATGGAATTATTATTATGGCACATAATTATGACTGGATGTCTTCATTATATAATTGCATGATATATAATGAGTAGCAAAAGCTTATTTCCTCTGCTCTTTGAATACTGAACTTCTGAGATTAATTAAGCTGATACTGAAAATGCTTTGAATTATATATGCTGCATAAACATCACTGTTAAGATCAGATGAGAATATTATTGCCTGAACAGTTTCAAATTTTTTTCAAATACTCACTGTGTGTTTTATATTACTGTCTAAAGAAATGTAGGGTTGTTGGGGTTTTTTTCTGGGAAAAACCTCCCCAGACAGTGCATGAAATAATGAAGGAGTACCTGAATATTTGCTGAAATACGGATTAGCTACTTTGGTCTAATTGCAGTGTATAAAAACAAGCCACTGTAGAATTAAGAACATTTTATTTCAATAAATAAATGCTTCCACATGTCTAATCCCTAATCTGATATCCTTCCGTAGGTACGAAATGAATGAAGTATGTTTCCATCTTTCCTTCTGAAGCTACAGTCACCCCAAAATCATACTAATAGTAATGATACAGAAATGATACAATCAGTAGAACATCATCACTTCCCATGCCTGTTCTTCTTGATCTCCCTGGGCAATACTTCATATGCGCCAGGACAGAATTGTGATCCGATCACTGTCTGTTTGGTTTATTTCCATAGGAGAGACTCACTAATGTAAGCAGGCACGGTGCCCGCGCAGAGAAACTGCTGATTGCCAGCGTGCACGCAGCTATCAGCCAGTCTGGAACAATGACAGTTGGCGTGTAGGCACACTCATCACCTGGGTTGTCCATGAATCTGTTCAAAGAAGATAATTATAACTAAGTTTTGGTGACTGAGTTTGTGTAAGAAATTTCAGTTCACTGACGAAGACAAACACCTCTGCTGAAATCATTCAGATGGAGGAAGGAATCTGAATTTTAATAACACTGAATTAAGTGATGTACTAACATAACGGAGCAGAGATCTCACCATGTTTGACTTTTAAAAGACGTGGTGTTAGGGTTTTTCAGACTTGTCAATATGCAGGAGTAATGTAAATGAGACAAAAAAAGATTAGTTAGATTTGTGGATTCGATACATTATTCAGTGTTTGTGGAGTACCCACTGCACACTCACAACTGCAATTTCTACCTGTTTTAAGCCACTCAGTTTAACCGTGGGGAGACTCACTGTTGCCAGTGATTGCATTGGTACTTCTACACATACAGCGTAAGTGTACAAAGTCTTTTTTCAGCAATTATATGAAGTGAATGGTTCTGTTTGATGTGATTTAGTAGCAGTAACATAGTGATATTCATGGCAACCTACTTTCTAGCCCTTCTCTAGCATAGCCGTTGTGTACTCCAGTTGACCAGTTCCTCTAACTGTCCTTCTTTTGTTGGCTTTTCTCAGGAGTCAGTCCTGCTTTTGCTTCTGTGTTTTCAGGGACTTCCTTTGAATTCTGCTTTTCCATTTCATCTCATGATGAAGTCACAGTATGTGTCTGTAAGTCACGAAAGGACATACTTTTGAATCGTATCTATCATCTCCATCGCATTGGTTCACACTTATTACTGGTCTTGAAATGAAGCATGACAAAAATAAATTGTAGTCTAAAATGCAGCCATCTTGCTGTGTCTTAAGTTCATAGCTCTATGTGGCATAAGGAGTATTTTATTATCAGTTGAACATAAGAGATTTAGAGGATTATCAACATGCAGAAGTAGTATGTGCACAAAGGAGCGGTGGGAAATCAGGACACGTACTTGAATTGTACACGAGCACTTTTCATAGCTCTTCTGAAAAGCATGATTTTCTAGTGAAAATTGTTCCAAAGAAAACCTGCAATTTTTTTTAAGTAACAGCCATAGTCCTCGCTGAGCATTATTAGGGACAGGCTGTGTTAAGCATGATTTGAGGTTTTTCCATTTAGACCTGGGTTGGCCACAGTCTCACCATCTGAATCTACATGCAATTTCTTCTCTCCCTCTTCTTTCCAATTTCAGTCCTCCTGTCCCATTGCAGGCAAAGAGGTAGGCAGAAAGAATAGATGAAGTAACAGTTAATAAATAGCAGATGGTCTTGTGAACTTTCCATTTCATTGAAGGTTTTTGGGAACATATGCTTAAATTAGCAAAAGGCAATAGGCAAGATAATTGTTGCCATATGTACTGAATATATGAACATACTACGGCAAAACCTGGGACTCCCTGTCTTGTAGTGCATGCTAAGGCTCCTCATTCTCCAAAGAGAACTTCCTGGAAAGTGAGCAGAAGGAATTGCCAACATCTCACGTTCTATATGAACATCAGAAAACATCATTTTTTACTCTGAAGCCAATTGAACACTGGCACAGGTAACCGAGAGAGGTGGAGTCTCCATCCTGGAGGTATTCACAGCCTGACGGGACGCAGCCCAGGGCACCCTGCTGCAGCTGACCCTGCCTGAGCTGGTGGTTGGGGTCTAGATCTGCAGGGATCCCTTCCAAACATAACTCTTCTGTGATTCTTTCTCCTCCTTCAAAACTATGTTCACTAAAAAGGAATTACCATAGCTGCTCACTCTCTACATAAAAGATCTCCAGAGAAAGTCTCTTAGTTAAGTCAGGGAAATCAGTTCAGTGATTCTAATATGTAGAAGGAAAGACTTTGGACAAAAACCTGGGAATGTCATTATTCTTGGTGGTATCCTAAGACTCGTTGATTTGTGGAAATTACTGCCAGTTTGTTCAGGAACAGCAGAATTTTGTGGAAATGATTCAAATGTAAAGGATTAATTGACTGAAATTAAGTTCTATGCAAAATGTTGCAAAGCAAAAGGACTACAAGTTACAAAAGATTAAACAAAGAGTAGGCATCTTGCCTGATAGTTGATAGGACAAGATGAATGAGGGAACCTCATTGTCATCTTGCAAGTCACAGCACTACAAGCGGCAAGACCTCTACTTGAACGGCTGTGAAAGATGTACTATAGTTATCGAAGCATTCATTCAGTCTTCTAGAAACAAGGAAAGCCATTGGTGATACCTTCTTGAACAAAACACAGACCCCTCCGGCTCTGAAGATCAGCCGTGTCTGTATGTACATGCAGACACAGTTTCTAGATTTGAACATGATGGTAAAATCTCCCAAGCTGTAAAAGTAACACCTGATTCCCTCTATCTTTAGTTAGCAGGGAAGCAATAGAAGGGAAATCTGCTTACTTTCACACTCAGGCCCGGGCACACAGTGTTCCCCGTTACACAGAAAGCCAGAAAGCTTCAGGTGTTCCTTTTTTTTTTGGGACCTGTCCATGTTTGTGAAGACTGAGGAACAAGCTGAGGCACACATGCTCTCAACTTCAGATAAGCATCCAGCCACTAAATCTGTGCTGAATACTGGCTGAATAATGAATTACATGAAATCACCTTTGGATGAAATACGCGCAGTTAAGATGTTTAAAGTGCTTCTAATAATAATGGAGGATTGAAAAGATAATCCTCAGCATTTTGAATGGTTCAGAATGCAAAGTGAAGGTCAACTTTGCACAGTTAAATAACTACTGTTTTTATCGCTTTGGGCTGAAGTACTTGAGAAATTTTATTTTGGACCAGCAGAAGACAAAACCCATACACATACATTCCTAGTCATGACAACAGCTTTACAACCATCTTAATAATGATTCTGAGGAAATTGATTTGGTCTAATTATTTTTTTTAAGTCACCCTAGCCCACTTTGCACAAGCATGTTTCTTGCAGTAAGCTCTGGGTTCATCCATCCTTTTTAACCACCCTTAAAAAACCCTCAAATGCTTATTACCTATGATAGTGAAGGCACTCATCATGTAGTCTGAATTCTGCAGAGCAGCGCCGCGCTTTGGAAACAGGCCCGCCGATTCTGCAGAGTTACTACAATTACTGAAGTAGCACTCGGTGTGCAGAGTGGGAGACTGGCGTGGCAGATATTTCTTTCCTGTTCTGCAGAGATCTGTGAGCTGACTACTTCTAACAGGCCATCAACTCAGATAATTGTACAGCTCTCATTAGAAGCTTGGCTCTGCATAAAGTATTTATCCTCACAAATCCTTTTGGTGCTGTTTTTGAAAGGATTCGCCTGCTATGATAACCATGGGACATTGTCTGTGGCTGAGTGGTGTTAACTATGGACTACTGATGGTATTTACTTTTCTTTGTTCATAAGAAATATGAAGCAATACTTTGAAAGAATGTAATTAGGTAACAAAATAATCTTGAGAGGTGGGCCCATGCAAACCACATGAAATTCAACAAGGCCAAGTCAAGGTCCTGCATGTGGGTCGGGGCAATCCCAAGCACAACAGCAGGCTGGGCGGGGAATGGATTGAAGCAGCCCTGAGGAGAAGGACTTGGGGGTATTGATTGATGAGAAGCTCAACATGACCCAGCAATGTGCGCTGGCAGCCCAGAAAGCCAACCGTGTCCTGGGCTGCATCAAAAGAGGTGTGACCAGCAGGTCGAGGGAGGTGATCCTGCCCCTCTACTCCGCTCTGGTGAGACCCCCCTGCAGTGCTGCGTCCAGCTCTGGGGGCCCCAGGACAGGAGAGACATGGAGCTGTTGGAGCAAGTCCAGAGGAGGCCACAGAGATGATCCGAGGGCTGGAGCACCTCTCCTGTGAGGACAGGCTGAGAGAGTTGGGGTTGTTCAGCCTGGAGAAAAGGCGGCTCTGGGGAGATCTAATTGCGGCCTTCCAGTACCTGAAGGGGCCTACAGGGAAGATGGAGAGGGACTGTTTATGAGGGAGTGCAGTGACAGGACAAGGGAGAATGGGTTCAAGCTGAAGGAGGGTCGATTTAGATTAGGTGTTAGAAAGAAATCCTTCCCTGTTAGAGTGGTGAGGTACTGGCACAGGTTGCCCAGAGAAGCTGTGGCTGCCCCTGGCTCCCTGGCAGTGTTCAAGGCCAGGTTGGATGGGGCTTTGGGCAACCTGAGCTAGTGGAGGGTGTCCCTGCCCACAGCAGGGGGGGTTGGAACTAGATGATCTTTGAGGTCCCTTCCAACCCAGACCAGTCTGTGATTCTATGAGCTTCAGAGCAGAATATTAAAAGAGCATGCCCAAAATTTGAAATCTTCGAGATCTATGTAATAGGCACATTTAATTTTCACTACTGCACGTGTTAATTTGGTGGTATTTATAGGTTAGATCTATTTTACCTGTTGTTCCTTGTTATCTTCATGCAACAGTTGAAGAAAACAGCAGAATTTAGTCCAGTACAGTTTTCTACATGGTTTAGTTCTCATATGACCTTGCATTTCAAAATGGTAGATAACTGGCAGAAGCAGAAGATACCGAAGGCCATTGCACTCTTGAGTTCTAATAAGTTATGAATACCTCTTCATCCTAACATAATATCTGGGGAAATTCTGGGAAGAAATCTGTAGATTTCTGGGTAGAGAGAGGGCTGGAGTGTCTAGTGTAGGAAAATTCTCCTTGGAGTTTCAAAGTGCACAGTACCACTTGGCACTTCCAGCAAGGCAGAATTAGCAGAGTTCCTTCAATTCTGAAATCAGCCTGTATCCATGCACATAATCACAGCATTCGAGTTACGAAGGGAATGCTAATTGCTCACAATTTTGAAGAGCTGCATCTCCATTTTTAGTGCCTTTTTTTCAACTGCTTCTCTTAGAAGTTGCTTTTGAATGATAGCACCCAAGCAGGGAGTGGTATGTTGCATTCATATATCATCTCTGATAGGTGCAGGTGCCCAAAACATTTTAGCTGGATTTGAGTAGTTCTTAGTGCAGCCTGGCTGGCTGCCTCAGTTCTGGGGTGTATGTTTCTGAAGGAAAGGCAGCTGGGAGGTCACTGATAACTGAAACAGTTGGCCAGCCCGTGTGCCAGATGGCAGCGCGAGGCTTGCGAGGCTCCAGCTGAACTTGCTCTTGACCTCAGAAAACAGAAGTAGCAAACTGCAGGACCAGCTTCCCCTTGTCTACCCTTAGAGATGGATTCTGATCTTCTGTACTCCTTTGGGCCGATGCAGGGAGCATTCTGCCTCTCTTCAGGAGGAAGTTAAAAATGAAATTAATAGAATTTATTCTTACGCTTGTTGCTATGCCTCGATATATTGGCCTATTGTATCTTCTAATTGGTAGAGGAGGAATCCTATCAGTTGGGATTGGTCTTACTCACAATCTTTTCTCCATTGACTATCACTTTTTAAAGGTCTGTCTAGTTACAACTTTGATGCCCTTTCCAATGAAATATTTTTAGCGTGCCTGCAGAGTGTAGACAGAATAAACTTTGATTTTTCAGAATACCATTTGTTCTTTTGTGTCTCAGAAGATTTAAAAGGTTGACCAAGAATTACAGTTCTGTTGACGACACGGCTTTGTACTGCTGTCTTTATACATTTGTATAGCTTCCCTGTCTCTTCTACAATAGGCATTTTGCGTATCTGTCAAGTGCTCAGGAAAATTGACTCTTTTATGTTTTCTCTTTCCCTCTCACTAGTCATTTACGACCATCTGAAATGGATGTGTATTTGCAGCAAAGAAGAACTCAAATTCACTAATTGATGCACAAATACACTCATTTACATGCAATTTTGGGTTTTTTTAGAAATGCATCTATTTGCATAAATAAAACCTCTTTCCCAAATATTAGTGTGAACAAAAGCAGTTTTCATGGATGCCAAAAAAGTGGCTGAATAGAAAAGCCAATTCAGAATTTGCATAATAGTTGCTAATTGTTTTCCTTGCTATTAGCCTGTGTCTGCTTAATAGGCAATATTGGCTACTATTTCATTTCTGCATACAGTTTGATATAAGAATTTTGACCTACTGTAGAGGATCTTGATCGTTTAGCATATCTAGGGGTGCAATTCTGGGACTTGGTTCTGTACCAGAGCACGGTAGAGAAATGGTGCTGGCAGAGCCCAGCGTTTGGCCCTCGGTCTCATGATGTAAGCAGTGCAAGAGTGCTCACCTGAAACGCACTTCCCTTACTGTGGTAGAACTAGAAAAGTATTTATTTGCACAAAACATTATGACGTTTGGAGAAAATCTCCATTTTCTTTGGGGGAAGGAAGATGTGTGTTTGTTGCAGCTGACTTTGCCAGCTTTGGTTTTGATTGTTCTTTCAAAATGGTATTTCTCAAGCCTCCAGAGAGATTATGGGGGACACACTGTTTAAGTTGGTAATAAATAAATAAATCTCCCTCTATCTGGCTCAAGTATATTTAATCAATTTCCTTTGTTTAGAAATGCAGAGAAAGATCTAACATGTTTTTATTGTTTTTCTTGATGTTTATTGTTAAAATGTAGTAGTCAATACGGCTCAAGACCATTAAGACCACCATTAAGTAAGACTAAGCTATCAACCATCTTCAGGAAACAGAATGCAAAATTAGGTTTTATGGACAGAGGTTTATTCAATAGAGAACTCTATTGATTATCCATATTAAGAGAGGGAAGAAGAGTAAACAAAACATGTTTTATTCTGAAGCAAAAAGAATGATTGTTTTCTTTCAGAGATGTCCTGGTGCACCTTTATAACTTTACTGTTAAAAACTACTTGCTTCATTTCAACAGAGTTAGTGATTTCAACACACTCTGCCCAGAGATGTAGAGGGGAACAGGGAAGATAGAACAAGCTGTGCTTTGCCTTCATCATGGCACCATGACAAAGGGACTGACCCGGACTTTGAAATGCTTGTAATTAGTTTACAGCTTGCACCATGAAATAATTCTGAGTAGCTATTCAGATTTATGAGTTGGAAAAGTTTTGTGAAACACAGGAGAGAGGAAAAGTCAAACCACGTGTTTGGAGGTTTTTATTAGGAAATCTAAGTCTAACTAGGATTACTTTTAAACTCAGGTTTGTCTGGGTGCATGGAATAAAGTCTGGTTTGTGATACAACAGTTATTAATGGAAGAATTGTATTTCTGGGGGGGAAAAAAAACAAAATAGCAGAAGCAAGAGGGTAATTTTGACCAAGTTTGGCTTCCAAAGCAAATCACAAAGATTTGCAATTATTCTTGAGAGGAATGTGTTGGATTTTTATTTTAAAGACTAGTTTCTAGAGAGGATCTGCTGTGTTTGTCTGAGATTTATATAAGTGCATATACAGAGAGAAGAAAACAGTGTATCTGCATCTGTGTACACCCTTTTCATGTAGTATTCTGAAATACTATATTTAGGAATGTAATACCTTCTTCAATAGGTCCTCATCCCCTTAAATCCAGGATTGCTTCAGAAATTGGTATTCTTTGTAATGAAATGTTATTTCTAGAGTGCCAGTTTTGGTTACAGTAGCCTGAAGCTGAGTGTACCTTGGCAAAAGTTCGCTACATCCCTGGTGCAGATCAGCTTTTCTGTCACTGGGAGGAAGGTGAGCTTGCTGGGGAGCAGTGATGCCTCAGTGAGAGGGCGTAGCATTTCATCACACCTCCTCTTTGTACGGGGATCCTAAGGTTGAGGTGAAAAACTGGCAAATGACAGGAGACTGCTGGCGCTCTGTCTATATTCTCAGGATGTAGAGATGCCATTAATGACACCTTCAGTCCCCTCTGGAGCAGCATTCATATTTCCAGCCCATTTCTTTGGGAGAGAGTTTTCTTTTCTCATCTGTAACTTTCTTCCTCTCTCTTGCCTGTGCTTCCTGCTTTTCACAGTAGTAGTTCTAGAAGAATTTCAGGAAGCGAATCTATTATCAGTCTTTACAGATGTTTCTTCAACTTGCCCCTTTCTGAAGCAAATCTGTTTCCTTTAAAGATGCAGTGCCCCTTTCCGCTGCCCCGACAGTAATTCAAAAGCTCTCTGAGCAGTGCTGCAACTGGTTTCAGAAGCATCTTTACAAAGTTATGGTTGAACACGGGTAGGTATGTTCCTGTCTTTTCAGGAAAAGTTTGACATTGTGGTTTCCTTCATAAGAAATGTCTCTTTTTGGAAAGGAAACATATTTTCCTTTTAAAAAAAGTATGCCATGAGGAAAGCCACAGGAGAGAGAAGCCAGGCTGGAACTATCAGTGTGTAACAAGGTCTGCTGCCCCGCTGTTCACATCTGGGCTCAGGCCGTGCATGGATCTGTGTGCCGTGCAAGCCCTGTGTCTCACCATGCACACAGGACGATTATGGTGGATTTTTGTGTAATGCTTTTCTCAGCAGATTTCAGAAGGTTTAACAAAAGAAAAAGGGTTAGTGGTATCATTCCCAGTGTGCAGAGGAAGAAATAAAGCAAGAAAGAGTTAAAATTTCTAGGCAAGAAACGGCAGAGTGCAGTGTAAGATTCAAGTCTCCTGAGACTGATTTTTCTGCCACTCTATTACATTATATTGCTACTTAGGATGATCCTTTTTTAGCAATATATGGTGAAGCAATATAGATGAGGTTTAATTTGTTCGTTGGCTAGTGACATTCAACTCTTTTCTTGGTTGCGTTGCCCAAGGTGCCAAAAATATTTGATGTAATCTTTTTTTCTAGGACCTGTTTCTAAACTGTTGATAATTTTAAAAACAAAAGATGAGTAAATCAATTTGGGTTATTTTATTTTTGTTGTCATTTACAAAGATGGGAGTAAAGGCTTCACTCTGCAGTTTTTAATTTAGTGTAGATAACAAAAAGTTACATTAATCTTTTTACATTTCATGCCTCGCAGAGGCCACCATCCCTATTAACCTTTTGGACCGATGTGTCATTCAGCTTGTTTGTTTTGGAGGTATATGCAGGGAAGTGTGAACAGGAGGTATTGGAGCTGGCAGTGCTAAACCCTCGTGTACCCACATTCTCTGGATAGCAAAACAAATTGATGTGCTTCAGTCTCCTCATTCAGCAATCACATTTTAAAGCATGAAAAAATTATGATCTAAAAAATCAAAATTAACTAATACAGTATTGTAAAGATTAGTCATCCTGTGTTTCATCCATAGTGATTTCATATGAAGAGATTTGCTTATTGTTATGAGCATTGGGGTTTTTTCTTCTGCATAGTACAGCTATTAATTTAGGGCTTAAAGAGCCATTTTTTTTTAATTTCTTGTCATGAAACACACTGAGCTTTTCTGCCCAAATATTAAGGGAAAGTTAAGTTAGGTATTCATAAGTATCATTTACTCATTGGGATGTATTAATAATTCTCTGGAAAATTATTTTCCAGAGAACTTACCAGTTTTGGTTTGCATGAACTGCTATTCCAGAGCTGAAGCCAGTAGCCAGGCCTGATGACTTTTCTAAGAGCAAAGCTAGTTAGAAAGGGGGACAAACAAAAAAATAAGACTATAAAACCTGATCCAGTATTTTTACTGAAAATTTTAAGTAGCAAAAAGTCAGGATAAGGGTACGTGAAGGTCCCCAAGCAGTACAGACCTGTGTGCTGCAGATAGGCATTACCTGCTCTCATCCCAGTCCTTGGCACATACAGGTGAGCACTGCCAGGCTGCAGTACAGTCCTGAGGCTGTGGTGGGAACACAACTGCTCCTTTATACCACACCTCAATTAACATCAGGGATCAGGTGTGTACACTCACACTTCTCTACAAGGTAGTTCCACTCTTGCTCTTTAGTTCAAGGCTGAACCAGGTGCATCTCAAATCCTTTTAGCAAACCTAAAGTCCTGAAGCCTAAGCAAGAATTTGTTCTTCTAGGAAGGGTGTATCTCAGCTTCTCTTCTTTGGGATGTTTGGATTGAAGTAGTCAATCAAATTCCACCAGTTCTCTTTCTAAATCTATGGTATCTTCTGTGCTTTTTTAACAAATGCAACATAAACCTCTAGCATAAAGTAGCAGGAATAACAGAATAAGTAAAGAAGTAAATTCAGCTGAAAGCCTCTTGATACCTTTCTCTTTTTTTCTGTATGCCATTAGTATAAATTATCATTATCATAATTAAACAGACACTGTGTGAATTTTACAGTATATACTCTCGATGATGCTAGAGAAACAATATGCATGAAATCAAATTTTATAACAGCTATAAAGTCACTGCTGCTTTCATGGTACCTTTTACAGTTTGCAGTAAAAGTCTTTGGTGGTTGTGCCGTTCATAGTAAATTAATCTCTTGCTTTTTAGTTCATTGTATATTTTGAGGCTATAAAACAAATATTTATAGCTGTGCTTTTCTCATTCTTGCAGCTATTGTTATGACTAGATTGAGCTAATTATCACATCTTCATCTCATAATTTTGCTTGTCCTTGAAAGTCGTGAACTTCATCTTGCATGTTTCAGGTAATTTGTAAAGCTCCTGCTGAATTTAGTGGAAGGACCAGGTCTTAAGTAGTCTTAAGTCTTTTTTTAATTATAGATTTGTAGTTCTGCTGCTGCAGCAACAGGATAACAAAGATCAGAAAAGCTGTGCCACTCCTGTGACATGACTGCTGTCACCACTGGAAGCAGTGGGTAGGGGACAGACCCGTGTATGCATGCAGCTGTGATACTGGAAGAATCGTGAGTTGGTAACAGTTAACACACATCTAGAATAAGCCTTGAGTTTATTTGGCCTCTTTCTCCACCTTACCATCTGCTCAAAGTATTTGTAAGATGTAAAAGAGGTAAGTGTATTTAATACTATATATTTTGGGGTTTTAGTAGCATTATTTCTAAGTTTTGAAACTGTATTTAGATGATACAATGTCATCATACAAAGCAATGAATAGTTTAGACCTAGTTTTGTAAAAAATACTGTATATATAGCTAAAACCAGTTTGTTGTTTGTAAATGGTGACAAAAATCTTGTGAAGCCTTTTCTTTGTGCAAAGTAATTGCTGCTGGCATATTCATTTAATGAAACGTGCCTTCCTCTGGGAGAGTGAGTAATAATGCATTAAGTTAGACCTTTCATTTATTTAAGATAGACAATAGATGACATGGTTTAGGTTCCCCTTTTGGACATTTTTTCTTTGAAAAGTAGGAAATGCAATGACATTTCTGACATGACTGTTCAGGCTAAGAGAGTGAGTTTTTCCTGTAAACAAATGGCTGAAGAAAAAACCCATGGAAAATAATCCAAAATGGTGATACTTGTGTAGCTTACGAACAAAGCAGCCCGTCTTAGGAAGTTACTTGGAAAAATAAAAATGCAGTTTTCTGCATGGTCATGACTATGGAAGGCTGATAAGGTGTCCTAGTGTGTTGTTTCTCTCAGAAAGACTCTTACTGGGTCTGTAAAGTATCACCTCTGAGCAGGGATTTAGCTTTAACGACCAGAGGATCCTCTGTGAAGATCGAGGACTGCTGGTGAGAGATGGGAACCACTTGATGAGGTGGGGTTAGAGCATCTTTCCTAACAGATGCCCAACCTGAAAACACGAGCTCTACATTAGGAATGACGAGGGAAGGGAGTTATGACCGCAGTTAGGTGAAGAAGCAGTGGGTAGGGTTGAAAAGCAAAGGGTGCTGAGTAACTGGAGTTGAGACTTGCAGGGGACATCAAAGGCAACAATAAGAGCTTCTACCGCTAAATTGGCAGTAACGGCTGAACGAAGAAAATGTGGGCCCACTGCTGAATGCAGTGACAGCGGACACAGTTGAGGCTGAGACACTCAATGCCACGTTTGCTTCAGTTTTCAGCATCTTCTTTGGTTACAGAAAAGGTGGTCAGTAGTGTGACTGATAGAGCTCTGAACATGGTACAGGTGAACTGTGCCTCTGAAATAGCGACGTGTGTGTGGACAGTAGCTGCACTGCTTTTCAGTGGGGACGGGAAGTGACTCCTGTCATGGTGGGAAAGGGAGATGTTGTTACCTCGGTCTCTTTGTCAACACAATCAACGGACACAATGAAGAATCTTCAAAAGTCCAGCCCCTGTGGTGTATGCGTTCTGCCAGTACGGCTTATGGCTTACAGGAAAGCAAGGCTGTGCGGCACAGTTTATCAGTAACCGCAATGGGCCCTCGACATGCCATTCCCTAAGCAAAAAACCGTGGTCACTTCTTGTATCTGGCTGCATCAATGATTCCATCAAGAGGCTGTGTGAGGTGTGGGGTGTGGAGGTGGCAAGAAGCAGAAAGAGCTCATTGCTCCACTGCTTTTTGTTCATTATGTATCTATATGATACTGCAATAACCATGCTTGCGTGCGTGAGAAAATCACACAATTCCACAATCTTCATGTGGTAAGCTGTTTGAATTTAGGAGTTCTTGGAGGCAGTCTGGAGAGGATCTATTCCATGCAAGAGGAAAAAATGAAGCTAGTAGGTCAGGAATAAAGCATGCAGGACATGAAGGAATTTATATAAGCTGGGTTCATCACTGTGTCAGAATCCATAGAAAAGATGGTTAGCATTTCATTATTTGGTTCTAAACAAAATAATCTTTCTGTCATAAAGACCTTTAAGTGTCTAACATAAACATACTGTTTTCCTTAGTAAACGTTTGTGTATTTTCTATTTTCTGGCTCTGGATATAGACTATTTTTTTCATTTCAAAATGGCTATCCCTCTTTAGGGATATATCCTGCCACCCGTTCCCACCCCATTGCTATGAGTACACGTCCGCGTTGCCTGCTGTTAGTGGCATCTGCCTCCTTTCTGCCATCACCTGCAGAATTAAAGCAGAAATACTAATCTAACAATGGAATTTCAGACATGGGGCTAAGTAGGCATAAATTCTCATGTTAAATTTATTGTAAAGATGGTTTCATTTTCATAGTTAATGGTAGTTGCTAGGCAGAGCAAAGGTTGTCGTAAGATCAGAACAAGATATTTAATTAATTTTGTATGGATCTCTTACCATATTAGAAGTGATAAATTTATGCTTTTTGAAGTGTACTTTAGTGATGAATTGAAACTAACATGCAAAATATCCACAGTAATGTTTGCAGTTCTCAAAATCTGACTACTGTTGTTCTCCAGCATCTCTCTTCCTTGCCTTTATGTGCTTTCTGTGAGCAGACACTGTGGAAGTGTCCAGTAATAACAGCACAGATGCAGACTTGGGAGACACTGCTATTATGTACTGGTTAGAACTGGCATGGGGCTTACAGTGTGGCACTGTTCACTAGGATCCTTTATTTAAATTACTGGGTTGGAGAGCCCTGGTTTTGTGGTGAAGAATCAAAAATAGTGACTAGACACCAGATTTTAAGGGTTACCACCCCTAAGTATTTATAGAGGGATTTTTAGGGGAAACGAGATGCTTATAAGAAAACCATAACGACTGCGGTGCACAGATGTTTTTGGAAATTCCATCTGACCTCTGGACACTATTCAGCACCAAAATGCTTTTATAAATCTGGCCTTGCATGTTGGTTGGTGCAGATGCCATTTGATGGTGTATGGAGGTTGATACAGTGCAGTTTGTCACCTAAAGCCATGGCAACTACTGCGTCTCACTCAGGCTTTTTGGAATATGTATTCCAAAACAAATACCTAAAAATGAAAGAGGCAAAGAAAAACATTGTTTCTGTGACACCTATGGTTAAAGAAGATTTAAGACAGAATATAATTTCTGTGAATTGTATTAGTATTTTTACAGAAAGAAGTCAATGTATTCATTACTGTATTAATGGCCTGTTCATTTTAAACAGAAATAACATCCTGTTCTCCTACAGCCTACTTAGTTGATGCTATTTAATTATTATTTCTGTTATGTTATTTCTGAAATCCTCACTTTAACAGCACTTACAGCAATTTGTACATACTAGACTAGTTTTGGTTAACTAGGTAGGACTTGAAATGCTCAATACCTTCAAAATTGCAGACCATTTTCTCTTTGCTGTTTAGAATACATGAGCTACACATAACTTTAAATAAAATTGCTATACCCAGTCATGTGCAGAGCAGTATATAGTCTTAACACATTGTATTAAATGCGGTATTTTAGCAAATGTTTCACTACAAGAAGATACTTCATTTAAACCAGCGGTGACATTGTATTTACATCTTATTTTCTTTCAAGAACTAAAAGGGTGTTTTGACAAGAATTTTACACATAGAAATACTAATAGCATGCTAATTACACTGAGAAGCTGACAGTGTACAACTAGAAAAGCTCTTTAAGATAACCCCTTTTCCTATTCCAAATTATAATCAGCCTTCAAAATTAATGTTGTTTAGGAGACATTGTTAATCTGCCTTGTGTTTATTCACTTTAACAACAAGATTAGTTCAGGATTCCCTCAGGCAGACTTTAGTAATGATTTGTCACTTTTGGAAGAGGACCTTCCTGTTTATTAATTTGCTCTTCTTACCAGCAATTTTGGCTTCAGTGGCTGTATTTTTTGAACTCACAGTGTTTTGTCTGATCTAATTTTTTTCCCAACATGTTTGTGTTCCATTTGTTGTATGGCAGAACGTCAAGACTCTAAAGCCACATCAAAAATTCTGAGAATCAATTGGGTGTAATTCAGTGGAAATTTTATTTTAGAGCTAGTAATTCTAGAGCTTCCCTGGTGTAGCTCTCCTGGAGCGTGACACTGGCTGAGTAGAGGAATGATTTTCCGACCAAAGGATGTCTGCTGTACTGCTTTCAGTGGAACCTCATGGGCTGTGCCATGCCCTGAAATGTGACTCAGAAGACACCGTGGAGCACTTGCCAGGAGGCATACCCAGTGGCCAAGCAACAGGACCGCTGGCGTTAAATCTGTGAAAAGCAAAGAAGTGGAAAGGACTACTTGGAGCTCCCTGCTTCAAGTAGAGATCTTGAACTGCTAAGGCAACTGCTGGATGTGCAGAGTGCTGAACAGCAAGGGAGATCACAAGAGCATCTTGTCTGTGTGGGAAAAGGAGGAGTCTGTTATCTGAAGAGAGGAAGGGATGGGGAAACCATTACAGTTGGGAGAAATTTTAAAAGGATGTAGAGAAAGTTTGAAAGAGCACAGTATATATCACCTTGTGCAGCCTGTCCTGTCTCACAAGAGAAAAACCAGTGACAAATTTTCTGGAAACTTTCAACCAACTCTTCTTGATCCTATGAATGAGGAAGTGGGTCTTCCCTTCTTACTGGCAAGGCTCAGATCCCAAATAAAGCCTTGAGTCTTTATAATTTCATACTGCTTTATACTGTCTTGATGATACCTGAGACAATGGTCCGGACTCACAGCATATCTTATCTAGATGTTTGCATCTACTTCTGTTTTTCCATCTGCTCGCAGGCCGAGATGTTATTGTCATTGCTTCCCTAAGAAACTGTTCTGTGTTTCTTTCTCTCCTCCCATAGCAATTATTTTTGAAGATTCTAAGATACTTTGGGTTTATATTGAGGTGTTACTAGGGTAGACACAGTTGAGAATTTCTGGCAGTACCGAAGGTCTTACTTTTTTTTTTTTTTTTAACTTTTGAGTTGCAAATAAGACAAAACTTTTTCTGTCTAAAATGATTGGCTGACGTACACATGCCTGAACACACAAAAATGGTGTCTACATGTGTGTTACATAGATAAAAGTTTTATTTGTGTCCAGAATGAAGCAATCACTGAAATCCTTCCATTGACTTTATGAGTATCCAGTGGGGTTCACCGATCTGCAGGTTTGAATGAGTGGCAGTAGTAGTAAGTAGTAGTAAGTCTGCACAGAAAACCAGGCAGCCTGAAGGTGGTAGAGGTCAGTTCCCTAAGTCCATCTGAAACTGGTCTTCATCGGGTTTGCTCACCATATATTATGCTCAGTGTGACATTACAAAAATGTCTGTAGGACTGAAGGCTGCAACTTCAAGGTGTGTAAAATACCTCTAATTTCTTCTTTATAAGTATGCATCAAATCATATATTTGGAAAAAAAAAAACACCTGGAATGCAATGATTACATGTGCAATCACATGCATGCTGGATATATAGTTATATATCATTTAAACTTAATGATGTGTAAGAAAGAAGTCTAGATGTTACTGTTATGTCCTTTTTCATAGGTAATGTGTATTTCTTATGTTATTTTAAAATTATAGCAATGGTTTTATGAGTCATACTAACTTTATTATTAGCAGTATCAAGCAGAGTATCAAGGCAAATTGGGAGGAAAAAAATGAATTTTGAGCCAGGGCTTGAATCTGTGTTATTTTTAGCACTTTTTCAAGTTACTATTCAGAACTGCCAGAAGCTGACAAGGAGGAGAAACACAGTGTGAATCAAGATGTTCGGTTGTCATCTGCTCACATTTTTAATTTGTGAATTTGACATGCAAATAGTTCTTTTGCCGCTGGTGTTGATGTTGTTGAATGATGTACGCACCCTTAGTGATGCATTCACGATCAGCTCTATGGGGCTTTGGTCTAAAAGAAATGGGTGGCTTTCTGTGTATGCTAGCTGTTAAATGACATCCCTTGTGGAACTGAGGATAAGACATCCTCTGCTAGGTAACTAAGGATAAGGTGTCTTAACATGTGCTAGTTCTCTGTTGTGAATGTGCTTGTTTACAGTGGGTCACACGTAGATAAATAAGTTCCAAGAGGAGTTTTCATAAAAGTAAGCAGTATTCTTTATGTATTCCTGTCCTGGCTTTGGCTGGGGTAGAGTTAATTTTCTTCCTAGCAGCAGGTACAGTGCTGTGGTTTGGGTTTAGGATGAGAATAATGTTGATAACACACTGACGGTTTAGTCGTTGCCAAGCAGCGCTTACCCCAAGTCAGGGACTTTCCGGCTCCTCGTGCCCCACCAGCGAGGGGGTGCCCAAGGCCAGCGTGTGCCTCTGACGTGCATTGCCTTGGCACTGCTGGGAAGAAAAAGCGACGTTGTCCGTGGCCTGAAACTACCAAGATTCTTTTTGTTTGGTTTTGGCTTTTTATTGGAAAAAGAAACCGCTTCCACATTTTGGGTGGGGTAGTGGGAAATGGTTCCATTGCCTCATCCTCTTCTGAAAGGGATGTTATTCCAAAAGCTTCAGCATCTGATTTGGGGAAGGAACAGGAAAACATGTTGTATTCCATATCGTAGCTGTGCTCCAATTTTACTGGATTTTTTAAAACACTAGTTTAACATTTTCCTCCATGAATTAATTTGGCATTATAACTCTTTGACAACAGCTGTTGCTTCATTTAGAAATGACAAATAGATTTTAAAATCTGAGACATTTTCCTTCCCAAATCAACTTATATTCTTCCTACAGTACCAAAAATGATCAGAAAGGTTGCTGCTGGTTCACAGAGCTAATAAATTGGATTTTAAACTGTGTATTCGCTAGAGCTTATGACCCTCAATTTAGAAGATAAATGAAATTTGGAAAATGGGTGGAAAAACAGTGTTCCACTATTTCCATTCACTTGTTTGATGGTATGTTAGCGACTGATTTTTTTCAAAGATTTTCAGAATTAAATATATGCAGGCATGGGTCTGTACTGATTTTTTATTATTCTTGTTATAAACAGCCAGTAAAAAAAATCCGCTTGGGAAGTAGTATTAATATTTTAGCCTAACATTAAATTAACTGTTACAAAGTAAGCAAGATATTTCTTCAAAAATATCTGATGGTCTTGATCTTGTGAAGGGCTAAACCTTCAACATCGTATCTGCTTTGCACTGTTTATTACTGGTGTATCCCAATAATGTCTAGGGGCATCAGCTGAGATCCAGATCCCGGAATGCTGTGCCCTGCCTAAGGTAGAAATCAAGACTGTCAGGCCATCTGTGTGGGCCATCTTAATAAAACGTTGCCACTTAAATTGTATTTCTGGTGATGAGTAAATTCAGGCCAAATTAGAGCCACTGCAGTCCTGCTAGGC
Source organism: Balearica regulorum gibbericeps (assembly GCF_011004875.1). Lineage (NCBI taxonomy): Eukaryota > Metazoa > Chordata > Aves > Gruiformes > Gruidae > Balearica > Balearica regulorum. The sequence goes on along the minus strand of NC_046192.1, from coordinate 28,401,701 downwards.
ATTCGTCTACTTGTAGCTGTTTTCTAATTAATGCACGTGGACCATTTGATCTTTGTTATTTAGTTCCAGTAGACCAGAGCAGGGCAGATGCTTTCCAGAAGAGTCAGATGGTCAGCAGCACTTACGGGGAAACTGGCAAACCGAAGCAGAGCAGGGGCTTGAAAGTCATACCCTGCTGGGCTGTACCTGGACCCCAGGTCTATCAGCTGTTCTGGGGAGCCACCCTTTCTCTGTAATTTCCTGCCAAAAGTTACCTCGAGGCAGGTGTAGGGTAAGGAAATGCCATCTTCCTGTTCAGCACCCTCCCATGGTCTTGTGGACCTTGAAGATTGTTGAAAAGTGTCTGTTTTGTGACAGGTTCTGGAATGTAGTCACCAAGTTAATTTTGCATAGCAGGCCACATTTCAGGTGCAGACGTGTTCACCTTGAATACAATATCGGTATGGAGTGCCTGTGTCCCATACCCTCACGGGCATGAGCGAGGATTTCAAACCGAGCCACATGTTGCATGTTTTTAGGTAGCTAAGTGGCTAAATAACTGAAAAAGCTGGGTTTTAAATTACTTTATTTTCTTCTTACTGGAGTTAAAGCGAATGACTACTTCAGCTCCTTTGTGTGTAAGCCAGAGGTATGACCATGCTGTCACTGTGCATGGGAGGATTAATGACTCATGCTAATAGCATGCTTGGAATATGCTGTTCGGAAGACTGTGAACATCCAAGATGAATTTGCAATGATCTGAAGTTAATGCTCTGACTGGGCATTCTTCAAGCTGTGCTGTTCACAAGCTCTTACTACGTCCACCTTCCAGCAGATAGGTCAGACTTGCCAGTAGGCTTGGCTCACTGCACCATCAGAGTAGCACAGAACTCATTGCAGTTTAAAAGCTATTTCTGTTACCACTTGCACTGTGCCACGAGATTGAATGGTTTTTATCAGTCTGTTCGCCAGAGGGGTTTTTTTAAGCTTTGCAAGTGTTGACACAAAAGGATAGAGGTGATACAGTCATCAGTACCATTTTACTGTCAAAAATGGGGACTTGGAACAATATAATTCATTAGATGATTCTAAACCAGGGAGTAATTTCCAACACACAGTTGTTGTTTTTCAAAAATACCATGTTAAAGGCATGGCATTAATGGTATTTGGATAATTTTTTTTTTAACCCATCAACTGCAACAATCACATCTTTATTTATATAAAGAACTTTTTAAAAAGGTAAAATGGGTGTTTACATATGAAAAGTAAAGGAAGAAGTAATGACTATATCAGCCCTGTTTATTACAAGCTCATTATAAAATAGGAAGCTATGGATTACCACACCACATATACCCATTTTGCTCACAAACTGATATTTAAACAAACATTGTCTGCCATACTAAAACTACATTTTCTGTCATCTGCTGCACTTTTCTAATGGCTAATGAAACTGGACCCAAAAGGTTTTCTCTGCTGTTTAAGAATTTTGATTGTACCCAATGTATATATTATCCATACAACAGGTTGTTATTTTTATGTCTAATATTCAATATTTTTTCTTCAAAAGACAAAGCAAAAGAGGTATTACTATTTAGATTCAAGGATACTATGTAAAAGAAGTTAGAATTGTTTTGAGGTTCTAGAAATAGCTCATGTGGCATGACTTTCTAAACTGACTGAATTCCATTTTTTGATAGCTTTCTGCAGGGGACTAGCAGTCACAACTCAAAAGTTTCTGTTTCTGATTCTGTGTGTGTTTTCCTGTCACATAATGTTTGTTTACCCATTTGTAAGTAGATACAGTAATATCTATTTCACAGGGGCATTGTAAGACTACTACTTAAGAAGTATTTCCAGGTCTTTGAATTAAAGGCATGAGAAGTGCTTTTATTACTATCCGAGATCTTCAGTAAGTCTGATGGTTTCAGATAATTCTATTAATATTTGATTAATATCAATGTATATTAGTATAAAGTGTGTCTACATTTTGTAAATTAATTTTAAATATCTGTATTGTTGTCTTCTGCTTAATTTTGTGTTGCTCTTTTCATTTGTTTTTATTATATTACTCCTTGAGGCCAACGTGCAGGGCAATGCATAATTGTGTTGATAAAAGCATATTGTTACTGCCTTTTACTTGTGCTCTACTTTGACAATAGGTAGGAGACAAAGGAGGGAACAAAGACATCTGCAGAGCTGATAGTAAGTTTGCCTCATGCATCCGTCTGTTCCACAATCAGCTGAGTGTGGAAGAGGTTTCATTTCACCTTGGGTAAATGGTTCTCCCTGGTCACCAGTCTGCAGCGTGCACAGTACCGTAACCAAAGGCTTTTGTGAGACCCTTCTGAAGATACAGTTCCCTCCTCTTTTTCTCATAGACCATGGAGCATTAAATGATGATGAAAAATTGCTAGTAATACAAGAATTCCAAAATCTTATAGACTATCAGCTCAGTCACAGAATTGCCTTTGGATCGAGAGTCTGAGAGATGTGTGGTTTTCCTTGGAGACCTTGGGACTGACCGTTATTGTCTGCCAGCGATAAGTTCAAGCATTAGTTCTGCTTGTCTAACGTGATTTCCCTTTGGCTGTTGTGGCTGCTGGTTATTTAAGACATCCTCAGGCAAGCTGGCTGTGGGAAGCGCTCCAACCCACCTCCTTCCTGGACCTGTGACAAACCCACAGCAGCGGGTTCTCACTCTGCCTGGCTTGGGGCCGCCTCGCAGGACAGCCCAGCTCTCCATGTTAGTGCCTTCCGATCGGAGACACGCACCGCCTCCTGGGAGGATCTGGCAGGTCCCAAACTTTACAGATTGTGCTGAGTTCAAAGGTTTGGTTTGGGTATCTTTTTAGACATCTACCGTGTCCTCTGACTGTGACTTTGGTTTCCTGCCATAGAGGCTTTCTTGTCAGTGTTCCACTGAGTAAAGCCTAAAAAGATGACAACCTGGTATTTTTTCCTGCTACTCTGTAATTTAACGGCTAAATATGGATCAGGGTCTGACTTTGCTTGTTTTGTAATAGCCTCTTTATTATTTTGGCACCATTTTCCACCAGGGTATTAGGTTGCTCTTTGTATAGTCTGTTAGCTGTTGGAGATGCAACTGACTGTTCACTTCATACAATATCTGAATTGTAATCAATCGATAAAATGTAACCTGAATTTCCGCACAGCACATCTGGCTCTGCAAAGCTATCCTGAAGTTTCACGCTATCTAATGCTCAATCTAGCATACCAGAATCCCTTGTAGTTAACATTAGGTGTTACTCTCAGGTTTTAGGTGGCTTTTCATGCTTCACTTGACTCTTAAAATTCCTTCTTAACACACCAGAGTCTGATTCCCAAGTGCATAGTGCACAGAGCTTTTCTGCTTCGGCACGATTTCCTTTTGGCAGAATGAGTAAGACAATGTAGACAACATAAAATGCTGATAAGGGCAGCAGAAGCCCAGCCAAGCTATGCTGAACCCTAGGACAGGGGGGTGTAGAGTCCAGGCCCTGCTCAGAGCGTCGGGTACTCCTTTTCAGAAGAGAGATTCCAACGTGACCACCATTTTACTGGTTTTGTTAGCGCAATGTAGGTATCTAACTTGTTGCTTAGTTTGAGTCAAATGTTATCTTTAAATGTGTGGCTAGTCCTATAATAGGGACTAGAAAAATTAGCCCTCTGCACATGCTCATTATAAAGTTCTTGGGAGGGGGAAGTAAGCTAAGCAATTTTGGAGACATACCAATGGTTACACAGCATGAAAACTTTTTACCAAGTGATTTCAGTGAGTTCGAAGGGATAGTTTTCCCTCATTTCTCAACTCAGAGGAAGGCAGCCAGATTTCAGAAGATGAGAGCACTTCCAGTGAAAAGTTACTGACAGTTTAATAGAGAGAATAAATCTGTGGTTGCAACACTCACAAGAGCAAAAATGGTTGCATTTGTTATTCTGATTATAGAAGCAGTATTGTCAAAAATATCAATGGTGGGAAAGCTCTTGTGAGTGCTATCAATAGGAAATTTTCTGAGGAAAAATCACAGGCTTTGGCTGGTGCCTGGAGTGGGTACATTTCCTTTTCATTGGATACCATTGTTCAATACAGCTTTCAACATTTGTAGTTCAACACTTACAGGAAACCCAGAATTTTCATTAGGGACAGTGAAAATGATCACATTCTAGCCTTCACAGAACAAACCTCATAACTGAGTTTCCAAACGCCCCTCTTTAAATATAAAGTCAGCTTTTTTCCTTCACCTTCCCAAGGCTTTCCTTGAGGCATACATCTGACTTTTGTCATGCCACGGGAAAAATTTTTTGACCGAAGTTACATATTTTAAAGGTAGGAGAGGAGGGCATGCCTTGGGGTTCAGTAACAGGAGTGGGATTCAAGGGTTGGACTTGCCGGCAGGACTGCAGGCAGGCCACAAGGGCTGGGCAGCAATCAAAAATAATGTTCAGAGCGTCAAAAGTTCACACTTGTACTGCCTAGAAAAATCTTTCTGAAGAAATAGGTGTCATTCTGCACTTCATATACGTTTAAGTGCTGATAGATGAGAATAATGTCAGAAAGGAAAGCTTTAAATAATTTGTCATACATGTGCCGTATTTATTTTTCCAGTGAGCGGGAGCCACTCCCCGTGCTTGTTTGGGACTCTGTGATGGGACAAGTCAGTCAAAAATTGCACCTTCTGTTTTGCTGAAAGCGTGCCGCAGAGTACCACAGCACCAAATGCAAACCAGCATTTTACAGCAAGTCGTTGTAATACCACCCACTGATTTTGCGTTTCTGAGGACTGGGAATAGACTGCGGTTCTGGCAGCACCCGCGGGCCCAGGGCTGCTCTGGGTGGCCCTGTGGAGCGGCAGCGGTGCCCGGCTCGGCCGGGAGGCTGGCTGCAGCCCGGCGGGGAGAGGCCGCGACCCGTCCTGTGGCCGGGAGCACACTGCTCGCCTACTGCTGGCACACGGTGCTCAGTCTTCCTGCCCTTCATTAAATCCAAGCCTTATGGCATGACAGTGCTTGCAAACGGCTCTTTCCTGAGGTGTTCACGTGAACTGCAGCTGCCAGTGTGTTCCGTGCTTTGAGTGCAGAGGTCTGGTCCTGGCAAGACCAAGAAGTGCCCCTCAATCACTTGCTCTTTACTCCTTCTGGCTCCACTTTGGGAAGTAACTTGGAAAGCCCCTGAGAGAGGTTAGTACCTCAATTCAGTACTGGTGGATTAAACATAACAAGTAACGTTGGGACTCAGTGAAGGGTCTGCTGACAGTTGGACTTTGCCATATCATCCCTGCCAGCTCTTATGGCGAATGAAGTAGAACTTCAGGGGAGAGGTCTCTCTTCCCCCTGCCATTTCCAACACAGCGGGTAGGCCATGCCTGGTTATACAGGATTCCTTATGTAGGTGCAAATCAAATCCAAAGTAGTAATCACATGAATGCTTGTGAAAATAATCTACAAGCATTTCTTGTATGGTATACAAGAAACAGGAATATAGTTCACCGGTATTCCTAAAGTAGAAATATGTCCCTCATGGACTTCTGGATAGCAAACAGAGAGGTGTCACTTTTGTATACAAAGTAGCTGAGGATGCCGTGAAAAGCATTCACACTTTTTTCCATGTTTTGTGACAATTTTCATGTTAGAGCTGGATGTCTTTGGTGGTACAGAAGCTGCACTGCATTAAATACTCATATGAAGTATTTTAAACACAGTACTTCTTTTTGTTTTGTCTGGATTTGAAATCCAAATATGTCACAGCAGAAAGCTCTTGATAAATACAGTGTTTCCACAGTAATAAAGCTGTGTGGAAGAATACGTTATATTTTGGCTATGTATTTTGAATGAATGTGTTTAAAGTTGAGCCGCCTAAATTCACGGTGGTCCAGCTGTTAGAAAGTTGAGCACTTCAGGTGACAAATTTCCATGACACCTTTGAGTACTCTGGCGTAAGTGTTCAGTAGTGTTTCAGCGACTCCGTGTAGCATGTGTGTTGTGTCAAAAAGACAGCTTTTCCTATCAGTAACGGGTACGCGCAGCTAGCTCCTCACGATGGCAGGAAGCGGTGGGTCAGTACGGCATAGATCAGCATATAGGACCTGTATGGAAGTTTTGAGTTCATGTTTTTTCCTGTTGTGACCCTCTGGCTGACAAAACGGCTGCAGTGACACGCAGAGGACTGACGGAATGCCTGCTGCCTTGGAGGAGCCCGCTTGGTCATTCTCCCAGTTGAACACATGGCTAAATTTCCTGAGGGATCAGGCTGCTGTGCCTGCCTGATAAGGTGGCTGGAAGCTGTGAGGCCTCCTTTCAAGGCTCCTGGCGTGCTGCAGGAATGAACTGTCTGGGGCTGGTTGTTCCTGGGTAACTGAACAGTACTGCAAACCTAGCCTGTTTCTCATTCTTGCATCACATTTCTGGCATGGCTGTGCTGTTCTGGCGCTGACGCGTAGGTGATGTAAAGCAATCAAAAAAGCCAGATGACAAGTCAGATGATTTTTGTAATGGACACAGGGTAACAGACATATGTCTCGTTGCAATTTCAGCTTTATCAGCTTTCTGTGTTTCAGGGCATATCAATCCTGTTCTTTAGACACATGTATTACTTAAGCGTTTCCTAAGCAGTTTTCTTTAGACACAGCATCTCTCAGTTCCACAGGACACTCCAGCATTTACAGAGTACATTTCCTTCCTGTCGCAACATCCTGGAGCTATTTCTTCAGAGACAGATTGTTTGAGTTTCTGCAAATCAAAGAATGTTCAGTACTGCAGAAGAATCACTGAAACTGCCATCACACGGTACTTCTGGCTGCACACGCCACATTCTGTTCATTTCTTTCACCTTCCAAAACCTATTTGGAAAGCACCCTAGGAGTGGTTTAAAAATGTTAACACGTTGTCAGTCAGTATGTTGTCAGAACTGTTCATTTGTCCTTTCTTGCTTACTTGGAGCTTAGAAATCATTAAAAAATGGAGCTGTTCCAGAAGCTTGTAAATACTGACAGGTTTTTCACTGCTCCTGTTCCCAATAGGTTTGGCCAAACTGAAGAGCAGCAATCAGATTCATAGGTAGTTCATGTACACAGCAGACCTTTCTGTCCGTTTTCATATCTATTTCATGCTAGAACAGATCCTGCACACTCTTTGGAGTGAATGCTTACTCTGAGCCCTCAGATGCCAACAGAGGTGCCAGATCTGTCTCGGTATAGCTGCACTGGCTGCATAGTTGCTGGCTGCCAGTCCTTACTGCCCGACTTTTCCACCCCACTTTACCCTCTTCCTCCAGAGCTGATGTGTAGTGAACCCCAGGGGAGCCCAGCTCCAAAGCAGCCACTCAGGAACCCTGCCCTTGCTCCTGGAGCAGCAGAGCCTGTGCGGTCCTTGGGGTCACTCTGGCATCTGGTCTGCATGTACAGAAAGAAGAAATGTATTTTCAGGGCTGAAGCGTGCAACTAAGCTGTATGAATTTAAGATGGGTATCTTTGCTTTGTGTGGGAAGAGCGGACAAGACTTGCTTACCTTTGTAAAACAGTTCAGAGAACAAGGCCGGAAAGTATGAAATGGGCAGAAAATAGTGTTACTGAATATCTTACTAAGGGCATTATCCTGCATGATTATGTGCTGTGCACTCAACATATATAACAATTGAACTAAAAAGGGATAGTGTTCTTTAGGAAGCGCCAAGATAACTGTTGAGATAGCTGTGGCCACTGTAGAAAAAAAATAACTTTCTTTAAACAATCCTTTTACTATTGGAGGTCACATGTCTTCCAGAAGAATCCGTGCAATGTTTTTGTCACAGTCACTAAACACTGTGGAAGAAGCTCCGAAGAAGCTAATAGAATGGATCTCTCTTGCATTAAGTATATTCTCCCCACACTGATGCTCTTAAACTTGACATTTGCAGGAACATTCCAGGGTGGTTGTTCAAGAACAAACGTGGTCTTCAGCAAGGCACCAAGCAGCCTCCGTGGGACGCTCTCTGTATGGAAGAAGTTTTATTCCTCGTGCACCATCTATACTTTTCAACCCATTGCTCTCTTCTGAGAGAGGCCTGAGCTCACAAGTTGGGCGCATGATAAGGGACAGCGAGTGCTTTATTTGTTGTTCATGGCACTGATAGCTACTGAAGGAAAATAACTGGTTCAGATGGCCTTGCTTTGACCAAGGGGTTGTGTTAGATGACCTTCAGAGGTCCCTCCTGACCTAAATTATTCTGCATCTGTATGCAGCAGTGATTACCGTGAGCCGATTCCAGAGGCTGCAAAGCAAGACGACAGTGCAGAGATACAGTCCAACCTCTTTGCTAAATTTGCTAAATGCAGTTGTGCGGCTAGGGCAGGAGAGCTCCATACTACACAACCCAAACCTTCTGTAACTGCTAAAACAATTTCCTAGGACAAAACAATTTGAAAGTACGTATTCAAGCATTAAAAACAGTAGTTCTGTTACCCTGCTTGTCTTTTTCCCCACAAAGTGGAAACTTGAAAACATGTGTGTTTCTTTAGAGAAACTTCAAGAATTTATTTTCTTTTTGCTGAATTTTAAACTAAACAGTCAATTTACTCAACCAAACCAGCAAAAGTTACCAAAATGAATGTGAAAGGACAGTCCAAACCATCTCACCCTCCTTCCAAGGCCTACTTTCACGTAATGACTTTTGTGCTATAAACACTCCGTATGCTCCAGGTTTAGTTGTCAGAGCTCCTCGCTGTCTGTGCTCTGGAGACATTGGAACAGATGGCAGTGGAGCTGTGCCACGGACAAGGTTTGCACATGCAAGTTTCTAAACAGAGACAAATCGCCTGAAAATGGGAGTACATGTTAACTGTGACTGCTTGATGGAACTGCGTAAGAACTTCTCTCAGGTGTTTGCAGAAAACACTGCTTTTACTCTCAGTGTGAGAGTTCGGAAAAATTTCTGGAGACCTGTGATTCCAGAAAAAACCAACACAATTGTCAGGAGTTCACTAAAAGATAGAATTACACCTTAATCCTAAACTCATTTGTTGTTGCGAGTCAGTCAGTATTATCGATCAAATGGCTAGCAAGGATTCTAAGTTGTGAAAGCTAGTAGGAACAACTTCTTTGGAATAAAATCACTCTGTGTTTGTTTTCATCCTTAGAGAACAGTTTTCTCTGAAGAGAAAAGCAAGAGTTATAAATTTTTTATGTTTAATCTTCTTGCATGACAGATTAGGTTTCTTAAGAAACTTTGGTGAAGGATCTCAAGCATTTTGAAAATGCATGTACACTTCATTGTCTGTGTTACATCCTTACTGATAACCTCAAGCAGATATATGAGACATGGTTTTCCTCTGCAAAAGCTTTGTTAATCCGTCTCTCCACCACCTATTTTATCCCTGTATCTGTTAATCCTATCTATTTGTCTGATGCAGAACTCCAATGTCTCACATTTGGAATTTTAGCGCAGGTGGTTAGTGTTCGACTGAAAAAGCCGATGTGTCATGAGAGGTTTCTGGTTAGCATTTCAGCAGTGGTATCCATACCGTTTTCACTCTTAATTAACAAGGTATTTTTCTTCCTGTGTTCAGTAGTTAATCCTGTAATTAACAAAGGCAGATTCTTTCCTAGAATAATTGCAGTCCTCCTATGTATGTAGAGGAGTCAAATTAGTAATGAGATTTTCTCATACATATTTTAATTGCAATTGTTTTACCTGGGTTGGCTATCTATCACCACTCTTTGTACTTTCAACGTTAAGATAATGTGGGGAATTCATCTCACCTCCCAGCAGCCGAAGCCCCAGCAGTTGCAAGGGCACGTGCGGGGCCTTCCGTCACCCACTTCGCGTTAGATGTCTGATCATGGGCTGCTCGTGTCCAAGCTAAAGTCTGTGCTCCTTTTTGCAGTTTCTGGGGAAAACCCGAGCATCTTCAGAGGGGGGTTCATCCCCGGTGTCCTCAGCCCTGACAGAAAATGGTGGTTTGACCAGCCAGCAGCATTTATTTCTCCCCACATTCCAGAAGGCCAAGTTTAAAAAGGAAAGGTTTGGTTCTTTTGAACACCTACGGTTTATGAATGTGGTAATATATGACTGAACTTATGTTTTCTGACACCAGGCCTTCTCTGTTATGCTAATGTGCTTATATTTAGTTGGGAAGGGAGTTAGGTAGAGGAAATAAAATTTTATGAGATGTATTTTTGCTTGAGGACATTTTCTCCTTCCATTACAAATTGAAATCAATATGTGATTATGAAACTGGTTGATAGTAGGGTCAGAGTGAAATCTGCATTTTGAATGGACTTGGTTGTCTTTCCTGTAGTTTTCAGTTCATAGGAGCTCAAATACACCGCAGTGTTAAAATTTACTCATCCATCCAAATGGGAAGATTTTAGGCAAATGGATGCCTCAGGTTCTGGGCAACCCTGGTTACGTATTGTGGAGCTTCAGAGGCGAAATGGCAACTGGGTTCAATTGGGAATGAATCTGATCAAAGGGGTTTCATCAGAAGTTTCTGGAGGCCGTAAGCGAAAGCGTCTGCACTTGCACGTTCTCGGGACGGGGAGGTGAGGGCAGCGAGAGTGGAAGGGGAGCAGAAGGCAGGCAGGGCTGGCGGCACGGCCCCGTGTGCCTGGCGGCCAGACTGGGTCTACGTGGGCTGCAGCGCATTCCCAACCAGGCTTTGCCATTTGCAGGGATCCTGGGTAGGGCTCACACCTACGGACTGCGCCTGGGTGCAAGATGTGACTGATTTGGGTACGTCTCAGCAACTGGAGATAAAAGTGGTGGGGGTGGTACTGGAGCTCACTGTTAGGAGTAGGAAAAAAATCAAATGTGTAAGTGATTAAAACAAAGCTACAAACAAAACCCCAGATTACAGCATCATTGTTCAAGCAAGACTGACTGACTGGAATGAAAAATGATAGCCCAATAGGTGTGGGTTTGCATGTGCATGATGTTTACAAACATGATTTATTAATCATCTCCAGCATCTAGCAAGAAGTTTTATTTTAAAATCTTTTTTGTGTTTTTATTTAAAAGACTGTAAAATGGAATGTTCAAAACTTACCCCAAAACATCTGGAGGCTGCAAAAGAAAAAAAATAGCTTAGTTCCTTGCCCAGATGAACACAACTTTTAAAATTAGACATTGTAAATGAAAGGTTGGGCCCTGACAGGCCACCCTCAGCACTGCGAGCATCAGGCGTTGGCCACAGCGGCAGCGCTTTACAGTTACATCAGTGCTCTTCTTTCAAGCCACTTGAACAGTACGTTTCAGAATGTTCAATCTCAAATTTCACATAGCTTCACACAGGAAAAAGTTAACTCTTCCTTAAAAAGCAGCTAATGAAGGAAAGCAAAACGACAGATATCATGATTGCTTATTATCCAGATCAAGCGCAAGCTCCTTTTAGTCCTTTGGTTTGTTTGGCCACAATAGATCCCATTCTCTTTCTGATAAGCAGAGGCTGGCCTGGAGTGTCAAATCTGCATACAGCTATGCGGCTGAGAGGGGTGGTGGCAGCACCCTCCTTACACAGAAATACGAGCAACTGCATTCTCAGAGGATGCTCATTTAAGCTTTGATTAGGAGAAAAAGATGCTCCTTCAAGGAGCTTAAATCTTAGAAGTATCAGGGGCTTTTTCTGGTTTGCTGTATAAAATAACAACAGTCTACACTCTAAACTAGTATCCTGTTTTAAAAGCTGATGCTTGTTTTCCATGGCAATAGCTCCATTCATGAGCAGCACTGTGGATGTCAGAATATCCCCGTTGGGAACTGCATGTTCTTACTACAGCTATGTTGTTTAAGCAGTAACTTCCAGGCATATTGGAAATATGAGGTAGCAACCATTTATTGCATGCTGAGTATATACAGAGGAGATGCACCAAGATGTTTATTCAGAGCACTGCAGGGCCCTTTTCCTGCTGAGGTTTACATTGTGCCTCGAAGCAGTGTTATATTCACAGCTGAATTTTTACTGAAAACAAAGTCTCACGAAAGAGTTCATAGCAATAAGCTCTTATATAGCAATGCTGCAGAATTTCCCCAGTAAGGAGCTTTAAAAACACATGGGATTGGGTGTATGCTACAAAGGAAATCATGTCTGTAATTAATGAATCTACTGTCTTGGCTGCATTACTTTTTTAATGGCTGTAGGTTTGCATATTCTGTGAATAAACAGGTTGTCCAGATGGTGCTTAAATGATACTTTGAAACTGCTTTTCTTGAGAACATCTAAAGTAGTCACCAAAGATGCTATTCTAAAATTAAGTCATATAAAATGTTTGCTGCAAGGCAGCTACATGGCCTCGTAGCCTCGTAGTTCAGTGTCTAAAAGTGGGCCAGGAGGAAGGGTGAATGAGTCCCAGCGTAACTCCAACGCTGGCTGCTCTGCTCCTGTTCAAAGCCGGTGGTTATTTCTAATGGTTTCCCTTGCTCCCACCCTGACAAAGAGCAGGTCAGATCCCTTCCTGAAGTGCTGAGTGCTCTGCGCACACTGACTGTGATGAGCAATCAAAATGACAGATAATTTACATACATGTTAATTTGGGTACCTTTGGGGAACGTTTTGACATTCTCTTAATGTGCAGATAAAGTATTCTTTCTTTATGACACTTTTACAGATAAACGAAAGCAGTTTTCAGTTCTGAACGCAACCTATGTCTTTCGTTCTTTAAGAAGACCTTAAACCTGAGACCTAATAACCTAGATCTGAGTACAACCGATGCCCGTAGCCTCATTCATAGCATAATTATGCTGTGAGTAACCCAACTGTAACTAATGGCAGAAAATCCTCAGGGTGTAAATTCCATCCAGCATGAAGTGATTATAGTCTAACCCTTCGTGATGAAATGATCTTGTCAGAGTTCACAGCCTTTAAAACAATGTGCTGCCTGGCAGCAAATCTGTTTAATACAGGTAATATTTGTACATTTTCGTTTTGTCACTATGCGTACTTCTAACAGGAGCAACGCCATTCTCAATTAGCCTATGTTTAGTAAGATTTTATTGAATTGTTCAGTGTTAAATAATATTGGTGAATAGGAGTATAGAAGTCATTTATAATTTATACATACAAAGTAAGAAATTCGTGAAACTAAAATCAGTAGGTAGTGGAGGTTTTTATAAGATGTCTGACAAGTTTAGATGAAAGGGACTACTTTCAGGTTAATGTTTTTTTCTACAGCTGAGTCTCTTAATATTCTTAGAAAGTGAGTAAGTACATCTGGGCAATGTATCAGAAGTTTAGTCTGGGTGGAGGTAAAAATGATAATCCACATATTTCTCTGTTTCTTTTGCCAGCACAAAAGTCTGCCTCATCAGTGCTTTGTTTCCCTTCTTCTCCTCTGTAGCTGATAGCTGTCTCCTGTGTGCTTTGTCTATTAACTCCATACAAGCAATGTTTACTGAAATGTCACGCCTAATTGTAAGTGATAATGCTGTATGCATGAGAAATGAAGAGTACAAAGGAGTTTTCTTTAACATATTTCCGCTGCACAGAACAGTTTAAGATGCAACCTACATTTTATGAGTTTGAACCAAGATGAAAGGGCATTTTTTCCATCTAGATAAATACACTTATCCATTTTTATTCTGTTGACAGCAGAGTTATCACAGTCTGGGACATATTTGATTATATCTGAATGCAGTTTAGAACATCCCAATATTCAGTCTGGGAACAAGCTTTTAGATACCAAAATGACAAAGAGTATTTTTCATGGGAAGGTGGGAATCTGGAGCCTGTGCTTAAAAATACCATGCACATCCTTACTGTTAAACTCACTCGTTCAAAGCAACGAGATAAAACCCTGGTTCTCATAAGCTCCATAGGGGAGTCTTTTGCAGAAAAATCCCAACAATCCAGACCCAAGAATTTCACCATAGTCTATTTTTCAAAGGCTTACCGTGGAAGTGTCTGATCTGCTATTGCTCTTAACAGCCATCATACTATCTCTGCCAGCCTCGTCTGACAAGAGAGTAGGTCCTGAGAGGCTGGGATAGTCCCAGAGTGTTTGCCTGTCCAGGCAAAACAGCTGGGAATTGTACTGGTTTCTGTTCCCGTTACTAGTAGTTACTGCTGGTTTTATTACTGAAGAGTATGACTTTCCTTTGGAGTGGTAGCACAGGCTTAGTCTCTGAGGCTTAATTCATAAACTTAAGCAGAGATTTAAGTAACTCATCTAGCAGACACTGGATGGAGCCCTACTCTCTGAGGATAGCCATTTCAGCTATAGCTGATGTGGAAGCACTGATCAGAGATGAAAAGCTGCCCTAATGAATCCTGCAGGCATTTTCTCAAGATGTGTTGAATTTAAAAATAGCATGTTAAACAGCAGATGTGTCTGCATGTCCAAGGCAGATACTTTATGCCCACCACAGGAAGGACAAGGTCTTCCTATGTGGCCCGTCTTGTAGAGACATAGAGTCTCTGGCTGGGAGAAATGCCTGAAATGAAAGGGAACGAGAAAAATAAGTTAATTCCAAAAAAACAGTCAATCTGGGTTTGATCGCTGCGTTCCTGCAGTGGAGAGGGGAGTTCCTCTGAAGCTGAATGCGTCGGGAAGAGAACTGCGAGCCAGCAGCTGAAGCCCCTAGGCACAATGACAACATGTTTTGGAAAGTTCTGGGTGTAGTCTTTTGTTTCTTTATTATTCTGTGGTTGTGTGTATGCCTATGCTGGAAATGCAGTTTTGCTTCACCAACCACACTTGCCTATTTATAGATTTATTTTTTTAATCAAAATTATAGAGTAGCTTTGCCAGTACTTGTTACACAGAAATAAAGTCAGGACAAAGCCCTTTAAAACTACAAACATTTCAGGCCTTTCATTAGTATATTGAGGGTTTAATTCTTAGAAAGAAAAAAATACCATTGGAAGCATAAAGGTAATGTTTCCTGGTTTTTTAAAATGTAAGCAATGGCATTTTTGAGCATTCCAGATTTCCCTGTTCTTCCACTTCCCTCGGGCAGGCAGTGGTAGCATCTGTCTTTGGTGAGGATGGATTATAGGTCTGTCAGCACGCCAGGGCTTTAGCTGGCGCTCTCCCTCCTTAGCTCAAGGAGATTACACTGCCTCAACTGTCTGGTTCGTTTTCACTGGCTTGAGAAGTGGCGGATTGTTTTGATTAGGCCCTGATAATTTTAAAAGTAGCCTAATGTGGTTAGGGCTTGTTTTGCTAATAGATTGGCTGAACGGCTTACTGCTTGTTGTGTTCTCATTGATTACTAGCATTTTTAATTTGTTCAGAGGCTTAATGTGTGACCTCTTGGTTATATTAATCTCTGCTCGAGCGAAAGATCACCTGCTCTGGATGTAGATCCACTTCTGTGGTAATTACAGTTCTCCTTTAACTTCAGTTTTGCTGGATAGCCCAAAACTGTCGGTTGACTACCTGCTGAAATGACAGCTGACAGCTCTGACTCCTACAGGCTGTAAACCCTGTCTTATTTCTGTTCAGGTTGGATTTATTACAGTCAGAGTGCCAAGATGTAATTTACAGGAATGAGATCCTGGCTGCATTCAAGTCTATGACTTTCAATGTCTTTTCTATCTTGATGGCAAAAGTCTCACTCTCTTAAAAGCGGCAAGGTTTTATTTCTGACTCTCCAGACAAGCTTTCCCAGTTAACCTAAAGTTTAGAGAGGTCTTTAGTGTTTCTTGTCTAATAGTTTCAACGTTACCAAAAAATTTTTGTGGTTAGATTTTTGTGTCTAATATTACTGTTAGTGAAAGGTTTAGGAGATGTACCTTCAGTTGGTAGGAGTGAATGAAACTAGGATGCTGATGAGTCTGCTCACTCCAACCGCTCTTTTTGTTAAATCTTGCCCACCTAATAAATCACGCCTGAGAATCCTGTTACTTAGAAAACTGGCGCCTCTTTATGGAGACATGATCTTTTCAGAATTGAATGAAGACAGTGGAGAACAGTAACCTGATAAATTATAATGAGATTGGAAATGGGAATGTGTGTTCTGATCTGAAGTTTTTGATGTGTTTTTTCCACTGCACAAGGGTGGTTCAGCAAAACTGGAACGCGGTGCTCGTTGGTGAGTTTTCTAACAGAAAGCAGGCAAGTTTGGAGTCACCTCAGCCTGCCTGCCCTGCACCCCTTGTCCCCAGAGCACAGGCTGGGAACTGGTGTCCAAGCTGGGAACTCAGGCCTGAGCTGCAGCTTTCAGGGCTGTTCCTCTGCTTGTCACGGTGAAGAAGCTGGAGCAGCATCCCTGAAATGGCATCCCTGCTCATCTGGAGCTCTGGAAGCATTCCCTCCATGTAGGATTCAAAAGAAAGCACACCTAGTGACTTTGTCCTCTCCAACTGCTGCACAGTGTTCTGTGACGGTGGCACGTAGAGGGAAGAGGGACGGAAGTGCACAAAAGCTGTTGCAGATTTCTGAGCACTGAAAACCATTACAGATCTCTTCCCAGTATCTCCTTCCTCCTCATTTTCTGTGCCTCGCAGAATTTATTTTTGTCTTCTTTGTGGTAAGTACAGATTGTCAGCAGAGTCCCTGTAAAGCCCAAGTACGAAAGCAGTTTGGAAAACATTTATTATTTTGTTTAAAAAGTATTCCTACAAGTATTTTTAAAAGTTGTTTATTTAGGATGTAAGTACAACAAATGGAAGAAGTGCAAAGAAACAGACATGTTTAGAGTCTTGTTCACATCAAGTAATGCGTAGAGCTGTAGAAATTATTTGTTGCATGTGTGAGGCCAGTAAAATCCATAAAAATTAAGAAGTAAAAGGCCATCTTTTTCCCTCACTGAAAAGGATTAACACCGACCAACAAACGCTCCAATAGTAGCTGTGCCAGAGTAACAGTTTGTGAATTAGTTCTGCATTCTCAAGGGCAGTATTATTTCTATTAGAGCTATATTGAATAATAATTAAAAAGCTGTCCAGGGTTTCTCACTGTTTCTATGGCTTTGCACTTGATTATCAACTAAGTGTGGGTTTCTGGAGTTTTTTATTTATTGACCTAGGCTATTTCAAACATTATTGTACAAGACAGTATTTTAACTTATCTTTTGACATGTCTTCCTCTCATGAGACAAACTGTTTTAACTTTCACGTGAGTATATATTGTAATGGTATTTGCACAGTGGGCTTGTAAACTTCAGTTAAACAGAAATGCTATGTGAGCTGTTGAGGAAAATCTCAGGTGTTACCCAGTTCGCTACAGTCATACGGCATACAGTAGTGTTGTATGCCAGGTACCTGTACTAGGCATGGAGAACACATAATTAACCTACCTGTTTGCCTCACAAAAAGCAGTGACAGGACCCATGGGTAAGCAGCGCAGAGAGGGACGCTTGTCGGGGTCTTTGGCCAGCCCTGGGCTCAGCCTGCCCGGGGACCTGCGCTTCCCTGCGGTCGGGGCTTGCGTCTGCATCTGCGTCCCACAAGGCCACAGACTATGCTCCTGACCCACGTTTGAACACCGTGGAGTTTAGCTCTCTGGCCGTAGGGGTTAGTGTATGCTGCATCATCCTAAAAGCAGCTCAGCAATGTCATTCCCCAAATTCCTAGTCCCTACATGGGACCTGCCACGAGCCAGCTCAGCTGTTCATCTCCCACCTCAGTGACTCAGTCTGGTATCTCTGGCAGTCTCTTCAAACTAATTTCTTTATTAGCCTAAGCACCTTCAAATAATTAGATATAAAAGCTATTACCGGCAATTCCACCTGCAATGATGGGACCTGAGTTTAGAAACATATGGACGTCACAAACTCTAATGAGCAGGCATTGTATTTAGAGGAGAAGGAAAAGATGTTTTCTTGTATTCTGTAATCATGAAGTGAATGTTAATCAGAATAGTTACCATTTCAGCTGGTCTCCACCAGGATTCAGAGAAACAAAACACAGCACGTCAGTCCATTCCCTGCTGGACACCAGCACCTGGGAGCTCCCTCTTCTGCGCAGGAGATCTTGGAAAATACAATTTAATAGTTGTCAGATTTCCTGTCATTCCTTTAAGCACATTTCCTGCAGATCAGTGTAGCTACAGTGTTTGTCAGGGCATTGCTCTCCCTAATAAGCTCTTCACTGTGATCTTTTATAATAGCACAAAGCTAAAAAGCGAAGGTAGCGTGCTGCCAAGCTGTCTGATGTACCGGTGGTTGTGACCTGAAATAAGTGACCTGCCGGCAGTTTTTATTTATAATTGGTAAATCACTACAACAAAAACAACCTCCCCATGGGACAGCAAGGTAGGAGGGTGCTACTTTAGTCAACTGCAGTGTAACTGGGTGGAAATCATCTTTGACTAACTTGGAAACAGAAAGAAAGGCAGAATGTGAAGCTGCCCTCTGAGAGCCCCCACACTCAGGTAAGCTCTTTGATCAGCACCTGGCTGAAGTCCCGGCTTGTTCTCTCTTTCTGTTGTTCTACTTCTTTCTACTGTTTCTAGTCAGTAGGCTCTCCAAGCTTCCCTCTCCGGGAAGCACAGGAACCATTGCTTCCTTTTTTTGCACTCTCTTGTCCTGGTTTTTTAACTGGAGAAACAGTAAGGTTGCTGAGGAAAGACAGACTGAGATTTCTCGTTTACTGACACTCCGTGTGCTTGTCTGTACATTACAGTTCTGTCAAGGCCTGCCCAACCACTCTTTGAATTGTTCTGGGAGACTTGTATCCTTAAGCTCTGTCCATCGCGGTATTGACTTGAGATCACCTTGGAGGAGTTAACACGATCCCAAGTGGGATGCTTTCTGTGCGCTTCAGTGCTGCCACAGACCAATAATTACAGTGCTGATTCTGCTCTTATTTAAAAAGTGGAGCACTGTCACTTCGTCTTTCATGCAAAGATAACTAGTGTAAACCCTATGAAGTTCATAGAAATTTGCTATGATCAACATTTTTGCTGCAAAGTATAAGTGTGTGGAAACTCCAAACTCCCCAGGTTAAGCCTGAATAAACTGAGTGCAAGTCAGTACATCGTTCCAGCCCCTGACATGGGCCGGGCAATCCAGGAGCATTGCATCTCAGCTGCAGACACAGGAAGACACTCACAAGGACCACGTAGCAGCTTTCCTTGGTGACTTACACGGTTAATTTTGGGTTTTGCAATAAATCAACACAAACTTACTAAACTTTAAAGAGTTACTTCCCTTATCAGTGACGATGAGCATTGTGTAAGTACCGAGTATAGCAACATCTTTGTATTTATTGTCTAAACTTCCAGGCTTATAGGAAAAGCCTTGTTTTTTCTTAAAGCCATAAAATCTTTGTATCTTTCTAATGGCTTTAATTGCTATTTTGAGGGGTTTTTTTCTTCTTGTGGAAAACCTAAATTTCTTTAATTATAGCATCTGCAAAGCAGATGCCAAGCCTCCTGTGTCTGAACTCTGTAGTGCTTCTGCACATTACAAGATCTTCTCTTTGCTTTGTTAGAATACTACACGCGTACAGCTGGTTGAATTTTGTCTCATTGCATTGGACGCATTTGAAACCAAATTACAGAAGCAGGATAACTTTTCATAGGGCACTATCTCCACTTCATGCCTAGACTGTACGCACTGCTTATTCCACTGCATGACTGAAAAGGACGATGGAAAGAGATCATGGGGGTTACCAGCTGTCCTTTCCAGTAGCTATGACTAGTGATGGTTTGGCTGGCACCAAACATGTAAGAGTAAGAGACACTCGGGAGGCAATTTGAAGAGAGTGTGCCATCTCACCTCACCTCACCTCACCTCACCTCACCTCACCTCACCTCACCTCACCTCACCTCATCATTTGTGAACCAGGGGTTGTAAATTTTTGGACTATTTTGGTGAACCAACAGCACAGCCACACAGAACTGAGCAGTTCATACAACTTTTTGTTTAATAGTGGTACTTAAACCAGCTGCAGAGTGGTTACCGTAGCTCCGTTGGCCAAGAGCAGCCAACTGTCTACAGTTTAGGAATGTTGATTTAAAAAAATTAATCCATGAAACAGTGGGTTGCTATTTCCTAGAAGTTAGTTATTGTTAACAAGGATCTCAATATACCAGTAGTTATGGAAACATTTTCTTTGTAAGAAGCATCCTTCAGGATTGTCCATTCTTGGCTTCAGTGACTTCCTTTGGCAGTGAGTTTCTGAATTACAGGCTGATGTAAAAGTGTTTCCTTTACGAAATTCTGATTGTCTGCATTTTTATTTTCTGAAGAACTAACTGCCTCTGTGATTTGAAGTCTCCTTCACCTCACAGCAATTTTTTTAAAAAACCCAACTCTTCCTATTAACTGAATTACACATTTTCTTCCATGTCTCCCTCTTCTGTGCTCAGGAATATCAAATTCAATTCACACTTCTTAGTAAGTGTTTGTGTGTACACTACTGCTGACAATACTTAATATGTTAAGCAGATTAGTTCTAATTTGAGGAATAAATATATTGAATGTAGACGGTAAATGTTCTTGATAAAATAAATGTTGCTGTTGTTAAAGTGAACTTGTATTACCATGTACTGATGGATTTCTGTTGAGTGGTTACTGTAGTTGATCAATTAACACTCTGATGCTTTTTAGAGAGGTGATTTGCCACATTTAAGGAACAGTAAAGGTAATTGTAGTGTGTTTTTCAAACAGTAGACCAAGGACAGAAGCTTGTGATGCACTGTCCTACCTTTTGGAAAGTAGCCAAGCATAATATTTAAAACATCTTTTTCTTCTGGGGACCATCCAATTACTACATCAGTTACTACATGAATAAGATTAAGCAACATTTTTCAAGATTAGCAGAAGACATAAAGCGCTAAATAAAACCATCAGTGAATTTAAAGTAAATGCAAGGTGAGCCAACAAAAATGGAGAATGAGCAAAGATCTAAATATTCCATCTGGACATTCACAATCCAGAAGGGATTGCAGCTCTGTCAGAAGAGGGTTAGTGTAAAACAGCTTGACTCTTAGAAATCAAATCAAGTTCAGCACAGTGCAATTGTTGTTGATCAAATACACATTTTCCAGTGAAACCATCTGCAATGTGATTTGCGTCTTGCCTGACCAGAATATATTTATGAGAATGCACTAGTGTGTGGCAGTAAATGAGTTTCTCTGCTGTTGTTGACAACTTAAGCGATTCTTTTCATAACATCAGAAAATAATCGTAGTACCACTCATGTAGAAAGTGGGAATATTCACAAAAAGATGAACTGTCTTTGAAATCTCTATTTAAAAGGGACGGAGCAATGTGACACTTTGAATTACGGAAGGATTGCTAGCCATGGAACGACAGTTGTCCGGATCATGGGAGGAAAGGCAGACAGAGCGTGCACAGACACCGCCTGGTTGGCCTTGCTAGGTAATGCCTTGCAAACCTGTAAGAAGTGGCCGTTCCACTGCTGCCTTCTGCGTCTGCAGAGTCAAGTAAACGTCTGAGGACATCTTTGCAGTTCTGAATTGAACAGCTGCACTGTTATTAGAAGATTCATAAAACCTACAAAAGACCTCATGAATTTCTAAAGACTCTGAAATGAAGAGTGTGCAGAATAACATCTGCTCATATTTCCTAAGGTCTATTGTTGCATCTGCCCTGACAAAGAATCTCAAAGAATGCACATTGTTTATATGTTTTCTGAACACTTTATGAGACATCATTTCTAAGAGCTCATTTGAATATCCAGGAATATCCTTTCACATGAATTCCCTCTGCAATCAAACAGGAATTAAGAGGAAAATCTGTTCTTGTTTTAATATTTGAAAAAGAAATCTGCTGAAAATCAAACAATTACCGTTGCCAGAGGCATTGATGAAGATGATTGGGAAAAAAATGATTAGTCCCTTTCTGTAATTTCCCTTTCCTGTTACATGAAGCTTTTCTAAGTTTGCTCCCACTAGTGACGGTGCAGAGGGCATACACTGGATTTTCAATGCCTATAAAAAACTTGCAGGGCTTCAACAGTACTAAAATATTTGAATGATGTTAACAGGAGTGTTAGTGAAGAGGTTACGGGAAATGTATCACCTCTTCTTTTCTCTCCAAAATACTCCAAACAGTAGCAGAGACAATAATGATAATACTGAAAGAAAAATTTACTCCCCGTTATCGATCTAGCTTCTGAACGAGCTTTAGACCTTCATCCTTTTCAAATGTTATCAAAGTTGGGGAGTTATTTTATTAGATAGAGGATTTTCTCTGGAGAAGCTTGAAAGTGGCAGTGCTGTAAGATAAGCTTTATGAAATCACTGAGCTACGTGGGGATTGTGTAGTTAAAATAAAAGTACCACCAGTGCTAGAAAAAACATGCTGCAGCACATCTGTTTAACTAGAGTGCCAAGGAAGAACAACTTCAGGGTTTGAAGGACGTTCTTGATTATCAGCAGTTCATCTGTGGTGAGTGCTCTCGCAGCAACTCCCCTCTGCTCCTCTGTCCAAGCCCAGATTTTATTTTCTTGCTGATGTATTTGAAAGTGCAGTTTTGCCATAGCCTGGGCATTGCTGTATTTTACTGTCTAGTCCAGTTCCCATCGTACTTCGGCTGTGCAGTCCAATCCGGGCCCTGTGGATGTTTTTGTTACTTTGTGTTTTCTTTCTCCATCCCATCACCAAGGTTAATGAGTAAATGGAGGCTTTGTTTAATGTTATGCCAACATGATCATCAGACTTAAAATGTTCAAAAGAGACAACGCTAAAAAAACTTTGCACATTTGATTTTTTCTAACCAGGTAATTCTGGCTTCCTTCACTGTTACCCTGGGAGTATATTGGGTATGCTTGCCAAGGTACTGGGAGGTCCCTCTTGATCAACACTTTCTAATTCATGACCTTTTCTCCTCTGTCTCTCTCTCTTCTTCATAGTCAAGCCAGTGCTTTTTAAAACAAATTCAAGCTTTTTTGATGTAATTCATATTGATTACTGTAGGCAATGGTGCTGAAGATGAGTGTATTTATTGGCTGCGCTTGCTTCACAGTCCCGCAAGAACCCGGCTTTGTGGATCAGAATGGTGGGTGCTCCCTACAGGGTTGGCACTTCCAATCTACTCCAAGTGGGTTCAGATGAGAAATCTGGCGCGCTGCCTGCTCCTTTACATTGCTTGCTATCAAAGGAAGAGAGCAATGTATTGTCTTCATGTTAAGTCCGGTTCTGGTTCTCCTGGAACTGCTATTGTTGGGCATTGGGATGTAAGAAATTCAACTTGTACTTAGGAACTGCAGTTTTAGTCAGCGCATACTGTCCTAGAGTTTCGTAATGTTGCTTCTAAATTGAAGCTCTCTGACTTTCTAGTTCTGCCAGGAGTTTGGGGGAGAGCCAAGAGTAATGTTCGTTCC
This sequence comes from Balearica regulorum gibbericeps, assembly GCF_011004875.1. NCBI lineage: Eukaryota > Metazoa > Chordata > Aves > Gruiformes > Gruidae > Balearica > Balearica regulorum. Next base: position 28,378,517 of record NC_046192.1, on the reverse strand, counting down.
CAGCTGACGCTGGAGCGGAGCAGACCAAGGACCCCACCGCACTGCGGGGCTGTAGTGCCGCGGTGGGGAGTATCATCATTCCTCACACTACTCCACTGGAATAGGATGAAATTACAAACATGATAAATAGAGGGATAATTTTAATATAATCCAGATTAATAATATTATTTTAATTTCTTTTTTGAATGTGCATAAATATTATTTCAATATCATCTCTAAGTTATGCAACAGGCCTTTTTGTCACTTTGAATAATTGGTAATTGAAAAATCTTTCCCATCTGTTTATAATAAAAAGCATCTGTTCAGCATCTGCCAGAAAAAAAAAAAGTCTTTGGTGGAAGAGAATCTGTGGATTAGGAAAATGGTCTCTGTTCAGAGGCCAGAAGTCACTGGGTGAACCTGCATAATCTGCATGTTCAGATTTTCGAAGAACGCACTTCCAGACGGAGGTAGTCACCGAGGGGAAGGGAAGGAAGGGCTGCCGAGCTCCACCTCAGCCTTGACACTCAGAATCCTCCTTTCCAGCCATTGTCTAACTCTGCCTGAATGTAATTTATTATTATAGCAACATTAATGAGAATCACACTTTCCTCCTAGAATCACACCACTTCAGATACTGACCTCTTTTTTCAAAAACAGTTAGTTGTGATTATAGCTAAGCCAAGCTGCTACATCTCTGCTTTGGGCCTTAACTGAAGCCTTTAAAATCACTGTTTCCTTTGCAAGGTGGGCATCTACATCTGCAATCATTCTTTTTCTCTGTCCACTAAGAGAAGAGGCTAGTTCATATTCCTCCATTTTTTTATGATCATTGTAAATACCATGTTGTTATAATCTAACATCCATTCCATTCTCCTTGACTTTTTTACCCATTTTGAAGCAATAAGAGAATTATACAATTTGTTTCTTGATTCTATAAGAAAGCTTTTTACTGTTGATATAATCCCAGTCTGTAACAGAGAATCAGAGATCTCTCTTAAAATACCAGTGTTTTTACCATGAACCATATTTTTACCGTGAACCATATACATGAAACACTTTTCCTGAGAAAGACAAGAGATCTGGGTTGAATTACCGATGGTAGTATTTGTAAAGAAAGAAAGAAGTGGAATGAAAAAAAAGCACGTTGCTATTTTTGTTATGTTTCCAGAGTCTTTTAACATAAAGGCAGTATAAATCAAAACTTGGAGTATTCCTTGCTCGTCACCTGGCTATGCCTTTCAAAGCACCTGCAGGTACACCAAAGCAGCACGGGAAAGCGGCAAAGCTGAACTCTCCGGCAGCGCTCATGTTCCCTCCGCTCCAACCCAAACCAAAGCGGGAATCTCCCCTTTCATTCCTGATGGCATTGCACACATGTTCCCGTAGGAAACTTTTCTGAGCAAATCTGGCTTTCTTACCAGGGAGCAGGAACACATTGGTAAGCACCCTGGAGTAAGTAACTGCACAGTCGTAATCCTTTGGTTTGGTTTCAGAGCAGCAGCTCTCTGAAACACTTGCTTTCACTGATGTAGAAGCATGAAAATTCAAATGCTGGTGGTTACAAAACCAAGCTAATGCTACTCGTAGGTGGATACTCCATAAAGCGGTGGAAGCTCTTACAAGACAGCAGAGCTAGGCAGTATTTAAACACAACCTTCCAAATATAGCACTTAGGAAATGATAAGGATTTTGATTAAAATTAAATTTTTGCCTTTTTTTTAAATTTAAGTCTGGTAAAGTCAATTTACATTTGATTTAGTCCATTTATAATATGGAATTGTCTATTCCATCTTCCATTGGCTCACATACGTGAAGAACTTGAAGGACTAAATAAATCATTATATATTCTATATCATACTATTCCTCTGATAGCTTTTCAGAGAAGAATTGGGAAGCTTGCATATTAAACACCTGCAATCCGTGATAATGCTAAGGTCAGCTTCAAGGATAAAGATAGATTTGTACTTGGAAGTTTGTAACTCATTGTGTTCATATAAAATTTCAGTTTGATCTAGAAAAATCTCTTCAAAATTAATTCAATTGAAAATTTCAGAAATACCCAAAAAGATAACTTAAACATTTCTAATATTCTTGAACAATGTCCTGGTAGTCAAAGACACAATGCGATTCAAAGAGGAGTCTGGACCACATTCCATATGAAAAGGGGCTTGCCTTTTGCAACACAAATTAAACAGATGTTGCAGAATTATGGTATTTTATATTTTTCTTTTTACTAGATTCTGTGAATTTGATACTGTTTTCATCCAAAGAACAATCTATTGCATGTTAAATATGTATCTTTAAAATACATTCGTATACATTGTTATTATTATAGTATATAACTACTGTTATAGTGTTGTTTATTAAATATACTGTGTTAGGTTACATTAGTATTACATATATTGATATTTACATGTGTGTATTTACAGTACATGTGATGTATGTATGATAGGCTATATCAGTACTGTTGCATGGCTCCGCACTGCTGCGAAGGCAAGCAGCGAAAGTTTCTGCCTCGTGTTCTTTAATGCTGCTGGAAAAATGCATTCACACAACAGCAATTGGACATGGGCAGGCTGTCCCCAAAGAGCTTTCTTTCCTCTTGTTGTTGCCGATTGTACGAGCTTTAATCAAGAAAGAGTGGAATTCAGCCCTAGGAAGCAGTTCTCCGGTCTTTTCCAGTAATTTCTCAGCAAATCTAGTTATGGGAACTAGTTGCTGGACTTGTAAAGACAACTCAGATACTAAAGGAGTGAGTGGGATGCACAGTGACAATGTGCCATAAAGTGGGAGGATTCTTTTGATTACTGCTTTGTTTGAAATGCACATTAACTCCCTTGGTCCCAAGGTATCTTACAAATAGCTGGGTACTTCTGTCATTATCTGATGGTCCCTGAATGTTGGTTTTCTTTGCATGAATGCAAAAAGACTGAGGATTTATGGGAAGACCATGCATGAATGCCTAGAATGAAACCTGTTTAGAGCTGTGCAGTATTCCCTGCTGCCATTACCAGCAGCCAGTGCCTGGTGTCGCCACACACAGTGCGGTACAGCAGAGGCAGGTAAAACCCCGCGGGTGGATTGCTCTGCTTGACGCAAGGGGAAGTGCGTTGATGAAGGTCACTTCTTGGAGGAGCATTGCCTGATGCTGCAGCAGTGCTACCCGTTCGTTCAGACAAACTCTAGATGCAGATGCACCGCAAGAATTCCTCTGAAGCGAATACAATTTTCTTTCTTTGAAGCGAATACAATTTTCTTTCTTTGAACCAAGAGTAATTTAGGACAGATCTATTCCAAGAGAAGAGTTTTGCAAAAGGTATCCACATACTTCAGTGTTTTATTAGTACATCCTGTAACAAAATATTTGAAAGCATGTTCTGCTGCTAGTGAAGAGTACTTTGAGATGGAGTGAGTGCTTCGGGATGGCATGCAGTAGCTTCACTGCCTGTATCGCTGCGGAGAGGCAGTGACCCTGAAAAGAGACCAGTCAGCTCAAGACACAAGCTGCAGGATTTCCTGGTTGTTTCCCTCACAGTTTTGAGTCATTATCCAAGGGTTTCCCAAACCCACAGTTCAGAGCTCAGGCTATCCCGGAGTCCGAGGCCGGCTGGCATCCTGGCTGCTGGGACAGCTCGTCGAGGAGCCGAGAGTGTGAGTCTGGGGGCTGTGCTGTGCTTCAGTCCCTGTAGCTGTCAGCACTGAAAACACCAGGCTTCTGATGGAGGAGCAAGCCTTTCAGAAGGCAGTTTTGTAAGAAACAAAAAAAAAAGCTTGCCCAAAATGCAATGTTTGAAATATGTATTAGAAATTCAGCTCGTGGTGCATAGGGAATTGTCAGGATGTGCATGACTTTGACTTGAAATGATACAGTACTTGATGTGGTACTTAAAGAAGTACTAAGGTATGTCTTCTAACATAAGCAGATTCACAGGGTAAGGTTTGTCAAGAATTGTTTTTACAAAACCCAGCTACTCCTGGCCAGTGGTCTCACTGATTACCTGCACAAACCCCCTTGGGTCAGACTTTGCTCTGAACTTGAGATATGGGCAGGCTTTCAAACACCGTCAGGTATGCACTGCTCTAATGCTGGGTGCTGAATTCACATGCCTTTTATGTTTTACTTTTAAAATGTAAAACTAATAAAACAATATTGACCCTTTTCAGCAGCAGCATTTAAATACTCATCCAAACATGAAGTTTAGCAGAACCTTGCAGGTGGGTGCAGATCTATAAGGGTCCTGGGATGTGTTGGCACTGAGGCTACCACGCCAGGGCTGAGAGCAGCCGGGAAACACTATTGCTGAGCCACCGGGACTGTTGCCCCGGCTGGGAAGTGGGTGGAGGCTGCCTGCCGCCTCCTGCCTGCCCCTGCCCAGCTCTCCCGGCTCCTCTGGCCCCGGCTTCGCCCCACAGGGATAGGGGAGCAGGAAGGGAGTGGGGCTCAAGGGGAATCCTCAGCCACCCTGCCTCCTTAAGGCACCTTTCCGCTTGCTTTGCTCTGCCTCAGCCCAGACCAAGACTCTGACCGTGACATCTGAGATCTGGCATAAATCGCCCTTGTAGACGTTAACCTGGTCACTTATTCTGTAGTGCTCTTTAATAAATTCTCATGTTGCATTAAAACTGGATGTTGTCTTATATCGTAATCCTGTATGTTGTGTCCATGAAAGCTGAAGTTTATCTATAAGAGAATATTTTCTTATCAGCTGTCGTGAAGGATAACTGCTCTGTTCTGTATAGCTCCGTCCATAACAAAAAGTTCATATAGATTTGCATTGCTGTTATCTCTCACCGTCTCTTTGTGATGATACTGACCGAGTTGAATCTGTGTAGGACAAGAGTTGTAGTAAATAGCTGTTTTCCACAGCCATCCTTTCCTCTGGTGCAATGTGAGAGCTGTGCGCTGTTTTATGCCCTCACAGATTATTAAATCGTGCCTACATTTATGTTTCTCTTCAGCCCTCTGCTATATTCACAAATACTTTTGTTAAAACTGAAATCAAACCAGTAAGATGAGACACACGTCTGCACTGTAAGACGACACATATGTCTGAACCTCTTCTGCTCATTCACATTCTCCTTCGAGCCACTCGGTAGAAAATATCTTCAGTTCTAAGGAGTCTCTCCTGCCAGCCTAACTGACTGACTAAGCTCTGCCTTTGATCCCTTAATCAATGTCCAGCCAAATACACAGAAACATTAGTGGAGTAAAAGCCTTGGTAGTGGAATACTTTAGTGTGCTGCCCTGGGGCATCGAAGACAAGGTCTAGCAGGTGACTATCAGAGGGCAGGCAGGATCCACCGACAGCGCCAGGTGGTTATCCTTTGCAAGGAGTGGAAACAGTGGCACGAGGTGCAAGAATGTCCTTTGAATGGTGTTTATCAATGCAATTTCAGATCTTCATCCGGTTGTATATATACCGAACTGCTCAAGTAACACTGAAAAGTAATTATCAAGCAATTACAGCACCCTAAGCTGCCCTTTCAGAATTTGGTTGTATGTTTTGTGTCATCCTGTCACTCAGTGAAATCATAATTAGGTTTCACTGCAGCATAAATGTTAGTGAAATGTGCTGTCCAAGTCAATCAGTGTTATGAAGAAATTAATCACATCCAGTGTCTCCTCCTAATTAACTTCTTTATTAGCTGCTGGCTCTTATCTCTAGTCTGTAGTATGGGTCAGGTGGGGAGTAGCTTCAGCAGCAGTTTTGTTACCTCTTTCTCTGGTGGCTTTGTCAATGCACCCCCAGATGAAGAAGGCAAGAAGCGTGCCTTTCTATGGAGAGCTGTGTCCCATGGCCTTGGATCAGACCACGGGTTTTGCAGTGCTGGGAATCTGCTTGTGCGTTTTGACACAGAATACAAATACCCAGAATGAGATAGGGCCTGGAGCCGAGCACCGTCGATGGTGGCAGTGCAGGGTTTACCTCTCACACTCCTATCCCATGTTGGACAGTACGCTGACAAAAGGTTTAACTACACAGCAAGCAGAGCAGCAGAGAGTTTACAACATAAGCTTTTGTGTGTAGGTATCACCAAATAATTTTGGTGACAAATTTGTTTTCTGTACTGGTTCCTTTTAAGATTGCCGTGATTTGCTGCCCCATTCATCTGCGTATCAGTGACTTGGGAGCGTTGGAGGTGGAGATGCAAACACCACAGTATTGTCAGGATGCAAATGCTACAGATTCGTGAATCCCTACCCTTTGTGATTAAGTTAGACAGAATCCGTATTACATTCAATTGGTCTTTTATGTAAAGCTGTAGGATGAATTATGATTTGTATTATATTTGTTGGTCAAATTATTTGATAAAATACGATTTAAGATATGAGATAAGAAAAAGTGCTCAGATGTAGCTCTATTTTGCTGATCGTTCCCTAGCTTGTCGTTCTTCCTGTTGTAGTTCTTTTAACGTGATAGTAGCTCTAGTTCTGGTATTAATTATTCAGCTGTTCCTCCAACAAACCAGGCGAGTGCGAAGACAGTGTTTTGCTTAGAACATGCTGACTTAGGTGATGGCTCTGTATGTTGCAGTTAAGCATGCGGTAAATAATACCGTAGCATCCTTACCACAGCTTCCTCTATGAGACAGCAAGCACATGGAAAAGAGGAGTTTAGTCTTTATTGTTTTTTTCTTTAGCATATGATTAGTATCCAGTTTCTTTTCAAGTGCTTTGTTTGTGGCTGTTTCTTGTTAGAGCCTTTGTTTCCAAGATACCATTCTTCCTCACTGAAAGACAACATAATTTTTCTGACTGAATCTTGCCTTTTCATCAATTATGCTGTGAATTTTCCCTGATGATATGGGAGGAAAAAGATATTTCATTTCCATTTTGATGATAAAATTCCCTTATATGCGATGGTGAATGGTTGAGATCCTGACCTGATCTAAAATCTGCTGAAATCAATGAGCGTCTTCTGTTGGCTTTTGTTGGCTTTGGATCAGACTGTGAGAACATGATCCTGTCTGCTGAAGTCAGTGGGAATTGTCTTTGATGTCACTGAACGCTGATGAAGACATTCGATAAAAAGTGCATTTAAGTAGTATTTGGCTGTTTCTCTGTTAAAATGAGCTACTAGTAGAATCTTTGTTTCCTAGGTACATAATGTTGTAGGTGGAGAAATGAAAGGTCAGATAGTCTTCTGGAAATTCAGTGAGCTTCTCTTTCTACTCTGTTTAGCTTTTCTTTATGACCAACATGACAGCAATCATTATTCTGTTATGATAAAGCCTCATGTATCATTCAGCAAACTGAAAACACAAAGTTCTGCCCAAATGCACCGTAACACAAAATCGGGCAGTAGAGCTGTCGGTGGTGCATTTCATCATGATGTTTAGTTTAAACATCCTCCCAGCAGCCCTCACATCTGAAACGATGCATCACAGCCCTGTACGGGCCCATTGGTTTATTCATTTTAAACCAGTTCCGTCATCTGCAGTCACTAATATTTCAAATAGATTGCTGCACAGCCGTGAAATTATTTTCTGTTAACTACCCCCTGGGCTGGAGTCTGACCATGTTACTCTGCAACCCACAAATCCCCTTGCTTAATCCCCACTGAGGAGACATTTCAAAATATTTTATTGGTAATTTGGGCCTAGGGATTAATGCTAATGTGATGACAAACACAGTTTTCTCCTTTCCCTTTCCCATTCTGAAAGAACCATCTCCTTGTCTTTATGTGTTTATGGCCGTACAGCTATGGCACCTTTTCTGCCAGAGGGTCACTTTATACCTCCATCTTACCACTCCTTTTGCTCTTGACAAATCTCCACGGACCACATAACTGATACAGAGATGCCTGTGATTGAATTATTCCCTTCTGTAAGCTGGAGAACAATGCCCCTTGAAGTTACAAAGATCCAATGTGCAGCCTGTGTCTCTCTGCTCCACTTTCTCATTGCTTTACATTTCTACAAGACATCAAGTGCTACATCTGCTTTTCAGCTTTGTTTGTATGATCTCATGATCATTAGTCCCCTGGGAGAGTGCACACACCAAGAGCTCACGTGGTCTTTGCTAGCGGAGACAGTACATGCAAACACTTCTGTGTATCTCATATTTTCTGGGTTTCTCTCAGAAAAACAGAGCCACACAATCTGAATTTTCTATTTCTTGGCCTATATTCAGTATGATGAAGACGGGCTATATGTTTTCATACGGAGTGCAGCACAAAGGCTTTACTGTAGTTACTCACATATTGTAAAGCTATTTTTTTACATCATCTTTTATTATTCCCGTTTAATTTGGGGTAGTCAATGAAATAGTACTAGACACTGTGTGCAGATTGATGTCATGAGCCGTTCTGTTGTTAACAGTGTTTTATGGGAAATGACTTCAGGGTACATAGTTCTGTTCTAACCTTTCCCATAAGGACGACCCTTTACATATTGGCATGTTTGCCTGTGGCCTCGTGATGGAGGAGCTCAAACAGTGGGCTGGACAGGCAGGCAAAAGAGCATTGTACAAGCAAGAGTGGTGAGGTTCTTCAGAAGCAATGTGTGATAGCTGTCTGTCCTTTAGAGGTAGAGCGGTGCAGAGGGCTTTGTGGGATTCAGTCCCGACGGGTTGGATCTGCACAGCCCACATCACCAGGGAGAGTCTGTGGACTTCAGAAGTGTCCTCCATCAGGCTCTGGTAGCATTAACACTTGTTCCATTAGCAATTCCATGGTGACCCTGCAAACCAAGATGAACTTAAACTTACAAAGGGAAGTTTTGACCTGTGTATTATAGAATGAAATCTCAATCTTTCCCGAGTATCCATCCCTCTCAACAGATGAAACCTTGTCGAAGCTGGTGAACCTAATGATGGTGGCAGTGTCCAGTGTGTCCTCCGCAAGGGCTGAGCATTGTGGGAATGTGCAGAGCCCTCCTGGGCAGTGCCAGCAGTCTTGCCTGGAGGCTGAGATTGTACGACCATGAGGGAGTGGGAAGGGAGGAGCAGTCGGGGGAGAAGTGGCAGCAAGACCCCTTTGGGCAAAGCGAGCGGGCTGCCATCAGGAGGGGGCTGTGCGTGTGCTGAACTGCTCCCTGTGCCACCGCAGCAACAGGGTGGCTCTTGGACACCTCCCCTTGTCAGCTGTGCCTTTGCCATTGTACTCATGTCAAACCTGGCAGTGTCCTGGGCTGCTGGCCTTTGCTGTTACTGCCAGCGATGGCAGCCTCGGCTCCTTGTCCACTGATCCCTCAGGAACTTGGTTGGCCCCTCTCTTTCCACCCCCAACCCTTTCTCCTTATCAGTAGTGCTTGGCAGTGGGTGAAGCACCGGGAACATCACCCTAGTGACTCTCCTCCCGTCTCAAGCCCGTGAGCCATTCAGGGATACATCTGCATTTCTCTTAATGATGTCATTTGTTCTACTGTGCGACTACAATGAGGGGAATTCCCCAGGTTCCTCAGGATTTCCGGGACAGTCTTCACCCGCACAGCCAGGAAGATGTGTCATCCTGCTTCCTTTATGCAGACACCACATTCTTTGGAGCACATCACTTATTACCATGGAATCATCAGTCAGGCTTAATAAAACAATAGCTTTGATGGAGCATATAAAAATACATGGCTGTTTATAATGAGCTCTGGTGCCCTGGAGTTATGAAAGGAGCTGTAGGGGTACATGGCTGATACTGCAATATTGCTTCGGCCTCGGGGGATTTATTTTGTAATTTAATCTGGAAGTAAGCAAATGGTGTTATACATTCCTGAATTATTTAATGAAGAGCAGGACAAACTGGTAATTGTAAAAGCTGCTCCTTCCCCAGGAGCACATTCCTGTTCAGCTAGCTAATCCCAGCTATCCTGCTAGATGTGAAATTGTGCTGCAGCTTTTTATGTTTCTGTCTATCTATGGACTTTCATCACAGTCCACCTGGACTTTGCTTTTTGAACTATATGTGAGTAGGTTCAGTTTGGAAGTAATAATTTTTTCAGCTTTCCTATTTTTAGTTCTTTTCCATAGTTTTCTGTTGGGATGCCTCACCTGAATTAGTTACAGTAGCTCTTTGGTTTGGCACATTATCATTGTCTACTGCATTAGTGAAAAGTGTAGCACTGATGATAAAAAGGGTTTTGCATTTTGTTGTGTGTTAGTTATAGTTCTTGTAATTATTTTGGCTAATTGCATCCTAGAGGTTTTATCTTTGTAGGCCAAGATCAATTTATTAATATTTATTATTCAGAGAAATGATTCAGAACAACACTGACTTTTCATTTTTACATAAGGAATAAATCTTGATTCTGCCTGTTAGTAGCTGGAAAGGTTAATATCCTACCTAGAAACTTTCATTAGGAAAACACCCAAAGAGGAGATGTGCAGCAGGAGTTGCATATATAACCAGTATATATAAGCGTGATGCAGCAGTCTTTTTGTAGCTGGAAGCAAACAGGCATTAGTTTGCCCTGGGAGGAATTGTTATTTTCACTGATCTGTGTCACTCAAATGCCCATAGGCCCCAAATGTTGCTGTGTCCCAGCGACTGAGACGCTGCATCGATGGATAGTGCACGTTTCTGTGTTGAAGAGCTTCTTGTCTGAACTGGCTCACAGAAGAGAGGATGGCAGCGAAACAAAGGCAGAGCTTTCCTAAAAATTGTGGCGCCTGCACAAGACTCCCATGCTTCTGCTGCGGTGCCCTGTCTCTTGACTCTGTCACCTTTCCTGATGTGCTTGGGCTGCGTGAGTGCCACCCGGCGAGTGCAAGCGCGTATCTAACAGCTCTGAGTCTTCTCGCGGGCAACCTCAGAGCTCAGGACAAAGTATTTTGGCAAGGGTTCCTTGATGTATACTTCGAGTCTGTTAGAAGAAGGCTACAGAAAACATGCATTTCTATTAGAGTTGAAGACATTCACCTGCACTAGTTTGTGTTTGTTTTAATGAATTATGTTCAATAAAGCCGTTTTGGGGTTGATCATGGGCATCTGCTTCAGCGTTTGGATCACCCCTCAATCATACTGCTGAAAGAATCTGTATTTGTCTACCTCTCATGGTGTAATGTGTTTATGAAAATAATGCAACTGATGATTGATTGGTTATGATACAGTTTGTAGACACGGATTTCTGACTGAAGTTTAATTTGTGAATCTAAGTCAGACCCGTTAGTTGATGATCTCCAGTATTTTACAACAATGTAAAGGTAAAAACTGCTGAACAAAACAATGAGTAAAATACCTCTTTTTCATTGACTAGAAAAAGCAGTGATTACACTCACTTTATTTCTACCCTGTATTTTTTATCCCAGAGGGATTGCCTTGGGAGCCTTTGTGGTTTATGAAAGTTTCATTTTAAACACTTATGAAAAGTTTAACACTTTTTCAAAATAATGCCGATAAATAATAGAACTAGTTGGGTTTATTTTGTTTCTTTAGGTTAATATCTATGTATTCAATTGCCAGTGCCTTTGGTCCCTATGGCCTTACCAGAGTAGTGTCCCCTACGGGTGCGTGGCAGTCCCCATCGCTGGCTGTAGGGCTGCGTGCGTTGGGTGCGTGGGCTGTGAGACAGGACCTCTCTCCTGCCGCGGGGCCGCTGAGACTCACAGATCCACAGATTGGTAGGGGTTGGAAGGGACCTCTGGAGATCATCTCGTCCAACCCTCCTGCTAAAGCAGGATCACCCAGAGCAGGTTGCACAAGATTGCGTCCAGGTTTACCTAGAATATTTTCAATCCCTGAAAGATTAAGTGGTTGTAGAACCAGAACATGCTCTTTCTCTTCATACCTGGTATGTATGTATGTATGTATGTATGCATGTACTCCGGTGTACCAATGTATCAGCATTCGTTTCCTTTTACTCCACGTGCTTAAGCTGATCCACTTCTAGTATTTTTTTGTATAAGCTTCTTTTAAGCAACAATCAGAAAATAGTACCAAGTGTTATTAATCTTGTAACAGTGGCTGGGCAGCTTCAGTATGTTGCATTTGCAGATGCGGAAGAGGAGTTTTGTGAGCCTGAGGAATACAGAGCCGGCTCTCCACGCAGCGGCCGTTCCTCTGTGCACAGGGCTACCGACACGTCCACACCACGGCTGCACGTGAAGGGCTTGTCAGCTACCAAACCTGTGAAACCACGACAGGGCCTGAGTGGCCGTGGGGTCCGTTCCGTTTCCTCTTCAATGCGCGGGGAGCCTCTGGCAATTGGAGGACATTCATTTTCTGCGTACGCATTACTCGTAATTGTACGTTGCATCATTGCCATATGGTCTGTATCTGGCACTCAGCTTTAGCAGCCAGCCTATTTCTTATTATTATTGAAGCAGCAGGACGTAGATAGCATGACCTAAACCAGCTGGTCTCTCAGGTGTTAGCTCCGTCTGTACTTAACTTGTGAGACTTTCTTTATGGAAGTGTGTAATTAGTTTAAAGCAGTGGGTTCAAACTTTGTGCGTTATTTCTGTATTTAAAGTTAATATGTTTAAGTTAGTTGTGATTGCAGTCATACAGACATACGATTTTAAGAATGTTCCCTTGTTTAGGTTCATGGCAGGGTAAGTATAACGACTTCATGTTATCTGGAGCAACATTTGGATGAGAGATCTGTCATCAGCTGAAATGAACCTGCACATGTCTCAGAGGAAGATGAAGAGCATTTAAATATGCCAGCTGGAAAGCATTTGCTGTTTCCTTTTATTCCCCCTCTAACACTGAAAATCCCATAATGTGCATCTGTGTAGGTCTCATAGCGTTCCAAGTCGCGGGAGGTTTGTGTGGCATGAGGGCGCACTAAGCCGTTTAGACAACCTTGATGTGTCAGTAATCCCTCCCATGCATTAAAGCTGAGCAGCATCTCCTGCTCAGCCTCTCGGGCACTCTTGCCTCCTCAGTTCGATTTGCTTAGGGTTAGCAACGGCTTTATTAGGAAGTGAAATGTTTTTGTGAATAGAGCCTCCTGACCAGAGCTGGTGGAAGGATTAAGACCCTCCAGTCTCAGACAGCATCTCTGGATACTGCTTGGAACGGAAACTGCTCACCATGAGAAGCACACACAAAGACGTAACTAATGAATCCAGTTCATCTGACACGTTGGGCCAGAGCTGCTTTTCTCCTTTTGCATGCCCGGAGCCTGCCTTTGCGCAGGGTGGGAACTCAGCTGAGGGTGAGTCTACTCAAATATCACTGGAGTTTCAATGCTGCCTGAAGGTTAAATGAAGCCCGTCTGTTTTGCACCACCCTATACCAAACCAGTCTAAATCAGAAAGCTACAATAGGGTGGATGTATGCTCCGAAGGCCCTAGTCATTGAATAATAACTGTCCTGGCTTTCTGATTCTGCAGGAATGCAGACATGTATTTCAATATCATTGTGCTGCCAGAACAAAGCTGGCCCTCACAGCTCAACTCCAGATGTCAGCCCTGGTTTTGGCACGCCTGCTGCACAAGACAATCTTCACTTACCACTTCATCTCTGAAGACCCCCTTCATGTGGAAGACATCTGCTTCATCAGCAGCAAAGTTTTGGCTGTGTTTTGACATGAGAAAACTCTTTGTTTTCTTTAGAAGGTTCATGCAATTCCCGACTGTCTTCCACTGCTGATGACAAAAATATGACAAAAAATCTTTCCCACTTCTCTAGGGATGTGAGGCATAACCTGTCTCCGCAAATGAGGGAGAAGGCGAAGACACATCGGGCCCTAATCAGCTGCGACTTAAGGAGTGGATCTGCACTTTCATTAACTGCCTGAGCAGTAAACGAGTTTAACTAACCAGAGCACTATGCATTTTGGTTTTCAAAGCTTCAGAAATCCATCTTGCTTTGTAATGATAGGGGGAAAATAACTAAAGCAAAAGGATGCTTATTTACAGAAATGTACAATAAGTTGTAGCTAAAAATACAGCTAAAAATCAGAATAGCACATCCCAGCATTTGCTTAATCATGGAGAATGGAGGGGAAAAGCATTCTCGCACATCAAAAGAAAAGCCTTGTACAGTAGGTCCTTCATTTTGGTCCATTTTGGGAAATGTGTTCAGCAGTGACAATGAAAGGGCACACACTGCTCCGACTGATGAAAAGCAGGCCTAGATGGCTCAGATTAACATTCTAGTGCAACCAAAGAGGCTCAGCATGTCTGAGTAAGTTACTGCAAATTGGCAGATGGCTGTAGTAAAAGGATTACCATGAATCAAGTTGGATGGCAAGTGTAACAAAGCAATAGCAAGTAAAAATAATATTGCTTTTCTCATTCCTACTAAAAACTAAGTGAACACCAATAGCTTCAAAGCATATTGAATGACAGCTGCTTTTGATGCCAGCTAAGAGCTCGCCCAAGCTCCTCTTCACTTTCTCATCCCCCGCCCTGACCTCCCAGCGGCTCTGTCCCCGCTGCCTGCACTTGCTCCGATTGCCTGGAAGTTTCTTCCTGCCGAGTCGGTCTGACAGCATCTTGGCTGCTGCCTGGTTCCCGCTGCAGGCAGAATTGCCCTTTAGGTGCCCCAGGAGAATCACCCCAGCAGCCTTTGTTCTTTACATCATCACCAAAAAGCCCCTGCAAATTGAATATGTCGAGCTTTGAGCCATTCCAGTGTCCAACCCCCTGAGAACGTAGCGCTTGGGCACAGGGACCATTCATTAACGTACGTGTTTGCTCTGGCACCTCTTCTTTTGTCCTTTCAATGTTTGGTCCCATTTCACTGCTGTTACCAAGCGATGGAAGAGCCCCCTCCAGATGGGTCGGAGACAGCCTGTATTAAGTTTTAATGAGATGATCCCCTGGGTTGGCAAGGGAAGGTGGAACAGAAATCATCTTTTCCTGTGCTTGCCCTGCAGGACACCCAGCCTTGATGTCGGTCGCTGTGAGAACTAGCTGACGGTGGAGGCACATGGGTGATTTTTCCGTCCCCTCCCCCAGCACCAGGGTGATCACATTCAGTCCTGGAGCTCTTAGCTTTTTATCCCACCTCCAGCCGCAAGAATTTCAGAGGACATACCTTCCTTGTTTGGGAGGGTAAGGTCAGTAGTTACAAATGAAACGTGCATGGGTGTTGATGACTGCTTTTCTTGGGCTGCTGATTTGGAATAATTGATTCTGTCTGGCGTCCCGTTTGACAGCGGAGGTGCAGCTGACAGCCCGTGATGAACGAGCTGTACGGCTGCGGTCACACTCGCGGGAGTTTGGTACAGACACCCTCTGGGGCTGCACACCACTGCACGCTCCCGTTCGTACCGTGTTAATGACACGTCCGGTATCCCGGGGGACTGCAGTATTAACGGTTGTCTGATCTTCCTAATTAGCTCGACAGATTGAGAGGTCAGAGCCCTATTAGAAATCTTGTGCCAGGTTAGTTGCACTGTGTTATTTTACTGCTGTATTTATCACAGGCCAGGAATTCCGAAGTGCAGTGCCAGATGTGTTCTGACTCAAGGAAAACCTGGGAAGTAAATTTTGAAAGAGCTTGTTAAAGGTAACAAAATTTACTCATTTTCAGTCAGATTTTCCACTATTTTCAATGTGCATGTACAAATTAAAGAAAAATTGAAATATCTTTTCCAGCAGAGTAACATTTAATCTGGGATAATGTGATTATAAAGATATCACTTTCATAAAACAGATAATAACAATTTAGTATAGATGGTGGATTGTGAGGAATCTGCTGTCATGTGGTACTGCTACAGCTTTACACTTTGTGGGAACTGCAGCTTGTTGCCAGAAAGTGGACAAAATCAAGTCTTATGTGTATTAAAATGCATTTGGCATTTTAGCTGGTGATACGCATATGTAACTGCAATACAAAAATCTGCCAGAGGAAGCCAGCTAGTTACATCTAAAAGGAACAGTTGGCATGACGCCATGTAGGTTACAGCAATTTCCATTGATTTAATATTTCAAAAGCGAGTGAGTGTTCTGGATGGGCAGAGCACTCAGTGACTCACTAATCCCTCTCCACGCTTCCAACCCAAAGAAGGCCAGCGCAGAAGGCTACAGGTTTGTAAAGAGCAGAAGGTTTGCTTGGCTCCACAGACCGTGAATTCCACATGAAAACCCAGAATTGTCAGAAAGCCTGCCAAAGGACGGGTCTAACAGGCACATCGATTACTTGATTTTTCTGTGGTAATTACTATTTAGTTCAAATAATTACCCAAGCAAGGCCACAATTACATGACACACATGTCCATATCGCATCCAAATTTACAAAAGTATAAAAATAGCATCTGGCATCTGAAACCCCAAACCCCAAGCTAGCTCAGCGTTAAGGTTTCTCTTGCAGCCCACAGGCAGGTTGGTGCAATACAAAGCCTTTCTCCAAGCAGAGGTTCTCGGAACTTCCCACATTTCGTTTTCAATGGGAAGACATGAGATAGGGCCCCTGACCAGGAGGGCCGCTTCTCCCCGGCGTTGGGTGTTCCCAGCAAGATGCCCACCTCAGCTGTGTGTGCGGAATTTCACCCCACTGCTTGGAAGCCACCAAGAGCCAGTCAGATGGTGCCCTGGATTTCATGTGTGGAGTTTATCGCCTGCCCAACAGCAGATTTCTATCGGTCTTTCCGTTCCTGAAGTCACACGCGCAGACCCCTGTCTTGGCAATGCCGACAGCCAGGCGGTTGAGGCAAGGGATGGCTTTTGGTGAAGGTTTCATCTCAAGGAAGACAAGTTTTCCTACCGAGCATGGCGCAGTACAGAGTCTGTCACATTTATTATATGTTCAGTGCAATGCGTTCCTTACTTTTGAAGTCATGTGTACGTCACAGATGCGAATGAAATGATTAAACTGTAAGGTTGAATAAGCAGTTGAAGTTCGCTCTCACTTGATAAACCTCAGAAATAACAGTTTGTTTCCCTCTCTTGCTTCACTGGTTATTTGGCCTTTTGGTTTCAGACTTAGATTTCATTCATAGCGAGATCGCTCGTTTGTGTTTCTGTATTCTAAGTGCAGCATGGGAGGATGAGCCCACACCATGCATCCTCTGGTCATTTCAAAGGGCTGCACGCCAGATGAATTAAAAGATGAGCTCGTATTTTTCAGAGCAAGCTAAAGCATTGGAAGAATGTGATGTGGCATGAAATACATCGCTTTTTGTTGACGAACTCCGTTGGTTCCTTCATTCTCCCTGTCTCTGACTAATTTTAGAGCATTTGCAGTAACAGGAGTCTGGGATGTGTTCAGACACGTTCCTATATATTGCTCAATCAGAAATTTTTGTAATACTTCTGAACTCTCTGCAGTGCAGTTGCTTTAGTGCAGAGGACAGTGAACAGGTACGTTAGTTAGACACAGTACTTTTTCTTAGTTAGTAACTGTGGTTTAACCTATGATGTTTCTTACTCTCATGATTTGTGCCAGATGAGGACTCGGTAACGGGCGAGGTAGCTAGCTTGCGAGGGGCTGTGCGGAAGTGGAACGGAGAAGCGATCACCACCCAGAAGTGCCCCTGTCTTTCTGCCTGCCGTCTTCTCAGAACTTGTCGAAGGACTTTTTCCCCCACTCGCTTGAACGTATATTCTGTTTCTCCTGAAAGTATCAAATACTTACAGGACACTTCAGTACCAATTAATCGGTATGTGATTCACAAACCAGAATAGTCTGATCAAAAGCTCAGTCACCTAAACGAGATCTCTTGGTCCCTGTTTCCCTTCAGAAAGGCACTGTATTATCTTTTATTAACAGAGTTAGAAATTGCACTGGCATATTTTTTCCAGCAGAGATTTATAAATACCTGCCCCTTCAGATTTAATGGCAATTATTTTTTCATGTGACTGTTTTTCACATTAATTCTATATTAACGACAGAGTTTTAGATTATCTTCATAGTGTCTGTAGCCCTTATATTAATCTTTTCTCATACCTGCCTTATTTTTCAAATTTTTGAATTTTCTGATTTATCTGAAATTGATTTCTTTTTAAATACATACATTCAAGGCATTTATTTTAATAGCAGTGCTTTTTTTCAATTTAGAGATAAGCTTACATTTTCACAGAATTATTTAATATCAATTTGTCATAACACCATCATCATAATTTATCTCTAACCATGGATCTTAATCAAAGGCAATTAGAAAATGACTGGTTGAGGATAAATTGCGACTAGTTATGGTGTAACAAAACTGTTAAAGCTGTGAGCTCTAGAAAGAGGGAGTGTGAGCTGGTAGTTAGCTGCCTGAGCATGAAAAGCATTTTGTTTTATTTCAGACTCTGTGTTGTCCTAGGTTGCCAGGGCCAGCTTGCACTCTCTTCACTGATACGTAGCAAAAATGGATTCTTTACTACAATAAGATGATTAGTACCATAAAAGTGATGAAGCTCTCTTACCTATTTACAAACCAGTAACGAACCAGCTTTGAACAGCGCCTGTGGCTCTCTTTACAGCACTCTCTTTCCTCCTCCGAAGCATGTTGCTGTGTTATTACCATGTGAATAGTCCCTCTCTGCCAGAGAAAAGTTGATACCCACTTGGGCAGTCATGGCTTTCACACATTACAAATCTCTGAACTCTGCTAATTGTTCCAAGGTTCATTAAAGGAAACCTTTCCCAAAGGGAAGCGTACAGAGTTGAGGCGCTCAGGTGAAGTCCTTGCTGTGCCTTCCTGGGCGGCATTTGCTTTTGCTTTTGCCTTGGTTTTCCCCGTTGAACTCGCCGGTAAAGACGCTGGGTGACTTTCCTCCTCCTCCCGCTCCATCAGCTGGAGGGGCTGCCCGGCTCTCGGTGTAGCACCCTGTGTGGGGTTGGTGCATGAGCGGGCACGTTGCGGCTGAACCGCTGCTTTGGGGTCCACGTGCGAAATCACCCTCCAGTGGACAGCCTCCACGGGGGCTGCCAAATGCTTACAACGACTTTGGGAAAATAATTGGATGCAAACACAGCAGTGCTGTTTGGGAAGCATTTCAAGCCCTGCAGCTCTCCCGTGGGCCATCTCATGCAATTGAAAACCCCAGCATATTTCTGGGTTCTTCTTTATATAAACTCTTGCTTTTATTGGGAACTTTTCCTGAGAGCATCTGGCTTCTCCTCTCTGTCCCTTTTCTCCATTCCTTTTTTTAGTTCCTTTAGCTCTCACTGCAGTGCTTTCCCTCCCTGCAGCTGGGGACTGTTTTCTAGTGCCTGCGGCAAGATGAGGATGGGATCACGACTCGGGCGCTGCTGGGGTCCCCCAGCCAAGCCCTGGCTGCATCACGCTGCAAGGCGAGGCTCCTCCAGCCGACGGACGGGGCAGGCAGTTGCTGAGAGCAGCAGCATTTCAGCGGCAACAAATCATCCCAAACCAGTTCTTGGATGAGAGGGAGCAGATAACTGCGGGCTGGCAGGGGAGGATATTTGCCAGCTGGCCTGGGGGAGCAGGACTGCTGGAGCCAGCTGCATCCCCAGCTAGCGGTAGTAAGGCAGGCAAGAGGAGCGCGTGGGCCAAGCCAAAAAGCTAATCCTTGCCACGGCAATATCGTGTGTCTGGACGCAGGGCAGGGGAGCTGGAGGAGGGTAAATTCCCAATGGATGTACCAGAGAGCTCAGAACTGCCAGTAAATCTGGGATTGCTGGCACGCTCTTCTAGGAAGACTGCTTGATCATAGCCTTGAAACTGGGGATGAATAAGGACAAAGGTATGATGGGTTTGACTATTTCAGAAATCAGGTTTTTTCCCTCACTTTTGGGGTGATTCCAGCCGATGGCCTTTGCCAGTTGGACACTTGCACCGCCTCCGACAGGGTTTGTTCTGGTGGAAGGAGTAACGCGGCACAGCCCCTGGTACCAGCGTTCGTAACCAAATCCCGTGCTCCTTGGGCTTTAGGTAGGGGGTCCAGCACAAGGGTAGAAGGAAAAGTTTTAGACTGCCAGCAGACATAAAGCATGTCAGTAGTGCAGTTAAAATAGAAATAGCTTTAAATTTGTTACTTTGGGTACCCGTAGGACAGAGCCCTTCTTGAACACTGCATTTCCACAGCTATACTGCTTACCGCTGTACCCCCGTGTTGGCAGGTGTACGGTGTGGGTATAAGCTTAGGCATCTCCTTTCCTTCGGAAGCAAAGAGAGTATTTTTGCTTTTCCCTTTTTTGTGGTAAACTCCGTGGGCAGCGCGTTGCAGTAACTCTGCTTCCTGAGCATGGGCGGGACGGCGCTCCTCGCTGCAGCGAGTACGTTTGTGTGTTTATGTAGGCGTACATACATGTGCATAGAGAGTGGGAGAGGTAAAAAACAGGTGATACTCTACCTGTCCTTGACATCGTTCTGTAAGTGGGTAAAGCTTCTGATGGTTAGAGTGAAGGAAAAAGCGTGTGCTGCTCTGACCTCAGTATTCACTACAACTGCTGAGTACTACCCACCAGAAAACAGCAAGCCTAGCTACGTAAAGCTGTATCTGACACTAACATCAACGGAGATCTTTGCAAGAGCTTCAATGGGCCCATTAAGTCTCCAGAGGAGGAAAGGGCACAAGGTTTTGAGGGACTCTCGCTGTTCTTGTTATTCTCCCAGAGTTGTGTTTCTGCTGCTCATTAGTAACCGGTGACTTCGGTACTTCATACTCCTGCTAGAGCAAATGTATCATTTTACTCCTCAGTAGTTCAGGCTGGCCAAACACTGGAAGGTGGACCTAGCACAAAGTACTGCAAAAAAATGTTTTTGCCATGTAAACGAGGCAGGAAAGTCCCATCTAAATGGTCTCTGCAGGTCTAACAGAGTGTGTTGGGTTTGCATGGCAAGGTTTTGGTAGTGGGGGGGGCTACGGGGGTAAACCCTGTGTAGGGGTTACGATGGGATGAGCAGAGGGTTATTAGTGGTGACTCAGGGCCAGGGGGCAGCTGTCACAAGTTCTTCATCATCCTCTGACTGAAATGAATGGCAATTGCTGTAGTGCCACTTGGTGGTGAAGCTGAGAAACAGATACACATAAAAGTTTACGCACACAGCTGCGGAAGCGACAAGCTGAGATTCTGACCCGCGGTTCAGGTGCCCCCGAGCTCAGCCCAGCGAACTCCCTGGCGTCGGCTCTGCACGGAGAGGGCTCACAGTCTCTGACCTCAAGGCGACTGATCTCCAGGCGCTTTGGCCAGAGAGGGTGGATGTTCTTGGAGCTCTGCTGACTTGAGAGCACCACCCTTCAGCCTCTCGACAGCGAGGACGTTCCTTTTGAGCTTGAGTACTTCCTTGGCTTCATCCTGATCTGCACTAGACTTTGATACAAAGATCTTTTATGTTGCACCAAGTATTTTTTAGGCTGTACTGTGTTCAAAATTGTAAATTGGCTGTAACTAGTAAAATCTCAAACCAGGCACTTGCATCTTGGCTGGGGCGCTGGGACCTGAGCTGAACAGAGCCATCACAGCGGCTCCTCGGGGTACGTCCGTGCCAGTGGGGCTTTGCTCGGGACCCCGGGCTCTGGGACAGGCACTGCGGAAGATGTGGCAGTGCTCCGTTGTGTCTCTTTTTGGTGTCACAGTTACCAGGAATGATAACAGCACACAGGAAAAGCATGGCATTTGCTCTTTGGGCCCCAAAGTAGGTTATTTATTTTCATTTTGTTTTTCAAGTTACTGTAGTCATGAAGGCTACTTGAAACAAACAAACAAACAAAAAAAGGGCCAGGCTTTATTCTCTCTTTTCTGGCATAGGCAAAAATATACTCTAACAAATCATGAGCTATCTAGAAGACAAGATCAACTCAAAACTCCATGAACTTCTATTTTTTAAAGTCAGAGGTGTCACTTTCCTAAAACTGAAAGCATATTCTCAAATCTATTTCTCAGACTTGAGCTTCATGTTCACGTATGTGGGAGCATTATCACATCAGCTATCATGACATCAAAACTAAATCAGTTTACATTCCATACATGCTGCATGCACACAATGCTGTTCCCAGCCTGTCCAGCAGTACTGATGTCACTCCCCTGATTCCAAGGGAGCGTTCTCCAGTAAGCCACCTGGAGCAGCAGACCGCTTTTCTTAGCACAGATACATCAGACTTCTAAGTGCAGGCTAATAGCTGCACAGCTTTGCTGCTATGACACTCTCAGCCAATATTTATATCATTTCTTGCTCAAGAAATGCATTTACTGAAGAAAAACATTTGCATAGGAAAAACTAAGGTTGGTTTTACAACAACTCCTTTTCAGTTCATCAACTATTAAATGTTTCCAAGACTCACACGCAAAGGACTGTAACAGCCAGAGGTTAAAGAATCCTCCGTTCAAAGCCAAAGAGTCATGAGGTAACACTGCTCATGTTTGCTGGGGGTTTTATTGTTTGGCTGATTTTGAGAAAGGAGAAGCGGCCACACAGGGGTAGATGCCTCTATGAAAAGCAGAGGAAATAATATCATCAACATGCAACTTGAGCACAGGAACTCAAGTCACAGATTGCAAGTTGGAAGAAATGGCTGCCATCGAGGCAGCAGCATCCTCCTTGCTGTGTTCCCTTTGCATCATCATCTCATGTCACCCACAGGGCATGTGCTGCCCTACCAGAGCATGCACAGCATCACAGGCAGGTCCATCATCAGCTGTATCTTCATCACACCTTGAGCCTTCACTACTTGATAATGCTTAGAGAGCAAAAAAAGCTGAGCCTTTCCCTTTAGGAGCTACAAATCCCCAGCTGTAGCACGCAGTCCCACAAGCCAGCCTTGGTGAAGTGAAAGGTGCATCCTACAGAAAACAGGGTATTCACAAAGAACCCCTGTCCCACAGCCCCAGGTTTTAAGACTGTGGCCATTTGCTGCAGATCCCCAGTGGGCTCAGTGCTGAGCCACCCCGCTGGCAAGGAGTCTCATGGATGTCTGTGCAGCTGGGCTGCCTT
The DNA here is from genome assembly GCF_011004875.1 of Balearica regulorum gibbericeps. NCBI lineage: Eukaryota > Metazoa > Chordata > Aves > Gruiformes > Gruidae > Balearica > Balearica regulorum. The sequence goes on along the minus strand of NC_046192.1, from coordinate 28,355,822 downwards.
CTCCTCTGCTGCTCTACTTCTTGATCTTCTTTCCTACCTCTTATCAAGTTTTTCCTTCTGTACCCCCTGTAGACACAAGTCCTGACTTTCTCTTCTCATCCCTTGCTCCAGGGAACAGCACAGGCTTTGCTGTGTTCAAGGCCTCTCACTGCAATGAAGCAATAGTAGACATACACCATGGAGGCCTGCCCTGAAGCAGGCACCAGCAGATCACCCATCATACTGCCTTCTCCCTTCTGGCTTTTAACCTAGATCTCCCAGGAGGATCAAATCCCCTCGTTTCCTCCAAGTATAAATGTTGTTGCCCTACTGATGAGCCATGCTCTTGTGTATGCAGCAGAGTGAGATCTAGTTGGGCTACTGAGTCCTTTCAGGTGGCTTCTAAAACAATGAAAGGAGGAATTGCTTGTTCTTGTGGCAGTACTCTGCCTTCAATGGTTTGTTTTCTGTTCAAGTTAAATCTTTCAGAGTAGATACCATATATATTGTTCTTTGTTTTATTATGCTCTCTTCAAAAGCATTCAAATGTTGTTTTGGGTAGATTCAAAGCACTAGTAAGGAAAGTTCAGTGCATTGCCCTGATTTCACGCTTAAACTTTGTGAGAAAACTGCATCTTCTGTGAGCCTTTTTAGCCTTTCTCCTGCTAAATGATAGATGACAGGAACCCAACGGGTAGATACTTTACAGCCTGATGGCCAAAGAGAAGTGGCCTAAATCAAGCTTTGATTTTGGGTGAATCTGCAACAAAGTGCCCAAGATTAATTGTCAAAGGACAACAGTTCCTAGCCATAGTTGCCGAGGCTGTTCAAAGTGAACGTTGCATTTTATTGCTTGCCAGAGGCTATGGAAAAATCTAGAGATGCTGATTTCCCGTATTGGTCTTTACGAGCATCAAATATTGATCTGGTCTCAATGACTCTAAGGTCTAGCCGATGTCACGGTAGATAGGCAGGTACAAAAATATCTGGGGAGGGCAAAAGCACGCACTGGACACTGTTAGTTGGATGGCATTGTAACTGAATTTTCTGTTGTCACAAATTAACGTTTTATCTTCAAGAATTACCCAACTGTTTTACAGTGTAGAAGTGACTGGTTGGACCTCAGTCCCAGAATCTAGCAGACAGAAGAGCACAGAATTTAAGGACAGCCCACATACCCCATACAGAAGTGAGCTCAATCCTTAGCTCTGGCAAATGTGCACAAACATGTAAGGGGCTGGAAAATGCTCATTCTGCAGGTTTTTCTGAATCCTGTCTCACAAGGGCTGTTAGTGCAACTAACTGACAGACTTCCGTCAGAGATGTAGATTTTGTTTGCTGTTGTTTTGTGCTACATCATACTCTCAGCAAACCCTGACCCAGTATGAAACGCAGAGTTTCATTGAATATGATAGTACAACAGATAGGTATATTACAAATGAGATTTTGTTGCTGTGGCTGAGATGTCCTCCAGTACCTGTATAATCTTAATGCAGAAAACCCAATAGAAAGGGAATGCATAACTTTCTAAATCACTTGCAAGGGTTTTTGCAGTCAGATTGTCACCATAATGCTTAGAATTGAGAGTTCAGTATTTTTAATCATTTAATTTTCCTCCTCTTGTGCTTTTATAGTGTGTCCTTGTGACGGAAATCCAAGGATCGGGAGTTTGTGTCCTTACAGAAGTCCCGCAGCAGAACCGCACTTCAGGAGAGCAAGTTCTGGGCATACAAGGTAATGTTAAATTCCTGACGTAATTCGGTTGAGCTGTCTCAGGGGATGAACTGGGCTAGCACAAAGTGAAACATTTCTTCCCTAGTTAGCATGTGAGGGAATGTTTGTTTATACCCTGAGCTTTGATCAGATTTTGAAAAACAGATCAGTAGCTTAATTTCAAATAAAAAATGAGAAACGTTTAGGTAAAGTTAATTCTTACTCCTTAGTTATTGTTTTAAGTGATGATAACAAACAACCTTCTGTTTCAACATTTTTGGCAATGTCACAGAGCCAAAATATCCAAAATCTGTATTTTCCTTGAAGTTTATGAACATGTGATGTCTTGGGTACGCATGATGTAAATAAACTCATTGTGTCCATATTGCAATATCTAACTTCTATTCCAAGGTCATTTTTCTGAGTATGTTTTTCAAAAGATTATATGTGCAAATGGCTTTGGCCCCAGGATTAGCAGTTTTAAAATTTTTTTTCACAAACCTCTACGAAATTATGGCAACAGCGATAAAAACTCTGGGCAGAAGGCAGAATGAATGGAAACAATCCCTGACTGAAAAACGCTGAACGTTCCTTCAGTCCGTCCAGCCTCTCACAGTTACATTCCCATCCCCACCAGATCAGAGCTCCTCGCAGTCGGTAAGTATTCAGCTGCACAGGCGACTGAGACACACAGAGTTATTCATTTACAGAGGGAAAGTTCAGAGCCAGGCAGGAAACAACTGCGTGGAGACCCAGCGTTCCGTATGGAGAAATGGCAAATTCCGGAGTTAAACTGCAGGAGGCTAATAATTCCTGGGCAGAGCGGTGGGAAAAGACCTTAACAGTGTCAGATAGATCTTCATAGGACGTGTTGGGGGGGGGGGCTGTGTCCTTTTTTTTTTTTAAACAAAAGGGATTTGTAGGAGAGTAAATGTGCAGCAGTCCTCTATACCTCTTCTAATTGTGCTTTCTAGACAATAGGTCAGAATGGCCCACGTTCAGGAAAGGTCTCCCATTAATGTGGCCGCTAATTTCATTACAAGAAATGGTTCTTTTTAGAAATGTAGGTGTTTGAAGGCTTTTTTAAAAAAAAAAAAAAAAAATCACAGTTTGAATTGCAAAAGGAGCAAAATCATTTGGATCACCTGTATTCAAAGAAGATCCCAAGGCTTGTAGACCATGATGGCTGTGCCGGCTTTGGCAATATGAGAATGAAAACCAAAGCCAGCTGAAATGAAAACCCCATTTCTGAATCAAGTTAGAGTTTAACGTGAATAAACCCCAAGTCCATACCACAGAGCTTTGCTGGAATTTGGGGGAAAGGAAGTAAGGGAACAGGAGAGCTAATTTGTAGTCTTCAAATTCTTGCTAGGGAATAAAAACATTCAATTAAGAAACAAGTTCATATTGCTCTATGAAGCCTTTTGTAAGGGTTTTGAAGTTCTCCTAGTAATGCAGAACAAATTTTGTTTTGTACCTCATCCTGCCTCGCTCAGTCTGTGCCCGCAGAATGCCCCAGGCTCCTGGGTCTGGCCACGTCGACAGTTTTTCTGATCCTGTGGGCTGTATCTTTCTTGCAGTGTTTCACACCTGCTGATGCTTCCCTCTGCCTTATACATCTTCAAGATCTCACTAATCCTTTGCCAATGTCCAAAGATCATCAGAGGAAGAAGGGGATTGTAGTTTCCCCCTGGATGTGACGGGTCCCCTTACTGCTTTCAGCTAAAAAGTCTGCAGGAGGTGAGGAGGCAATAGGTGCACGAAATGTCACTGAGTTCAGAAGCTTTACAGAAATAATTAGTGCTGGAAATTGCAAATACTAAATTAGCCTCATTTAATGTGCTAATAGCTAGGCTGTGCCCCTGTACTCTGCCCGGGGCAGAAGGTGGAGTTCAGCTCTTCTGTCCTGAGTGGGCAGAGAGCAGGACCTGCCTCCAGCCGCTCCCCCCTGCGCAGCGAAGGCTGCTCCGCCATAAGCCCTCTCTGCCCCTCTCAGCGCCTGTACGTCTTGGCCTCGGGTCTCAGCGGGGTTTGAGGGGAGGAATGCTGATGACGGAGTAAAACCAAACTGTGCATTCAGTGCCAGTTTTATTGTTCAAGGTGAGTGAGGAACTCCGAGTCAGACCGAGTAGTTTTCTCTCACCTCTTGGTAGCGCTGAGCTTGACGTTAGTACAACAGAAGGATAAATGGGGCAGAAGCCTGGGTTTGACTGGCATTTGAAAAAAGTGTCTTTCAAAAAATCCACACAATTTTACACTAAACCTTCACAGAAAAATTTACTTGATGATATAATATTCAGTTGTGGCTTAAAAATACAGTAAAATTCGAGAGTCCTGAAAATCAGAAGGCTATGCCTAATAGCTGTGCTTTGTCAAACAAAGTCAGTGTCAGCATGGCAGCGATTAACGCTGACGGAGCCCTCTAAGGTACACGGACGATGTTAGGGGCAGGGGCTGCCACGGCACGAGCGGCGCAGCGGCTGGCGCAGTTCCAGGCAGCCCTCCAAGAGGGACACGGTTACACTGGTGGGGCTCTGCCGCCACGGGCTTGTCTTCACACGGCAGAACTTGCTCTTCGCCAACTTTGTCTTGCGTCACACTTTTTAAGTCACCAGGCTGCTGGCATTGGCAAGTGGTGGTTTGGGGGAAAAATGAAATGCTAATGATGGTGTATGCGTGCGGGCTGCTGTGCGGCTCGCCGGGAGGAAACGCTGGTCTGGGACCAAGGCAAGGACTGACAGAAAGTAAGCGTGGAAGTAAGATGTAGCTCAGTAAGTGAGAACAAAGAGCCACAGGTTTTACAGGTACATTCTTAAGCAACAAATGCATTACCTAAGGTCCTGCAATGTGCAGACAGTTTAAGTCCTGTTGTAACCTTTACGTGTCCTTAGAGAGAGTCCCCAGCGTGCAGACGCAGTTACCTACCAGAGCACTTACTGTGCCTGACACTGGAACGGAACCTAAACCCCACGCCCCATACCAGCAGGGAAATGAATTAAAACTGCCGATAACGCTTACACCCGTTCCATACGTGGGCTGTGCAGTGGCGTCACAGCTGTTTAAGTCGCAATCACAAGATGAAATCAATGCTGTAGCTACAGCTGCAGAAATTCCAGAAATTCCTGCTCTGGGTTGCCTGCAATGCAAATCAGGGTGTCAGCCCAGGAGAACCAGTGCTAGTGCTGATCTCTCTCTCTCTGCTTCTGCCCAAAATAAGCGCTTGCTTTTCTTGAAAGAAAGCGTGTTTTACCCTAAATTTATCACAAAAGACTGGAAAATTGGATGATATAAACTGGCATTGCTCCACGGGTGTCAACAAGCATTTAATTTCTGGGGTAATTTCTGCGTTACTTGGCATGCAGAACTGCTCCTTTGTGACGGGCAATAGGGCACGTGGATACTAACGCATATGCAGTAAGACATATCGTTACCTAGCAATTAAACTACAATATTGTACTGTATTATCTTAATAGTTGAAGCCGGTCTGCTGGCACTTGCACTGAATGCCTTTCTGAACGTGTGTTACCTACCTGGAGGTAAAACTCTGCTTTTCAAAGGTACCATTGTTTGTGCCTTTCCAAAATTCTGGCAAAACGTATTTGACAGTAAACTCTGCAGTCGGGGCCTTGCCATGGTGCTTTTAGATCTCCACATGTTTCGCTTATTTTCAAGTCCAATGCATATGCTCTAGTTTAATTGAAGAAAAAACAGATTTTTTTTTCATCTGCCATCTCTTTATCACTAGCTCTTGGTGAATGACTAGAGAATTTATGAGACGCAGATGCAGCCCTCAGCTCCGGTGATGAGATTATATATAGTGTAGTGCAAAACCTACAGCCTGGCTGCAAATGCCATGCAGTTGTTACAGTCATGTGCCATTTTTCTGAAGGAGTCTGTAATACAAACTCCTCTTGGATTTCTAGCACATCACTGGGCTTATAAATATTTCTGAGGTTAAAAATAAGACGAACAGCTCTGTCTAGTGGCAATTTCAATAACTACATCAGGTCATTCCTAACAGAATTCAGCCCATATGTGTTGAATCAAGGGAGTTTAAAAATAGCTGCCTGGTTTGCTTTTACACATGGCAAACGCTCCAAGTACTTCTGGAGAGACATTGGATAAACATGTGAGGCCATACTCTGCCATGCGTTTTCTCCTAGCTCTTTTATGAGATTTGCTGCCTTTGTTTAATTTTCACCAAAAGCAATAAAAATCCCTGACGCTCTGCCATTCCTAAAGCTGTGGTTGTAATCCGTAAGGCCCTGCACTTTCCCTCCCCCCCCAAAGTGTCGGGTGCTGGATGTTCAAAACCCATCTCGCACTCACAAGGTGGTCATACTGCGCTGGAAGCCCTCTGCGTTGGTGCAGCCTTCCAGTCCCTGCAGGGGCTCCAGGAAAGCTGGAGAGGGGCTGGTGCCAAGGGCAGGGAGTGACAGGCCAAGGGGAACGGCCTGAAGCTGCAGGAGGGGAGATGGAGATGGGATGGGAGGCAGAAATCCTTCCCTGTGAGGGTGCTGAGGCCCTGGCACAGGGTGCCCAGAGAAGCTGTGGCTGCCCCTGGCTCCCTGGCAGTGTTCAAGGCCAGGTTGGATGGGGCTTTGGGCAACCTGGGCTAGTGGAGGGTGTCCCTGCCCATGGCAGGGGTGGCACTGGATGGGCTGGGAGGTCCCTGCCCACCCAAACCAGGCTGGGGTTCTAGAATTCTGCAATCTCTGAGCTGTTTGTTTTACACAGTGAGTAAATACACACATCTAAGGCTTCTGTGTGTCCTTCACGATAGCCCTTTGGATAGCTTGCTACAATCTGAAGGAAATTCAAAAACACTGTAAAAATTGTAAATCACTTCACAGCTCCAAAATGTCACAAAAAGATGGTGTTTTCCCCTGAAATACCAAAATTATTTCTAAAAATGTTCTTCAAAGAATTTAATTTAACCTCATGATTTTGGCATCGTATGATGTATGAAAGGGGAACAAACCCAGGCAAATCAGCTGGTGGCTATTCTGTTAACAACTTTGGGGTTTCTATCTCAAAGGATTCTTCCATAACTTCATAACAGGTTAAGGAGACACATCCACAGATACTCCTGCTTGTCGTCTGTGCTAAATCCCTGTTCTGGTTCAGAACAGGGGTCCTGTGGGGGAAAAAAAGGCTAAGTGCAAGCTAGTTCAAGTGAACCTTTGCAGAGACATTTGAAGCTGCCAGAGAACTCAGATCATGCCTGTGGCAACTTCAAATAGCAAGAAAAGCAAAAATTCCTTTTCTGTAGCATGCTCGTAGAATATTCTCAGGTTTTCTGTAGCATGCAAAGCCATCTTTTCTACAGTGTGGATTTAGATTGTGCCCGTGTCTCAATTTTCAATAAATGTAGATTGTGTCTCAATTTTCACAGTGGTACGTTGCAATAAACCACTTTCAGAGCCCTGCAAGCTTTAGATAAAAGGTATTTTCATGAATAGGTTCTTACATACAGGTTTGGAAAACAATGATCTTGTACAGTAAGGTCAGTCTTTCAAAGCATCATCTCTGTTAATAAGAAGTTAAATGTGAGAGGTGATTTTTTTTTTCTTCTTCTAGTGATCCATGCGTTCACACGGATGAAATGATACTGGTATAAATGGGCCTAGACAAACAGAACTCATTCCTCAGTTGAAAGTACTTCTACTGATACAAGCGCCTTCAAGCCATTAGGTTGCAGAAGTTTTCCCTGAGCTTTATACTCCATGAAATATTCCAGCATAGTCAAAGCAGAGAAACCTCTGAGGGTGGGCAAAGGACTGCATCTGAATGGCGGCCTCTTCCACTCGTGCCTCTGGTGTTCTCTGTCGGGGGTTCTGCCCGCGGTGTCACAGGGTGTGCTCGTCTTCTCTGGTGACCTGATAATAGCCAGGCTAATTCCAGCACGGTTAGGTAATGCCTCGTGACGGGCAGGGTGATGGTGACAACCCGCTCCGTCCGTCCAGAGTTAGCACCTCGGGTTTTGTAAAGGCGTAAGTGGCTGGCGTTCCGCTTGAGAGAAGGTGAAAGGGGACAGCAAATGCTTCCTTTATTTGCAGATGACATGGGTATCCCAGCGTTTTTGGATGCAAAGGCTATTAGCTTGAGTATTTTGAGGATCAGTTACAGAAATGTGCTGGACCCAGCAGGGGGTTAAAATCCATCTGGGCTCTAACAGAGACGACTTGGACGGCGGCGTGTAGCAGTCAGCGTAGGTGCTACCTCTGGGTAGAGCATAGTGGGCAGACACTCCTTGCACTTGGTCCTCAGCAGTTCCCAGGTGCTGCGGTGTTATCTCTGGTCCCTAGGGTTTAGCAGCCTGACACCCACCTACTCGGTCTTGCTTTTCTTGCTCTGTCACACGGAGTTGCGTGCTCATCAAGATGAGAGGTCTGGAAACCCAGAGCCAGCCCACCTGCCCTCCTCCACACCCACCCACCCCTTCTTATCTGCTTCAGTTCATTCTCAGAGAGTGATTCAAATCGACTCGTACTTAAGATGTTGATAGTAAAAAAGTACCTTTCTATCAAAAGGGAAAATGGGTGCGAAGGGGGAAGTTAGTGAAGTTGTTGGAATGATAATTGATTTGTAGGTTTGCGTTGTGCATGTGCACATGCATCTGTGCCTAGTGCTGCCTGGATCTGAGTCTACAACTGCCTGTATTAATGGTGGCAAATCAAAATAAGCAAGCACAAATAATAAAGAGATTGCATAAAGCATTTTATGCATAAAGCATAAAATAATCAGCATGCTGACCTTGTCCAGTGACTTCAGTTCACAGGAGGATCAAAGGTCAGAGCCTAAAAGATGGTCAATGAGCTCACTAGAAGTCACCGTAGATTTTAGATGAACTGCACGCCCAAGAATGGAGCAGACAGCTCGGCTGCGCGGCAGTGAGAGGTTAGAGCTACCGAGCAGATGCTGCATAGATTGTAAAACAGGTGGCATAATCCTTTTATATTTAAAACTCTCTTGAAACGAGGGCTCTGCTTTTTCTAGGCAGGCAAGGCTTTATTTCTTAATCGTGGCAAGCAGGTAGAGAGAGAAATAAACTGCTGAAAGAGTCATGTGCAGCAGAAGTTTAATGCGAAGTCTAAACTTGCATGTTTGTCTGAAATCTCCAATGAAGCCAACAGAATTTTATAAAAGGAATGCATTCTTGTTAAATCTGTCTCCTCCCTTGCAACACCTCCACTCAGCAACATAGCCTGCAGCCTTGACTCGCTTTTTGCATAAGCAAAGACTGAAGATAGAAACGATAATAGAAACCTGCAGTTTGCAAATTGCCCTGCCCAGAAAGAATTCCAGACTTTGATTCAACTGCTTTCTCTGGACTATTGCTTTATCTCAGGTCTCTGCAAGTGCTTTCACTGTGTGCCGCATCACTTCGGGTTGCTGCCTTTCTCCATCATGTATCAGATTAAATCTGGCAAATTAGGTTTTACAGTTATTTTTGTCCAACATTTTAAAGCTGCAAGTCCTGGATCATGTCTCCTTTTTCTCATTCTCCCCTTGTGCTGGATTTTCTTTCTTATATCTCCTTTTATAAGTTGTGACTCATTTCGCTCTCTTTGTGTGCTCCCATGCGGCACCTCCCATGATGTCTGCCTGCCAATTCCTTGCAATCCCCACGTCTCCTCTGCACTCACTGTGTTTCTTGGCCACCTGCCAACTCTCAGGCTTTAAACTTCAGTATTTCTAGGATCTGCTCTCTTGAGATTTTTTGTTTTTATTTCTTTCCTCTCCTTTTTTAATATCTCTAACCATTTCTCCTCTGGCCCTGCGTTGAACTCTCTAGGGACAAGGAACATAGGCACGGGGTTTTTGCAACCTGACTTGGAGCACATCGGATTCAGAAGGGTGGTACAGAGATTTGTTTAAATCTGCTCCTGGAGGCTTTATTCAAAGTGCAAGGGTCACTCAGCTGCCTCTTCAAAGAGTAAGGTCTGTAAGTAACCCAAAATTCAAAGTTTTAATATGCTCCAATGAGCGATATATGTTAAACACTTCCATTTGTTGACAAACTTTGGGAAGGCAAGAGATGACAGGCAGCATCATTCTGGCAGTTTTATTTTGTTCTTCCTATTTGCTATAAAGGGCGTTTCCCACAAACACTCATGTACAACCCAACGAGAGAAGCTAATTTACAGGGGAGAAGAAATTCTGGGATTTTTTTCTATGCCAGCACTTCAATAAGTACTGCAAATGTGAAACAAGTACGACAATTAAAATGTTCACATCTGCACCTTTTTACTAATGGCTCTTCTGTTTACAGACACATTTCTAAGCCTTCCCTTAAGCTCGCTGCTGTTTGAAATTCTGTGGCTGTTTTTTGTGGTTTCACGTCGTACCAATGGCTTTTTTATAGTACAAAAAATGTGTATGTCGATAATATATAAAACAAGCTGGCATATTTTAAGATTAAATGGTCACAGTCACTCACTCATACTCTTCTTTTCCTTTGTCTTTATTTTATCTCCGTGGGAAACAGAGGCACAGAAAGAGATTAAGACTGTGGATCTAGAAATACATACGTGCTTGCAGAAGAACTTGCCAGTCTATAACTGCTCTAATCTGCAGGAGAAGTCTGCATCAGACTTAGTAGCTGGATGAACATTTGTTGCAGGCTTGGTTTTTAACCTGTAATATTAAGGTGGTAATTTCTCGTGTCATATTTCCCAATTATAACTAACAAAGTAATTGCATACTGACATAGACAAATAGAGAGGAAAACTCTTGACTCATCCTTAAGGTAGAATATTGTGTTTTTCATTAATCTGTTTATACGTTTGCAGAAATAGGCCATATGGACATTCATTAATGAATGTTCTTTGCAAATTTAACCCCTTCTTTCTCCATGCAATAAGTCAGTCTTCTGCAAAGTATTCGCAGGATTGGAATAAATATGTGCTGGACTAAAAAATTGTTTAAGTCAATGAGAAGCTCTATGTGTTCACAATAATTTGAACTAAGTTGTATTCATATACAATATAGATACATTTATAATCAGATCTTTCTGCCTGTGGGGTTTTTGCATAATAATTTTGATCATATTGATCACTCATGATATATGACTGATCACGTAAGTCAGACACTACTATTTTTTGTAACTTGATTAGGTATTTATAACCACTTTTGTAGTAACGTTACCCTCATCAAATTGCCTGGGTAAGGATATCTACAGATATATCTATATACACATACATGTCAGTATGTATATATTTAAACCCACAAATTCCATTCTACGTACATGGTTTCTGTGTAGGCAGAAAACCGCAGTTCGCAGCCATCACTCCAGAGCTGTTGTTTCTGGAACAGGCAGAGTGGTGGTTAGCTGTTGCACACTTAGCTCCTCCGATAGCCAATGCACACTGCATTTTAAACACGCCCTCCGCCATTCTTGCTGGAGCAGGCATCCTTCATGCAGCACTCGGTGTCCTTTGCCAAGCTGAAACCTGACCAACCGTTCAAGGCGGTGCTGGGCAAACGATGCCCAGTGAGCTCTGCCCACAGCCCAGGGCACGGGCTGGGCAACCGGCCGCCGTGGGAGTCCACGGCCCTGTCTGATCCCCCGTGCGCGTGTGCCAAGTGCCACGGTTCACGCGGGCTCACCAACACTTTACCAGCTAATGCCAGCCAGGAGGTTGATTTATCTTTGCCTTATATAAACCAGAACTGCAGTGATAAACTGTGCGGATTTCTCTGTTACAGCCTCTTGAATACTCTCTTTGTGACCGAGCGGGTTTATAAATAACTGTTTTCTGTTTACTGTCATGAGTTGCAATTGACAGCGGTGGGACCCTGGTAAATGATGTTATGTTTCTCATTAATGCCAGATGTGTTCATCACAGCTAAAAGACTGCAGTGAACGCCAAAGGAATTGTGCCTTAGGTGGAGTCTGAAATGTAAATCTCAGGGTACTGTTCGCCAGTGATTCATGTAAACTGCCTCTCATTTGTTTGCTCCTTAAATTCTTCTATTAAAGATACCCTAATCTGTAAGTATAACTGTCACTTAACAATGCTTATACTTAAAGCACTCTGCTAAGGATCACTGCGCTTTGCAGCAGCCGTAGGGAACGGAGCAAGCAGGAATGTCAGCCTAGGACCAAACGCTGACTTCTGCTGCAGGAGAAATCTGAAGGCGCGATAGATTTTGTATGAGGGTTTGCCTGTGTACGATTTTCAAGGAGAATCAGTAACAGGGCACCAGAATGTGTAGTGATGGTTGATAACTGCTGCAATTTGCAAAGAGAGGATCAGAAAACCGACGGTGCCCTCATGTCTGCTCAGCGGTAGGCATTCACCCAGAGACCGTCGGCAGGAATGCAGGAGGACGGCTGTGGTAGATAAGGAGTGCGCAGTGGGGGCATCTCAGGAGTCAAAGGCAGTGGGAGAAAAAACAGTGTCTGGAGCTCAGGGTCAGTTGGTACGTTTGCAAATAATACACGTGTTGCTCGTTTGGTTCTGTTTAACCTAGTTTATCTCTTACAGACCATTTTTTTGCAAGTGATTTAATTGCTGGTCGAATCAATGCTTGTAACTGCATATCAATCACTGTTTACAGCGTTGTTTGCAGTTTTCTGCCTCAAATATCTAGCATTAATTCTGGAGCAATATGATTGGCAAGGGAACATGTATATAGTATTCTGATCTGCAAATGAAAATAACTGTTAAGTAATATGTCCAATAGCGATTATCACACTAGATGTCTTAGCTGCAGCTCTGTTTTATGTGGGCAGAATTTAAATGGGATTGGGTCAGCAGTAATTTAGCCTGATTAAGAATGTGGGTTTGGACTCTTTGATGGACTCATTGCTGAGCTGTATGCAGATCTGAAAAGAACAGAGTCAGGGAACTTGTGTGGATGTAAATGAGAACCAACCCTAATCCAGAACTCTTTTCTTTGAGCATCTGCTGCTTCTTTTATAAGTGCAAGGGAAAGGGACAGGTAAGGAAATACAGATGCATGATTGTGTGGTCTGTGAATTAATTGCATTCATAGATTTATAACCTCGCCCTATGGAGAGAAGTGAATAGAAGTGTGTACAGGGTAAGCTGCTATGTGGACAAATTTCATAATACTGTGCGTTAATTTTTTCAGGAGAGGATTTTTTCAGAAATTCAGATTGCTGGCTTAGCTCCGTTCTCAGGCAAGGGTACAAATCTTGCTACTCACCTAATGAGAACAAAGTTAGGCTAACGATGACAAGTTTAGAAAGTTCTAGACCTAGATGTATTTTGCCTAACAGAAAAGAGAAGTTGTCTCCCTTTCATAAAAGCGGTAGTGTAGATAATTTTGCGTACGGTCCTGGCACTTGGCCTTTGTTGCCAAGAGGCATCAGACGCAGGTTTGCCCGGGTGCTGCCTCCAGGTCTTTTCCTCATTTACTGCAGAACACGGACCTTCACAGTGTCCTGCCAGCCCGGCCGGGAGAGCACCGGCCCCGGTACGGGACCCCTCTCTGGGAAAGCCTCGCAAGGGGGTGACCTGCCTCGGCCCAGGCTGTCTCCTCTAGGTTTACATCAGACTGTAACACTGGGAGCTGCGAGTGAGGAAGACAAGGATTACGCTTCTCTGACAAACTGGCAAAGAAAAGCCATAGATTTGTCTCCAGTTTTCCCGTACTTCATCATCTGTCTCCAGGTGAAACCAGTCAGTTGTGGGAAAACCTCCGTGAATTCAGCTTAGGCAGCTTTTGGAAGTGGATGAAAAATGCTATTAGGAATGAGTCCTGAGTTTCAAGGGAGGCTTGGGGAGAAAGGTTCATAGAATCATAGAATCATGGAATGGTTTGGGGTGGAAGGGACCTCAAAGATACCATCCATTTCTAATCCAATAGTTTAACCGGGGTAACTTTTTTTGCTGACTTTTATCCTTTCAAGGTCAGGGAAATCTAGCTTTTTCTTCATCATTTGCTTCTCACATTTCTACTGCTGCTTGGTTCTTTTTTTGGACTAAAATAAGGTGAACAAAGAGTGAATCTACTTCTTCTGTTGCTACTAGGTGAAGCAATAGCTAAGGTCAAACACTTTCACTCTTTTTCCCCTTCAGAGTTTTAGTCATACTACATTTTCAGCTGGAGGCTTGTAAAGGTTAGTTGGAAACAACCTTATCAGTCTAGGAATGTTAGTCATGAACTTCTTTAGCTCTTTATCTAACATGACAGTTCAAGTGCAGAAGAAACAAAGGGTTAGTAGGCCTTGGATTTTTATGTCACAGATGCTACAATGTCTATTACTGTAGCATACAGCATGACGGATCCTTGAGCAGATGGCTAACTATAAGCTCATCATTTCTTTGTACATCAAAACTAAGCTGGAGTTGAGTATGTTTAGGCACTAACGAGTTGGGTGCTGACGAGGGACAGGTGCTGCTGGCTGGACACTGCGCGAGTGTCCTGGAGCAAAGCAGAGAATCTTTTCCCTTTTCCCTTTCTAGCAAGGAAAGGGCAACAGTGAAACCATTCTCTGATGCTACTCCAGCGTGATTTCTGATGCAGCTCCGTAAGCCTTTCTGATTTTTCCATGAGGTGAAGGAGACACCAGGCTCCTGAGCCTGCGCTCAGCTCTTCCGCTGTCCGTCCACACGTTTAGAGAACAAACCGGCTCCGTGCGGAGCAGATGTGCTGTACAGCTTGCCCACATCCACCCCCCAGTGAAAAGTACTCTTGGCTGCGTTCAGTTACATCTTTGCCTGGAGACGGGTGAGCCATTGTCCACCAGCAGGAAGCAGGTTAGAGGACATCCGTATCGTAAAGGTTCCTGGCAGAAGTCTGGTATTCTAGCTCAGGTCCTGGGTGGGACTCAGAAGACTTGCTGTAAAGACGACGGAGCCGCGTGGCAGCTGGCCGGGGAGGTGAGGGACCACGGCGACTCCTGGTAACTGCCGATGGACGGGCCGAGCTGCTGCCCTGCCCACGTCCAGAGCTGCGGCGAGGCATGGCAGAAGGCAAAGGACGAAGCCTGACAGAAACTTTCTCTCAAACCGTGGAAATTGAAACAGAGGCCTTATTTATTAAATTGATTAAGTCATGTATTCATTTTCACTTGCCGGGGTTTTGGCCTGTGAATACAGAATTTGGAACTGTCTGTTCTTCACTTGTTTTTCCACATCTCGGACATTCTCACTCCGGTCATGTTTTGTTCCATCCACATCCTTTTCCGTGCAAGAACACAGTGTCTGCTAAGCAGCGGCTTTATAAAAGAAATTAATCTCTAAGGCAGGACACTTGTGCTTTTTGTCTTACCTTTAATAGGCATTGGACTGTACAAAATAATTCCCAAGTTTTTTAAGAATCATAGCAACTATTCCTACTTTACATGTTGTTATTGTTTTTTAAAAGGACTCCTGTACTAATTTTACTCTTTATTAAGTAAACAGTCTTTAATAGTGTTTATCACAAGTGGGCATTTAAATCTATTCTGTTCCATTCTGTTTCTACAGAACAGTCTTTTCACTTCTTCTCCAGAAAGAACAAGAATGGACAAAATGTGAAGCATGTGTAAGTGAAACGGTGGTGTACACCCTGGTGTAGAAAGTGAATCTTTTTTAAAAAAAAAAAAAAAAGAAAAAGTCTTGCATTCTCTCTCAGTGGCTTCAGAAGTTGCCTGCTTCCTTGCTTGTTAATGTGGGTCTATTATAACTGCTAGCTGAGCTGCCTCTGGTTAGCTTTGTGAAGAGCTTTTCATACTGTATTTTTTAAATACAGAACTAAAACCATGCTGAGCTTTTCTTTTGCCCTGACAAGAGCTTTTATGTGTGTGCAGTGGCTGCCTTCCATTTGCTATCTTGTTCTTTAGTCCTGGGCAAAGCCCTGGGTGTTTTAGCAATAGCCTGCCCTACCATCCTGGCATCACCTCTGGTAACTGGGAGCTTCTGGAAGGAGCAACCCAATTTTGGATTCATTATTTGCCTGGCCTCCCTTTGCATAAATGAGAGAAATAGTTGTTCCCTTTGGGAGGGATAGAGACAATGGAAAATCGTACCTACCCTTCCTGATAAAGAGACCTCAGGCCCTTTGTCAGGGACAAGGCAGCTGTGAGTATCTGTACTTCCCCAAACAAACACGTACTGTACGTATACACTGATAGTCTAGGAAATATCCTTAACCTCAGCTGCTCTATCCAGCGGGTTGGGAAGTACGCAAGGCACGCAGAGTACTCTTCTGGCAGGTACTAGCCATGATGGGTTGAGAAAAATAATGGATGACAGAGTGAATTTCTAAGCCATTTTATTAAGAAAGGTATATGTGAGTATATGAATACACGCAAGTATGAGACTAATGAAAATAAACATGCTAAAAGAAGAAAAGAGTTTAACTTGCTAAGCAAGCTGCTGGGCGTTGTTTTGTACCTCTCTTAACATCTGAGTAAAGAAATCAAGGGCTGCACAGGCAAAGAGCCAGAGCTCCCCTTTCAGCCCCGTTTCCCTCTGGGGCGGCTGTATCATTCCCAGGGCACGTTGCACAAGCTCTTAGAGCCCTGCCGAGGGCCTCTCGAATCCTTTCTGTACGCTCACAGCTTCTCCAGCAGCCCCGTCCTTGGCAGGCGGGATGTGGCGGTTTGGTCTGCGCTCTCAGCCCTGGTGCGGTTCTGTACGTGCGGGAGCGGTGCAGCAGCGCCGGTCCTTGGCCCCGTTCCTGCCCGCGCACCTTGTGCTGAGCCCGCGTCTCTGTGACTTTTGAGCAGAAAGAGCTTCATGTGAAAGCAAGTCTGGGAAAGCCAGGCAGCTGTGGATGCATGTGATGATTGTGGACAGAAGAAAAACAGATCACTAGAGAAAAAATACGTGCATTTATACATATAACCACATATATTTAATAATGTGTCTAAAATGCCCAAATAATTCATTAACAGAAGTACGTAGAATAAAGGCAGTGTTTGAATGTTCCACCCCAAAATAATGTGTCCCCTCTCCAGTTTCTGTGACGAACGCCAGCGCAGCGCGCCCTCGGTGTGGACTGCGGCCGTGTCTCCGTTACAGGCTGACAGAATAGGGACCGGGAATTTCCCATCGCTTGGCTCCTGCTCGCCTCCCTTAGGCACGGTGAGGGCTGCCAACAAGGTCTCAGAGGCACATAGCATCCTGTGGATGGGATTCCCAGGACAAGGATGCAGCCAAAGGTTCACAATTTAAAAATCTGATTTAATGTTTTTAATGGATTAAGGCCACACTTTTATTGTGCTTTCCTCCAAGGGAAAAAAGAACTAGAATCGTACTTTATGAAAAAGGTGAATGATAAGATTTGAGATAGTTCAGGCTGATCTTTTTAAATAGACATCATCTAGTGTAAGGAGCAGAGTAGCTGCAATCTGTTGCTCTAGTTTTCTGAAGACTGTGCAATTAATTGAAACATAGTGGAAAAAAATTATTTGTATGGGGTTTATAAAAGCAAGGTCTTGCAGAATTAAGATGTGTGACACTAGAAAGATTTTCCTTGCCTTTTCCCTTTCCTTATCAATTTCTTATTTGTACAGAATTTCACATAACAAAGGCAGATTTTTAAACTGAAGATTTGATTTCCCTGCTGTGTTTGAACTGTGTATATGGTGACATAAAATAGAGGAGAACTGAGAAACCCTTCCCCCCCCCCCCCCCCCGAACTATTTGTTTCAAAATACAAATGGTGTATATAATGCCAAATATATTTGTACTTAAAATCCCTCCAGGTGCAATAATGCTCTAATCACTGTGATTAGACCGTTCTGTTAATGGTTTACTTTACAAGGAGTTTATTAAAACAGGTATAGACTGTTGTTAAAAAACAGTTTTCTTTCTGAAATCATAACCATGAATTAAATCAGTAAAATCAGAATCAGAATTTGACTGTGCAAAGGGCAAAGAAAGGTTTCTAATTATATTGTAATTTAAATAAATCTTTCTGTCAGAGTAGGACTGTGAGAAAGGCTATTTTTAGATTTAAATTTTAGAGCAGACCACTTTTGTTGTAGTACAATGTACTTCTAATAAATCTCCTGTGATTCAAAGATCAGCTTTCAAAACTTTGCTGTCATAGAAGCTTGCTCTTTCCATGTTTTTTTCCCTATTGGAAGCGTCTCGATTCTTGTAGCTTTAGTTTTGGATGGCTAGTTACAGTTAAGTAGTTTAGTCCAAGAATATTAGTGTGGTTTTTATCACTGTGATTAGACCGTTCTGTTAATGGTTTACTTAAAACAAAGATATATGTTTGCCGTGGAGTTTGCTGGCCAGTCATAACTATCTGGAGTATTTCAAGTATTTCTAGGTTTTCACTGACAAGGATAAGAACATCTGCAGCTGGCTGTCCTTTCTAACGTCTCTTACTTCTGGCTTAAATATTTCTCTTGGAATTCTCAGGAGATTTGGGAATGGCTTTTCAAACTGTAAATTACTGATTAGCTGTAGCTTGACACCTAGCAGGCTGTTTGGGCTGTACCATCCAAAAACAAGTCCACTGCAGAGCCTGCTACAACGGGCAAAGAGGCTCGCGACGCCTTGGCTAAACGGCCATCTACGTGACCCGCCCAGCTCACCGAGGACAGAAGACAATTGGTTTCAAACTCCGTGCAAAAGGTTTAGCTTATCGTTACCGATGTGGCCAAGTTAGAAAGGGCCGCCTAGACTTTTCCCTGTACTTTGTCATGGCCTATGGATGCAGCTGTCGTGAACTCGGCTGACGTTTGCCAAAGGGCTGTTCCAGAGGGCGGCCGGATTCTGCCCTCAGTGGGAGCCAGGTGCCTGCTGCCGGAGGCGGGAGCGTGCGTGACACGGGGCAGCTGTGAATAACCTACACAGCAGCGATGCGTTTGGTGGAGCTGCTGAAATGCTTCTGCCTGCTCTTCAGACAGGATCTGAGCATTTCTAGGTCTTGTGACTTTGGTGCAGAGGGCTTACAGGAACGCAAAAGATGGCTACTTCAGAATCGGTGTCCTCCTGCTCTGAGGCACTGCAGTGAATGTTATCATTAATGGAAATAAAGTTAAACATCAACAGCAAAGGAAAGAGAATCAGGGTACAAGAGGAGGGATCATGGGTCTGCGTCGTTAAGGCATACGCATGTCTTTATGTTCTGCCAAAAACTTTCATATGTTTATTTAGTTTTAATTTGTTCTATGGATTGTTAGTTCCTCTAAGAAGTTATTTATTCTTATCCCACTAAAAAATTGAAGTTAAAAAAACCCCACTGTCACGCTGTTTATAGTGGATGATGGTTGATTTGCACTTTGCTATTTTTCTAGATGGCCTAAAGTCAGCGTGGAAGCTACTGCAGGACTCCCCTCCGCATCCCGAGGGTACTTGCTGAACTATAA
The DNA here is from genome assembly GCF_011004875.1 of Balearica regulorum gibbericeps. NCBI lineage: Eukaryota > Metazoa > Chordata > Aves > Gruiformes > Gruidae > Balearica > Balearica regulorum. The sequence continues at coordinate 28,336,840 of NC_046192.1, read as the reverse complement.
TTTTTATTGTATCCTCACTGGATGCACTTAAATCTGTTTAAACCTGGCATGTGTAAATTGAGCTTAAAAATTAATTCTAAATCAGTAAACTCATTTAGGAGTATTTACAAAGGAGTTTGGACGGGCTTAACTGAACGGATCATAAAGAATTACTAGTTACACAACTCAAGAGGTGTGGATTGTGCCACGGCTCAGACTGTACTGTAAGACCAAATTCCATTCCTGTGAGCTTTACTGTACGGTTGTTGCCAAGTCACAACAGCCCATAAAGGCACATGCATACAGTCCAGTAAAATCCATAGAAAGTATCTGGATGGAGAAACATCCTGCTTGGCAAAAATGAACATGTTCTGCCATTCAGCACCTGAGAGCTCACCATGTGCAAGCATTTGTATCTGATATTTAACATCCCTGAGCTAGGTCTTAAAAACCCTGCTGTTATTAGAGCCTATATAACTCAAAATGAGATGACTATGATGATAATTTATTTTGGTTATTTTGCTACTTGAAGAATTGATTAATTATGATACAGAGCAAGTAGGCATCAAGCTAGGTAAACTGGCTGGTAACACGTTCTTTTCTTTTCTCTTAGAGAGAAAAACGTGTCCTCTGTTTCCTTCTAGCTTCTGGCTTTTATCACTGAAAAAAACAAGAACATAAATCGCATCATAACATTGCCTAGGAACGTCATCCCTTGCTTCAGTAACCTCCTGCCCAGGCAGTGAACACACGGACGCTGCAGCGGGGTAGTTCTGCTGGCCTGACAAGTGCCAGCTTAACTCAGTGCTGTAGGACAGAGGATGCCAGCAATTTAGTATCTCTTTTCTTATTTGTCCAACTTTTTAAGAGAGAATGAACATGCAGAAACAAGAACAGGAAGCACTTTACAGTATCACAGACAAACTGCTGCTTGCAGTTCTCTCTTTAGGTTTTCCAAGTAATGACACAAAGGTTAAAAGTTTTTTCTCTTGCTTTCAGACTGCCTTTTTAAGTATTTTCAGCCACTTTATTTGTCTTTCATCTCCTGAGAAACTTTCAATGAAACTGTAAATGAAACATAAGCACTTTGACACCACACATGAATCCAGACGTGTATTTAACAGCACAGAGCTCGCTAGGAAGAAGCCAGGAAAAATTTTCAGAGAGCTGCAAAGAGACATTCTTGCTGTATGCTTGCATACCTTAATCCACTCTTACCTTTCCTTCTTCTATACCCCAGAGGAGCATAATGCAACATTAAAAAAACTCCTTACTAAATACGTAATATCAGCCTGTAAAACTAAAACCCCAAAGCACAGTGGGTATGACGATGTACAATTCTGAGCAGTGTTGCAACAGGAACCCTAAAGCCAGCTGAAACCCAGCACTGCTCAGAGTTGCTGCTCAGCTCAGCGGATCATGAGAACGTTGAGGTGCATCCCAGCGCGTTCAGGGCAGCTCGTGTTTTGTTTCCATGGCCATCGAATGAGTGCCGTGTTCGTGTCAGCTTCAGGTACTTGTAAGGCCTTTACAAAGTCAGGGAACTCCACTGAGTAAGTGCTCATCCTTTGAGAAGGGCTCTGGCCTATGAAAGCTCTTCCCAACTAGGTAAAGTATGTGGACAGGAACTGCCTGAGCAGTCTGCTCTTTGTTAGGCCCACGATTATTCATGCTGGCCAGCCGACCTGCTGGAATAAGTAAGTTCGCGTGACTGTCACGCTAAATTTTTTCAGAGCAACCTGAAAGGTATTTAAACTCTTAACATTTATAAACCAAGTTTATGCTCCACGGCAGCTATGCTGGGCAAGGTTTCTGCTTGTTTTGGGTCCAATATTGCCCCTCTGGAAGAATGCCTTTTTCAAGGTCTTGATCACTTCCATTTTGATTTAAGGGATAAAATTAGGCTGTGACTAATTTTGAAACCACTGGCAAGCAATAAAAATGTTTTGTCTAAGGGGACTTGTTTCACAGATAAAATTAATAATCTCAGCCAAATTTACTGCTTGGGCAGAGTGCACTAGCTGTTCTCCTTCAGACGGGCCTTTGGCAAAGCCGTACTTTGTCTATCCACTTCTTGTTTTTCCCTTCCTTTTGAATCCAGAGTTCTTCTCTTTTGGGATTCTGTTCTGTTCTTGGCTCGGTAAGTGTCTCTACCCTCATCTTCTCTCTCTCTTTTTAGTCTTGTTAGAAGTGCTGTATGAATTCTGAGACTTCTCGCTCCGCTTCTAACTTGCCGTTGTTTCAGCTGCAGGTCCTTCTTTTCTTTTCTGTGATATTCTGTTTTACATACCCCCTCTCCTTTTTGCCTTCCTCACGACTGCACCTATCCATTCTAGAATTTCAATTGCCAGCACCACTATTTACAAACCATGCAGTAAATATGCTTTGTAAATTGTGCTTCTGGTACTGAGACCTGTGCAAGCATCTCAGTCCGTTGGGACATTTGCCCGAGCTTTGCTGCTGCAGGAGGAAGTACTTCCTGGTACCTGTTACAACAGGAGGTGTAGTGCTAGCAAAGTTGTGTTTGAAAACAAACCCAGATTCTCCGCTATTGCTTTTACTAATCTGCACTGAGCACAGCCCATCAGAAAGCAGATCTGAAAGGACAGCTGGAAATCTCCTTTCTCAGGGACAGACACGGAGCTAGAGAGAGCTCTGGTGTTGCCAGTTTTGTATTTCTTACTGCAGCAGTGATGTAGCAGCAGTGGGGCTGAAGCATATGACGCCCTGACCAATCCTCCTTTTCTGTAATGACTCCTGGCTGGTCATCGGCAGGTCACTGATGTCTTCAGGACTTGTCAATAAACTGGGGAGAATGGTCCTTGCCAGCAGAGCAAAGTGCAGTGACAGCACTCAAGCTGAGCAGGTACTACGACAAGTACTTTTAAGAGATGCTTGAGTTGCTGAGTTGCTTAGTTAATGCTTGTGCTTTCAACATAGAAGCGCTACATCTAAGTGCCGAGATGTGCTTTGGGGTTTTGTGCACTTGTTTTATATATACGTATACAGAGATACATACATATACATAAAAGCACGTATAATTTGAGAATTATTCTGGTAGAGCTATACTGGTTCTTGTGCATTATGTATCTGGTTGTGCTCACTATTAATAGTCTCCTATCTTAATTAACAGAAAATTATTTGAGAGAAGTGAATGATGAAAATTATTTCAGAAGGGCTTATTGTATAAAGAAGAAAGAGAATCGTTTCTGAAAATGGTGGTGTAGGGGATGCAGAAATGGAAGGTTCATCTGGTACATGTCTTTTCTTTCTTATGGATCTTCTGAGAACCAGAGATATAAATGAACGTCCAAGTTCTCTGGTAGGCTAGGAAATAAGTCACAGTCAAGGTGAACGATGAAAAAAGGACTTAGATAATAGAAAGCATTTCCAAACAAGAAGAACACTTAAGTGACTGCTAGAAAATAAGAGCATGAATCTGACTGGAAAGGAGACAACTTCAGAAAACTTGAGCTTAGAGAAACCATATAGCTGAATTTTGGCACACACAACAACAGACTAAATCCCACTAATTAAAATGTATTTGAACTAATTAGTGGGTTCAGAGTTGAATTAGGAACACTTCTAATAGCTCACAGAGGAAAGATAATAAAAGAAGTGCCAATTTTTTCAAAATGTTTAGAAAAGCAACAATCTTACATATACCGCTCTTGACAAAATAACTGTTACAGAAAGACTCCTTGTGCATTATTTGGACAATATATCGTGCATAGCACACTGCCGTGTGGAAGGCCTGGTGAAATGTGAGAATGGCCTCTCACTAAGTAGATCGGGGAATTCTATCAGACTCACAGTTATTCACGTCCAGTCGGTTCTTTTGCAGCCAAAATCACAGTTTTGTTGAAGTCAATAATAAAACTCCCACAGCCTTTCGCAGAACCAGGATCTCACCCGTTATGCATAGTTTCCACTGAAGGAACTTCAGCCAAGAAGCTAAGTGAAGCATGGAATCTGAATGTAGAGAGTACAAATGGGAAACTTGAATTTAAGGAGGAGAGACACACTTGAGAGTTTCAGCTCATTGGAGAAAAACAGATACGAGCTTCCAGGCCTCACACTCCAGATTTCTTCACTTTCTGAGTCTGTTGCTATGGCATTCATAAAATTCAGCATTTTAATGCAGCAAAGGGGAAATTTGGTGCATTAACTATGGGTTAATCAGCTGTCCAGTCGTTTGAAACTAAACCAGGTTCAGCATTTCTGACCATCAGCCCAGTTTAGGGAAGCCATTCAATGGGGCTGATGTACCTAACCTGAGGGATTCAGGTTTGAAAATCTCAGCCTCCATTTACAACAGCTACGCTGTCTGTGGAGGCCGGAGCACCGAGTCCAGAGCAGTCCTGCGAGGTACCTGGTCCGTAGGTTCAGCAGCCAGCAGCGGGTAAGTGAAACCCCGTCTCACTGGGAACTGCAGGGCGGACTGGCCAAGTTCAGCGGCTGGCTAGTCACAGCCCGAAAGGGGCTACGGGACAGGTGGCTCTCCTGCTCCGATGGCAGAGAATGACAGTGGTGAATCCAACCCATAAATTATTACCTATCATTAAGGAAGCAGATCAAAACCAGAATGATTCTCCAGATTTTTTTTTTTTTAATTTCTGTATGAGCAGAACATTCATTCCTTAAAAAAGAAAAAAAAAAACCCCAAACTTAAAGAAAAAGAGGCAGCTCTTTGGAGACAGACCCCCAGTAATGACCCTCTCTTCCTCCTGTCACTTGTTCAGGCATTTTCTGTGCAATGTGCAGACAAAGAAAGAATAAAGAGCAGACACAGAAAATAGTATCCTTTAGCTGCAAAGACATGTTTTTGCAGGCTCCCAGGCTTTCTTTAGTTTCTAATAGCAACCACAAAATGTCTTCAGCGATGGCAAGCAATGCTTCAATCCTTTTGTTAGGAAATGTTTGAAATACCTTATCTTCCTGCGCAACTCTCTAAATAGCAACATCTTATGAACTATAGTAACCAGTTAAGAGACTTTATATCTACATTTCTCAGAGACTTTTCCTTAACTGTTCTCCTATAGAAAGGATGTTCTTAGAGTTACTGAGATGACATTCACTGAAATTCAGAATTTCAGTAAATAGAATCCTAAAACTGAAAAAAAACCAATGTATATAAACAAACTGGAGATGAAGGGACCCAGTTTTCAGTTTCACAATTCTCCTTTAAAGTTCAGATTCATTACATGTCCACTGAAAAAAATCAGAAATAAATGTAACTTTTGGAAAGCTTGATAACCTTTTACAGAAATTATCTACTTTAACAATAGGCAGGCCGGACCTAATTATCTACATTGACATCCATGGGAGTCTTACTAGTGAAAGTACTGTAGATATAAACTTTTTTGGAAAATAAAAAGTAACAGCAAAGGAGGAGATATGATTCAAGCAAGGCAGGAAATGGTTTTCACATCAAAATTTGAAATACCACATACACACACACACACAAAATTTGGTTAAGATACTGAAATCTCAAATATGTCCTGTTGGAAAATTCCCAGGCACCTCTACTACCTCTGGAGTTGCCAAGTAGCTTCCTTCTCTCACAGTAGGTGATGATCTCTGGACCCACTTCTGATGCAGTAAATGAAGAGGCATTATCAGGAAATATTGCTGTTAAAGTATCTGGGTAACAAGTAATGTCAGCTTAAGTGTTAGTAAACATAAGGTTACTTTTATGATCATGCAGACAAGAAATTTGTAACTTCCATGACAGGAATCAAAGAGGGAGCAGTACCTCAGTCATTAGTCACATTTCTCAGGGTACTCATTCTTTCTTACTCTTTTTCTGCTGTTTGGTTCCAAGCTACATCCCAGTTTAACGGTAAAAATAGCATCTTATTTCAGCTTCAATACTCCATGGGCATTAACAGGTTCTCTGTTACTGCAGTACAATGTGATTTGGTCTTCCCCTAAAAGCTTTTAGTTAATGCTGCAAAGCTTTCTGCTATTGCTGATTATTTTAACAACAGCAAAAACGATTAAGAGGAAAACAGAAATAATTTAAGAACCGATCTTCTGCTGTCTTTGACTGATTTCTAGTTCAAATGTAGCTGAGCATTATTCAGAGTAAAATCTCTCACAGTCAACAGTTGTACAGAAAGGAGGGGGAGAGCTGGGAAGGCTCTACCCTTTCCATGTGGCAGGGCTGTAAGCACACTGAGGTTCCCTGTGTTGCTGGAGTAACAAGTGTCCTCTTCAGGAACATTCTGCTGCCCCACTCCCTTGCAGTTCATGTCCCTGCCAGAGTGCAGAAAACAGTGACAGAAGTATTTCACCAGCGGCCTGGCTCCATCGCGCTTCCAGCTCGTCTTTTCTTCAGTTTGTGGTGACCTCTGTCACTCCTGTTGTTGTGGTGGGGTTCTTGTGAGACAGTAAGAGTCTTATTCCTCCATGCATGCTAATGATGAGATAGAGACTTGCGCTAATCTGCTCAGAACAGTTGGCTTTTATTCAGCTGACTGTAAGCAGACTACCCAAAGTCATGAAAAGAGGAGTTTAAAAAGAATGTTATTTATATTAATATTTCATAGCTGCCAGTTAATACAGATGGGACGTACAGTGGATGTCACTGCAGATGAGACAGCAGCGAGGCGCTGCCCCTTCACCTCTGCCTGTAGGCACAGAAGGGGACGGATGTTGCTGAGAATGCCAGCTGCGGGGCTGCCTGCAGCGAAGAGCTGTGGACCCCAAAGACCAGCGAAGCTCGTCTGCACAGTTGTGAAGCTTTAGGGGCACGGCTCGTTGGGGACCTGGTTTGGGGCAAGGGCAGTTTCCAAAGCAGTGCACCTTGCAGCACTGCACGGGAGTTAGGTCTGCTGCTGTCGGCTTCCGCTGGCACAGGTTCTTGCTTCACACCTCCTTAAAACTGCTTGGGAGAGAGAGAGCGCTGATACAAATACGGATTAAGATACAGCAAACAGAGTAAGTCAGTTTGTTTAAAAACACTGAATTTCAGGTGTTTCCTGAACACCTCTAGGTTGAAGAGCTACATGCCAGCACAGACCAGAGAGACAACCCTGGGCTGGAAGATAGATTTATAGATTTTAAATTATTTTGAAATTGAACACAGAAAGTGTCCAAGTATTTTTCTTCCTCTTTTGTTGTTTGCCAGAAAGCACAGTCCCAACTCTGAGTTCTTACACATCTCCTGGAAGTTACTGCATGAACAATTTGATTTTTACATTAACATCTTATAAAAGGGTAGATATTAAAACCTGTAACATTTCCAAAGCTATGTTTAATCTTAGTATTACTTGTTGGCTTGTTGTCTTGAGAGAATCTCTGATTTGTATCTAAGTGACAAAATTCAATTCTGCTGTACTGAGTTGGAGAGAAGAAAATGGTGTATTTAATATACCTAAAATGTGTAGAGTCTGATAGTGATTACACTGCCATCTGTTAAAAATTACCCTGCAGGATGCATACAATGAACATTTGGGACTGTGAAGCACAGGCATTTAATTCACAAATAAAGCCAAAGTCTCTCTAATTCTTTCTCTCTTTGATTTCACAGAGAGGAAAAGTATGTGCTTGATTTGGATGTAGGGAAAAGATGAATAATCCTCCATTTTCCTTGGTAGGTTTTCAGGGAATAACCACATTCACCACTGAAAATACCTGTGCATGTCTTCTAGTCTCTGTCTGTCTCACACGGGTTATCCGTAGTCTGCTGGATATCAAGGAACGTGTAGTGGCAAGGAGGTACAGAAATGCTGTCTGGTTTGGTGCAAATCTGTAACGCCAGCTCTTAGGTCTTTTGCACGAGGTAGGGAATGGTGGAGTGACTGGAAATTTTCACTGGTAAATGTCCAAGGCCGTTAACTGGATGAACCCGATTGCTGTGAAGACACAGCTGAAGGCTTCACTGCGGATTTCTTCCTTCTCATGACAAGGTGAACGGTGTTCCAGGGCCTGACAGAAGGGCAGCTCTCCCGGCCCATCCTGTGCTCACTTCTAGAAAAGCACCTCAGTGGTTTTGTACCCAGACCTTGCTTTGTTTGAGGTGTTAATAACTGCGATTAAATTTCCTTCTTCTCTTAAACTATATAGGTGATTTTAGTTTTCTTATGATGGCAGTTTTATTGTAAGGGTGTTTTTATGAAATGGAACACTGAGGTGGCTGTTCAGAAACAAAAATTAGTCTTGTGATTGCATCATAGTTAATAAGTATGTGTAAGAGAATAATCTTCTAAAAGCAGATTACCTCAGTTATTAATAATTGGGATTTACGAGTTAAGTAATATGTTGCAACTGTATCCAATTCCTCAGCAATTTCATGCGGAAAGCTGAGAGAGAATTTTAGAAAGAATCCTGTCTGTGAATTTTCTTTACAGTTAATGCACAAGGCTGTGAAATCCTAAGCAACAACTGAACTAGCATTTTCGGCTCTGCCTGTAGCTTTTCCTTGTGTGCTTCGGCTGTTTGAAGTTGGTGTGGCAATTTGAAATTTGGTCTCATTTGTGAGACAGACAAAATTGTCAATTTTAGTTTCATCATGCTTTGCTTAATTTTGTTCTTAGCAAGGTCTTTGTTTTTCCTGGATTCTTGTGGCAGAATTAATACATCTGATGTTTATGTGCATGTGGTTGGCTATTCCTTATGTTTTCTTCTATATTTTTTCTGATTGTTTACTACCTACTAAACAGGCTTAGTATAAATAATGTTTTAAAATATCTTTAAAAAGATAACAGAGCGCTTTTAATCTACTCTTCTTTTTTTCTGATTCAGTGATATATGAACTCTTGCCAGTCTGGAGAGAACAATTAAAAATCTAACAATTTTTTTTATGGCCCTTCTCCCTTCAGGTTTAGCCAGGAGCTTAAGCAGGTGCCCATCTTCAAATAAGCGAGTTATTTTGTTGAACTTGCGTTGGAAAATTTGCACTCTCAAAGTCAGGCATGTGAGGATGCACCAGAGTGAATCAATCACCTCTGGCCCTTCCTCTTCCGATTCCCTACTCATGGGAGGCATCTGCCATATTGTATTGCAGGCACAGTCTCCACATCAAAGCTTTTTCTATTGCTCTTTTTCAGTTAAAATCTGTGGAGAAATCAGGTTTGCATCTCACAGGTAATGAAAGCAAAGTGCCCTCTCAGCTGGGTGGGAGGAAATGCGTTCAGCCTAACAAAGCTCTTGCTGCTCCCACCTACTTTGCTGTTTCCTGAAGCTCATGTAGATGTAAATGAGTGGAATGTTTCACCGATGATTTGGGTGGCAGAAACCCTGAGAGTAAAGGCCGAGGTTGACTGGAATAGGTACGTGCCACATGTCCTTCAGTGCTGCCTTTTTCCACCTCCCAAGCTCCGAACCGCTGTGTCCGAGGTGGAGAAGGCAGGGCCTGGGCTGCAGCGTCTTCAAGAACCCGAGTATTTCTGTTCTGCCCATCCGGATGGATGCACTGCACAGCAGGAGGAATCACACCTGCATTTGGTCTCTTATGCATTTGAGGGAAGCCTGACAAATAATCAAGTTTTGTGGTTCAGTCCTAGGAAACCATTCTAAATTATTGTTGATGTTGATATCCAATGTGACAATTAATAGCAGAGCTAAACAACGACTCATGCTAAATGCTCCACATACTGTGACAAGATGGCTTTTAAAATATAGCGGTTGGTTTTTTTTTCCAACAGAAGTGGAGACAAATTTTAATTGCAGAGAAAGAGATAGTGAAGTAAGGACACAGGAGTGTCTGTGTTACTTTTCTGGGGCTCTGCTGCTGAGGCTGTCCCCTCCAGCAGCGCTGGCCCTGGCTGGGCCGTGGGAGCCAGCTGCGGGTGAGGGCTGGGCAGCACCCTGCACAGCAACAAGAAACGTGCGTTCGGGTTTGCTTTCTGAAACCTACTCTGTTCTCCTTTTATCTATGTTTAAGTTATATGATGTACCACAGTCGCAGTTAAGTTTCAACATTTTTACAGACACAGGTTATTCAGGGTGATACAATTTGTCAGAATTCCCAGCAGATTCACGTTTTCTTACCAAAAAGCTGCTCCTTTTCCCAGGTTTCTCCCAGCTCGTCCTTAGCAGGCAGTAAGCCAGCCCAACGCTGGCCAAGCCCAATGCTTTGTCTCTAAGGAGCAGGTGTAGGGCAGAGAGGCCCGACAGCCTCTGCCCGGGGTGGCACTGCTGCCCGGGACTCCTCTCAAGTATAAAATCAAACATTATCCCTGTGTGGAGGGTACTTGTGCATCCCTCAGCAAAAAGCCCAGGGCTGTCACGATCAGGGATTGCACGGGTTGGGAAAAGGCCCTGGGCACCTGGAGGCTGGTCTACGTCTCCATCATCCACCAAAACTGGTCTAGATGTCGTTCCTGCCAGGGCGGCCCATACTGCCCTGAGGTAATTCTGTTCAGGACGAGGTGTGACCTCAGTTACTCCTGTCTAGTCCTGGGCTCCCCGAAGACTGCGCTGCACGGCCGGCCGCGGCGCTTTCCCTGGGTTCCGCCTCACTGAAGCCGGACGGGCGGCAGCCGGGCCAGCCCTGCGGGACCCGTGCCCGCCTCCCTGCCCTGCGCTGCCCGCCACCGCTACCTGCGCGGCCCGGCGCTGGCCCGCGCTCCGCGGGCGGCGGGGCGGGGGCGGAGGGCAGGGGAGGGGCCCGGCGGCGGGGCCGGGCCGCGGCGGGGTAGCCGGCCGCAGCACGGTGGTGGCCGGGGCCGCAGAGGCGGGTGGAAGGCTGCGGAAAGTCTCCGCGCCGCCCTCGCCTCAGCCGAGCCGCAGGTGGGGCGGGGAGGGGAGCGGAGGCGCCATCCCCCCGCCCCCGGGGGGCGCTGCGATGAGGTGAGGCGAGGCCTTGGGCGCTGCGGGCGGACCGCGACCGGGAACGGGCCCTCCCCTCCCCGCCGCCGGGCGGCCCAGCGCCGGCTCCGCGCAGGTGGGAGCAGCGCCCGGCGGCAGCCCTGCCCGCCGGCGGGAATCGCGGCTGGGGGCGGGTGCGAGCGGGGCTGTTCCTGCAACCTCCTCTGCCCTCCGCCGCGGCCCGGCCCGGCGCCCGCCGCGTGGGGAAGCGGCGCTGCCCGCCGCGCCGGTGGGGTTGCCGCGGCCTGACGAGCGGGTGCCGTTTGCTTCCCCTTTGCCGAACGGCAGGCAGCGGGCGGCGGCGGCGGGCAGGAGGTGCTGCCGCCGCCCTGAGGTCGCGGCGGCCCGCGGAGCGGGCGATGGATGGGGAGGGCGAGGCGGATCTCTCCAGCGACACGGCGGCGCCGCGGTGCAAGACGACGTCGACCCCCCGGCTGCAGCCCTGCGCCTGGAGCAAGCCCCGGCCCCAGTCGTACCAGACCGCCAACGGGGTGCTCTTCACCGACTTTCCCGTGGAGGACAGGTGCACCTTCACCGTGACTCAGCCCGCCGGCACCGTCAGCACCTGCCCGGGCAGCGGAGCGCTGCGGAGGGGCCCCTCGTTTTTCAGTTCCAGCATGGGATCGGTGTCCAACGGGAAGGTACGGCCTCCAGCCTGCCAGGCCGTCTCTCCTGAGCGGTCCCCCCAGGCGCTCACTCTGGTTTCGAACAGTCCTGTCGGTTTTACTGCCAACGGCACCATTACCTCACCGGGCAGCCGGCTGGGTCATCCCCCGAGGACTTCCAGTCAGGCAGCGCTTACACCGCAGCAAGAGCGGATTGTTTTTACAGGCAGCCCTCAGCCCTCACCTGCTGGAAAGGCGCCTTCTCCCAGTAACAGCAACGCGGCAGCGCTGCCCTTGCAATGCAACCAGGTTTCCAAAACAGCAGAAAAAGTGCCGCTGGGGCCCCCCGCGGTGTGCCAGGCGATGTCCCCAGCACAAGGCATAGCTCTTCAGAGGCCTGCGTCCGCTCAGGAGCAGCCCGTGGACCAGCAGCCCGTGGTCCTGAGCACCAACAGCCCTGCCGCTCTCAAGGTGGGCACGCAGCAGATCATTCCCAAGAGTTTGGCTTCTGAAATAAAGGTGACCAGCAAAGCCAACAGCCAGAACGCAGAGACAAGCAAGAGGGTGCTGAAGGTCCGCAGCATGGTGGAGAGCCTCAGCGTGCCTTTGGTGGCTGATGCTGAGGAGGAGGCTGAGGGTGACCTGGACAGCCCGGGGACCCTGCGGCGCGGCCTGAGGTCGACGTCCTACCGCAGAGCGGTGGTGAGCGGCGTGGACTTCGACAATTCTAATTTTAAGAAAAAAAACAGAATGTCCCAGCCCATACTTAAAGCAGTTGTTGAAGATAAAGAGAAATTTTCGAGCCTGGGGAGGATAAAGGTAAGTTGTGCTGATAGGTGTAGGCTACACAGAAGCGTAATTTGCAGTCTTTTGTGTTTTCCATAAATGATGGGGTTTTTCTCAGTTTGCTTTTTGCTACCACAAAACTTTTGGTAGTTAAGTGATCTGTGGGACTTGTCGTTACCAGTGTTGCTTTCAAAGTAAAGTGGCAGAAGCTTCAGGGCCGCAATTCTGTTGAAGCCTGGGCAGCTCAGGACTGTGTTTTGTTGATGGCAGCCTCATGCATTCCCTGCTGGGTTCCCCAGCGCTTCGAGGTTTTCTTTCACAGTCAAATTGATGTTTTAAAACCTGGTTCCCAGAAAGGAGTAAACAGGAAAAAAAGAGGCATTGACTTAATAAAGTCTGCCTGCTAGAGTAAATAGACTGACAGAAAAATGAGCTTCCTCCATTACTCCTCTGAGACATTAGTTTTAAAGTGTTTTTTAAAATCAGACTGTGATTTTTAAATTGATAGAGGCCACTTCAGGTATCTTTTTGTGGTGTAATTTTAATGCTCGCAAGCAAAAGTAGAATGTCTGCTTTTAATTCTTGATTGCAGTCCATTAAGAGTAGTAGATTTATACTGAATGTTAATAAATTATAAAGACTTACTGCAAATATTCTTTTACTTGAACATACCATATTGTAATCTTGTATTTCCATCTTTTTAAGTGTAATTCGTTACTTTTTAAAAAACATATTGGTAGATTTCTGCTAAGTGTTTGGAATTGTGTAATAAAGTACTCCAAGCCGAGGGCTAATGCTGTTGCTATTAAAATAATTATCAGCTTTATGACAATTTTTAGCCAAATTAAAAACTATGGTTATGGAAGCTTCTGTGAATATGCTACAAGTGGTGAAATAGTAATAGATCAAATTGTGAACTACTGCTGAGCAGGGAGGTGGTTTGCTTTGGTTTGGGTTTGGTAGTAGACTTTAACAGTAGTTTGTGTTTAAAATAGCAGGATGTGACATTGTCCTGTCTTTACACACAAAACCCTCTTTGCTAGTAGCATTTTTTTAAATAGACTTCTTAGATCGTAGAACTTGTTGCACCAAAACAGCTGTTTTATTTCAGAGGTTTGTTTTGGTCTCAAAACGTTAGTTTATAAAATACTTAATGTGGTGGTTCTTTGCAGAGTGTGTGGAAAGAGACAGCTGCTCAGTCCTGTACCTTATATCCTTGTTGAAAAGCCCTGTGACAGGGGAATGAGTTACAAGTTCACTGAACTCTTGTAAAGCTAGTATACTGTGCTTTTGAAACATAGGGAAAATAAAGCATTTGGGACAAATATGTACAAACAGTGCACGAGAGAAGGAAAACTAGAGTAAGTTTTCACTTTCTGTGATGAAGCAATTGTTTTCATGATACTTGTCCAACATCAGAAGTTTATAGATTAGGGCCTGTTAATTTGGTGCCTAAGTATCAAATAAATAGGAGTTCTTGTTACTGTTGGTTATTTTACATTCTTCTTTTAATGTGTGTATGTCTCTCTCCTGTTAAAATTATCAGAAGAAAATGCTGAAAGGACAAGGGACGTTTGATGGGGAAGGTAAGCCCTTTTCTGTACAGACTTGATAATATGCTCAATCACAAGAGGAATTAACTTCATTTTGCATGCTTCTTTTGCACGTAGTCAAAACCCAAGTACCTTGTTTTTCAGTAAACTGACTACAATACAGAACCATAATTTTGACACTAGACATAATTTAGGGAATATTTTAAAGAATATAGAATGGCAGGTTAAAAATGGCTTTTTGTTTGAAGGGCTTCTTTTCAACTTAAACTCCTGTCCTTCCTAGTAAATGAACTGATGGATGTGTCTATCTTGGCACCAACAGTTCTGTAGAATTACATAGGCAAGGCTTGTTCCTCTGGTTGGGACTGCCTTCCTGCCTGTTCCCTGCCACTCTTCCCAGGTGCAAGATGTAGCTTTTGTGGGTCAGCTTACGGGTTTTTGGGTCAGCTCCTGCAGCAGGTGCCTGAATTGTTATTCTCCAAGTTTATGGTTGATGCAGCTATTTCTCTCTCTTCCTCATAAGGCAAGGGTGCTGGCGTAAATTCCTTGACTTTGTAATGCTTTTCTTTTCCTGCTACCCAGGCTTTAAGTGTCAAAAAACCACTGTCTGTGTATCTGCTCTTTTATGTTACTCATTAATTCTGGGCTTTGCCAAGTTTGCTGCTTTTCCCAGTATTTCAACAAGAAAAAAATTCTTTCCTGGCTATGAGTCCATGGAAGTTTCGTTATAGTAACTGCTACTCTCTTGGCTTTTCTCTGCTTAATGCCTCCTTAAGGTCATCTCAGCTGCCGTGTTACCTTCCTTTTCCTCTTTTTTCTATTTTCAAAACTTCCCACTTCATTCTATTTGCATCACCCCCTATCTTACTCTTATTTTCATCTTTTCTTACACTATTACCTGATGACATTTTCTAGATTCTCTTCCAATGGCTCCCTTCTATCTTGGACTGATCCCAACTAATAACTTTCTCTGTAATGCCGCTCAGAATTCAGTTACTGTACACAATTTCCTGTCTTAAAAGCATATAAACTATATAGACACATTCCAAAGAACAAATACAAAAGGCCAGACCTTGTATAATACTCAGCCAGGGCTGTATGGTCTGAACAGGTGGAACAGATCCACCCAGCACAGCATAAGACCTCAGGAGTCGCAACTGAGCAGCCAGACCTTTCACGTATTTCCCCTTTCTCTTGCAGGGGAAAATTGGATACTGTCCAAAGCCCAGCCCATCTCTAAAGTACCTTTTAGAGCTTGCTTTCTTAACAGCTTAATCCGTCTGTAGGTTCTTCTGGTCTTGGATTTCTGTGTCCTTTTCCATCTGCTTTTGAAAAGGGTCTGTGGTCAAGGCGGTTGGGAAATGGAGAGGGTATGCTCCACATGTGTTTCTTTGCCATTGATAGTACTGTATTAATATTGACAGTACTGAAATGTATGACGAGTGTATTTTGTTTTAAGGTTCGTAGGCCTCATGCTTATTCAAGTGAGCCTTGAAGTTTCTCTTTGGAATAGTTCTGACCTCAAATTTCTGAAATTTGGGTCATTTTCTTCTCTTAGTGAAGTGCAAAGACTGTACTTAAAGCTGACAGAATAAAAGTTGGCATGGGTAGTGGACTTCTAATGGTCTTGTAGATTAAAATAGCTAGACCTCCAGATTGGTGAGACTGTTCTACTGACACGCTTGTCCCATCTTAAATTGCTGGCTAGTTATGAAACATTGTACAGCAAACCAAGGAAGAAAAAATTGTTTTCTGTTTTTTCTTGACAAAGGACACATCTGTTCTTTAATTCAGTCAGTGTGGATCTTTTTGGTAGTGGTACAGTGATCCATTGTTACTGTACTGCACCATTGTCCATCCTAAATGAGATACTATCTTTGTCTGTAGGAGTTTGTGAACGGCACAGTGACATTTTGGTTTCTTTCATTGTTTAACTGTTACTTACAATTTTTATGAAAGCAACTAAGCTAACTTTCTAGCAATTAATGACATACTGTTGTTGTTTTATAGAAAACGCTGTATTATATCAGAACTATAAAGAAAAAGCTCTGGACATAGATTCTGATGAAGAGTCTGAGCCCCGAGAGCAGAAATCGGATGAAAAGGTTGTTTTTCGCTATAAGCCCCTGAGATCAACATGGAGTCAGCTGTCTGTTGTGAGTATTTGGTCAATGTATAGCCAAAGACAGAGTATCTAAGAACGTACTGAAGCAAGTATTTTTGCTTGCTACTGGAGTTTTCAGCTGAAGTTCGTCACCTTGTCCCTCCCAAAATATAAGGTGTCTCTGAATATTCTTTTATCGACAAATTTGCAACTGCTCAGATGTTGCTGATCCAAATCTGGCGGTCTCAATTTAGCTTTTGTTGAGGTTTTCCCCAACAGCTTAAAGAAAGCATAAATCAAGTTTTCTCAGTCAATTTTAGTAGGTATAGACTGATGCTCCTGCCAGAATCCCTGGTTACCTGATTTTCTAGAGCTAGTGTTTGTGAGGTCGTGTGACCACACAACAGGCTGGTTATAGAGTATCTGATTTGAAATTACCAGGAAAAAAAAATTCAATGTAGTTTACAATGAAATTAAATACAACTTTGAAATGCAAAGGAATTAATATTTCATAATTTTACTCTCTATGATACATTTCTATCTTTTTTTTTTTTCTTTTTAAACTATGCTGGGAAAAAAAATCAAGCATGCCTCAAAAGTTTTGTTTGCATATTCAATTGAAGACCCTGACTTTGTACTTC
Organism: Balearica regulorum gibbericeps; assembly: GCF_011004875.1. Lineage (NCBI taxonomy): Eukaryota > Metazoa > Chordata > Aves > Gruiformes > Gruidae > Balearica > Balearica regulorum. The sequence goes on along the minus strand of NC_046192.1, from coordinate 28,320,357 downwards.
CCACCACCAGTAGAGATGGCAGCATGGGCCTTGCCTGCACAGGGTGTTGGCAGCTGTACTGATGCAGGTCCTTGGGAGAGTTACGGCTTATGATGATGTGTGCTACTGTATGTGGCTATTCTGAGTGAGGTACTGTCAAAAAGCTTGAAAAGACACATTTAAATCCTAACAGCACGGAAACTCAGAGCAAAATCTGTGTTTTGTAGTTCCTTTCAATAAATTGGCATGGTGTGGACCAAACCTTAAATAGGATTTAGTTTGGGTTTGTTTTTTTTTTTTTTTTTTGCTAAACTTTGTTTTTCACTTCATAAGAACAACATGGAAGTCCTGATCAATAACTGGTCTTTGTTTTACATAAAAAGCGATGCAATTGAGAGTTCATTTTGGGGTCCTGTATTTGGCAAAGACACAACTTTACTGATTCTTAATAAAAAAGAGAAAAAAGTGTGTGTGTGAATGAACTAATAGGGTGAATTACACTAAAGAAAAGCTTCAGTTAGTTACAAACAAGTTTCTGCTGAATTTTTCTAAATTGCTGCAAGCCAACTCTAAGTTGATTTGACTACATATATTTAATGGGAACCATTTCAAAAGAGCTGAGTATTCAGATGGTGGTATTGTGCTATCCTTGGTGCAGTCTGTAAAGCATGTGCAGTGACTTTTTTCTTAGCATCGTAAAACAAAGTAGGATTCAGCTGTTTTAATCAGTACTGTAATCTTACTAGCATCCCTGCTAATAAATTGGCAAATTAATGATACTAGTTGATATTTCTACAGGCCTTCCTACTATGCAGGATTTTGAGACTAAAGAAACTGTAAAAAGTCTGTGTTTCTGTGGTTAATTTTATCCTTTGATCATTTCTGTGGCTTCTGGAGGGATATCCTTAAAAGGAAGGGTTTGGGGTTTTTTTTTTTGGTTTTTGTTTGTGTAACTTGTAGAATGTTGTAGAGCCTCATCTCTATAAGTGGCATGGGAAAGGGTAGTTATTACATGACATGATCACCTAGAATATTTGACAGTTGGGGCCATTGGCTGTCTATATCCTCTATAAATTAGTTGTTAAGCCTCAGCAAGATAGTCTAAGGTTATTTAGATTGTTTAGAGGAGCTGTCTCACAGACGTTGATGACCTTTTGCAGTTTAAAGTACTGAAATATGAATCCCTCTTTGATTCAATAATTATAAAGAAGGCAAGACAATGTGGTTTTGAAAAGATTTGCTTTAAATTTTCTTTCAACAAGTCAAGTACTTTAAATGTAGTTAATTTGCGTAATGTTCCAAAAATATTTGTTTATGATGAAGTCAAATTGGTTTTTGTTCTGCCTTCTAGGCAAACTAGTAGTTAAATGTTCAACAGCTGAGTTATTTTGGAAGGAATGCTATTCAGTGATAAGAATAATTTCAAAAACACTAATTTGTTGTGAGACCAAAATAATATGAAGATCATCTCAGGAAGAGAACCATTCTTATTCCGTGCTTACAGTTATATAAACCAACTTGTTCTTTATGATTTCTAGCAGGGCAAACTTGTTCAGTGTCTTTACTTGATTTACAAGGCTGTAAGTGGAGAGTATATAGGAAAAGGTAGTGCACTGTGAAACCAAAATATGGGAATCTGAATCTCATAGTGTCTGTGTTTATATCTCTCTGGAAAAATTACATGCTGTCAATGTGTATTAAGAAGCGAATATAGAATTGTAACAAGAAGTCAGCTGGAAAATGTCAAAGTTTTGTTTCAACGTAGGTTAGGAAAGAAGGAGAATAGTATGTTTATGGCATTTGTTAGGAGTGACTGTGCTAGCAAATCAAGGGGAAAGATGGCAGAATGAATCCACTCTTTCTGCAGGATGTTTCTTTGGCCACACAGGCTTGACGACTGATGCAGTTCTGACCAGACTTTCTATTTGAGGGGGGTACTGAAACCTTCATGTATGGAGTTGATGATAACAATAATAAAAAAGGGGGTTTTCTGTCTTCCTGCAGTGTATGCACACATGTGAAACTAAGATTGAGCTTTTCAGAGAATGTTTAAATACTCTGAAATGGAGTGCTATTTGAATGCAGTTCCTTTCAAATTCCTCTCTTGAACCCTCTTCCTCTTTAGATTCCTGTTACAGATTAGACAGCTAGCAGTAGCTAAGCAGATGGCTAGGTGAAGAGCTAGCTTATCTCTGTTCCTTCCAAACTTCATCTGTTAATTTAAAAATTTAATTTAGGGAGAATAACTGGTATTTCCAATATCTTTTAATATTTTTGAAGAATTACCAGCAGATCATAGGCAATGATACTAACTTGTGCACTATATTAAAGGTATTTACTTTCCAACAAATGCAGCATTCAGTTGGTATGGGTAATGACAATGCGCATTATTGTGCATGCAAAGAATCATTGGTTAGGTTGGAAGGGACCTCTTGAGATCATCTTGTCCAACCCTGCTCAAGGAGTATTTATGTAGTGCTGCATCAAGATTTTGCACATTCTCTCAACTGCTGTCTCTGTAACCCAAAACTCTTTCCAAGCTTTGTTCATCTTGTGTTTCATTTTTCTCATCATCTCTTTCTCTAGTTTGGGACACAGTTGTGATTTTTAAAAGTCATTTAAAACGCCGCAGCAAGTTGCTTTACCGAGCCACTCGCACCGTCACCTTCCTATGGCTGCCTCTTCTCTGTGGTGTCAAACAAAAACTGGTTTTACTGTCAAGGTTCTTCAGGGCTTATCTCTGCGTTAGCTCTCATTTGTCTCCCAGTATCAAAGGGCTTATGTTCAGTTTGGTTTACGGTGCAGCCACTTACTGTATTTCTCCAAGAAATATTTCTGGTGAGTTCCCCCTCTGTAGCACCTCTTTATTTTGAAGGAGCATCTTGTACATAACCACAGAGTTAACTTGTCATTCTTCCATCCTTTCCTCCTTGTCTCCATGGTTGAGTCAGTCATAACAGAGTTGCTGAAATAAAGCATGCCAGTGTGACAATAAGACAATATCAGTAGCTGTAGTGTTGGGCCTCTTCCATTCTTTCTGGTTATGTTCTTAGCTTCCGTTAAGTTTTTGTTTGCATAGTATCACAAATGTAATTTTTAGGCTATTTTGGCCAAAACATTTTGGAAACCTCAAAAATAGGAATTGAATTTTCTTTCACAGAGTATGCCAAAAATAGTCTCCGTATTTGGGCTTCGTTCTCTTTGGAAGTGTTGCTGCTGATTAAGAATATAAGGTTGAGCCATTTGCTTGTGTGATGAATTTATATGTGTACTTTGTATGTACACACCCATACATGATAAAATAATGATCATGAAACACAGCTACAGTTTTTGAACATGAATACAACAGTTGCCGCATTGACCTCACTGGAAATTTGCAGTTGCTGTATTAACAGGAAGCATTGAAATCACTTTTTCATAGGTATTTCCTGTGTCGGCATATTTTTAGAAAAGTCCTCCGCTGCATCCAGAAAAAAGTGACATTGTACTTCCTTCTGAGTGCTTTAAAGCTTTCAGGTTGTTGATTGAAAGGTACTTTAATAGTTTTATAGAAGGATGTCTAATTAGTTCTTGGTTGGTATTCAGAACTGTATGCTTGTGGTGACGTAGGAATCTGTAACATGTTCAAAAGAACAATTGCCCGCACACTGGACTATTTATGTTATAAGTATATACACATCTGTGTGTACTTTGGCGTGTGCACAAACCAAAGTGCGGGACTTCTTAACATTGTGCCATCTTTACTCTTGAGCCTGCTATCCAGGTTTGTGGTGCGGGGTATGCAGGAATAAAATGAGGAATAATGTATCCTTTAAAATTCCAGGGAGCAAGTGGAGTAAGAAGAGAAAGCTGTTGATGATAGTACGGTAGGAGCTTTTGGAGAAGACTGAAAGAGAAATGGGAGAATGGCAGTGCATCCGTTAGGCTTCGTGTTGCATGACACACTCCTGCTGCAGTGCCATGGCCACTTGCCCCTGCCGTGGTCCAGCCTGCCATACCATGGCCTACACAGGTGGCCCTCCTGGTGTGGGGTCCTGTGTTTAGTGCTCCTCTATGAAATGCATGACAGCAGTCACTCACTGGTGCTTTGCTTTCTGGTTTGCCTTTTTTTTTTTTAATTAATGTTCCCCTGTTAAATGACATAATATATGTGATTTGCACCAGGAAAGAGTAAAGTTCAGGGTCTGTGATATGGAATTTGGTAGCTAAGTGTGTGGCTTCAGGCTGTGGGAAGTGTGGCTCTGGCTGGAGTTCATGATGGGTGTGTGTGGAGAGCTGGGACAAACTTGTCTTGGCTGATGTGGCTGTAGGGTCCAGAGTGGGGAGAGACATCGTTGTAGAGCTGAGAATAGAAATACTCGGCTTTGCTGTGTCTGTTTAGGGTAAAGCTGGAGCTCCTCCAGAAAAATTTTTTAGCCTACAAACTACCTGTCTAGGTAGCTGTCTAGGCCTTTCGGTGTGTTTAACAAAGACACTAAGATTTTTCAGGCCAACTCAGAAAATGAACCTTGTGATGTATGTAGGTCAGTCGAGAAATCTAACTTGAAAGGAGAAAACAGTTTTCATGCTTCTGTGTGTGTGTAAAATCCAGGGAGGTTGTGCAGGGTGACTGTGATTCAGCTCTGCGTGCTTTTGCTGCAGTAGTTCTGTGTGTGTATCTTGGGATAGTTTTTAATGAGATTATTTAGTTCTTCCAATAAGTCAGATGTCAGACATTATTGACTTAGTTTTTTATTTTCAATGGTTCATTGCTGTTTTTCTGAAGTGAAAGCTGAATTCTTAGGCCAGTGTTTTGATAATTCTGTGGTTTGGGTTTTTTTTTTTCTTTTTTTGAATTGTATTTTTCTACAAAAGATGTTAAAAATTTATTTATTTGTCTTTTAGGTAAAGAAGAACGGATTATCGGAAGCAATCAGCCAGGAAGAAAGAAAAAGACAGGAGGTACTCTTTAAAGTAACACATTCTTTTTTGTTGCTTGTTTAGGGATGCGCTGCATGCCTGATTTAACACTCTCTCCTTGTTGATAAGGAGTCAAGTTCATCACACTGCTTCCTGTCTTAGAGTGAAGCATCCTCTCTCCCCAGGGAGAATAAATAAACAAACCCTGTCTGTTGCTGATGTGCACATGTCCCTGCCATGGGTCTCCTGCCAGCGTCCTGCGTGTCTTGCTGGTGGAGCGGTTCCTAGGTATGCTCACTCCAGCAGAACTAGCCTGGTTGAGGGCTGCTTGGAAGCAGCAGACAGTCATTGCTGTGTCCTGTACCGGGGAAGGCGTAAAATTAACCTTGCCTTCACAGAGGGTAGGAGGTGGTGCGTAAGTTGTTAAAGGCAGTGAGGAACGAACAACAGCTTTTTACAGTGCCCCTTAGTTGTAACTAATACTGTGAACAACTCTGAACACGCGAGTGCTGTGTATCTGGTGCAACTAACTTTTTTCCTTTCATGCTGAAATGGAGTAGGTGCATCCATGCTGACACCAGCAGCAATTACTGATGTAGTTATCTTTTCTCTGTCTCTTTCCCCTTTGCTCCTTTTGTCCTCTTTATCCACTTTCCCCTTCCTCTTTCCTCCTTTTGTCCGCTTTATCTGCTTTACCCTCCATCCTTACTTACAGGGGCTATATCAAAATGAATGAGAGGTGTTGAAAAGAATAGCCTGACCTAGCCAACTCTATACCTGCAGTTCTTGAGGTATGTCCTTCAATAGGAAAAGACCCAAGGTTTTTTGAATAGAAACACCGTAGCATTACCTGCAATGGTAATTTGTTCCAGTATCTTCATTTTGCTTCAGGACATACCTCAGTGAATGTAGCCCAGTGAGACCTGACTGGGGTTTTCTGTGAAGTTCACAGATGTGTATGGCAAGCCTCAAATATTAATTTTGCTGCGTGACCTACAGCTGTTGTGTTCATACATGAAATACAGAAACATCTTGTATTGCATACCTGAGATTTAGACAATATCGTTTGTTGGTGTTTTTTTTTATAATGCTAGATTTCTTTGGCTGTCGTCTTTTGGGGAAGAGGCTGTGCAGCAGTTCAGGCCATGTGTTCTGCTTTTCTGTCTCCTCCTGCTGGGAAGCTTTGAGACGCAAGGCATTTATTTCAGTCATATCCTTTAGAAGCCTTTAGTCTATGTTTCCTGGAGTCATATTTACATCCCTTCAAAGAGAACAAGTTCTTTAGATGCCTTTTAAATGTAAAGTCTTTAATGTTACCAAAAATGTTTTCAAGCCTGAGGGGTTTTTATTTGAATATTAGAGGGAGCCTAAATAAATATTCTTAAGATGTAGTTGTACTACCAAGTCATGCGTTTGCAGTATTTCTTTTAAATTGCCTTTTATCGATTCTTTATCTATTCTTTAAATTGCTTTTTAGAGTCTAATAGATTATTTTTGCCATTATAATATATTGTCACTGCAGAAAAATAGATGTTTGCTTTCTGCCTTGATTAAATGTCAATGTTGTGCATTCATACGCATCCCGTCTTTCAGAATACGTTAGTGAGATGGGTCTCTCTGACTATATGACAATTTTCTTTAAACAAAAGATGCAGACTGATTTGAACTAAAATAATTTTGGTCTTCTTTTCTTGCAAGCTGGAAACTCTAACTGTGTACGTGTGTACAAAGTGCAGTATGCATTTGGCCTCTTGAGTGTTTATTGTCCATCAGGATTCAAACATCTGCTTACCTTGATATGCAAACGAACCACAATATGGTTTCAGATGTTACTCAAAACCACTGTTAGCAAGCACCCGGTAAATGCCACCCAGCCTTGGAATGTGGTGTAGTTACTGTATGTGCAAGTAACAATTGTTTCTTAATCCTTTTTTATTTTTTATTCTCCAAAATGCGTTTTGGTCATGGTAAGATGATATTCTCTCCATTCCTTACGCATCAGAAGCAAAGTATCTTTCTTTGTCATATTTATTTCTGACTATGTGAATGACCTGTTACCAAACTAGAAGTCCATGAGGGTCCTCAACAAAAGCATGAACAAAACCTCTCCAAAACAAGAATAATAAGAGAGCTTGTGTATTTTCCTGTGTTTGAGCAATGCCTGGGTAAAAACCAATTAGCCATGGAACTCTACAGCAATTCTTAGGTAAATCCTTTCTTTGTGAGCACAACTGGGAGAAGTACAACGAGACTGAAGATTGGAAATTAATTGCTGGGCAAAGGCCAAAATGCTCTTGTTAGGCACTGTTCTGCACATTGGTAGCCAAGCAGTAGGTAAATTTGCTGCCAGAGTTTGGCCAAGGTCTGTATATGTTCTCTAGGTTCTCGAGGCTCACAGAGTTGGCAGACAGGCAATTTGATATTATTTTAAGCATCACCTTTGCATAACCTTCTTGCACAGCAGTATTCACTCTTGTGAATAGCATGTAGTGTGTTGTAGCTGTTACCTAGCTGCTGCTCTCTCTCTCACCAGATCCCTTCAGCTTTTTAGGTAGGTAATGTGATGGAGAGACTACTGATATATACATTAGACTTCTTTTCCTTGTATGCATAATGACTGTGGAGTGCAGTCATCTTTGCACTGCATAAACCCTTAAGGCGTCAGCTAAAGCAGATATCTTTTTTGTATTTTGCTCTAAGAAATCCAAACTTGTTATTTCATTATTAAAATCTCAGTTCTTTGAAGAAGACTTTTTTAGATGGACAAAAATAATTTTGAAAGTACAGTCTAGGAACACTGAGACTCAGGATACCCAAGAGAAATTGTATATGGTCAAAAGCTTACCTTATCAACACCAGCAGAATAAAAGATGCCTAAAAGCTGAATAGGTTTCTACATGAGAGGTGAAAACTTCCAATGGAACAAGTGTGTGGATTTCAAAGTCCAAGAGTCCATTAAAAGTTTGCTTTGTTCGTCAGCCAGCTGATGGAAGTTACAGTGCCTATTCTCCAAGTGGTAGGACGATAAAACAGAGAAGTTGTTTGTGGAGGGTGAGGGAAGGTACTGGAGGTGTCTGTCTGGTCACTGAGGGCTAAAGAGGATGGTGGCTGCCACCCCCTCCTGTCTGCTCTGCCTTCAGGCTTCTGTCCCTGCTGCAGATAGCTCAGCTTCTCGTGTGCCTGCTCCTGACTGGATATTTTAAAAGCTACTGAGATACTGCTGCTGCTATGTGACTAAAACCTGAATTTTGCAAAGGGTTTTGCTTTTCTGCAAATGCTTGGGTAAGCAGAGTTCTGCTACCCAAGAATGCTTTCAAGTAACTCAGCAGCCTCTGTTTAAAAAGCAAACACTGACAGGTCAGCAGTAGTATGACTGATACGAAGCTTCCAGCTGGACCATAGAAGCAGATTTTTTTTTTTAATTAAAAACAACCAACCAACCGAACCCGTCCTCTCAGGAGCATGAATGGGGAGTAGTGTTAAGTTCTTTTTTTGTCTTCAAACAATGTTTGCAGTTGCATTCTTAAAAAAGTCTTTTTTTTTTTTTTCTAGTATTAAATCACTTCTAAGTAAATGATACAACTATCACGGATATGAATATTTATGTTATAATCTCTAGCTTACACCCAATAACTTTTCTTTGTACCCTTCCTCCATGTTCTCCTTTTTTTTAAAATTAAAAAAAAAAGTCTAGTCAGTAGTAAGTTTTTATCTTTTCCCCCTTCACTTTGCAGGCAATATTTGAAGTGATATCTTCTGAGCATTCTTACTTGCTGAGCTTGGAGATTCTGATTCGGATGTTTAAAAATTCCAGGGAACTGAGCCTCACAATGACCAAAACGGAGAGCCATCACCTTTTCTCCAATATCACAGATGTTTACGAAGCAAGCAAAAAGTAAGTGTAACAATGCATTTCCACATTTTAAAAAAATCAGACATTTTAAAAATTAGAAACCTAAATTTAAAATTTAGTAATTAAATTATTTACAATACATTTTCTTAACTATACCTGAGGGATGATTACTGGTGGTGAAAATATCTTTGAACTAACTAATGAAGTAGACAAAATAGCGTCTTTAGTGTTACCACAAATGAAGGAACAGCTGCAAGGTAGCAAATTCAGCAAAAATTTAGGCCTGACAATTTAAGAATGAGAAGTCAAATGTTGCATATGTTAATATGCAGAGCCTTAATTTATTTACAGCTTACAAAAAAACTAGAATGGAATTTGATTCTCTGCTCTTTGAGAGCACCAAAATATATGTGCTCTGCAGTGCTAAAGAATCATTTCATATAATAGAAACAGCTATGGTTTTATTTTGCTTGGTTTATTTGGTTTTGTAATATGAGTAAGCCCCTGTCTGTTTGGATTATATTTTCCTTATGTACCTCACCAGCAGCTCCTTGAATAGTAGAGCTTGGTTAGTACAATCTAGGATACATGGTAGTGTTTACAGACTCAGGCTATGCCTTACCTACACTCTTGTTCTCTGAGGCATCTTGCTCTTCTTTGGAAAAATCTTAGCTTTTTTTGCCAGAATACTATTTATAAAGTTGAACAGTTGTTTACTTGCCTGGCTGTACTGATTTAGTAAGGAGAGCTTACAGGTAGGCTGAACTGGAGATGTCCAGTTATTATTTTAATACCTGTTTCAACATAAAAGCAAGTTGGAATCTCAAGTAACCGTTTCAGGTTGGTAACCATTTCTTCCAAAATGGTCATGCTAGTTTGAAGATGGAAAATACAAATTACAGTGGACAGGCGCATGAGTTTGACAGAGTCACCTTGCCGCAATGTTTGAGCTCACGTTTAATGGGGTAGGCACGATATTAGTTTCTCTGAAAATTGGTAGGGAAGGAAAGAACTTAGGGTATTTTAGTAGAAATAAGCATCCTTCAAATCTAAACAGTTCCTAAGCTAAACATCGATACATTGAACATTCATACCTAGGCTTTACAGTCATCAAATTAAGTCTGCCCTTATTGAACTGTTAAAAATTGAGCAAGAGTTTCATACTTGCCCTTAAGAACTGACTTTTGCCAGTGTTTTCCTTAATCAGTTGAATCACTGTTTACTTTCTTCCGAGTACTCAATGTGCAGCATACGCTGTGACTGTGGTATCTTTTATGTAAACAACATAGGCATTTTGCTGTTCATGAGCAGTGCAGTGCACCATAGCACCTGACACCAGAGACTTTATTTCTGTTAAAAGGAAGATCAGCTGTGCTGTGCTTTTTTTTTTTTTTTGGGGTAAGTTTTTTCAGTGCAGTCATTAACCAGAAAAACCGACACACTACACATAGTGCCTAATGAAAAGGAAATGTTGGCAGTTCTTATACAATACAAAGGCTGAAAAGTCTGTTTAGGATTGCTGATAATTACTGCTGGAATTATTTAACACAAGACATGCACGTGTATGTGCGCTTACAGTGTGCTTCAGGGCTACGAATACTTCAAACTCTATTTCAAAAAGTTGTTTAATGAGGCTGTGCTTTGTAATAACTTGTTGGTTATCCTAGCCTGGTTAATAGCAATATCAGCAGGTGAATTAGTGGTCTACCTAACTAAAAAAAATGTTTATGCTTCTTCATACCTCATTTTCAGTTTGATGTCAAGCACAATGGCTGAAGGATGCACATGGCCTAGTTAAGATAGCAATTGATCTTAATGGTAGCACTGTACAACTTTATCTCTCTCGACCTGTGGAACAGAAAAATAATAGCCTTGTTTCAGAATGGGGCTAATGGTTGAATAAGGAATCTGTCAGGCTAGGAATATCTCTGGAGTCAGTCTTTCCCATCTTTTCAGCTGTTTTTTGGTTTCCTTTTCTTTTGTCCCCTTTGATTCCTTCTTACAGAAATTGTGAAGTTCTGAATTCTTTAGCACTAAACCCACATTTACCTTTGTGGAATTTCTCAAGTTCCATGTTCCCAGTCATGGTAATGTCCTTTCTTGGCTTCTATTTCTCTGAAGCCCCACAAAGTCTGTGGAATTTTACATCTGTTGTGCAGCAGTTTGACTTCATGTCTTCTGAAGTTTATGCAGTAATAAGATTTTGTTCCATGTGGCATATATGTGAGAGTATCTAATGTATTGTGTCAAGTACGAGCTTAATTTAGGAGCTATATAATAGGTGTACATGTGGACTTAGTCAGTATACCTTCATTTCTCCGTCCTCTTGTTCCCTCTCGTTTCCCTCTATTTCTTATGGTTGAGGGCTTTTGCCAGATGTTGTACAGAATAGTACTTTTTAAAGGCGTCTCTTTACATGTAATGCGGATTGTAAAAGTAAAGTATCGTGAGCCTGGTTTTTGCTAGACAAATGTTGATGTCACAGGACCACCATGTATTAGAGGGTAATTGCTGTCTTTATTAGTTTAATTAGCTTGCAGACTTGGCCTCTCCTTTGGATTGTTTCTTTAAGACACAGCTGACCATACTTGTATAGCTATGTGAATAGGTGTGTGTTTGGTTTTTCCCTATGTTGAATAAGCCTTCCAAATCATTAAATCCACTTTTATATTTCTCACTTAAAATATTTAAAGCAGAGATGGGGGTGGGGAGAGCAATATTTTTAGGGGAATTCTTACAACTGTTTTGATTAATAGTCTTCAAGGGAAGTGGGAGAGGAAAAAAAAAAAGAATGGAAAAATACCACACTAGCCTGAAATTATAATCTTATTCTTTCTTGTCTGGAAAGTCTAATGGTTTAAGGACTTGGTTTTTTATAACTTGGAGTAAAACCAGAATTCGTAACTCCTTTTTAAACTTAAATGAAAACATATTTTGTTTCCTGAGTTATGCAATACTGTTAAACTATAACAAAACTCTGTGCTGGCTATCTACAGCTATCATTTGTGTAAACAATGAAAGTGATTTTGAAACAGAAGCCTCTTTCTTGGTATCTTCAAACTATCGCTTCCCATTTTCAAGGTCTTTCAAGGCAGCAATATCCATCCTTTTGTTGTATAATTGTAATAAAATTGAGCACCTGTCCCATTATGCTATATTTTAAGCAGCCTTTCTTTTACTTAAAAATATAAGATCTGAGTATGAGTGTAGTTATCAGTGGTTTTGGTTGCTCAGACGAAGTTTGATGAGTAAAGAACATAAACAGATAAAAATACTTCTGTCAAAATTGCTTAAAGCTTCTATCTAGGAACTTTGGCTTAGAAAATGTTTAATGGAAACTCTCCAGAAACACCAAGATAGGCTTCTAATGCATGACAAGGCCATTTCTGATGGAACAAAGCTGTCTTTGTCACAAGCAGAATACAGACAGTAAAGAGTGTCTCTGCTTTTGGGAGCTCATTGGAATGTCTCTAACAAAGAAGAGTTGATCTGAATAACTTGTGCAACATACAATGTGTTTGTTTATGAAAATGTCCTGTAAGGTGGCTTCAGAAAGCTTAAGTCATTTATTGTGTATTTGCCTGTATGTGCAATATGGGAGTTCATAACTGATAGAACACAAAATCACACAAACTGCAGCCTGAGTCAGTGAGAGCTGTTACATTGAGATGTAAGCTGGTGGGGATGCCATAAGCCAGCTCATTCAGAAATAAAAGCTTGTGTAGTCTGAGAATACTGGGCAATCAATCTCACTAGTAAGAAAAACTCTCTCTAGTCTCAGTACGTGGTGCAAAAGAGGTTGGTTTCCCCAGAGCCTGTCTTGGGAGAGAGGAGTTACCAGGATATTAGTGAAATGTCTTGAATAACAATTGGTCTGACAGGTCAAATCACCAAATTTATAGGAGAAAGAAAAGCGTTAGCATTTTGTTTCTCTCTCTGCCATTAGGCCAGCAAAAGGCAAAAAGCTTATGGAATATCAGAAGGTTAGCATTAGCGGGAAAAGACACAAAAAATGTTCTGACAGATTCTGACTGTGTTTAAACTGTGTCTTGATTTCAGTAGAGAAGCCCATGTGTGTCTGTGAGGCAGGTTAACATCTTGTCTGAGTATCTTTAATTTAATTTTATATGTTTGAGTATATGTTAGGAACCAGCTGAGCTTTCTCGTAGCACTTTTTGTATATTAGCTTAATGTTTCACCTCTTTCCAACATCCTTTAAATGATGCAGCTTCATCTTTTTCCATAGGAAAATACAGTCCTAGTGTTCATTTAAGTGTGTGTATTGAATCAGCTAACTAGGCATTAAACCCATTACTTTTAGAAAATGCAGAGTTCTGTTGCTCAGTTTCTTTGGAAGATTGCAAAAAACCCCCTAAAATCCCAAACCTGCATATAATGAAAGTAAAAATAAAAAATTAAATACTGTGAGTAGACCCTGGGTGATTCAGGTGACCTTTAACAAGAGACAATTATTCATAAGTTATAGATCACCCCAATTTGATTTCCAGGTAAGACAGTGATGTAAGTCAGTAACATCCTTTTTCTATTTGGACTAGAGTGATGGTTTTAGTCTGTGTTCTGTATTTTATCACAGTTTTTGCCGTTAGCAATTTTTGAAGAAGGCTGATTAATGTCTTGAGGGCATCCAGCTGAGCTTGGTGACACTGAGGTATGATCTGGGGGAGAATTTCTGTGCTCTTTCAACGTAAGTTGTTCATATTGGAAGTTTCAAAGCAGATAAGTGGCTTCCTTGGGCTGAGTGATTATGTTGGATGTGGTAGAGAAATGGGAACAAGAGGGAGAAAAGTCCTCCCAAATGATCTGGAAGCAGGACGTGAGGCACCTTTGGCTCTGTGCAGAAGCTGGTGGTTGCCTGGACCCACAGCAGGTGCTGCTGATCTGTAGTGACCACTAAATTTACCATTTGTGGCTTCTGCCTTTCTCCCAGCCTTGTGTAATCTACTTTTACTGCCAATGGGGCCTTTTTTGGTTGTCAGGCAGTTCCAGGGATTCTGGAGCACCTATTACAGAGCAGTGAGTCCAAAATACTTCTCCCTGCCCCCCCCGCCCCCCTTTAAATTTTAGGTGCTCACCAAACTTAAATTTGCACTGTTGATGAATTTGCATCATATTGATGACTTGGGCCAGTGCATTTATCCTTGCGTTTCCTCAGATTGCGTCCTTCATGGTTTGTTCTGACATCAGAGCTCATTGCTGAACTCTTTGGCTTTAAAATCTAGGAATTATTTTTTTAGAGAGTTCTTGTGGCAGCTGAAAAAACTCGCTGGGTTGCCCTGCACTGTTTCTTTGTAAATGACTAGCAGTGTTGGTAAACAATAACTTAAAAATAATATGCAGTTGGTACTTGCATTCCTGACCCAGTGATCTTTTATAATTTAGCTTCCTTATTGGAGACAAGATTAGATACATGACTTCAGTACTCAAAACAACAAATCTGAACAGTCATACTTCCCTCAGCTTTCTTGGGTGAACAGAACTTAAGAGAAAGAATGTTTTTGTTTTGTTTTTTCTTTTTAAACAAGTTTAGAATTTTAGATATATGTATTGTTTAATGCTTGATTTAGTAAATACTAATTATGTGTAAAAAAGTGCCCTTGAAGAAAATACCTAGTTTTCCAGAAAACAGATTAAGACTTTAGCTTCAAATTATTCACTGAAATGTATTTAAAAGAATACCCCAAACTCAGACTTCCATCCATCGCTGTCATGGTGTGTTTTGATGCTATGTAAATAGACTAAAGTCTAGCTGTTGGTAGGGGTAGGAGGAAACGATAGGAAGAGACTCGGGCAGTGACTCTGGCCCAGTGACTGGAGAATGATGACACCATCTGCTCGACTGTGTGTGCGCCTGTACTTCCCGCTGCCGCTCCTCGGTGACCCGGGTGTTGGTGCCAGAGCTGGGACCCCTGATGTGTCACCCGCAGTCACAGCGCTGACCAAAGCAGGGAAGCACGCTCTTGGCCGGTACCTATGGAAAGGTTTCTCAGCCGAGGATAGTTACTGTTGATAGTGAGCTGTGGGGAGGTTTGCCAGTGGGGATGGTTTAACTCTTAAAACAGTTTCTGAGAACAGTCAGTATTTTAATATAGTATTGGTTTAGAGTAGCAAAGAGAAGCAAAGTGTTTTGCAGTACGTTCCCTTCTGTCCCGTGTAAAGTCCCGTGCAAGCTGTCCATTGTGTTCTCTGTTTCGGATGCCCCTCTGAAGGAATGCCAGCTACTTGTAAAGAAAATGGAGTCTATTCACAATTTGCTTGTCTCTGACTTGTGTGATCCTCTGTGAAATTAAATATAGCTCGTGTTAGATTTCACAGTCTCTGCTCAGGCGTCCTTATCTTTGCCTTCACGCCTGCTTCGGGGTGCTGTAAAAGATCACTTTTGGAGAGGCCATCTGAGAATCTTTACTGACGCTGCGAAAGGCACAGAAAGTGTTGGTGGAGGGCATTGGCAGTTGTGTATCTGTTACCAATGAATTTAGCCTGAGCCTGAAGTCAGTTATTAAAGCCAGATGGGACTAGAAGCCAGAACAAGTTTGCGTTGATTGTACAGTATCTTAAAGAAACACCAACATAAACATAAAACTTATATTGTCTTTATGGTTCTTTTTCCCCAATGCCGGACATATGAAATTTAAATATTAGTTGCATAAAATTTGTATTTGTTCAGAAAATCATCTGTATCCCAGGAGTTATTTGTGGTGTTATTTAAATGCTGACCATGTAACCATGTTGGGTTTTTTTGGTTTTTTTCCCTGTCTAGCATCCAACCTCCATGGTGTCTTACCCCACAAATCTTGAAATGCTTGTCAAGCTTTGCATAGACACAGTTTAATCCCTTTAAAATAGCATTAGCTGGTGCGATCTTTTAAGGAGAGCTTCGGGTCATGTTAATGATTGTGTTTACTTATTTTGCTAATTAAAATAGACACTATGTAGCTGGATTTTGTTTAAAAAAAATACAAAAAATCAAGGCAACTGATTTGCCCCTGTTTTCCAGATCCCTGGAGCTGCCATCTCATGCTTTGCTCAGAGTAGACCCTTCAGGACGTTGATTCTGAAAGATAGCATGATGCAGTCGTACATTAAGTATCTTGTTTGGGATTTAGTGGTTTTTATCTGCCAGTGTCAATGTACCCTGTATATATCAGGTCTTTTTACCACGTAATTAAAACCGAAATGACCACCACTTGCCAAGATTAAGTAACAGATGAAGGCCTTCTCATTACAAGCTGCAGTACTGACTGAAGGATAGAGGGAGCCCATTCTTCTGATGAGTTTTACTCAGGAGTTTTCTAGAGTAAATAAGGGTGGTGGTTTTCCCCAACTTCCCTGAAATAATGATTGCAATATTCTCAAGCATTTGCAGGCCAGGGGAGGAAAGAATTGAAGAGCAGTCTTGCTTAGCCCTCCTCTGTGGTAGGGTTGATTTAAACTTCTGCAGTAGGGTTGAGTTTACCTGAAAAGACACAGGCTGCAGGCTGCACCTTTAATCGCTTGGCTGTTTGCTGTGTTACACTCTGGTTTCCTCTTAAGGCCTTCTCAATCTCTCCCATGTAGTACTGTCTCTGTTTTTTGGTGGTTTGTTTTTTTTCCCCCTGCAAAACATGATTCTACTTCCTTATCACACTTGAACTGGACTGACAGCACATGGCACAGAATAGTGAGCGGTAATGTGTGTGTTTCTCGGGGAAAAGGTTCAGTAGAAGATACGGCAAAGCACCCGAGGCTGTGAGATAGCGGTTACAATTGCTGTGTCATATCAACTGCGTGATTGTAGGTGTGTGTGTTTATTGATTTGTAATTGTGGTTGCTGAAGATTGCTGATATTAACTGTGTTTGTCAGATGAAAGGTAACTCAATTTGTTTTAAATTTATGAAAACAGTATTCTTGAATAGTGGCCATTAGAACCTTACTTTGTTTTACCTCTCTCTAGAGAATTCTGGTAATTATTCCTTGTCTATCTACACTTGTGTTCAAAACTTCATCTGCATGCTGTCCTCTCAGTATTCTTTGTGTGTTTTATTACTGCCAAAATTATTTTGACAAATTAGTTGTCTTTGTGTCCCTTTCTGAAAAATTTATGACTCTGAAGCTCTGTACTGTCAATTTATCTTCCTGCGGAGATGCAGCACAGATGGTTTGTAACTCAGTGTCCCAGATTCTTAGGAGGAAAGAGAGACTCACTGTCAGGTCCCTTTGGAACTTTTCCTCTTGTAATTAGATTACTTCTCAAAACTCTGCTGGCAGTCCTTGGTCTAGGACTTTGTGTTCAGTTTTTCCTTTACTTCTATCGCTAAGTACTTTTGGAGATACTTTTTTCTACTTTCTCTAGCTGAGGTCCTCAGCCTAAGAACTAAGAACTGATACTTTTCTACCTAATTGTCTTCTGACGACTGTTTTTAATGTTACCAGTATAGCTTCTTTTCTTAAAAGAAAAAAGCAGCCACTCAAAACCCAAATCTTCGCTCACCAGAGACTTAAGATGGTTTGTGTTATCCAGCAACAGATAGTTTTGGCGTCAGATAGAAATAACTCATTTTGAGATGAAATATTGTTTGAAACACGGATTGAAACCATATTCTAGATGAATGGCCTTAAAAATGTGAGTTTAACCAAAAGAGTCATAACAGCCCTCTCTGTTGTAGGGGGCTGTTGTAGGACCAATGTAGTAGAGTTTGTTTATGTGTATCCTTCATTTTTTGCACACTGATGTAAAAGGTCCGGTTTTGGTGCTAGTGGTGCCTGGAGGTTTCCCCCTTCCCCATTACTCCCCCAGTTCAGCCAGCTGCCAGCCAGATGAGAGGTAGCTGGAAGAACCCCACACACCAAACCTGGTCAGAGTTGTCTTTCTTTCATCTCCCTCACGCCCTTGTCAGTACGGTTCCCAGATCTCATCAGGCGTCAGCCCACAAGCAATTGTGGTGGTGTACCTGAAAAAGCATGGTAGGGAAAGGAATGAATAAGTTGGACAAGAGCTGTGGAAGCTGGCATTGCCAGAACTATGGTGTGAAGCTGCCATCTGCCATAATATTTATTGGTACTGAAATCCATCTGTATATTATGTAAACATATTCTCTATTTTAAGAAAATAAATCTCCCAGCAGCATTTGTAGCTGACTTTTTGGAGCCTCTGGCTCTTCTTCTGTGGCCTAACCTCTGCATAGAGTGTTATTTATGTGAATATTTGTGGAAGGACAGTAGAACAAAAATACTTAACAATTTTAAAGCCTTCCAGCTGTAACCAAAAACTATTTATCCAGTAGGTGTTTATGCGTCCTTTCCTGCAGAGCATCACTGTCACAGTCATCTGAAACTTAGTGCCCACACAGATCCTCTCAAGCTGTCGTGCCTTGTTGTTGGGTCTTGCAGGGTTTGTTCCAGTAGCAGCTTACGAATCTTTTGCAAATTGTCAGATTTACTGTTGCTGCAGGAAGCACAAAAGAGGAAAATTGTGTTTATCTGTGTATTTCTCTGGTAGTAAAGTGGGTGGATGTTCAGCAGTTACTCGAACTTGCATCTCTGCTTTCCTTGTACAGAGACTGAAAAGGAATGAAGAAGCAGCCTTTCTTAGTTGAGACTGAGCGATAAGTCTTCAAGAGGTCAGTCTGCTTTCAGAGCACTGCCATCGCCCTTCTTGCATTAAAAAAATCTGTAGCTTTGAAAAGGCACCAAGTGGTTAGTAAGTCTAGAAATATCTGTGTTTAGTGAGGCTGTCATAGTGGGAAGATATATGTATGTTCCCTTGGCTCCTCTCATGTATCATTGGGTCAATGTGTTTTGTTTAAATGAGATTTTAAAGCTATACAATCTTTTATTGGACCTCAAATTCATGAGATGAAAGCTGTCACTGCAGATAGATGAGTTATGTTGCATTGCTCCACGTTCCTCTGGACAACTGCGAGGTTAGTCTGTACAGTGTTTATACCTAGGAGGTTTTTCCTGCTGCAGTGTGGTATTTGCTGTCCTCTGTGCCATGCTGTAACTTCTACTATGGTGTATCGATACAAAGATCATGTATACAGACATTTATATAAACGTCTTATTTATATATACTGACCCACGTAGTGGATGAAGGAAAGGCTGTGGATGCTATCTATGTGGACTTCAGTAAGGCCTTCGACATGGTCTCCCACAGCATTCTCCTAGAGAAGCTGGTGGCTCGTGGCTTAGACAGGGGCAGTCTTCACTGGGTAAAAAACCATCTGGAAGGCCAAGCCCAGAGAGTAGTGGTGCACGGAGTTAAATCCAGTTGGCAGCTGGTCACAAGTGGCGTTCCCCAGGGCTCAGTCTTGGGGCCGGTCTTGTTTAACATCTTTATTAGTGATCTGGATGAGGGAATTGAGTGCACCCTCAGTAAGTTTGCAGATGACACTAAGTTGGGAGGGAGTGCTGATCTGCTCGAGGGTAGGCAGGCTCTGCAGAGGGATCTGGACAGGCTGGATTGATGGCCAAGGCCAACTGTATGAGGTTCAACAAGGCTCAGTGCCGGGTCCTGCACTTGGGTCACAACAACCCCAGGCAACGCTACAGGCTTGGGGCAGAGTGGCTGGAAAGCTGCCTGGAGGGAAAGGACCTGGGGGTGCTGGTTGACAGCCGGCTGAACATGAGCCAGCAGTGTGCCCAGGTGGCCAAGGCGGCCAACAGCATCCTGGCTTGTACCAGAAATCCTGTGGCCAGCAGGAGCAGGGCAGTGACCATCCCCCTGTACTCAGCACTGGTGAGGCCACCCCTCAAGTGCTGGGTTCAGTTTTGGGCCCCTCGCTCCAAGAAGGACATTGAGGTGCTGGAGCGTGTCCAGAGATGGGCAACAGAGTGGTGAAGGGTCTGGAGCACAAGTCTGATGAGGAGCGGCTGAGGGAGCTGGGGTTGTTCAGTCTGGAGAAGAGGAGGCTGAGGGGAGACCTTATTGCTCTCTGCAACTACCTGAAAGGAAATTGTGGCCAGGTGGGGGTCGGTCTCTTCTCCCAAGCAACAAGTGATAGGACAAGAGGAAATGGCCTGAAATTGCTCCAGGGGAGGTTTAGGTTGGATATTAGGAAAAAATTCTTCACTGAAAGAGTGATCAGACATTTGAACAGGCTCCCCGGAGAGGTGATGGAGTCACCGTCCCTGGAGATGTTCAAAAAGCATGTAGACATGGCACTTTGGGACATGGTCTAGTAGACATGGTGGTGTTGGGTTGACGGTTGGACTTGATGGTCCTAGAGGTCTTTTCCAACCTTAAAGATTCTGTGATTCTATGATTTGTACATTTTATAGGAAAAGCAGCTTTACGTGCAGCAGCATCAAAACCTGCAACTTTCTCCCTACCTTTAAGCATGTGAGATAGTTTGCTGCCCCAGATAACTTCTACAGAGGTGGAGGAAAGAGGCCGAAGTGCCTGTGATGCACAGAGAAGTCCAGCAGCACTGGAAGCTGTGCTGTGCCGTGTCTTGCAGCACTGTGTCCTCCTGCGCCTTGGCCTTTCCCCTGATGGGCATTGCTGCTCTGCCTTCTGAACAGCCCCTGCGCAGGGCTGTAAAATGCTCTAACGTGGTGATTAGTACCCTTGCACTTTGAACTTGCTTTCCTTCAGTTATGAAAGTCAGGTTGCCAACTTGGCACTTTGTGAAGAAGATTAGCGTGGGAGTGTTTGTGGTCTCCCTGCGGCGCAGGGCTGCCAGGGGTGTGTGGCTGCGGTGGTACCCACGGCAGTGCCCGCTGAGCTCTGAGAGGGATGGGGGCAGGACTATGATGGGGAATTTGTCATTTGAAATGAAATGACAAATTCCAGACTTTCTCTGGAGAGTTTTTGGGGCACTCTGTAAATCACCATTATTTCTAGACTGTGGTGGAGAGTTCCCTGGCTGATACGCTTCCCTCAAGACTAAGGAATGCTTAATTTATGTTTTTGTATGGTTCATATTTTTATATTGACAAAAATTTCTTCCCAGATATCAAGATTAATTAGTTCTCCTGCATGTAGTAACAACATCAGTATTTGCTAATGCTAGCATTTGGTTGTTGTGAAGGTGATGAGCCAGGTTTGTAGAGCCTGCAACAAGTTCTCCTCCGTTCTCCAAGGCCTTTGCTTGCTCTGTTTGGCTGTTCTAGTAAGTGTGTTACATGGGAATAGCCTCATCCCTGTTAGAAAGTTTCACAGAATGATTTATAAATTCATTGTTTGTGACTTGCAAGACTTCACTTTGTTCTGTGACAAGTGAGCATGTAGATAACTTTTCAGACTCGGGGAGACAGGCAGAAGCACTCTGCTTTTTCTTGGTTGTATAAAAAGCATTACTTTGTTCAGCATGGGAAAGGTCTTTTAAAATGAAGACTCCTGTTGTGATGTCTTCATAATTTATCAAAAAGATTTACATTTCTAGTGCCACAGAGTGTTCTTTGTGGGTTCATTTGTCAGTGGGTATTAATTGGTTGAATCAAGATTTGTTTTTCTGAAATGCATACCATTGAGGTAGATGCTACGAGCACTTTACGTGCTATCTCAAGAATCTTGCTGTAACAGAATATATTGACAGGGTTGCCATGGCCTTTTTATTGTTCTGGATTTCTGCCAGTATACTATAAATAGGTGAAAAGGCAAGTGCCTTGCCATTAGTACAGCTACTTGTGGGTAGGCTTGCTGAATGTTGTTCCAGTTTATTGCAGAACAAAGGAATACACTGTCAAGGTCTTTTTTTCTTTTTGTTTTTTTTTCCCCTTATTTGGCTTTGTAGTTGCGCAGTGGATATTGCCTAATAAAAGTATTTTTATGGGCTATTAGTTTTGCAGCATTTGGCATTATAAATCTATGTGTACAAATGTATTGTTTTCCATTGTTTAGGTTGTGGTAACTCCTGTAACAAAGGTATTAATTTCCAATGCCTGTGGATGCAGTCCCTCAGTGTCATCACCCTCTTCCAGCCATTCTTTTGCTAAAAGCTCTAATTCACATAAAAATAAGGCTGTAATTTTTCCTATTTTTACTATTTTAAATCCCTTCTCCTCCAATTCAGATTTGGAGAGGCCAATCAGCAGCAACAGCACTATGAAGCTAAATCTGTATTATAACCTTATTTATGCCAGACATATAAGTCATTATAACTTCAAAAACATTAAGCAAGAATAATAATAACGAACTTGAAATCAGTGATCTACAAGCCAGAAGGCAGTTCACTTCCACATACAGAATGGCTTTGATGGTGACGGACCGACGTTTTCAGTGACTGTGGCATCTGGCAGAGAGGAGCAATAGCACTGTCCGGAATGGTTAGCAATGGAGAACTACATGAACCTGTAAGGAGATAAAAAATCAATATCATAAGCAGTAGGAAAAGAGTCAGATAAATGTTTGAGAACCTTGATTCTGACTGCTGTGTAACCTGTATATAAAACTGTAATGATATTATAGCATCTGTCCCTCTCACCAGCCTGGTAATGCTATTTATGTGTATTCTGTCATTTTGCAGACAGAATAAAACGATGTCATAGTACCTTTATGAGAATTTTTTTCCCCTCTTGGCTCTCTTGGGTGCTGATCACCTGATTCTGGGGACTTCTGGTATTCCACATTTACTGCAGTTTCAGACAGATCTTCCACCAAGTCTGCTCTTTCCCAGTCTCACTTGCCAGAAAGAATTTGGTATCGGTTTTCTTCTACAGTGACCCTTGATATAAATAATCTATTTAGATTTTTTGCAGTGCCTCTGACCTTTCTGTATATTCCTTTTATGTGCTGTTGTTTGATTCTATGTGCTTTTTGCTCCCGGATAATAACTGATTCCGTAAGATAATTTTTTTCTAAATCTAATTTGACCTGTGTAGTTAAAATCTCTTTTATCTGCCTAATTAGAATTTTTTTAATCAACACAGTCTGATTTTGGAATATCCAGATAGCAAGATACAGTATTCATAAGAATGTAACTCCTGCTCAGTTAAGATCTTCATCTAGGGGTGATGGGAGAGTAAATGTTGAGAAGAAATGTTGACCAGAATGATTCATGGCATCAGTTTAAGTCAAACTCTGTTGATGGGAGGTTTGCAGTTGTAGATGGAACATAGTTTAGGCCTTATAAAGGTGAACTGTACGGAATAGTTCATAACATTGTACACTTGTGTCTATACAGCTGAATTAAGTAGAGGTTTTGAGAAAGTTGTGGATATCAGTCATTGATTAAAGCAGTGCCAAAGAGTAGGAAAAAATAGCTTAAGAAAATTGCCTGAGCACGTATCAGGAGCTTGTTCCTGATGGTGATTACCAGCTTGTTAATCAGCTGCCTAAAGACATGGGAAGACCCTAACAGGAGCCACCAAAACTGTAAGGAGGAAACTCTCGTCATAAAGACAAGGCCAACTCCAGTGCTGGTGAGATCACTAGCATTTCTGGCTCTTGGGCTATAAAAAAGAAGCAAGCGGGAAATGAATTAAACCTGTATTTCTCAAGTTGGCTTGTTGCCTCTAGGGGAGGGGGAGTTTGAGAGTATTACAAATTGGATGTTTCCTTTAAACAACATAAGGGCAAGATGAGGGAAATCAAATGCTGTTTGACTTTCACTTAATTGGATCTAACTTTGACCAGAAAAGTTCTGGATTTAACAGAAACAAATGCTTTAAATAAATCCTTCTGGTATTAAGCAAAAAAAAGCCAGTCATGCAGAGCAACTAATTCGTAGTTGGTTAAATTGAATATAATCACTTGATCACTCAGTACCAATCTTTATGACAGAATCTGTCCTAAAATTTTAAGTAAAAGGGTTTTTTTTTTTTAACATACCTGGTTCACTGATTGTATATAGTAATTAGCAGATTAGCTGCAGAAAAAGACAACCTTTGATTCAAACTTCGATGCATGATTTCCACAGGTAATATTTCTTACAGTATGTGTGGTGGGGGACCTGGGCACGCTGCTTCTCTCTACCCCTCTCTTTTCTTTTTTTCCTTTTTCTTTTTAAATATTCTACTATCCAAGATCTTTACTGTTCCTTACAAAGGCTGTGACTGGTGATGTCATTGATGAAGCACCAGATAAATTCTAAAAGTGGAAGTTCTAGCCCAGCATAGTCAAACACCTTGTCAGCGTGCCATAACATACAGCAGGAAGAGATGTTGTATTTCCTAATTTCCTGAGCAAAGTAAATTGGCAGGCGCTGAAAAGTTCTCCTAACTGTAAACATGTCTGAGTAGAGTAGAAACAAATTCCAGTCATCTGCAGTTCATGGTGGTCAGCAGTTGAAATCTGTTGTGGTTCATGAGAAATTGTAGGCTATGTGACTTGGAGACTCTTCTTTTTCTTTCCTTTTCCCCTTCTTGGACCCCAGTGAAATTTCCAGCAACTTTTGACTTTAGTGTTTGTCTGTGTATTGTATGGGAGCTCATTGCAGCTTAGTACGCTTTGCCAGTTTGTACTGTTCTTGGTACTAAAAAACCAAATACGTAGCGTAATACAAGTCAGCAACAACTTGTGCTTTGAAATAAGATGGGTGGAGGATAGAAGGATGCTGGAGGACTCTACCTTCCAAAAGTAGTAAAACATACTGCTGCACCACTTAAAGGGGAAGAGTGAGGAGAAAGCTCTGCACAGTAGTAGACAGCCTGGTATCTATTTATAGGCAGCGTCCTGTTTTTCATTAAATGACAATGCTGATAAACATCAGTCAGTTCAATCTGCATTTAATGAGTCAGAATGTTAAAAGACACAACCAAACAAAAAATCCAAAACCAAAACCCCACTTGATTCTTCTGACTGTGTGATTGACTGAGTGCGAATCTGAAACCACTCAATTCGGGCAGCTTCTTCTAAGCACACCTGAAAAAGTGTCTTAACTTTACTTAATCCATGTTGTTAAACGCTTGTGCAATAAGGTTCTGTTCATCCTTTTCTCCTCTTCTTACGTGTTTGAGGTCTGTTTCTAAACGAGAATGTTGGTGGCACACTGAAAAAAAGAAGAAATGCTGCAAGGTGACAGATATTGACGAGCCAGTGTTAATAATGAGAAAATGTAATAAAGGGCCAAAATAAAACATGTTTCAAAATATTTTAGCTTGATGTGAGATCATGTGTTCCAAGTATTTCCTTGATTTTTCTCTGCTATATGAGAATTTTTTATTAGCTGATTTACTCTAGAGAGTTTACTGTAGGTTTACTCTAGGATTCTTCTAGTGAATCATCTTGTATAAAGGCTGCACACAAGACTAGTATCAGAGAGATTTTTCAGCAGCTTCCAGATTTTTAAAGATTGCAGTGATGTCATAGCGTCAGGGTAGGTAATTCTAATGACCTGCAATAGATCTAATGCTGATCTATGTGAGCCATTATACCCCGAACAGTAAAATATTTCTAATGAGCACTGCAGAATTAAAGGCTTTTGTTTTCTGGTAAAATCAGAAGTGCAAGGAGGAGTGGAAAGCTTTCAGAGGCCAAAGGCAATTCGATATGGAACAGGGGAGGAACAGTAGGGAAGTTCTTAGAACAACAATGGTTAGGGGGGAAAAGTCAGCTCAGGATTTTGGTTTCTGTTCCCATTTTCACTGTTTCCCATCTGTGTTTGGTTTCATTGGTAGATTGAAGTATATGGTGCATGAGCACCTTGCCCAGCTCAGCCTGCTATATATTTTTTTTGTTCTTAGTTTAGCAGTTCACGTGTAACTTTATTTAATTGAACATCTCAGTATTGTACTTCCTTTATTACAAGAGGAAATGTGTTAATGTTGTGCTTGAAGTTTCGTTTCTTTTTTTCAACCCTGTTTCTGGAAATTCTAGTCCAGCCGGATCAGTGCTGCCGTTTCAGTTTTGGCAGCTGGAGAATGAGAAGTAACTCTGCCAGCGTTGTTTATGCTGAGCTCTGCCAGGTGACACCGCCACCCTTTGACTTGTATCGTGTAAAGATTTCCCTTGCTGTTCTGCCAAAGGAGTGATTATCTCACCCTTTCACAAATCATTGAAGTTGTCATTAGGTTATAAAAGTTGCAGGTTGTGTCAGGTGAAGTGTACAGTGTTGCGAGAGAAAATCTGCTATTTTTTTTTTTTAAAAATGAGTAATTTATTTTCTTTTTTCACAGGTTCTTTAAAGAACTTGAAGACAGACATCAGAACAACATCTTTATTGATGATATTAGTGATATAGTTGAAAAGCATACTTCTTCAACATTTGATCCGTATGTAAAATACTGCACTAATGAAGTCTATCAGCAGCGAACACTACAGAAATTACTGTAAGAACTATTTTTAAATACAATTGCAAAATCACCCCCTTTGTAGTAGGAGTGAGTAGTAGGCTGCGGTATTTGGTGCAAAACCTATGGCTTCCGACTAAGCATGTACTTACATGCTTAACTTTCCTTAATGTACGAGTTCCTTTGAAGTAATTAAGAGTGAAAATATGTCTGGCTGCATAGTCCGGTCCTGTTTGCGCTCATGAGTTACATTCCCTTTCCACTGACGAGTACAGGTTAGTCAATGTCAAAGACAGACTTTGTGTTACGTATGAGTGTGGCTGCACTCAGGTTCCTGTATGGGAGAACTTGAGGGTTCTAAATGTCACTACCGGTCTTGCATATCTAAGTAAATAAAGCTGAAGCCTTAGTTGATATGACTCCTTCAAACCACACTTTCCTATTAATAAAATCATGATATATTTAAAATCTATCAACTTTCACAATTCTTTGGTAAAACATACTGTTTAATTCTCTCCCCCTTTTTCCCACCAGAGCCACAAATCCAGCATTTAAAGAGGTGTTATCACGGATTGAGTCCCATGAAGATTGCCGGAATTTACCAATGATCTCTTTCCTCATTCTTCCCATGCAGAGAGTCACTCGTCTTCCCTTACTGATGGATGTGAGAACACATTTATTTTTTGATTTTTCCTTGATGCGTGTTCTTTTAATGTTAGCATTCTGTCATATTCAATTCCTGGTTCATTCCAATCTCTTCATATCTTCTTACTTATACCAGGTCAAGGGCTGTAATACTGGTCTATTGATTATGAAGTGTACTGTACAGTTTGTTTGCTTGCTGTGACTGGTACCCCCTGCTCCTGACCTGCCATTCAAAAATGAAATATTTAGGAATTCTAATAGAAAAATTGTACAATAAAGGGTCAAAATTATTCTGAAATGAAGGAGGAACCTAAGACAGAAATTGTATATAGTGTTAGTATTAAAATTAAACCCTACAGTTGAAAAAACAAGATTTCCTATCGTACAGATCAGATGAGGGTCCTTTTTGCAGTAAATACTTACTTTGAGGAACAGGGTTGTTAAGACCCTTAGTTAAGATGGTCACAGCGTAACTCTGAAGAATAAACTCTGTTCTCAAGGGCACGGGAGCTGCTCGTGAGTGGAGCAGTAGTGATGCACTCTGTTTCCCACCAGCATGTTACACGGTGAGATGTTCCCTTCCTGTGCAGGTCACCAGGAGACTTAGGAGGTGTGATGAAGTGCAAGTGAGTATTTGTGAAACACAGTTCACACCAAGATTCATGATATTTCAGTTAAGATGCTAGAAATAAATTTATGAGCTGGCCCACGAGCAATAGTGCAGATTAAAGTCCAGGCTCAGATTCTAGCATTAGTAGGATCCAGAAACAGGACTAATAATTTTGTTCTGCTATATATTCACAAATTTTGCACTGATTAATTTGATTGATCATCTGGACCATTCATGGATATTGAATACCTTCTTCTCTGCAGTACATTTCTAGGTTAAAAAAAATAATCCAGTATTACTTTGTGTCACTAGGTGTGCCTTCCCCTTATTTTTTTGTTTCTTCACCTCCTTCCCCTTCTTTGCCTAAAAGAATCTAAAGAAGCAAACCAAGCATTTTATTTTTCACTGTTTCAGTTTTGCTTGTTTGTTTTTCTTGGAGATGGTTGTGTAAACCTTATAGTGAGACTTCAGAGTGAATTCAGTTTTTAAGGTTTCAGTTTCAGAAATACAGCTCCAACTACATTCAAAGAGGAGGGAGCATAATTAAACCAAAGACTAATTTAGTGTAAAACATTTTACGATGTTTTTGTTTCTCAGTCAAAAAGGTGATTTAACTGGTTGGTCATTGATTCAAAATGTGTTTCTGATAGGACTTTGTCTTTACCTCTAATTCATGAGAATAAATTCTGACAACAGATATAACTGTTATGCATAAGTCACAGATTTACTTCTCGTTGCTTTCAGCACTTCCCTTGTTTGGATGCTGCAGCTGCCTTGCATGTGCTTTTTTTTTGTTTTGATAAAATAATACTGTTAGGTATATTTTTCCATGGCATACATCACAGTGTAGCCTTAAGACCCTTTTCTGTTACTCCTTTGGAAATACTTACCTTCCACAAACAGGTCGGACAGAGTAATCTGGTACAGTATTCTTTGTTTATGTACAACCTACTGCAGTTTCAGCTTCAGGAAAAGCTTAATATGGTACTTGAAATAGGAAGAACCTGACTCTGGCTGCAATAGGACTTCACTGTGGTCTGCAAATGTTAGAGACAAGACAGCAGAAACTTTTCTTTTCCTGGAAGGATAAGGCCTGCCTCTTCCATGGTGTTGCCATGGATGGAGGTTGGCAGAGAGGTGCAAAGCATCACTCTGCTCCAGAAAGCTTCCAAGGGCTTTCCTTAGTGTAATGAAGCACTCTGAACAAGTGATCTGGTGTTCCCTCATTTATCCCAGTCCACAGCTGTGACTTCACCGCTTTGATTTCAATTAATACGTATGTAAAATTCTGTATTTGTTACAATCTGTGCTGCTTAGTCCTCTGCAGTAACTGACATTTTATTTCAGACAATTTGTCAGAAAACTCCTAAGGATTCACCAAAATATGAGAACTGCAAGCAAGCTCTAAAAGAAGTGAGCAAGGTATGTTCTTAAAAGTTTAATATGGATGCAGAATTTTTTCTGCTTTGACTTTTCCTTCCTAAATTGTACTGCATGTTTTTGTCATTTCAAAAATCCACTGTGAGAAGTGGCTGCTTTTGTTAGTCCCTTGAGAACTAATTTTCATGATCATTACTCATTTTGTTCACCTGTTTCATTGTGTATGTGGACAAATTTATCCAATTTTCTGCCAGTCATTCTAACAGAAAGCCATATGGTGGACCATACCTATTTAAAAAAAAAAAAAAAAGCCAAAACACTGTCCTGACAGTAGAGACAAGAAAGTCTGCATCTTCTAAGCAAACTTAAGCTTTCTTTCTACTTTTACTTTAAGTTAACCAGATCACCTGCTGTCAGTTGTTCAAAGTTGTTCTCTTCTCCTGTAGTCATGCTTTTGTGCCAGGCATCAATGGTGGAAGAAGAGCACAAGTCCATTTCTGTGCACTGATTGTATATTTCGGCAGCATGCACTTGTATAATAAATTCCAGTTCCTTCCATTTGAACCTGAGCAATCGGATTACCTTTTTTTTTTTAATTGGTGGGAAATTCCAATCCATCTGTTTTATATTCTGGAAATAGACAACTCTTTAAAACAGAATATTGTGAGATGAAAAGAAAATCTATGGATCTAAAGACTGGCTATTTTTTGTCTCCAAGATCTCAGAATTTTAGAAACTACAATGTATCATAGACTGTTGTGAAATGTGAAGTACTGGGCATCTTTTACTTAAGAATAATAATAACTGTACATTGGGGCTAGACATTACCTTGGGCCTTGAACATTCTTGTCTACTTTAAAGGAAAAAACGATGTTTTCTATGCATAAATAACGCAAACGGGAAGAGTACTGAAGGATAAAACCTCTAAACTGTTTTATTTAAGAAAGGCCACTAGGGATTGTTTTTATGCCTAAATTACTGACTATTACTTAGGAAAATACCTTAAACTCAGCAATACTGTACTGCTGCCAACACAATTAGGCTTTTCCGTAGGAACAGTATGTGATTGGTATGTGAAGTGTTTGATGATAAAAGGAGACAAGGCCCATTGACAGTTGGGAAATCCATGCATGATGTTGTGGGGTTAAGGGAATGCATTTTCATACCTTTCCCATCTTTGCTCCCCGTTTTTATGTGCTCCCCACCCCTGTGTGCAGGCTTCAGTAAAACTGCAGCATGCTCTGAAATTGCAGTCTAAAGGTCAGCTGCAATGAAACTTTTCCTAGGATGCTGTTTGCCTTAGTTTAACAAGATGGTACTGTAACGTTTGTGTGGGGACTTTCTTCTACGAAGGAGTTGGGTGTGCGTGGTGGACATGGCAGCTTGTCATGCTGGTGTGTCAGTCTGAAGGCTCTTTGTTTTGGACCTGATTGTTAACTTGGATCAGAGAGCTGCAACCCTTCTCAGCCAGAACTTCTGGCTGAACCATCTGGACTCCCCTGAAGAATAAATAATTATCATAGTATCGTAGGGTAATTCAGGTTGAGGGGGAGCTCGGGAGGTCATCCAGTCCAGACCCAATGCAGAATCGCATATCAAGTCAGAGCAGGTCACTCAGGGCAGCGTTCAGTCTGGTCTTGAAAACATTATGTTTGTAGCCCAGTGTGAAAATGTCAGTTCTTCTGTAAATTTTATGTTTCCTCAGATGTGCATTTTATAGAGGAACAAAGTTTCTATTACAGGTATTGAGTACATTAAACCTGTTAAAAAAATGTCTCATTTCTAGCTGGTGCGTTTATGCAACGAAGGTGCTCGAAAAATGGAAAGGACAGAAATGATGTACACAATCAACTCCCAACTGGAATTTAAAATCAAGGTATGGTGGTGATACTTCTGACCATACATCATTTAGCATATGACTAGTTCTGACTACGTGTTAAGTTTTGATAGGTTTGTTGCGAGCATAAACTAAATTTAGTCTCTGCTGTAATATTGGCATGACTCTTTTTGGTCAAGGAACTTGGTAGTCTGGGGTAGCTGAAGCCCTGGAAGCTCAGAGTACCTGAGGGCTCTTGCATCTCACCAAGTAGGCTAAGTTTCAGGTTGAGGCTTTTCAGGGAAAGAGAATATCAGAATATATATTTTGAAGAAGACTAAATTAACATTAATTACTGAAGAATGAGGTATGCCTGGACTCTGGGTTTACCTCTGTGGATGAAAACGTGTCCCTGTTGGAGTGACAGTACCTAGTAATATCGGTCATGGTATGGTTTTATGCAATTCATACCAAGGTGCATGATGGCATTGTCGCAGGTCACACACAATCACATATCGCTCTGCCTCTTCCATCCTTCCTGTCATTCATTTCCTTAAGGCTTGTCAGAGTTTGAATTGCTTTTTTCTCTTTCCTCCTCACATAAAACAAAAGCAGAAGAATGCACGGCATCGCTTCTAATTTGTCCAAGAATCATTGCAGTTCTCCACAGCAGAGGCAGGCCATGTCATTGAACAGTGCACCTGGTTAACAGCAATCTCTTGAAGTCTCTTGCAGAGTGGGAACTTGTTGGATGAATTAAAGAAATGTTTTGGGGGAGGTATTGCATTGCAGAGCAGTTCTGTTTCTCACTTCAGCATGTTGTCTGGCACTGTGTAAACAAGTTCTGAGAAACTAATTCCCATGTGAATTGACACAGAAATCTAAGCAAAACTTCAGAACTAACTTCAGTTGAGCAGCAAATTGTGTATTTCTTTAAAGAGTGAATTAGTATCTGATACAGTAAACAGTGGAACTTTAATGGCATCTTCATATTGCACAGTAATTCTTGCAAAGAAGTGGTCTATTATGGCAGGATAAAAATTAAAACTTTTGTTGAGTATTTTTATTTTAAGTCAAAGGGTTATGTTAAAGCAAAATGAGTTTTTTAATGTGTATTGAATTAAGTATTCTTTGCTGTAAAGACAAAGTAAGTTGCTGTGAACATTTTGCCGTTAGGAGAGAGGCCGACTGCTGCTGTTTGATGTGATGCTCTCATGTACGTGAGAGGAGAAATATGCCTGAGTAAATACTTTAAGGCCAGGGAAGGATCCTAATAGTATTTGACTATCCAGATTTACAGCAGCATGAAATAAAAAAACCCAGGCCTGTTTCCAGTCACGTTAGGATGTGTTTCTTGGCATTATGGTCTATTTCTACAAGATTCTGATAGTCTGCTGTAAAAACTGTCAGTTTGAGGAGTCACCCTTTCTGTGGGAGATGACTGAGAGCAGGATAACATTGGCGAGTGCTGCACGCTGCAGAATTCGAGGAGGCAGTGGGGTGAATTACAGCAGCCCCCCAGGCTTTTCCCGGTACCTGGGTGCGTTGGTGCATCGGTCACACCTGCAGGGAGGAGTTGCCCAACTTTGCCTACGATAGCACTTTTGGCAGCATCGGACGTGCAACCGAAGTCGTGTGGTACCTGCCTGGAATAGCAGGCTGTGCAACAGCAGGATTCAGTGTAGGTGAAATTACTTAAGCTAAACTACGCACTTTGCTTTAATAATGCCAAGTTTTTGTTTTGCTAGTACAGGTGGTATTAACCCTCAAAGAATTTTAAAGAGTCTTAGAATACTGAGGTATTTCAAATTTTTTCTTTCTAGTGCTGCAAATACAATGTAGGCTGTTACGAAAAAAAACCCCTCTACAGTCAGTCTTTTCGGTAGGAAAAAATAGCAGACATAGTCATAGTTAGCAGGGGTTTTATTGTACCTTCAAGATATTTCTTCGAGTATGCTTTTTTCTATTCAATGTTTGTTAAAATACCACTTCTACAAATAATGTCTCATACTATTATATAATGAGTAATTTTTGGTGAGAAGATTTTTTTATTTTTTATTATCGTATATGTAAGTAAGTAGAGGTTCATGTTTTTAAAAACACAGTTCTTTAAAGGATCTTGATCAGTCTTAGAGGAAATGCTGTCTCCAAAAAGGTGTTTGTCTACTTGTCAGAAGTATTTTTATTTTCAAACTTTGACTAAAAACTGATAATAATATTTACTTAACAACAATAAATGAACCCTCTCTTAACAAGTGTCATCATTATACTTGCTGACAGTGGTGGATAACAGAGTCAAGGCTTTGGATGGTCTAGAATAGCTTTGGATAGTCAGAAGTGCTTGGGCGATCTGCTTTCCTGATTCTCTCATAGCTTTCATGTCTGCAGACGTGCCTAATGGTGTTTAAGTGCTTACATGGTTTGGAGTCTCTTACGTTCCCCATGGGAAGAGGAGGCACGCTATTGATCTCGATTTTGCAGATGAGAGCCCTGTATAATTCTTCCCTGTACGTGCTGTAACTAGCAGCTCTCACTAGTTTCATGGGAGTAATAGCTACTTTCTGTATTTCATTTTTCTGTAACTTTTATGCAAGTTTTTTTCCTTTGTGCATCTTAAATATAACCGCTTGGTGGTTTAGACCTTATCTGTGGTGTGAAAGCTTGCCAGCTGGTGTATAAAAGACTGCTTTGGCCAAGTTTCAATACATTTTAAGTTCTGACAGCTGCTTTTATATAGAAAGGAGATGGTATACGTAATGTACTCTTTTGGCAATTAAGGAAAAATTAATAGGAAAGTAAAAAACTGCCTCTGGAATATAGTCAATTAGGAAAATGTGATGAACTCACTTGGAGCACAAATTAGAGGAATTTTTAGTTCATCCTCAAATAGAAATTTTTAAAGTACTTTTTGTCCATAAAACAATCATCATGGTGCTATAATTCTGTTTTATAACCATTATAAATTAGGTAAACTATTTCTGTGCTTGCTCAATCTCATATGGTGTTTTGGGATTTCTGTTTAATTTTATTATTCTGTTAGATGTAACTGTAGAACATTTCATGGCAGAGTAGCAAGAGAAGCTACTCAAATATTATGTCACTTCTGTACATGACTATTCTGTAGAATTTATTTTTTAATTAAGAATCAGAAGTTTATATTCTTGAATTTTTAATCTTTAGCACCAGAATGGTTGTGGGTGGGTTTTGGGGTTTTTTTTTGGGGGGGGTGAGGTGTATTTTGGTTTGGTTGTTTTTTCTTTTGTTTTGAATTTGGTTTTTTTGTGTTTTTTTTCCAAATACGCTTTTGTGTTCATGAAACAAACTTGTTTGTGACTTAGGTGTTCAAAGGCCACCTAGCCCAAAGTCTTTCAATTTTGTAGTCACAAAAGCCCGATGGTCTCCCTGTTAAGGTGTGGTCCGATGTTTCACATTCCTGTGTTGTCTCATGGAACCAGTACTGCATTTCAGGAAACGTAAAAGACATTTGTTTAAAAAGCTGGTTTTCGTGTCATTTGAAGGTACTGAACCAGCAGAGTTTTGATGGAAAGTTAGCCAAATTCTTTAAAGCTGAATGTCACTATAAAACTGTCTGTGATTTCAGTGATGGAGCTTGGGAGTTCCTCTGGGAGTGTGATGTCTGAGTACTGAGCTAAACTGGCCTCTCGTAACCTGTGAGGTTTAGTGACGAGTCTTTAATAAAATGACCATCCATAAGAAAAAATACATGATACAGTTCTAGGAGAAAGTAATAAAGTTGGATCGATAGGAGTCTAAGTTAGCCACTGATCTGAGTGATTATATCAATTAATGAACTTGAAATTACAGTGATTTATAACCAGATTGATTGAGTCTGATTTGCTATCAGACTTTGAAAAAAATCTATTTATGAAATACGGATTTGAAACAAAATTCTGCATTTCCAAATTGGAGAATACAGTAGAAAATGCATTTAATAAACTAATGGCTAATAAAAAACTAGAAACCTTGCAGAAAAATTATATAAATTAAAACAGAATATGTGAGCTTAGATTAATTGGGAAGAAATGTGTGAAGAGAATGTCTCGAAGGTTCAGTACACTAACATTATCTTGGTAGCATGAATGTAAAAATATGCGGAATTGTAGCAGATAAATGAAATATGTTGGTATTTATCAGTTGTCACTCTGAAACAGTAGAAGTTTTGAAAGATCCCTAGTGTAGGTCTACCGTATAGCAAAGGTTTTGTTCAGTGGGCGTCTGTGATCAGGTACCAGGTGAGGGTGGGCACCCATTACTGCCTGTTCTGGGCAC
Organism: Balearica regulorum gibbericeps; assembly: GCF_011004875.1. Taxonomy (NCBI): domain Eukaryota; kingdom Metazoa; phylum Chordata; class Aves; order Gruiformes; family Gruidae; genus Balearica; species Balearica regulorum. The sequence goes on along the minus strand of NC_046192.1, from coordinate 28,285,715 downwards.
ATTGGGACATAAATCAGTCTGGGGCAAGGTAAAAGTTTAAGGCTTCTTTAATTTGTAACAGTTGGCAATATTTTGAGAGCTACTACACTTTGCAATTTTGAGGAACCTTTACGTGCGATTAGTATGCTACCTCCTAACGGAAGGCTTGGGAAGGGAGTTGTGTGCTCTGCATGGTGGCAGGAGAAGCATCTTTGGAGTAGGTGTTTTGTTGTGTGTTGTGTGCCACTTCAGAGTCACAGAAACAAGAGGATGGCTGTATGTAAAATTAGGGAGTTAATATCTTCTTCCAACAGCAAGATCACAGATAAACCACTGTATTTTGATTTTGGCATAATACTATGGGCAAGTATTGACAAGTTGAAATTAGTTCAGTAAAGAGCAGCTAAAGTGATTTAAAAGATATAAAAAGACAACCTGTGCAGAATGAAGAAGATAGCTGGCAAGCTGAATGAAGAAATATCTTCTACAAGCATGTGAAAGGTGCTTTAAATTGAGGGGAAAAAAAGCAGTTGTCTTCATTAGTCTAATCACGCAAGACCAGTAATTAATTTGAACAACAGCAAAGCAAGTAGGGAAGTTTGATAAGCAGAAGCCAATTACATTTAAAGTAGAAACAGAAACTTGGGGTTTTTTGCTTGGAATGAAGAAAAATATATATGATCCATAAAACTTAGCAGCAAGCACCCATTTACTGTGGTGGGTCTTAGGTACAAATGTTAGTAAGTGTGGGCAAAGTGGATGCCTCTTGTTTGCCAGTGGTACCGTGTACCTGCTGCGGGAGAACCCGTACAGTACAGGTTGTGCAGGTCAGGCTTGGCTTGCAGAAGTCACCTGCTGAGCCTAGTCCTTTTTGGTACCAGCCACGGGAAGGTGCCAGACATCTTCGGATGCTCCATCCAGCATGTGGGCAATACCCAAAGGTGCAGAGACAAAATACCAGCATCTTCAGGTATTAAAGTTATGACCCAAACTGGTCATTCCAGTGGTGAGGGGTCAGTAATTTACTTAGAAAGTTGCCCAGTGACAGCACAGTCTAGCAGAAAGAACCTGTCTGCTGTGTGCCATTGGAGAAACATTCCCACGTGGCAGCTCTGCTCAGTTCTGTGCTAGCAGCAGTCAGTGAGCTCATGGACTGAGGAATCCTGGTCGGTGGGTTGGCTGCCAGCACTGCGATGGACCTTTGTCTTTCTGGCACCATATGCCATGGTACAGCTTCAGAGATGATCTGTTCTGTGTATGACCGGGACATGCAGTCACACGTCTCCCTTCATGTTTGTGGCCCAGAGAAACAAAAGGTCCTTCTCTGCTGTCTTGTTTCTCCCATGGTTGGGAATAATTTGGATTAATAAAGCCTGGTCTTCATATCAGGCAGCCATGATCCTCTTTGGCTTGCTTCAGCTGTTGCAGGTGTTGGTCCTCACCCCAGAGAGAAATGGTGATCCTACTCCACAGAACATACAGAGTTCAGCTAGATAAAGGAGCTATAGTATCCTTAATTATCCATCTTAGATAAAGCTGTGACAGTGGACAGATAACTGTATCGTATTTCAGGAGCTCCTAAAGAGAATAGCAGGTACTTGGAAAACTTCCCTTCCTGCTATCAAGGGAAAAAACATAAATGGTTTGGTATGGTAAATACCTTGGAAGAATGATTGTACCTACCCCTCTTAACTTGAGGGATGCAAGTTTATGCAAACTGGACTGGTTTTCCTGAAACCAGTGACATGTGCTCACTGAGTTGTTACCTCTGGGCTGAGGGTGCTCTAATGAGCTCAAGCCCACACCTCGGTAGAGCAGTGTGCCCAAGCAGTCTGACTTCCCGTCTCCTTCAACTGTGACAAAGCAATTGTGGTCAAATAATGAGTCACCTCTTCTGACAAAATGGAAGATTGGGGGGGGGGAGAAAAAAGCTGGAGTTGATCCTGAGGAAGGGCAGTTATTTATTAATATGGCCTTTTGTAAGTGGGTACCTAAAGAGAGGTCCTCTCAAAACTTTCAGACGTGTCTTTCAAAACCACTGGAGAATTTATGATGTCATGAGCAAACAATGTTTTGGCATTAAAATGGACGACTAATTAAAACCCTATGTATCACATACTGCTTTACACATTCTTTCACGGAACTGTGTTGGAACTTCAGTTTACTTATAGAGTAGAAAATGGATTTTACCACATTTAGTAAAGCCTTCTGACATTCCTCATGTACTTTGCTTTTTCATGGAAAAAAAAGGTTGCATACTCTGAACATCTCAATAATAATGGTCAGTACTGCATTAGGACCAATCTAATCTTGTATGCTCTCTCCATCATCTGTTTATCTCATCTACTCACAGAATGTTTCAAAGTGGATTGTACAGTATATTTCTCTGTTAAAGGATTTACTTTTTTGAATTCTGTGCATGGTACAGAACATACCGTCAGAAGGCACAGCATCACTTTAACTGGCCTTACGGATGTGATGAAACACAGTGTGCATGTTTCTGATGTTTGAGACGAGAAGCTTGTCTTTCCAGCTGTTCAGGTAGAAAAGCTGTGAGGTACCTAGAGGAAAATCCAGTGTTCATACGTGCTTGAAGAATGATTGCTTACTCTAAAAAAACTTACGTATTCTTGGAAGACAGTCTTTTTATTTTTAATCTCCTTAGGAGATCTTGTATAGTCTGTTCTATCCCAAGTATGACCAATAAGTCTGTTCATTTTTATCTTAGGTGAGCAATTAGGTCATGTGCATGAGTGATTTTCAAGTATTTGCAGGCTATTACTTGTGTATGATATGAATGATGAAGATACCTTAAACCTTGGTAACCTCTGTTTCATGCTTGTACTTGCAATCTCTGAGCGTTGAGTTTATTCAAACATTTTTTCCCAAGTATATAATACTCTATTATCTGTTTTTTAAAAGTCTTTACTTTTGAAGGATTAAAATGTTATTTTCTTGCCTTGTAGCCATTTCCATTGGTTTCCTCTTCACGGTGGTTAGTGAAAAGGGGTGAATTAACAGCATATGTAGAAGACACTGGACTTTTTTCTAAAAGAACTTCTAAACAGCAGGTGTACTTCTTCCTCTTTAATGATGTCCTCATTATCACCAAGAAGAAGAGGTAAGAGCTTCACCAATGTAAAATTGCCCTTGTGTTCAACTCCTCGAACACCAGAGAGAACAGCTGAGTTACCGCTGTCTTGTAAAGTTACTGTGACTCTGTGTGTGCCTCACCCCTGGGGAAATGAAAACCAAAGCTTTCTGGCTTTGGAGGGGCAAACTTTATTGCATCCACAGCATTTTTACCTGTTTTCTAGCCACTTGATTGACTGATTGAAAGAATGATTCAAAGAGAAGTGGACCTGGTACAGTTGCAGCATAAACCAGGAGGAAATACAGACTAAACATGTTCTAAGTCCCATAAACATTTGTGAAGCCATTTGTATGTTTTAATACGCCATGTCTGAGAGAGTAAAGGAATTACGTAGATGTTTGACTTTCTACTACTGCTCAACCAGACCGTGTTTCAAAATGACAAGTAACCATTTGTTTAACAGGATATATTTTTGGCAAATGCAATTGAAATTCCAAATTGTCAAAGAAATTAAAAAGTTCATCCTTGATGCCTTAGCAAAGGGAGGAGTTTTGGAAGGATAAAGAAATGTTAATTTTCATTCCCTCCATGCTTTCCACAGTTGGGCTGTTTGAGAATGATGTATGGGAGACCACTTCTGTCAGTCTCCATTTAAACTTTTATCACTAGATTTGAGGCAACATTTAGAATAATTGACTTGAATGGAATTTACATCCTCTGCTGTAGCGATTAGATAATACTTGATAGATAAACCTTATTCCCAAGACTAAAGCCTGTTTTGTAGAACAATTATTTTGCATCTAGGTTGGCTAGTTAAGCCAAACACCAGCTATTTTTAAAAGAAACCCTTTTGTGAAACTTCAGATTCCTAATTTAAGTAAGAAATTTTGAGGAATGAGGTATGATACAAGATCTGGGAAGAAAATGCTAATATTTAAGCAAAGAGAAAGCTAAATGAAAATAGGGGGGAAAGAGTATTTAAGTGGAAGGGGTTTTTATAAAGACGGGAAGAAAAGTGAATAGATCTCTCCCCAGCTATCTTACTGATGTGAACATGTTTCTGGGACTGGGTGTTTATCAAAGCTGAGGCTGAAATGTTTCTGTGAAAGTCCCTTGTTAAATCACTGGCAGCACATCAGAGTTCTAGCGCATGTTCTTAAACAGTGCGTTTCTTTTCTCATGGGAGTACTGTTAACGTATGATGGTGTTGGTAGCTAAGTAAATGTTTGAGTTGGGAAGACAGTGAAAAATGTATTATCGTTGTTGTTACATTGTTTATTGGTTTCCTATGTGATGGCTTATTGTCCAGATTATAAAACAGATTTTTATAACACCATATCTTATCCAAACTTCGGGGCTTTTGATTTGTAACAGCTTCCAGCTGTTGGAATTGAACTGTCCTAAATGGCCCCAGCAGCCAAAGCTAACGAACACTTCATGTTAATGATCAAATTCACATAGTCATTCTGCCAAGACCCCCTAAACGAATGGATGTAATTGCAAAGGACTGATTTCTGCAGCCTCCCAGATACTCTGAGCGTGAAGCACACACTTTGCCCAAGTGAATAAGCTTATTAATAAATATCTGGGCTTTTGGTGATCTATTCTCCCACCCACAGTGTTACCATGGATGCCACAGCAGTGGACAGAAATATTTGTTGCTAGTTGAGTTTAAATGTTTGTGTTTTTACTTGAACTCTTGCATTTCAGAAGATCCTTAACATTGCATAAAAAAATCGCTCCTCACTACTGTACTAAAAATACTAATTACTTAGTGCTGCAATCATGCTGTTCAGTCTTTACCCAAAAGTTAATCTTTAGCTCTGCCGTCCAAGCGGTTTGCCATATATGTAGAACCTTGCGCAGAGCTGGGGATGGCTCAGTCCTGACTTCTGAAAGGCCGGGCTCGATGGTGCTGGTCAGAGAAGCCATGGTGGTGACTGCAAAGTACTAGTCCAAGCAGATACGGTGTACATTGCTGCTCCCCTCCTCGTTTTGGGGACACTTTCCAAAGGTCAGAATCATTGCTGGAGAACTGCATTTTTAATGCAGAGTGAGCAAGCGCTCCAGAAACCTTTTCATAATGAGAACAGTTACGTTTTAGCTGTCAAAAAGATAAAGGAAGATCTTGTGCTGGTGTATACTTAGGCATGCTCCAGAGTTCTTAGGTTTAATTCTACTGATACTTTATTCATCATAATCTTCCTCAGCTATAACTTCACCTCCTGATTGAAATGGCAAGGTTTAACTGCCTTTTCTCACCCATTAAGAGGGTTAAATGGAATTTAGCTACTAAAATATCTTCCTTTTTAATGGACGCTGTGTGGCAATCATCTATCATGCCACTGAAATATTTCAGAGGTTTATACTTTCAGTGTCAGCTACTGGACAGTCCATTTTTATGTGTGTTGCATATACCTTGGTAATCATTCAGGCTCTGATTTGTGTGCTGTACAGCAACAGGGTAGTCGGTTGCTTCATCACACTGACTTTTCGAAGAAGTAAGGCAAACAGCTACTGAAAAATCCTCGACTGGCCATTGAGGTTAGACCAAAAAGGGACACATGAACTTGTGATGTATGTCATTCTACACAAGATTTTGGAGAATAGACATCTGCATTTATGCACTGCTCAGCTTTTAGTTTATTGGCAACTTTTATCCTGTTCAGTAGTCCTTTCTTGTAGCCCCTTCTACTGTGTAGATACAATCTGATTTTTTTTTTAAAATGTAATTTAAAAAAATAAAAAGAGACTCTCTTAGTACTTGTAAAGTTTTAATGCATTACCCCAGAAAGAATAGTGAGTATTAGCATGTCTGAATTGCCCTCTAGAAGAGCAGCTAGACCACCCGGTGGATAGGGAATTGGCTGGATTGTTCATTCAGCTTTGTGGTTGTATTTTATCCTTTTCTTTCATTCTCTTTCATTCTCTAACTCCATTCTCTTTTTGCTTTTCTGGCTTCTGCTCTTTTTTTTATTTACCTCCTTGCTGTACTGTGAATTGCCACCATTTTGGCCATGACATCCACTATAGGGACCAGTAAATGGATAGCTTGTGCTGACATTGGGTTTTGAAGGTAATATTCTGACACAAGGAGTAACCTGCAATGTAATTCATCTTTAGAGTAGTTCTCTCAAGCTGCCTCGTGATTCACGTGCACTACAGTACAATTGTTGTTACTTGTGTCGTGCTTGGGAGATTTGTTTTCTCTTGGGTTAGCGAAGAAACTATTCCAAGTTCCACGAAGTATGATGAAATTAGTGCTTTATTAAAATGCAGAATACCAAATTGATATAGATGTACTACTTCATAATGAGTTTTCAGTTTTCTCCCTCTCTTTAAAACAACAGGTATGGGGGTATAGGTATCACCATACCTCTCCTGCACAGCTGAGAGGTAACTGCTGGGTGTCTGGCCAGGCACGGCAGGGTTTGTAGCTGCCTGAGGAGAGGACCAGGCTGCAGAGGGGGGGATTTCTCTGTTTGCAGACTCAGAAGCGCACACTGTGACAATATTCTGCTAAAAATAGGATGCAGCTAGCTTTGAACTCTACCAAAAGTCAAATGGCTCCCTCTTTTCCACATGCCCTCCTGGGACCATGAAGATCTGGTTACATATTTCAGTTATTAATGCTCAAAGCTGCCCGTGAGCTAGCTCTCTGTTCTGCAGAGTTCAGGAGAACTGCAGAATTAATAAAGTTTTGTTATATACAACTAAACAGCTGCCTTATCCAGCTATTCAGAATATTCACCAGTTAAAATCCTGAGTGCTTTTAGAAGATTTCAGGTGAACTCCAGAGAGGCTTCTATTTGTGAAGGAGTGTGCATTTATTGAACATTCTGTTTTCCATAATCCCCCAAGGATACCACCAGAATCCTGTCTGTCTTAACGGCTCTCTGGCTTGTCAGCTCCTGAGATGATACCTTCACAGTGGAATGCAGCTGGACTTCATGCGCTGGAAATCACCCAAAGGTTCACTGCTTTGGGAGCGCTGCCTGTTTGCAGCTGCTTGCAAACCCATGGCTTTTCTCAGGGTGCCAGGGGCGATTTGGTAACGAAGGCACGCACAAATGCAAAGTAACTTCTGTGGAACACTGAGGTTTTCAGAGTAGCACAGCTTCTTCAGCTATGATGAAACGTAGCTGAAGAAGATTCATGAAGGATTTGAATCTCTAAATATATGATGGAAAGAGTAAAGGAAATAGGGAGACTGAGCAGGTGCTTTCTGTTCGAGTATAGGTTTTCCTTGAACAGGTGATATTACATCAATAGATATTTGGTCTTCATAAAAGTGCCTCTAAAATTTGCATGCATACCCTGTGAAGGGATATAAAATACTCCTGTTGTTTCATGTTCTGAACCTAAATAAAAGTTTAGCAAAAAAGTTCAGTGTTAAACTGAAGATGGATGTTGGCATGTTTTGTGTTACCCGATTACAATAATTTTAAAGAATGTGTTAAATGTCCTTCCTGTCACTGCGCTGCCTGGCTGAGCGGATTAACTCTCCGTTTATGTACATCTGCTCGTTCCTGCACTGTCAGCTCTACCGGCATATTTCATTATCCGTCTGGAAGGGGGAGCGTTTGCGGCCTCACGGAGGGCACGGGAGGTGAAAAGATGAGTGCTGTGTAGTAGTTTCAAATCAGATTGTTTTGTTGAATGGAGATAAGAAATAGGAAGGATTTGTAGAGGTTTCTCTCTGTTGGGTAATTAGTAAGAAATGCATTTATTGTTAGTTATGCAAATGTGTAGACTACATTTCTTTTTCAGATGCAAGATTCCCAAATAACTACAGCAGCATCCCTACCTGGTTTTGCTAGTTCTGCCTTTGGAGATTCCAAGCAGGGACTGCCTAGACTAAAATACTGAACTGACTTCTTAAAAAAACCCTACTAAACAAAATTCAATAAAAAAACCACCAAAAAAACCCCCACCAAAGAAACCAACCTTTCCCTGTTTTAGAGTCTATATTTTAAGAAAAAAGAAAGGAGGAGAGACTAATAAATATTAGATAGAAAATGTTTTTTTTCTTCTTCAGTAGGACCCCTCAGCTGCTACGGATGGCACTTGAAAGAATTGTCTTCAAGTGATAAGTAGCATCTTTTTATAGGTAAATGAATGAATTTGAATCTAGAGCTGGATTTAGGGGACTGGGAAACCTAAATCCCCAGTCTCTGCTCCCTCCTCTCTCGTAGCCTCTCTTCAGACACTGAGGCTGTTCTGCAGTAGGACAATCACAGTAAAGTTAAAGTTGCTGCGTTTCAGGGAAGAACTGAGTGCACACCTTCCCCAAAAGGTGAGGATGCACAGAATACACTTGAATTAAGATTCCTTTTAGCATCTGTGGGTTATATGTGCAGAAATTAAAACTTAGCTTTCCACATGCTGAAATACTGAAGATTCTCCCAGCTTCAGTGTGCTTATGTTAAATTCCTTTAATTAGACCAAGACCTATTTGTAATCTGTATTCTTTTCTGCTTTGGGACCCAAGAAGTCATGTGTAATAGTAATTAACTTGGCTTCATTTTTTACAGAGCTCTAAAAGAGTTTGCTGCTTCCATCTCACTTCCTATGTGATTTTTTTTTTTTATTTTTTACTCTAAGAAGGAACATGGAAGCAACAGTCTGATCCAAAGCTAGGTTAATCAAAGCTGTGTGGAGAGTTTTTAAAGGTGTTTCAGGTTCTTGCAGCAGTGCTCTTGGAAGTTTTGGGATATTTGTGCCTTTGTCAGTGGTACCTGTACGGGGAGTTGTGATTCCAGCCCTTGGAGTGGAAACACCAGGAGACGGGGTGAACTGCTGGTGCCTTTTTGATGTTTGGAGGAAAAGAAACAGGGAAGGAAAGTGTTCATCTTCTTATGAGCTACAGTCATTTCAGTCCTTCTACAGGCTAAATCTAACTAAGCTTGTCTGTCTTTGCTCCTGCTTCCTTTGTAAAGCCCCCAAACCCCTCAACCAAAGAGGGGAAGAAAAAAAATACTTGCAAAAAGGATTAGAACACGATACTAATGGAACTATGTCGATTGTTTGAGAATGTACAAAGCTGTACTGAAAGAAAAACGCATTTCAAGTATTTAATTCACAGCACAAAAGTAAAAAAGTACTCCACACAGTTGAAATAAGAACTTTGTTTTTACAGTGGATGCACTGGCAGAAACTGTTAATCCACAAAAATCCACAAACGTAGTATGAGCCTTAAACCTGTTGACACTTGAAGAATAGAGAAATTCTTCTGATGCTGCAGTCACTGAAATCAGCAATACCTTCTGTTTGGAGTCATAATGTTGCTTAGTTGTGTTTCAACAATTCTTTTTCTGAAGGATTAAAAATAAGAATTATGAAGACCATTATCTTAACTACTGAGGTATGTGCAGGTATTTTTCTGACGTTTCACAAAATGAGTACAATATATCCCAGCAGATACTAAAGCAGCGTCTGTCCATTTTCTTATAAACGTTGAGCAGCCATAAAGGAAGAATTCGCTTCATTTGCACCTGCCAGAAGGGGTTTGTCACCATCAGCATTTCGGATGGCTTCAGGTCCAGGTGTTTGGGATTTGATTTGTATCAGTTCAGCGCTTAGGTGTCTGTATATCTCTGGCAGCAAAATTAATCTTCTCAAGTATTTTTTCAATTTAAAGTATTTTAATGAGCCATAGAAATATGAGGCTCTAGCATAGCTTTTCATCACTTGACACTGAAGTCTAAATAGATTTTACTTTAGGGTGGAGTATGTATAGTTGCACCTTAAAATGTGATGTATTTGATTTACTGCAAAACTTGACAAGCGCAGCGATGTACGGGCTAGGAGGGAGGACTGGCTGTATGCCTACATAAGCAGGTTTTTCCTATCTTTTCTTGTTGCACCAGTGTAGGACAACAACCTGAAAAAAGTTTATAAGCTTACATGAAGTTGTGAGGTAATCGGTTTGTCACCGTCCTGGGTTGATGATATGTCCTGGTAAACTTGCAAACACATGTAAAACAGTTCTTGGAAATACACTCACAAGCTTCAGTGGAAACAAAAAGGCCTTTTCAGCTGGTGTCTTGTCTCTGGTCATCAATGGCTATTTCTTAAGTGATGTAGGTTCTTTTAACTGTTTCTTTATGTTTCACGACTTAAAAAATTTGGAAATGCAGTTACTTGCCACTTGAAAAAAGATGTTTCCAGGAGTGCCTTGACATGAGTAAGTAGCGAAACCACTAGGTATGAGAACTGGCTGAACTCAGTTCAAGGTGCTGAAGGATGCTGCTGAAGACGTCGGGATATTTGGAAGTCAAAGCACACGTTGCAGATACCTCGGGTGGAAGAGCAGGGGGGTTGAAGCAACCGGTTCCTGCTCCCGTCCAGCTCTGTGGTGTGTAAGTGTGCCTCGGCCAGACACGCTGCTGCCTGCCTTTGCCCCATCTTCGCCTGTCAGGAAGGGCTGGATTAGCTGCAGTGATTCTGCCTTTAGAAATAAAAGGCTGCTGTTCAGGGAGGAGTGCACCTTTTCATTGAAGTCCTTCTGTTGTTAAAAATCAGTGACGCTTTTATGTTGTGATTCCTGGTGTCTGATGTCTGCAAGTTTTCACCTCTCTGGGAAAACTACCGTAACATCATTTTGGCATAATTCAACCGTCAATGACTTTAACATGAGAAGTAGTTCTGAGGGCTTCTGTTTTCTGCGTCAAATGTGGTACTGCGTCAGCCAAGATAAGTTTTGTCCACTGCTTTACCTGTATTTCAACCATAAGGAAAGCAAAGCTTCTAACGTGCTTTATTTCGTAGGCTTCTTTCTAGTCGCTTTTGGGAAGTTACTCAGCATGTGTAGCCATCTTCATTCATATCGCTTAGTGTTGGTGTATTTATTTACAAAGTACTTTCTAAAAGGGAGTTTGCACAGTGCATTTCGCAAAACCAATAGGATGTGACAAGCCTTTGCCCATTTTTAAAATTCAGTTTAAAATTTGAGTTGACTAAGGTTATGTTTCAGAATATTGTGAAATAGTTTTTTAGACTAGACTTTCTGCAGTGCAAATGGGTGAGGAGTATAGCTGATTATCCTGTATTTAAAATGAAAATCAGTGGTATTTATCTGGAAGCAATATACATACCCATAGTTTTACAGGCACAGGAAAAAGGAAATTTTATTTTTTTTCCTATAACATTCTGCAGTTAAGGTCTGTTGTTCATCTGAAACTAGAGAAGAAAAAACACAATTCTATACAGTTCCTGTGTCTGTTCTCAAATTGAGTGGAGTAAGTTGAGCTTAAACCATCTCAAGAACGCCAAAATCATTTAACTGTGCCACTAAATGAAATTCCATGGGGTTTAAAAACCGATCTACTTTATATCTTGGAAAAACAAACAGAAAAGTTCACCTGAGGTGTCAGAAGAATTGTGCCATACTGTGTAGTGAAAAGTGGATTCTATGACGGAGTTTGCTTCCAGATGTTCTTAATGGAAAATCTGAACATTAACTTGTGGGTTTTTTCTTCCCTCCTTTGTTTTGCAGTGAAGAGAGTTACAGTGTCACAGATTACTCTTTAAGGGACCAGCTGGTGGTACAACAGTGTGACAGCGAGGACCTGACTTCCTCTCCTGTAAAGAACACCTCAACCATGCTCTACTCGCGGCAGAGTGCTGCCGCTCACCTCTTCAGGCTAGCGGTCCTCAGTAACCATGCAGGAGAGAAGGTGGAGATGCTCCTGGGAACAGAGACTCCGTAAGTAAATAGTTAGTTCCTGTAATCTTTCACCTGATCATCTCAGCAGGCTGCCTCCTCCCGCACAACCCACTCCAGGTAGTATGAAACACCCCGCTCCTGTCTCTTTGGCAAGTTGAAATCGAAATTCGAGAGTGCCCAAGCGGGCAGTCTGTGGGGTGTCTGATCAGCAGCGACCAAAGGGGCCGTACTGCACAAACGATGCTCTTGTTGTGGACTGTGCTGGTACCTGCTTGGTCACACTGAAGCTCTCGCTGCGACACTCACGGCTGCTGGGGTTGCACTGTCGCATGGTAAGTGTGTGCTTTCACAGGGAGGGAAGGGGACCCGGACAAGCCTTTCTGGTTTTTAATGAGTGCCAGAGTAGGAGAGTGTGCTATTCCTATCGGAATCCAATAAAGCCTCTGCAAACCTACTTCAGTTTCTGCAATGCCATCTTGCCATGAGAGGAGTCGGTGGTTGTAAATGCACATCATGTTAGTGTCATTCTCTTTCCTTGAGGTCACGGTGTAGGAATAATGGAAAATCGAAGGCATATGCTGAAATTCTGTAAACTGAAGTATTTATTATTACACCTTGCCATTTTGGGTCTTCAGGCCAAGAACTACCTGTGCAATGGAGGTTGCCAGCTCCCTAGTCAGGGGTTACTGAATCCCTTCTAGTTGTAAATGTTGAGGCAAACAAGGGCTGCAGGACAAAAATTTAAGCAGGTTGGATTTCTTGGGGTTTGTGGAAGGAATTTCCATTAAATTTATTTTCAACTTAAGTGATACCACGTTAAAAAAAAAAAGGCATCAAAGTTCTGCCAGGTAACGCAAGTGTTAAGTAAACTACACAATCTAATGATTACATATGGCAATGTGGAAGTTTCTCACTGTTTAATTTGAACTACAAACGTGACCTAAGTATCTGAGTCATCACTGGGTTTTGTTGTAGCACGAGTACGATGTGTGTAAATGCTTCTCTGAGAACTGGAAGTCAGGACACAGGTTTTCTGCCTAGCTTACCTGCTAGCATAGCACTTTTATCTAATCATCATGTCCAGCGGCTAAGTGCCTATAGTAAACTGGAACAGCAAATCGTACACTGTAGTCGAAAGCGCTGTGTATGTATGTGTTCTACAGCCTCCTGAAATGTATAGCTGTCCTACAGGTAGGTCAGAGCATCGCAGACCTTGAGGAACAGAACTCGGTGCTGAACTGCAGGTTCTTAAATTTCTAAAGAAAGGTCCGTTAGAAGGAGTCGAGGGGGTGAGAGTCAGAGTTTCAGGCTCTCTGTAACACCCTTCCATCTCATCCTGTGGCACACCGTGCTGCTGTGCGCGCTGAGGAACTCAGCACGCGAATCTAAGCGTAATGCAGGTGACGATGAGGAAAATAATTGCTTTTACTGTTGTAATTAAGGGAGGTTTTCCTGATACTTCTCTTGAGAAGGCCACCTTGAATAATCTGACTGCAGAGATTCATTTAAGCTTGTTCTGTCTCTGATACATTTCTGCGCTGGTTTGTCCCTTACTGTTTTATAGTATCTTATTTTAATTGTCAGTTCTTTTAGCGATTTCTACTGTGCTATCATCTCCATGTAGAGCACAGCACTAGTGGGAGGAAATAGGCACAGGCGCGTCCTGAGGCATGATATGATGGTGGTAGCAGGGAAATGGTGTTAGGATAGGGATGCAGAACGCTCTTGTCCTGGAGCAGTGATTTGTGAATTATTTACTACAATGGTTGGATGGTGCAGAAGTGGAAATAGTACTGGATTAAATGGGAGGAGGAGTTTGGCAGTGTCCTGGGAAGCTGTGCTGGGATAGAGGTGGTCCTTGTTCTCCTGACGCAGTTTTGAAGAGCGTTCTGCTTTAGAAACGAGCAACAAGAAGTGTCTTGTTCTTTTGGGTGCAAATATCCAAGAGGCCATCGCTTCTCTGTGGTGCCATTAACTGCCACACAACCCTTCACAAAAGTGAAAGATTGATCTGTTTTAGTGGAAGCTGGAGGCGGGATAGAAGACATGAAACGGAGTGCTCCAGACATACCCCAGCCTGGAAAAATTGACGGGTTTAGGTTTGCTTTCAAAGTTTAGAATAACCCTGAAAGAAACTATAGATCATTAATGATTTCTATTCAAGATCTCATTATAAAGTAAGCAGATGATTCAGACTTGTTTGGAAATGCGTTTTTATTGGGGAAAAAAAATGCAGTACATTTTTAGTTGTCTGGCCTTTTTATGAAAAGACATTTTGTTCTGCAGATTTATTATTGATTTGCTATATACTGTTTGTAATATAAATAGCCGTCTAGCAAATGGTCAGTCAAAGATTCTAAAAAGAAGTACTTTATTGGAAAATTACCTATTTTTATAGAGTATTATGTATACAAAAGGTACAGAAAAACATAACTTTCTCTTAACTTTGAGAAGGATGGGAGGGGAATCTACAGTAGGAAGGCCAAGCTGGATGACTCAGAGGGTTTGTTGAACAGGGCTTTGCACCTGTAAAACTCCACGTGGTTTTGCTGACCCGCAGTTTGATCGTGTTTTGCCGCTTCACATATGTGTGGTGGTTCCCAAGTACCAGCGGTAGGTCAGGACTGGTATGTTACTGTAAGGCGCAAAGTAGGTGGTATACACAGATTATGAAGAAACATACGCCTAAGCTGGGAGATGCTCTGGCATTGTCCTGTTTTGCTCAGGCCTCTGAAAGGAAATGTAGTTTTCCTGTTACAAATGCTTACAGGGAAAGGAAAGTATGAGTCTAAATAACACCTGTTTCTGAAAAAAAGAAAAAAAAAAAAGCCACAAAGTTAAGCTCATGCAAAATTGTATACAGAGGTTCTTGTTTTGGTTGAAACCCAACAAGACGAGTATCACCTACTTCTAGTGACTGAAATGTCTGAAGTAGCATGAGTTATAGTTTTGGCCATCTGTATGAGATCAATGGGTGTCAAATGTTAGTAGGACACGTGCAGCAGTTTCATCTTTGAGGAAGAATGTGTGCTGGGCATTTTAAAAAAACAACGATCAGAGTTTCTTCGTAAATGCCAAAAAAACCAGTACAACTATTTATATTCAAAATAATCAGTGGGATATTTTCTTCATTCTGAAAGAAGCACACTCAGAAAAGACCTCTGTTGTGAATCCCTTCCTCCAAAGGGAGTGGTGGCAGGCTGTGTACAGAGCAGAGATTTCTAGAGCTAGCAGGAAGGCCGGGAGGTGGTGGAGGCGTAGTGGGATGCTCTGGTCACTCCTGCCCTCCCTCTGCTCTTCGGGCTGGACGTCTGAGGCCGAGTACATCCCCTTGCTGAAGCGTCGTCTGTTCCTGAGCGATGGTGCCTCCTGGAAGATGTACTCTAGGGGAGTCTCTTGTACCTTGTGTGAATGTCCCTTTTTTCTGACACTTCTGGAGACACCAGTGCTATTTCCAAACAGAATTCTGTTTTGTTTTCAGATGTTTCAGATTTTTGACAAAATCAGGTCTCAGCAGAAGGCGGATCTTTTTCGTTATTTTAGTTAAAAACTGGTTAGCCAAAGATAGCAACAAAAATTTCTCTTAGGAGGAATAGGAAAATTCAACCCTGCAACTCCCTTGTGCTATTCTAATCTGTACTGATAGCAAAGCCTCTCAGCAAACGTGAGACAAAAGCTAATTTCTCTGAAATGTTTGGTTTTTGGAATTAAGTTCAAAGTTACAATGATTAAGTTGTTACAACTCAGCCATCATCAGGGTGATTTAGGATTAGCTTTCTCTTTCCTTTAGTGTCCGACATCACGTTAGCTTGTTCCACTCCCTTCCAAAATCAGTTGTCAGTAATTTGCCCTTCTGTGATTTGTTGTATAGCACTTCTTCCTGCTGTCCTCAGAAATTCTGGCACGTGGGATCTGAGATTGGGTATGTTTTTGCTTAGTTATACAAGGTGAGAGTCAAGTAAGTGACACACAGACACACCCCCCCGCCACATCTGGAAAGGGAAATGTGTCCTGCTGAGAGCACCCAGAAACAGCAGGTTCAGTTCTTGGTTTCATTCTGGCGCTGTGTTCTAAGTGCACGTTGCAGATAGATAGTTCTTACTCACAGGAAGCCTGTTGGTATTGTATATTAAAAATTGCTGTATTGCAGTTAGCAAATGCTTTGTACATTAGATTTTTTATTTTTTTTAATAAGATTACTAAAAAGTATGTCACATACACTAGTGGAAAGGTTTACCTGCATTACTCAAAAAAAAGTTAAAAGGCCATTCTATAAGACAGCATGCCAGTAGGTCATATATATATATATATACATATTCCACAGCCTATATATATATATATATATATATATATATATATATATATGCTTTTTTTGTTCTGATCCAGCATGCTTAAAACAGTTAAATATGTTTGACTAATAGATTATAGAAGTAGTATCACACCTTCTGGCCATATTTTGAGAGGAAGAGAAGGGAGGTTTTGTTTTGTTTTCTTTACCCAAGAGAGGAAAAAAATTAAATAGAGGCTCTTGAAAAGGGGAGTTGTGACCATTGTCCAGAGCAGGAGCTGGGAAGCTGAGTTCTCTCTCTGCTGTTGGCAGGAGCGACAGAGCTCGCTGGATTACTGCGCTTGGGCAGGACCGAGACGGGCAGAAAACGGACAGGACAAGTAAGTCAAAACTGGGGAGATGTCCAAGCGCTGCGGCAGGAGAGTGGAGACGCGCAGCCCCCTCGGCAAGGCTCTGAGCGAGCTCTCCCTTTGGGCTCCTGTAGCAGGCGTGCCGGTGCCGTCTCTTCCCGCACACAGGGGCTCTGCTGGGGCATTCTGCTTCGTGCAGTCATTGCCGTTTGCATCGTTAACTCCGCCCTGGGCAGTGGTTTGTTGGCAAAAGCACAAAGCCCCTTCCCTTATGTTTATCCCAAGTTTGTGTGTGATTGCTTAGGAAGCCATTTGCTGCCTCCTTTGGGGGAATATACTCTAAAATGGACAATATTAAAATAAATTTTATATATGTATGTATATATAAATAAAAGCTACTCTGTTATGTGAATTAATTCAGCCAGACTTATTCTTCCACAGCCTTGACTCAGGTAGAGATCATCAGAACTTACACAGCAAAGCAGTCAGATGAACTGTCTCTTCAAGTTGCTGATGTTGTTTTGGTTTATCAAAAAGTAAATGACGGTGAGTGTTAAGTACAGGGGGTTTGCCTACGTTTTCCGTAGCATCAAGTGCCCCCAGATCAACACTGATTCTTGCCTGGCCATGCAAGTGCTTCTGCTGGTGGCTCATGATGTGCTGACTCAGGGCTGCCTGAAGCACTAAATGCTAACTTAATGATGGCATTTGATACTACATAGGAAATCAAAGATCTCACTTGTGCTGCATTGCTTTCTTTAAATTGCAGTATTACATTCTTCATATTATTTCAAATTATATTTGAATTACAATATAAAAATTTATTACACTTGTTTCATATAATATTTATTTTTACATACTATTCTGTTCCTAGTCTGCCTGTATTAAAAAAAAAACAAACCTGCCAAACCTTAATCTAGCACTTTATTCACTGCAAAGGTCAGCAGATGATGTGTGTGATGACTGTGGCAGCTGTGCCTGTTCAAGTGCGAGACACACACACACACACACTCCAGGCAATGTCTCTTTGACCCCGCTGAGGAGGTGTGTGACTCCTTGTCCGTTCACCCTTGCAGGCTGGTATGAAGGGGAACGATTGCGGGATGGCGAAAGAGGTTGGTTTCCCATGGAGTGTGCTAAAGAAATCACGTGTCGTGCCACGATTGACAAGAACATGGAGCGGATGGGACGTTTACTCGGACTTGAAACCAACGTGTAGACATTCTGCTCCTCCATACCCTGCCGCAGGATTTGCACTAACCCTGGCAGCGGGGGCTGCAATTCCACGCCCTTCAGCTCTTGCCTGGGAGATGAGGCTCACCAATGCTTAACAGAGCACGGGTGTTTTGGCTGCTCATCTCTTTTTGTTTTGTGGTTTGAGAGCTCTGAACTGAGACCTGGCTCGACCTGTAGCAGATTTCAACTAGAAGTAGCTTATTAGGCACTGGACATCAGCTGTGCATCTCCTTCACTCAAATTTCAGTTCCAACTTGAGTTCCTATCCCTGCCTCTTCAGGTGTTCTTTCTCCATCTGTTTTCGAGCAGCTTGACTTCTGAGCAGAACTCGGTGTAGCAGTCAGCACAAGTGACCGAAGACCAGAAACTCACCCAAACCGTCGAGCTGGAAGTGAACAGCAGTACGGGGAGGGGGGGGATGTCCTGCTCTCAGGAAACTGCAGTGCCCATTCACAGTATGGAGCGTGCGTCAGAGCCGGTGTGTGCCCTGACCAGCCCTGTAGTTCATAAAGAAGTAATTAGCTCTCTCATTGATGTTGGCAAAGCTGACACAACCAGAGCGGTGCCTCCTGCCATGGGGGACGGGCACCAATACTTACTCAGGCAGCTCAGACTTTCTCACCTTCTAGTGCTGCAGAGGTGCAAGGATGGCTGAAAGCATGAATGAGGTCCCAACTGTTCCAAAATAGACCATGTTGATTATATTGTTCTCAGAGCTGTTTTAGCACAGGTATTTTAAAGGCACAGAACTACTAGAAATGTGTTTAACTTGGTCTTCCTATTAAATTGGTGCTTCAGAGCAAGGGCTATGATAGGGATTGCAGAAAAGGTGAAATACTGTGTTGGGATTTGTTTCAGAGTTTTTGGGTTTTTTTAGTCTTTCTGCTCTTCTGTACTAGAGATTTTTTCCTTCCATGGAAGCAAAAAGTTCAACTGAACCTGACTTTCCCTCCGTCTTTAACACGTGTTAGCACCGTGTGAATGCAGAGGGGATCCTGACTGACCACCACCGAGGAACAACGTGGAAGGGGAGAGCTCAGTGCCTTGCAGAAGTTGGTGTTTTGTTCTCTTTGCCGTCCCCTGCTCCGGTGGGACGGGTGGCACTGGCTGCCTCAGGCAAGAGCCAGGGAGGGAAGGGCGAGCGAGCGGTAGGTAGAACACTCCTGAGCCCGTGGCTTTCAGCAGAGCCCCGCGGCTGCTGCTTCCCCCCACGCTGCTCTGCTCGAGGGAGGATGTTGCACACTTGCACTACACACAACACCTGCAGTTTAGCTTTGGAATTTCACAGCAACAACCAACCACATAATGTTGTGTGAACAAAATGCACTCAAAAATGAAGTAAATGTCAGTGCATCGCATCTGTATATAGGTGTGACAGTTTGTATTACACAAATCTTCACCTTTTTAAGGACCAGCTGACAACTACTCAGCAGGGTAGAAATACACAGTCAATAAAACTGAGGGAAAAACTTGTAGGACAAAGGTTTTCTGCTTGTTGCATTCCCTGTCTTTTTTAAAGGGGTTGTAATATGTTGATTCAATTTGTGAATTAATTGGATGTTTATAAAGAAGTATCTCTGTAACAATTTATATTAAGGAGGCAATAATTTTGTACAAAACTACTTACCTTGACAGTCTGACAGTGGTTATACACCCTTGTAAATTAATTTATAAGTGGACTGATAAAATAGCAATGAGAAAAACTGTAAATTGAACAGAGACTTATTTAACATAGTAAAAATACTGCTAATATTTTAAGAAAGATGTTTAACACATAACTGAATGTATAAATCCAGACATTAATTTTATTCAGATTTTTTTAATAATTGTATATATTTTTCATACCTAGTTTTTCCAAAAAATGCTGTAATGTTTTTTAAATACCTTTTTCATTTTTCCTATTGTCAGACATGGTTCTTCAGGAGTTAAAGACTTCTATGATTTTATAGGACAACAATCAATAAAATACTTCTAAGTCCTTACTAGAAAAAGCTTCAATTTTTCTTTAACAACTTGCAGTTCAACATTATTTCTTAATGTCATTCTTGTCAGAGAAGTTAAATCTGTTCTATAACCTGTGGCATTTTAAGTTCTCTGGTCTCTGAAAACAAATAGCACCATCATTTTTCTTGTTGATTCTCTCCCCCATCCCATGGGGGGGAAGCGAGCAAAGGGCTGGGGCTCGTTTTAGCTGCTGGGCTACACCACCCCAGGCTCTTCAGCTGTCCCCTTGGCTTGCTGTGGCAGAGCTGAAGGGACCTTCAACAATCGGCTGGTCCAACCCAGTGCCTGTTGCTAAGGGCATTGTCCAAATGCTGACAGGTTTGGGGCACCAACCACCTCTCCAGGAAGCCTGTTCCAGGGTCTGACCACCCTCTCTAAGGAAATGCTTCCTCATGTCTGGTCTGAACCTTCCCTGGTGCAGCTCTGAGCCATTCCCAGGTTCCTGGGTCCCAGGGAGAAGAGCTCAGCACCTCCCTCTCCCCATCCCCTCCTCAGGAAGCTGCAGAGCCATGATGTCACCCATCAGACCCCTTGTCTCCAAACCCAACAAACCCTGAGTGCTCAGCCGTTCCTCAGAAGACATCATTCCTTCCCACCCTTCACCTCCTTGGGTGCCCTCTACGAGCCCCTAAGAGCCCGGCCATGGGCTCCCGTACATTTTGCACAACTGACTTCCAGAAGCAGCTGCACAGAAAATAATTCAAAATTGAGAAAGAAGGGTGAAACAAGGCCCTGCTATAGCAAGCACTCGGCAAGTGGAATGGTGGATCCAGGTCTTGTGCTAAAGCTGACTGCATTAGTTATTATTAAATAGTTATAATAAGTGCTGGAAGACCACACTGCAATTATTTATAACACGTAACTTACCTGGGGGGTTAGTACACAAAGAAGAGAGATGTTTGCTTATACTAGCACTGGCAGTGCGGCCAGGGCAGCCTCAGGACCGTCCTCTCCTGCCTGATGGCTGCTGGCCACAACCCTGGTCCAGGAAATCCCTTCTCCAGCATGGTGACAACCTCACCCTTAGCAGCTACAAATTCCTTCCTCTAGATATTTGTCCCACCTGCACAATGCCTGAACAAAGGATCAAAATTAAAAAAACAAAACAGTGGCCTTTTGGTGAAGGGATGGAGCAGCACCTCCTGAAGAGCAGTGAGTTTTCTAGGGAAGCAGCTGATGCCATCACTGTTTGCTGAGCTGCACAGCTCGTCTGTGCTATATAATGCCCCCATGCGCAGAAATAAAAGACTCTACAGCAGATCTTGTTCAGTGTAGCATCAGCATCTGCCTGGAAACAGCATGCAGCAGGCACGATGCTCAGAACTGGTACATCCTCTTAAATACTCTACTTGCACTCTAGTCTAAATTCCCTCATAGCTCCAAGTCTCGGAAATTCAAGACAGCACGACAAGCAATTTATCAAAAAGTTTGCATAAACAAGTTTTCAAAAGCTAAGGTTATTTTGTTTTTTCTTTTCTAGCAACTCTAGAATATTTTCATTAACAAAAAGAGTCATCTTTTAACTCTGACTTGCTCTAAGACCAACACTTCTGCTTCAGAGGGAATGATCTAAAAAGCTCATTCATTGCTTTCACCCACCAGTGCACACACACGTGCACACTCACTCTCTCCTCCCTGAGGATGAGGACATGACACTAGTACCTCCTGTTTAATTAAACAGCCCAGCAGTGATAGAATGCAGCTGGGAGTTTGTTACTGTAAAATTCACTTTCATTTCACTTTGCAGGGGCAGGAAGGTGTAGCTCTTCCTTATATGACTTCTCTTATTTTTGATCAGCTTGCTTAAAACCCAATTAAAGGCTCTCAGTTCCCTGAATCATTTTCACTTCACATGATGCAATTAAATACACATTAGGTAAGGTGGGGAGAGGCCATGCGCAGTCCCACGGGTATCTCTGGCCCTTGCTGAGGTCCCTGTGTGGGTGAGAACAAAACCTCCAGTTTGCACTTACCCCTCGCTGAGCGTCAGCGCTGCTGGGGAAGGAACCCGCTTGGTTCTGGTAAGCCAGCGGGCAGCCCTCAGGAAACCACTGCGCGCCTGGCCTCAACCTGTCTCAGCATTTCCAACTACTATGACACAACTGAAGAATACTTATTAATACCATCTTTTCTGCTTTATCATCCCTGCAACAAAATAAACAAAACATTTTCATTTGCTGAACTTTTTAAAAAAGTAATGCTGTAAGACATTATTAGTCTTGACTTTCATGTCAAAGAATAAATTTGTTCTGTTATGCAGAGCTCATTTGCTGAAAATAAAAGGAAAAGTAGGGCCACTTTAGTCAACCTACACAACCTCACGAATGCAGTCTGTGCAGCATTGTACTTACATGCACATCCCTTAAACACTGTATCTATACAGTATATTCACACAAACTTGTATTTTTGCTGTGTATCCCATTTCTAAAGTAACACATTTAGTCAAAACAAGGGGACAGAACAAGTGTTAGAAACAAACCTAGAGTAAATTTTGATGCCAAGACTGAGGAAATCTGAGGAGGTCTTGTTTCCTGGGAATTACACAGCAATAGTTCTTCAGTGGTGCTCTCAGCTCTACTAGTCTGCAAATGATTTTTAACAGCTGTGTCATAACTACATCATTTAGGCAAACTGGGGTAACACGAAGGTCAGGAAGAATTAATTACCACCACTGAATTCTGTTTCATTCCATAACCTGGAGTTCCAGAAGATGCTAGAAACTCTAGCACACAGGCAGAAACAGCCTTCAGTAAGTGCACTATGAACTGGGAGGAGAAACATTCATGGTCTCTGGCTAGCCATGTGAAAAAGAAAAGTTAAAAACCTTACATCAGCATTATCTCATAGATCACTTGATAACCTGATGTCATGGTTTAACCCTGGTATGCAGCTAAACCCCACACAGCCGCTTACTTTCCCCCGGTGGGATGGGGGAGAGAATCAGAAAGGCAGAAGTGAGAAAACCCATGGGCTGAGATAAAGACAGTTTAACAGATAAAGCAAAAGCCGCTCACACAAGCAAAGCAAACCCAGGAATTCATTTACCCCTTCCCATGGCAGGCAGGTGCTCAGCCACCCCCAGGAAAGCAGGGCTCCGTCATGCTAAGGGTGACTCAGGAAGACAGACACCACAACTCTCAATGTCTCCCCTTCCTCCTTTGTCCCCCAGCTTTATATGCTGAGCATGATGTCATACAGTATGGAGTATCCCTTGGGTCAGCGCCTTGCTGGTGGGGTGGCAAGAAACAAGAAAGGCCTCCAGCTGCGCAAGCACTGCTCGGCGATACCTCAACCATCCCCGTGCTATCACCACTGCTTACATCACAAATCCAAAAACCACACTATACGCACTATGACGAACATTAACTCTACCCCAGCCAACACCAGTATTCCTAACACTGGCAAAAAGGGTATTTTCAAACTCTGAAGAACACAGAGGTTTCTGATACTTGTTAAGCAGAAAAGTATGTTAAGCTACAGGCTTTAAGCGCAGTTGGGAAAGCGTAGCTAGCACTATTATTGACACAGAAGCCAGGTTACTTCATAAGTAAAGACCTCACCATACCAGCCCACAACCACTTCGCTGCACATTTCTGCGGGTGGCCATAATGCCACCGGCTGATCCTGGTCCTCCACAAGTAGGGGGACAGGGGGTTGAGAGAACTGTTGTCTCTCTGGGATTTGTTCAACCGACGCTGCTATGCTTACCCAAGCTCTGCTATTGCTACCATTTCTTTCTGCCCTCTGTGCTGTTAGCCATCCTTTCTTTTAAATGCTGCAAAAACAAAGAACAAGGATAAGACTGGTACCACCCTGCCAGCCTCTATTTTTTTCATGACTTTTAATCCAACCCTGCCAGTAACAGCACTACTGCCAATTCTTCCTCCAGAACCGCCCCCAGAGCCACCGGAGGTTCCCCCCCCCCTTCCTTAAACCCCCTCCTGCATCCACCACCCCCAGGCCAGGACAGTCCTCCTCCTCTCTCCTTGTTTGAAACACCAGCCTCAGCACCTGGGGGTACAACAACCTGATGAGGGGAAGGGAGGCTGAACTAGATGGGGTTTTTTCAGCTGTGTAATAGAAATGAGCTTGGCATCCCCCGTTGGGTTAACAAAGGGTGCAAAGTCACTCAGACTTATTTCTGTATGAAAAAATTAGTTTCACCTGACCAGTTCTGTTTTCCTCAGGATAAGGGCTTTGTTCCTCAAGGATAAACCTAGAAATGACCATAGTTCCAGCTGCAAAGTGCAGGGACCTGGGCTGGCATGTAAACTGCCAGCACATCTCCCTGCCATCCGCAGTTTTAGCTCCTCACAGCAGTGGGGAACAGAGCCTGATCCCCAATCAGGGAATGAGCAGGTCTGGCACACTTCCACAAGCTTCATCCAAGCAGGATTTCTCAAACAAGTCACCCTACTTCAAATCCTAAACAAGCCTTGTTAGATGTTCTGACATAGCTGGAAGCATTCAAAACAGAATGACGTTCAAAACATTAAGAACTAAGAACAGATGAAATAACACTTTAAAGAAGAGACTTTTAATGTAATACTATAACCCATACATGGACCATTTAAAAAAAAAAAAAGAAAAACTAGAATGCAATGAAACTTTGAAGTGTATTCCACCATGACTTATCTAACCATGTTTCCTGTAGTCTGAAATTTCAGTCAGTGATGATGACAGATGGGCACAGAAAGTGAACAAAGATTAATGGAATGGGATGAAAGGTAGAAGAGAATATTTCTGAAGATTGTTTCCTCCCACAGTACAAATTTAACAAGTGTTTTCAAGTTCAGTTTAATTAAGCTATAATTACCTTCTGTGGAAGTGTTGGTGAGAAGACTGCTGCACAGCTGGAATAACACAGTAAGTATAATTACTCACCACCCACAATTAAAAAAAAAAGTTTTTTGAGATGTTTCTACCAGTAGCAAGAACAGTTTAAATATTAAGCAGTATTTTAGCAGTTTTTTGAATATCTGTTTGTTACCTGATAGGTAAAAAAAAAAAAATAATAAAGCTACAGCAGGACAAGAACCATACATCAACTAACACTGCTAGCATTGCATTTCCTCTTATTTAAAAAGCTACACCGAACACAGAATACCATGCATATACAGATATTACCAATAACTATTTTGAAATAACTGCTCTTTAGTATGAATTACCAGCTTACCCTAAAAAAGTTTTTCCTCTAGCTAAATAAATGCTATAAAAAAACAAAACAAAAAAGGTGAATATGTCAGCTTTATCGATACAGATGGAAGTGCGTCAACTATAGCGTTCACTCTGGAATCGTGGAGCATAGTTTCTGGCACTTTCATTCTCCTGTGTTGTGATTAAGTCTATAATAGCTGTCAGTACTGCTGTATCCCTGGATTTAGTATCATTCCAGTCCACGGGATGAGGGTTTTCTATTTTTTCTTGTAGAAGATCATCGAGTTCTTGTCTTAAATTCTGCAAAGAGTTTATTGGAATGAAGGAAAAAAAAAAAAGAAAAAGCAATTAGAGCTACACGCAACAAATCCTTTGGGCCCTCTGTTCTCTTAATCTTTACACCTGCTGTTTTCCTATCAATTCATTTCAACATTTTCAGCATCAAAAGCTGCTTCTCAAAAAAAGCAGCAGTTTTACCTTGACAGATGACCATGTCTGGATGTGATGCCTTTAAGAGCCTATACATCCTTTAGCTGACTACTTCAGGATTAAAAATATTTGGGTTTAAAAAAACAGATATGATTTCTAGGATCTAGTACTAAACAGAGCTCTGTTCAGGTCCTCCTTCCACTGGACCTTACTAGTGCTAGCTGACAAGCCCCATCCTCATGTTTCCATGTTCCTGCGGACATTTCATGGACTGATCAAGTCATCCTACAGCTATTGCTATGGAAAACTACAGAGATTAAGCTCTTCAAATCTCTCACTGTAAGACATGTTTATAAATCCTTTAAATCCACCCTACGACTCTTCTCTGAAGCTTCTTCTTCTTTTTCAATATGCCCACGAATACTCCAGCAGAGGCTGCACCAGCTGAACAAGAACATCACTGCTATATTCCTCACAGACACACAGCCTCATTCTCCTTAGTCAAGCTATTACACTGGAAACAATAAAAATAATATATCTGAATTCCTGCTCCTAACGCTAAACATAAGGAGTACATGACTGTTTACTTCTTCCCAGGTACCACGTGAAGCAGACTGTTCAGAATGTTAATTTTACTACTGCATTTTAACTTGCATTCATCAACGCACCTTCAGTAGTTTGCTTTTGTTTACTTTGTGCATTTGAACTGCTTACTAGGAATACATTTAAAACACTATCATCTCCCTGTAGTGATAAATCAGTAGGTACACAGTAATAGCAAACACAGAAATCTCTAATAAAATCCGTGTTACACCAAGTCTTCCGTGTACAGTATTTAACATAGTCACCTTAACTAAGTGTGCTATTCTTGCTGGAGACTGGAAAACAATCCATTCATCCACAGCGATGGTATCCTGATCTTTATCCTTCTGAATGGATATATCTCCTCCGAAGAACAAGAGACAGTACGGAGAGACCTCTGTACAGTCATACAAGTAAATCTGCAAGACGACAAAATTGCCCAATGACCCTTCAAAACCCGAAGTGATACCGTAACCCTTAATGAAACTCATGACAGAATTCCAGATCATTACTCAGAATCACTCAAATTTGCAAGACATATCCAAAGCAACTCAGTTGGAAAAAGTTCCATGAATCAGATTAAACAGGAGCAAAACCAGTCCCAAATGCAGTCCTTTACACAAAGTGGTGAAATTGAACCAACTATTCCATAACAATCAGAGGGAAAAAAAAAAACCAATTCAGCATACTCTAAAGTGCTACACCGGATTGAAAACTAGTAATAAAACAAAATATTACACCTGCCATTCCCAGAACCTTAAAAAAAAACAAAACAAAATATCAAAAACCCCTCAACCAACCAAACCACCAGATTAGTTACTTGTGGAACTCATGATACCACTTGTATCACAAAGAACAAAATCGGATGGCATGCAAAAGAAATGACCCAAGACAGGAAGGCTTTGAACAAAGACAATGTTCACATCCCCTTTGAACTTGAACATCCTCATCTTATTAACGGGCTACAAAAATAAATTATACAAATATAAACCTTCACATACACTGCTAGTTCTCATCTTCAAATGGTACACAAGCCAG
Organism: Balearica regulorum gibbericeps; assembly: GCF_011004875.1. NCBI lineage: Eukaryota > Metazoa > Chordata > Aves > Gruiformes > Gruidae > Balearica > Balearica regulorum. The sequence goes on along the minus strand of NC_046192.1, from coordinate 28,258,890 downwards.
TTATAATGGAACTCTGTTTCTTCCACATTAACCGATTTAGGATGAATATTGACTGTTCCATCTGTCTTGGTGCAAACTTTCACCCTTAAAAGAGAAAAGTTTTAGTTTATGATTGAAATAAGATCTTGAGAAATCTAGCACAATCACGTCCCAAGTTAAAAACCCCTCCGGTTATCCACTAGTGTTCTAAACTCTGAAAATACAAGGACAGTCAAAGAAACTTTAACCCCTTTCCCAAAAGATTACAACAATCTACAATACAAATTTTTAGACATCTCTCTCTCAATTACAAAGTTTGAATTCTTTGCCAAATTCACCCCCTTAATAAACCCTGTCATTCTCACAAGTAGAAAAAGTAAGTGGCATTCTTTTTTCCAAATGAAGGACTCTGAGTTACTGATTTTGGTTAAATAAACCACGTTCCAAACAATCTTTTGGAAAAACCACATGAAGAACTTACACATCCAAATTCTTTGCTCAGCGTTAAGTGAGTGAACATGGGAGTTCAGTGTTTTGAAACAGAAAAGGGGTGGGAGAGCCTCTCCAGCAGAGCAGTTAGCATAACAAACCTCGTGCAGCGGATCATAAACCAGAACCTTCCCAGGCAGGGGGCTTACACCTAGCTCCACCATGCGGCAAAGACACAGCGACACAGTGACTTGCATCAGGGTTCCAAACTTACCACTTTTAGGTGACTCCAGCAGACTGGACTGTTTAAAACGGAGTATCAAATGACTGGCAGTGTCAGCTACAGACAGGCCTAAATTACACAATCTGAGGTAGAATTTTGACTACCTATTCCTACTCCTTTCATAGAAATAATCACTTGGGGGTTTTTTGCTTGTTTAATTAGAGGCATGATTGCTCCTAGCTTGCTGTTTTGACATTACACACCCAGAAAAAAAAAATCAATCCAATGTTCAACTCTTCATTCTGTCTTAATAAGAATAAATAGTCTGATAATCTAAGTAGTGATAAATCAGACTGTAATTTCTGGACTCAATATTGCCAATATGAAAGGAGAGCGTTTCAACTACAAACCAACATTAAACCAAACCCTTACATTTTTCTCTTTTTGCTGAAGCTTGGCCGGATCTTTGCAACTTTTGGATATAAACCAGCACAGATGACTGCTTTGAGCAACTTCTCATTATCTGTAGAAGACAGCAAAGTAAATAACGTAGTTCTGCAAACGGAGAGCGCGGCTATCAGAAATTTTCCAGTTCCTTCCACTGCTTGCCTGAGTTGGTATTCGATTTGGGATCCTTGGGGTCTCTGCTATTCACAAATCCAGCTGCAAGGAGATGCTCAGCAAACTGTCCTTTCATGTTATGCAGCATCTAGGAAACAACAACAGTTGTCCCAAAACGACGCTGTGCCAAAAGGCTCCTCTCCCCTTTTCCCCCACAGACATGATCCTCTCTTTGAAACTGTCAGGATCTTACCTGGAGGGTATTTGAAGACAGGAAGTACTCCCAGCAATAGTCTTTCTCAGTTCTGAAACCACGACGCCGAGTCTCTTCCCAGCCCTAATAATTAAAACAGTAGTTCAGAGACGTTTTTAAGTGAACACTTACTAAAAAATTAAGGACAGCAAAAACTGGAGGTCAATAAACAATATAGTTACAGTTTTCTCTACAAGAGAGAAAGCAAATCCTTTGATGTCTTTGTATTATGTATATGCAGCACAGAACAGCAAAACACAACTTTACATTTTCAATCAAAAACTTCCTTTTTCTATGGCGAGGAGTGAAATCTAGCTAAGTTTGCCAGAACTTCATTTGTTGCGATTAACAGTCCTGGGTTGAAACTGTATTCCAGGCCATTTATTTCCTTTTCTTCTTGCCCCAACACCGTACAGCTAAATATCCAACACTTCTGAAGTCAGCTTCAGCCTCTTGTAGGGGAGAGAAGGACAAGAATTAATGACTTCAGCAAGGTAACTATAACATTATGTTTTCTCTCTTTCATAGACTTATCCACAAGAAATAAAGTTATTGAGCTGAAGACAAGACTCCTCAACACTAAAAGGGTGAAAATTGATTTGGTTTTATGTTTCTGTAAAAGCCAAGAAAGAAATACTTCAGAGCATAAACTGACCAGTGTTTTCCTCAGTATAATCCATATTACTCAAATTAAAATTTTAGAAGAAAAAAAAAAACATTAAAACATGCCTACCGTGAAAGCATTCACCACAGTTAGATGATCACTTTTAGAGTTCTTTGACAGTTCCTTTCTTCTTGCATCTGCTACTTTCTCTTTGCCCTAATAATTAACAGCATACAAAATATTCATGACTGACATGACAGTTCTCTTTTCCTAATTAAGCTACATACCTACAGCAGTATTTCATATGCTACGTACTATGAAGTATTGTCTTTGCCTGCAGAATATTGGAAGTAGCTTTAATTTTCATGTATGTGACGGCAATCTTTTACTAATAAAAATGCAATTAACATGAAAGTAAGATTAAAGTGCTTTTAAACGATAACATCTCAGGAAGTCCCCATATCCTTCTGAGATTCTTAAAATCTTATGTGTAACTCTCTTAGAAACTTTACCAGAGGAATGACAAAAGGGTCTTTGAAGCTGAGGCTAGCTGCAATTGTTAGTACTGGATCCAAGCAGCAGAATAAAGCTCCAAAGAGGATCATTTTCCCAATGTGTGGTTCAACTGGCAATCGTGCTAAATGGACGCCTAGTGGAGTCAGTTCTTCTTGCCTGTCCAAAGCATTCTGTCAGGAAGAAAGGAAAAAAAGAATAAAGTCAGTATTTGAAGAGGGGAGGATTTCTGTGAAATAGCCACTAATATACCTAGAGAACAAAGGAAAGCCTAATAGCTAGCTGTAGTAGCATGTGATAATAGGAAAGTGATCAAGCAAGTTATGAAAAAATCGAAATGTTCAATTAGAGCCAAGAAAATGGGAAGCATCTTTAATTGTGTTCCAAGTGGTTTATTAGGGCTCAGTGTCTTTCTGGACAAAAGTATGAAGAATTATCAACACTTGAGTTGTCTTCCTATTCTCATGATCAAGCTTATTTTTAAACTTGTATCTTATCCTCAATATCACTTCTGTTTGTCTTTACTCCATCCTGTGCTACCATGCAGCATTGTCACAGAACACCAAATCTACAGCTGAATTTTATCTAAACATCTACAGAGTCATGCCATCAGCCTAAATACTGCCCATCATTTAAATGAGATATTTCTATTTATTGCTACAACTGATTGGTACAAATAATACCAGGGCAAGTAGTACAAATCTGTTGTTAATCTCTCCTTCCCCAGCATCCAAAGGGGTAATGACATACAAGATCTTTCTCCTCCTATACACCTTATTTGCCCACAGAAAAAGTGTCTCAAACTTCTCACTTATCTGCCTGGAATAGGAAGGTTTGACAGATGCAGCCACGAGCAGGGTGATACAGAAGCAGCAAGTTAAATAAATATCTGTAGGGAACTTAATGCAAGGTGCGTGCATACGTTTCGAGTAATTCAGAAAGTTTCTCAGGAACTACCCTACGCAGCCATAAACACTGTTTTATTATGTGGAATTATTTTCTCTGTTCAGTGAGGATATATAAAGGGTCTACAAAATATGTTAAGGGGTTGCAAACATCCAGACCTCTACCATCAGAACTGTCTGATAACAAACAGTGTGGTAACAGGGTTCTGAACAGATTTTTCCTTGCATCTACATTAAGCAATACTTTACCAGCTCCATTAGATGATTTATGGCCAACATTACAGCATCACGAGAGGGTGGATCCATTAGTTTGCTCAGAAAATAAGCAATTCCACCAAGCTTTAGAATCTGAAAGAAAAAACCCACAAACACAAAACTACAGCAATTGGAGTAAGATGGCTATCTAAAATTAGTATGGATACTGCTTACTAATTAAAAAAAGTGCGAATAATTCACAGCTCCAGTTAGAATTTCACTAATGAAGAACTAAGGACAAAAATAAAAATGTATTACTGATGAAATTTGAAACATAAGGATCTAGTCTTCATCCAGTATGTACACACATGGTATTCCTTATGCACAAGGAATTCAATATAAACTGCCAAAAAGGAAACCCACATCAGTTCTAAAACTACTTTTTAGTAAAATTTTGGTTAATAGACTTCAGCTGTTATTTATACTTGACAATCCTATTTTTCCTGGGTTTGATGCATCTACATACAAGTATGCATTTTGCAAAAGTTGCTACAATTATTAGCTGAAGAGAACTGTAACAGAATTTTGACTTGCAGACAGCCCTAGGCTCACAGTTGCGTTAACTTAATCTCTCGATCTCTTTTTCCAATGGAAAAGTAAATAATAATGTTTGAAGATTCATATGTTTACCTTGATTTGTAAACAGAGTTCTTCCAACGGTGTCCTCAAGATCTCTGGTAACTGATAATCATCTAGAAGGCTCGCACGTAGTCCATTGTATAGATGGTAACAGTGGCCTGGCTGAACTCTGGAATTATGTAAATAAACAATTGTATTTTTTTCCCCCCGACACTGTGACATCAGGATTGTGTGTGTTCATAAACAGCTTTCCAAACCACCACAGGGAATTAGAACTGAAGCATATTCAGTTGTAAAAGCCATTTCAGCTTCCTGAAACAAAAGGCATGCAGAGCACAGCAGCCTCCTAGCACCTACTCAAACGGAGTAATGAGGAGACCAGAGAAGAACCAAAAGTCTGAACAAGAAAGAAAATATTCCACAAGGTATTTCAAGAGGGAGACACAGTTCAAAAAGTGATATTAATTTGCACGCAATTTTCAGTTTAATGTATCAGAGCTTTATAAATCAGGTGTGAAGGCAAACATTAACAACAAATAATTTAAAAAATGCAGGATTTATCATTATATGACGAGGGAAACTCATGACTTAAATGCACACAAGCTGTCAGTGTCCCAGGAAGACAAAGAACCCATTCTTTCCAGAAGAACAAGATAGGGTTGTGCCAGCATCTGCTGCTGAACATGTGAACAACAAAGTAGTATGTTCAGCAGCACGTGCTCCAAAACTGATGGAAACTTAGCAGCACAAAACTTTTCTAACTATCCCCATTATTCTTACCTTCCTGCTCGACCTTTCCTCTGCTTGGCATTAGCTTTACTAACCCACTCTGCTGCCATTGTGCTAATGTTGTTCTGTGTGTCAAAGTGAGTTTCCTTTATTTTTCCACCGTCTATAACGAACACGACATCATCTATTGTAATGCTGTTTAAAAAAGAGAGAAAAAAAATGCAACTTCATCTTTGCAAGCTTAACCTAGGATTTTAAAGGAGTTTAGCCTCTCCCTACCCCTCCCAAACTGTGAGCCAATAAAAAAAAAAAATTCTGTGTTGGAATTTAATTGAGAAAGCAGCTCAAAAGCAGGCTTGATTTATTCTCCTAGGTCTGGTAAAAGTCACCACCTGGGGTTATAAAGCCTGCAGACAGGATAGGCAGCTCAGATCTATCATGTACAACAAAGGCGAATCATTATAGTATGATCCCTGTTTTAATTGTTTAAAACAATCAAAGGAAAACTCCTGTACAGTCTATAAACACTTCTAAAGATAAAGTGTTATAAATGAATGGTACAAATACAAAAACATATTATTTTTGGAAACATTAAACAGGTTTATACTTTACCACAGGTTTATTTTGTTAAACGTATAGCTTTTTTTGGTCTGTATAGCTAGCTATTTACCTAGTCTCTGCAATGTTGGTAGCAATCACGATTTTCCTTACTCCTGGCGGGGTCTTCTTAAAAACCTGTAATTATCCATGGCCAATTTATATGTTTGCCAAAACCAAACATATGCTTAATTTTTTTTTTGTAGTTGTGAAATGTTATTTTATTTCATAACAACAAAAGAAAAGCATACCTGAGTCTGGTTAACAGTAGGCATCAATGAGTGTAAAGGTATGATAATAAACCTATCTGAAAATGAAAAATCAGTAAAAGATATGGGGTAAGTACAGAAACTTTAATTTTACAGGAAAATCAAGTATGCAGAGTAGAGAAAATATGCTGCATGTAAGTCTACTGTTTCTTATTCTGAATTCACAGGTATACGTATCATAATGGGAAATTCTAAAGTAAAAAGGTATAAAGAAGTTTGGTTTTTTTAATCATGCTATAACGACAAGTTTAAGAAAATATATGAAGTTATGTAATTTGTATTTCATTTTCAAATTCTCAAGTTACTTAATTGCTCAAGTTTAGTAAAGAAACTGACAATCTCCTCAATCTTTCAATAAATCGAAATTCTTTATCTATGAAATGTATACAACATGCACTGTAAGACAGCTATCTGAATAGTTAAGACCACAGTTAGATGAAAAATGAGTTATGCAAACAGGACAAATTAAAGTGTATCGGCTAGGCATGGAGTATTTTAGTGTCCCAGGAATAAACAGGATTTAAAAGAACTATCAGCAAAGCAGTAGACAGAAGCTGCTGAAGAATCAAAAAAAGAGGAAATGAACCCAGAATGAAGAACAAGTTTAGCTTTGAACGGCTGTTATCATGGCTGCATGACAGGACAGAAGAAAAAAACCGTAGGTCTGAGATTCTTTTTCAGACTGTTCACTCCTACACTGAGGAAAATGAGTTATTATCATTAGCAGATGAAAGATACCACAGAAATGCAAAAAATGCTGAACACACTGTAATCGTTTTGAGAGGAGAGACAAAAGAATAAAGAGGAAGACAAAAAATCCAGTGCAATACCAGCAAATCACATTCAAAAATTAAGAGTTTGCCACTAACGCTACTGCTAGAATTCCCATGTAAAATTTTGGTTTTACCTGACTTAAACATGACTTGTGACATCAAGAGATCATGCAAAGTGCTAATGTTGTCCCAGCCCGGAAGAAACACCAGAATTGCGCCATCCTATACATAAAGGAGGGAGGAAAGGGAAAAGAGGTTAAAGTTACCTGCTATGCAAAGAACCAGCTACTTGCACACTAATACACAGGTGTTGGACAGGGGATATTTGAAACCTCAATGACTCAAATTTGCAACAAAGTCTCTAAGATTGTTTTCTACAAAAGAGTTAGCTACATATATTTATCTGAACATAATAAATAAAAGATGGATCTTAAATATTTTTCCGGTGCAGTGTTTTAAACACTGCCATGTCAACACTAGAAGAATTTGAGCTGCAAACAAAACAGAGAGAAACTAATGTATAATTTTTGACACAGGAAGAACAAAATATGAAACAGAAACTCATCCTCATTACCCACAGCTTAAATGATTTATCAACTGAAATATTAAATTATTTGGTATTTTTAATAATAAATTTTAATAATAAAAATTGTCTTTAAGGAATCAGCCAAGGCGTCAGCTCTTCCACAGAACACAAATATGTAACTTCAGGTTATGACAATCTATATATGTTATACCTAAGGCAACAAGTTATTCTTCTGTTTGTAACTGCCTCAGGCACAATATCCTTCTGATATTGGTGCTCTGATGATGTTACTACTAAATAATAAGGTAAGGCACATGTGGGGATAACCATTAATGCAGCTGTATTAACTACTAAGCTTGACAAGCTGAAAGCATCTCCTAGCTGTGTGTTTGGTAAATGTGACCAGACTTCTGCTAGGCTGTGTAAAAATTCAGTCTCCACAGCTTCTTAAGTCATATTTAGATTACTGAGGCAGAAAAAACATTAAAGCCAACTGTAAAGGGCAGCGAACATCAACCCTAGGTATTGCTCTTGCCCTCTCCCTCCCACGGCTGAGGAATTAAGAATGGAGATTTAGCTGTACACTAGAGGGGGTTTCAGACATTTTTCTACAGCTATTTCACAAAAGGTATCTTTTACTACACACTACAAAGAATACTACCCTTGACAAACACACACAGTTACAGAAAGCACTAGAAGTTAAATTTTAATTTCTAATTACATTACTCTCCATCAAATAACTAAGGTGTATAAATAATTTGAAGGCTTATTTAAAAGCTCATCCAAAAGGAAAAAAAAAAAATGCAGCATTCTTGATCAAAATGGCATCCAAACCTTCAGATATCTATCCCATTTTATTTACGGGACAATCCCCACTGTTAGTGAAAGAATTCAGGCTCTTTTTTCCCCTTGCTCCGAAGGGGCCATAAACGAGCATACCCAATGTATTTCCAAGTTTCTTATGTACACAGCTCTCATTAATACCCACAACTCTACTCAAGAAAATGCTTAGATATGTGCTCCCCTTTACACATGATTTCAATAAACACTGAATTAACCACATTCTAAACTCAAGGCTTAAATAGTAATTAGGTATTTAAAGCTGTTAATTAATTCTCAGAAGAGAAAAACAAAATATTCTTCTTCTTTGTATCTGTATGGTAAGCCAAAGTAATATTGGCTCTGACATGCCCAACAGCCACTGACGACAATTCAGTCACATCACTAAAACGTGATGACAAGAGACAGAAGCATACCTCTTCTTCCAAAACGATGTGTCTGATAAGTGCTGCTATAAGGTCAAGGTCGACCTTGTCATCATCCATCATTTCCAAGGCATCTATAGTACTTGCGGAATACCTACAGGCATTGAAAGCATTCCTATCGGTAACTGATTAACATACAAAGTCACACACTCATGTTTCTGTTATCAGGCTCTGCAATCACACCTCTATGCAACCCACTACTGCTCAATTTATCTCTGTTCAGTCACTGTACCTCCAACGCACTCTTCAGATTTAGCTTAGCGTGATTATCGTCAGTTTAAGAATTACCATGTTATGGATGAACTGCATTTGAAGCATTTACATGATCTTTCTCCTCCTCATGGACTTACACAATCTGAGTTTACCCTTCAATTGATCTCCCTCTGACAGAGTACAGGAGACATCCCATCTGTTCAGGCCTTTGACTTCATGAAAGCTGAAACTATGGAAAGAACTGCCACTTGGTTCAAAAGACACGGTGGGAAAGGGAAGGAGGAGTACAAATGGGATGAGCAGAGCACAGAATAGGCCAGAGATACAGCACTGAGGACTCTGCCCTTAGAAAAGGGAGATAAAACTGAGCCACCTGTATTCATGATTGTTACTAAGCTGAGTATATAAAGACACCCAAAATGCAGAGGACAAATAAGACAGGAGAAAAACAGGAAGATGCTGTTCTTGAATAAGTCAGCCAAGCTATCCAAGTAATTAACTTACCGAGATTACTACAGTAGACAAATGCTGGCAAACAAAAAAGTGTTTCAAGTGGACAATCTCTACTAGGTGCTCAAGAGGCAAAATTATTTGGCTTGATTTTAAGCCATGCTAGAGGACTATTCAAATATTCTGAGGAAAAGATTGTGGTGGGTTTGGGTTTTTTTTACTATTATTATTATCAAAACCAGCACATTTTGTATTATGCTGATTATGACACTAAAATACTGTGAGATCTCTCTCAAAGAGAGAGAACTGAAGAAGGGGAGAATTCATCAGAAGTAATGACCAAAGCTCAAGAAGCCTAACGTTATGTTGAAGACTGTAATGGACAATACCAACATCAGTAGCAGGCAACTCCACAGCTGTAAGAGAACTTACAGTTTGCACATGCAAAGGAAGCAAACTCTGATAACCCTAAAGCACTTTAACGGTTACCAGCCAACTGTACTGGCAATTCCATCGTTACTGTTTTCCAGGATACCAACTATCACATCGTTAATAAAAGCACAGGAATAGAATACACCACTAATTTATGTTTCTCAGTTAAGTGCCTGAACACTTAACACAAAAGAGTAACTTGAGAACAACCTGCCCCGCAGCTGCCTTAAGTAGTCTGGCCATTGTTCCCTGTAGATTTCCTCTTTTTCTTCTTTTTCTGGTCTGCTTACATGTCCTTGCATGAAGCCTTTCTTCCACCGCGGCCGACGGTCTGTGTTTTCTGGAGTATACCTTTACATTTAAATAACAAACATAATTTAATTTACTTTAGTTTCAAAATGGAAGCCAGCTGCATAGTAGTTTTCCAAACTATGGGCAATATGCTGCACTATAGCTATACCATGTAAATAATATTCTTAAATTTATTTCTGAAAGAAATCTTACTTATAAAAACAGGTACCATCTGTAGTAAGCATGAGAACACGTAGGAAAAAAAAAAAGTCTGAACAAACAGAAAGACTAGCTTGATTTAGTAGCCTGAAAATTCACCACCAAAAGACAGAGAAGGTTTTTTCCTCCTCAAGCCAACATTTCCAGGTAGCTGTGTGCCATTTTTAATTACCGTAAAAGCTACTAAACTTCCCTTGAAAAGTTTTCTGTTGAAAAACACAGCTAGCTCTTCTATAGGCTATTTATACCATGAGAATCTTTGAAAAGACATACCAAGCAAAAATCTCCCAAAATACTATCTATAATGGTGTTCAGAAAATACACTTACCTCAACTTCTCAATTACATCTTCAAGAAGATATTCCACCACGGGGAAAGTGAACCCAGGTATGTGAATCATTGGACAATTATCTGTTGAGGAAGGCATAACTCAGTTTTTAAACAGCAAATAAAATACTGTACTGAAATAACAGAGGCAATAAACATTCTTCACTATTTTTGCAATACAGTTGCCAAGTCTATAGCATTTTTCTGTTTATTTTTAAATTCTCACAGAAGACACCAAATTCAATTCCAAATAATGTTGCTGAATAAAAAAAGCATAGGTAGTAAGCCGTACATTGTTCTCCTGCATGTTCATCTGGTTCCAGCTACAGGATAAAGCTGGAAGCCTGAAAAACTAGAAGGCTTGAATCTGGTTGCCCACTCACACCAAGACTTCTAGCATAGTAAATGTTTACTAATATTTACCATATGAAAACACTCTAGAGATATTGTTTCCACAATACATCTGAAAAGCAAGTCCAGAAGCAACATATGCTCATGATGAGATAAAACTAAGGGAATAAACATCTCCAGCAGCTGGCAACTATTTGTAAAATTGAAGTCATTACCTCTTTTGATAAAAAACAATCCTAAAATTTGAGAACTGCATTATACTGTACAAACCTAAATTACTGAAGAGGAACATTCATAGGAAGCATTTCACCTACCAAAATACTCTGAAAACTTCTCTGCATTTAAAGTAGCACTCATCAGTATTACTTTCAGATCCAAACGAATATTCAAAAGATCTTTAATAATGCTCATTAAAACATCCGACTGAAGATTTCTTTCATGAATTTCATCAAGGACTACATGACTAATGCTGGACAAGTGCCTAAAATAGAAGAGCAGGAAGTTAAATATTTCCTTTTTTAGCAAAATTAAAAAAACAGAGCTGAAATTGCTAGAAACAGCTCGGTAGTCAAGTAATTTCGTAACTGCATTCAGTTTCTTATTACATAGGAAAACTTACTTATCTGACTGGAGCCACTGTAGGACAATTCCTGTAGTACAGTATAAAATTGAACCTTGTTTCCTTGGCAACCGACTGAAAGAGATACATTAAAAATTCCTCAGTTCTCTTCTGTATTTTACAAAGTACTTTAAAAGCTTAAAATCAAAACACAGATAGTCATTACAGACATTATGAAGTACGCCTCATTCTCTAACTTGCTCACTTACAGTTCAATTGGAGGAACAGGGAATTAGGCCACAGTTGCAGCATCTCTGTTGATGGGAATGAACTACTTCTAATCTGACAGAAGCCCTGACTTCCCAGACATCATTTCTCATCATTTGCACATTGATCTGCTGACCCCAAATTCTTGCAGCTATCTAAGCTCAGCACAGATGACAGCTAAATGTACAGCAGTGTAACATTCTTGATTAAATAGTAAATATAAATGAGATCCTATAAACTCAAATTAAAACGCTGAAAGGACTAAGCTGTCATCTCTCACCAGAAGTTTTTCCTTGACAATAACTGAGATTCCATTATTTGCTGGTAACGTTTCAGATTTTTTTTTTAAATTATAGATGACTCCAAATATAATAGCTTCTGCTCTCTGGCACTAGGTCTATGAACTCTTGCCAATGCACCTAACCTTATTACCTGATCCCAGTGGGATTACTCAATAGGTAAGTGTAGCCAATATATAATTTTCCCCAGAAAGACAGCTTATAGTATTCTCTCCTTTAGCATTTCCATTTTCCCTTGAAATTCACGGGTTAGGGACATCAGTTTCACCTCCATCTATAGCAAGGCCTTTTAGAAAAGCTGAAAAAAAGGCCTTACTAGACCAAGTACGACTTGGTGCTAGCCACTGTTACATGTTGCACAAAATACAATAATCACACTCAAACTTTTTGCTAAGTTTCAGAAACCTTATTCCCTACACCAGCTATTCACAGGAATACCTTTTGTAGAAAATTTCAGAATGAAAGCAGCCATTTATGTTAAGAGCTACATCTCAAATTTTCTTGCTTAAACAACAATCAATACCATTTTAAATGAAAGCACAGAAACTGCCAAGGGAGCCTCTCTCACCTCTGTAGACGAATTTGGTATCCAGTACTCTTGCCATTACCACATGCTTCTGCCCTTTCAGCAGCAACTCTCTCAGCCACCTTAGAAAAATAAAGTCAAAACAGTGCATTAAAGAAATTTTTTTTAAAATTCCACAAGACTGACCTATGATTTAGCTACTCATCAGCAGAAAATACCTAGAACCAAAGATGTTATATGTGAACAACAAAACACACACCCTGAAAACCACTTTCTCTCCTCCATTGAGGAGTGTTTCCTGTCAGCAACCCAAGAACAGGGCACATCTGAAAGGAACACGACCTTTCAGGCATTAGCAATACACTCACCCATTCAACAGGGCGAGCTTTTCCTCATAGGAAGTAACGTTCTATAATCATTTGACACTTAACTATCAAGAAGAGTAATTACTGTGCACTTAAAAAGCCAAATTCTTTCTTGTTCGTCAATATACCTCTAAAGGGCCTGACCCAACATCAGTGTTTACCTTAACTCACATTAGCACTGCCCAAATCCATTAAAATCACAGATATAAACCAGGATTAAATTCAGGGAAGAACGAGGCTTGCAGTGCCAGCGCTCTATTAACAACCAAAACTTATATCAAATTAGCGTATATTAACAAAATTGTTATTTGCAATAGAACATAAGATGATTGAAAATGAACACCCCAAAAACCATCTTCACTGTCTGCCATAGGCTGAATGCTTATCTTGAGCTTTAAATTTAGTACAAGTAGTAGATGTGATGGCAGAGCAGTTTCTACTACGAGAGGTGCACAGTACCTATCTGGTCATTTGCAATTTTTTTCAGATCTTAACTTCAAATAATGCAGCAGATTGTACAGTCAGATCACAAGCTTGCCCATGGATCATAGGCCCAGTAAGAAATACATTTTCATTCAATGATTCTGAGTAAAGCAGTAATTTTTCCTCAGATTGAGAGGAAAAAAAAAATATTAAAAAAAATAAATCACAAGAAATTAGTTAGTTTGTCAAAATGGCACTTACCGAGATAGCACTGATCCTCCTAGGCTGAGTACAAACAATCCTGCATGTAGACCCTTTCCCTCGCTCTGTGTAATCATCCAGGATAAACTGTGTAACTTGGGTTGTCTTTCCACAACCAGTTTCACCACTTATCACAGTTACTCTATTATTGTTTATAAGGTTTACAAGTTCCTGTTTCCAAACAAAGAGAAAATATTTATTGTATTATTGTTCAAAACAATACGTTAACTTTAGAAAGGAAGCTCACTAATCATTCATTGAACCTGCAAAAGAAAACATAACAGAATACTCAATTTGTTTTGCACAGGCGACATCAAATGAAGAATTAACATCAATTAATAACAACCCATACTATCACTGATGTTTGTCTGGGAAACTGATGGCAGCAACAGCCAGCAGTACAGCCATGTGATTTTAAAAAAAAAAAGGTTTAACTGATATATTCAACTCTAAATTGGGCAAATGTTCAAATGGCCACAATTTCATATATATATATATGAAAAAAAGGTATGACAGTTTACATAGCGGTAATTACTCTGTATAAAATTCAAGTAACTAGGAACGTTCTAGAAGTTTAACTGGTAGAGAAAGAAGAAAAGATCTATACTTCAAAAAAAAAAAAAAAAAAGTACTTAAATGTATCTAGCATTCAATACCATTTCCATGCATAATGCTGCCCCTACTGATAAAACTGTATATAGCCCCAGAGTAACTTCACACACATCATGAAGCAGTGAACCTCAGCTACTCTCTGGAAAGAAATCAAATCCAGTATCAGAACTGGGAAGGCTTCCGCACCTTCGTAAAAGGCAACAAAGGTTTCCTGTCAGTCCCAGTTACACAACTGTTTTCTATTTTACCACACACATTCTTTCAAATTAAACACACATTTTACCTGTCTCATCCCATATGAAGGGAGTTTCTCTCGGAATCTCTGGGGAAAAAGAAAATAGCAGTACATATCTTTAAACACCTTTTCAACACCGACGTAATAGAACAGGTTTCATCTGTGTTCTAGGCTAAACTGTGAAATAACGTGACAAACTGTTCAGCTAATACTTATATAAACAGAGGCCCACTAGAAATTAGTTTCATTCCATGCATGTTTTCAGTTTCATTAAATTTAGCAAAATTATTTGAAACCCACAGTTCAGTACACAAAGAGGTGCATATATAGAGGTGCATATATTCAGCTACAAGACTAGGGCCTTGTATCAAAGGGAGAGCCACCTCTTCATCGTAAGATTGTTTTGTTTGACAACTTTATATATGGCTATTACAACAACATAAACTACGTTTTTAAGAGGCAATTCTGTCAGAGTCCATTTCTGTGCTCTCAGTTTTAGATGTAAATGCATGGATACAATCTGTTAAAAGACAAACAAAAACTCCACCCAACTAAACAACATGTACACTTCAAATTTTAGATTTTATGCAATCAGAAATTGTCACGGAAACTCTGTTTTTTAATCGCTGTCCTATTGACAGGCATGCATTTTGCAAACTCTGAAGGTAATTTTTAACTAAAGTAACATCATGACAACTTCCTAATAAATACATCACAAGTACTTATGTTTTCTGGTTAGTTTAATTTACAAAAAAGTAAAATCAAAAGCTTTCCACTTAACCGATGGAAAAGTACCTGCATTTCAATATATCTAGGATCAGATTTCTTCTTCCTTAAGTCTTCTTTGAGTTGCTCATCTAAATCATTATCCTGCTCATTTTTTTCAAAGAGATATTCCATATCCCGATCAAGACATGTTTTTTCCAAGACTGGTCTCTGTCTTACAGGAGCTTTTTCAACATCTGGTTTCACTTTTGCAGGCTGTTCCGGAGTAGGTCTGAAATAAGTGCAGAGAACAGAAACTTCCAAGATCATTCAACATGTGCTTGGATCATTCAAGGCAAACTTTAAGTCTGTTTTTGAGACATCACATCCATGAGTTACTGAACCATCAGCCAAAAAGAACATGGTGTATGCCATTACAACAATCCAAGTCTGAAAATTACCAGCCACCACAAATTTTCCATCAGTATCTAGAAACGTGACATGTCCTTTTGCATCAAACGAAGCTAACAAAGCAACAAAACGTGTCCAGAGAACTACTGCTTAACCTGCTGTCAGCACCACTGCCCTGCAATTGGATCATTCACCCAAACACCTCATTTCAGTGGACTCAGCCACACACCTGGCTGCTCACTTCCCTGCTATTATTTAAAATCCTTTAAGCATTAAGAACAGACCCTATTTCTCAGAGGCCAAAAAAACATTCCAAGATTGCACAATAACAGAAAATGCCACCATTAAGGGAGCTTAAAAATATGAAAGCATTAGTAATTGTTTCTCCTTACCCTTCTTCATCCCCAGACCACCAGGACATGGCCTCTTGCTCTTTTTCATTTTTAGTTTGGACAGTATTCAACAGCTGCACAATTTGCTCTTCCCTGCGTTCATCCATATGCACAACAGCTCTCTAGTTTAAAAAATAAAAGTACAATTTTCATCACCACGTACTCAGCATATCTACAGCTATTACATTATTAACACCTAAATATGAAGCCAGTGAGGCTCTCTGGCATCATCTGAAACTGCTGTTTAAGCTTCTCCCTAGCAGTAACTTCCAGGCGCAGAGCCGAAGGCACCGTTACACCGTGCCGGGCAGCGCCCAGCCGGAGCCCAGGCCCGGAGGCGGGCAGGGGAGCGGGCCGGGCCGGGCCCGAGCCCTGTGGAGGCGCCGCCGCCCCGACCCGCGCCGCTGCCCCGACCCGGGCCGCCACAGGCCGTTCCCCCCGACGCGCCCCCCCCCCCGCCGAGCCGCTGCCCACCCCACCGCCGCGCTCTCCCCGCTGCGGGGACCGACCAGGCCGGACACTTTCCTCTCCAGTTCCCGGCCGCCGCAGTCCTTCCCTCCCCGCTCCTTCAGGGAGCGGGACGGGACGCCCCGGGCGGCAGAGCGGGGGCCCCAGCCGGCGGCCCTGCCCACGAAGAGGCCCGGCAGGGCAGAACCGCTCACCTGCTGCCGGTCCGTCTCCTTGCTCTTCTGGCCCTGCTTCCGCGCGTACCACAGCCCGATCTCGCGGCCCTTGAGGTGGCTGGGGTGGCGCCCCCGGCCGCCGCCGCGGCCCCCGTGTCCCCCCGCGGAGGAAGCGGCGGAGGAAGACCCGCCATCGCCACCGCGGCCCCGGCCCCAGTCCCGGCGGTGCTCGTAGCTCATGGCCGCCCGGCAACCGGCACCCGCTACCGCCGCCCGCCTCATCCGCTGCCTCACTTCCGCCCGCCGCCCCGCCCCGCGCCATCACGCCCCGCCCGCCACAGCCGGGGCCGCCGGTTCGAGTCCCCCGGCTCCCGGCGCGACACCGCATGAGGCAATCTGGTCACCGCAGTACGTCACTGCAGCTCATCTTGCACGAGTATCGCTTCTTACGTCAATCTACAGATCTACGTTTTGATCTCCCTTCCTGAGGCTGCAGATGACATTTTAAGGACCCATTAAACGCTGGTCTCCATCATCGGATAGGGGTTTATTCCCCGCTGTGTCCCTGATGACTGTCACCGGCTCTTTTTTTAAATAGAATTTACATATTTAAACAGGTACCAGTTCTGGGTCTGCTGACTGATTGCTGATGTACGTGGTATACTTTGTTCAAGTTCTCTGGAGTGTTAAATCTTTTAAATTAGATGAAATTATTCACAGAATTATTACTCTTTCAACAGTTAATGAATGTTCTTTTTGGTTTTTTGAATACCATTGTGCAGCTATAAATGCTTCTTCAGTCTAATTTCTTTACATATTCTTTTGCCTTTTCTTCTTTGTTGTCATGATTTACAGTCATTTAAAATTACCAGCATTCAGATCTCTGAAATACAATGTTATGTGCTGGTTTTCAAACTTCTTTCAGGTAAAGGACTGCTTAGAATATAGACTCATAGAATCATTTAGGTTGGAAAAGCCCTTAGGATCATCGAGCCCAACCATTAACCCAGCACTGCCCAGCCCACCACTAACCCATGTCCCCAAGCACCACGTCTACATGTCTGTTAAATCCCTCCAGGGATGGGGACTCCACCACTGCCCTGGGCAGCCTGTTCCAGGGATGGACAACCCTTTGGGGAGGACATTTTTCCTGATCTCCAACCTAAACCTCCCCTGGAGCAATTTCAGGCCATTTCCTCTTGTCCTATCACTTGTTGCTTGGGAGAAGAGACCCACCCCCACCTGGCCACAATTTCCTTTCAGGTAGTTGCAGAGAGCAATAAGGTCTCCCCTCAGCCTCCTCTTCTCCAGACTGAACAACCCCAGCTCCCTCAGCTTCTTTCAAAGGAAACCATTATTTTTTTCTCTGCCTGCTGTTTACCTACAGTTAGTCCAACAACTCCCAGCGGCTGGCTACGTAAAGAAACGAGAACTAGGTGCTTGAGTTAAAGATCTATTTTCTTTCCCTTCCCCTCACAAACTGCTTTATGCATCCAGCTAGCCAGTGTCTTGCTGCTAGGCTTATCCTTTTCCATGCTTAAGGAAACGCTTATTTCCATGGCCTTGAACACGCAAACCGCAATGCATGGCCTTGCCATAGTGTACGTCTGCAGCCTTTTACTCGCAGGCACCTCAGGAGATGGATGTGAATGACAAGGCAGCCACTGGAGCTCTTATTAGCAATCGTGGCAGATGGCTGACAGGGCCTGTCCCTCCAAGGACGAAACTGCACCGCGGTGGGGACCAGATCTGCAGAGCACCGCAGCGTCCTGTACAGACCTACCAGCTCACCCAGAGCTCATCCGTACCTCTACAAAATAGCACGGCATCATGCCACGGTCTTGCACGGGAGGGTTTGTGCAAGAAACAGCGTGTGGTCTTTTTTTTACCTATACCCAGTTTCAGGTACGAGGAAATCTCAGAGCTGCTTGGATTTTAATTTGCATAAAGAGACAAGTAAGGAATAGAGAGCGAGATCTCTGAGTCATCAGCACAGCGAGTAGCTGAACTTTGGGTGAGGTTACCCAGAGAAAAGAGGGAAAAGGAGGGGACCGAGAACAGAGAGTGCAGGAACTGGAGGATACTGAGGAAGATCATCTGAAAGGCAAATTACAGGAAGGAGTGTGGGACAGAAATGAGAAATCTAGGAGGAAATGTACTTCTTCCTTACTTCTCATCCTGCATCTGTGGCTTAAGGCAGACTATGGAAGCACACTCCACAACTCCTTGCATTCGTCATCCTACATAAACTAACAGTAATTTCACAGCATTCTTCAAAAGCCTCACAGTGGCAACCAACAAGGGAGTAAAAAAGAGCCAAAGAAAATTAGCACAAAATAAATTCTCAGAAATCTAAGAAATGGTAAAAGATCCCCTGATGAAATATGTCACTGGCATACCTACACAGGCCAAACAAGGGAGGATGGCACAAGTCCTTCCAAAAGGGTGGAGGGGGTAGGATGCTGGATGGGCAAACACACCCTGCTGCTCGGGTATGAACGTTCCTGTCACTGAGCTTGCCTTCCGGGCCTTCTTTAGCCTGTAGGTGAATATAAATTGGGGGATTATTAACTCCGGTTCCGTTATTTGGATATACCAGGGCAGGAGATGTGTCTGACGCTAATCTGGAACTAGTGAAGCCTGCAATGATGGCTGGTGACCACCCGTGAGACCTACCACCGGCCAGGGCTTACGTATGTATCCCGTGAGCCATGTGCCTGGCCACGCTCTCACGTGCCGCTTGACTTAGACATGCCGTCGCATCTCGTGTTAGGTTCTGCATGCCTAAGCCAGCCGTCAGAAAGCTGGTTTGGTCTGTTGTACCTCCTTACAATTACTGAAGAAAAATGTTCTAAGGTTACCTTGAATCACTCAGGTGACTTCAATAGATTTATTCTGTTTGATCCAGTATCTCTCCATGACCGTGTATTTGGACGCCTGAGCAGTGCACACATTTGAAATAAGTGGGATTTCAGCGCAAGAGGAAACTTCCATATGCGTGCATGCAGCTACTGCATTTCAGCCATGTCTTTTTAACACTGCAAAACCCCCACACATTCTAAAGAAAACATTACAAATGCAATTATTTTTAGTAGATTTGTAGATCTAGATGTTTCAAATAAATATGCATCTATTAATGTAAAGATAATTTTCTAATATGTATGAAAAGATCTATTGCTTGAAACGATCTTAGTGGTTTGCATGTTACCGGGCCTTTTCAACTCCTTTGAGCCACTGTTCACATTCAGTTTGCACCCACTCCAGCAGCACACTACCTTGAAGTAAAGTAATGCATCTGTGCGTAACGGTCTCTACGCAGCAGCATGCTCTCAAAGAGGACCGAAGGTAGTTTTCTCCTTCCAGTACTTTGAAGTGAGATTCCCTGAAGTCAAATTCCTCACGAGGGAACAGGAAACCTGTCAGGCAAACACTGAGAAGGGGGAGACACAATAAAAGATGATCCCACGTTACAGCTCTCCATCCACTGAGTAAAATCTTGCTACTCCACAGCAGCAGCACTGCAGTCAATAGGACCATCTATGAGTAAAGATTGTTTGTGCCAGGACTGAGGGTCTTTAAAATTTGTTTTACAAAACACAGAGTGTACACCATACAGGAGTATACAGAGATGGGTAGTGCAATTCTTGTCAGAGCTGTTGCTTGAGTCTAGAAAAGCAGAATTTATTCTGCTCTGAGACACCTAAATCTGCAAAATTCATTAAGAGAGAGGAACATAACACTCAAAGCCTCCTCTTGGAAATCATTACAGTGATACATACTGGGAAGTGAAATCATGTTCCAGAATCTATAAAGGTAACATAATGCATGAGTAACATTTATTATTTTTTATGAAATTACTGTATTTTGAAATAGTATGATGCTGTAAGATATTTTTTCCATCAAGATTAGTATAGAAAATTTACATTTCAGTACCTGGCTGTATTTTTTATTTCAAGAAGCACAATCCTTCGAGGCATTTGGGATTCTTGGGCCTGGCCCTGCATATTACAGATTTGGTTTTTTTGTAACTCTGTTAATGTAATGTTATTCTCAGTGTACATGAGGGCCACTGAAAGGAAACCCTGACCCACTGGTATGCTGCTTACCAAAGATTATCTCAAAAATGATTTCCAAGTTTCTTGTTTTCTATCCTTGGCATTATTCAACAACCCACGTCCTTAGAGCAGGGGAAGCTCAGGCGCTGGTTCAAGTCACATTCTTCAAGAGATTTTTTCAGTCAGTTGCTGAGGTGTCTGAACAGAGACGAGGTCTCTTTCAAGTCACTTCAAATGGTCATCGACAAACACTTTGCCCTCAAATGGCAAGCTGCCACTGAAATGCATTAAAAGGTCACACAGGGGAAAAACAACTGAGGAGAAAATATTTTTCCTTTAAAAACTATTATAAAAGAATTGTTTTAAAATTGAGTCCAAATACATTTCATGAAATGATAAAGACACCCTCAACACACAAGTGAATAAACAAACCATGAGCAAATTTTCTCAAACAGCAAATTTCCTGGTGGTTTGTGCAAGGAGCTGATATCTACTCAATAATTACAACTTGGGTTTTCAGACACTTTAAATTGTTTAATGATGTCAGTCATTTAGAGCAAAAAATAAAATAATCAGACATTTGTACATTATCAAATTTACAGATTCATTAAAGAAAATGTTATGTTTCATTACAGCAGCAAGATGACACTCTACAATTGGGTCAAGCTTTGGGTTGCAGCTGTGTTGAATTTTAATGCCTCCAAATTTTAACCCTTTGTAAATATATCCATCAGAGATTAACACACCAGCACATAATCTTCTTAACATAGCCCAAATCACTTCCAGGGAAAAAAGAACACCTGACCAAACTAAAGCTGTGATGGGCTGCATCCTCCATCACAACTTTGCCACCTTTATCTGATCGAGTGTGTCTGTTGCTATTAAGATACCTTCTGCATTCCTTCTACAGAACACAAAGAAAAGCAACATATTCAGAGATAGCCGGATGCGTGTGTCTGCTCTGTGTGCATGAATATAGATTTATTCAATTGACTTACCACTGATTGCTCCTTCTACTGTAGTTTCTTGTTAAATCTGAAATATAACATAGCATCTTAGTGGAACTTAAGAAGCTTGAGGCAACCTTACGAGAACCCTTGTTTTCACCTTGGAAAGGCAGCGCAGGAAAAGCACAACTTGCAGAGTGATCCATCTCTATCACAGAAACCTGCAGTCTTCGACCCTGATTTTCTTCAGCGCTACATCACTGTCACAGCAGCACAGCCCCACTGATTGCGATGGCAGGCCAGATTTATCGTGGTGAAGTGAGAAGGCAAGTCGCCTGCTTGTTTTCATGCCTCCAGATCAAATGCTGAGTGCAAGTGGACACAGTATGTGGCCCTTTTGCTCCGTCTGTTCATAACCCATAAAGGAATCCTGAATAGGGTTGTGCTTGTTTTCCCTTGCATGTTCCCGCTGAGTGGAAAACTGCAGACACCTAAATGATTATGTCGTCACACATATCACTGGGAATTAATTGTATTCATTAAAGAAGCGGTATAATTTTTAACCAAACTGCTGAAAATCCTGGCAGTATATTTACCTCTGTTTAACTGCAATGAATGACAAAACCTCAGAAAAAAGAGCTCTCAGTCAAAATGCACTACCATTTCAAGCTCACGCAGCATATTTAAAGTAAGACTTAGGGAGTCCATTCACTGTTTCCACTTTGGCTTGTCTGAATTTGACACAAAATAGAGCATTCACTGGTTTTATTTAGGGTTGGTTTTAGACTTAGTTCCAGGTTTCTTATAAGTCAGCAGGGAGATGGGCTCCTCCTGAGGGTGATACAGGGCAGGAACTTGATTTAGGTAACCAGACTCACTCTCTGGAGGTTGATGTCTAAGTTCAGTCTCTAAGTCTGGCCGCCCTGAACAGCTCCTTCCCCTTCTCCTAAGGAGTCACAAACCAGTTGTAACCCCCAGCTCCCAACTCAGATCTAAAGCAGGAGGGTCCATCCAAGGAAGAGTGATGACACGTTTACTGACAGAATATATATGGCCCAAAAAGAAAAAAAAGTGGTTTTGCTGTGAGCCACTGGGACTCCTGCAACTATCTGCAAGCTACACCCCCTGTCGTGGTATGGGCATTCATATGGGCCTTGAGGAGGAAGATGACATTGTAAAACTATTCCTTGCTTAAGGACAACTCGGACATGAAAAATTATTCAAATTGCTTTTGACAACCTAGCTCTTCAAATATTTCAAATGCTGCCTTTATCTGGATTGGGTGCAAATACTCTGTAAGGTTGGGAAACTTCTTAACTTGGTAAAAGATCACAGAGGCAAAAAAGGGGACTCTTCAGAGAAACTGGCACAGAATTAACCAACATTTGTCACATTTGATCCAAGAAATGTCAAGCCATGAGAACACACTTAAGTTTCACAATGTCATATTTACAAAATGTGCATTCATACATTTCAGCCACCCGTATTCAAAGGTCTATACAATGGCCACTTACACAGTTATTACATATGAATCAGGAACAGAGCAGTAGAAAATCAAACCATTTACATATCTTTTAATCTTCTACTTAGTCAACTAAACAAGCTAGTCTTAGGCTTGGGCTACGTTTTTTCCGATAAATGTTTCAAGTCTGGCACATCAGTTAAGAGCAGAATTGCAAGTCAGCCAAAACTGTTGTCACCTCCCACCAGGGGAGCTGCTCCCTTATTTTCTGCAGGTTCCTACAGACGGACCACCCAGTGTCCACAAGCAACCACAGCTGGTTTTTAAGACTCTTTAGGATTCCTTTTAGACACAAGTGTTCCTCAAATAAATAGATCCTGAAATTCAGTATGCAAAGCTGAAAAGCACTTAAGTATTTGTTATCCCATCCATGTATCATTAAAAGTTTTAATCTATTTAACAGTGTATCCAAATAAAATCAATTTATATGTTAAGAAAAAACAGTTGGCATTTTATTTGCTGGGGTAACTAAATCAAGAGGAGCAATGTCTGTCAAATCAGTTTAAATGACTGTCTAGATTAAATGCCTTTTAATTGGTGTTGCCATCTTCTTCCCGTTTTCTGTATGCTTTATTCAACATTTGAATTTCTTCCTGATAACCACCTCTCTCCATATGCTGCTTTTTACTGTTCTGCCGATGAGCTTCGACAGTGTCTGGAATTGATATGTTAATATCGCTGTCCGGATTGTTTGATGGTATGAAGAGGGAGTAGGAGGCAGTTTCCCCTAAATCACATGAGACAAACCTGTTTTCTTTCCGTGAGTAACGTAAGGATGGAGACCTTACCTGTGTGGAGGACTGGCTGATGTTACTGATGATTGACACAGTATCCAGGGCCTCTTCATTGTCACAAATTTCAAGAACCTCTAAATGAATTTTAACACTTGTGTCAGCAAACGTATTAGGAGACTCCTCTGGGTTTGGCTCGTGACCAACACTTTTAGATCGATATACTTCAATTTTCTTTGACGTGGGTGTTATTTTTTGCCCTTCAGTGCTTACCTCGTATGTAGATAAAGAGAGCGTTTTTCCTGTGGGTGCCTGAAGAGATACAGTTCCTTGAAATGCACACAAAGGGATAGCTAATCCACCTGATCGCTGGAAAGAGAAAGAATGACCATTATCTAATGCTGATTTTTGAAGTTAGAATCCATTATAGATAAACCAATTATGCTTAGTTTGTTAACTTATTTTACTGTTGTAGACTTTTCCTTGCAGTATTTTAGAAACCTGGTATTTATGACTTTAAAGAGTAGAAAGACGTGTTTGATAATTATGCACTTTAGTATAAAACGTGAAGTCTCAGGTGCCTTATGGACATACACGCTTTATTAGAACGGTGTACACTTACGTTTCACTGCAGCCAGTCCACAACATGGCAGCCAGCACCAGCAGGCATCTCTCTAGCTTGTACTCACAGGCACCTCTGAAAGTGTGTTCACTCTGCTTAAATCAGATCAAGATACCGATCTCCTAAAGCTTCTCATACAGCGATGGAAAGAAATGACACCAGAGGACTGTCCAAAACCAGGACCCTACACTGACATCATCTGCCTCCCTTGGGCACCTGGTCTTGCTTAGTCTTAACTAAATTAGGTGCCTAAAGTTACATGGCTTAGCTAACAAGCTGAACTTCCCAAAAGAACTTGTCAGCTATTATTTGAGGAACTTTTTGTGCATTTTTGTTTATTTTTATGGTGGAAAGAATGTTCATTCAACAGTATCAGTTGGGAATCTGTAACAAGGATTTAGAGTGTGACTACCTTGATGGCCAGAGGGCCCATGCAAAACCTCGCTCCCAAACACATTTCGCAGTGGTTCTAGAAGCCAATGCAGGATTTTTTCCTAGAACAAAGCTGAATTTATCAGTAGAGAAATTTTCACATACTTGAAGGCAGAAAAATAAAATTCAGTTACAGCTCTGCAAGGTCATGTGTTTAGCAGTTGCAAAGAAAATAGTGTTTCAGAGGCTGTAAATAAATAAAGTCATTACAGAAAGAAATTACTGTGCATGCCTGCATGGAGAACAGAGGACATGGCTTGCTCCTTTTGGACTGTGATAGCAGACTCAGTGGGAGGTTGTTGCACGTTCCCTTCCATTGTGCTGCAGAACGGATCCTGACTCCTTTACTCAGGCTATAAAGACTAAGTTTTAACTGTGGAGGCTGTCCATTCGGTGACTCGTGTTGGACAGAACAAAAGTGATGGCAGTAGTAGACACACACAGCAAAGAAACACTGGACTCAGGTCATGGAGAATCTCACTGAGGGCTCATCTATTGCTCCATCCTTATCTGCTTTGCTACAGCTGGGCTTTGACTGCTTACTGAGAAAAGCAGGGATTAGCATTTGAAAACTTGCTCTTATTCACTAAAAAATACTATTAAAATGAACGGCAGCTTTGCCAAAAGCAGACTCCTTGGTAGGCAGTGAAGTGCTGACTTTGGGACAGGGCAGTTCACGAGAAGGGCTACACGGGGTTAGAGGGAAATGCACAACAGAGAAGACTGCTGAAACGAGGGGAAGCTGCCGAATCCAGCTCTGCCCCCACAGACACCAGGGAGAAGTGTGCACTGAGGGCACTGAAAAGCTGCCAGGCAGCAAGGTGAATCACCCTGCAGAGTCTTCTGTGTTGCTGTTGCTACGCTGCTTTTGGGAGCCATTGACGATCTTTTAAATCTACCTTGAATATCTCCAGCTCACATTGTTATGTGAACTCCAAACTGACTTGTACTGCGCTGCAGCTCCCTGTCCAGCAAAGGTGCTCTCCTGCCTCCCGCTGCTGCTGCCTGCGGCAGCAAGTCACCAGCCCAAACCTCATCCTCCCGCCCCTCCTCTGTACACACACAGGCACACACAGAGACCCTCCTTAGTAGCATGTAGGAGTAACTTCCTGGATGACTTGGGAATGAGAAACCATACTAGAACAATCAATGCATGATGTGAAAAAATGACAGTTGATTTATCAGGATGTGTAAGTCCAAAGCATTTAAGGAGACTGGATAGCACTCACATTTCTTACTGTCCATGCAAGGGAGGGCTAAGATGAGAGAGGGAGACGGCTGTATAGGACAGCAGGATATGCCTCTCTGTGAGTGTTGTGATTCATCTACCTGTAACCGAGACAAACCGCAGAAACCCTGGGCTTCGGAAAGGACCAGTCTGTCCTGGGCAAGTTACAGCGGGGTGCCCTGAGCTCACCCTCGGAAGCAGAAGCTCCAGAATTGTCCTCCTGGGTACTGATTTGTCTTGTGCAAACTGTGTGAATAGAGAGAAGGAGGAGAAGGAGGAGTGACAGAAAGACCAGGTCTAATAATTGGCAACATGGGGAAGCGCTAGCATTACTTCAGCACTGAAGGGACCTCTTCCACTTGGACCAGTTCTGTCTAATGTTTCCTTTCCAGTAAAACTGAGAAAGTGAGTAGAAGCAGAGAGGTTTAGGATACTGATTGGAAAGGTGAAATCATTCACAGGGAGCTGGGAAGGGCAGTTATTTGCTGGTTATTAAAGGAAGCTGTTGTGATGAGACTTTTATCGAAGTAGGCACAACTTTACAACCACGCAGCTAAATCAAGTGCCACATTACCTCACCTTCACTAAAGAGCATGAAAAGAAAAGTAGGTTTCACAGCGTACCAAAAACTTGCCAGACTGTGACTTAATGTGGTCCTTCAACAAAGGAATTTGCCTGACAAGACCTAGGAGCTGGCTTGCCCTGCTGGAAAGAAATTAAAGTTGTATCAGTCTCCTTAATAGATTTGTCAGAGAAAAATGGTCCTCGAGTGTCCTTCCAATGTGCAGTTACAGAGGCAGCTATCGTGCTGTGTCATCGAGCCGGCAAAGCTCCTAGATCGGTGAATGTTAGGTGACAGCAGCTCACTGCTGTTGGAGTACAAGGCCGTGGCGGGCACAGGGGCTCCCTCACGCATAGCTCTCCTAAGGCTAAGCACCAGCAGCCTTTGTTTCAAAGCAATGACGAGGGAGCTTATTTTTAGAGCACAGTTAGGTGTTGGCACTTACATTTTCTGTAGTAATTAGTAATTAGGATTGCTCCTCCAGGAAAGGAGAGATGTGAGAATAACTGTTTTCTCAGCTTGAGGAAGCTCTTGCCACTTGCCTTCCATCCCAGGCACTTGCTAAGGTGACTAGAGGACAGAGCACAAACCCAGCTCTGGGGACGATCAAGCGGCCAAAGCCTGCTGTTGTAAGCAGCACAGACAGAGGCACAAGGTTAGCGTCTCAGATATTGCAATAGGTAGAGCCTGGATACCTAACGATTTTGGTGGCACACATTTAGAATGGTGTTCCTGTTGGATACAAGCCCTACAGCTCTGTTCCCAGCCCCCCTTCTAGTTCCTGCAATCAACACTGCAAGTCCTTTGCAGGGTCCATTAAGAGTGCCTGCATTTCTGGTAGTTAATCAAGCTCAGAGGCTGAAGAACAGTCTAAAACAGCACTTAGATTATACAGAAAGACATCTAAAGAGTATGGGAAAAAAGTTAAATAAGAATGGATTACTTCAGTGCAAGGTTATGTTCTACTTAATAAAACGTTGCGGATTTGTCAGACTGAATGTCAAGCAGATGGAGGATATGTCTGAGGCACCTGGAGGGAGAATGAGTAATCCTCACTCGCTGGAATGAATACTCCAGTTTTGGAGAATGAGAAATTTTCCAGTGACCACTGATTTAGTGGCTCTTTTTGAAAGTCTGTTTTCTGTTGAGAAATCAGTATTTGCTTTTAGAAGTGCGAGGGACATACCAAGTCTTCTATGCCACTTCCCAGTCACTAACCAGAAAGCCAGTAAACTATGTCATTTCTCTCCAGGACTATTCCAGTAGAAATACTGTTCAATTACAAACACCTTCATCTGTTTCTACGAGTAGAGAATCCGTTTGTCTCTTTGCAAACCGTGCACCACAATGCCGTGCAGGCAGGACTGTGCCAGGTGCCTGCCCAGTACCACTGCCCTTGCGGGGAGCAGCACCGGACTATCAACTGCAAGCTTTGACCAAGTACGTGCGTGTGAAACAACCCCATTCATCACCAATGCAAAATGTTCAAAGTTTAAAAAACTCCAGCTAATTACTGAAAAAAAGTAAGCAGCATTTACATGACACTACAGAACTTACTAAGCAGACTTTATTAAAAATTAAATCAAACCCTGGAATTACATGATAGGGGAAGGCAGGTATAAAGCCCACGGAGAGATCTGAGCCGCTGAACTGAAAACAGACCACTAAGTGCTGCGGGGAACCAGCACTACCTTGGCTGGCCCCAAAGTGCCGCAGCCCCAGACAGACTTGTGTGCCGCACGCCCGAGGGGAGCCGCTGCGGGCACAGCTGGCGACCGTCCCTCTGCAGCCAGAGCACCCGGCAGGACTCTGCACCGCAGCTGGTAAGGGGCCAGCGACCGAGGACTGGGACCCTCAGCCCCTTAGCAGTGTGCCCAAGGCATGGAACACCGCGGCCAGGCTCCCTCCTGGTTCAGAGCTGTCCTCGCCTCGGGCCTGCTTTGCAAGCTTCGCTCTACCGCCAAGCAGCCCAACAGAAAAATGCTACAAATAAGAACACCACTAGTCCGAAAGAGGGAAGGATGCGTTTCTGGGATTACGTATAGCCAGGTAAAACCGAGTATTACTGGAATTACTTTCAGTATGAACTACTGTTAATCCAAACAGAATGTGACCCCCATCTTGTCCTTGATCTCATCATTAAATATTCATTTTTGCTTCCCATGACACATCCATGGCAATAAACAGGAATCTACTAGCAAACCAGACTTTACTGGTACATCCTGTGAAGAAGTATTTCATCTTCCACTCCCATTGTTACCTACAGTTCAGCTTTCTGATTTTAAGCCTTACAATGCAATTTAATTCTAAAGCAGTAGGAAGAGGAAGCAATTTCAGTAACACTTAACAGTGGCCTTCAGTTCCTCCATCCAGGTTCCTGTATCTCATCTCTGCATTATTTTAGTGTGAACAAAAGCATCCACAGTTGTAGAAGGGTTATGATTCATTTTTTAGTTCAGTGAAAATCGAAAGAGATCCGCTGTGCTGTTTCTGAACCTCTGCCATGTCCCTCCCCACAGCCTGGGTCCAAAGTGCTTTTTGAAGGGGTGCTGCTCCACCAGCCTCTTTTGCCCACACCCTTTGTATTCCTGTATTTAAAAGAAAACCTAGCTTCTAAGAGAAATACACATATTAACTCCTCCCACACAATTTATGCTATGTGTTCTCTTTTTAAAGCACTTCTAAAAAGCTGTTTTTAAAAAGGTACAGAAAACTCACAGCCACTCGTGTCTTGGATCATCTTCAGAAAGACAACAGTTTGATGCTGTCTTGATAACGCATGCAGGAATCAGGCACTAGCATAAAGGTAAAGAAAGAGCATTGTAAAATAAAATAAAATAAAATAAAATAAAATAAAATCAAATCAAATCAAATCAAATCAAATCCTATCTTTTCAACCAAAGTGCCATTCTGCAGCTTTTGTGTCTCAGCAGTTTTGCAGCATATTAGATACACGTATATAATTATCACTATTCCTAAATAAAATGTAGGATTTTTTCTACAACTCCAGTATTGTGTTTGTGTTATGGGAATTCGTTATACCAGGATTTGTAGTACTATCACAAAGACACCTCACAGCTGAAGTGCATTCTTTCTGCCTCTCGTGCATCTCACCCCAGTTTGGCATCCATGGTAACTACAGAGCAGGGGGAAGCCTTGCCATCAGCGACTCTGATCCTGTGGAGCGAAGACTTGTCTTTCTGAGACCTTACTCACTGTCAACTAGGAGAGGTGAAGGAAGGATCAGACACTTATCTACTGGAACACAGCAGATTTAAAATTAAGTATCTTCTGGTTCTTATATCCACTTGTAGATACTTTTTCTTGGCGTGCACACATGCGTAGATACATACAAGTACTTATTTATTCATCGTACAGATGCGTATATGTATATAGAATATTTACCTTTTTACAATTGATTTCTTAATTGCTGGTAGGACTCAAGGAAAGGTTTCAATTTGGACATGCTCAAATGTTTCAAATAAAAAAAATCACGGCACTCCCCACAGCATGTTGGTAATTTTAAAGTTGCTTAACATATATCCACATGCAACCCATCCATCACTCAGGAATGCTGCAGGATCTCTAACACCGTGATGTCTGCCACGAGCTCCTGCCAATGGGGGCTGGCCCTTCCCTTGCCTGGTTTTACTTTTTGTGGACTGTTTATTTCCATTGCGTCCTACCATGGGGCATACCCTCTGTGCAGCTCCTGCCCGAGGCGGCTGGAGGCTATTCTGTCTGTTAGAATCTGGGACAGGGATTTCACTGGAGAACTGCATGTACCAGCGCACGCATTTTTAACAAGCAAAGACAAAAAATTACAATGAAATAAATCACAAATGTACTTGTTCCTTAAGGAGCACTGATGCATTCTGAACAGAGAAATCTCTGCATAATTGATAAAGCAAATCCTTTCGTTATTAAATTATCCACCTTCCAGATTTCACAGAAGACAGAAAGTTGTCGTTGTCGCTATGAGGCAAACCCTCCTCATAACCATTGCAGTTTGAGACCGAGCTCCCCCATCCCGTTGCGGCTGCCTGAGCAGAGCCTGAGCCGGAATCGCCGGGGGAGGATACCGGGACAGAGGGGAGGCTTCAGCCTCCGCAGAAGACAAAGGAGCCCCAGGGCAGCTGGGCAACGGCCCTGGCAGGAAAGTTTCAATTTGGAAATGCTCACAGCAGTGAGAAAGGCCCCACCAAGAGCCATCTGACTTACATTTTTTAAATGATCCCACTAAGGCCATTTGTAGAACCTAGAAAGTCCGCAGCCTTCCCTCAATAGGAATTAAGTTTTTGATCCCTATGGCTTTTCTGAGGGGGAAGGAAAGGGAAAGGTAACTTTTACAGAATCTGTTACGGTGTTTCTCCTTGCAAACTGGCAGAAACCAAAGCGAAGCATCCTATTTTATCTGGTTTGCCATGAAAGATATACTTACATGAAATATTAATAAAGGGGTATTAAGCTGCAAGTACACTCGAAGAAAATTTTAATTTCATCCCTTGCCAAACCAGAGACTCATTCTGCATGCTGGTAAGTGCCTCCCGAGGGTGTACAGCATTCCCTCTCCTTCTCTTCAGTGTCTGCAGGAGTTGATCAGCAATTGGCAGAGCTGGGCACTTATAGAAAAGTCCGGAACGTACGGCTGCAATCAACTCTGAATACTGTTTCTTATGTATTTACACGTGATGTTTAAAATAATTTAAAACTCTAGTTTGCAAGTGATCAAGATTTTTTTCTGCTAGAGGAAGCCTAGAAAACTCTTTAAGGATAACGTATTAATATTTAAAGTATCAAACATTTCTACATACTTTTCACATTTTATATTAAGTGTAACTGGATTCATCCTGTTACGAGGATCTTAAACTCAGTGGTCCCAGTTCTCAGTGCTTAGTACCTGCAGAGACCCTCACCCGGTCTGGATAAGCACACACTTCCCAGGAAATTTCTTGTTCCAGGGAGCGGCTGGGAACACAGCAGGGAAGGGAAAGCATGAACAGCTCCATTCTCCAAACATGGTTATCAATTAATACTTCATCTCCTGAGAACAAAGCTGACTCTTCCAGAAGTGGATCCTTAGCTAGGTAACGCTTGTTAGCAACTGAAATAAAATATAAATGTTCAGAGCCACATTGCTGTTGCAATATGGTAAAGGCCAGTGGAGGAAGAAAAGGTTGACTGGGGGAAGAAAGGAAATGTTAAGAGTCTGGAATTCCTACATGATCAAGGGGAAGAAGAAAATTTGTTTGGAGGATACTCCAGTGCACCTAAGTTAGGACCTACCCTCCCTGAGTATGCAAGAAGGCTGCGTACTCAGACATTTAAAGCTGGAACTAGTTGCCCAGACATGGTTGTCTCGTGCCGTCAGAGATGCCATAGAGGATTTGGGATATCCTCAGAAAACTTTCAAATGTAACAGAGGACTAATGGGAGACCTACAGCCTCCTGGAGCAGCAGCTGGAGGCCCAGTGGGACACCCTAAGGCATCTCAACTGGTTCTACATGCCTGTGTCTGGGCAATGGACTCAAGCACAAGGTAGTTTGCAGGCTCTCCCTCACGATTCCTAATTTTCAAATGTCACGAATCACAGGCCCTGGAATAATAAGATAGGTGTAACGTTAGTGTTAGAGTGAAGTAGAGATCATGTTTCTCATCTCTGGAAGGTAGGAGAGCTCTGATGTGAGGTCCTAGGACAGAGAGTGACTCCCAAGCCTGCAGAACAGCACGGTGGTAGAACCAAGAACAGACGGAAGGTTTTGCTGCATCCCAGTCCAACGCCACTCCCATTAGGCCATGCTGCCTTCCCAAACAGAAATATCAGCAATCTAAAGAAACCTATAATGAGTTTGCATCCCTAATTACTTTGGCGGAATACAGTTCTAGCTGAAAAGTTCTATTTTTAGAATATTTCCAGTAAGGATCCCGACATTTCTTTCCAGACACAATGTGTTTTCTGTTTATTTTAAAATAGAGGCTTAGTCTTCCACTTCCCTAAAAATAAAAATTAGCTGCAGTAAAATTAATTACTGCAATGATTTGCCCTTTGAGAGGCTGACTGCAGTAAATATAGAGCTACTAGGGTATGACAAGAATAGACAAGCTCACTCAGATGACCTGAAAACCAGTATTTGTCATTGGCCTGCCCGATGCGGACAGACCTTTATTTGGAGCAAATCAGTAACAGAAAGTGCAACAGAGGCATCCGAGGTAAGAATACTTGCATCTACACGCCAGAACTCCTGTACTCAGTTGCCTGGGGCCGAAGTGAATGAGCTCAACAGAAAGCCCTCTGCTATTCCCCTAGCAATGCACATGGCACCTTTGGTCAGCCCCCACCATGGGCGCAGCGTGGACAGAAGCTCAGAAGGTGCCTGGCTTGAAGGAGGTCGTTCAGAGGAGCCCACGGCTCTCCTTCCTGCTGGGCTTCATGGGAGTCATCTGCCATGAGCTTCGGTGTCTCTGTGGTCTGTAATCGCTGATGTCCTACAGAAGTCTAGATGCTCTGCACCTACTTACGCTAAAATTCTCACAAGCCATCTATATTTTGATGTAAAGATTCACTGTTTCAAATCTATTACATTTAAATAGTTGTCTTCACAGACAGAATAGCTGATTTTACAAGAAACAACTCTCTTCAATATGGAAACAGGCTTCTCTGATGGGATTTGCTGATATGGCTGGCTTATACCCGACTTCTTGCCTTCAGAACACCCATCTCACATCCTACAGTGATCTTTCAAAAATAACTGGGAAAATGAGCATGTCTGGTTTGAATTCTATGTTTGTTATTTTTAATCAGATTTTTAGAATAAGTACAGACTTGGTCGTTATGTAAGTTGTGCATTTGTTCTCACAACACAGTGTGAGATATTTATGACAATTTCTAATAATTTATTTGCGCTTTCAGGTAAAAAAGAGTGTGCAGAATTAAAATTTCAGGGTTAGTTTTAATTATTTGCATGAAGATAAAGAAACAGAGATATTATTAAAAATCTACACTAGAGGAACATTTAAATTGTGAAGTCATGCACTTGAAAGTATAAAAATACCAGCACTGTGGCTATGGGGGCAAATTAATTCTGGCTCTTGTATTTCTATCTTGTGTGGTTTCCTCATGGGTATGTTAAATGTGGGCAACAACTGACCACGCAATCGAAGGCTAAGGCCTTGGTCTCTGTATAACACCTATGCTCATACAGAGAGGTAGGTGGAGAAGTTACCTGAGGTTTTAAAAGCAGAGCAATGAGGCTAGCGCTGCACTGAGACAACCACCTCACTCCTAGCTGTAGAGAGAGCTCCAGCCCTGCATCTCCACTGCACAGCACCAATCAGTCTCAAGTACTAAGGGTTTCGTCAGCTGGACCACAACTAAAGCAGTGTTAGTGTCTGCAGAACTGACGTTTCCTGCTTTAGAAGGTGCAGCTCTGCAATCTACACATCACACTCTAAAGAACACAGCTTTTGCATATGTATACATACCTGCCAAAGCTTTCCAACCATGAACATTTGAAAAGTACTTCCTACGGTCTTGACTGCCAGGGCTAATTGCATTATCAACTGTCTGAAGGTTAATATTGCAGAAGAGAGAAGGTCTTTTGGGCAGCGCATGGTAGATACAGAAATCAGAGGGTGGGATGTCTGGTCCGGCTCTCTCCGCCACCTCGCTACCAGGAAGCGGTCACTCTTTGCACAGGAGATGATCTGCTGACATTCGTTCTCTTTTTTGTAATAGCTGCAAACTGGGCCTTACCTTTTCACCAGACTTGGTGAAGTTTATTTGATATGTGTACTGCCAGTCCTGGAAAAAAGGTCTGAGTTCATTTGTAAGCATCATACTAACAGGCTTTCTGCTGAGCTGCAGGTATTGCAAAGTTAAACTGAAATGGTGCTTTTGCTTACTGGGAAAATATAATGAAGAAAAATATGTTGAAAAACAACACAAGCCTTTAAAAAATGGAGAACATATCAGCCTAGAATGTAATGGCTTTATTGGAAGGTGTCTAAATTGCACTGCTTTTGTAACTCCTATTCCATTAAGTGGCATTAGGGCCAATGTAAAAGGATCCCTTGGTCAGTGTGATATTGATTTTGTTTGTAGCATTGTCTGTTCTCTCAGAAAAGGAACACTGATATCAACCAGTGGCAGCTCTTTGCAGGATTGATTCCTGTAAGAGAATTTAATGACACAGTGTCATTGGTCAGCTCCACAAGGCTTAGTTAGCCTCATTACTTCTCCACAGCCCAGTTTTTTACTTTTTTCTACTTCCATGTTTGCATGTATACTTACATCTAGCATTCATAAAAACCTGTTTTAAGTAACAGATCTGAAAGCTGTTGCTTATTTATCTGAACCAGACAGAATAAACAGCAGCCGTAGGAAGCTAGCTGCTTCACACTGGGGTGCCAGCGGGAGGGAAACGCTATAGGAGCTTGCCTGTATTCAGCACTGCCCTCCTGGGCAAATGTTTCTACTTTCGATACCTCTCCTGTTCATGCAATTCAACAGAGTGCCAATTGGAGTTTAACTGCGAGCAGCGAGTCAGCAAGCATCACAAAGACCGCACCACTTTGTCCCACTTGGAGCAAAGTCAGAAGCTGATGGTGAAATGCTACATTGATTTTCCAACCACGGGACCACCACCTGCAGGAAGAGACCGGATGAGAACATCACAGCAGATTAGCATGGGTACTGCTGTACAGGCCAGTGGAAAGCAAATATAATCTTCAAGTTCATCGGTAACTCAGCTTCTGTACTGTGACTGGTGTTTACTGGAATGTTTACGCCTTTCCTGGAGTGAGAAAGATCTTGTGTATTTATCACTGCTAAAAAAACCTTCAAACTGCAGTCATACAGAGATACAGCGCTGTCTCCTCCTAAGTGAAATAATTTGCACAGCCTCCCCCTCGTTCTCTTTGTGGGGCACATAAATAGGTTCTATACAGAGAGTCTCTTGAAAGAGTTTGCTTGAGGCAACTCGTAGATGAGGTATCAAGTCAAGGAAAAAAATAATCAGAAAGCCTATAACATATTGCAAGCCTGTTGCCTGAAGGCACTTAAATATAGGCAAAAAAATAGGTGACATATTTACACTCAGTCTCTTTGGGAAAGGGAGATACACTGGTATTTTATGAGATGTTAAAGGGATCTTTCAAAAATGCAGCTGAGCAAGAGTTAGAAATGACAAGTACCATTTTTTCTCTCCCTCTCAATTATAGCTAGTCTATATAGGTATTAAATAAAATCCGCTGCCTCATTCTCCTTTCATGCCACTTTTATTCCAGAGAAATCACTTTGATGGAGTAACTCTTTACTCACAGAACAGACGATGAGGAGACAACCAGCTACAGCATCATTACTATCACTCCAAGGCAGTGTCACCTTCCAAGTAGCACATAGCTTCAACAGAAAATCAAAGGCATCACATATATTGTCTGGCACCCTACTCTTCAAAAAGCTAAATCAACCTTTCTCACTGCTTAGTTAAGGTCTGAAAATAACAGAATAAAAAATACTGCTTTCACAATACAAATTAAAATGGGCAGCCTTTTGCAAGTATCACTTCTTGCTCAGAGGGTGAAAAAAAAGGAACTTAGGGAGAGACTTCCTACCCCTTCTTTCTCTGAATCAGTTCAGGCAAGCGAGCAGTGCAGGCTAGCTGGCACGCACCGTCCCTCCCCTCAGCAGGCAGCGCTGACAAGTACTCAATCCTGCTACGAGTTACCTTCCCCTGACGTACTGGGGAGGTTGCTGGGATCAGACATACGAAATACCAGCAGTTTTTCAAATGAAAGCTTTATGCAGACTGTGACAAAGCCCCACTAAGCACAATGGAATATTTACCTGACTACAAGCTGGGATGTTTGGACTTGGGGTGCTTTGGATCAGACCCACTGCGGACTAACCTTGCTTTTTACAAACTTCAGTAAAACGTGGTGGGATGTTTTTTTCCCCATTTTGATAAAGTTTGAGCTCCTAAAGGTAACCTACCCACATCTGCTTCTGACCTTCCAACTTCCAAAGCCAAGCCCAGTTTGTTACCTGAGGGAAGAGCTTAGTTTATTGGGGAGAGTTATACTTTTTAACACTATTCTACGATCACGCCTCTGCTTGCTGACATGCAGCCAGCAGGTCAGCCTGCAGCTCTCACCCCTCGGACAGTGTGGGAAGAGGCTGGCAATGAGGACCACCTCTATAGTAACTGCAGGATTGCGTGTTTAACTATGAAATCCTTACGCCTTTATCTCACCATGCAAATCAGACAGCTTTAAAATCAGCAAAGTCATATTCACAAGGATCCAGCTGCACGTGTTACGTGCAGGGTTGACATTTCCAACCAGAGTCTTCAAGCTGGCCATTGTCCATTCAGCTGAAACGAATTATCTTCTGTCACGGTGGCTGACCAGGTTTTAGCCAAACACACAAGTTCGCACCTTTTAATTCTTAATCACAGTACAGCTGAGTGGTTTGGTCCTACCAGAACACCAGACACTATTTCCAACGGTACCTGAGCTAACACTGAGAGGAGACCAGCAGTCATAGCTCCTTACTCTGTTAGTTTTTCATCAGAGATGCAAAGCCTTTCACTGGATCCTCACCCTTACCTAGCAGTGCAAGCCACCTTCAAACGAGATGGAAATTGTCACCCTAAATTCAGTAAGATTTCAGCAAGTCCTTTGCCTCAGAGGTTTATTTTACTATTAATAAGTGGGGTGCACAATGGGCCAATCTGCCCACCGCACACTTTAAGTCTGGGGGTAGCAAAATAGGAAATGTAACATCTCTTTGTAAGTGACAGACTAGCACATATGACCATCAGCGTGGTGACTGTAACCACTGAACACCTCCTGCTGTAGAAGCAGAGCTGGGAGGAAATGCACAAGATGGCTTTGTAGGACAGCAGCATAAGGGGGCACATTTCCAGGTCACGGTGTGTGGTTCAGCCTCTTGACTTCCATTATTGTTAATGGGAAAAACACAGCTATGTCCCTACGCTCAAGATGCAGCCCAAGAGGATATTTCTGCCTGTAAACACTGCGATTTAGTACATAGCACTGCATCCAGTATTCCCACCTCTGCCTTCATTTCATCAGCACAGCCACTGCCATATGCCAGCTTTGCAGCAAGACAAGATTTATGGAAGCTTTATTTTTGCACTCATTTTCCCCAGGTTGAAACAGAGGCAAAACCACAGCTTTTAGGTGAAAGGGCTGAGTAAATTTACTGGAAAGTGCTAAAGAAAGAAAGAAAGAAAAAAGCACCTGACACGGTAGGAAGGAGCTTGGGGGGAGGGCTGGAATAGGCGACATTTTTCACCTCTTCATATACCGGCATGCAGGAAAGTATGTCAGTCCAAAGTCTTATAATATGTAAACCAGTATTAAAGAAATTTACGTCCTCATTAATGTGCTTTACACTTATTATGCCACATTGCTCTTTCCACTTGCTTCTCAGTCACAGGAAGCCATGTTGTGATGTTCCCCTTTAGCTGCCATCAGGTTTTGTTCTGCTGAAACTAATGTACTGTCGCTTGCAGTACTTGTGTGGTGGAGCAAAGTATCAGGCTCTGGCTATGAAAATAAAAGAAAACTAGAAGAAAGGCCAAACACAAGCCAAGGAAATTGTTGCATTTCTTTAGAACTGTGCTATAGTACAGATAAAAACTTTTTAAAAGAGGCTCAAGGATGGATTTACTGCAGTAGCCTGGAGAGCAGCTGCATCTTCCCTTTCCTTCCTAGCACCTGCTCTTGTAGGTGCCCTCACTCCTATTGCACAGGAAGGCTCTACAAGCCCCCTCCGCCCCCCATCACATCCCCATCCCCATCCTCATCCTCATCGCCATCCCCAATCCCAACCCCATCCTCTTCCCCATCCTCTTCCCCATCCCCTTCCCCATCCCAGCTCCGGCTGTCTCTCAGCTGCAGCACTGAAGTCCTGGCGGGGAAACTCCCGCAGTCTGCCTCAGGCTCAGCCTCATCTGATCCGACATTTCTTCCTACTCCACGGAATGGACTGCCAGCCCAGATGACATAAAAAGTAACAAGCAAACATTGCCTCTCTGCTGGCTTTTTGTGGCCTTGGTGTTGGGCTCCTTCCAGAAAGCGAAGACAAAACTGTCTCTAACCAGGGAACTGGCAGGCAAAGGATCTGCCGTCATTCAGAGCCGTATCAAATATAGGTTTTGCTGTACATTAAAATTGTGCCGTGACTGGAGATCGCAGCCAGCAGCAGCTCGTAGAACCGCTGGGCTATATCTGTATTTTGCCCCAACTTGCCTTGTGGGAAGCTCAGTAGAGTTTATCCAGATGCTGTGCAGAACCAGAGCTAGCTTCCACTTTCCCTCCATACCCTCCAGAGGATCCGGTACTGGCCGAGCAAGCAGAGTCCCGTCTCCAGTGTAGCCTGGGGTTCCCTCCCCTGGGCCCTCCCCACGTGGGAGCCCGCAGATTAATGAGCGGAGAACGGGGCACTGCTGAGTGCCTGCTGCTTCGCACATCGCTTTCCTCCCTGGCAGAGGGAACGTACCGGAGACACCGCAGTTCCACGAGCCTCCATCTCCAGTTTTAGTACCTCGCAGCGACTGTGTTACATGCAGCTGGGTTTCAGAAGAAACCAGCAGATAAAGCCGCAGGGGTACAGGAGCTGCCTGTACTCAACTCCTAAGGTAACCCAAATTTTTTTAAGACCAGAATTAGCACCAACTCTCAGTGAGAGCAGCAGTATCTATGATCAGGCAAGGGACCAACTAATGACCAAATGAGGTCAATTCTTTTTGATGGCAGCCTGCAAAAAACTCCAGAGAACTTTAAAGTACTGCCAGTACCGGCAGAGCTTATAACAGATGTATTGCAAAATAATCAGAGGTTTTGTTGGTAATTAGAAGGGAAAAGACAGTCTGCATGTATGGATGTTTCTGGAAATGAAAAACAGAATGCTTCATACCCTGCTCTTGTGGTAATTTTTTTTTCTGGTCTGTTAAAAGCTTTAAGAGCAGCTGCTGTACAGTCACTAGAACTGGCTAACAGCACAAGACTGGGTGAGGAACTGGAATAAATTAGCGAATGCTAAAATAAATAAATAATGGTATATAGTAAATTAGACACTCCTCAAAAAAAAAAAAAAGGCTAAAAAAAAGAAGTTGGATCTTTCTTAAATTGTATTGCATTTGACCAGTACTATTTCCGTGGCTTTGGAGAGTGGTTTTTGTTGGAGCAGATGTAAAGCCCTTTCACTCTAAACTACATTCATGCATAGGACTGAACTTTCTCTTTCCCATCCTGCTTTTCTCTGTTTTTACCCCAGTTCTGAGCAAACAGAAGCACAAAACTAACAGCTGCAACATCTCTCATCAGTTCTCCGGTGACACAACTTGCAAGGCAATGGAGAGCTGGTGCAATCCCTGCTCCCCTCTGAGATGCAATGTGCCGACCCAGCGCAGCTGCACTGCATCTCCTGAGCGGCACCATCATTTCAATCTTATCAGATTAATGTATTTATACCTCCAGATCATTACAGATACCTACAAAAACAGTATAACTAATTAAACCAGCTTAATATAAATCAACATGCACACACACACACAAATTTCTTTAAACAATGTCAATTTTAAAAATCAGTGCCAGTAAAAATCTCCCTCACTGCTATGAACTCTGGAACTCGACATGGCCTTAAGGTGATCTGCAGCAGAAGTATACATCCTAACTACATTTCCTTACCTAAGCAACACTAAATAACAGGGTCTACAGAGAAAGCAGAACTTATTTCAAGTTAACAGTTTACCTTTTAATGATTTCATGGCTTTTTAAAATAACAGAGTGACACGTCTGTGTGTTTCTGACAGGTCCCTCAAACAAAACATGAGGATGGATGTGCTCTCTCTTGTGGGAGAAGCCCTCCTTGCCTTTCCTTTCTCCTCACACCCAGCCCTGTACTGAAACGGTGATCAGACCACTCTGGACAGCCCGCTCTGATTCTTGTCACTGCCACTTGCGCCAACAGCTTCCTCGAGCCAGGCTGCGTCCCAGGAAACCTGTGCCATTTGAAGGGCTGAAGTGACCTGGTAAAGGATAAAACTGCTGCCACAGGTACCCTGAGCAGGACGTGTGCTGGGTTTCTTTCTGGACCATAAGACACTGAGACTGGACTGTTCTCCAGTGTGTCTTTTCTCCCTGCGCTTTCTCAGAGAAACTTTGGGCAATTACTGTTTCATGAAACGATGCTTGCTCAAGCCTGCTTTTATTTGCACACTATATCTCAGTGCCCTTTTCTCTCTCCTCTTCTGTTCAATCTGCAAAGTGGCTACGAGAAGGATTAATGAAAAGGCATTAAAGAGACAACAGGCCCTTAGAAAGCTGGTGACACCCAGCTCATTTCTGCTGACCTGTGCAGTCCAGGAAAATGCCGTGGCCAGCACCAGGCGAAGACTGAGGCAGTTCCTTGGTGCTCCATCTGCATAGCAAAGTCCAAGCTGGTGCACTGCTGGAAGCAGTAGGGTCATATTGTAAAGGGTTTACTTGTCCTGCTGCTAAGAAATACTTGTCCTCTGAGAAAAGTCTATGTGCCTGGCTAGCTGCTGTCCGGAGATCAGGATGAGACTATTGCACCTTTTTGGCCCTGACCAAAATGTTCTGGTTTATTGCACTTGGCAAAGCAGTTTTTATTCCAAATGGGACACCCCTCAGCTACAGCAATGGACCTTGTATTACTCATTCAGCAGCAGCAACTCTCACAACGATTTCTTCAATATCTGCCTGAAGTTGGCTGTAGTTCTCCCAACTGTAACTTCAATCGGCACAGTATTTTCTAGATTTGATTACTGCAATGCTCTCCATTTTGCTGCAGAACTGCAAATTGTTTGGTGTGTGAGTAAAAGATCCTCTCCTGAAACATAAAGGAGCACAGAGGCATGACAACAGGAGGGGGAACCCCAATAACAGCACCAGGGCAATGGAGCACCCCGACCCAGCTGTTCCCAGGGCCATCATGGGAGCTCTTCATTTCAAAAGCTTTCAAACCAGGTAGTACAACAGAAATGATAAAGAATTTTATTGTGAGAATAATTTCTAATTTTCTATAAGACAGCTCACTGTCCCTTTTTCAACAAGTATGTTGAAAGTATGGACTGAGATTATGTTTTTCTCAAGTCCTCATCCCTGTGCTATGTGGAAATTCAGCATGTAAGGACACATTTACCACATCACTTAACAGCTAAGCTGAAAAAATCTACGTATAATTGCTATTCTTCCTCCTACTGTAAGTTATTACAAGTTCTGCTTATTGAAAAGAAAGCTGGAAGTACTCTAATAAGAACATCTATATTTATTTCTGTGATCAAGCATTTATAGTCTGAAAGTACTGAAGATGAGGAACTTTTATCCTATTAGGATAATCACCCAATTCTTTGTAAGGTTTGGTATCCTCTCCCCAGTTGGGTAGCTTAATTGGCAAATTAAGCAGAAGTACATGGCCAACAAATGCAAGGAAAGACTCCTTTTTTAACAAAAGTGAGAAATGGAGAGTGATGAGGCAAAAGACTTTTCTTACATAGTTAGGGACCTCCAGACAGGATACATAAAAGGGGTGGCTTTCAACTTATTTAATGTTTGGCCCAAATTGATCTTTCATCCAACATACATCTGAGAAATGCATTAAAGTTATTTTTACAATGCTTGCTGGAGTTTTATATTCTGCCCTTTTTCAGCAGCAAAGCAAATGTCAGCGCTGTGAAGCTCTGGAAGCTCATGCTGAATGTCAGAAACACTGAGATCTGTAACTTAGAAGCCTTGAACTTTTAGACCATAGGAGCCTTAATGCCTGGCAACTGCACACTGGGTTATAACTTGGAAAATGTCAGAAAAGGATGAATTGGGATTCCTCATAATGCAGGTAGTGAAGAAGTATGTCCAAAAGTGACATATAAAGCCCCAGGGCAAATAAAGCCATCCACATGCAGTTGTTGCCAGCTGCTTCACAAAGAGATGCTCGTACCTGCTGTAATGGAAGTCAGAAGTCTAGCAATTTGAAATGGCAGCCACAGGTGATGGGAAAAGGAATTTTTTGGTTTTTTTTTTTCAAACACCATCTGGAAACTATTGCAAGAAGAGCCACAGTTAATGATGAACCTAGTGATATACCGACTTTATTAACCACACTACACATGGCACACAAGGGGTTAGCCAGAACTAGTACATTAGAACCAGGTTGAGTCATCACTTACTTTTGCCCACAAAAACAGCAGTTCACCACTGGACACTGCAAGAGAGCGAACATTTGCTTTTTCATGAAAGGGATGATCAGTCACCTTTGAAATATCAAACAAATTCCTACTTTGCCTCAAATGATAAACTTGTACCCATCAGAGGGCGAGGAGATTCCCTTATTTAGATGTAAATACAACTTACATATCTCTGTATGTGCCAAAGGTCCAGAGGAAGTTTATCTAGCATTGAAGTCAGCCCTGCTTGGAGCAGGAGGTTGGATTAGGTGACTTCCAGAGGTCCTTTCCAACCTGAAGCCTTCTGCAGCTCCTGTCTTGTGCAATTCACACAGGCTCCTACCCCACTCCCACCAAATGTAATGGTGAACACCTACTGAATTCCACGGTGCACACTCAAACCCTCAGAGTCTGGTTAACACTCAGCCAGGCAGACTGGCTTTGGCTTCTGAATTCATCGTGCCCCAAATTTCTGCCTCCTGCATCACCTCGGGGTTGCAGTGGGAGGAAGGACTGGGGTTCTAGCTATCAGCAGGTATCAGAATTCCCATAAACAAGGAGAGACTGTACTGACTGTGGAGTTCACTGAAGTGGCATGTTGAAAAGATTAACAGAAGCTGCGGTTCTGCAGGAAATGCTACAAAAGCATGGCAGTCTCACCTAGCTCAGTCAACACTCAATCCAGAAGACAGGTTTCTCATAACCAAGGTAAGGTCAAGTCTTTTCCTCCCATTTGGACCTTAAAATTCCACTTCTTAATGCAAGCTTCCCCTTCCAAACATTGGCAGGATAGCTTGGGAAAAACTAAGCCTTCCAGGAAAATTATTGACTACCTTCTCTTGTTCTCGAATAGGGCATAAACATGCAACTGCATCACCTGGAAACGTGTTTCTCAGATTTAGAGACTTCTGCTTATTTCAATGGAGACACTTAAACCACTTTAACAGGTAACTGATAGTTTAGTTTGTGTGACTACTGAAGGACAGTGGGAGAATAACTGCTTCCATATGACACAGGAAACAGCTTTGCATGATAAATTGAAAGCTGATACTGGCTCCTTTTGGATTCCACCAAGGGAAACTTCCAAAGGTGAGTAGGCAGAACTGACATTTTAAGTTGTGTCAGAGTCAATTTACAGCAGCAATATGAATCTGTGACTGTATCACATATAAAACATGAAAACTGTACTTATATGTACACAGAACTGCCCTGTTTTATCTTGAAAATGGGTATGTATCTATGCTGCCAGAAGACCATTACATACACTATTCATGCAGACCACAATTGTGTACTGGAGCATAAATGTCACAGCTTAACAGCCAGTTGACAAGGAATGGCTAGCAATCTTTCCCTTCTTTCATTACAAGCATTCAACCTGCAGTAGTAGTTGTGACATTTTGCCCCTTAAACAAACACTGATCATAGAAAATAAAAGTAAAGCTTGGCAGTTTTCCTTAAAGCTCATGTTCTTACATGAGATAATAGCTGTCCCTTTGCTGGATCCAATTCAGTCTGCCATTCTGCAAATGGCAGTTTGGGCAATTCTCTCTCACAGCTTGTCTTCAGTGTTGAACCCAACTCTAGTCAGAAATCAGTGCAGATTATGGGCACTAAC
Source organism: Balearica regulorum gibbericeps (assembly GCF_011004875.1). NCBI lineage: Eukaryota > Metazoa > Chordata > Aves > Gruiformes > Gruidae > Balearica > Balearica regulorum. The sequence goes on along the minus strand of NC_046192.1, from coordinate 28,214,541 downwards.
AACAAGGTTAACTAACATGGCAAACCAAAACACCTCCCAGCTGAGGAAATCAGTGATCCTGCTGTTCTTGACATGCTGCTATCGGCGTGGCAAGGAACAGGCAAATGAGGGGTCTGTGCTTGGAACAGACCATAGTCCTGCAGTCTGATAACTGAAAGCAAACCCCAACTTTTACGGCAGTGGTGGTACATTCAACAGGACACCCCTTTAGGTGAAAGAGTCACATAGCAAGACTGGCACGCTCTCTATTAATTTTAGACAGTATGTCCTTAAAGCCTATGGTTTTTCTTCTCCCAAGCTGTGAAAAGCTCTGTTGGATTCAGTACAGTGCACCGCAAATGTGAGAGAGCAGAATCAGAACCTCTGTGCAAAGAACTACACAAGCTGAGGTTACAGACACCTCTAACAAGTCTTTCAATCGAAGCACTAATGTATTAAGACTCCACATTCATTTTTCTCTCAGAGCTTCCTAAAACTAATACATTTCTCAGAATTTCTTCTTCCCAGAAACTGTCCACAATCTAAAGGAAAGGGATGAACAATACAATATTTAGAATCTTTTTGTCTGATCTAATAGGAATCTTTGTGCCCAGATTGAAATCTACATTTCACTGTGGATTTACTATTCATGTTTGGTTTTGCAGTCTTCTTTTTTCCCCTACCCAAAATGTAAGCATGATGAAAAAAGTCACCAGATGCTTGGAAATACTCTTTAAAATGTAATCTTTTGGAGTATTTTGGAGAGAAAATTCCTATTCATTAAGATGAATTAACATAATTCATACTGAATTCTTACCATATACAGATAATGCAGGTGCCCACAAAATGACAGAATCACAGAATGGTTTGGGTTGGAAGGGACCTCAAAGATCATTTAGTTCCAACCTACCTGCCATGGGCAGGGACACCCTCCACTAGCCCAGGTTGCCCAAAGCCCCATCCAACCCGGCCTTGAACACTGCCAGGGAGCCAGGGGCAGCCACAGCTTCTCCGGGCACCCTGTGCCAGGGCCTCAGCACCCTCACAGGGAAGGATTGCTGCCTCCCATCCCATCTCCATCTCCCCTCCTGCAGCTTCAGGCCATTCCCCTTGGCCTGTCCCTCCCTGCCCTTGTCACCAGCCCCTCTCCAGCTTTCCTGGAGCCCCTGCAGGGACTGGAAGGGGCTCTAAGGTCTCCCCGGGGCCTTCTCTTCTCCAGGCCAACTCTCTCAGCCTGTCTTCAGAGGAGAAGTGCTCCAGCCCTCAGATCATGATCATCATAATAACTATTAAAACCCTATGATTAAGAAGACAAGTGATAAATTATTGCAGGATCAGAATCTGCAAATAGGTGTGTGGTTACTAAAATATACAATGTTAAGTATGATTTTTACTAAAAGTAACTACATTACCAATAGAACTAATAGTAACGTCCATGTAAGTAAAAATTACTCCTATTTTTCTGCAAGGTAATTCTTACGATCAGAAAAACAGAAGGGCAAATTCATATTTTACCTGCCGAGGGGTCCTCTCTGATTTACTCCTGCACCATTCCCAATCCGCGAGTTCAGGTTTATGGCTTTCTTCATGAGACAGCCTCCTTTCCGGTCCCTCAAAGAACGCGGGCTTATCAAAGCCGCCGCGCTCTTGCCCGTGCAGGGCTGCGGGTTGCTCGGGCTGGAGCCGGTCGCTGCTCCGCTCCCGCCCGGCCGCGGGGCCCGCCGGGGCGCCCCGGGAGCTGTCCGCCACGGCCGTGGTGCTGAACGCCGCCGTCCCGGAGCGGGGGGGATCGCCGCTTCCTCGCCCGGGTTCTTTGGAGTTAGCGCAGTCGTAGCTCACCAGGTTGTGATAGGAGGGAGATTTACCGTCACCGTCGCGGTGGTGGTGGTTTTCATGGGATATTTTGTAGATTCCATAACCTTGCTGGAATGACAGGTTGAATTCGAAACCCCTGCGTCTGGCTAAACAGCAAGGGAAGAAATGTCATGTTAAAAAGAGTCAAAACCAAGATGAAAAATGAGATTAGGTATAGAATGAAAATGACGTTCTAAACCATGGAATAAATTATTTAACTACTGCTAGAAACAGACAATTTTCTATCCAAAAAAAGAATGAATTGTTGAGAAGAAAGGCTTCTCAGATAGTATGTTATTATCCTGCCTTCTTAATGAATTCAGAAATTACACATTCCAAACTTAATGGGTTCCCAGAAACTGGTAGATTATCTTCCATTTTCAAAAATACACAATATATGATGTTTTATGGCATACACACAAGAAAAAAATACTTAAATTTTGTAATACTCTTTTTTTTTTTCCTCACAGCCTGTTTCAGCTATATTCCTGAAGGTGAAAAATTGTACAAAATGATAAAACATTTCTGAGAATCTGTAACTAACCTTCAATATCAGTAGTCAAGAAAGAAAAACAGAATTCTACAATAAAAAATAAATATTTGAAGTATTTACACAATGAAATTTTTATATAGTCCCCATTCTAAATTCAGTGCTCCAACTAATCTTACACAGTAATTGAACAATTAAATAAAAATTCTCAATCATTATTTATACTCTTTCATTCTTCCTCCTAACACAAATCACCTGAGATTCTTCATCCTCCCCCTTTTCACCTTACATTAGATAGTAACTAAAGAAGTGCCTTTAATGAAATCATCTTCCCACCAAACCTGTCATGCTAAACTATAAAATAAAAGGTATGAGGACACATCTGTACAACCTCTATTTCTACTCCACAGTTTGTGTGCTTACTAGATCATATGTAATTCTGGGTGAAATTCTGACCTTAGCAGTCATTGCATTAAAACTTGAGAATAGTCTTCAGTACAAATATCTGAAAATCACAGATTTCTTTTAAATAATTTTATAATCACTAGTTTTCCATCTGTTGTACATTCATCTCTCTAAACAGCATTATTAAACACATCTGAAATAAACTGACTTCTTCTGGGAAAGCAGTTCAAATGGCATCAGTCACAACACAAGCCATTCTGCACTTGGAGAACTATGTTCAGAGCAAGTGAAAGTCATGAATAAGAACGGCTTTTCTCCAGATTCCAGAGCTTGCTTTCTCCCTGAACGTGCAGTGAATGTCAGGAATTCATCCACTGATGTCAGAGGACTTTCACTCCTGAGAATGGGAAACCCAGATCCTCAGAATTATTTAGCTCTTAACTTTTGCAACTTTAAGTAGATGATCCTTCCAAATGAACTATTCTATTCTATTCTATTCTATTCTATTCTATTCTATTCTATTCTATTCTATTCTATTCTATTCTAATTCTAATTCTAATTCTAATTCTAATTTTCTAAAATAAAACTTGCCAGCACTTTCAATTCCCCTTGTACTAGGCCTCAAGGGACAAGTGTATCAAACTCTAGCACTGCAACTCTCACTTCTGAAAGATCAATGCATAAATCTATCATTTCTATATATGAATATAACCGCAGCATTATAAATAGGAAATTGAAATTATTTTTCTGTTATTCTTGATAATAATTATGACTGTAAATAAAAAAATCAGCTATTACTCTATCTTCCCTCCTTGTAGGCTTCCCTACTGATATTTTTACCAGAACATATTTATTACACGTCAACAGAGATCTAACAGATCCAGATGTATTTAATATCCTGTGGCAGATTTCTATCCTTCAAACTTTCCATAATTGCCTATGGTTGAACAGTTGATTTTTTTTAAGTTTGTACATTTTCTCCTCCAAGAAAGCAAATATGTATGAAATATACACATAGATTTGTGTGTAATGAATGTAAATTAATCACTAATAAAGATACTGAACTTATATCAGTAGGTATAATAAGCTTCAATAAACCATTTTAATAACAAATAGTTCTCTCAGAAGAACACTGGAAACATATTTTCATTTGTAATTCACAATGCAATCCCTCTGTGCACACAGGTGAACATTGGAGATGAGGTATTTCCTATGTAACCGTGGGCAGGAAATTTAGAGGAAAGCATTAGGCGGGCTTTTAGCCACAAACGTGACAACGGTATTCACGTTCGCAGGAGCCTAAATTGTTTTTCACTAGACATAAGTTCATGGAGTGATAGCTGTATTTCTTTGTCTCCTGCTTCTCTGACTGAGTATTACCACAGGATCGTGTTCTTTAGGAAAAGAACAGAAGTTGTGTAACTGCGGGAGTTGGGCTGTGGCAGCCAGCGTGTGCAGGGATTCCTCCAGCTGGTTTCACGTGCAGGCCCAGAGAAAAACAGGGCTTTAGGAGATTCCGAGAAGGTTACCAGCAAAGGTCTGGCATCCTCTGTTACACCAAGGTGATCTTTACAAACTTGAAGGGAAACGTTTTTAGGCAAAAACTGTGTAGGAGTTCCTCAGCTTTCTGCAAGCGGCATGAATGCGCCGAGGTACAGGCCCATCCTACAAATCACCTTCTTCACCATTTGCTTATTGGTGTCGCTGTGATTTCTGGTTAGTAGCAACAGTGCAGGTGTACAAACAATAGCTCTTAGAATTTGCTCACAATTTTCATGGGGTTTTCCCCCCATGACATTAAACATGTCTAGCATGGTCCATGTATTTGATCAGTAAGATTGTGGCAGATGCATTTTCCCAGGGTAGGAGAAGAGAACGAAACTAGGATTCAGAGTCTGTCAGACTCTGCCAGAAGATCTGACAGTGACCTGGGGAAATCAGCCAAGCTCCTGTGCCTCAGTATCCACCGTTCCCATCCAGCTGTCTTGCGTGAATGTTGAGAGTCTCATTTATTGTCCTGAATAATGTCTATATAATTCAGGTACATGATTTCAAGTTGTACAAAGTACTGCTACTGACACTAACTTCCTATCCTTTTTACTACAAGATACATTCCAGCTGTGCGTCACCCTTCCATACTTACTTTTGAGTTCTTCTGAAGACACTGCATACGAATTCCTCCTGCAATTAATGATGCAGCCACAGGGCAGGTGGATCCAGCGTTCTGACAGGACAAATACTGGGGTGACTGTGGCAGCCAGCAAAGTCAGTAGGAAGCTAAGGGTCTCGAATGAAAGGCTTTGAAAACCAGTGATGTGCTGGACAACCATTTGTATCTGAAAGGCAGAGCATTTTGAAATATAAATCGCTTCAGGCACATGAGATACTTCCAGGAATAAACAGAACATCTCACTATGAATATGACACAAGCAAAAGACACAGGTTGTCATTAATGTTTGCTGAGCCTAACAATTTTGTTTCTAACAGAGAGTGGAGAAAACACACTGACAGAGGCTTTCCTCCTCATTCTGCATTTCTCAGAAAACCCTTGCTTAAGCTAAATATAGATGCCTGAGCACTACTAAAACAAGCAACTCGCAACCCAAGCAACTTAGAAGAGCCTGCTAGCTCAGTCTTTCCTGCACGGTATTGAGGAACCCCAGCTCCTGGTGGGGAATGGGAGAGAGAACTTGGCCCCACACAGGGCTGTGCTGCAGATGCTCTGTAACACTCTCCTTCTGCGGAGAGAAGCTCAGGTGCTGAGTCTATACGCTTCCTAAGAACAGGATAACACTGCCCCAGACCCATGTTCCCTGTTCTCAAGATTCCTTCCTAACTATACACGAATGTACTTATTCCCAAATACACTAGTGCATGCACATGGACGGCACTCCCTCCCACCCCACCCCACCCCCAACGCCACAGAGATGACAAAGATGCAAGCAAACCTCATTTTTCTAACAAAGTCCTATTTTTTAACTAGTCTGGCAAAGGACGTGGCTCACAGCTGTGAGGAGGGGCAGCAGAGCTAGCTTAGTATAATTCACAGACCCCATAACGCCGAACAAATGCTTGTCAGACAGCTGGCAATGCAACAGGGTGGACCTTACTCATCCCTGTATTCAGGTGATACAAATGATGTGATGATAGAGTAACATACTGATGAATCAGGCTCTGCCAAACCTGCTGAAAGCCAGTTAAATTCATGTAGTGACACAGACCTGCTTAAAAGGACTTCTGCTGGCACAAACTATACTACACGGAACAATTGCAATGGCTACTGTTCATTTGTTTCAATACATGGCACACCAACTCACATCCCATTTAAATGTACGTAAACATTAGAAAGTAAAGCAATCTGACGATTTACCATCATCGGAAGCCAGAGAATGACTTTTGTCAATGCAAGAATCAGTGAGAATCGTTTCTGGGCGAAGCCCACGGTGAAGCTCCTGCTCTGTATGCTGTTCATGGATCGGGGCTCGAGTGCACTGCTCTCAGCCACATCTTTCCTAAAAACTGCCTCCGAGCTTGGACAGGTGTTTTGGAAATGCTTCAGGGTTTTATCGACAGGGTCCACCGGCGACATCATAGATGGGGTAGCAGTACTGCAGCCTGCAGGTGTCCCAGGGGTGACGTAGCCTCGAGAGATTTCCTGGTAATCAATGTGCAATAGGTGTTGCCCATCTGAGCACAACAGCTGGTAAGTTAGAGGGACAGACAGCACCGTGAGGAGGCAAAAGCACAGCGAGTAGACAATAAATAAAAACAAGATGTAGGAGCTGGCACAGTCAGTAAAGCAGCCCCAGGAGGTAGGGATGTACTTGCCCCAACCACAGAGAGGCAAAATGCAGATCAGCAAACTGACAATCCAGATGGTAAGAATGGCCCATACCATGCTCACTCGTCGCTTGGAAGTGCTGCAGCTCATTGTCTCAGTTTTGTTGATGGTATAGAAGTTATAAGAAACTATAAGAGACCCTTTCAGGTTGCTAGAAATGCCCTGGAATAAATATGTAAGTGCTGAGGCGGTGCACAGAGGCTGGGGGAGGACATCACTTGACCACTGGCTGAGCATGAAAATAATCACTGGCACAATGCTGACCAAATCATCTATTGACAACGAGGTCACGATCATTGAAATCGTGGTTTTGTTTTGCATTTTCAGCAGGGAAACTAGTGAATAAATGCTGCCCAGGAGTGCTGTGAATGCAATGATAAAAGTCAAGCAGAATAGAAAGACATTCAAAGTTCTCTGCTCGCTAGGCTTATCCATAATGCTATGATTTTCAGCGAAGAAGCTTGTCCCATTGAGTGACAAATTACTAGGCGTTACCGACATCGTCCTTGGCAAATTTCTTTCTTTGCCTTCTCACTGACTCTGCAAGTTTTCACTAGCTGAAACCAGAACTGTTAGCTCCACATCACAAGTTTCTTTGTTTTCCTAGACTCTCTTTTGTGGCATCTGAGGAAGAAATATTCAGGTGAAAGCACCCTTGATAACCAGGACAACTCATGCTCTCGAAAAATCAGGCAGCAACGAAGTATCAAAGGTACTGAAAAAAATGCAATTCTTCATAATCCTTTCAGTACTGGAAGACAGTTAATTTAGGCTCTTCAGGTAATAACATGCCATTCACTTTCGACAGATATCAGGCAATGTGCCTTACTCACGAGTTCAGTTGAAACGAAGGCAGAATATCAGGGATGTTCAAGCTCTAGTAGCTCAGGGAGAAACATAGTAGAAACGAGAGGCTGTTGGATTCACCCTGCGCTGTTCGGAGCTGCAGGAGGGAGGAGTCAGATGCAAGCAGGATAGCAGAGCCGGAGGGGGGAGTGAGGATCTTCTCAGACCGAGCTGCCTCTTAGCTGGATGAGAAGACTGAAACAGTGTCCCTGCTAAGCCACACCTCCGATGCTGACACTGAAATCCAATGCAAATACTCAGATCTGATGTCAGCCGTAAATGTCATTCCCGTAAAGCCCATGGCTGCTCCAGGGCTGTGCATCACGAGCAGGAGTGCTGCTTTTATTCTTTCGCACTTCTTTACTCAAGCTTAGCAAGGGGAAAAGCCGCAGGAGCCTTTTACGAACATGAAACAGAAGGGGTGTGTCTGCTCTGCCTTTCTGTACTCCTACTCCCACTGCGAGTGTGCCTGTGTACGTGCACACGCTGCACATGGGCGCTAACTGTGGAGTTACTTTGGACAGCCTTGCATTAAGACAGGTAACTGCCAGGCGTGTTAGCCAGGGGTTGCCTGCCTATGTGGTATCTCAACTCAGTTTGGGGTTTATAAAACTTTAATTCCCTGCGTAATTCAAATCTGAACCACATCAAATGCTGACTGTCTGCTCTGGCCGAATGCACGGGCAGAATCACAACCAAGTGCATTTTGGCACATTATCAATATTTTCTCTTGAAAAAGTGCAATACTGGTGAAACTGATAAGCAGACAAATTTTCCAACACTCAGATGTTAAGCGGACAGATAGGTTCAATGCAATCTCCTTGGAGGGCTCTGCCTCTCTATTCTTTTTGGCATCATTTTGAGTTCAAATACATGATGGGGATGCAGGACATATATTTTCTGATTAAGGGTAATATTGTAAGGCTGCTGCAATTACTTGCTAGTCTGGTAACATTACAAATCCACTCAGAAATCTGTGTTATTAACAACCCGATCCTCGCTCAGTTCTACCCACTTTGAAACGCATTAGCTGCGACAAGCCAAGAGCTGGATTGCTCGTGTGTTTTCCTCCTGCCAGGAAGGAGGAGTGGTTGGAGGCAGTGATTTCCAGGTGATGGAGCCTCGAACGGGACAGTGGAAGAGAATGTATGGCTGCAGCTGTATGGTGTGACAAGAGTCCACAATACAAGGATCAGAGCTAAGGGCAATGACAACTTACCGAATAACCCCTCCTTCATTTCCGATTTCCAGGCTGCCCTGCCATGGCACAGGGAAGGCTTATGCCCCAAAACAGGCTAGGTCTTCTAGCCAAGCCCACGCATACAGCCACAGAACTGTCCTCATTGCAGGACTTGTCGTAAAGCTGTGCTCCTCCTATGCAGCCTGACCGGGAGCCTTTGCCTCTCCATTCTCCCATTCACATCGCAGCTGCCTCTGTTTTGAGGATTCTGCATTATTTATCAGGACCAACTGTCAACCCTCATGTCAGAAATGTGAAAAAGAGAGGAGCATCCATCCTGCCTTCCACATAGGCGTGTTCCTGGATCTGGACCATCCATCTGGCCTTTAACTGTACAGGATTTGACTTGGTTTCTGTGATTTATCTGTCCTGCTGGACAATTGATCGTTAATCTGTGCTGTGCCAGCTAAAGGCCAGGGCTCATTTCCTTCTATTTACAAATCACAGTCACCTCTGCCCCCGCAAGTCAACTTTAAATTAAGGACAGTGTTCTAAATCTTAAGATTAACAGTGTGAGCCCGGTCAGAAGTACAGTCAAGAGATAAGAAGGGAAAGAAGCATCATTCACCCTTGTTTGGACCGTTATTTTTTAGCCTGGCTTCCTCAGGAAACACATGACCACACTGCCTGAGAGTGGATATATGCCTGCGCACGTGTCTCTCTTCCACTCCCCATCCCTCGATTCCTTTTGACAAAATGATCATTTTCATCTCAATCTGGCAGTGTCAAAGCTATTAAGTTCCCACAAGTTTTATGAAAACGAGCAGCTGATCAGAAGAGACAGATCACAGCAGGCTCCCTAGATGAGACAGGCTGCAGCAGAGTTCCCTCTTCACTAGATACTAGTGAATGCAAAGCAGAGGTTTTATAAAATACTCCAACCATAAAGAAAGCTTCAGCTGAAATTTCAATTAACCTGGATGCTAAACTGTGGGAAACCAGCTTCATTCATCTGGCACATCCTAGTGCTTCCTGATATGTGATCAGTTACTTTCATTCTTAAATTCCCTGTTTCCTTTGCCTGCGTCATCTTCATTTGCTCTTCCCGCATTACTGCTCGGTGTTTAGAAACAATTTTAATGATGCTTAGGGAATTTATTTTCCCTACTTTGGAATATTTTTTCCTGTACCCTGAGTCATTGTACCTACACTGGATGTTCAATAGCCCTGACAGCAGGTATCAACCACGAATTTTCTGAAAGTTCGCTCAGTACAATCCTCTTCACATACTTTGCTGACCTTGCTTTATTGGCTGTGCATGTACAGCCTCTATGTCTCTCTGTAGATTTTTGGACACTTTGGTAAGAGCAGTCCCTTCTGTGCCTTCCCTTTGTATTTGGAATGAAAAGCTCATCAGCATCATTAAGAAGAAAGTCACTTTTATCTATCGCCATGCCCATTCGAGGCAGATGACCTATTACCCACCTCAGTTTCTCTTCCCACAGAATGTATGTTATATACAAACTGCACCTCGCCTTTCTCTGTGGCAGCTTTTACCAGAACTTACAATATGGTGAAATGTTCTTTGCTCATTTCATAGTTACAAACCAAAGGTCTTAGGAGTGGTGAGTTCAAGCAGCTTCCCCTCTTATTTATCCTTCCTTAACATGACTGATAAATTCTGATAAAACATGTACAGAAAGATCAGTTTCATTTAAAACTAAAGAGAGAATTTGGTGGTAGTAAGAAACAAGCAACTGTATAAAGAGAAGCATGATTTTCCACAGAGCTGTGCCTCCAGGTACTTGACTTGCATGCCCAGCAAGGTCTAAGCTCTGAAACTTCTCATGTGGCTGGGGCAAATGAATCTGAATTAGATGCTCTGATCTCTTCTAAAGGGTGAACACTATTTTTGCAGTTGTAATTTCAGTCCCAAATTTCCCCAAAATTTGCGAACAGATTCGACTAGGGCTGGGGGTGGCAAGGACAAGCAGGCAGAGAGGTACAGTGTCAGCACAACGCCCTCCTCCCACATTTTCTAAAGAAACAGTGCTAGAATGGAATAATACAGCAGTGCTGAAAAGCCACAGGTAACAATCTTGCAGAAAGAAAGAGAAAGAAAAAGACATCTTTGTCTGCTGCTGTGTCCTTGGTTTGGACTATGTCAAGGCAGGCATGAATTTGGAGATTAAGATCCTTACTACTTATTCCCTTTCTTCTCTGTATTGAGACTCCTGAATCATGGGCGGTTCCTAACACAAATACTGTCCCTTCCAGTATAGGTATATATTCTTTATCCTAGTGTGAATTCTCTTTGCTAAGAAAGGGTCACAAAGAGAAAATACATTAGGCATGGAAATCTCCTTTCTGGCCTCATTTCAAACAGCACTGCACAACAATGTCTCTTTAAAGGAAGAGTCAGCCCTACTCCACAGTCTATGAAAGGATTTCTAAAAGAGACACACTGCATGTAACAATTCAGAGATGCTTGTAAAGTGAATCAAATATTCACCATTCACAAAATACAACCAACAAATAGGATATTAAAAATTTATCCTATTTTGCATATGAGTCACATTTTATTTTCATACCTTGCTCTAAGCTAAGCATTGACTTATGGTTTGGTTTCCTTTTGTCACTCAAGAGAGACAAGGTTATTACCGCAGCTGTACAAATATTTCATTTCAGAAGGTGATACAACCTCTGTGCCAGGCATACATGTATATATATATAAAATGCCATAAATGTCTTTGTAATTTATTCTTCAATAACATGGAAAAGAAAATGTTTTATTTTTTTTCTAGAATTTTTTTAAGAGACTTTAAAAAGATGTCAAAATAAATGATTATTTTTGGTCTATCGGACCCAGATATCACTTTCAGATACAAGATGGTTAAACTGCAGCTAATTATTTCATCTAGTTATTTGCCTCAGATGAATTAGATGAATGGTGGCTTCTAATAAAAGGCAGAGACTCTTATACTTGTTCCATTTCCGCTGCAGCTGTATGGCTGTTCTGTACGAAAAGGGTGCTTACCGATTTAGAGCAATTAGAGCAATGTAAATCAGGAGTAATTCCATTAAACTGAAAAATATGATTTAACTTGTGTGCTCATTATGGGCTGGACTGCACCAGCTCTAACTCAAGCGAAACAGAACCTTGCCATGCAGATGCTCCTTTTGAAGCCGACGGGTTATCGTTACTCGCAGCAGCACGTCACAGCCTGACGTCCCTCCGTGAGGTAGTGCCCTCTCTGAGCAGATGGGCCCGCGCTCAGTCACAGCTCCCTAACTTTAGAGTTTTGCTTCTCTGCTGTAACATAAACAGGAGATTGAGACTGCAATGAGCTGCACATTTTTGGAGAATTACAGAATTAGTAAGAGACAAATGGAGCTAAAAGGGAGTAAGCCCCAAGGTGTCCACGGGGCGAGGTATAATCGCGGTGTGCATCTTTCCCCCAGGCTTTCAGAAGCCCATAAACGGCATGTCAATGGGAAATGAAAATCGGGCCAGCACATCAGTGAGCCTGGCCATAAACAAGGCGGCTGAGAGATGTGAATGGATCCATCTGGGTTGCACTGTGAGCACGCTACCCGAGACGATTATGTGGTGTTATTCAGGAAATGTCCAAAGTGGGACCAACTAGAAGAGAAACAAGGAATTACAAAATAGTAATTCCAGGATGGCAATGCGGAAAGGGAAGAGATATTAAGTATGCAGCGTATGCAAGGAGGAGAAAGGGACAGTTCTCGTCAGGAAGGTGTTATTTCTCTAGGGGACGGCAAGGCAGAGAGATGGTAGCAAAATCTGCAGCTACCAAAGTGGAGAGAAGCTCAGTTCTAGATAGCATGGAGAGTAAGACATTCTGCTAGGTGTGGCGTAATTGCTCTCTTGAGACAAGACACTTCACAATGTCACTTTTATTGAGCAGCCACTGCCTCACCAAATTGATAGGAGGAGACAGACAGCTAGCAGGGAGGCAATTCTTCAGTACACCTCCTCACAGTAACTGTTTGCCTTCTAATAGAGAGCACAGCGGGTTCTGAATATAATTCACAGAACAGCATGATATGAATGCTTTTAATTCTGCTGTGTGGCTCTACTAGCAGTAGAACACCCCTAATGCAGCTGTATTCACGCGATCACACCTAATCACGGAACAAATCCAGTAAATTGTGCTCAGTAATCACTCCTATTTTAGATGCTGCAAAATGTATGTAGCATATTGGAGAAAAAACAAATGCTGTGCAATCCAGCAGGAGCTGGGCAGCAGAAATGCCACGCTCCTGTGGAAAATTGCGCAGAGAGAGTTAACTGGAGAATCCAAACAGCTGGGAAGGAATAATTATCCCTTTCTGAAGGGAGGGGAAAAAAAAAAGGAAGAAGGCATATGCCTTTGAGTGACCCAGCTATGACCCCATCTGGAAGCAGCAGGAAAATCAGCTGTATATGTAGAACTTTCTCCAATAGTAATAAAATTAATGCCCGCAAGAGCCATTTGTAACACTGTTTGCACATTTCACTGCCTGCTGTACAGCCTCAAGAGCTCTGCAGTGGGTTGTCTCAGCCCTTCATTTCTCTTTCCATCGTTACTTCCCCAGCATCTTCTCTCCCACTCGCCTTCAAGGAAGGCTGAATGAGCAGACCAGGAAATTTAGCCCCAGGAGTTAGGATGAAACTGAATTTTAATGAGTGAAGATTGAAAGCTCTGGAACCAAATTCTGCCTCTAGAGGACTTGTATTTGCTAGTTATCACTGCTTTTACCTACACCAACAAACCCACTACCTTTCTAGCACTGACTTTTTTCCTGAAAAGACACTATTATTCACCAAATATTGTTGGAACATAACCAGTATTTTAAGTGTTGCTTTACCCTGAAACCACAAATATAAATGCTATCATAAATGATACCCAAAGAATGTGAACAAAGCATAGGAGACAGCTTACTGCATGTAAAACCAAAGAAAACATCTTTTTCTTTAACAAAAAGGGAATCTCCTCTATTCTGCACATACATTACAGAAACTTCAAGGGGCTTTACTTTAAGGGAAGAAATGGGTTTTGTGCAGCAAACTAGTACTCCTTCTCCAAACAAGCAGAGCAGCAGAAACGTGCCAGAGGAGGAGCCCCAAGGCAAGGAGCAGCTCCGCAGGAAGACGGCAGCTTTTGCCAGCCTGAATGAGAAAAGGCTACAGGGAAATCTCTTAAGCTCGCCCATTGAAGAAGGCTGCTTAGAGCATAGAGATTTTTCTGGGACTTCCTTAGGAATACTTCTATTTTGACTTGAAACTTTGGAAAAGTTTGGAAAAAAAGGGAAAAAAGAGTCTGGGGTAAAGCTGAAAAAACCCACAACTGATACTGTAAAAGAAATACAGGGGATAAAGCAAATTTGGTGGATTTCAGGTATTCCATAAGACTGCTGAAAAAAAAAAAAGTTTATTTTCCATAGCTTTACTAAATTTCAAAAGATAAGAGAAGTCATATGACTGGGAATGCCTGTGCCAGCTGTAGCCACTGCTTTCTGCGGCAGCCGTGTTCTGGAGTCCCTAGAAACCATCCTCTGTAACACAGCCATAACCTCTAGCTTCTTCCCCAAAGGGGAACCAAATGCGCATGTGTTTTTGAAGTGGGTTTAGAGTACTGAATAAAGAAAGGGATGCTAATTAATTGTGAGTGACAGTAAAAAGGTCTATTAGCTTTGTTGATGTAAAGGATGACTGAGTTTGTATTGGAAAGGGTGAAAAAGGCAGTAAAAGAGGATACTGGAATACAAAATGAAACTTTTCTCCTTATGGAAGAGTTTTTATTTTTTTAATGGAAAGGTTTAATTGAAGTATGACCTCATCAAAAGGACAGTGTTTTCATCAGATCTGAAGAATGGCAAGGAAGGAATACTGCAGACTACAAAAAAAATCACTTGTACTTTCCAACCATTTCTCATGAGGTGGTACATTTTTGAGAAAGAAAATGTTCACTTCAGATTATGATGCTTTTTAGTTTCACGTTCTTCTAAACAAACTTCACTTTTCAGTAATTGGATTTTTGTCTGTAAAGTATTTATAAACCCCATTGTGCAAGGCCAAAGGCCACCAGCTCACGAGGCAGTGCGAGGTGAAGAGACATTTGGGCTTTCTCTGCCAGGTCCCTCAGGTGCCCCAAGCAAGGCAGTGACACCACTTTGCACTCTACCAAGACAGTTACATCCTGCTCTGCCGGTTTCCTGCCTCTAGCTCTGGTGTTTCTGCACAGCGTTAACATTCTGGGTAATGGACACTATTGTTCTTCCCCCTGAGTTCCACAAAAGCTTTGCTAAAACACAAACAGTTAAACCCCAAAGCTGTCTTGTGTTATTTTCACTCCTCAGGAATATTCCCCTAAGCCTATTAGAACTACCACCACTTTTAATATTCCAATGTCGGGCTGATCCTACCCCCAGAGCAGTAACGGCATCAACAGTTTGCTCTGGAGATGCTGGGAATTCCCCGAGTGCCTTTATCTGTAACTATCCGCTCAAAATTCAGGTCACTTAGGAGACCTTCCCTTTTAAACTGTGCGGTATAATCTGATGTTTGGTATCATCTCATGTATTTGCACAAAGTAAGTAAACTAAGTTGGGCACTGATAACAAACCTTTACTAGCTGAGCTTAAGAACATGCATTATTTAAGAAAAACCCATACATTCCTCCCAAAGCCCATTCCCCTCTCCAGTCAGTTCAGTATCATTTGTGAGCATTTACGTAATAGGAACCTGGTGGTTATCAATAAGGTCATTTTTCACATAAATAAGGGCTGAATCAGTAGTGTAACAGCCTGTGTTACATCAACAAGAAGTGAAACAAACACACTGGTCTCCTGTAAATACAGTCGTCATTACTCAGTTTTCATAACAAATTCTTCTTTTTGTCCACTGCTCACCAGGTTTTGAGGCTGTTTCTAACTAGAGGCCAAGTTTCCAAGTCAGGGGCAGAAAGCTTCTGTATTGTGATCTAAAAGATCTGACAGCTGTTGTTTTGTAAAATCTGTGAAGACTATATATTGGCATTGAGGAGAAATCAGAGAAAATGAAATGTATAGAAAAGGGTGAGATGCCCAATTCTGAGATAGTGGAGCATTTTCCCACCAACTTCAGAGATGCCCTCTGCATCAAGACAGAATGAAAAGTGGAAGGTCATTCACAGCTGCTTCACCCTATGCATGATGATTACTGAAGCTTGAAATGTTCAAAGAGTTTGGATTCTGCAGTAACTCCATTAGTTATTTAAAGTCAGACCAAGTTATATCAATATATGGGAGCTGAAAAATAATGCCAGAGTTACCATAAAATCCATCTCTCTTGTGAGATGTCTGATATTTTCTGTGTTCAGTCTTTGAACAGAGCAAGAAAAAGTTCTTTTTTACCCCCATATGACTATTCCATTTTAGAAGAGAGGGAAAAAAAAAAATCAAATCTTCATGAACCTTGAAATAATTAGATTATGAGAAATTTAACACAATACTGACAAAGGACAGATATAGGCTCATGTCCTTTGTAGAGTCGGCTTCCTGCAGGCCTATAAAGCCAAACCCAGGAGCTACAACTGACTTTAAAGGCCCTCAATCCCATGGCTTTGATGGGTATCAAAAATTACCACTGATGAGTGCTGCGAAGGCATTGTGTTCTGGAGCCAACTTCACGCCTACTGTCAAAAGGGCTGGCCAGGCGCCTCACCATGATCTCCAGCGACCGGTGGCACAGGTTGCCCAGAAAGGCTGTGGACCTCCATCCTTGGAGACATAACCCCCCCGACCCTGGGCAGTCTGCTGTCGCTGACCCCTTGAGCAGGGTGGGAAGGGAGGGCTGCCTGCTGGCATCAACTCTCCTGGGATCCCGTGCCTTGCTGAAACCCCCTGGCATGGTCCGTGCCACCGCTCTCCACGGTAAAGTCTAAGTCCCGCATGTCATTGGAGGAAGGGGTGCACCATGGTATGAAACACTGCACGAGGCTGTTTGCTGGTCTTCTGATTTGCAAGCACCTGCAAGTGTAAGGCAAAACTCTCTGCCCTGGTGTGTTGTACCCCATGAAGCCAAACTTTAAGTGACCTTAACTGTATGCTCAGCCTTTTAAAAAAACGTTCTGGCTGAGGTTGTGATTTTGGTAGAAGCAATCACAGAGTACTTCCATACTTTTTTGACAAAGAAACTCATTTTCATTTTAAAAGCAGTAATACTGAATAATTTAAATGAACTGATCACCAGCAAAGAAGCTAAATATATTATGCAAACCAGATGCAACTTCCAAAACAAGAGAATTGTCAGTGCAGGTTCCCAGATGATCTGTGCAGCTTCCAGTGACACGTAACAGCTACAGCAGAATGAGTCAGCAGCAGACCTGAGCTCATGGAAACATTTCACCAGAATGACAGAAGTTGTAAGTCAGAAGCAGAGATGGGCTCAAGTCTTGCTCCTTGCCGCCCTGGAGCCAGTGCAAGTTGTGCGTGTCCTTGTATTCTGAGATGATTTCTCCTCATTGAGAAGTCATCACAAGTTCCACCTAAAGATATTTGCATTGCTATGGATATAGCTTGTATTTCCTCCTCTTTACTGTTTTTGGGTTTATATTTTGTGATGTTATTTATGTAGCATAATTTAAACAAACTAGCTCAATATATCACAAATATTTCCCTTTTCTTTCTTGCAAGGAATAGCTTGCAAAATGTTTTAACCGACAACACTAAAATAGACTTAAATAGCTACCTATGATAGCTCCACTCAAATTTATAAAGTCAAGTTAGAAATTAATTTGGACTTGTGTACCAATTCATATCAAAGGGAGAATGTGGCCAAAGCCCGTTAGGTTCCCACTGACTTCAGCGAGCTCTGGATGAAGGTCTATCAGACAGCTTCCTGCAGCAGTTTGTAGAAAGACAGAGAACTTTCTCTCACATCACATTTTTCAAAGTGATTATATTGCTTTTCATAATCTACTGCGAACTCTTCTACTAGCTTTAACAATGGTGTCCACTCTTCAAGCTAGCCTTTCCTATCAAATTTTCAACAACGGATCTGCTTATGAAAAAATAACTTTATAGGGATGTCTAAAAAAAGCAAAATATCCCAGCTGAGAAAACTCTATCTAAGCATGATTGTCAGTGAGCTCTCTTACTTTGGAGAGCTACCTAGGGGCCAACAATGGATAAGTGCAGCCTCCACTAAAGTATCTGTGGATGCAAGGAATTGAAGGGGTTTCAATTTTCTATTGACATCAGCAGCAAAGGAGTTCAGGGTTAGTCTTTTGAACTTCTCAGCTGATAATTATTTTCTCTTGATGTTGGGAAAACACTGACTCATTAGATTACTAACCTTTTCAATTTGTCAGCCTTGTCTCTTGGCTGTGTGATAGACATTTTAAAAGGGCCAATCTTTCCCTGAGCATTAAATCCTCCACAAAATCACATCACCCCAGATTTTCTCCTACATCATCACCTTTACCTCTTAATTCAGCAGCACAGTTTAAGTCCTTCCAGCTTGCATAAACTTGTTGATAGATGTTTTTCTTTAAGGAGAAATGTAAGGAAGAAAGACCAAGGATAAGAAGTTCTGTTATCTTTGCTTAGCTAGGTAAAATGCCATGATTAATAGAAGACTTAAATATTCATCTGTCCTTTCCAACTGGACAGGCTTATCAGTTGTTGGCAAATTCAAAGTGAAGGTTCAGAACAGTGTTCTGGGAAAGTTACTTTTACTTTAATTGTACTAATTGAATGGTGTCTAAATGGCAAGTCGCTTGCCGCTAACATGTACAAAGCATCCAAGCCAGTGAAACAGCCCTCAAGACAGGCCACAATATCTCACTGGAATTAATGAGATCATTGAAAATTTTATGTATAAAACTATTCAAATGTTGAACTGCACAATTAAAAAGGGGCAAGTCTTTCCAAATTTAACTTAACTGAACTAACACCAGTCACAAATGTTTTCAAGTAGAAGTAAAATCTGAAGTCCTTGTTTGTATATCTAAATAAATATGGACTAATTTTCAAACTTTGTCACACACCTGTAAAGTCCTATTTACAGTTTACACATTTACTCATTAACTTTATGGTTAGGTAAGTAATGTGGAAGATGTGGCATCTAGCATATTACAATAAAAGCAGGAAGCTGAGGTATTTTTCACATACATACAAAACATGTTTCTTTAGTAACAAAGATTAAATTTACTTATGTCTATATTATTACCAAAGTATTCACTGGATACCTGTTAATACCTATACCACAAATTGTTTTATATACTATTTTGCTACCTAATAATAAAATACATGAGAGAAGCAGAACGTGGGCTATCCACCTCTCAGAAGAGTGCTCTAACGGTGACTATCTGGACTGGCCTGGAACACTCCCTCTTCCACCTGTCCTCTTCACCACCTCCTTTCTCCTCCATTTCTGAGAATTATTTAAGGTAAAGTTTTGAACCACAGCAAAGTCATAGCACACGGAGCCATCATGTCACGAATTTCTTCTTTTTCTAATTTGAATTACCGTAGCTCTAGTTCGGCCAGACCCTGCCCATCACACACAAGGTGACTGACTATTCCATACCTCAGTCTGCAAGGAAGGAAAGGTCTAGCTTACTGCATATATTTGTGCAGAGAGTTTTAAGAAAGACTGGCATTAACTACTAGCTCAGGCTCATATGTTCCCACACAAAACACTATATTTATATATATATGTTAATCTAACAGGTTAGGTGACAAATACCTATGCTTGTTGCTTGCTGTAACATATTATTTGCCAGATTCCCACATTTTACCACATTATTAATATATAATTTTCTCTAACAGTCAGTAAAAGTAAGCTTTTTGTTAGGTACTAGTTTTCTCTTTCAGTATTTGTTTTCCTCCCTTTGTTATTAAAACATGAGGAAAAACTCTTAGGACCTGTTTGCACAGTAAGGTGAAGCCACAAAAACCATAGGGTATAGATGAATGTTAATGAATGTGACAAGATTCTTAGAGACACAGAGTGAACACAAAACCATAAGGTAAAACCTGTTCTTGCTGCTCATATAAGTAATTTCAAGCACTTCACTAGGTTACTCATGAGGAGTGAAGTCTGGGTCCCCAGCTCCCTAAAGCAGAACAAAATCAAACCAAACTCCTGGTGCCGCCTGGGTTCCTAAAAGTGCCCATCCAAGTGAGCAGATGGAACCCCTTGTTCGGGTATTTCTCCTCTAAAGGAGCTTCAGAGGCTTTAAAATAGTCTGACTAAACCAACAGGATAATTTTACCACCAGTTCACAAAATGATAGGTTACATGGATGTTTTAATTCAGCCTTGAAATCTATTTTAATATTTTAAATTTTTAGTAATTGAAACTTATTTTAGTAGTCTTTGAAGAATTCAGTTTGGCAAGGACAATGACAAGACATCATATAGGCAATAAAACTATACCCCAAATCCATGTACTTATTAAATAAACTCTTTTGCATTGTAAAAGGAAGAGTAGGAATTTCCAGATGCAAGTTCCAAAGTTATATGCTGATTCTGCAAACTACGAGTAAATTGGAATTGAAGTTTTCTTAGAAATGTTTCAGTACTGTACTGAGCTGAGCCTCAGTTACAGTAAGCCCTAAAGACATGTTACATCTCACATGTAAGAAATCCTAAGGATTTCCAGTTCCGGTCTCAGGTAGGAGATCACCTCCTCACTTGAATGTTCCAACTCACTTGCGTAGCTAAAACACATCATCTAGAGTACAAACCAGCATACTTCTCTGGTGTCCTCCAGAAGATGGCATTAGTGAGGAGTTGCTTTTATTTCTCTGCCTTGCTCAAAGCAAAATACTTTTGTTTATAAACAAAAAGCTAATAAATGAAAAGAAATGAAATCTTAGGTTTGGAAATTCCACCTTCTTTGTTATAATCCCTTTTTTGGCTCAATTCTGCACATGCTGAAGCAGAGAGGTTTTGTTTATCAACTTTGGTGAAATCTGAGCCAGGAGAGCCCAGCAGGCTTTTAAAAATCCATGTTTGCTACCAAATTACAGATATCGTAATTCCGAGAAAAACAAGACAATAAAGGTATAAATGTTTCCTAGAGTTTCCAGCACACTTATAATAAAGCTTTCTTCTTTGATACTGCAGTTTGATCTTTCCCAGTAATGGTATTTAAAACTGGTAATGTACAGAAGTAAAAAAAAATTACCAGATTAGTAACACGTGGAATAATAACAGACCCAGGAAGAAGGGAAGTGCCGAGCTACACCACTGGGCATCAAGCATTTTCTTAATGATTCTAGTCAAGAGAAAGAACTCATTAATTTTTTAATGAGATTGTGTAAGAAAACCTCCCAAACAAGATAAAATCACACTTAGAAAACAGCCTTTCAAACGCAGTGACAGGTCCAGCCTCTGATCTGCAGTTTCTGAGACTCAAATTGGGATAAGGAGACTGCAGAATCCAGGCTGAGCTCCAACATACACTGGACATAGTGCGTCAGCAAGATACTAAGATACTATGGAAAGCCTTGCCATAAAAATCTTACATTATCAGGCGAGATGGAAACCATGCATTGCTCCTCTCAGGGCTTCAGGTTTCAGAGATCGAGGAAAGAAAAAATTATTTAGCAGAATGTTAGATTATTTTCAAACACTGAATCTTTTCAATTCGTATGTTTATATTACCCCCTGGGACTGATGAAAAACTTAGCTACATATTCATAGGGCAAGGCTGAGTTTTCATTAACCCTGCTGTTGGTATAACAACCGTAACTGGGAACACGACACCCCCCTATACTGGTTTGAGGTCAGCACGGTGTCTTTCAGCACAGCGATCTGGCAATACAAGGGAAACCTCTGCAGCAGGCTGAGCTGGTGCCTGCTGGATTTCCCCAAAAAGACGTAAACCAAGCCCAGAAGTCCCAGCTGGGCCGGCCTGAACTGCAGCAGAAGTCTGCAATGTCTCCCAGGAAGTTACTGCAACAACTGGGCACTGTGTTCTGCCACCCCGGCTCACTGAGGCAGCGTCAGGCGCAAAGGGCTGAAAAATCCAAAGGCTACATTTATATCCCAAAAGTGACAAAATCTCCAAATGCCTGTGCACCTACTCCTACAGCTGGCCACCACAAGAACTGAAATGCAGGCCTCTCATTCAGATGTTCCAAATGCCAATCTCTTTGCCATTGTGTCTGGGCTCCGGGGTGCGTATATCACATTTGGAGCTTTAAGCTATCGACAATACTTATTCTACCATATGACACTCAAAAGAGCCAGGGAACATATACTACAAATGCACATAACCCATGTATTTTTATAGTGAACAGACATTTGTGACCAGCTTGGAAAAGTCAAATCTCAATATAAATGAGTCCTCCTCTCCTCGTGAAAACAGGTGGGGTTAAATAAGCACACTTAGTCACAGTGCACGGCATATTAATCAGGTGTACAGTAAGCAGGTTTCTGGTTGACTTATTTAATAATAATAACAGGAATAAATCGTCTCGATTCCCTCCACACTCCATCTGGCATTCTCAGCAGTATTTAAACTATAGGTGGCTAATTTTAATGGAAAAATTGAACACATTCATGATTGCAATCACAAGCTAAAAGTACTTTTCTCTGCTATGCTCTACATTCCTGTGTGTGTTTCAGATTTACACATGAACACGAACAGTGTACGTCTCATGGGGGATTTGCTCAGTAAAGTCCATAAAATAACTGATTTTGTTTATCACTATCTAGTAAAAAACATATCACAGAAAGCATGGATTCGGGGCTTAGGTTCCGGTAACTCCATCAAATTCAATTTCTGCCAGAATGTCTAGCTACGTTCTGAGGAGAAAGAGCACTACAATCCTTCTGATAAATAGGAAAGAAAATAGGAACTTCAAAGGAAAGCAAAGCACTTCAAGGCGTGCAACAGAACTTTTTCTGGTGAACACTACTTTTCATCTCAGAAGCATTCAATGATTTGGGTCCACTCCTGGCATCTTACAGAAAACCATATCCTCCTTCTGAGGCACTAGAGAAGCTGACATTTCAAGTACACATTGACCCTAAAAATCAGAGCAGAATCATTAACATAAGACTGGTAACTCAAGACCACAGGAATGCAGCAGGCCAGCAACTATCATTCAGAGTCCAGCTGCTACCAGGCTCCACCTGTCCCAAAGTACTTGAACCCAAGGTTCCTCTCCTGTTAAACAGGCCTATGACCCCAAGCACACCAGACCGGCTCTTCTGACCATCGGCTCTTCTAGCATTCCAAGTGCATCTAGGAGTGGTAGCCTGCAATAACAGCACACGATGTTCTGTACTTCACGACACAGACAATTAGTGTGCTATGGAAATCAACATCGTTTGCTATTCTGCCAATGGCAGAAGAAACCTTGACTTGTAACCGCTTCCACAGTGATGGAGGATCTCATTTCTGATGAGATAAGGAGAGGGGACTGTTGGAGGGAGAGGTAGTTATCACTAGCATTTATTTCTGTCTTTGCTTTTTCTCCTGAAGCCGCTATCAGTGCTGACAGTGCTTTTCATAATAGCGATAGCAAGCTATCTACCAGGTATTAAACTAGTCTTTCATTTCCTTTTCTTTCTATATAGGTAATAAATGAACATGAACCAGAAGATAACAGCGTGGCCATCTGTATCATCAGGACTCATCAGTATCACTTCCAACCTAAAAGACCCTTGAACCATCTAGACTCACAAGACTGATTTTCACTCAATCATGCCATAAACACTTACATTACCTGATATTACAGAAATAGGGCATTAATATGTTCAGCAACCTGAGCTGCTACAGTGTCTCATTTCTTCCCCTGTGTTAAATGACTATCAAGAGTTTTCAGATGTCAAATCTAATCTCTGGAGAATTGTCCATTTCTTTTTAAAGTGTTTTTCGTACCTTGTTCACTCATGGCCTCTGACTCACGTTATGAATTCTCAGATTAACGTCCCAGTTTATGGCAGATGTCTCGACTTCAGAATGTTTCTGGAATGTATGAATTATGCATGTACCTAAAGATTCTGTTGCCTCCTCCAGATCTGACACACCATGCAGTAAGGTTCTAGTATATTATCTCCAGGTGCACGAGAGAGAACACCTATTCCTCCAAGGAAGCTCAGTGCCCAGTGTGGCCTCATGTGAGTGTTATCTGGTTGACAAAGATGGACCCAGGTGCTTGTGCTCTGCAAATACCAGAAAGGCATCAACCAACAGTCATTCCAGGAATGGAATGGTTCTTTATATCTCACCACTGGATGTCTGCCACTCTATTCCCTGACGGTATTAAGACAAAAAATCCAGCCAAGACAATCAGTCTCCATGTAGAATAGCATGCTCACTATTCATTTTAAAAACTGTTTCAACCACCATGGAAACAATAACTGATTAAACACCAATCTATAAACATATCATTTTTAACTATTTGACTACTAGATTTTGCTTAGAAGGAAGTGTAATTTTGATCACAGATTTTTTTCAGTCTGTAGATATACAGATTATTCTTTTCTACACCAACAGGCACTTATTTGATACTACTGAAAATCTAGTATTGTTTAATAAGCTCTAAGCAGTCAAGTTCTTATGGTTGTGTAGCCTGTGGCTTTGTAGCAGCCTACTTTATAAGATAACTCGAATTTTTGAGATTAAAGAAATCAAAGAGTGTATTTTTTCTACCTGTTTGTGAATATACAGCACAGTATCATACTATCATAGATTCAGCAAAGCATCATCATAACACTCCAATGCTTAATATCTACCTAGATTTTTTCAAGAGTTATTTTACGTAAACCATATTTGGTGAAATGATTTACGAAAAGCCTGTGAATTAGGTCAGTACAAATATTTAGAAACAGTAATAATAGGGAAAAAAAGTCTATTTGTTCAAAAACCATAGTCACTTCTATGCAATCATTTATTCAGAATGCATTAAATTTAGGTTACCCTAATTAATTTCTTTTAAGTAAGGAAACATTCAGGATAAAGTCATAATATTGACTGTAAGGCAGTAGCAACCTGGGAAAACTCCCCTGCACATACATGGAATTTAAAAGGAATATATCCATCTAAAAAGTCCCTTGGGCCATGCAGTTTCCCACAGATTGATTTTCAGTCAATTATGCCTTAAATGTTGAGGTTTGGTTGATTTATTATAAATATCCCAGTCTGAGGGTTAGTGGTATGCAAGATATTGCTTAAAGGCTCCTCTGATATACTGATGGCAGTTTGCTTTTCTCATATGCATATTACTGTTAACTTTGGTTTGATAAAATAATTCTGAAGGAATATTAAAAAATGCCTCCAATTCAGTTGTTTATGTGCAAACACTCATTCAGATCTAATGAGGAAAAACAATGACTGTCACTGTCTGCTCATCATGTGCCTTTTCAGTAAGTACACAACAGGGTTTTTTAGATTGGAACAAAGGCAGAATACACTGTAATTAACGTAAGAACTGACTCAAGGTCAGGCTCATCATCTGTTTCTTAATTAAGTTTTAATGTGAATGATCAGTAAAACATTTAAGACCTTTTACTTAAAGCCACAGCAGATGATGTATTCATCCCCAGGAATCACAGACTGGCTGAAGTTGGAAGGGATCTCTGGGGTCCATCTGGCCCAAGCCTCTGCTCAAGCCGGGCCGCCCAGAGCTGATGCCCCGACCATGTCCTGATGGCTTCTGAGTATCACCAAGGTGGAGACTCCACCACCTCCCTGGGCAGCCTGTGCCAGTGTTTGGTCACTCTCACAAAGTGTTTCCTGATGTTCAGAGGGATCCTCCTGCGTGTCAGTGTGTGCCCATCGCCTCTGGCCCTGTCCCTGGGCACCACTGGGAAGAGCCTGGCTCCGTCCTCTTTGCACCCTCCCTGCAGATGTTTATGCACATTGGTAAGGTCTCCCTCAGCCTCCTCTGCTCCAGGATGAGCCGTCCCAGCTCTCTTCAGCAACCCTTCACCGGACTCTCTCCAGTATGTCCGTGTCTTGTACTGGGGAGCCCAGCACTGGACCCAGTGCTCCAGGCATGGCCCCCACAGTTCTGAGCAGAGGGAAGGATCCCCTCCCTCGACCTGCTGTCACACTCCTAACGCAGCCCAGGGAACGTGTGACAGTCAGAAAACAGATGCCCTTTTTTGAGGGTTGGTTTTTTTTCACCCAAGCCTCAAAACTAGAGCAGTGTTAGAATTTCCTCAGGCCTTTTCCTAAGTCAGATAGCTCATTCCCTACTTTCACATGAATCTTCTGGTCTAGAAGGCATTAGACCAGATCTTGCTGCTGAAGTATCATTTGTAACATCATACAGGTAGTCACTGGGATTGGTAAGAGCGTAATGCAAGCACCACATTTCCCAAGGAAACACACCAGGCAGTATCAGTTCCTCTTACACATATTTTCAGTTAAAACCTTTTCTGTTTTAGGTCAAAGTTGGCAACATAAAGAGTAAAACACACATTAACTTTTTTTCCCAGTGAAAAGACTGAGGATTCTATTTTTTTCATGATTTGACTGACAGACAATGCTACCTCTTTCTGTTACGAATATAAACAATCTTTGAAGTGGAATAAAGAAGGTTTAAAGGTCAGCTGTTTTCCCAGCTCAACTGTGCAGTGAAAAAGCTGCTGTCAGCTATCTGCCCTGAACAAACATGGCTTTGAGCGTTCTTAGAAGACAGTATATAAGGAGGATAGAGAAAAAAGAAACAGAAGACATCATAACATTGTAAGAGGAACCTTTAGAAGATAGGGATGATAACAGGAAAGGAAAGAGGAAGAAGAAAAAAAAATCCGATTTTCAGCCTTTTATACTGACAGACTTTTTTTCCTTCCGCTTTCTTACTTCCATCTTTTTACAGTGCTTTTCTCATAGATTTTCCATTACTCACTTCTGAATGACTTTTGGTCTCACTCCTCCATTTCATTTCCCCACACATCTAGTCCTCTTCTTTTCTTTTCTTTTTTTTTTTTCTTCTTGTTACTTTTTTACCTTTTCACCTTTTCTGTTCTTTCTCTGCCTCTCATTATTCTGTTTACATTTTCTTCTCTTTCCCTGTTTTCCGCACTCCAATTCATCACAACCTATATTTCATGGCACTGAACAACCTTGCCATCATTTAAACACACTCATGGGCACAAAGAGACCCAGCAATTACCTTTGGTCAGTAACAGGTAACATTCCTCTTCAATTAGATCAATTTACAACAAAATATTACAATACTACAATCCAACATCGTGCTCTACATACAGTTCTAGAAAGAGAAATTGAGTAAAATGTTTTACAGACTTATTCAGGGACCATGCGGCCATCCCTACTGAGTTCTTTTTTAAAATAAACAAGGTTACCAATTTCAGTACAACTGCAGGGTTGAGACTAT
Organism: Balearica regulorum gibbericeps; assembly: GCF_011004875.1. Classification (NCBI taxonomy): domain Eukaryota; kingdom Metazoa; phylum Chordata; class Aves; order Gruiformes; family Gruidae; genus Balearica; species Balearica regulorum. The sequence goes on along the minus strand of NC_046192.1, from coordinate 28,187,590 downwards.
CTTTCGCATATGTGCATCAGGGAGGAGGAATGCAGTTCTCTCTTACTCATGAAATGAAACTGTGTGACAACCATGCCAAAAATTAACCATTCCACAAAAAGGAAATAGTTTTTCCTAATCCTCACACTTGGTTAAAGAAACTGTAAGAAATGGTACAAGATTTATATTAGTAAACATGATTTTCTAATGTGGATAAGCAAGAAACATATTCAAGATAGTCAGGATTCATAAAAGCAAGACTGAGTTAAAAGGATAAAACAAGAAAAATTCAGGCTTATTGGAGAGCTTTAAGGCTGTGGATTTGAAGCTTACTCAGACATTTCTCTGATTTAGAGCGTTACTATGATGCCAAATTGGCAAAAGGACATGAATACATCATCAGTTAAACTCAAGAAAACTTTTGTAGTTTTATTTAGTTACAACACTTTAATGTAGAACTTGAAATAAAATCACAAGAGTTGTCTTTAAAAGCCCAGGAATAACTGAGAGTCCTGCTGCATAATGTTGTGAACCCCAAGACCTACGGGCCTTTTCTAAATTCATCTTTCCACTGGGCAAAGGCTGGAGCCATGCACACTTCCCAGCCTTGGGCAGCCGCACTGTACTTCACACGAGGAGGCAGCTGTACCAGTAGCAAGCTTTGAAATATTACAGTCCTCTCATCTACATTACTTGTTAATTTTTTGTGTGAGAAAGGTAAATTAATGCGGGGGAAATCCTCTCTAATCACAGTCAACAGGACACCAGTAAAAAATCAAAGGAATGGGAAGTAACAGCAAAAGTGTTAGCTGGAATTTAGAACTTTCCATTTTTTATCAAACTGAAAATATTTTTTCACCCAGGAAATGTCTAAAGAGGAAAAAAATCTGTCGGTAGTGTGGGCGACAACTGGAAGAATACTTTCAAGGGAAACCATTTGAGGGCAGATGAGAGAAACACAACTGCAATCAGCCCTTCACTGCTGAAACAAGAACCAAGGCTGAAGACTTGGAACAAGTAGAGAAAGATGAAAGCACCTGCAGTGAATATCTGCCTTCTAAGACAAGTGTGGCACATTTCAGGTACCTGACGTGTTGTTCTGTAAGCAGGTACCCTTCACTGGCACATCATGCCCTATGTCTGAAATTTCTTCCTTCATGCAGCAATGGGTAAAGGAAGTCTGTAAAGTAAAAGTTTGTAAACAAAGTTTCGGACAAATCCATTCACATAACAAAGACAACAAGAACCTCAGCAAGACAGCAACACAAGACATGAGCCAAGAAATGCACAGCTGCATTACAATAAGCGAAAACTAACTACTGTAACTTCTTCTGGTTTCACTTTAGTGTGTTGCTCAGGCTGTTTTTACTTTTCTTTATTTATTATAATACAACCTAGTGAGATTTAAGAGACTGAGAAAGCACTAGATCATCTCCCTAATGTAAGACTCTGCAGCATGCTAACAAAGTTTAATGAATCTCTCAGAGCATAACAATTCACATTCCAATCCATACCCAGCCTTTCGGTACCTCTAAAGTGCTTTAGTTCCAGAGCTTTCAATTTCAAGGACTTACTTCCTGAAAGTTTTTGGAGGTTTTTGGTTTGGGGTTTGTTTTGGTTTTGTTGTTTTTTTTCAGAGCAAGTGGCAGAATCATATTAAGGTAATTTAATTTGTTGGAGTCAAAACGGAAAGTCAGGTATTCTGAGGGCTAGTCAACGCCTGATGTGTGATTGCCAGACACACACTTCAGTACTGCTTATTTCTATCATCTCATCTTCTCTGCTCAGGAATAAAAATGGTAGACAAAGCTCCTTCTAGTAGCTTGGCAGAAAACAGGTTTTCTCTAGTCTAATCAATTGTGGGATTTGGCCTTGTGTCAATTCAATTATAGAAGGTACTCAGTTTGCCCCATTTCAAGTTGCCCTCATTCATCACACACTATTTCAGGCTCCATAGTACATGGAAGGCTGATCAATTTAACAGCCACTTATTAAAACCCACTAAACTAATGTAGGAAAGAGTCAATAAATGCAAGATTACTATTGTTTTTACTGTGTTCTGTAGTCCACTCAGCTGGTCTTATTGAGTGGTTGGGAAATGGGCATCTTCTGGTCTCTGATAGCTAATTTAGAATGAAATAATGTTCCAAGGTAATTGAAGTTATACCTGCAGATTTCACGACACCAAGAACAGTATATAATGTTGGGTTTTGTATGTGAAGAAATACTATCAGACATGCAGTGAAAAAGAAATGGAGTTTTAAAAATAACTTACTTGGGAAAATGACATCTAAATCAAAATCAACTCAAATTTTTCAGCTCTCTAAATTTGTTTGACAAAGTTTTCCCATATGCTTAATTTAAAGGATAAAATTCGGCTACATCGGGTAGCATGGGGTTTGTTCTTTTACCAGATAATAATTGTTATACCAAAGGGGATTTAGGTATATGAATATTGACGTTCCACATGCATCATTAATAACTCTTTACTTCTCTTTTCCATTTTTAAGTCTGGCCATAACTCTTTCAGTACTCATACAATAGTCAAGTATCTTCAAGGGGTCCACCCAGTAAAGCCACAGCACAGATTATAATGGCAGACGACAAATTCTCCCAAAGCTGATTTTACAAGAGTCCTTATCCTTAAATACTGAAAGGTATTTTAGAGAGCAGTGGAATACAGGTGTCCACTTTCCCAGGCGAATGTCCGAATCATGGGGCTGTAAAGCCATCCTTTGTCTTCAATCTGTGCCACATGAAGTAGAACTTCTCCAATGAAAGGGCCAGGAAGGCCGCTCTCAGCTGAGGGCTCACCCAGCAGCAGGATAGTTTTAGTAGCCCCATATCTGGTGTGTTCTGGTCCAGCAACAAAACAGACAGAAGAAAAGTATTTCATTTCTCTTCTTTTCGATACCAAATAAGCACCTGCTCATAGCAAACATTTTAAGAAGGCTTCAGGCAGAAACAAATACTGATGGCTAATTTTCAGTTGGAAAGAGCAGACAAATGACAGAAATGTTAAGAGACTGGTAGCAAAAGCATCCATTTCATAGTGCTGCTAAAAAAACTGGTTGCTGCCTGTAAGATGTTACTTGGAAGTAACATCACCTGAGGTGTGCATATTTCAAACAAGTCCGTGCATGGGGAGAACTGTGGATTTTATCAAAGACATACCTTAAAAACAGGCATTACAGCCTATTCCCATTTCTTTTTTGGGATGCAAGGAAAATTTGAAAGAACAGATGTCCAGATTGATACCCATTTCTAAGAGATCAGAAGCCGTAGGAGGTCATGTCACAGCCAATCTGCGCTCAGTCAGCACACAAGGTGAGGCAGGAGAGACCATATTGCATACTTTGGAAGCATTTACTGGCCGGGCTTTTCCAGAGTTTTTTAGAACGTCTCTGGCAATTGTCCCCTTCTGCCTTTTAAAGGATTCCCACTACAGCATGTCTAGCTTTAGATCAATCCTGCCCTCTACTCGCACACAGCTACTATGGAGTTCAATGGAGAGAGTCTATGTCAAAGCCAGACTTGTTTTCCCCAATTATTCTGTGTAATACAAAAGATGATACAAAGCAATACAAGAGATGATACAAAGCTTTGTTTTCTCTTATTTCTCCTTTTATCTGTCACATGGTGCTATCTCATCCTCAAAAATCAGCATAGGTTTAGTGAGTAAAGGTACAAAGAAGGACTTGTTTCAAAGATACACCACTAAAGTGAACAGAAAAGAACGGATTTATCTGTTGAAAAATGACAAGGGAAAATAATACCAAAAAATGCAAAATCTTTTATTCTACCAGACTATTTTCCACATAAATTAAAAAATATGGATCACATTATTTTATGCAGCAACCGTCTAGTTTGTGATGAAGAAGCTAAGGAGATCAGAAACTGTGTAACTGCAATCCCTTATATGATACTTGCTTTGCAGAAAATGTCCTTATGAAATATACATGTGCTGAGATGGGATTAGGATGCAGTTCTTCATTTTGATTAAAATGCTGCTTCTGTTATGTTTACTGAGCTTCAAAAAGCAGCCTGATTTGAATGCTTATATAGTATTTTCCTGTCTTTTTTTATAAAAGCAGGACTAAATTTAACTTCACTGCTACGTATGCAGAAATGAATGCAAATATGAAACAATCTTTAGCTTATAATTATTAATCTGAGAGGTAAACTAGAAAACTACCAAATCAAAACCCAAGATGATGACTACTTCGAATAGCAGAAAATCCAGTAGCCTGGAATGAGGTCTGGGATCCACTGAACAAACACATCACGAGAGACGCACCATTTCCCCAGAGAGCATGAAGCCAACTAGGCCAGAGGCAGAATGAGAGAAAGTAAGGCATGGAGCAATGCTAAGATCGCGTCTGAACAGCTCCACATGTCTGTCAGCAGAAAAGCATTTTTTTCTTTTATATTTACTTATTTGCGTGATTCATTTAGCACTTTTTGCTCATTTTACCCCTATGCTGTGGGCAATTTCCATTATGATATTCAAAATGTGTATATTGTTCTTTACCATCAAAGGTTCTCAGTCTTGACCAGTCACCAGCTATGTGATGTGCAACATTATTTCAATTTTCACAGCAAGTGAGTGAAGCTCCATGAATCAATGAAGCTTTGATTCTCTCCTGCGGAAACAGGACTTGATTTTTTTGGGAAGTGCTGGGGGGTGCTGGTATTATTTTTAATCACTTGGAACCTTTTTTTTGCCCAGAACTACATGCATTGATGCTGCCAGATGCATTAGTCCTGGAAAATTAGGTTACTGTCAGACCTGCTAGCTGGATGTAGAGTCTTAATTTTAGCATCTTCTCACTGTATTCTTACAAAGTAATTCTGTGAGCGTGTGGCATGCTGAGAGGAAAGGAAAGGTGATGGAGGATAGGGAGCCGAGTGTCAAAACAGGCAGGATATCCTTGAGCTCTCTTTGCAGCTCTGCCAGGGCTTTGGCAGGCTGGGCCCAAAAGAGCCGCCCCGCTGTCACGTGAAGAACAGTAACCTCCTTACAAACATGCCAAAGACATTGCTTTTACTTGTCTGCAATTCTTCTATTACTAACTTCACTGATGCAAAATAATAGCACATGAATATCCAATTCTTGCTTAATGTTAATTAATTAATTAATTAATTCTTGCTTATGTTAATTAATGTTAAGGATCAGGTCTAGTTCCCGTGATATTTGGCACAGAGAGATGGAATGTTACGTCTTCCCCTACCTATGCACAAACCCGGATCTGCGCAGGCCTATGAGGCAGAAGGAGATCTCTGCTCACCAGCTCCAGAGCAGTTCCAGGGAATAACACTGTTGTTAATGCCCTCACAGCCCCTGATCCAAAGGCCTTCAGGTGAGGTCAGAGTTCAGATAAGGAGACTGGAAAGGAGACTTCGGAGCCCAGGTTGTCTTTCTAAGACTCTTCTCCCACTGCCATCGATCTCTGTGGATGTCAGACAGCTTCCCTTCACTTCACCAGAAATGCCAATATAAAAGAAAAGGCCTTCTTATACAATCTATGATTGATGTTCAAGCTAAATATTTTAAAGCAATCAAGGCAGACATAACTTCAAGGGATAATTTGTACAGCACTTGACATACCTGGCGTATGCTCACCCTTGCTTCATTTGACGAGTGTGAGCAGCACATCACAGCAGCATCCAGAAAACGCCACTGATTTCTCATATTCACCTTTCTTCTAAAAATAGCCTCCTCTGATGTGAAACTACTGCATCAAGACCAAAGATGGAAATGTAAAAAATACCTCAGAATGTACCCAAAATACATTCAGAAAAAAATTAAGTAGATGAACTAGCAAAATACTGCTCCCTTTCCCCAAAAACCTCATTTCATCCCAAAGGCTTAGCTTTGATTACAGATTTTTTTAAAAAAGCATTTCAGTGGCTTGTAAGTCCTTGGTAAGAACTACTTAGCTGAATGATATAACACATTCCAAAATGATGAACTGATCAATAAATCAGCTTAACCATAACTAATAAAGAGCTCCTTTAGGATTTAGCCATAACTGCATCATTAGCTTAATGCAATGTTTTTAGGGAGCTTAAGTCATGTATAAAGCCAACGAGTTCTGCTGCATTCAGCTGGGTTAAGTGAAGGTAAACAGCAGTGTAAGATTCAGACTCAGAGTTGTGCTTCTTGGACACAGAGCAAGCCTAGCAATAACAGAACAGCTGAGCAGCACAGAGTGGCACCCAGAGGGAGACAGGATTCTTTAAAAGCTAGGGAAATTAGATGCATACATCTAAAACAACGTCTTAGAAAAAATGATTTCCCATCTCAAATGTAAGGGAGATGGACCAGACTACAGAGAGCGGTTCTGCCTGTCCAGCACTCTGCGGGGGTCCCCAGGGCACCCAAACAAACAGCACGCACTCTCTCCCCTCCACGTCACCACGGCTCGGGTGCTGCCTGCCTGTGCCAGCATGCCGGCGAGGAGGTGCCAGGAGGGCTGTGCGCCCCGCAGGAGGCCCAAGGTCATGGGCATCTCCACGCGCATTGCAACCCTCCCGACACGTCTCACTGGCAGCCTGAGGGCTGCAATTAGCACACTGCGTGTGCCTGGTGTGTTCAGGATTCCCATTAGGGCAAGAGACAATAAATCCTGGGAAATCCTAGGTAAATGTGCTTTGGGGAAAAAATCTTAACTAATCTGGATCCTTTATACTAGAACAAGAAGTAAAGCTTTTACTTAAATATAAGTTATTGTATGGACATAATTATGTAAAGATAATTTTGGCAGGTGGATTCAAATCATTCAAAAATCAGTGTGCTTTGATTTTCATGTGCTCTTCCCCTTCCTTCTTTGAGCTCTGTTTTGGTAGCCCTTATTAATGTAGAAGCTTTATCATTGCTTGGAGAATTCTGGAAAAAAATATCACTGTGGCTATTCTACGGTCCTTCATTCACAGCATTAAGTTAGATAACACCATTTTCGGTATCATGTCAGAAGCCTTTTCTACTAGAATTCCTGAAGTTGTTAATATCTGCAAAAAAATTTCATAGTCTAGAGAAAATTAAAACTTACTTGGTGCAAGCCATTGTTTCTCATAAATGACATAGAAACAAGAAGACAGAGAAGAGATTTTTTTTTTCCTAGGAAAAGGAGTGATGATTTTGTTTTCCTGGCAGTTTTAACAGTACTTTTGTTACAGGTTTTGTATTATTCACATCTGTGACTGTGCTCAACCAGGTACCTGACAAACATTCAGTTAGCACGGCGTTCTGAAACAGAGCTGCCTTCTGAATCAGCTTCTGCTATTATTTTAATGTATCAACGCCTCTGAAAGACCTGCCATAAGCCTTTTTAATAGTAAAGATATCTTATCTCAGAGCCCCTAATGGTCTACTCTCTGCTATCGTAAGTATTTTGAGGAGATAGTATTCAAGTTCATATTTGACACTGCCCAGCTTCCCTTCAATCCTTTATTTTAATTGAAATAGAACTACAGTCTTAAGGCTACAGTTTGGTATTGCTGACTGAGGAGCTGTAGCCATCAGCACTAGGCACCTGGGAAAACTGGTAGCCAGCCAAATTTGGCACATTTCCTTGCTTAATGAAAACAAGTCTTTTTTAAAAAAAGTATGTTCTAACAGAAGTTATTATCTAACCCTTTTCTATCAGAAAATGTTTGCTCATCTCAGGATCCATCCCCCAAACCCCCTTTCTCAATCAGCTATTTTTCACTCCTGTGTAACCAGGGTGACCCAGAGGAAGCCTTGGCTGGGCTGGTCTGCAATAACCTTGTGCCCATTGCCTCTCGTCCTTTCACCAGACACCCCTGAGAAGGGCCAGGGTCCTTCTTTGCTCCCTCCCATCAAGGATTTGTATCTACTCACAAGGATTTACACCTACTGACAAGGTTTTATACCTACACACAAGATCCCCCTGAGCCTTTCGTACACAGAATAGTGCCTCCTCAAAGCCTTTCTTTCTTTAGCTTTTCCTAATCTTTCTGCTATTTCTGTCAACAGCACAAAATTTTCACAAAAGGACACCAATAAAGCTACCGCGCTTATGTGCCTGTAGCTTGACAGCAGTACTGCGCGCCTGTGTTTGGAGATGAGGCCACTGCGTTTCCAGCTACCCAGTAACATAAAAAGCTCCTTCTAACTTTCTTAAATGAGTGCAAAGTCAGTTACTGTGGTCTTTAAAAATACTGTAAGAATTCTGCTTTACTGCTAACTTCTTGATCCTGCAGACTCACTGTAGCAAAGCTCTGCTGATGATTACTTTAAGTTTTGCTTCCATTGGGACCAGGCTTTTAATGCATCTCTCTAATTGTGCATACAAAGTAAAATGCTGTTTCTACATTGTTAGAATGGACTAGTGCAGTAATTTTTATGGCATAAGCAATGAAAAGATCTACACGTTCCTTTAAGAATCCAGTGGTGGCTGGCACTTCCATTTTGTCTCTTGATAAGAGACAATGTTTTCATTTCACCACTCTTCAGTGAAATATTTATGAGCTTTTTTTATTCTCCTCAGATTTTTAGAGTTGTTACGCCCTTTATTTACTGCCAGATCTGAATAAGGAAGACAGCAAAGGTCTTCAGGACAATGGTGACTTTAATCACAGAATGTATTTTAGCATTGAGCATTGTCAAATTCACTTACAGATACAGTATTAATCCTAAATGTCTGTCTATTGCCCTTTTAAAAAAATTGTGACACTAAATATAGATAATTTCTAAAATGTGGATTTTAATTAAAAAATCCTGCAGACCTCACTAGTACCTAAATCATGCTTGATCTTGCATAAACCGCTTTAAAATATTTGTACACAAACATGAAGTGGCTCCATACGTCCTAAAAATACCCCAGCAAACATACACACACAAACATATGCGGTGGGCAGTGTCAGCTGTGTCTTTTTGTGTTATCACACTTCTGCTCCATATGATACATGGGTGACAATAAATAATGGTATGGGCACTACAGCTTTTTCCTCAGAAAGTTAGTTGCTTACCATCCAGTAGGTAAAAAATACACTTGTGTACTAAGTCCTCGTAACATCATCACTTGGTCACGGTGGTGTACCACTTTCAGCACAGGAATATAACACACACAGGTAGATGCAGCCTAGTTTACGTGATGACAGAACACAGCTATCGGCATATGCAACTTAGCGCTAGTGACGGGATGAAGGACCTCAGCTAGCCTCTCGCCATAAAACCATTCCTCACTTAAGGCACAGATGATCTGGGGTAACAGCTGCCAGCCCACACTCCAGTGAAGACATGCTGCTCTTGGTTTGTTCTTGAGCTCCTCACATACCATGCTACAAATGTCAAAACCACAAAACAAAATGCCAAGTTATGCTATGTGCAAGGAGAAATCTGAAGAGAGAACCGCACCATTTAAAAGGCTAACACTGAAGTACCCAAAGGTTAGCTGTCTGTTTAAAATAGCCAATAACCCCCATCACTCCTCTCATGCAGTCATGGTTATTCCCTTAACCACTAGCTTCACAGCTGGATCCAAGCACCTCAGCATCAGGAACACTGGGAAAGAAACAAAGCCCAAAACAAAAGCAAAAAGAGCTCTGTAAATTAACATCAATGAAATGATAAGGTTTGCATCAAGTTCATATGCGTGTCAGCTGCAGGGGGTGGTACAAGATTTCTCCCAGTCACCCTGATGGGAAAGGTTCAGAAGTGAACTGGGAATCGTCGGTAAGGTCTGACATGGGATACACTCGGTGTGTGATTCTCTCACTTGCTCCCTGCATAGAGATAATCAATGGACAGAAAATCCACAGAAGAACATGAGAAGATGCTTTGTATCAAAAATAGTTCCATACTTTAATTTCAATATTAATGGCAATTGTTATCCTTCAGCCTTAGGAACCTAGTGAGATTTTTTTAGTTTTTATTTTAAAACAGAGACCATGCCTTGGTAGAAGGATTTTCCCAAATTCTCCTAGTCTATCTGAAAATAAATACTTCACTTTCAGCTCACTGAAACAGAGCATTTGGTTATCGCGTTTTGCAAAGCATTGAAGGATTGAAGCCAAATTTGCTGCTGGGAATTTAATTTGCAGAAAAAAGCATCAAAGAATAAATCAAGAGTCTTTCTTATGGGATAGCTGCCATACAAAACATACTACATTATGTCCTGGAGGTAAACAAATTCCAGTTAAAATTTTCTCCCCTTTAATGTAAAGACAATCGTTTGGTTTATATTCATCCCCCCTGTGAAGTGCCAACAATCACAAAACAGTGAATATCAAGCCCCTCTGTGCCGCACAAATGTATCTGTCAGTATGAAAGTCTTGTGATGTCTCTAACAAATGATGAAGACAAGACACTTTGCACGTCATTTATCTTAAGAAAATTAACATGTAATGTTAGCCTGTAATGTTAACATATAGTATAGCATGGTGTTGACATCACCATCAAAGTGGAAATCCCGTCTGTTAAAATACAAATGCCAAAGGCGGATGTGTTGAATTTGGGCTGCATGTGTATAGAGAAGAGAACATTCATAAATCATAATTATCTTGGACATCTGACTGAACACAGAGCAAGGTTTTCCAAAGCAACTGATATTTAAGTGAATATTAAAGCAAGAGCTTTCCTCCAATGGCCAATGTGATCCTTGGGGATGCACGGAGCTCATGACCATGCCAATGCAAAAACAATTAGCAATAATCTATGAGTGGAAAAGCATATGAGTTGGCTCTTAGAGAGTCTGCACGTGAATATAGCCTGGTGGCTGTTTGAACAATTTGCTGTTTTAATCTGAGTGGCAAATGGTATGAAAACCCCATACATTTACAGTTGATGTGTCAGCTGACAGCTATGACACGGAACAGTAAACCACCCAGTCTTTCCTCCTCTGTCTGTATCTCTCCCTGTCCCAATAATGCACCGTGCAGCTCCAACGGTGATGACACCCGATTAGTGATTACAGTGGCGAGTTAGCTCATGGTCACAGATTAAGTGTGTGTGTACATTCACACTCACACTCACATAATGCAAGACTACAGATTCACTCCAGCACGACATTGTTTTCTGTGTAACTTTCAGCAACAAGTAACGTCAGCAAGTGCTACACGTCTGTGTAAACCCACACGTGCATTTCGTGGCTCTGGGCCGCTTGGTTCACTGCCGGTAGGGGTAATGAGTGCTGGCAGACAATCAGGCCAGAAATTTGTATACCCCCACATGAAGATGAACTCCATAGAAAAGCCGAAGGTAAGCTCCGTGCACTCTCCCCGCACAGGGGCTGTCTCCAGCCCAGCTCTCAGACTCGGGCTCTAGCAAACCACTGCGCAGAGGGAGCAGCGACCGACCCGCAGCGGAGGGGTGCAGCAGGCGTCAAGCTAAGCGTTAAGCCAAGCGTCTTCTCCATCTCACGCTGCTCTTTATGCCACACCCATTAATGAGAGCAGCCCATATGCTAAACATTTACAGCTATACCTTTAAATTTTGGCAGGAATACATATGAGGACAGCGAGTTCTCAGCATAATTAGTTCTGCAAAGTCCCAAAGCTCCTTTGTTAGTCATACATCGAGGATGGCAACGTGGTCTGAACACCTCTCAGAGTACACAAAGACTCATCTCTGGCAAAACACAGTCTCGGTCCTTGTTTTCCCTTATAAACTTGCAACACTTTCCATTCACTACAGAAGGTGCTTCTTCCACAAAACCAGAGCAAAGATACACATTTACCACACAGTATTTACAAACACTACTCTTCTAGAACCTCATTCCTCATCTCAATAATCATCATTAAATAACATGAGCAGTGTGCTAGCATGCAACTAGAGAGGCTGACAGGTATGAGGGAGGAGGAAAGGGGAAATCATTACTGACAGTTGTGAGACTTGTCTGCTCCAGGATGCCATTACATATTACAACCCAAGTACACAGTGAAGAACCCCGGATAAGGTTATGTATGAAGATCGCTGTGGTGTATAAACTAAATTTCCATTGGCAATTTATTATTTATTTCCAGTACAATACACTTAACCAGCAGGGAATCTGTCCATTATGAATTTATCAAATACACTGCTTTATCAAAGTCATTCATACATTTGCTTAGGAAACTATTTATTGTATTCGTGCTCCTCATAAAATACTCTTTCTACAGAGATAGTGGGACCAGAAGTCATCTTTTGTGATTCATATGCAGATCTTCACTATGAAACAAAAATGATAATTGATTCATTTCCATTACCATCACCCTGCTTTTCTTGTGCCAGGAAAATCAAATTGACATAAATATTCTGACATAAAATCACAAAGTAATCATACATTTAATCTCACTTAAATATGCACAGACTAATAAAACAGTGCTAAGAACATGCTACCGAAAAGCATTTTTTAAAACCAATTTGTAATGCTGATTTCTGTAACTTCTGAGTTACACAAAAATGTGGCTTTAAAGAAAGAAACATTAAACCTAGAGCTGATTATACTGGAGCAGCTGTGACACATCATTGTTGTGCATTACAAGCAATATTACACTGTTAATATTCAGCAGCAGGCAATATAATTTGATACACAATATTGCAATAGTTGCTATACTGATTTTAGCAAGGATTCAATCAATGTGGAATGTTAAATGCACATCAGGTAAGTTTTATTTTGTAAAGCTTTGGCTAAACAGGCATGGGCCTCAACAAGAACCCAAAGTGTCTTCGAAGGCATGAAATGGCATTAGTGCTACGGCATTAGCTGCATGTGCCAAGGACACAGGATGGACATGAGGAGGAGTCTGAAATGTCCATTGTATCAGGCTTCAGAGAGGGATCTTCCATTCTTAATCTTAAAACCACTGCCATTTTCACCTAAGTTGCTGAAAGAGCTTACCTCTTCTAACTAATAGGAAACCAAGGTATGGCTGAGCAAGTCCATCAGAGGCAGCAGCAAGTGGTAGGTGATTAGTGCTCAGTATCTGTAAATACTTCTACATTTCTACTGAACTAGATACTGGTAGTGACAGAGCAAATCATCCGTGGCTTGCTATGCTACATTATTCTTAAAGTTGATGGCACAAATTCTGGACAAATCCCCTAGAATTAAATTTTAATGGATTATAGCCAACCATCCAAATCGATCTCCAACACTGTATCACTACATTTTGTTCCTGTTCCACCATTATTCTGTCCCTACATTCATCATCACCGAAAGTGTTTAGTTATCTTCAGTATCTACTGGGGCCATGGCCTCACTTCTGCCATTACGCTCTTCTCATTTACATGGCCACGGACTCCCATAGTAGTTCTTTTCATTTCCTTTGCCAGATCCAACTCAGTTTGGCTTTTGCAATTATCTTTTATCCCTAATCTTCCTGAACTCCAAGATCTAGTTCTTTCTTGTAACTAATCCCTTTTTCCATTCCTCGTAAACTCTTTGTTTACTCCTAACAACCTTTCATCTTGAAATTGCCCTGCCTGACAAAAGTCACTGTCCATGAGTGGTTTGTAGCCTATCCTACGTTTAAGAACATGAGGTGATGCTGTACAACCACTGTAAGAAACATCAAATCCATCTTTATATGAAAGTATCGGCATTCACACAGGGGAAAAGCACTCACAAAAACTTGCCTTTAAGCACAAAAAGATAATGGGTGATAATAGCCTTCTCATTCCCTTGGATCAAGTATTGTGCTGTCCAGAATTTCTGCCAAAAGCAAATGCATTTACTCTGTACTTTTCATGTACTCACATTTTTAAGGATCCAGTTCTTCTTCTTAGAGTGTGTTGCCTGTACCTGAATATAAAATATACAGCAAGTTCAAAACATAGCAGCAAGAGTTGCTGTATCAGGCACAGAATTACTTTAGATCTCATTTTCTCATATGAAAAAAGAAGCTAATTACACCGCAACCAGGATGAGACCTGTGTTCCAGACTAAAAAAAGATGTCCCATTTATTAATGTAGAACCACCTCTTCAGAGACCTCAGGCATTCTGCTCCTCCTTACACGTCTAGAATAATTTGCCAATAGTCTCCAAAGCTTTATAGTCATCTGTGGAATACTGTTCTCCAGCACCAAAGGATTTATTGAATCCCTTGTGAACATTCATGTCTTTTATCTCTACCTTCAGCAAGACATAGAGAAATGGACACCTTAACTTCCCTTTAAGTCTCAGTGGTAGGAATACAGGGATCCTGTAAACATCTTGAAACTGCCCCATCCCCAAATACACCTTGAGCAGCCCATCCATCCCGTGGAGTCTGCACACACAGCCTATTTGGGTGTTCATTCACAGGAGCAAGACACCGTGCTAGAAACCATCTGATGGAGCAGTAGAAAATCTATGGTGCCTGTCCTCCAGCCTAATTCTCTACTAGAAGAAAAAAGAGTGGCCTTTCTTACATTTGTACTCCAAAGGAAATGGCCCAGCTCTTGAATATATAGCCAAGATGCAGGCAACACAGTAAAACGATTTAGCACCAGGACAATACCTGAGACAGAGGTCTTTAGCAGACACAGTGCTTAGTGGTATCTTGTCCTGGAAGACCATCGTGCTGCACATTTATAGTAGATCTTACTTCACCCCTGTAACTCCGTTTATCTTCTGTAGCTATCCTTTGTGTACTACCTACACATACTGCTTACCTGGAACCTCAGCATTTGACCTTTTTGTGTCAACATTCAGCAACACATAACTACAACCTCATCACTGAAAAACAAAGCTGTCTGGAGTACTTAATACTTGCATGTACTCTTGGCAGAGCACCTGATAAACAGTTGCTTCACACACTCACTTATCTGATGGACAATCCACAATCGCAGATAGGGTAACTCAACAAAACCAAATCCCAAGCAATTTCTCAATTTTAGAAAAACAACTATGACAAAACAAATGCACTGACTAGATGACCAACAGAGGAAAGAGAATAAAAAAAATGTTTCATTTATTTGGATTCCACAATATGCTACTACAAGGTAGATCCTACATCATTTCTTTTAGTCCAGTCCAGTATACTATAAAATCAAGAGATAATTACAATAGCTACTTTACAGGAACCAGCATCTGTTTCTATCTTGCTCAAAATTATCATAGATTTAAAAACCAAAATAAAATCCCTCATTATGTTCACCAACAGAAAATTATACTAAGTCGAAAGTATACAGAAACGCCCCAAAGAAATTTGTAATGTTTTTAGTAATGTCTAATGGCAAACTCCTATAGAAGTATATCTGAAAAATTGTGTTTCAGCAGCAGCTGTGTTGCCTGTCCAGCTGCCAAACAAAAATTGTCCATATGCTTTGTGCATCAGTGAGCAGTTGAATTCTCTTTTTCCAAATGTGCACTTAAAAAAGAAAAAAGAAAGAAGATAGGTTGTTCAGATATACTACTACTCACTAAGCTTCATCTGAAACTGTAGTGTGAACCTATAAAAGCTATAAGGTGCAGAAAAGTAACAGATAGTTCCATGAAATCAAAAGCTTTTGTGTCTTATCCCTAATACAATTAAAAAAAAAACAACAAAAGAATAATAGTTATTGAATTCTGTCTAAAAAAACACTAGGCCAACTTCAGTAGTTATTAGGAGTAGTGGGGAAGGCCTTGCAAAAACCAGATTTTTAACAAAATAATAAATTTGGCATTCCTTTTTATTTGCCTGCCTGTTTATGTCATGAGGACAAATAATCAGAAAATCCAGAAAATAAAAAAAAATAAAAAAAGGAAACAAGTCAAAATACTAGTAGAGACTTACATAAAAATATGAACCACCTCACCATCCAATTCTAGCAATAGCTGCATGCATTGAATTTCTAAACATTTGCTACAGTTTTCACAAAAATGAAGATTTTGGGAATAGCATCCTGGTCATTCATTAATTTGAGTATGAGCCATGATTGCTTTTGTTCCTGTCATACTGGAGAATAGTCTAAGTCTATTGATCTGAGTGAAATGTTGCTTCTATAAGTAACTAATAAAACTCAACCACATCATTCAAGCTTCATTAGGATTTCATGGAGTGAAGACAGAACAGCTGTATTAATAACACAGCTTTCTTAGAGCTCTGCTATTCAAGACAATATATCATACTACATTTTCACTCATTTTGGTTTCACTTTATGAATTTTTAATCTCCCCAAACCACTTGAAAATGCAGAAAGAAAACTGTTAAAATTCAACATTTAGCAATTAGTCTTCCTTGCAAATTGCTGCTGTTAAATATTTTAGATCATTCATATCTAATTATTTTTATGGAAGGAAAAAAAAGACCCACAAAACAACCACTCTGAAATCTATAAACAGCAAATATATCCATTAGGAATTTTTGTTGCTGTGTAGCAAACAAAATTTTCCTTATCTTCAGAGGAAGAAATATTGAGTCTCATTCCTCACCTCAATCTCTTGGAAGGTGACAGAGAAAATCTTCCTAAAAAACATTTTACTCCACATGAAGGACAAGAAGGGGACTGGGAGCAAGCACCATGGATTTTCAAAGGGGAAATCATGCCTGACCAACCTGACAGCCTCCAACAATGAGGTGACTGGCTTGGAGGATGAGGTGAGAGCTGTGGATGTTGCTTACCTCGACTTTTTGACACTGTCTCCCATAACATCCTCATGAGCAACCTAACGAAGTACAGGTTAGCTATGTGACCAGCAGGGTGGATTGAAAATTGGCTGAACAGCCGGACCAAGAGGGTTGTGATCAGCAGCATGAAGTGCAGTTGGAGGCAGGTCACTAGTGGTGTACTCCAGGGACAATACTGGGGCAAATACTGCTTAACCTCTTCATTAACGACCTAGACTTTGAAAGAGACTGCACCCTCAGCAAGGTCATGGGTGATCCAAGACTGGGAGGAGTGCTTGATCCACCACTTGGTTCTGTTGCCATTCAGACAGACCTTGACAGGCTGGAGTGCCGGGCAGAGAGCAACCTCATTTCAACAGGGGAAAATGCAACGTCCTGCGTCTGGGAAGAAATAAGCCCAGGCACGGGTACACGCCTGGGGCTGACCAGCTGGAAAGCAGCTCCACAGAGAAAGACCTTGGGGTCCTGATGGATGATGAACTGACCATGAACCAGCAATGCACCTTTCATGGTAAAGGTGGCCAGCAGCATCCTGGGCTGCATCATGAAAAGCATGGCCAGGTGATCCTTCCCCTCTACTCCAGCTCTGGTGAGACATATCTGGAGTCCTGGGTTCAGTGCTGGGCTCCCCAGGGCAAAAGAGAGTCAGACTTACTGGAGCTGGTGCAGCCCAGGGCCACAAAAAGCATTAAGGGACTGGAGCACCGGAGATAGCAGGAGGGGCTAGGAGAGCTGGCAGCGTCCAGCTTGGAGAAGAAAGCTCTAAGACAAGAGTTGGAATGAGTAATGCCAGCCCCACATTTTCACATTTCACGTTATCACTAAATGATATAATGTAGCCTCATTGCAGATTAAAATGATCAGTATCTGGAAAACATCAGCAGCACAACAATCATCTGAAAATGGCACGGTTTTCACTTTTTTTCAACATTTTAACCCATGAAAATCCTCAAATAAAGGACTAAAACTAATCCTATGTCACTTCACAGGTCAGAATGCATTTATCCACCTAACGTTTTCTGTTCTGTTCTTGTCTCAAAATACAAGGAGATCCCAAGTCTTAATTTAGGCACTTAATTAGGTACCTAGAGTTAAGTGGGCTGAATGCCAGCCTCGTGGATGAGATCTGGAACAAGTTGTATGGGTTCTGGGGAAAAAAGATCTGGGCACTTGCACAGGGGGTAAAATCTAACACATCTTCACTATACAGATTGTGTTATACAAAAGAGAGAACTAAAAGTCATCGAGAAAAATTATTTACTGTATCTCCATTCTACTGAAATTAGCACAGAAGTTTTGAGGACAGATGTGGATTGAAGGAAGTGTTAGGAAAATGTAACAAACAAAGGAAGGGCACAGAAAAGAAGAATGAGAACAAGAGGGAAAAGTGAGTCACTTGGAAATAATAATATGTTCTCAAGGCTACACAATAGCTTTCCATGCTGCTCCCTACAGAAAAATGAGGTTTACGTCAATATTATAGAAGGAGGAAAACAAGGTTATATAGTAGTTTTCCACGCTGCTCTCTGCAAAACGGTAAGTTTTGTATTACTCTTACAGAAGCAGGAAAATGGATGGAGAGGCAGGCTTAAGGATGAAGCAGAAAAGTTCTCTGGAATCAAAGATCCTAAGAAAATGTCTTATTAAGACATTAACTACACAAATCATCTGGCATGCAGAGTTTGCCTGTCTACACTGTAACTCTTGCGAGGAGAGAAGAGGAGAAGGGAGGGAGGGAGAGGAGAGGAGTGGGGAAAAAAGAGAAAAATAAGGGACACAAGCCATCAGGGCTCCAGGACACTGGTCAGCAGGTACAGAACGGTGATAGAGGCATTGGCAGGTGAATAGTTCGGTCAAGCAACAGGAGGAGGAAGGAAAAGCAGGCAATAACAGGGCAAGAGATGGGAGTTGATGTGGGAGACAATAGTGATCTAATGAAAGGATTTTACGAGTGAACGAACGTAACAGTTCCATCAGAAAAGGCAGATGATTTTTGAATCAAAGTACATACAAATCTATGAGTCATTAAACAGCAGTTTGTGCCTGAAAATGCAAGAAATAAAGATAAAAGGTCTATATTCTGCAAATGGTAAAAGGCTAAGACCAAGCACATCTGACCTAGAGCATACATTTTTCAAATTTATGTCGAATTTTCAGAAGCTAAATCTCTATTTGAATGCACTAGTCCCTGTGTGCTGATCACCTCTCCAACTAAGAAATGAAGAAACTAAGACATTAAGCTAAGCAATTCAATGGTTTTAATACATACAAATTTGAGTCTTCCTCTGTAAGAAGTAAAATGGTTTTGTGAAAAGCATTTTAGATACCTACCACAGTAAATCATACTGTTATGTAAAACACACTGACATGTACCCAAGACAAGTCTAGTGATGAAAACAGTTTATCAATGAAAACCACCATTTTATTATACAGTTAGTGAATTTTCACAAGAAAACTTAAAGAAACAAAAAACTTATGGCAGGTAAATCCTCAAATGTTCTTATTGGTAAAATCAGTCAAAACCGGGGTTCCTAAGATCTTAATACGTCACGTGTGATACAGTCCACCTGATGAGTCTCATCTACAGAAGGCATGGCAAGGCACAACCCATGAGGAACACAGTAGTATTACCACCTACACGTTTGGGATTTACCTACCTTGTGTTTCCTTTTTTAAATTTTTCTTTGAAATTGAAAAGCAGAACTGATTCTTACATGGAAATCAGGTACCTCCCAAGAACAATTCACTTACTTACTTTACATGGAAAAGCAGCTTAGACTGAAAATACTTTCCCGTTTCATATCATTAAGAGTGTTGAACCCAATCCTGCCAACTGGGTGCATACTTGGCACAATGAGGCAATTTGACAATCAAAATGCAAAAATGTCAGTGAGTCTGTAGTAGAACAACAGCGATGAAGTTGCCTAAAGGACATTTAGTGTGCCGATCACACAGATTTTTAATGAAATGTCTAGATTTTCACACTGTAATATAAAATACAAAGCCTCTCCATCACAGCAAAGCCAGATGGGAGTACAGATGAAACACATCTCCAGTTTATTCAATGAAATGTGTAGTTGGTTTGGTGAATGCCAACACCGATCTGTGTTGGGAACCATGCCTAGCTCCCACCCCTCAAAGACTATAGACTAGGAAATTTAGGAGTGTTGACAATGGTTCAATCGGAATTGTGTATGCACATGAAGACCTGTCATTTCTAAATGCTTTTCAAGATCAGCAAAAATATCCAGAAAGTATTTTAGGAAGATAAGATGTCTGTTCACAGTAGTAGGGAATTATTCAATCCATTGTTTGCTACCTGCTTCTTGAAATTTCCACTAAATTTTTGCTATGGTCAACAACACAGAGCATACTGAGGTATCTGGGCTAAGTAAGACAATCCCATATTTGCAGAGAGTTAGAAAAAAGATGAGTATGAAAAAAACCAGGACATAAGTTTTACTATTTATTTATAATTAGAAACTTCTTCAAAAATAATTTTAAAAAAATTGAATCCAACAATAGCCATTAAGATGTCTAAGGAACACTTACTCTGCTAATCATGTATCAGAAGAAAAGGGAGATTTTGTTGGGTGTTTTCAGGACACTCTTGAATTCTACATTTAATAAGAAAACTAAAATATTTTAAAGGTTTCTGTCACTGTAATTCTGCCCCATCCTGCTCCTCAGCTCAGTACAAAGAAACCACAAATCCTTTAACCTAGTGTAAACATATGTGTTCCCAGTACAATATAAGTAAAGTTATACCCATCACATTTGATTTAAAAACCAGAAGCAAGCAGAATGATACAAAAGTTATCATCCCTTACCAATGAGGTGACTTACCAGGAAGAAGTACTTTGGTACTCTGCATACACGTGAAATCATCAACTGATTGACCGACAGCTGAGAACAGGCTTCCCTTTGTAAATGGAAAGCCTACTTTTATAGCATTTATCAGAATCAATTCAATTGTGTTTGCTTTAGTATTCTGTTGTTTTTTTTATTTGAGGCATTGTCATAATACTACTAGTTCTTAAAAAGTGATTGTACTTTAACTGTGATTTATACAGGGTTTTCTGTAACTTGCAAGGGTATTCTAGGATCTCACAAATGGCCTGACTAGTTCAGGAAAATATCACCCTCTCAATATGTTGTGGAGAAACTACTAAAATTGGTTTACCCTTATTCAAATTTATTATTAATTTGATATTAAAATAAACAAATAATAGTTTATTACTAGAATGAGCAGCAAGGTATCCTTTTAATCAGGCTGACAGATGTATAGGAATAGTGTTTTTACTGACAAAAATGGACAGCTACTAATTTCATAATTCTTGCACTGTGATACTGTATATTCACATTAACATACCTTATCTGTCAGCATATTTGAATCTCATTAGGAAGAGAGCCTAATTAATGCTTCATAAATAAAACATGTTCTGTCAGATGAGCAGAGATCATCTTGAGACAAAACCTCCCCAGAAAAAAGGGTCTGTCCCAGCTGTCACTGAGTTTCCAAAACAAAAGGCATTTGGGCTCCGATATTTCAAAACCGGTTATGTGCTGACTTTTCCTGGGGAACTGTCCCACTTGCTGATTCGGGTGCTGCAGTTCAGCACGTACTGCAGACATCAATGGAGACACCCCACAGGAGAAATTTAGCAATACCTTACTCTAAAGATTTGATCCTGAACGAATGCCACTGAGACTAATGAGAATTCTGACCAAATAACAAATCTATGAAGCAGCTCTGAGAACGTGCAAAAAAGATGGCTGAATTCTTCTGTCAGAGAATGCAAAAAGATATCTAGCCAGGTACTCAATTCCATGGAGCATCAGCAGTGACAAGGAAAATGCTGAGAACTGAACAAAGAAAAATTAGATTTGTGGTAAGTTCTGAAAGGAGTACTGCAGGGATAACAGAAACAGTGGTAATAGAAATGTTAACAGAAACAAAGGCACAGAGGGATGTGAATTCTTCAGAACAGACAAAGGTGAGAGGTGACAGGGTTACTCTCCATGTTAACAATATGATACACCGTCAAGAAATGACAAGTGATTACCAGACTCAGAGAATGGCTAATTGCATTAGATTGAGGCTGAAAGGAGGTATCACCACTAAAATGCACGTTAGAAGAACAAGGTGCTGACCGGAAGCACACAGACAAACAAGTGAATTAAACCGTGTACAGATTTGTGTCAGAAGTTAGGTTTGCAACTATTCCAGCAACCAGACAGCCTCTGGTCCTTGGAAACTCTACAACAGTCTCACTCACTCTGAGAGGATACAGGAATCAAAAAAGCTTTGCAGATTTTGAGACAAGGCTGGGCACGTTTATGAAAGATACGACAAGGTGAGGCGTAAAGAAAACATAGCATCTCTGCACGTGAGTAGACAGTGGCAAAGCAGGACTGTGCTTTGTATGCTAAAGCCATCAGTTGGCGTGATCTTGCATTCTTTATTAATCTAAGCAGCTTTGAGGCAGTTCCACTTCTCTTACCTGGCAGAATATCAAGTCCTCAGTTAGCTTTCCAATGTCCTAAAAAAAGTCTGTGATGGAAAAATCCTGATTTCATTCGGGAAAAGCGACTTTTCTTCTGTCTGATCACAAATCAGATTATTTTGAAAGGGATACTTAACTACCACAATATTTAGTGCTCACTTTCTTACTGAGTTCAGTGGCAGAAGGACCAGGAGGTTGACGTTAATCTTGTTTTTATTCACATTTCACTATTAAATGTAATGATTTCTTTTATAAAAACATGACTTCTATTACAACAAAAACACATCACAGAAAATCTTATTAACTCTTCTGCCTTATGGAACATAACAGCTTAGAGATAATACCCATCTGCCTGAAAGTTCAGCAGGCAGCAGGTAAAGCATATACCCTTGTGTGAATAGCAGGTCCAGTAGGACAGTATCAGATATAATTTTACAAGTTCATTAAAAAAAATCCTATTCAACTGGGCAATTCTGGTTAATTACATTTATTCATTAAAAACTCACATTAAGTGTGTTCTGGAGTATTTGCATACATAGCACTGAGCCTTGCAAAAAAAATAAAATATTCAGCTGTAACGGATGCTCTTACAACTATGAACTTAACAGGTATTATGCTAGATCTGTTCTGATTTCCAAATTATAGCCATGTTTATTCTAACAAGCAAAACCACATGAGAAACTTCCCACTGTACAAAGAGCGTGCAAACAGAAGAATATTTACTACTGTTAATGTAGTCATCAAGAAAGACAAAAAGCCCTTATTGATAGTGACTGTCACAGTAACATCTACTTCCTCCCCCAGAGACACTACGTTAACGTGTGATGTTGGAGGAGATGGATTAACACAATGAAAGTCCACAGCCTCTGAGGTCATACAAGAAGTACACTAGCAGAGACATGAAGAACATCTTTGGGCTCAAGATGCCTCCCCTGTGAGTTCATCAGATGACCAGAAATAAATGATTAATGGAAGACTGGAAGAACTAACATTAGACTTTCAATTCTGATGTACAAGGGGCAGAAAATTTTCTGTGTGGGTTTTTTGGAGGGAAAGCAAGGGAAATACTGTTAGCTTGAACTAGTTTATGTTCAGTTTGTGAGCAAACTGCAAAAATAATCTGGTTTACAAAGATAGGCTTGGCCCTCTTTTTCCCCAGAGAAAGCTTTTTTAGAAGCTCATTGTTTAATGAAAAAGGTATGCAATTTGGAAATTATTTTGAGTCAAATGGAATATTTTCTGAAAAACCGTGACCCAGATACAGTACCAGCATGAAAAGAAGACTTACAAATTAATTTTCAACCAGACAACGTTTTTGAAGTTATTTACCCATCTACTAAAACAAGCAATTCTGAAATTTCCCATACAGCCTAGCCTGGATGGAACCTAACCGTGAAAAATGATGCCATGAACTTTTAATTTAAAGATTACAACAGCTGAAGCAAAAAAGCAAAACAGCTTCATCATTTGGGGACATAAATCATGATTAAACAAAATATGAGAAAGTAAATCCAATCCTGAAACATTCCTGGCTTAATTCAGCATTTCTGTTTCTCCAGCAATAACTTACAGGAGAAAAAGAATGGGCAGTATCTGGGAATTACTATGTGCTCAGCATTTTGAAGGCCCAGTTACACATGCAGTCTCACTGGCCCTCCTTGGCAAAAAGATGTCTGGAAAAATGAGTGGCATGGAACTGATGGTGGTGGGTCAAAAAATTAATGTCAGGAGAAGTTAATCCCCAAATCTTCTCACCGTGTAGAGTAAAATAAGGGAAGATAGGGTAGTGCTTTGAACTGGAGAGATGTGTTCACTGACATCAGCAATAGGTCTAATTGTGTCCAGTAAGAAAATGCCAGTCAATTATGGTGACATTTTCAGGGAAAACAGCTCAGCCAAGAATGATGATAGAAGGTGCCTCCCCCCCTCCCCCCCCACCCTTACACCAGGCCAGAAGTCCCCTAGATCTGTATCAGACTAAGGCTACAGATGCAAAGATCATTCCAGTTAACTCACACCTCATCGCTAATTTGGGGGTGATTCAAATATGGCCAATATTGGTAACTTTTACAGGCGAAGTCAAATATTTTGTCTAGATCCACCATGGCTCTTGTGGTAACTCCACTGCTCTGGCTGTGACTTTCATCTGAATTTCCTGCCTTCTCCCGAATGCAGACTCCCCTACACTGTAAGTTCATCTTACACATGGAAGAGCAGAAGGAGATGTTACTAATAGACATTCTAAGACAAAGCAAGCCTTCTCTTTTCATAACAGTTTTTCCTTAAACTCACTCTGCGTGAAAATTATAATCACAGAACCCCAGCCTGGTTTGGGTGGGCAGGGACCTCCCAGCCCATCCAGTGCCACCCCTGCCATGGGCAGGGACACCCTCCACTAGCCCAGGTTGCCCAAAGCCCCATCCAGCCTGGCCTTGAACACTGCCAGGGAGCCAGGGGCAGCCACAGCTTCTCTGGGCACCCTGTGCCAGGGCCTCAGCACCCTCACAGGGAAGGATTTCTGCCTCCCATCCCATCTCCATTGCCCGTCTTTTAGTTTAAAGCATTACCCCTTGTCCTAGCACTACTTTCTCTTACAAGAAGAGCCAGTTGAAACCTTACAACACAAATCTTCTCAAAGGTAACACAAATCTTTTCTATCAGTCACAGTGGACTTTAGAAACAGGCTTTCTGAACAATTGTTGTCCATTTTTATGAACTTCTTCCATAGCATTTTTTCAGCCAACTTAAAAACTGCCGAGTAGCTTTTTAACAGAACTTCAGGAGAAGCTCTAACACAGAAACACAAATTTATGATCAAGAGGAAGAGCTGTGTTTCATTTAGTATAAAAAAATCTAAGGAGATTCACATCTTACAGAAGCGTTGAACCAGGAATAGAATAGACCCTAGAATAATGCTGCTTAGCTCTTACATCAGTATAGGAAAGACGTACCAAGTCACAGATTTTTACTTAAAACAAAGTGTGCTAGGTTTATGCAAACTAAAGGAAGAACCTGCCTGACCAATCTGCAAAGATCCAAAGGAGTCAGCAGAACTGCAGTGATTCAAATCAGCAAAAGATCTGTCCCAGTGCATACGAGTGGTTGGGTGCAGGCATTTGAGTGTTTGCTTACATGCCTGCCAAAAAGAGTTCGTGCTCTTCACCGCGCACCAAGCTGTGTTTTAGCAAGGAAGTTATCTATATGAAAGAGGAGATGGAAACACAGAATGGTGGCTAAAATTGTTTTTAGGGTGTACCAGTATTATTTTCAAATCTACAAGCTAAGAAAGCTGCAGGACACAAGAAGCCTGTAATATCACAAAATACACACAGGTATCTGTTTTGTTTCATCTACTACCTTTTTTCTTCACAAAACGAATTCTTTAATAAAAGAACAGAGAGAGAGCACAGTTCATGCACAGTGTTGCAGCTCTGCAAGTTGGGACTTTCTGGGGTCTTTAGTCAGACTGAAGAGCTCAAAAGAACTCAAGATTACATTAAATTTTCAGGAATGGCTCAGTAACTTCTACAGCCTTCTGAGAACAGCCTCCGAGAAGCCTTCTCAGAATCAAGCAGAAATACAGGGTTAGATTCTACCTGAAGCACGTACCCAGAATAACTACAGAGAACCTGTTGGACTTATTTCAGAATTACACCATGGCAAAATACAACTCCATTCTGGCCTATCTGCAGTGCAACGGCGTATAAATGCAGCATTCAGCCATCTACGTAAAATGTCTGGCTCCTTCCTTGGCAGAACAATCTAATGAAGTACAAAATTAATGGATGACAGTAGCTCAAGTCCTGCCACTGGAGTTTATGCTGCCCGCAGATTACTCAACATAATTACATCTTTAAGAATCACAGTTTATTTTCTGATGTAAAAATTCACGGTAAACTTATTCAGAAAAGAGTGAAGCAGTCCTGAAGGACATGCTGATAGCACCTGATGAGGTGATGAAGGGCCTTTCCCAACCCAAATTAACTGCCATTATTTTTTATTTGTTACTTTCTTTTGATCTTAGTGCTGAGAAGCTGTGCAATATTCAAGCCTGAGCAAGGCACAGCTTACTGTCATGCACACATTATTTTCTCACTCAAACTTCACTGAAATTATTCTGAGTCATCCAATGCATTCCTGGTACCAAAATCATACATTATCTTTTAACAGGTACTCCACTTTTATTATTTAATACTTGTATTTAGGTAGCAATTCAAGGTGAATCAGGTCAAAATTAAGCTGTGCTTTGTGCTGCACTAATACAGTCAGTCAGCGAAAGTGCTGGGCTGCAGTTTGGCTTCAACATTCATTGACAGAAAATACTTTATCACTAGCAATTAGTAACCGTAGCAATAACCCTGGGAATTAGCTATTTGCATACCAACCCTACAGAACAACATAAAACAGTGTATCTGAGGTGTGATTTGCCAGCAAAAGGAAAGTATTAAGAACTCCTTCGGAGAGTACTCAAGATATTCTGCCCCCCGCCTCCCCCTGAACACTTCGCACTTTGCAGACACTCCTCAGTACCTTTCAGGTCTAACGCTAAGCCAAGCATTACTTGGCAATAAGAAGACCTAACAGCTTTATATATTTGAGAGCTGCTGAAAGATTTTTATATTCCTTTCAGTGAAGTTGGTGAAGAAATAATGAAGATGCACTGTGGCACTGTGTGAGAGGTGAGGGATTTAGACGCTAGACAATAAAGCCCTCAAAAATATAGGCCATTCACACATAGTATTGGTACAAGCAATGTGATGCCTAAATATATAGAAAAAGTGTATTAGCAGATGAAAGATATTAGGGTGAGATGGTGTATCTCTTACTACAGGAGAAGGAAGAGATAATTAGGGCTCATTCTGTGCCACCATATAAGGCAGTCTGTCACTACTGCAACTCTTCAGTATTTTTGATAGGAGTGTACTGTGCTGCAAAGTATCTACTGGGAAAAAGACATCCGAGGAGAAATTGTTCCAGTTCATTTGTTGTTTTCATATACACAAAATAAATCCTAAAAAATCAAAGTACATTTGAAACTCTTCTTGTATAATTTCCAGAGTTGTTCTCTTCCTTTTTTGATCAATAGCTTTGAATATACTGAACACCCCAAAGGTCATACTAGCAAGTGTTTACACGCACACGCATGCCTGGAAAGCTGTCCCTCCCTGGCAGCAACAGCCCTAAAGATCATCCCTACTGCCTCTGCTGTCCTGTGTTCTAGAAAGAGGCGGCAGGAAATTAGAGGAGAATTGTCTCATGGGGAGAGGTGAGGTACAGGTGACATGCAGTCCATCCGATGGTAGCTGTGTATTTATATCGTTCTTAATGGTTTTGCATCGTTTGAAAGGAACTGCTATACAGTTTTAAGCAGATCAAAGTAGCTTTTCTTTTAATATCATTCTTGAAAAGATCTGAGTCAGTAATTATGCTTCCAGAAGAGAATCATAATAATAGGGAAGGTTATTATTTTCATTTGTATGGAATAAATGCTGTGCAGACAGAGAAAGACAGCCTAAAATAAGAGTAAGATTTACCAGGCAGTTGGAATGAATGGGGTGCCAGGAAAGATGAGGCAGTTTTGGAGTTACATTTCCATACAATCTGCATGTACAGAGATTCTGTCCAAACACACAAGGCAATTCTCCCATGTAATGAAAATGTGTCATCAAGAAAGTGTGCAAAAGACTTGAACTTTTGGCTCTATGCAGATGTGTCAAAAATGGTTGTTTCAATCAAATTTTTGTTCTTTCAAAGACAGCAAATTAGCTCCAAACCCAGAAAATTTCCCTGAGAGTATTTGTCACTGTTTTGCAAAGAAAACAGGACAGAATACGAAGGTCAGAAAAAATGTGTTGGGATATCATCGTTTATATTGTCTGATTACTGCAAGCTTTTTCTCAGCTAGGAGTTTTGGGGTAAAATTATCCCATGTCCTCCTTCCTTCCCTGCCTACAAGGGGAGAATTAGAATTTTCAGAGTAGCTAAACCAGATTTACCTTTTGTCATTTCAGAAACTTTATGGGTCAAAAAAAGGCCATTTATTTCATCGAGAATAAGCTTATACTACCCTAAACCACGTCTGTCAATATGAAAAAGGGCAAGTTTTGTCGCAGTATTGGTGAAAGACTTGGTTAAGTTGTATGATCAGAGCAGTAACTCATTGTGTTGTGTGTCAGCTATATAATAAATTGAAGTAATGCAGTCACAAGCAGACAATAAATATTAGTCCATATAAATGTTATAAAGACATTTAAGAGAAACAAGACATTCAAGTAGCAAAAAAGAAACAAAAGAACTAAGACAAATTCCAGTACCAATTATATCATAAGCTGAAAGAATAAAAGCTTGTGTCTTTTCGAAGTCAGAGAAAATGGCAGATGTTTTCCCAAAGCAACTGGAAGTTGCAAAACAAGTTACAGTTAAAACAACAGAAGGAACATCTATAGTGAAAATGAATGAACACTCATCTTCAACCTCAGGGCTTGAAGAAAACTCTTCACCTGCAAGGAGAGTAATGATCCATTTTGTCTATTTAATGAAAGGCATATGCGTCAGCATGATGTACATGCGTAAAGGATTGACATCAATGAGAAATTCACACTATTCCCTTGATAGCAGCTGTCTTAAGATTTGCACATTGTGAGGCAAACTGCTGCACAGTCATGCTTCCCATCCTTACAGCCTGCACCCTTTCATCTCACTACCCAGAAAAACGTAAATCAGAAAAATTAAATTTTCCCCAACACACCAAGAAAAACTGAAAGAAAGATACTTCACTTATTTACTGTCTTCCTAGAAAAATACAGACACAACTGTCTTTATAAAACTGCATTCTCCAAAGCCAAGAATAAACTTACTATCCTTATATGGTGGATAGGAAACACTAAAGTAATTATAATGGATATTTTTTCCTTTCCTCATCTGTTCACAAGCTGCACAGGAGCAAATTGTATAGTCTCTCCCTAAATCACCACAAACACACTAAGTAGGGCTTACATTAGTGTAAGCGTAATACGGGGGCACATTTTTACTTCTACTCAATTTTGTCCCCGCTGATTTTCCAATACTGTCTCATTTTTTCTTACCTGTTTTGTAAGTAATAGGTCACAAAGATATTCCTGAATTCCAGAGCTTCCACCCACTTGGAAGACAAATATTTGCAGAGGTTAAATTATCATAATGCTTAGTAAAGCATGTCTCCTAAAAGGAGCTCAACACATACACGTTTTGTATCTAAGAAAAAAGCAAGTGTAAGGCCTCCTAAACTCCTTTATTTGTTTTGGTGTGCTCCTGAGCACAAATACTCCCATTTACTAACACAGTAATTCCATTCAGAAAAGTACAACTAGAAAGATGTCCTCAGGGTTCTGCAGTACCTGGCTTTGCATAGTGCTGGTTACTGGTTGACACTGACTATTATTTACACTAATAAAAATTTATTTTAATTAAATCCCTTAATTTGCAGGTTTTGGTACATTTTCTTCAGGGAAAAAACCCCAAAGGGATAGCACTGTTTTGACTTTGCATTGCTAGGAAAAAAAAATTACTACAGGTGCTTTGTGGTTTACGGTAATAAGGCGATGTACACTGTCACCCTTCTGTCAAAGGGAGTCTGTCCTGGACATCTTTTGCAAACAACCTGATGTGTGAGAGGAGAGGGAACTGCCGAGCAACCAGACTGGCAGTCTCCAACAACTGCTAAACACGACGTATGTTCCAGCTCATCTGACAGGGAGAGGCTGAAATGCCTCCAGACCGCTCCATGTCCTGTGTTGCACCTGCACGCAGTCCTGAGATACGCTTTGTCCTACACGCTGTAAGATATCTGCACTGCTTTCAGTGTGGGGAGCACTTGGAATATCACATCTTCACTCAGAAATGTACCTCCCCGAAAGGGTTTTACTGCAGTGTTCAGTAGCTGGTGCTTAGAACTGTTCAGAGAGGTTAATCTTCAAAGAATCACAGCACTTTTTGAGAAGCATGCTTTTCAGATTTTCTGCAAATGTCTACAACTGAAACTAAGCTCAGCAGCCTCCATCTGTTAATATTCACTTAGTTTTCAGCTGGTACAGTTTGATAAAATTATGTGAAGTTCATCAGCTGGTTCTGACCATAATCTTTAAAAGCATTAAGGAAAAATTCAGCTGTTCATTCCCAAAAGCCATCTTCTGAAAGCAGGCAATTCTTATCCTCACTTGGGAAAACATAGCTGCGAAGACTTTAACTGGATTTACACTTAAGGCTGCAGAGTATGAGCTCGTACTAGAAAACACACGTGATGCCAGTCTGTGTTAGCATCACAGTGCTCTTTTTCTGCAGGGTGGGCAAAACACCGTTGCAGAGTTGTATTAGTTTTGTGCCAAAGAGACAAAAGGTATAATTTCCTACATCAGCGGGGTGTTAACAGCTGCTCCTCTACAGAATTCTTATTAGTCAATTTTACATCTCAGTTTCTTCATTCTGGAATGAAACAACAATTTGAGAAGCTTCCAAAAAAAAAAGTGGATATAGAATCCAAGCATCTACTGCTTGCTTGTCATGCAAATGGCAAGAAGGGTAGCAACTGAGAACAAAGTGAGATGTCTGATTTTTTATGCTGAATCATCAATAGTATCCCCCACAGTTTCCTATTTATGCCTTTGTCCCATTTGAGTTTTTATCCACCATGATGTTTGAACAATAGAAGTCAATGTGGACGTACATGTACCGCAGAGATAAGAGTTTCCTTGCACTAATTTTTGACATTTCTCCCACAATCCACCATTTACTCCAGAGAAGAAATCTAAGAAATATAATTTACATTATGCACAGTTTGCCGATCAACTGAGAAATCATTCCACTTTTTAGTACCAAGTAGAACATGTATCAATAAAAGTCATGCTATTACCCACTCCCTTGCTTCCCTCAAATGTCATGGGCAATGACTCACTGGTGATCTAAAAATAGCTTTTATCTTGAATAAAATGTAGGAATCCAGCTGCTTATTTACATGCAACCCCATATTCAGTTTCTGTTTGAATAAAAATGATATGCTGGCAGGAGTGATCTAATAAAAAAATTGTGTTGGACATGAAACAAAGGAACCTTCCCAAACCCTCAAATCTTGGACCTTCAGTAACCATACGGACACACGGGTCTACAGCCTTGGTAACATGACAGTACTAGCTGCAGTCCTAGGTGACCTTATGAGTTTAACTAACAGTTTCTTGAGTATCTTTTGTCTTCTATATAGAACTTACATGGGAGAAACTGTGTATTCACTATCCACTTTGTGCAGGGTGAAACTCGTTGCTCCTGGCAGTCATACATTGCTTTTATGCAGCATACGTAAGGGTAAGTAGAAGTGTCCTTTCTTTTCCTTATAAAATCAAGCCATAATCTGCTGCAAATTGGGTAGATTCATCAGCCAGGGAGATTTACACTAATTTATACACACATATGTAATCTCCTTCCCTGCAACTTTAGTTTTGGCTATTTGTGTATTGTAGGTACACAATTCAACTACAGAAAAAAAGTTGGCGGTGGCATGAACGGTTTAAGTGAGCTGAGGGGAAAAGAATTCAAACCTACACATAAAAGATCTGAGGTTTTGGACACAACTGGCTCCAATGCATTTAGTTAGTAATTGAAATCCTATTAACATACCAAAACATATTCAAGACTATGCCAGCACCTTATCTTTTCTTCTTCTTTGCATTTCGCAGTTGCTCTGCACTTCAAGGCAGAACCTTAAGGTCCTTTGAAAGAAACGTGACTGCTCTATCTCCAGCTGCATGGTCTGGTTTGAAAACAATGACTGAAAGTACAAGGTCTCCTGGTCTATTATGCAGAAAGCTCTTGTGCCTTAAGCACTAGGTACAAGTGGTATGGTACAGCTGGTTAACTGCATACATACAGGTGACAAATACAGCTTACTCTTACATCCCTGGATCTGGTCTAGGTATACAGCTGCTAAATTCTGATACTCCAGTAGTGTTTCCTACAGGAAACTAAGTGCTAGCTTCACATTAGCATCACTGCAACATGATTTCATCCGATCTTTGACCCATTCATTTTATTAATAAGAATGAACTAAAATCATACTGTGCAGAATTCTGCCTCCTTTGAATCCAGTTTTAGAAGTTGTGGACTACCTGGAGGAATAATCATGAATTCAGGTCCTTGAGTTTAAGAGAAACAATATGTATTGTGTGTTCAATAGTGCAGCTGGAAAGAGGCAAGCAAGCAGTGTCCCCCAGTGTTCAGCAACGCAAAAACAAGGTGCAGAACAGTCATAGCAGCTCAAGCAGCAGTCTCAAACAGAGCGTACACCACTCCTACTACCTTGTAACAGACTGCATCATTGGCTTCAGAGGGAAGACAAGGCTTGGGGTGGCAAGGTCAGTGAACGGCATGTTCTAGTGCCACTCAGTATGAAGACAACAAATGGTAGAGCTGTTGCACACATGCAGGCACTGCTACCAAAGGAAACATAGACATGGACAGCAGGGATAGTGGGTGACTAAAGCCACAGTTTCTGTAAAGAATTCCTTATCAAAGGAAGCTGTGATCAAAAGTAAACATTTCAGGGTCAGTTCACTGAATGAAGAGCATTAAATGCTTTTGCTCACCTCTCACAAATCACACCTTTCTGCTGAATTCAGAGGAGACCACAGAGCACCGTAACAAGCATGAAACTTTTCCACTATTGATGACAAGGACATAGCAGATGAAAAGAGTGTTTGTGGTCTTCTCCTATAGCTTAACTCATTTAGAAAGCCTCAGAACTGACTAAAGCTCCAAACTAGTACTCAGAATAAGCTGACCGTTCTACAATAAGCCAACATTAATAAATTTTCATTACTCATTCTCAAATCTGTCTGAACATCTGTATTTTGGGGGGGATTTCAAATGTGATTGTTCAGACAGAACAGAGGAAGTTCTAGTATGATAAAAGGAAGAAAATCAAAGCTTTACAATGTCTTTTATGACACCATTTAAGAACTTTACCTTTCATGCTACTCATATGCACCTTATTTGTTGCTTTTTATAACTGGTTCAGGGATGCATAATTCATATCTGTCTTCTCATTTTCGGTTGTGTAAAATTTCACTGTCTTCAGACAGCAAGGTTGATTTCATATTCTGAAAAGAAAGCCCAGTATATTTCTAAGCAAAGGTTAAAACAGAGCAATCAAAGAAACATTAATCTTCATTGCATACAGTTACCTCTCTGCCAAAAAGCTGGAGATCATGGGAGGGTTAGTGAGATATAAGCATATTTTCCTTCTGCTTTGTTCAGTCATGATATATCAAGTTTAGTTTTTCTTGACAATACTGAGCCGTTTTGTTCTACTTTTATCTTCTCAAACATAGGATAATGTCCCTAAAAGCAGAGTGAGAACATCAAAACAACTTTTGTAGCCAAAGTTCAGCCACCGAAATCAAGGAACCCAATCTTTGTAAAAAGCTCCTCAGTACATGCACTAATGCCAGAAAACAGCTTTTAGACTTGCTATCTTGCAATACTAATGCATGAAGCAATCAATTAGAAACCTGTATCCTGTCAAGAGATATAATGCTGTTAAAAGATTTCAGGGAAGTGGAGCCAAGATGCCTGAAGCCAAAGAAAGGTTTCCTCTCAAGAAAGAGTTTGATATAGTCTTGAACTAATTATAACAGAATATGGAAGAGGCAATGAGACTTTTCAAAATAGGGAAATCCTTACTCCTTAACTTAACTGAATTTACTTAGGAAATAAAAAAAAAAAGAGGCAAAAATTATGGATGGAGGGAAGCATTTGGCAAGTTGTCATTGAGAATACTGAAGGATTTTCCTTTATGAAGTGTAACCTTGAACTACTCTGGATTTGTTATCAAGCTATTACTTGCCTACAAGTTTAGGCACTACAGAGCCATCTCTTTTCCAGCACAGGGAGAAGGGACACAGGTGAACGGTATACATTCCGGATAGTGGCTGAGGTGTGAGAAGATGAACAACGGGCCATTTTTCAATTTGTTTGGATTTCTTTCCTAGTGTGGTAGCTGGTGAGCATCAGGTTATTGCAACGTTCATCCTTTTCTTTATGCATTGCCAGGACTACTGGCACAGAATATGGGCTCATTTTCCAACTTGCTTTTCTGTTTTTTTTTTTTATCTCTCTTAATTACCTGTAAATTTATACTGCTGATATAACTTTTCCTCTCTAAATACCTCTTGAGTTCTGACTTAGCTGCTTTGAGCAGAAAGTCTGGTGCCAGAAGTATGTTAGATAACTGCATGTACATTGAAAAATAAGTAGATATGACACACAAAACAAACATCTTGCTCACATGCCCTGTGCTAAAAAAGCCAGGTTCTGCTCTTAGTCACCCTTTCACAGGGGTGAGAGAAACCCCAACTAAGGTCTTATACCACCACTGGATACATGGAGTTCACATTCCTTTTCATGATTAAATGGTAAAATCGGGCTGAACAGATCTGGCTGAGTAAGGGAAGAGCAAAGAGTTAGGTGCATTTCTTCATAGAGACAGCTTTTTCTTAAATGAAATCCTCCAGTCTCGACTGAGGTCTGAAGCTGGTAACTAGCTTGGAAATCAAACACTGCTAATAGTCATGTTAACAAAACTTTCCTAATTGAGACACGTTAATTTTCCAAGTGCAGACTTCCAATTGACCATGGTCATCTGACATCCTGAATCTCTCCAGTTAAAAAATCCTTTCACATGATACAGCCAAGAGAAACGGAACAACTGCCTGTGAAGTCATGTGAATGCCCCAAAGCCTAGATGTATAGTCAATAAAGAAGTTTTACTTCAAAGGGCTGGAGGGAAGGAACCACTTTGAAAAATGACAAGTAGCAATCAATCAAGCTTAAAAAGCTGCTTAGATCAACTGGTTGGCCTAAACACACTGCTATTTCCGTACAAAGGGATATGGGTAAAAGCGACTTTCACATTGCACTAAGTTGTTGATGGGAAAATATAGAAACTCTTCTCTCAGCAGCAGTGTAAAAAGTAGCACATGTGATGGATTAGTAAAAGTTGGCTGAAGAAATGGTGGAAGTGATGTCAGCAGAGCCATATGCATGCTCTCTCCCCAGCTTAGTTCAGTAATTAATTAACTAATATATTCATTAGATTGACATAGCAACTAGATTTTTCCCCTTATTGCTTAACAAATCATATTACTGTAATGAATGAGGTATACTCATTTTCAGACTAAACTTCAATCACTGTTAATTTTCATCCTATTAAATTCAATGTAATTACTTAAGTGCTTCCTCTAGAATGCGTACTAGTTATCAGTATGGCTAATGTCAAGTGGTTTGAGTGATTTTACCACATACTTCTTGTTTTCTGTTTGGCTTTACATAATGAAATAAAAATGACATTTTGACACAGTATGAGGTAAAATGCCTTCTTTCTCAGTGTCCGCTCAATTTAAGTATTTCCTGTCTATATTTTCCAGAGTGGGTGTTTGATCATGTTTTTCCTGCAGATCTCCCTGCTGTTTACCAGTGAATAATCAACTGGCATGCAACAGTAGTAGAGCAGCAATCACAGCAAAGACTAATGATGCTTTAAAGGACTGCTAATAAATACACACAGTATGAAAAAACTGCTTTGACTTGGAAGAAACTAGGCCAAGTACTGATCAGTTCCTGTGGGTTTCAGCCAGCCACTTTTTTCAGATACAATGCCATCAGTATTCATGACAGGACACAGAGAAAGGGCCTGACAGCAGAATATTTTTCTCATGTACCACCAGCAGCCATAACTCTTGTTATGCCAGTGATAAAAACAAGACAAAAGGCATCACCTTCATCACAGAGAAAGAGTATACAAGTATTGCTCACAAAATCATGCCATCATTTAAATCTATGCATGTAAAAGAGAAGAAATTTAAAATTTAATGTAGAGTGAACGTCATTTCTATAAAAACACAAGTTCATACCATGACTTACAGCAGAAAACCACAAGCAAATAGGAAAAAAAAAACTACAATAAAACCAAAAGGTTTCATGCATAAACTTACCTATTCCTTACAAGTGGTATTGACTTGAGTTTAAAATGTTCCAGGGTGAAACTGAGTGTGCAAATTATTTTTGAAGCCTCAGAGAGGTTTAAATAAATGCCACTAAATATCAGCATTAAGGGGTATTTTAAGAATAGCTAGGATTTTCTGCATAAGGGGAAAATGATCCTGGAAAAAAGATCACCACTCTTTCCATGATTATTATTATTAATCACATCCAGATTCTTTATGTGCTTAAAGTCAAGCAGATGACAAAATCAAGCAGCATCTAGCTGCTTTGCTGGAGCCAAGCAGAATGCACAGCACCTTTCAGCATGAAGTCCTCAAAGGTTTTACAGTGCTCCTAAGAGTACAGATTAGGCTCTGTGCTCCGTGGAAAAGGAGGAATGGTAATTATAGGCAATTTTAACCTCAGCAACACACTGAGCGAGCAAACGAACAAAACTTTAGTGGTTACTTTTGCAGTGTGAGGGAGTAAAACTAGGGAAGTGAGTTCATGAAAACACAAGAAAATAGAAAGTACAAAAAGCATTAAAGATTTTTGTCCTAATGTTAATACAATTAAAATTCCATTTTAAGTTATTTTTAAAATTCCATATGCGCTGTAGTACTGTGCTAATTAGCAACAGAGAGCGTGAACTCTTGGGTTCCAGTTCAGTAAGTCATTTAAGCAAGCTCATGAAAGCAACCTACGTAAGTCAATGGATCTCTGAATACGCTATGTGTGCATTTGTGGAATCAGTGTCACAACTTCCAAGCTTTTTGTTATTCGACAGCATTTGCATTGGACAGATGGAAATTATGAATGTTTCTTATCACTAGAGGGAGCTACTTTCCCATATTAATACACTAATAGCCAAATGCAAACACTTGTTTGAACAAATTGGGTGATCTTTGCACAAACTGCAAGTCACACTGTCTCGTTCACAGAGTCCACCTGAGCTGGGGTTAACTCACAGGTCCAAGGATAAAGTTTATGTTCACTGACTTTGAAAAGAGGCTTTAGGAAGGTAAAAGCTGTGGGTTGTTTTTTTACAGCTCTCACGTCTTTCCTGCTTAGCTTAGTTTAGCAGCGAGCAATGTGCCACAGCTGGCTGTGCGTTAAGTGTTACAGATTATTCTTACGCATGCTGTGCCCAGATACCACAAGAGACAGCATATAATAACAAAACGTAAAGAAATTGGCCAGTTATTTATGACTAAACATATAAAACTACGTCTTCCTAATTATTCTCATTTTCCGTAGCTCACACTTTTGGGTCAGATTTCTCCCTTCCCTCTTGTACACAAAACCCATACTTAAACTCAGATCCCTCTCCATCTCTGTTGCAGCAAGAAGTCAAAGCAGCTAAGGGTGAATCATTGTTTTTGTATAGGCAATAATGAAATGCATTGGTGGTTTTCATCACAGCACGCAGGACAAGAAGCAAAACAAATACACAAGTTAAATTCAGCAAGACTGTCAGCTGCTGCTTTATTAAAGATGCTTTAACAGGGCGTAGTTTCTTTGATGCTTCTGTGACCTCCAAACACATAATTAAGATGAGTGGCAAAAGAAAGAACTTCTATACTTGTTTCTCAACCTGTAGCCTAAAGCCTGGCTCCAGCTGTTCTGATGTGGGTTTCCCCTGAGGTCAGTTTGTCATCACCATGTGGGGTTTACTCCACATTGTGTGCGTGTAGTATCTTCACTGATAGTTTGATGACAGTCAGTGATTGTATTTACCCCCAACTCTCACTCCTGTACTTGAATTTTCAAAGCAACAAAAATCAAGCTTCTACAAGGTTGGTATAGAGTGACCAACAGATCTAACTCCTCATAGCCTCATTACACAAAGTTAGGTATCAGGGAAAATCCCTAGTACGGAATGGCAAGATTAGGGACCACACATAATGCTTTTTTTGGATGCTGAGGAGTCTAACCCTAGCCATCTTTTCATCTGATTATAACAAGGATGAGGCATTGCATCTTCTGGTTACTATTACCCTCCCTTTCAGTTACTTACTGGTAAAAATGTGACACTCAATATGTTTTCTGCATCCACATTCAGATTCCAGCTCACTCAAAGAAATCAAGAGCAAAGGCTGAGTTACTTCCTAATCCCTGTGTCTCAGGGGTGATATTATGATCCACTTATTGTGACATATTTACTTAGATTGCAGGTTATCTTGAATAAAGGATCCCCTGATGTTTTCTTTTACCTTATTTACCATACAGACCAGCAGAATAGCTCTGCCTATTGTTGGGTGACATGGTGGTAAATCACTGGGGAACCTACCAACTCAGTTTTTGTTTGCAGTGCAACACAACTTGTAGAAGTGCAGCAAGACTTAGCCTGGTGCCTGGCCCCTCTGTGCTTAGTTCAGCAAACCACTCTCTGTCTTCCTAATCCTGCCAACAGTGCATATACTTCAGGGATCTGCGGAGTTAAAACATTTTCTCTCAGTTCTGCTGCTGCTGCTGAGTTGGCTTGAGTGGGTTTGCAGGGCTGTGAGATGAGAATTTGGCTGAAGGCGTGTTTTCTTTTGTGTTGCTGTGGCATTCATACTGTTCACCCCATAGCAAGAGCAAAACAAAACCAATTTGTGAAGTCAATTCTTAAAAAATCATCCCTGCCAAATCAGAGATGCCTGTGTTGTGCAAGTTCTGAAGGCCGTTGGGGGAGTTTAGTAATATAAAAAAGTATTTGTTTTAAATGCACTCTCCTTTGTTTCAAGAGAACAATGTCAATAAGGATCTCTCTTCCCTCCCCACCCCAAAGGCTCTGACAAGGGAAAGCAGCTTCCCATTGCCTTTGGGGCTCAGCAGGAGATCAGAGATGCCCAGGGGATGTATGTCTCAAACCAAGGTGTCCCAGAAATGTCTGTGAGACCTCTTACGTCTTTCAGTTCCTAAAGCAAAGTGCAACTGCCAGAACTTCTCGATGGACTCCCTCCTCTTGGGAACCCAGAACAGAGTGGCAAACCAAGTATAAACAAGAACTGAAATAAGCCTGGATAGTACAAGAAATTTGTTTAAAATCAACATTTTTTTGTGTATTTTTGTTTGTTTCTCTTGGTGTCTTTTCATTCTTCTGGATAAGTGGATGGGAAAGGTAATTTTCTGGGCCTTTTTTCAGCAACACACTGACCTTTGTCTGATGGAGTCTCCTCTACCTTTTGGCACAATACCCACTATTCACTGGTACGGGCTTTTTTCTCATCTTTTTAGAGAAGCTTCACATGCTACAGGTGCAAACCTTAGGCCTGAGCTGAATCTCTTGTGAGAATGGGAAGAAGAGCAGAGAATGATAGCATTTAAACCTGGATATGCATATTTCCCGGCCTGAAGGCTTTCAGGCATCTCACAGAACTTGCCCTAGTTGCCTTTGGGCTCATTTGAGTCCCAAGGATGAATAAACACAACCCTATGGACATCCCTGCTCCCACCTCCTGTCATGGACTATGAAGAAACCTCTCTATGTGGTGAGGTCAACACATGGGATACATAAAATGCTTGGATCGAGGTTGGATCTGGGGCCACAATTCTTGCTCTTAGAAGCTTAATTTTTTTTAGGTTGGTGAGTTGCTGACGGCAGCAGATAATAAGTGTTAAGCATGAAATGATAACAGCAAGGAAATGGTGCCTAAAAGGAGAAGGTTTTTGGCTTGGATGCCCTCAAGCTTTCATTCAGAGATTAAGTCTTGTCTGACAGGCTAAATCTACGTGATCTCTATCAAAATATATTTAACAGCTGTTTGCCTCATGTCACCTTCTCCTCTCCAAGAGAGGACACGCTGTCACACTAACATTCTTCCTAACTAAAACATCAGTTGCGCATGGGAAGAGTTAAAACACATAACAGCAGCATGAAAGTTAAAGGCAGATCAAATATTCTGCCTCTCACCACAACCTTGAATCGAGCAGAGCTTTTCCTGCCTCTTCTGTGATTACACAGGTAATTACTTATAATCCTGCTTCTGTATTCATGCTTGTTACTGCCCATCAGCTGCAGTTCATGCCATACATCATACATAATTCTACTGAACAGGCTGGTGTCTTTGTACCTGAGGAGATCTCCATGTGACCACCAACACTGAGAGGATGCTTTGACACAGGTAAATACAAATGAAATACTTTTTCATACAGGAAGAAACCCAGATATTCTTACACCTTATCAGTCATGCAGATAAAGACTGATAACCTCTATGAGGCCTTACATTCCATAACACAGTAGTTTCGTGGGTAGAAGGAACTGAATGCTGTCAGAAAGGACTCAGCATAAGCAGCAACACAGAGACAATGGTCTTAATAAGGAGGAAAAAACACTGTTCTTTTTAAAATATCCCCTGACCTCTGGGGAGATGAAATACTTGCCACTGTGATTCAGTCAGCGTTTTTCTTGTCTAATCTCAACTTTATGAGCTTACATAGGCTTTCTTAATGATTCAGTGTGTTTATTATTTTTAACAAGGAATCTTATGGTCTCTCATCTACTTTTAGGCCACCCTGTTACTTTTTTTATACTTCATTACGGAAAGTAACCTTGGATATTTCTGCATGTGTTTTAACCTAGCCATAAAAGAATGCTAAAGCACTGACAAGGTTTTGAAGAGATTGAAGGAGATGATAAAAGACTCAAAGACTATGCGCCTTTGATCTCAAATGATATTCTAAGTCATGTTATTAAACTAAGGCTAACTTAAATGCCTAATACATGAAACGCTTTAATTGGATGAAGGTATATATATGTGAAAAACACCCTACAACTTTTTTTTTAAACTGTTCTATCAGAAATAAATACAATTCACTCAGACTCTAACTTAATAATTCTTCCTCATTTGCAGTAATCAGTAAACAGTAAAGTTATCTAAATTCTTTGTAGACCATCAGCGGTCCATAGGCACTTCCAGGTGGTCTGTGGAGTTGTTCTTGTCAAGTATTTGTCAGTCTTGTGTCAGTGTTTGCTGTAAAAAAGGCAATCTCTAAGAGCTTTCAGGAGTTTTTTGGAACACTTAAGATCTCCTTGTGTGTCTGCTCCAAGTCCTTCTCTCTTGTGTATTTCTCACCTGGGAATTTAATTGCAATAAAATTTGCTGTAGCAGAAGTAGCATTGCACAGAGTAGCATCACTATGTACAGATGGGAGCAGCTGGAGCTGAAAACAGCAACAGGAGGAATCAGTGCTAATAAGCATAAATCCTGAAAGAAGAAATAAATAGCACAGACAGAATGTGTGGGAGAGAATGCTGCACACCCATAATTTCAGTCAGGAGCCAGCTTATTTTACTCCTTCTCTTTAAGGTCATGATCCATTGCAACTTAATACTATATTGGCGCCAGAAAGGGGAAAAGATAAAAAGCAGGAAAGTGACACTTAAGGAGAGAAATATGTACCCCAAACTCTTTCCCATTCTTGTCAGAACAGGAGGGACTGTAGTATAAAGATTGCAGATACTTATGATCAGCATGATCTTGAAAAACGAAATCTCAGGTGAAATTCTATGTGGAAATCGATTCAGACATAAGGTGGACATGTCCAGAAGGTAGCTGCTCCCACTTCCTTCTTCACCTCACAATGTACAATAAATATATCCCTGCTCTTTTCTCAGCGTGCACTTGGGGGCTCCTCAGGTATACATACACTCACCTCTGCTGAATACAGCAGAAAGCAGCGGTGTAAGCAATTTTCAAAGCTGCTAAACTGAATTATGTTATCACGAAATTTAAACATAAAGCAAGTCTAGTAAGAATGACTTTTAACTATAACGCTAGTTCAGTGTCACCCTTTATACATTTTCCAGCACTTCATCCACTCAAAGATCATGCCTGCCAACTGCCTCAAAAAGAAGAAAACAACCCTTAATCTGTCAGAGGGGTAAAGACAAACCTCTCATTCTCTCCAACATCCCCCGTTACTCCTGGACTGCACAAGCACATCCTTCAAATTCTCCACAACCTTCCAAAGGTGAAAGGAGATAAAACAAGCAGAGAGAAAGAACAGAGTGACACACTATTGAAAGTGTATTTACCTCTGTATTTATGCTGAGATCTCTAATGGCATGTAATGGCAAAATGTAAACGGAAAGGAGAATGGAGTAAGAAGGACCAAGCATGTGGGAGTCAGGAGGTGGAAGAAAGATGAACACAGATGAGTGACACTGCTGGAGAGATTAACATGGGAAACAGAGAAGAAAAACAGACAGTTAACAGATGCATGGCAAGAGAGGAGGTAAGAGGTGGCTGCAACATTTAACTAGTGAAGGGACAGAAGTAATGTCCCATCGCCAAATGTCATGAGTTAAAACAGACTTATGTCATGATCTGCATCCACAGATCATAATGTTCTCACAGGGCTTCAGCTTGGCCTCTCCTTCCAAACTGCTGTTATCTCCCTAGGGGTCCTCCAGGATGAAATCTTGCCACTGTTGAGGGATGAGATTGGAAGCAGGGATGGCTGCTCATCTACGCATCTCTGCTATCGTACTGTAACACATCCACCCTTGCTACTGGGGGCTCTTTGATGCTCTAGCGCTTCCTTGCATTAATTCCCACAGCCCTTACGGGTACTTGCAGGAGGTCCTAAGGACAAAGTGGCATAATCATAATGCCTCTCTTCCATAGACATT
Organism: Balearica regulorum gibbericeps; assembly: GCF_011004875.1. Taxonomy (NCBI): domain Eukaryota; kingdom Metazoa; phylum Chordata; class Aves; order Gruiformes; family Gruidae; genus Balearica; species Balearica regulorum. The sequence goes on along the minus strand of NC_046192.1, from coordinate 28,144,941 downwards.
TGCTGTACCAGCCAGAAAGTCTTTTTGACCTCTCCAAAGCCGGATTCTACCTGTCTTTTACCTGAGTTTTAAGCCCTAGTGCGTGAGGAATAAAAGCAATGTATGCTGAGTGGTCAGTACTCCCTGAAATACCTTCATACTGTTTCATAGTGTCTCAAGAGTTACATGGACTTGCGTAGTTTGTTTAAAAAGAAGACATCTTAAACTGTGGCACATGCACACATTGTATCCTGAGTAATTTTTATGACAGATTACCACCCATTTTTTCTCACCAAATTCTGTGGGAGTCTGACTGAATCAGACATGAATAAGGACTGAATCAAAACCTCAGGACCTGGTTCACTGGAGACTTAAAATGCAGAAGTAGCATTCCTGAGTTCACTTCCGGAGTTCAAAAAAATCTAAAATTAAACATTCATGTTTTCAGTGGAAGTTCACACGACTGACTCACTCGAGTAGGTCTTCTCATCTTCCAGTATCCAGACTAGAAAAGCTGTGGTGACTGGAGCCTACATAGACCGTTGCCCTGACATTGAACAATACGATTAGCCTGACAAGCACAGCATCTTCAAATTCAATGTGAATTACAGTATCATCTGAGTCCCCAGTCTGCACGGTTCACTGCCATTATCTCTGCTAGCCATACCAAGGTCTACGCTGCATCCATGTATGTTTGTATTAGTTGGAATCATGGGAATATTCCCAATACGGGACTTTTAATCTCATATTTGTTAGCTTTGGAAAATCTATTTGAAAACAACAGCCCTGGTAGCACGCTACAAATAATCTCTGGATTTCTAGAACTCTGTCTTTCAAGACCGTATGTAACACCAGCTCATCTGGGAAAATGTCCTCAGGTTCTAGTCATCTTTCATAGAAGAGAATTTCCTCTGATTGCCACTTCCCTGCAACTCTACAGGCATACCAATTCGTATGTTACACCTTCAAATATGCAACTTCCATCTGCAGCAACATTAATGAAGATCTGTGGTTCTGTATCCTTCCCGCCACTGGATATCAAAACTTCCAGACATGAATTAATTCCTGTCTGCAAGGAAGGGAAAGCTTTATAATCCTCATCAATAGATGGTGAAATTGCTTCTTGGAATGATGTGGTCAGCACAGCAGAGTGCACACAGAAACTGTAGCTTGCAAGCAAGGACTGGATGCAATACTTCTGAAGTACTGCAGCTATTCTTTAGTAATGCCCCACTGCCACCACTATCCAAAATTTCTGAGGGGAAGTAGTCCCATTTGGGACAGCTGGATGTGCATTTCTATACACATGACAGGGAAGACAAGAATGAACTGTTAGAAACCTCTTTCACCTTCAACCACCCACAAACAGTTTGGCTACATAAGGTTGTTTTCCAGTAGGCAATAAGAGCAGTGCTAGTCAACATTGCTGCATTTTGAATCGTCGATTGACAAAGATAGGAAAAATGCTGATAACAATTGTGTGTTATTTTCTGTTCTCTCATATTCTGATCAGCTTCAAATGGGGACAGACATGAGTCTAGATGACCTCAGCTGCACCCTAGACTACACTGCAGAGATCATGTCTCACAGCTATTATTTGGTGGGATTCCGGCTAAGTACACCAAGGTCTACCACACCTACAAATAAATGCAAACTTACACTCTAACATGCCCTTCTGATTCCCTTTCTGTGCACAGTGACTTAAAAGGGAAACCTCTGGCTCACTGCTACATAGACAAGGTCAGAGTTACACCATGTACTTCTTTCTGCACCTGGCAGCTTTGCAGGAATGAGAGCCAAGGAACTAGTGCAGACAGCTCTAGCAGCAGCTATCCATGCCGTGAATGTCTCTGCACAAGGGTCAGAGTCAGGAGAAGGCACCTCAAGCTGCAATTTGACCCATTTATGTGTGGCCTAAGTGAGTGCTGCCTTTGATTAACTATTCCTTGCTGCTGCAAACTATTTCTACTGCAAACAGAGATTTCTTCAAAAATGTGTACATATGTGGGAGTCGGAGTGTAGGAGAATGTACGCGGATTTGAAAACAGGATGACTTGACTTTAATTCCAGCTCATCACAACTTGCCAGAAATCACTGCCCCTTAACAGCTGGTTCAGAGCCCAGATAAAAAGGACCTGGGAATTTCAAGCCAGCCAACGTTGACAATGCTAACTGCCACTGTTATGGGCATGATCCTTGCTGGCAGCTGCAGTGGATGCTCAAAAATCTTGCGAGATGAAGTAGAGGCTACTGAATTTTTCACTCAAATATTAAACAAGAGAATTTCAGCTGAATTTGATCTTAGCCTGTTTGAGAAAGTTTTGAGTAAAAGCTAAATAAGGACTTAAGGGCTGTGAACAGAGATTCCACACAGACTCGCAATTCAAACAGAGGCATGTTGACTGAATTGTGAGAGAAATACTCACCAAAGCTGTTCACTGTGTAAACAGAATTCTAGTCTCCAGTGCTGTGAAATCAGCCTTTCATTAGCATCAAATTCTCTCCACTGTTTCCTAGAAGGGGGAAGAAAAGTAAAAGTTTGGGAATAATATATTTGCAGTGAGCTCTGCCAGTGCAAGTGCTTCTCCATCAACCTTTCCTTTAAATGCTTCTAATAACGGGATGCGTATACTCACATCTGTTAAGTTATGGAGGTAATTTGCACCCACTTAAAGCTCCATTTTGAGAGCTACAAAAATAGCCTGGTAACAGGCATCTGGCCCATTCCTTATAATGATTATTAGAAATATAACTAGAATAACTATTTTAGTTTCACTAATAACATGAAAATCAGGCAGAAATGTGCTTTTGAACATTCTGTGACAATCTCTTTTCCTAGTAGAGATATGAACATGGTTCCTGCAAAAGTTCTGTTCACTTTTTCATAGTACTCCTGTCCTCTCCAGATGGACAATGATGAACAGTGGAATGATTCTGGAAGAAAGCAAAATCTCCCAAAATTGTTCCAAGACACCTCAAGACTCAAGTTCATTGAACTGTCCATTTCAATTATGTGTTTGATGATAGAATCTGCATCTCTCCTATCATTATTTCACAAAGATGTCAATACACATTCGTTATGTTTTCTTCTATACTTAATCTTGCTGTATACTGGCCCAGAAACAAAGAATAGTATAGATGCAGTAATACAGCACTCGAAAGGGAACTGAATAATAGTCTTCAGCACAAATAGGTCATTTGTATATGTCACTCCTAACTGGGTTACTGGATCACAGAAACAGTACGGATGCCTTTCACTTCTGTATTGCTTCCAAATAATGCCCCAGAATTTTGATTTCTGCAATCATCTAGTTTCTATTTAGGGAAAATACCTATAGTATAGTTATTTTGTTAAGTGTCTGCTAGCCAGGTTTATTTTCATTATAGACTGGTGGATTGACTGTAATTGTACACATCTGAAATTTGGTGATATATACTTCATCTAAAAGAAGACCTGCAGCCTTTTCAGTGATCCATAGTATCGTCTGGAGGAAATGGTTAACATCAACTTTCAGCATTTCAGCTCTTTGTAAACTTTCAGCTAAACTGTTTTTTTCATACAATGTTCCAACTCCAGTGTAACATCTCAGCCCATTACATTTTCCACATTTAATAGTAAGATTTCTTCCCCGTTTCATGCTTTTTGTGAGAATATATGCAAGGAATTTTTTCTAAATATTACACATTTCATCATAGAATTAGAGTTGTAAACCTTTGTTGTGCTATACAGTAGCTTTTCAATATTTGCATCTATTTAACTAAAGATTTTTCTGGAGAAAGCTAGAAAGAATTTGAATTATGTTAAAACCCAAATCAAGCATTAATTTTTCATTTTTCTCTTTTTCTTAAAGATTTTGCAGAATGCTATGCAGACAGATAAATATTTTGCAAAACTGAACTAGCAATGTCTGCTCATGGCTACCAATGAGAGCATCATGACATTTTGCATGTAAATCATAGAATCCTAGAACGGTTTGGGTTGGAAGGGACCTCAACGATCATCTAGTTACAACCCCCCTGCCATGGGCAGGGACACCCTCCACTAGACCAGGTTGCCCAAAGCCTCATCACGCTTGCTTTATTTATGATACAAATGCTGAAAAAATAGGCAACTTCATTAAAATCTTGTAAATGAACAAATTCATATTTTTCTTAAAGAAATGCCATGGGGACAATAGATCTTTTCTCCAGGGATTCCTCCACAGCCCTTTTACAATACTGAGGAACAAAACTAGAATATTCTGGCAGTGGGAATGTTGTTCCCTCTGTAAAATTCACTCCAAAATTTCTGTAACAGCTAATTGTGGAAGATCAGCAGAGAAGATGACCTGAAATTGTCTGAATAGATCCAAGTGAGCAGGAAAATGAAAGGGTTTGAAGTCAAACCATTTGGATCACCCCTCACTGCAGCGACAGCTGTCATAGTCCACATGGCAGCTATAACTTAAATTTCTTTCAGCTTGATTTGATCCTTGTGTGACAATCTATCAAATTCATCAGTCAGTATTATCATAACTTCCCCTAATCTCATGGAAAACACACTGTCTCAAATTCTTTTAAAAGAAATGGCCCGCAGCAGGGGGGGTTGGAACTAGATGATCTTTAAGGTCCCTTCCAACCCAAACCATTCTAGGATTCTATGAAATTAAAACTTTCCACAATCTTTGATTATTATTTTCAGTAAGAGTGCAACACCTCACTAAGCAAATGTGCATACTGGTGAAATTACATTCATACCAGCTGAGTTACAGCACTGTAGTTTTACTCACATCTTTTAGCATGCCCTGAAATTTCCTTTTTTGCTCTCCTCATTAATCACTTCTTTCAGACATGCCTGCATGTTTTGATGTTCCTCTGAAAAGAAGTCCTCTCTTCAGGATACATCTGTAAAACAGTTAATAAATAATTCTCTAACTAATAAGAGTGATTACTGTACTTCAGTGATAGATAATTTGCTTCTCTGTCAAATTTTCTGTGCTTCAGGAGTGCCATCTACGTATCCTACAAGAATAGGAAGTCAGCAAAGAAAACCCATCAGGAGAAAGGAATGTCAGAATTAGGTGTTTGCATGTAGGTTGCTGTTTGTCTAGAAAGCAGAAATGCAGGATGTCCTCTACATAAAGCAGCACTTAAAAACATGATAATGCAAGTGCGAGGCCTCACAGGAATCCAACACTAAATAAGTCAAGACCTCAAATAAAAAATTTAAGCAACATCTGCTCCGCAGAAGAATGCAGAGGGTGGTTAATCACAATTCTGGGCTAAGTGGCATGGTAGTTATGTTACAGCCAAGACCCTTGAGCTTACTACACTGTTTGCTGAATCTGCTGCGCTTGGCAGGCCAGTAATCCTCTGATGAAGGAAGTGTTGCCTTCGACCCTAAGAGTATTGCTGGTGGGCACTCACAAGGAACACAGTTCACCTTCACAGTTTTGTAAGCACATCTCTGATTTTAAAATGTACTGTCGTGTAGAGGATTGGTTTCATGGTTCTATCACAATCTCACTTCAAAAAGTGGGTATATGTTCACGGAGAGGCCACACAACGTCCAGTCCAATCTCACTGTCACCAATACTAAGCTAGCTCAGTTACACCCACATCTCATCAAGTCACAGTACAGGTACCCCTGGCTCATATGCAGATGCACAAGACAAAGGAAACCAAGAAAACTTCTCCCTCAGCACTCCTTGTCAAGAGCCTTCGCCCCAAGGATCCACAGATTCAGTCTGGGGCAGCTTACATATCCTGGGACAAGACTGAACTTCCTCCTGGGAAGATCTACTAGCTCAGCTGGTTCCTTGTGGGAAGCATTTGAACCTCCCAACACTTAACTATTCAAAGCATCCCAAGTAATTTCCTTTGTTTACAATGAACAGATCTTTATTACTTCTCAGTAAAGGGCAGCTCGTGTCTGGCTGGAACGTTGCCCTTATAGTGTACTTTGTCCCTGGCACCTCTGGCAGGCCTAACAGGGCACGTCCCAACCAAGGCGACTACAGGGCAACCAGTCACCCCTCCGCCCGGGAATACGCAGTGCTGTGAAGTGCTGAACATCTTAAAGGAACATGTTACCTGAGGTCAAATTCATGGGAGGAGGCACAGGTTTCTCTTACGTACTTTCTTCAGGTTCAGGCTGTCAGTCATGATACAATAGCAGTGCCTCAAATTAATCACCACCTTTCTTATCAACTGCTTCTTTTGGGGCTTCCACAATCACCACCCCTTTTCTTTTTGTTCCATTCTCACCTGTCCTAGGATTTCTGGCTTCACTTGTTTACATCTGACATTACATTCTGAAATTAACTCAGTGAGTTAATCAAGAATCAAGCCTTTGTGGGGGAAAAAAAGAAGAAAAAAAAAAAAAGCTTTGCTTCAACTCCCAAACTACCTAATATGCAGTGGATGTGCATACCTCTCTCCTGGTCCTAAAACTAGAAGCAAATCCATTCATGCTAGTGGACCCTGCTAAGTGTAAAATAAAGGCAGTAAGGAAATAAAATTTAATTTTAGCCCAAGGAAAACAAATCTAAATTAACAATTTCAGTTCTTGAAAAGTATATGGGACAGTGTTGCATTACATGACCACTGCTACAATGCTTGATTTATAAAAATGAAACATTATTTCATCAAAATCCATTCTTCATAATAACAAATATATGAGATAACTAAGGCCCATCAAACCTACTTATTCTCTTAAAATATCCCATTGCAGTGATATAAACTGGTGGAAATACAGTCTTCTATTGCAGGATATAAAAAATAGTCTTGATTTTTTTTTTTTACTTTTATTTTTTATTTGTTCAGGGGTACATTAAAGGCACCAGCTTCATCATCCACAATTCAATAAAATGGAAGTTGGAAGCACTAGGCAAATCAAGACTGATTTTCTTGGCAATGGCATAGTGATTTATATACCATTTATTGTCATCCAATTGCTATGAGATCATATTCCAGAATCTAGTTCTGTGTTGTATGCTGTGCATTATTCTACTGTACATTCTACAGCTGGTGTAATCTGCAGTAGATCGTATCTGTGCCTTCCAGAGAAAGATCACTTTTCTGATGTGGAGAGGGAACCTCCTAAAGCAGACTCCCAGGGAATAGATTAATCTGAAAGAATTCCATCATTTATTTAGCAAATAATCAAAAAAGAAAACCTACCCAGATTTAACTTTGCTTTCTGCTTATGCAGATATAGATACAAAACCTGGAGATGGCATTTGAGGAAAATCTAAACCGCTCTCAAAGTAAAAAAATCCCATTTTTTATTGTCCTTTGATAGAGATTTAATGCTTTTTAACATGAATTATTATCTTTCAGCAAATCTAAAATTCCCAGTATTTTTAAACCAAATGTTTCTAACTGGGTTGCTGTATTACAGGAGCAAGAAGAGTGTTCTGTCATTAGACTGTAAAAACTTCAGAGGCTTTTTTTGGTGGAGGAATGCAAAGATGCATCTCATTTCATTCACTCTGAGCTTTAGATCCAAATTCAGCTAAAAGCTTACAGCTATATTCAGTCAATTACTCAGTCTAAAAATCACATCACTTCTGCAAAAAATCTCAGTTTGGTTGCACAGTAATACTGATAAATAAAACCTTTCATTGGAGCCCACTTAAGGTTCAGCTCAAGAACAGAAAAGATTTATGAAGCTCCACAAAACTTTTCTCAAGTGTGAGCTAAACATTGAGTTTTTGATAAAGTTTGAAATGAAGTCAGTGGAATACGACTTCAGGTCCTACTGTGTGCACTCTGGAAAGTCTGAGCTATTTAGAAAGGATTTAGAAAGTCGGATGCTACTCAGATCTTCAGGATTTAAATGCATTGACAGAATTTCTGAGAAAGCTTTTACAGAGCTCTCTATATTGCAATTAGCTATTTCCATTAGTCTTTCATTTCTATAGAAGCCAAGCACATCCAGTTAAAAGAAAAACAATAAAGAGTGAAAGCCATTATTAAATTATTCTTATTTTTAGTAACAGTGTAATAAGAATCCTTCCATATTCAATTCTTACTGGATTTGTGGAGAAAATCTAACACTAAGCAGGACCCAGCTTTAGGCCCTGAACTCCCAACACAAATGAAGTTTGGATGTGAACTGACTGGCCAAACAACTGAAACGCACAGAGTAATTAAGGACATTTTGTAGTAGTCTCTGTATAAGGGAAAATTTCCCTTCCACACTTGTAACTCACCTTAATGTTCTATACAGGGAACTCACGTCACCTGTTCATTTTTGAGACCTAAAATGTAAACCTTATAAAAAGAATCTTAATGCAAAATATGTATTTATGATGTAGTTTTATTTGGAAGAATCAAAAGCTAGTTTTATATGTACAGACAGAAGATGTAAGAAAACATTACGATGGAAGTGAGGAACAAGACAGAGAATTCTCCTCCCACATCTGTTGATCCTAACCTCGCATACAGTGGTGAAGTTAATGGCATTGTGCTGCCAAATCAAACAGAAAACTATCTTCTCTCCCCATTCTACTTAAGCAGTCAAATGGAATAAAATATCAAGAATGACTGAAAGTGTCTTCTCTGGTCACTGTGTCTGGGTTCTAACTATAAGTCTCAAAAATGTTTTGCAGGACAATAGAGGTGGGACTGCCCTACAATCTGATTTCTATGCAAGTTTATTTTGGGATTTTTTTCCTCAAGAAAATTCAGGATCTGATGTTTTACCTTTTCCAGGTACAAAACTACTACTGATTTCAGTAGAAGAGGGCTAGTGATAGCCCAAAGTTAGAATTTTTAAAAAAGGAGAAAAAAGGAAAGAAGCAAGCACTGGATTAACTTTAAGAACAACAACAATGTAATGCTGAGCAACCTCCTTCAGCTTTTGGAAAAAGGTCTGCAATAGGTACAGACATCCATGAGGACAAACACATCGCTGGTGATAGACATGTGTGGCAGAGGGAAGCTGCAAACCTGTTATTTAATGGCAGTGAAGGGGAGTATTTCACTCATAAGGGCTCAAGTTCTCTATTTATAGTTCAAATAAAGTAGAAGCAAGCATAATGTGATGCCTCCTGAACCGCCTGCCAATGACATCAACAATGACCCAAAACGGCTGGGTAGATCATCTGGCAGTCCACAGTTTAATTTTTTTCCTTCAGACCCTAAAGAGACTCACAGTGTATTTCTGAGTACCTGAACCAAACCAGAAGTGCAACAAACTGTTGGTTAAAATTAAACAGCCCATAGCACTCTCAGAAAGTCAAACTTTTTGCAGTAGGTCTTACATAGTAGCTGACAAACAGCAAATGCAGCATTTATTACCCAGAAAATCTCCCATTCTCTCTTAAGCTGAACTCTTTGTACCTTTTTCCTGTACAGAAAAACATCCAAATGAAGAAACTAAGGAAAATACTAAGATAATTGCGCTCATCTCTACAATGGTTTTTAAGTGTAGTATGATGCAGCTGACCACTTCTGCCCTTTGAAAATGGCCAAGATCTATATGTTGCAAAAATTGCCTGACAAATTCTTTTCTTTCCTTCCTAGATGTAAGATTTTTTAGTAAAATTATCCTTAAAAACCACAGCGAAAAATTGCTGTTTGTCAAATTTCAAATATGTATGAAGAAAATTCTTAACTGTCCAGTTCATGCAAGTGCATATATTCCCTTTAAGTCCTTGGGTATAAAAATAATTTTGCTTTACTAGTATACGAAACATTTATTTAACCATTTTAAAATAGACGCTGGTGGTAACAAAATTACGGTCTTTGCCTCACTTTATTTTCAGGAGTTCGTAAGAGCTTTCCCTCTGCAACACAAAAGAGCTGAAGTCCACCTCCTTCATAAACTGAGTCTATAATATGCGTAATTACCAGAGGACCAGGAACCAAATTTGACACTTCATCCACACTACCCTTATCAAAGGGCTGACTCACAGTTGCCTGAAACTCTGTTTCCAGTCTTCAATGGCGTTCAGATCAGATGCAAAAAACCCCCACAAACAAACAACAAACAATAGAAGAATAAGGCATGCACGTATGCTATAAATACTTTCTGCACTGAGTAGTAGCTCTGTACAGGCGGTAGCATTTGCAAGACTCAGCCCAAACCTATATGCCCAACTAAAATGACACAACATACAAAAGACTCCAACTGTCAGTGTGCCATTGCTTTGTAAGACGCCTTCTGAGACAACATGTGTGTCACACAGTGCATTATGCAACAGAAAATGAAACATTCAAAGGCTCCTTTTCTAAACTGGCTGTGTCTCTTCATTCATGTAGCAGCAATGATCTCCCAGGATTCTCTCAGAAAAGTAAATGGGTTAAACTGATGAAGTATTTTTAATGTGTGTTGACAAAGGTCCAGAATGAATGTACAGTTACATTAGTTAAATTGGGGACTACTGTGCTCATCCCCAGTAGAAATGCCTTCCTCTTTTATTATTTAAAGCTTCTATTTTTTTTAGATTTTATTATGTAGAAAGAAGAAGTACATCAAATGCTAATTCACTCCAATTTCTGCAATTTCTGCAAAATCACACTGAAGAAGCCATGGAAAAAGTATTTGATTAATTTTCACGCTTCCTTTACACTTAATTTGTACACAACCTTTCTTCCTTTCTTTCCTTACTTTCATTGCAGGGTGCAAGGAAAGAGGAAAGGAAAAATCACTTTTTGTCCTCCTGATTACTGAAAGCACTAGAGGAGGACCTTGGCTAAGGATCCAGCCTAAGACATCTAAGTCACTGCCCATTTCTGGCTCTTTCTGCCCAGTTATAAACTTGAACTGAAAGACATCTCGCAGGTAACCATGTGCTGCATAGAGGATGAGCAGTACTGGGAATCTGGCACTACGCTGTGGTATTTCCTGATGCCCTGACAACATCTCTCCCTTGTTTGACGCTAACAGAAGATTTCTGAATTTGCTTTGGATATGTGGCCCTCAAAGACGAGGCTGTCCTACCCAGATCCATTAGCAGCAAAGGAAGAGCTTCCAGTCATTCACAGGAGTGACTGAAAACTAGTTTCCTCCTTGTGTTTCTCTGAGCTATAGACAGAAAGCAACATTGGTTTTGTTGCCTCCTGCCAATAAAAATGACAAGACGCTTCCAAATTTTTATTTGCATTTGCCTTATGTCAGAGTTTATGATATTTTGGCATTTCTTGCCAGGCTGTGCCCTCATGATCTCACCAAGGGCAAGTCCACAGACGGACCGAACAAGGTACCCGGGGGACCAAGTCTAGGGCAACGTCACCAGTTGCTTCAAGGCAACCTGGGCTGTCGTCATCTTATGCTAAACTTTTTAGTTTATGCTAAACTAGGTTGGACTAATTTAGCTGTGTTGCAGTAACCTTTCATTTAAATCAGTCAGTCAGTTCTGAGTTTATTTTTAACTACAGATCACTGAGACAGTAAAGTGTGAATCTTATCCAGGGTGTCAGAATATATGTAAGCCTATTCACAGGGCCTTTCATTTCAATATGTAATTGTCAATATATACAAGCAGATACCGTTAGAGGTGGCTTTCCTCTTGAAACACCACTTTCTAGTGACTGAAGTCAAGGAAGTGCAGATAACAGTCTCTCCAGTAAAGCAGTGAGGTTTTGTTAGAGAAATCAATACCAACTTGAAAAGCAGTTTGGACAGAGTATTCATTTATGTCAATGACAAAAATCAGTGGTACCAGTTTCAATCCTTGTGGTTTTAGTCCCCACAGAGACAAGCAGAGAAGTACAACCTAGAAGAAAAACTCAAATTGTGATCTTCCTCAGTGATAAATTGCCTATCTCCACCTCAGAGTACAAGGTCACATGGATTTAATATCTGGTACACGAAGACAACAAAGTAATGCTTTACCAGTCTTGCTGAGGAACTCAAGTGTTTTCTTAAGGTCAAAGATGTTTAAAGGATCATAATTTAATATTTTCAGACATCTGAGGAATGCCCATTCCTTTTCAAAAACTTCTCCAAATGGCATTTCATGTCCCACTGTCATGTAGTGCTTTGACTATGTTCTTTCACTACAGATCTATCTGCCTATTTTCCTTCACTACAAACTGTATTTTGAATGAATTGGGAGGCAACTGTGTTGTAACTTTGTCTGCCAACAGCATTTCATTTGTGGTGTAAAGGGATTTTGAGTTTGACCACAGAACCTGGGCATAAGGAGGAATTCCATTTCAGTGACCTCAGTGGTTTTAAATTGTGACATCAAACACTGCCCCAAAACTCTGTCAGGAATACACAGACACAGTGTAATCATTATGGAAAAAGAAAAGTAGGAAAAAAGTCACATCTTCTAGAAGCATTGCCAAAATACGGTGGAGCCCAACGTAACTTCTGGCATCTTTCTATAATGATGTTGATTTCTTGAGGAGTGGGAAGAGGCAGAGAAAAAGAACTCAAATAGCCCTGACACCCTCTTTCATACACCACAAACAGCATGGCTGTTATTAACGACAGTACCAATTATAACAATACCTTCTCACAGAGTTTGCCAAACGTAACTTAGAGTCTCTTTCCTCTACAGCAGACGAGGGGCCTGACTGGTTCGTTAGGGCAACTACGTAGGCAAGTCTCTTTTGGCTTCCCCAACTCATCGATACTCACCTGGTTTGATGTGTTGTCTCTTTCTGCTCTAGTCCATCTTTTAGTCTTTGTTCAAGCCTGGCGTGTCTCAGACATCTTTAATAAGGTGATCTCAGATGACTTGTCCAAAGACAACACTAATCAGACTCAGTTTGTCTCCTGGCAAGCTGCTCTGAAAGCATTTCTCATGCTAAGACTGACACCAACACGGTCTAACAACTCTTTTGCCCAGGAAGATAGGACATTATTCCAGCTCTTCCTTCCCTCAAAGAGAACGGTGAACAATGGCCTGGGCTTAAGGCATTAGACTATGATTAAAAAGTTCCAGAAGTGTTTGAATTCCCACATTGCAAGACTTTGCCCAAACAGTCTCCTTTGAACTTCAGATTCTTTTACTGCATAACAAAGAGATTTCTAATTTGGGGTCATGATTAAGACAAAATCATAAATAAATGAGAACTGAAAGATATTATTGCCCATCTCTATTTATGAGCCTAAATAGTAAAAAAGAAAATATATCTATCAGTGTTCCTGCTCGTAGCCTCTGCAATCCCAAATTTTCCACCAGAAACACCCTAAAACAAAGTTCCTGTCATCAACCACTTTTACCCTACTTGTTGAGTCAGTCTGGCTTGGTTTTGTTTCCATTACTAATCAGTACTCTTTGAATTCCCACTCAAACTAGTCTACCTTCCCAGCTCCTCACTAAGCTACAAAAAAGAGGAGAGAGATTAAAAGAAAAGTGGGAATCTTTATTTGCAGACCTTCACCAGGGAGTGTTTAGGTAAATAATGGAACATTTTTGCCAGTACAAAAATGACACACTGGTCATGATTTTAGAATGATAAACTGGAACTGTTCTGGCCAGTGTGTCTACGTATGCACTCACTGGAGTGGCAAATGGGGCATGTCCCCGGTAGCTCTGTGTGTGTATGTGTACATATGTATGTACATATGTGAGAAAGAACCTGAGAGTGCATGCAAAGCTTTCCCCGACACAGCCCAGCCCTTCCTTGGTCCACTTAATTTATTAAGCTACAGAGTGTCACAAAGTTTGGTGCTCCTTTTCCCCACAAACCTCTCCACATAATCTGTGAATTTATTTTCCTTACCCAACCTCACTTAGAACACTGTCAGCATCCCTTCGCCAGCCAGTCACTAGTCGTATTTTCTTCTTCTCCAAGTTCTTTAATTCCTCTGTCACTCCCTCTGTCTCACAAGGACAGAGGCTGCAGTGCCTAGCTTTTCAATCTCTGCAGAGGATTGCTGGCCGAGTCCTGCCCTCCTTCACACACACACACTCAGAACACACACACACACACACTTCTATCAGGGGAAAAAGAAAAAAAGTCAGTACACAGCTAAAACTCATACTTGGAACTGAATGATGCAGTGTAATAAAACTGATAGTTCTCTTTCTGAAGTACAAAACCAATGCAAACTACCGTTCTAATAGTACCAGAACACGTGGCATCACGATTCAAATGACAATTGTTACATTCAGCTTTGAAGAAAACTTTTCAGTTTCTGAATCTGAGCAATCGTTCTGTTGACTCTTCAGAGTTGTGGAGCCTGTAAGGTCTTTTCTTCTTCAGATCAGGTCTCTTATGACACCCAAATTACTTTGGATGTCAACAGGATGCTTCACTAGGCAAGGGAAGACTACATAAACCCAAACTGTCCTTAACATCAGATTTTCCTGCACTGTCCACTCCTGAACTCTTTCTATAGGGAACTTCCTCCAGCTAATCGAAGGCAGAATTCAGTGCTGACTATTTTTGATCAGACGGTGACTGCAACACCAGGCTTTTGTACCAAGCTCATGAGCAATCTGTGCACACGTACACAGGATTCGCACACACTCAGGCGTGCTTTGTATGCTAGCTAAACTGCACGTGACCTCCCTCTTTCAGTCAATTCTAAAATAATCAGGTATAATTTCTGGTGAAGAACAGCAGTTTGAGGGCTTTCTAGGGAGACAAAAATCCTTACAGCAACTGGGCTCAAAATTATTTGCTGGAAACTGGTCCAGTGCCCTGACTTCTCAAGTTAACTTCCCAAGATTTTCCTGGGATTGCCAGCAACCAAAGGATTTTGGGATGTTCCTGGAATCTTTAACCAAACAGGCAAATGGCTTAAGAAACAAACTGGCACTCACAACTGAAGTAGGGAGATGGCTGATCCTGAGGGAAATTCTTCTGCTTTTCATCATAGATTTGTATTGTTTTCTTATTCTCCATCACCAATGACGATAATTAAGACTTGACTGTTCCAAGAAGTGGGATTTTATTGCCTTTGTTTCTATGATTCTTTTTAGAAGCAGAAATGGCAGGTTAGAAAACAACAGCTCATAAGAAAGTAGAAAACCTCACTGTGTGAGCTTCATGCTCTAGATCAGAGCACAGCCCTGATTCCTAACACACGAATGTGAACAGTGAAAACACAACTAAAACGGTTACATTTGCATAAGCTGTCCATCCAGCAATACTCCCTCCACTTGTCTTCCTGGGGAATCAGCAGAAATTGGTCAACCAGCTGGGAAGAATAATCAAACAGTAAAAAGATTTGTTGACACTTACCTTGTGTCAAGCATCATTCGTGCCACTGATTCTTTTCCATTAAACATGAAATGGAAAAGAACAATAGAAGAGATTTCATTTTTTCCAAAGTTACAAAAAAAAGAATAGACCTTTATGACCCTTAAGAAAGGCTTTTCCCTTTCATGGTAACATAAAAGCTAAAATCACTACTACTGGGTTAGGCAGTGGTGTCTCAGACAAGACTACACAAGTTTTCCCCCTGAGGATAAAGACCTGCCTCAAATTCTGAGACAATGCTAAACACTGTCAAAAAGATGCAATAACGATATATCTTTATTATAAGAAACATATTGCATGCTTGCAATGACTAGTGGCAAATAGAAGAGTTGGATGGGTGGCGAAGTTAAAAGACGAGGAGGAATAGCTGTACTTTATTTATCATCAGTCCTATTTAGAATTTATTGTTTCTGTTCATTTCAAGCCGATGCTACATTCTCTGGTTCCTTAGTATATTCTTTGCTTGTTTCAGTACAGACCTATGTTTGTGAAACCTGAAGTGTTTCCTTTTAAGAGCACCCATTTCCATTTCCTGTAGTGTTGAATTGGAGCTCAGGTTAGTAAGTATTTTTATGTTAAAAAAATAAATAAATCCTAGATACCAAGCTAGGCCATGACTGCAGCTGAAAACACCCAGAAGTGCTAGGTTCCCATGAAAAACAATACATTGGGAAGTAACTCTGTATCACTTTTCCGTGTGTCCACACCACTTCACTGCTCTGCCCAGATGAAATCTGGCAGAGAGGGAAGAAGCAGTGTGACATTGCTAAGCTTGTTTTACTGCAAAATACAGCCCATCTATACATATTAAACCACAAAGCTACAGATTTAATTCTGATCAGAAAGTAGAAATTCTACATCGAAATTTCCTGGTCAAAGAATGCATGTCTTGTATTACAAATAGCCTGGACATAAACAGGTTTTACTGTTATTGCTTTAGATAAAATGTTTCTCCCCTTCCAAGGCTTTATATCATTTTGCACTTAAAGGAAAAAATCCCAGAAGTTTTTCGAATGGGATTCAGCCACAGCTGCTCTATCGTAAATCTAGAAAATTAAAATGTGCAGCGAGACAGTTTGGCTAAACAACATCTTAATTTCCTTCACGTGAAGCAGCTTGTATAAACATTAACAACAGCAGGGTTGGGGAACTTTTTCAGAATATGTAAATGGATAGAAAGAGACAGCAAAGGCAAGAGGAAATGTAGCAATAAAGGAGGCTAAAAGAGGAAGGCTGCAGGAGTACACAGGGGAGCCAATAATGAGAATTAACAGTCAAACAAATTCTCTGGAGCCAGAGAGTATGGGAGGGAGGGAAGGAGGACATACATTCCCCTCAGCCAGATAAAGCAAGATCACCAGTTGACGATAATGAGAAAAACCCACTGGAGCCACTGAAGTTAACAACGAAAGTGGGACGAAAGAGAGGTGCACAACCTGGCATCATCTGTGTAACTGAGAGAGGAATTTAAATTTTACAATCCAAGAAAAAAGTTATAGTGATTACCTTGCAGTCTTCCCAAATCAATTACACTATTTAAACACAATTCTCCCTCTCAAAGGGCCATTCCTGAATCCTGATTGAGTTCTTCCATTTCTGACTATATACTTCTTCTGTGAGATACATATACACGTCATGCCAGTCAACAGTGGACACTAAGTGTAAGTGACTTTTCAATGTATTGCAGATTTTAGCTGGCACATCAATGAACTTTCTACGATCAGCAGAGTCAGGATTAATATTAAAAACAAATGTAACATATACGCACACGGCATGCAAACTATTTCTTACTCTTGTACAACTAGCTAAACTAGCAACTGGCCATTCCTAATAAAAATATCTAATACAAAAAAAACCCAACCAAGAATCCTACAGGTCTTACCTCTCACTCGATTAATCAGAGGCACATAATGAAAATACTGTGGTTTGTTACAGGAAAAAAATGTTATTCCTGATGGAAAACATGTTTCCTCCTGATGCCAGGAACCAGATGGCAACTAAAAGATGAACTGTCAAAGGAAACTGGCAAGAGTTTTCCTTCCTCCAGCTAATGTGGATACTAGGCTTGCATTGGCAATAATATCCGGTAATCAAGGTAACCAGATTCAGGCAAGGAATAAACATAACAATGAAGTAATTGCAGGGCTTAGGAAACTTCAATGATGACCTTCCCCACCTATCAGTGACATGGAGTCCAGTGCAGAAGGTGTTACGTACTGTTCTATTACCAGTGAGGTAGGTACCACTCTCTCCACCTATGTAAGATGCAAACACAATCCAGGAAGGGAAATCCTTTAGCTTGACAGCTAAGTATTAAGCCCAATTTCCAGTGGCATCAATCACACGCAACTACTCCTAATTAATGAGTGCACCTTGAAAATTAGATCCAAATTCCATATTAAGAGTTGTTCCATAATCAGCACAAATTGGATCTTTTCTCTCTGCAGTTTTGTCACACAGAAGTATTGTTTCCTAAAGAGCAGTATTATCCTGACACACAGCTAACACATGTCTTTATGCATCAGGTGCCGCAGTGTAACTGCACAGTCTTTCAGGTTGCTTAGTCGTAACACTGCCCCACAAAGCACAGCCCTACAGAGCTGGAAGGGAAGAGCACTATTCTCTGTAGAAACTTATTATAACAGCAACAGTTTTGCATGAAATTCTTTCCTGTCAGATCAAATACACTGATTATATCAGCTTGTGCAGGTATAATTTCAGGATTGCTCCTGTCCTTGATTTTAGATCTGGCAGTTATATTCAAGTATTGCCATAATTAGTGCATGTAGCTGGAAGCTCGGAAGTCAGTTGTGCATGTTTTCCTTCTCCACAATGTCTCAAAAGCTTGGGAACTGAATGTCTCTCTCCAAGGGTGCCTGCAGAAACACAATCCACATGCCTGCATCATTTTATAGGCCTCCACCTTCCTCTGGTTATTTCAGAAAATTGCCTGCCAAGTTCAACTTTCAGGATATAACTAAGAACGCAACATACACTTTGATGATATGAGCTGCTTTCCATGATGCAGTACTCAGACCACACTCACCTCCTGACATGGCACAACACTGGAGCGTCTGCATTAAATTATGAATTCCCTGGCCCACACATGAGCCACCTTTGTCTGCCAAAACTGAAAAACACTGCTCCACTGTGAACAACAAGGGTGATTAAATACTAACACTCCCTATGGTCGGTTTGGCCACGTCAGTATTTCTCAGTTGCACATGCTATCAGGAAAAATCTGATATGTAAGTTTACACTAACCACTTTCTTCTCAAAACTCCTGCTATTCAGTAGCCAAGTCCCGCCAGTTATTTCCATGCTGGTCAAGGGCAGCAGGGAAAGGCCAAAGTGAGGATGCATTGAGTATGAGCTATGATTCACCTGATGGGTGAGCAGAAATAAGTCTAAACATGCTGAATTCTGTTACCAAGAATGCTGCAGTTTAGCTTGGCAAAGTGCATTGGACGACTGTAACTATAATAGTAATAACAATAATAAACAAAGTTGAGAGCAAAGAGAAGTGGCCTAGCTTCAATCATATAATTACAGTGTAGGACACCTCCAGAGATAATGTGACACCAGGCCAGATAGATCTATGTCCCTCTGGCTTTCCTTTTCTCCCAGGTAAGTCTTACTGAGATGTGTCTGCAGTCATGTGCTTTTTTTCTCACATAGCTCTTTCAGATTCCTCTTATATGCCTGATCTAGTACCATTCAGTTGCAATACCAACTAAAAAATACCAGGATCTCTCCTTCCATTCATAGCTGTATTCTATGCTGAATTCAGTCCAAAACAGCATATCAATTCTTATGCTCCCACTTCTACATTTGCAAAATTAACTACCTCAACCTTGAACACTGTCTGTTTTATTAGCTTTTCTGGCCATACTTTGAGATACAAGTTAGGACAGACTATACCTGCATTTTAAGAAAAGCCAAGAAACCACAAACGCCTATGCTAGTTCAGAGATTGTCTGCCCTCCAAACACCAGAGTGAAAATCCCTGGGACCACTCTGTATGCTAGAAATGTTTAGTTACATTCTCAAATAAAAAAGTTACAGGAACAGCATCGCTGTTTCAATGCATCTCATCTGCCCCTGTTGCAGTTTTCTCTCCCTATTTTTTCTTAGAAGAGGTCCAAGATGATCTGGGGGGATTTCTTGGCAGCTCCAGTTCAGTCTGGCTATAAAGGCACTATGGACTTCTGGAACCCATTCTGTACTGCACCTTTGGGCTTTATTACAGTCCCAGAGCATAAATACAGTCTAATTCCTGCCTTTCCCACTGTCTCTACTACTACCCCACAGCAAACACGAGCTGCAGAGAGTCAAACTGATCAGCAGGCATTCCTAAGAAAGGCTGTTTGTAGATAAAACAAAAGACTCCCTCCTTTTAAAACAGAAGCACAAGGCCTGAAGTGAAAACATGCACACAATTAATTTAATTTGTGCATGGAAATGTGGTGAGCACATGAAAAATTCAGCTTATTTCTGTGCAGCCTTGGGCTTCTGACTCTATGGAAATCCACCCCAATATATTAAGATCTATTTTTTCTTTGGAAAACAAAAAACCACCATCAACTAAATTACACAAATTGAATAAATATGACTGTCCCATACTAGCTGAAAAAATGGATTACTTATTTTTTAAAAATCTAGCACTGTGACATTCATATCCATTTTATTAATATAACTGTTTTTGCATCAGAAAAAAGGAAAAAGACAATGGAAGAATCTCTTATGTTGAGGTACAAATTAATCACCAAGTAACCAAGCAAAAGTCAATAATCCAAGCAGGGTTCTACTTTTCAGACTAAAATGAGTATGAATAGCGATCCATATTCAGTGAGAACATATCACTTCTGGGCTGAATTCAATCCAAAAGACCTATTAGCAGTTTGGCTCTTTAAATGAACAAAACCACTCTGATGTAACAAGATTTCTAATAATGAGAATCTAGGAAAGCCTTTTTCCTTAGG
The DNA here is from genome assembly GCF_011004875.1 of Balearica regulorum gibbericeps. Lineage (NCBI taxonomy): Eukaryota > Metazoa > Chordata > Aves > Gruiformes > Gruidae > Balearica > Balearica regulorum. The sequence goes on along the minus strand of NC_046192.1, from coordinate 28,124,827 downwards.
GGTCAGTCGCTGTAGCTTCCCACAGTTGTGCTGCAGGGCCTTCCTTTGGGGAATATTGGTTCTATCAAACAAACAATTGCTCTTTCAAAAAGGAGCAATACAACTTTCCAAACTGAAGGACGGGGAGGACTAAACCAGACAAAATCCTGCAGCCAGCAGGATTTTTGAAGCATTCATGGTTCGTTCTGCTACCTTTTCTGATTCAAAAGAAGTCTTATCGCTGACTTTGGTGGGAGCCAGGTTATGCTGAAATGCTTGTAACACAGACATGTACCATTGTGTAAGTATACTGCAGGGATCAATCCTTTATTCCTTCTATGATGGTTTCCCCTGAGACCAAAACACAAAGAACAAATGAATCCGAAGATCATCAGAATTAGTTCCTGACAAACAATAATGTCAATGCGATTCAAATCAAACACTAATGTTAAAGACAAATATATACATTAAACCAGACTGAAAGAGTAATATTGAATTAGCAGCATGCTTCTTGGGGTTATTTAATATACCCAGTGAAATACATAAATTGTGATATATTGTTTCACTGAAATATAATTCTGTCAGCTGGAGACAATAAAAAGTTGTCAATGCTTTTTTAGAAGGGTATAAAACCTGTGTTTGGTGACAGTTCAGGGCAGAGACAAGTATACTTGCTTCTGTTACAGTTGTGAACACATTCATCGAAGACGAAACCTTGCTAAAGTCATCCATCACGTGTTCATTAGGACAGCTGTAAGGCAGTTTTCTGGCCACTGCAGCTCAGAACAGGCCATTCAGCCATTGGTCTCATTCCACGCTGAACCATTTCCCAAGTCCTCACAGGTCATGAGAGGACATGTACTGTTGTGTGGTCCACAGACAGACATTGCTTACACCCCCGCGTGTTCACGGTCAGGTTCTTACGGAACTTTGCCCACCCCAGAACCCAAGGCTGGACACACTGCTCTAGACAATAACCTAGCCACTGCGCTGCAGAAGCAGTTTCATATTGACACATGAACAAACAGGACATGTGTGTTGGTTTTGCGTGGCAAGGTTTTGGTAGCGGGGGGGCTACAGGGGTGGCTTCTGTGAGAAGCTGCCAGAAGCTTCCCCTGTGTCCAACAGAGCCAATGCCAGCCGGCTCCAAGACGGACCCGCCGCTGGCCAAGGCCAAGCCAATCAGCGCCTCTGGGATAACATATTTAACAAAGAGAAAAACAGTCAGAGAGAGCTTTTTCAGCTGGAGGTAGGAGTAAGAAGATGTAAGAAACTCTGCAGACACCAAGGTCAGTGCAGAAGGAGGGGCAGGAGGTGCTCCAGGCGCCAGAGCAGAGATCCCCCTGCAGCCTGTGGTGAAGACCATGGTGAAGCAGGCTGTCCCCCTGCAGCCCATGGAGGGAGGATGAGGGGGTGTAGAGATTCCACCTGCAGCCCATGGAGGACCCCACGCCGGAGCAGGTGGAGACACCTGAAGGAGGCTGCGACCCCGTGGGAAGCCCGCGCTGGAGCAAGTTCCTGGCAGGACCTGTGGACCCATGGAGAGAGGAGCCCACGCCAGAGCAGGTTTGCTGACAGGACTTGTGACCCCGTGGGGGACCCACGCTGGAGCAGTTTGCTCCTGAAGGTCTGCACCCCATGGAGGAGACTCACGTTGGAGAAGGCCGTGAAGGACTGTCTCCCGTGAGAGGGACCCCACGCTGGAGCAGGGGAACAATGAGTCCTCCCCCTGAGGATGAAGAAGCGGCAGAAACACCGTGTGATGAACTGACTGTAACCCCCACTCCCCGTCCCCCTGTGCCGCTGGGGGGGGCGGAGGTTGAAGCCGGGAGTGAAGTTGAGCCCAGGAAGATGGGAGGGGTGGGGGGAGGTGTTTTTAAGATTTGGTTTTATTTCTCATTCCTCTACTCTGTTTTGCTTAGTAATAAATTAGATGAATTCCCTCTCTAAGTTCAGTCTGTTTTGCTCGTGATGATAATTAGAGAATGCTCTCTCCCTGTCCTTATCTCGACCCATAAGTTTTCTTTCATTGTACCTTTTCTCCCCTGTCTAATGAAAGAGGGGAGTGATAGAGCGGCTCTGGTGGGCACCTGGCCCTCAGCCAGGGTCAACCCACCACAACATGCTACGCCTTCTTCACTGTTTTGACAGAGAAGCAACAGAAGACCTGATAGTTTCAAATATTAAAAGCACAAAAATACCACAGTGAGCCTATAGTTCAATTCAAACTTTCTTAAAATGCGGGCAGTGGGAAATGGTACAGGAAACCTTTTGGAATTGCAATACTCTGGGTATTTGAAGCACTATTCTGGCTACTGATTAGGGCAAACAAACGTATAGTAAGTGTGCTGTATAAATTCAACATTTTCTCTCTCATTTATGGAGTATCTAGCCCTCTTACTGTTCTGAGCTCTGCACTAAGCAAGCACTTACAAAGCAGAGCTGCCCACTCATGGCTATACACATTTTGAAGCACCTAGAAAAAAGCCAGAGTATTTGCTTCCTTTTTCTGAATGATCACCCTGGTTAGCAACACTTTGACACCAGCTGCAGCTGTTCTATCTGGTGCAAATGGAAGGAATAAGATTTCATTTATTGCTCAACAAAAGATGTTCTGTTGTGACTGTATGTTTGGGGTCTGTGATACTCCTGCTGCCAAACACCTGCATTTATTCAGACACATGTGCAAAAGATCCTATTTTGTGATTCATATTTAGGTTGTCAGATACCAACAACTAGGTAACTAGTGAAAATTTACCAGGGAACTCTGCTTCAACATTGCATTTTAGCATTCTTCACACATCATATAGCACGTCTCAATAACTGAATAACAAAAAGTAATCCATTTAGCTCAATATTAGGGCAATTCTGCATTAGCACATATACTGCAGAATGCATTGTGGGGGAATTCAGACACTATTCCATTTTGCTTTTTCTTTTCAGTTCACTGAATTGCTTTTTCAATTCAGTTTTGACTCGTTTCCTTTTATATGACTAGCGAGATTTGCCACTTGGTTCTATTTGAAGTGGTATATTTTATTTATTTATGATCTTAGATAACATAATCTACATACGTATTTGAAGAAGTAAGACTTCATCTGACTTGTTCTGCTTAGACTGAAGCTATCTCATCAGCTAACAGACACACTTCCAAAGAACAGTGTTGTGCCCTATGCCTAGAGGAGCAGCCAGGTGCAATTACCGGTTTGCTGATGATGCCAGAAGCTGTAAAGAAAAAAATTCAAAATTGCCTTCTCAAGGTATTACATACTAAAACATTTTCTTCAGTTACAGCAGTAGAGATTAAGCACACAAATTAATCTGTATCTTAAGCTATTCTTTCCTGTAAAACTGTTGGAATATCAGTTAGGCTGCAGGTCATCATGTCCCTCAGCTTTTGAAATTCCAGTTGAGTTCTTCCATTCCAGTGACACCAAATATGTCTTTCCTTAAAGATGCACAGCTGGGGTAGAAAAGCTAATGCAATGAGCAATCTTTCCCACACATCTTAGTGCAACCTTGGAGCAGTGGTCATTAATTGTAGCACGGTGGCCAACACAGGTGCATCAGTACTAGCCAGCTGTATTAAAAGTGAGATTTTCTTCACAGCAAGAAGCCACAGCCAAGCTGGTACCACTGAGATCAGTTAAGAGCTACTCCAACTCAACCACTCTTCTTCTACAGCATTTGAAATCAGAAAATAACTCAAGCAGTTCACCTGGCTGAAAACAAGAAACATTTGAAGAACCTTGGCAATTTCTGGACTAGCTTCACAATTAAACTCAGTTGATGTTCAAGGACAGTGAAGTCATATTGCATCATTTCTGACATTTACACATTTCCTCGTTTTGTTCCTTGTGTGTAATAAATTACTTCCACATGTATTTCAAATTTAATGAATGCATCAGAGACTCTTTATTATCCATTGTAATTACTCTGCAATTTAAAAAAAAAAGCCACAACAATACAATTCGTATTTTCTTTCTTTGAAAGAGAGTAGAGAGAAGTTTACTCTGGGTATCAGCTCCTGCCATGTCTGGTGCCCTGTTTTATTCAAGAGGTTTTCTGAGAGAACAACAACATAAGAATCAGTGCTCTGGCTATGATTCATGGTAGAGCTAACTTCTATGCTTTCTTTAGAAATGCCTACTATGCTGGGCAAACTTGAGAGAAAAACACTAAAAACCAAGTATAGTTTAAGTCTATAAGGCAGAATTTTTTTGAATCCTTACAGTCATGGTCAGTTTACAACAAAAATCCTGAAAACACATCTTTTATGTTAGTCTTTCTAAAGTGCTTGTAAAGTTTCCCATTACTCTTAATAAACTCTAACCTTTATTTTAAGGTCTTTATGATTATGTTTTAATAACTTCTCTTGTCAATGAATACAATGGATGCACTATGTTGAAAAAAAAACAAACCAAACCCCTCATTACCAGAAAGCTCTAGAATTTTTGTTAACATTTGCCTTCACTATTTTTGAATGCATTGCCTTTAGAGGCCTGTTCAAGTATCAGAAATTTACACCAGCCTACATGTAAAGGAAAAAGAATGTGAAAAGTCAAAAGCGGTCTCTGAAGTCGGAATAACATAACAAATGAAGACAGAAAATAGGCACAAAGATAAAGAGGAGGGAAATTACAAATTCCATTGCTAGAGCACTGTTAGAAACCAAAACCAGTTTTCATCTAGTATTGCTCTTCCAACATTTACTTCATTGTTGGGGATAACCCTGCCAGATAAAAATGCTTTCCAAATATTTTATTAATAGGCCAGTACTTTACCTACCAAGTAATCTTTCATAAAAGTTTAAGGACCAGATATTTCATTTCCATCCTATATTTCCTAGGAATAGGGCCATGACCACTTATATTTCAGTGCAGAGGTTATTTTTTAAACAGCTGCTGAAGTCCTAAAGGCCAAGAGCACTCTTTTTTCACAGGCACACCACTTCTCTTGCATAGTCATATGCTATTGATGTTCACATTTATTTTATACATCTCCACTTATGACTTACATACATAAGGAGAGCTACCATATTGATGCATGTATTTTCCCTTTGAGGGTCACAAAGCTGCCAGAATTTTCTAGACAAAATAGTCAAATAACAACTCCAAAGAAAAAACCTAAAACTCTTGTAGTATTTCAGAACATGTGCTTTGAAACTGAATCTAGTGTTGATCAGATGAAGCACTGTACAGAAAATGTACACTGTCTGATATGGCGTGCTCAATTATTAATTACACCAGTCATTTTAGATCTATATTTAATTAGGCAGCTTAAAAGAAACACAAGCAGTATGTTATTTTGGCAAAAGATTCAGTGTACTATCAGTACTTATGGTGTCTTTCCATACTTAAACATACTGATTTATATTAAAAAAGACCTTTGGGTTCACTCATGTCATTTGAATAGGATTTTCATGGCAATGATGCAGGTTCCAGAAGCTCAGATGAAGCTCACCAAGCAGTTTTTACAGCACCAGTGTGGGAAAGGCTGTCAAAACAATTTCTCAGGTAGCATATGAAAACTTTCCTTTCATCCTGCTCAGGGCCATGCTCCATTCCTTCTAAGAATCACATGGAGATTTACTGAAGACATGTAACACATGGAGAATATTTAATACCTGCTTCACATACACTGTTCTCCTTTGCACTTACCCTTTCAAATACCCATAGAGCAGCCATATAGAGACTAGCCTTTAATTATCAAATCCAAGCATCTTCAACTGCATCAAGTAAGAAAAGATGCAAGAAGAAATATTTCTTAGACTTCTCCATTAAAAAGGAGTAACTTTTATACAGGATTTTAGCATCCAAGGGATACCCACTACACGTTGAAGTTTCATGTGTAAAGTGCAAATATTCACCCCAGGAGAAACAGCTACTTCATGTAAGAAAACGAACTGGAATTTTGTATTTAGTTAGCCTTTCCTCTCTCCACTGGGCATGCCAGCAAGACTGCCAGGTATGGGGTTAGGTTTTGACAAGTAGTACCCAATTACAAGGAATTTAACTAGTTTAGGTTAGCCCTAAAAGAATTCTTTTACAAAGGCATTGGCAGAGCCATTTTATCACTGCCCTAAACCAAATTTGCCCAAGCAACCTCAGGGCTCTTAATCTAGATTTATGACTTACTGTTACCAAATCCATAAAAAAATCTATAATCATTTGAGTGGCTGGATTAAGTCAGTTGTGCAGGAATGAATGCAAGTCTGTCAGCTTCAATGAATGCATGTCCACCTTGCACTAATCCTGAATTTGACTCAAAATAAATAATTAGAACTTGAGTCAAGATACATAGCATATGGTACAGTTTCAGCTGTCCTTTGGAAAACTGAATGACTCAGTTACATTCTCTCCTGATTTCTTTCAATTCTTGAAAGTTTTCTTGGTTTTCCTCACAGAAGCTGAGTTTACACATCCTTTCCACAGAACACACAGGCTGATGGCCTTCGTGACTTTACACTGCCATTTTCTTTAGAAGGCACAGTCCACTCCCCAGTAACTCCCCAACACGCTTGCTCTTAACAATCCATACACGTGGCATCTGCTGCCCAAGTTGTATCACAGAGCTTTTCATCTGGGTACATCTCTCTCTATTCTGTTGCAACAGCTCTTCATGCTGAGATTTGTCTTCTCAAAACACTTTTATTCTCCACAATAATCTAAATCCCTGGACCAACTAGAAAATGAAAGTGGCATACAATAAAAAATGCTGTTTTATTAAGCTGAGGACATACAAACCGGAACAGTCCTTGCAAAAAGCAGTTTTGATGACAGGATGCAATTTAGGACACTTTCAACTTCAGTACTGTAAGGAGCCGAGCTGACAGCTGTGGGAACATTTATCTTGCCAAACAACTTCACCATGTCCATGATCAGTGGCAACAAGTGGGGAAGTTTCTCAGTTGCAAACTTTTTCACAGTGAACCCTCACCCCTTGTGTCAGGCATATATCATTCTCTGTCTTCCAGTGAGCCAGTCTGCTAACATTCCCAGGAAACTGTACAGCCCAGGCACTTACAGGAAGGACAGATGGAAACCTAAAGGATTTATTTTAATCCATCTTCTCACTAACTAGCCAGTGTAAAGATTGAAGGGTGTTGTATACTAAAGCTCATTACACTTAACACTGATCATGACAACTACATTGAGAGCTAGGAGTGTATCTTCTAAAAGTGAGTTCCATGAATAATGAAAACCATTTTATATTTGAATTTTTAGAGTTCTAAGGATCACTGAGTAATATAAAAAGAAATTAAAGACCTTAAAATAACATCATTACAAGTACAATGTTTCCTGACTCAAAGATCAGATGATATGTGACCAAAACAAATAAGTGGTCCAAGATTTAATATTGCCTCTGTGAAGCTTCAAATAAATATACAATACAGCAGGAAATCCACATGTATTAGGAAAAAAGGAACATAACATCTTCAAAAAATATTACAAGCTGCCTGAATGGTTTATTATTAATTTTGCATGCAAACTGATCCAAAGTGCATGACAAATTTAATTCATTACCTCACATCCTGCCACAACTATATTGCTACCTATTATGTATACATAGAAACCACAAATACTATTAATGATGTATAACTTTATGTAAAAGTTTATTCACAGGCGGGTTTTGAGCATTACCAAAATGGCTAATACATTATTACAACACAGTAAATGGGGCAGGTGGGCCATTTACAAAGACTCAAGCATGAAAATCAAGGAAGATTTACTAGAAAAAGGAATGACAAAGGCATGCAAAGAATAGCTCTTTTTGCAAGATTGTTGAGGTGAGATAACAACCAATCATCAGGAGAAGGTGAGAAGGGAAGAACTTTATTTCTGAAGATGACAACAGTACCCAGTGCCACCAGACCAAAGCACACAAATGAAACCAGCTCAAAGCAGCCCTTTCTGAACACGACACTGAACTGGCAACCAGACAGAACTGCTTACCAACTAACAGACTTGGCTGTTGTTTATTTTTTTAAAAAAATCACACTTCAAGTAACTGTACACATCCTAACTGGGCTTTAGCTTTCATAACAGACCCTCCAGTTGAATTGCTGAAATGGCTTGTTGAATCTAGGTGTCAATTCACATCCCAGGGCCATCATCTCACAGACAGTGCATAACTACAACCACAGTGTCCCACACATAGAATAGTGCTTGAACAGATTATGGCTTATAAAACTGACACATAGCACTCATGCATCCCAAGACACTAAACATAGTCTGGTCACTAAACCACACGAGCCTGATACATGGTAATTTAGTACTGGCTAGAGAAAGAACCCCCACCCCAAAATGTGGAAATAAGGTCTGCAATTGTCTGGCTCGGACTTTATAATCTCATCAAGATAAACCCCTGGTTAGTAAGAATTCCACTCATGCAGCTGGAATTCTGGTCCATGCTATTATGTCACCCTTGTATTGTATCTCAAGCACTGACAAATTCAAACCATTCTGAATGAAACTGAGAGGTGAACATTAAAATCTGCAGATATTTGTTTCAGATTTCAAAGTGTTCAACCTTAAGAGCTTCCACTGATCATATATGGGAGAGTTGAAACAGAGAACAATAACCTGTAAGAAAAGGCTTTATGGGACGAATACATTAATTTCCATTCAGAAACCAGTAGGGATTAAGTCTTCCATTCACTTTGCCAATAAACTCCCAGCTCCTCATTCTCTGAGCAAGGAAGGGGGATAACACAGCTTGCCTTACTGGGAGACGTGAGAAAGCCATGATCGTGACAGGAAGGACCAGACTCATCTCTGGTACAATCTCTGATGTGCATCCAAAAGTCCTATCAGTCACACACCACCAGATACAAAATCTTTTGTAATCTTTACAACTACGGATGAAGATTTTACAACTAAATTGTCAGTAGCTACTGACTTAAACCAACAGCCCTTCAAAGCAGTCAACAGCCCAATCTCCTCAAAGAAGCTGGCAATTTCGACCATCAAAGCACTCAGTTCCTCCCTGCACTACAAACTACAGTTCTCTAAAGTGACCAGGAAGGAAAGAGCTTTCATTCGCTCTATGTACTGCCCAGCTTCCTTACGCCTTTTGTCTGAAACCAACATACTCTTTGCAGAATAATCATTAGGACATGAACTCATGTCAACAACTAAGCAGGGCAGTTAAGATTGCTAACTGGGGCACCTACTTCTAATGACACAAATACACCAATCCAAATATCACTGATACAAGAGTGGGACAAACAGAGGATTAATAATTGCAACTAAATCCTGTCCTCTGTGGTAAGGAGAACATAGGGTGTGTGGCAGCCAAAAACTGTAGTCTGGGTCGTCCTCCCAGGAACCGCAAAATGCCAAGGAATATCTATCTCAAAAATGAAGTTGCTGTGTCTTTTTGTCTGGCTTTCACGTGACAAAGTCACAGTGGTAATATCAAGTTTGACCATCAGATATTGATAAAAGGGGGTTTACCATTTACTTGAACTGTGTGCAATACGCAGGACAATTACAAACAAGCTGCTGTGGTATCTTTGGTATAAATGCCAAACAAACAACCTAATAAACACCACAAAACTCTAGCAGCTGGGAGTGGAAGAGTTACTCTGCAATGCCCAAAAGAACATGAGGCATGGAAAGGACAATGAGGTCATATTCCTTACACTAGAATGTGCACGGGGGAAGGGGGGGAGTCAGAAAAGCAGCTAGATAAAATCTCAGAAAGCCTGAACAAATTAGAAATGCTCTTGTGTGGCTGAATGAATACTTAGACAAAAGCCGTCCCAGTAGAGATGCTCCACAAAAACATTAGCACTGGCTCCTCTCTCAGCCTTGTGACATTGGAAGATTACACAACCACAAGAATCCTTAGAGAACTTCCGTGCCGCCTCAGCGCTATCTTTAGGGGTTTTTAAGAGTTATTCCTTGCACTAAGAACAGTTTCCAATTGCTTGGCACCTCCCCTTAGTTTGACAGAATTCAAGTATCTGCAAAACAACTTTCTGCAATCCTAGACCCAATGCCATCAGCTTTACGTAGTGTAATTTGTCAGATGGAAACAGAATACTGCAGAAAAACATAATACAGCCATGTATCAAAGCGAATACAGCTCCTGATGGAGTTCTCTGAAGGAGAATTCTGTATTCTGTCTGTCTGGAGCCATAATGACCTGTACTTGTCATCTCAAGGGGAAACTGCCACGCTCCACTGAGAAGTAATCTGAAAAATGATGGAAGGGCATCAGAAGAAATTTTGACTTTCTGTAACAGTGTCAAATATATCTCATTTGGTTTAAGAGTTCAAATTGATTTTGAAGCCTGGCATTGATTTTTCTGAATCTTTGTATTCCATGCCAGCAGTCAACAGTATCTGCACAGCTGTGGTTTTTACTCTGACTTCCTCAGACTTCTGAACTCCAGTGCTCAACAGTTCATTAAGATTTTCACACACTTGCCATATTAAGCCACTGTGACAATGAAAAGGATCAATGCACTGATCCTTCATTACGACTGACACAAAAAAGTTTCAAATGCACTTTGAGGAGCAGGTAAAAAATCAGTTCAGGTTAATAATGGCCAGAAGATCTCATTATTGGGGGCTTACTTGTTATTATTTACTCTCCTATCAACATGGATTGTATTTAATCCTTGGAGACAATTTGGAACTCTTACATTTTTAAAAACATCTTCCCGCTCCTCCCCTCCTACATGAATTTGCAATTGCTCATTTGTGTTCCTACAGATACTGGAGCCAACACATATGCTGTTACACAGGTGACTGAGAACGTACCGCAGGAAGACAGAAGCATTGTTTTTTTCAGGAGATTTTGCCTAAGTGCTGTGGATGCCTGCAGCTTTTTATTTTCTGTGTGGCTTGTAGCCTGTTATCAGAGCAAACACAGTCCTACTCATTTTAAAGGGGGTTTGGAATTCTTTGATGGATGTCGATATTGGCTATCATGTTTCGGATTTCTGTGTGCACTGCAATGCACTAGTATTTTACTTAACTTCTGTATAATTCAGTATTTCTTTCTTTCCCCCACCGTGTCCTAAATAACACTTTTTATTCCTAATCCCTGTCATTCTGGGGAAAAATGTGTACGGAAAATTATTATATTGGGAAGATACATTTAAATGGTTGCCAAAAGTGCACAATTTTAAAATAGTAAGAGCAAAAGCAAGGTACTGTGGCTTTTGGTCAGCAGAAATTTTCACTCCAAAAACCTCGTTTCATAGACACAATAATTTCCCCAAAGAAATAATGCTGTTCTTGTTTACAGGATGGGATGGATTGTTTCTGAACCCTGGCACAAAATTTAAGATTAACTGACATGAAGCATAATTTAGCTTGAGTTTTCCTGATTAGGCATCCATTGGCAGCTTCTCCTGAACTATGAGGAATAACAATTAACTTCAGATGGAAATATGAAATCTAAATTACAGTTTCTAAACTTAAGCATAGCAAAGAGAAGATTCTATTATAATAAGATATATTTAAATTACATACATGCCACCTTTAATTTAGGACAGTTGGCCCATTAGCAATGGCAGAGATGTGGATAGATTATGAAGTTTAGTATTTCTTTATATTCCTCAAACTTGATCATGAGCAACACAAGACTGTACCTTGTTTTCTCTCAAAGTTTATATACAGACAATCTTAAACAGCCTCTCAATTGCATATGCATGTCTCCTATAGATACAACTTACATTCCACTGGGTCTATTTTCCATCCTAAATCTTCCAAAAATTACTCACTCATCTCCTGGATAGGAGACCAGGAACTGTGCTTGAAACTTCAACAGAGTAACACCTGATAATACCAGTTGCTTGGCAAGTGGGGCTATAGCAATGAAAAAATGACTGGCTTTTTATTTGCAGTCTTAATTCACTTACAGACAATTCACTTACAGAGTATGGATCCGTGAGAGACAGATGCCAATACATCAATACACTGATACAAAATACGTGAGACAAAGCAGTCAGTCTGTTAAGTGAAACTACTTGCAAAACATCTTTTCATTAGGAAACTCTTACTCATTCTTATCCTGAGTGTAATTAGTATCTGACGTATTGCTTCCCTGAAGTTCAGTTTACTTTCCCGCCCACCTGCCCTTAACATGGTTGGCCTAGAACTGAAAGTGCTAAAATAACCATGCTGAAGCACAGCCTTGCTAGATTTTCATGTTTAAAAGGTCTTACTCAACTGACAGAACATAAAGGCTAAGTTTCCTAGACATATTCCCCCCGTGTAGATTTTGAAACTCCCCCAAAAACGCAGATCAAAGTAAATCACATTTAACTGGACAGATGTTATCTTCCAGCATAGCCCGGTCTAGCCCATCAAACAATCCAACTCTCCCCCCTTGTGAGCACACCTCTTTCTCTCTTTTATAAAGACTGAAGTTTAACTACGTTCAGATGTACCTGTTTCATCTCAGGAGGCACAGCTGACATTCTCAACTCTTCCAAACCTCCTGCTGCTGTGCTGCACAGTGGGATTATTCTATAGTCATCATTAGGACAGCACAGCTGAGAAAACTTCCCTTACTATAATGAACTGGCCTATCCCCCCATCACATTTCTTCTTCGCAGGAGACATTTAAGTAGTGAATTACCTTGAAAAGTTATTAGTGTAGCTACATCAGGACATCATCATTCCACATTTGCTGCAGTGTCCAGCTGCAGCCTTCATTTCTACAAAAGTAGTTCCAAAAGTATGCCATTTTTTTTGCAAAGTACATCAAATGGTGAAGTGGGCACTGCAGAGAATGAGATTTGAAGATATTTTATCTATTAAAAATCTCAATTTATTGATACTGTTAAAGTGGTCTGTATTATGCACATAGCAAAAAGCGAAGAAAAAGCATTACTTATTGTCTATGTGAGATAGTGTTGGAACACTGGCTTACATATGTAAGTATAACCTTAGAAGGAGAAAGAATGGAAACACTCAAGTTAAATTTCCAAATCAGCCATTATTTTGCTTTCTTTAGTTCCTTAACGTTCCACTTCTACGATGAGCAACTTCACTCTATTTAGTAACAACAATAATGGGTTTTGAAAAGTATTCTCTTCATCTGGTGGAAGCTGCAATACAGAAACCACAATTTACGTATTTATTTTAAAATATGTGAAACAGAAGAGGAGTTCCCAAGATTCCCTCCATCTAACTGAGGAAGGCTGTAACCTACCAAACCAGAGTCATGCTTTCTCACCGTTTTTCCCCATGTAAACCCTGCTTTTTTGGTTTTTAAACCACAATACAGCTTGTTTCCTGAACAAAATGAAATGGGCATAGGAAAACATGCATTAATGGACATCAAGTCAGAAGTGATTAAGCAGATCCAAAGCCCAGAATCCAAAGAAACAGGTGGGAGTCACTCTGTGCATGTAGGATCTCTGATGAATGACCACGCGTGACTACAGGACAGAGAAAGCTACTCTGGTTTTCAGAAGTGAAAGGACCTTGCCTTCTGTCCAGGTCAGTGACAGCTGCAGACACCAACAGCTCTTCAATGTTGAGCAGAACAATAGTGCAGAGCACTGGAGAGAAGGAAAACTGTTATGTTTGTGTGCTGGTCCCACTCTGTGAGGGTTCTCGGCCTGTCTGCTTTTTGCAGGTAACAGAACAAATCCGCTTTACCAACATACTGCAAGGAAAGACTCAAGACAGTATTTTAATGGTCACGTCTAGAGCATGCAGAAAAATCAGTAAAACTCCATCTCATTAATTCATCAATGGACTTCACATAAATAAGAGCTAATTCCTCAGTTTGTATTAGTTCACTTAGGACTCAGCTTTTAAGTCTTGGACTTCTTTCAGTTGGGGAGCTGCATAACACAGCTCCTGTCCCAAACCACTCTTCCTGCTTAAAAAATTATTATAATTTTATTCTAAGATCAAGTTCTCACATTTTGAATCCAACTATGCCAGATATGCTTTGAAGATATGCCTTTAATGGGCTTTATCCCAGACATACTTTGAAGATACACCATTAATGGGCTTGGGGCTGCTTCCCTGTCTTCATTCTTCTAGTACTGAGTGATTTAGAATTTTACCATGCAAGGATATCCTTCAACAGACAGTCATATTATTGTGGCAGTGCTCCATGTTTCAGAGCATCCATTTAATTACAAGCATTGCTCTTGGACAGTTTCAAATATCTTCCATTTATATTTAGACAATGACATTTCACTATTCCTTCATATATGGTCAACTCCATTGCGTTATAATACACCATTTCAGCAGGTCACATGGGAAATGGAGTAAACTAAATAAAAATCCCTAGTAAGAACGGCAGCTGATTGATAAAGAAGTAGTATGTTCATAGGGACCTAATTAAATCCATTTTCTGGTGCATTAAGGGGGAGGAAAGAATTTATAAGACAGACAAGAATTTTTTCCGAAAGCATGTAAATAATTTATGAATTCAAGTTCTAATGGAAAGCAGGTGGGACTTATACTGTAAATGGCTCCAGCTCTAGAAAACAGAAATTGAACATATCCTGTCAGGTAGCCATAGAAAATTCTTCTTTAGAAAATACAAAATCCAGAAATGTGGAATTTTTTTGGCAGAGAATAATTCTAGCATGTCAAATTGCATCATCCTAAATAGCACCCAGAAACAAATGATAGAAGTATATGCTATGTTAGCAACTTCTGTAAGATTTCAAACATTCTTTCACTGCTGCTTTTTACTGTAAAAAAACAAATAGCCCAAGTAAGAATAACTTGGAAAAATGCAGTAGTATAGCAGAAATGCTCACATGCAGAGACAGAATCAAAGATGGGTTTTCAGACACGCATCACGTTGAATATTGAAACCCACTGTGAACACTGTTCTCAAACTTAGAAATTTTGTTTTCAGTACTTCTCGGAACTCAGCTTCCAATGACTTCATGGATACCTCTGCCCACCTACCACTTAGTTAGATGTCTGGCAATCTAGCTTGTCTTTCTGTCCTGAGTTTATTATACGGTGCCCTTGCAGAATTTCACAAAAGCTAGAATGGAGAAAGGCTTTTTCTGGCAAGAGTAAAATATTAGCATTTCAAAACAAAGGCTAACAATTACTGTATTTCCAAAAATGTACAAGTTTCCATTTGCTTCCATCTTATATCTTACTTTGGCTATCACTCGGGAAGGCTATTAGTATTTAAAAGGGAAATATGCCAAGAGCTCCTTTTAACACAGTATTTTTAAGTTATTCCTGAGACATCATCTGATTAGCCCCAGGGAAGTCATGATTTCACAGCAGGGTATTAATGTAGTTTTCCATTAAGCAGATATATACAAACAAAGCAGGTCACAGCTTAACAAAATGACGAGTACAATTACATTTGTAAATAAAGCATATATTATGACTGACATTTTCTCTGTGATTTTTGGAGCTGCAATAAACATATCCATTAACTTTCTTTTAGCAAAACCTATTCATGGAAAGCCAGTGGTGTCATCTCCTCAGGTATTTCTTTATTTAATCAAGCTGCTGTTCTTACACCGGCAACTGAACTCTTTAAATTTGCAAAATGGTAAAGCAAGGTGAACTTTTAAAACTTCAGAACTTCACAAAAAACTTCTTCAGAACTTTTGAAATTTCAGAACTTCTAAATCTTTTGAGTTTCAGCTGCAATTGTGTTGGGGACAAACACAGCTCAAGAGTAATAACAACACTGAACTACACCTGTTCCTGATCCCTACCAACATTAGATACCTATTACATATCCACACATCTGTGTTCCCCTCTTCATTGTTTTCTAAGCTTTCTGAGTATCTCAGGTCAAACAAATGAGCTTCAGGTGCATTCTTATTTTATTAGAGCCCAATACAGAAGACTAATTATTACTATGCTGGAAAACCTTACTGTGCTTCTCCACCACAAGATGAAAAGAAAATTAAAAACAAAGTATCACTGGTCAATATCTTTAAAATAACTAAAGCTGGAAACTCAGAATTCATCTTTAAAAAGCTATGAAAATGTTAACTGGATAGCAGCTGATTCAAACTTCTAATCTCCCAAAATGCTGGAAGCAGAAATGATTAATTTTTAAATCCCAAACAAATTTGGATTATTCCCTCTAATCCCCATTAAATCATATGAAAGATAATGAAAACCTATTTTGTTTTAATCATTATTAGCAAAAACATCTGAGAACTCTTATCCTTTAATCTCCACATAACCGAAATATTAAGATGACTATATCGGCAACGATTTTGCTACACCTGCCAAAAATCACGAGTCTTCCCAGCTTTAAATATGCTGGCAATAGGGAAGCTCTAGCCAATGTCACATTATTGAATGTTTCAGTGTTTATCTGAATGCTAGCAAGGTTTTTCCAGTGAGTAGAAGCTCATAAAAAACCAAAACAAAACGAAAAACAAATAAGCAACAAAACCAAAATAGATGATGTTAGCGCACATTTAAGTCTTGTCTGACACACACTTGGAAGTTTTAATCTCATTCTACCTAGATGATCTTATAAAATATACAGGACATTTTCATTTATCATCCCAGTAGATTCAGCTATCCTTAACAGTCAGCTTCTTAAGAAAACAATATCCACGCCAAAGTCTAAAAAAACCCCACCACCCACCCCCCCCAAAAGATGAAAGGTAAAATACTTTTCTTTATCGCTACCATCTCACGTCAACTAAGATGATGATCCAAGATATTTAACATTAAGCTATCCAAGATATAGCAGGGTGTTTCAGTAGTGTTTCAGAGCATATAGTAGATAAAACCTGGGAAAAGGTGGGAATAAATATCTACAAACATTCTTATGAATTTTATTTTGGCTCATCCATCTCTATCAGAGCAGAATATTATCTATATAGTAAAAGCAAATTCCTATCTGTAACCAAAAATTAATAATCAGGGCAATAATGTATGCTGAGGACAAATATTTTTTGTCTCAGGTGGAAACATCTAACTTATAAACATTAGAGCATCCAGTCAGTGAAAAACCATGAATAATGTCACATGGCATATCGCCTAGTTTGAACTGATCTTCCCAAACATAAAGTAACGGTTGTAAATGATGCATAAGCAAATACAATATTTACCTAAAACTGTCAAGAAAAGTTGGAATAAAATATAAGGTAAAAGAAACCTCTCTATGAAGAAATTATGAACTATAAATGGAAACAGCTGAAATCTCACAATGTAAAAAGAAGTTTATTTATGCTACATTTGCAATTAAAAATACTAGGCTAACTCAGTGTAAATACACACCAGGCAAACAAGGTGTACTAGGTTCTTAAGACGGTCAAGATCAAATGAACAGAGAGATGCTTTAAATTCAGTTTTGTTCTCTCACCAAGCTAAACACACCTTAGTGCAATACATAGCCTGACAAGTTGAGACAGAAACAGGAGAGTCACAACACAGAGGTACCGTTCTGTAAAACAGGAACCCTGAACTATGTCCTTCAAATGAAAGATACATTTTACACTAGTGTGTACCAACAAAACCAAATAAGCCCCAAACAAGTGTACTGCCTACATTGAAAGACTAACACGACTCTTACCCTCTATGGTCTTCCTCCAGGTTTTATTACCACTAGCAACGCTTTAACCTGGGAGAGATTGTATAAGACCTCCCCAAAGGGCAAATGTGGATTTCTACTAGGAGAGCCTTTCAACGTTTGTGCTTGGTTGGGATCATGCACAGAAAGAATGGACTGCTGGGGAGATACACCGTCCCTGCATCAAATCAAAGGAGGGAAGACTAGCTAGAGAAAACTGGTTTTGAAACTGCAGGATTCACAATGCTGTAAAACCATACACACAGAATAAGGAGAAACACAGTGAAACAAGCTAGCTACGCACTTAGTGAGCACTTGCATTATTTTATAACGATTACTTTGTACCATTTCCTCACATAAATCAAAACCAGCTTTGACAGAAATACTTCTTTAAAGTATGAAAACAAGGAAAAGAATTATATTAGTTCTGAGCATTTCAGAATATTTTTCAGAGGAAGTCTTGCTGGAGTGAAGGTCAAATTGTAATTATAACAATATCCTGAACCAAGAAAAACTTAAAGGCCTATGAAAACATGCAGAAATTACACCAATACATTTTTGTATTTCATAAGAATTTTCACAAAATACTACAATTTCTAGTGCTCAGAAAGGAAGAATGGATGTCACAATTTTCACACAAATTTAAGTAAGTGTATTTTCTAGCTCTTCCCACATGGTGAGAAAGAAGCAAGAACTGCCATGCACCCAAAGTAGGTAAGTACTATTATCCCCTATAAAAATAACTGTCTGAATTTGCTCTTATTAATGTTTAGTTTTATCTATCCACAGGACCTCTGCTTGGCAAACGCAGATACAGTGTCTACCATCATTACCACCATCAGTGAAGAAACAGAGACCTAAAACAGTTAAGCTATTTCCCCATGTCTGCACCGTAAGCCTGCGCCAGCCCCTAAAATAATGCAAAAGCATCCGCACAACTTCCTCTATTTACGTTAATCAGCTTAGAGTGCTTCCAGTTCCCAACCTCGCACTGCAAAGCAGAGGCTGTGGCAGCGCTGGACTCAAGACTTCCCTGAACTCCTTCAATAGTTACAAGTCTCACCAGAGCTACTGGGCCCTTGTCATGGCGCAGCACTGAGAGCCGTGCTACCATGATCAGCTCACTAGTTTCACTCATGCTGTACTGGGTGGGCATCCTTCATCACCAGATGTAGCACTTCATGTTTGCTGTTCGCTGTTTCTTTTTGGATAGGAAAGGAATACATTTAACCGGTCAACAAACCAGAAGTCTTTTTTGATTTTAACATGGCATTCCCTGGGGTTATCTCACTGAGTGAGAGAGAATAATAAGACACTTCTGGAACGGGCTGGGTGCTTCAGCCAGATTCTCTCTTCTCACTTCCGCCTGAGTCACTCTCTGATCCCCCAGGCTTCTCCGCAGCTGGGTGTCAGATTATTTTGGCTGGGAGCTGTACTTGCACAGTTGGTACCACCTGCTGTAAATTCTTCAGTCCTTGTTATCTCTGCAGCAGCTCTTGGCCTTTCAAAAGCTAATTCAGTGAAAAAAGAGGAAGGGACAGTTTGTGCTTGATGTTTAAACTGCAAATTTGTTTTCCAGAAACTCTTCAGATTGATAGTTGTGATTATATTTTAAGAATTCACAGCATGATACAATCAACTATCTGCTGCTGCTGCTATCATTTAAAGAAGGCCAAACTCTGTGCTAAGTTGATCAGTGGTATAAATCCAGTGTAATGCCAAAGACCACAATGGAATTACTTTACCCGCAGGTGACAGAGCTACTCTGAAGTTGTGTAAATAAAAGAGTAACAGTTCAGGGCACCTCTTTATAAACCCAAGCTATTAGGCCTAAGGCAGACTCTAGTATTTTTCTGTTTATCCCACTACTCACAACAGTCACCATTTTTATAAACACATGGTTTTAGTACTGAGGATGCCATCAGTCAAATAAAGGGGGAGGTAATAGAGCTAGTAGTCATAGTGCTTACAGAAACAGCTGAATTTATATTCTTGTATTTAAACAAGACTTAAACTCACTGTAGCTGCAAGACTGAACATTCCACAGGAATGAATCGATTTAACATCAACAAGTGCGTTCAGATCGCTGCAGTCAGGAGATACAGGTACGGACCCAAACTAGTCTGAGATGCTGATATACATTACAGTTAAAGGAAATTCTGAATTTGAGCTGAGAGCTAAATTTCACAAGTCAAACCCACTGCTAATCCAAAAATAGATCTGAACAAGTCAAAGAAAGTTCTACACTCACTTTGCTGTATAGGTAAGCTGACATTTTTATTGCTGTGTGGTCTTTTTACAGGGTAGCCATTGAACAAGGAGAAGGCTAATTATGTTTTGGGTATCTTAAACCTGGAAGAAAAAAATAGCAGTTTTGTGCTACTATGAGAAAAATGACCACTTGTTTTCCGCCTTTTCTTTCCCTTACCCTCCACCCTGTCCAAGATAAAAGCTTCATCCAAAGCACTGAGATGTGGAGTAGGGGCAGGAAAGTATTTTTGGGTTATATGTATTTTGCCTTTCCGCTCCGGAAAGTAAACAACAACAGAAGTTCATATTTGTTCTCAGTTAAGAGTAAGACTTCATAATAAAATGACCTGCCATTTAACAGACACTATCTGGTCTCCCCAAAAGATATAGAAAGATGTAATGCCGCAGAACCTTATAAATGGCAAAAAGGTAGGAAGGAGAAAAGCAAATACTTCATGATTTTTTTTAGACAATTATGTATTCAAATATCAGAAAGTAGCAGTAGTCATATATACCTACAGTATGATGCATACATAGTGCATGTTAATGTGTATTTTAATATTCATGTCTTATCAAATATGCAAATATAAATTTTCAGAGAAAACACACACCACATGGTTTAAGCCAGCCATTTGTTACCACGATAATTTTGAAAATATATTTTTGCACTTTAAATTATAAAATCTTTGAAAGTTTTCCTTGTTCTCTGCAAAATAAGCAGTTTTCTACTTTTCTCAGTTTTATGTGTATTTAGAGACGCCCTAGTTCAAAATCTTTCCCTGCCTAAATAGGTGCGGTCTTTAAAACTTCTTAAGGAATTTAATAGGTCTGGAAACTCTTAGTAGGCTTCTAAATCCCCCTATAAATCCTGGCAAATTCCCAGACTGCCCATTCTCACAGGGATACATGGCCTAATTACAAATCCATTAAACACTGTGAGTTCAAGGGTCTGCTTTAACCCTGAAATTATTTGATCCGCCTTACACTAACAGCTTTGGTGAAACAGAGAAGAGTGAAAAAGGACGAAGCCAATAGGAAAATACAGTGAAAACCGGGTCAGAGAGTAGGCAAACTAAAAACATGAGAAAAGTAAATGGCAATTGAAAAAGACTAAGCAGTAAAAGAAAGAACACTCAGCAAAAGGGGAAGAAAGCTGATACAATACAAGCAGTATTCTATCTCCTAGCCAAATGTAAGTAAACTAAGAAAAGATGTTACGATGTTGATGCTGCGCCGCCTCTCTAAGTAACAAAGGTATGGGACCAGCTCTGTCTCTGCTGCTCAGCAGTGGCCACAGCCAGTCGCTGCGAGCAGGTATGGCTGTAGAACTGCACCTGGCAGAGGCGTGATGATACCTTTTAAGCTGCATGTACAGCAAGTATTTGCTTTCATTATACATGCTTAATTTTATGCATGATCAGACATCTGCAACTGTGCTTTATGCAACTAAATACCACACACAAGCACCTAACTGAATGGCCCAGTTTCTCAGGGCAGAAAGACATCCTAGGTCTTGATCTCATTGTTGAAGTTACTAGAAGCTTTGCTACAGGCTCAAGTGAAGGCAGGACAAGTCCTCACTGAGACAATAGAGATTTATTCTCCCATTTTCAGATTCACACATACAGAACCTTTGCCCTTTCATATTTTAAGGTAGAAAACCTAATGTAAACCATTAGGAAAAATGATTATTTTTCTCTCTCAGATCTACTATTTGCTGTGACCTAAGAAGGATGGTTTGGAACAGGACAACTCTCACTGTGCTCTGACGGTCCAGAGTCAGGGGTATTTTTTCTCCCCATTTTCTACACAGTAGTCATGTTATGCAAGTCTTGTACTTTGTCATTTGGGATTATGAAAAGACCAAGAAGAGACATTTAAGTCATGGACTTTGTTCAAATTATCTCATTGTCCAGGGACGTGGAGCCAGCTAATCTGTGACACTGAAACAGAACTTATTTTTCTTGCAGACTATTTGCTTATGTCATTTGGATGGCAAAAAGAAACTCTGATCTAGGGTGCAAGCAGCAAAAAAGAGCAGAAAAATGTGACTATTGATTTGCCACTATGCCAGGCAAGGTGGTATTACTTACTGTTTTAAGTTGTGGCTGACTGTTTTCCAGTGACCTAGACATTACTTATAAATATTTTTAATCCATCATCCTAAATTTAGACATTTCTTTCCTCTCATTTTGAATTCCTTCCAGCCTTAATAATCTTCTTGATTGTAACTGTATTCAACACTCGCAGCAAACATGGCCTTTAGTGTTTAGCATGTTTATTAGGCTTGCAGTACATCAATGGCTCATTGTTTTAACAGAATATGACAATGAAAGGAATCACGCCCTTCGGCATGCTATAACCTGAACAGTGGCTGTACCAGTCTTGACATTTTCCAACCTACTGAGAAAACACATACTTTAGGATCTGTTCTTCAAAGAGTTTGTCTCTCCTGATAAAGGCCTATCATCTATCAACAATCTAATGTGGTCAGCACACAATACAAATGTGCAGTATTTCGGCAGAACGCTATTTTATACATAATGCCCATGCAGCACTGCTATGCCCTATTATTTATATTTAGTTAATAAGTTATTTGATATTCTGAACAATAATGCAAAGTGTTGTTGGACAGGATGCTTAGATTTGTGCATGTGAAGTAAAGATATAGAAAGCAGGCATATAAATAGAAAAAGTCTAATCACTTTAATCCACTGAAATAATTATTTTTTTTCTCCTGCTTCTTTGCTGTACTTTTAATTTTCACACTAAGATACCAAGGGGGAGATACCATATCTTTGGTTAAGTATTGATGACATTTATTATCAGCCTCTAGAGAAAGCAACGACGCCTGTGTTTTTTCAAAGGTATTGTGGTTCGTGTTTTTGCTCTATGAACTCAGCAACAGCTGTGAAGACTACTGAAATATTTGGTGTCCAAACATATCCAGATAACTATCGCACTAGAAGAAAAGTTGACCTTGAAGAGGCAACTCATATGAGAGCTCTTCTGAGCGCAAGTTGGCACACTCAGTTCTGAAAGAGCATTTACACTGTATGGCACAGCAGTCATCAGCTTCTCAGGCATGCTATATTCAAGCATCCCCATTTGAAGAGCTCATGAACAGTATCACTCAAAATTTCTAACACCAAATGCAAGACTAATGAGTGACCAGTAACTTCAGACCACTCTCAGAATCTGTCCTATTACTATGAAAAAAATTAGTCCATCTTTCTCAAGTACCATGGGTAAGTTTTCTTCACCCATCAGTGCATTTAGCTACAGCTTTGTAACCTGGTTCTGAAACAGAACAGTTTCGGCCAGTGCCAAGCCAGTACTTGTTAAGTTATTCTGTGACCACAGTTATCACAAAAGGAACATTTCAGCAGGCATATACCTTTGTGAAATGGTATCAGGCCTTGGAGAGAGGACTCTGGATGGACAGCAATACATCCAGAACTTTCATGTAAGTCATGCCACCTTCCTGGCACCATGGCTGAGGCCTGCCTCACTGTTCAGGGACAGGGAGGCATATTTTCTCCAGAGCAAGTTGCCTGTGCCATCAGGAGGCTACTCAGATCTGTGGCTAGGTGGCAAGGCATTCGACAAGTCAGGTGACAGTATGTAGCTGCTTAAGTTTTGTCATCTCTTTCTCCATTCCATTCCTAAGTCTCTAGGTACTCTTTAATGGAATGGATCATTTCAGAGATCCTCTTTTTTGCACAGAAGTTTGGCAAAGCATGACTTTTAGTCTACACTTGATTAATGCTACCATGCCCTCCAGAAACCATCTAGCTTCTATCTTAAATTTCTTAACTATTAATACTAGGAATTGAAATTTGTAATGACTGATTATTGCGTTACCACATGACACCTATTACACCCTTGCTCACATGACAGAGAAGTGAGAAACACAAAATAAAAGAGACAGGACAAGCACTCTGATGGACACAGAGCCAGTCCTACTCCTTCCATGGGTGTTTATACCAACACCAGTGCCTCCGGGGACTACGCAACACAGTCAGTTTGAACCTTGGAGGAATCCAAAAACAGCCCTCTGTTTTGTATTTCAGTGAAGTAATTATTTCCACAAATCTGCTCAAAATCATGTACCCTCTGTCAACAACAGGATAGGCTCTTTCATAGGCTCACTCCATGACCTCCAGTCTGAAGAGCTGTGTAAGGCTGGTCAAGTAACACTTCCTGGATGGCCGAGTCTTCTGTAAACTATCAAATGGATCCAAAAGCCTGTGCTCCTTTACTTCCTGGTAATTTTAATGATCTTGTGCAGACACACCAGGCATTACAATTCAGCTTCAAACAGTGCCACAGTCCAATGTATTCTTAGCCTTAATCTCATTATTCAGTAGGATCTAGCTGCTATCATTGGAGAAATGCAGAGCAAGCATATGCTTTACAAGGTCCTAATTCAAAATAATTCTCCACATTCGTAGTCCCCACATATCTCCCAGCCCACGGTCCACCCTTTGGTCAGCAACTGCTACTGACTCTCTGGTATTTCCTGGAAAAAAACAACCCCAAAACACACCCCACCTTATCATCCGATTGCCATCACACTGGCTCCTCATGGCATATTGCTCCACTTCCCAACCACAAGGCTCTCTGCCAACATCAAGATCTGCAAGAAAGGCAAATAGGAAATTACTAGCCCCAAGGCCTAAGAATAATAAAGACGATGACAACGCTAAGAAAACACACGCAAAGTTTAGAATTTCAAGATGAGATACACAGCTAATTTTTCCAAAGGAGAAATACGTACATTTAAATGTGAACTATGTTGTCAGGAAAAAGCACAAATGTAGCAGTATGGTTGATGGTCTTGCTAACAGCAGCAAGGCCACGATGACTACCGAGGCACCACCCGCCACAGCCTTAGGGGAGCTCACACAAAGGGGTCCCCACGGCAGCGCAGGGCTCTGACTGCACCGAGCCGCGCCCCCGCCGGGACACCGTTCTCCTGAGAGATGGCGGCAGGCCCCCGCCCCGTCACGGGTGCGCCAAGTCACA
The DNA here is from genome assembly GCF_011004875.1 of Balearica regulorum gibbericeps. Classification (NCBI taxonomy): domain Eukaryota; kingdom Metazoa; phylum Chordata; class Aves; order Gruiformes; family Gruidae; genus Balearica; species Balearica regulorum. Next base: position 28,100,062 of record NC_046192.1, on the reverse strand, counting down.
CTGCAACACGGACACTCCTCCAAAAGGGTAGAACATACGGCAGGCAGAACAATTACCGTGTTTGCGGCGGGCGCCCGGTGCCCTCCCCGGCCGCGCAAAGCCCGCCTCGGCCGAGCCCGCCTCAGCCGCCACCGCCCGCCGGGCGCCCCCTGGCGGCCCCACCCCGTCCCGCCCCTTCCAGAAGGTTCCTCCCGTGCTCCGTGGGCAGAGGCCTCTCCTCACGGCTGCAGAGCCACGGCCCGCTTATTCTCACTGAATTCGCAGCTTGCCGTCAGCTGGACAGCAGAATTACACGGTCCCACCCCTGCGAGGCTGAGCTGCTAGCTCCAGTGTGAGAACCGCTCCTCGTGGTGGCATGCGCACAGGTGAGTGCAGGCCAAAGGCCGCCTGAGGCCAGGCCGTGGGGAGCGCGGCCCTGGCCCTGTGGTAGGGCTAATGCGGCAGGAGTGTCCCCCGTGGGGCTGCTGTGCTTCAGAGCCCAAGTGCAAACAGCTACTTGGAAGCATGGTGTGGTGTTGGCTTAGATTTTGTGTGTCCGTAGTAGTTTCTGCTCCAGTTGTTGCTGGAGTAAAGGCCTCTCTGTGCTTGTGCTCATTTTTTTGCAATGCTGTGGTTTTAAAGTTAACCATAAGAGTGTGACTAAGCTTTGCATAGTCATACTTGCACTGTGCAGGAAACCTTGTAGTTAATTCATCCAAATTCTGTCTTTCACTTGTTGCTTCTGTGTTTACATTATCACCAACTTCTATGCTGCCTGCATATGTCACATGCAGTTTTACCTCATTTGAGTTTATCCCACAAAACCCACCATTTCACAGTAACACTTACAACTATGATTTAATATGGCTGCACAGAAGTTCAGGACCCCAAAAAGCCTGGTAGCCTGTGTTAACTGAAGCATTGTGTGTGGCTTTTAGGCAAGCTCAAAAACAGCCAAAAAAAAAAACCAACCCTAGCTTTTCAGCCAAGCATTTTATCAGGCTTGCAAACACCTGCAAATCAGTTACACTATGAAGCCTGTCAACTAACAAAGACAAAGCTTTGTAATACAATGCAATTAGACCTGAATAATTTAGGCACTGAAGCAAGTATTTTGAGATCTAGGCTGTTTACTTTCCTGAATGAGAAATTACCCAGACTTGGATTCGTTATAAACCTACTGAGAAAAAACCAAAACAACCAGTAAATGCAGTAAATGAGTAAACATTCAGTGTGTTAGGCTTTACCATCTAAATTCTTTTATAGTCCAACTGCACTGAACATGCAGGGGGCCAAGGAGAGAAGGCAGGAGATTGTCTATTTTCTTCTTCTGCCTATGACATAGGACTTGACATGGAGAAGAGATCAGCAGGATTAAGATGGGCAGTCAAAACCACACAGGCAGCATTAATGTTGGCAGCTGTTTGTTTCTTGAATGTTGACTTTGTTGCTTTGGGAAAATGAGCTTTCCCAAAAGGAAATGCAACAAGTATCATCAGCGTTGTTTCACAGTAATGTAAATGAGTCCTAATTTCCTAAATGTCATAAGGAGGTCATAGTGAGAATAAGGTCTTACTGTTGTCAGTTTGGACCAACTGGAGAAAACAATATTGAATGAGTTATTGGCTTTTCTTGACCTGATCAAGAGTTCAAGTTGAGCTATTGTGATGCAGTTTGTTTTTCTGGAGGCTGGACAGTGCATCCATTTTTGTATGTTGTTCTGAACTACCTGCGGGCACAGTTTTTGCAGAAGCATACTTCCCTAGCCACTGATTTTTAAGATAGCACTCCTATCTTCTCTCAAATTAGTATTGACCAGAAACCTTTATTTTTCAAGGATACTGATTTAATGACAGTGTGCTATTTCATTAACTCTTTTATTCATTATCCGACTCTAAATCGTATACTGAGTTTTGTTTGGTTCTCTAAATGTACCATGTATTTGTTTCAACCTGGTAGTTGTCCATCAGAAGTCCAGCGAATTGTCCGCAGTCGTGCCAGATCCCATTAAACCTACCTTGAATCTGCAAACTCTTAACCCTGCTGTCTTTGTCACTGAAAGGAGTAAGATTATTTGAGCATAAGACAACTCAGGAAGGTTATAAGGACAAACTATTATAATCTCTAAATGTGAGGGTGTTGGTTTGCTTTTTTGTTTCTTATCTCAGCTTTGTGAAATTACAATACTAGAAAGATGAAGGTGATTAAGGGGAAAGCAAATACTTAACCTTTGACAGGAATCAATACAAGCTGTAATCTGCTCTTTGGTTCATCTTGGCATTGGGTGTGCAACGCCAATTATCAACGCGTAGGGCATTTCCATTAATAGAATGAAGTTATAGGTGTCTTATTATCCCTAATATTATATTGCATAAAAATGACAAAATACAGTATTGATCTCATCTAGGAATTTGTAGAAGTTGTTCATATGCAGAGCTTGAAGGTCAGTGGAAGAAGGAACTCCATGTGTACGGCACCCACTGAAACCTCTGTTGAGCTGGGGTGGGTGGCAGGAGGACAGCAGTGTGCCCCCGTCACGCCCTTCCCATGGGCCGAGGAAGCACCCACGCTGGCAGGGAACCTTGCTTCTCCAATTGTCCACGGGAGCATCGATAATGGGTCTTTGCTGATTTCTTAGGCAGGGTGTTACACTATTGGCTCGATGGGAGTTTTCCCTAAGTAAGGCCCAAACAGGAATGTCAGCATTTGACTCACACATCACACCTCTTTCAGCCTGCGTATATGCAGATGTCTAATCTCTGTTTCCAAGCACAAGGTTCTGCAAGAGTGGAAACTCTCACACTGCCCATCAGGCATGTTAGTCCTCTTTGGACTATTTACAGATTTCCAGTCAAATTTCTCCCTTTTCTCTCTCTCTGTGGTGAATTAGGCAGTTACACTTTTTGGGTTCACCTAAAATTTTTGAAATTAGTGCTTTTTTGTCATTTTAGTTCAGTCTGCTTACACACATTACCCTGTATTTTTCAAGCTTTGTTAAGGCTGAACAATGGGCATCTAGTTTAAAAATCACATGTATGTTTAACGACTCCTCTATTCCTATGTTGCTTGGTGAAATTTTCTATTGTTTGCATTGGGCTGACTTTACCAGGTAATGTCAGGACGGACCTGCAGGAGCAGATGGCTTGTTCTAGTAACCACGACAGAACTCTGCAAGGATTAATGCAGGAAAGGTTGAAAGTGAGATATTTATATTAATTTGAACACCAATTCTAGAATGGATATAATCGGCATTTTCCCCACTCCTGCCTGTAAGAAAATGCAGTATTTTTGTTCTCTAGACTTTTTGAAATGTTTTTCCTATTCCTTTTCTCTTCGGTGAATAAAACCTTATTTGTTCTTGTTCCTTCTTCAGACGTTCATTTTGCAAAAGCACTTCATTTTTACAGCTAATGCTCAGTTAATACCTTATCAGCCTCCCCTCTTCATTGCATCCGCTCTGCAGATCATTTGCTATGCAGTTCCATAAAGAAGTCGCTATTCAGTTTCCACCTTTCTTAGGGAGGAGGAAGGTTGCCCCTCTCGAGCAGCAGACATTTTAGTGTGTGTAGCTAGTGATAAAAGATTTCACAAATTTCAGGTGCCGTTTCTGCCTCGGAGGTAATAAAGGTGCTTTTAGGAAGGCAGCAAAAGTGAACGTGCTGTCTGGTTTGTGCGAGAGGAATGACAGCAACTCATATTGCTGCTTCTGATGTTTGTCGATTTATTAGTAAAAATGAAACTTAAAAAAAAATGAAACTTAGTAAGAACGAAACAAATATCTTTTGCTATTTGGTTGGCTGGGAAATCTTATGACAGCTCTGAGCTGCCTCTCCGTGCAAGAAGTCACAGCTGTCTCCCTCCTGACAAGAAGTCACTCAGTGAATGAGCATGTAAGATCTTGCAGAGAGTATGTGACTGCATTAATTTGACAAAGGCAATGAGTCTGCATGGAAACGGGCACCAAGCATTGCAGACATGCAGCCGCTAACCTTCCCAGTGCATCGTCTCTTTCCTTCTCTTGAACTGACTGGAAAGAAATGAAAAGCCGGAGAAGGAAGGAAGGTGCAGGCTGCTCTCGCTCCCCAGCCCGGCTCTCCCTTCGCATACGGCCTCGGTGCCTTGCAGCCTCCTCCGCGCAGGCAGAGGTGGCCTCCCGAGCCGGCGGTCCCGACTCGGGAATGGGGCAGCTCCATCGGACGTAACGCTCATCTACACCGCCCGTCTCCAGGCGGCAGCCCCTTCTCTCTCCGCCACCTAGTCGCTCGGGGAAGCTTTGCGAGGTGAAGAGCGTGGTTTGTCGCTGCCGGGGCGGGGGGGCTTGTTTGTTTGTTTCCTGCCCCATCACATTTTTATGATCGCAGAGAGGAAGAAGCCTTCAGGTCACCCGGAGAACTGCTCGTCCGGCAGCCCGCAGACAAGGGCTCCTTTGACTGCCAGCAGCTTCGCTCTGCGGAGGCAGCGGCGAGCAGCCGGCGCGAGGAGCGAGGAGCGCCCGGGCTTTGATGTCCCGGCGATGCCGGCGCCCCGCGCCCCTGCCGCTGCCCGCGGGCGGGCCGGGCGCTGAGCCCCGCCGGCGGCCGCCCGGCGCCCCGCCAGCCTAGCCTGCGCGCCGCCTTCCCCCGGGACCCGCGGGCGCTGCCCCGCCGGCTCGGGGCGCCCCGCGCCGCCTCCGCCCGGCGCTGGTCGGGGATGCGTGTGGCGGCCCCGGGGCCGGACCCCTCCGAGCGCCAGCCGGTGAGTACGGGGACCGGGGCCGGCGGGAGCGGGGCGGGCACGGCGGCGGGACGAACGGACGGGTCCCCGCGTGGCTTCCCTGCCCCGGCCGTCCCGCGGGGATTTCTGACCGTCCCTAAGTTAGGAGCTTCCCCAGCGTGCGCGCTGCGGGCACCGGGAAGTTGTTGGGTCTCGGGGCGGCGTGCCGTCGGGGCGGGCTGCGGGACGGGCAGCGCTCGGCCCTGGGTCGCGCCTCCTCGAGCAGGTCCCCGAGCCCGCGGGACGCCTGGGCACCCCGCACCGGCGCGGCGGGGCTGAACCGCCCGGCGCTCTGCAGCTGCGGCGGGAGCCGAGCGCCCTCCCCGCGGGGCCCGGCCGGCTGCAGCCCGCGGCGGCCCCGGCCCGGCAGCCCCTCCCCGCCCAGGGCGGCCCCGGCCCGCGGCGCCACCCAGCGGAGCGAGCGCCTGTGCCGCCGGGCCGGGCTTAGCGCCGGGCCGGGCTTAGCCGCGGGCCGGGCTTAGCGCCATCCCTGCAGCGTAGTCGGTCCGGCGCGGGGGAGAGGTGCCAGCTCACGGATCGGGCTGACTGGCGTGATGCCCCGTGGCACTTAGTCGTCCTGTGTCTTGCTTTTACCATGCCTGAGGGTAGCTCATCTGCATAGTACATGCTACAGCAGTTACTAAAAAAAAAAAAAAAAAGTGTTCTCGTGACATCCTGCATTTTCTGTAGAGACTACAGTGAGAACCAAGTAAGCCACAAGTCCATTTTTAACATACACATCCCAAAAAGAACAACTAATGCATTAACTGCCTGTGCCACCTAGACCAGGATCAGTCAAAATAATTTCAGCTGTCTGTTCTATCTAAGCTTTAGTAGGCAGGGTAGAGGGGATCACAGAAGCACTAAGAGAAATGTAAGAAGACCATAATACCTAGGCTTATATCTGCTCAAGTTATTCTTATATTTTTGCTGTGCTTGCAATTAGCACATAAAGAAGCTTTTACCTGGTGTTCGTTAATGCAGATGGGATAAGTTCTCTAAATAACTCAAGTAAAAATTAGTCAGTGGGATGCCTTTAAGCATGAGGAACACTCCTGCAGGAACAGAAAGATTAGCTCACTTGGAAAAACTTAGCTGACTGTAAGGAACATATTAGCACATGAAAGGTACAGTGTTTCTTGCTGCTCTAACGAACTGTGTTTTCAGTGCTCTGAAGACACCATCAGAGTCAGAAGATAAGCATCATTTCTTAAATTAGGTGAGGATTCTGGGGGCTAGTCAGCATTTAGTCAATATAAATAACATCTTTTGCTGCTTAATATGATTAGAAGCAAAAATGGTATAATGGTTAATTTGCCTTTTTATTATCTATGAATTTATAGCTCACAATTAATGCAGGGTAAATCTCTCTACATAGCTCGCTGTTTTACACGGTTCTGTGGGATTTCAGTCCTGTGTCTCGGATTTGACCAAAAACCTACTCTTTAGAGAAAAGCAGCAGCTCGTGAGGAACATGAAAGCAGTTGTAATGGTCCCTATAGGTTTAGAAAGACAGAGGCTGGGCAGACCTTGCAGGGTTCCAGCCTTCTGAGCTGTAGAAGACCCATGACTCTGGCACTGCCAGTCACTGCATACATCTTGATGTCCAGAGAGTAGTGACAAAAGGGGAGATGGAACACGCTGAAATAAAATGTTCTCTCATTCACTGAGAGAAACAGTGTTAGTGTGATAGTGTCCAGGGATCTCCTGAGACAGGTATTGTGTAAACACATGGAACGCCCAGTCAATCTCTGCTGACTTAGGTCCCTAACACCAAGTTATTTGACATCTTTATGTTATTAATAAACATACACACTTTAGTGACATGTTTTTGCAGTGGAGGAGCTAGCGTTCTAGGTGAGGTGGACATCACAGAGAGGGAGAGATTATTGGGAACTAAGGAACAGGAATTGGGCAGAAACAGAAGGTCCAGAGGAAAAGCAAGGACCGGATATCTGAAAGATTGTAGCAGCTTGAGGAGACAAGCCAGCAATACAGTTAAAACAATTTAAAATAAGTTCAAGTCTTAGACTTGAATGGATGCAGAAACTGAAAAAGGTTCCCTTACTGCTGTTACACTGACTTACAAAGAGTGTGGAAAAAAGGGTGTGATGAATACAGGAGGACTCAAATGCCCTGAGCTGCACCACTGCTTGACCTTCTTGTGAGGGGTCTGGTGAATGTGGGTGTTTCCATTATTTTTCCCAGGGGAACACTCATATTCTTCCCCATTGAATGGAAAGGGTGTTTACTCTATCTGGGGATGTCAAGATCCCCAGGAAATGCTGTGAATAGAAACTGTTGAGGTTTTCATTGTGAAATACCAAGAAATACATTGCCGTGTGTATAGGAATTTGACCCTCTCATCAGCAGAGGAAAGCTTGGCCCTAAATAAGTGGGAGCAGATGAGAGAGCAAAGAACTGTAGAACAGCAGTATTGCAAAAGGTGGCCAAGTTATCTCTAAAGAGCGACAGAAATACAATTTTAAAATCTGCTATTGCATACAAGTTCTATGAATGAGTGTGAGTCCATTCACACTCCCACCAGTTTTGCATGTATATGTGTTGTAGTTACTCCTGATTTATAGTGTTTTAACCTCAAAAGAGAGGCTTGGTTGCACTTCCTTAAAAATTACTGTGAAGACTCACTATCTTCAGTGTGAATTTGACAGGCTCCCAGCAGAGCCTGATTTTTTTTTCTATTTTTAGAGACAGCTGTAAAGCTGTAGTCAAGAATTGCTTACATAATATTTTAATAAATGACAGCAAAGCACAATGGCATATTTTGACCTTTGGCATTAGATAAGTAATTGACAGATTAAGTTAATTTTTATTCAAGCAGAGAGACTTGCTTTTTGCTTGCTTGTGAACTCCTGTACCATCATACAAGATTAAACCACACGGGTACGTTTTAAAAATAGGTTTGGGTTTGTTGGCCTTTTTTATTTGGTGGCCTCTTCATGTGAAGGAAGACCACTCTTCTCTTCTCCATGAATGACAAGTAGCGCATGGTATGTACTTGTGTGTATGAGTGTGTGTGTGCATACATGTGAGACGAGGAGAGAATTTTAAATTTCATGACTGACATTCTAGTAGTGTTGCAAATAATTTGAAAACTCACCTAGAAAATGTCTTTGTTACTGTGCAGTTCAGGAACCAGTTTCAAGACCTATGACTCCAGTGAATTTTCCCTTTTCCTTTTTAGACGCTGGGTTATGGGCAAGTCAGAAAGCCAGATGGATATAACTGAAATGAATACTCCAAAACCAAAGAAAAAACTGCGATGGAGTGGCCTGGAAATAGGGCTTGCTGTTGTAGCAATTCTTCTAGCTATTGTAGCGATCACAATGATAGTTCTGTATGCAACATATGACGGTGAGTACACATAAAATGTCTTTGCATATACAAATACATATGAATATAGAAGTATTTTAATAAATTACGAAAAGATGTTTTAATAAATAGAATCCAGTTGTTAGCGTATAGTAAAAAAAATTTGAAGTTGCACTATATTAAAATATTGTATTAGAAAAGACTGTCTTGCATGGTATATATAGCTGTGCTACATAAACCATTAAGAAAATAAAATAATGAAGTCAGCTTAGAATTATTTGCCTGATAGTAGAAAATTGTACTTTACCCAGTATATAAAATTAGATGGTTAATAGCTGCTATATCATAACCATATTTCATATGTATGTCACGATACCAATTATCTGAAATGTAAAGCTACATCCACACTTCTTATTGCTGGACACTGACACCAAACTGCTTTTTCTAACAGGGACTCTATAAATTCATTTTTTCACTCAAAGTTGTGGTAAACACAAAGCATCTGCTTGTTCTGACTTAGCAATACTTTTGTTTGCAATTAGTGCTTCAGTAAGCAAAAAACTCTACAAAATGCAACACTGATGAAGAAAACTAAATTACAGCGCTTCTTCCATATTCCTGTATATGTATGAAAATCCTATTTTTTCCTTTTACAGGCTGTTGCAGCAAGGACTTCTAGTGAGTGTAGTCATAGTAAGAGGTTTTGCGATTCACCAGCCATACCAAAATAATTCAAAAATCATTCCTTTCAGGAATAATTTTTGGAAAAGAAAATACAGAGAAGCTAAAATTTCCATTTGGGGTCAAGCTAGAATGTTTCTTTATATTGGAAATTAAAAGCTTTGTTTCATTTTAAAGTACTTCTTAACAATTTTGTTTAAACTTTTTATTATAGTCTAGTTCAATTATGGAATGGAAAAATGCCATTCTGAAATGCAAAACAAAAAACTGTTTTGTTTCTGAAGTCTCAAAAGGAAACATTTTCATGTTCCTGAACCTTGTATTTTATTTAGAAGACTTCAGAGTGAATGTCTCAGAATTTTCATATAATTCCTCAAAAATCTTCGTGTCATTTTAAGGTATTGGTAAATTCTAACTGACTTTGCAACTGTTTTCAGTCCATTTGCTATTTTTCTCTAAATTTCTTTTTTGTTATAAAAATAATATTTTGCCTGCCTCTAATTGATGGATAGGACATTTTCCTCTGAAGACTACAAAAACTCCACATGACGAGTAACTAGCACCGAATGACCCTAGAGGGATGAAGATGATGGTATTGTTAGAGCCTGATCTTATAAATGTTCACTTACTGAGTGTAAGGTGTCCATTCGTCTTTATCTTACTGTACACTGCAATTAAATGCAATTTTAAAGTGACTGTCAGTGAAAATAGTATTTGCAGTAGATTTTATTATATTGACATTGAGTAAAGAATGAAGACTATGACTGTATTCTCTTTCAGATGGGGTTTGCAAGACATCAGACTGTATAAAATCAGGTAAGAATGAAAATATATACCTTTTGAATTAATTTATGTATTTTTAAACAAAATTACCACCATGTAATGTTCCCATTTAACTGCAGACAAGTATGGCACATGGACACATGGGATCTGCTAACTCAAATAATTTTCTTAGGACAGTTCTTCTTCAAATGTAAAATCTTGTGATGTGATATTGTCAGATCTTTCAAAGTCATCAGGGTCTGGCTAGCTTAAGACAGACTCTCCAAAGAATGCCTCCAGCTTCAGAAAATGCTTTAAGTGAATCAGAAGATGGCTCTTCCCCACACCCACCTCCAAGTCAGAATTCAGGCAGAGGTTATGTCTCTAAAGAAGGTACGTTAAAAGAAAGCCTTGACCATTGATGGCCCTTAAAGATGCCGTGCTGCTGTTTGAGGGCATGCAATATTAATCAGGTCCAAAATAAAATCTCCAGTTTCATAGCCTGACAAGGTAACTTCATCACTCAGTCACAACTGCATAAAAAAATTCTTAATTTACATCCTGGTCTAAACTCTACTAGAAAGGTACTGAAATGCATCAGAGAAATGCCAATTTCCATACTATATATCCTCTTGTAGTAGGTAGTTATCCATGCTCCCCCTCTCCCCTCACCTATAGTTCTCTTATCCTTTCTGTTTTGTCAGTTAATGCTCGTTTCCCTTTTTTGCCTAATTTACTTCTAAATATCCCCTTTCTCTTTATAACACTTCCTCCATCTCATTAATGCAGACTGATCCTAGGCTCGGAAGCAGCCTCTCTGTCTCATTCCTCAAAAGAAAGGAGCATTTAGCTGACTGTGCCAACACATATTTCAAAGGGCTCTATGCCAGCTCTGCCCAGCTTTCTCCTTTCATGCCACTTTCCATGCCCAAAGAGTTGAGAGTTCTTCATGCCCTTGCAGCAGTCTTCTCCAAGTCAGGAGGAGAGCCCTGCATTGCCAATGTGTAATCACCTTGTTCTATTTGTATACCCCTATAACAGGTCTCTCTTGATTATGCATTTTTCTGGGAAGGTTCTGAAGATGGGACTCCTGAAATCACTCTTGTGGTGTTACTTTCTGGCAGGCATTCCTCCTTTGCTTTCTCCACCCCTGTAGAATAACTTGGCCACAGTTCACAAAGGCTGTGGCCCAATCACATAGGGTGGCAAGAAATCTAAAACAGAAGCTCAGAACATGGATCATTCCCCAGCACCCACCCTGTGACCTCTCATCTTACCAAGCAAACATCTTGAATTTTGTTCAGCCATGGTAACCTCCCACTCAAAAGCATCATAAACATTCTAATAGCTATGTGTTATCTTCACGTCGAGTGGAACTCACACGTAGATTCTGTGCATCATGACTGGCCCCTCTGGAAGTTAAGAGAAAAGACAGCCCTAGGAGGAGCCAGAGACCCAGTATGTCAACAGGAGGCACAGGAAAGGTGGTGAGGAGTCATAAGGGATTTGACAGTCAACATGCAAGAAAAATGCGTGGCTTGCAAGCAAAAGTGTATGTATGTAATTTAAGTACAGTTGTTAAGGAATCTGAGGTATACAGCACCCCTTGGGACCCTTCCAAAAGGTTTTGATTCATAGGCCCATTTAGACTTGCAGACATGCCAGAAACACAGTAGAAAGGTCATTATATTGGTTTCCTTACATCTGTGGGACTACTCACTTTAGGTCTCATTTTAGGCAGTAGCCAAAGTAGCTGGGGTAATTGTCCCCACACCTCAGTCCTGCTGGAGTCCATTGGTGAAGCCTCAGTGCAGTCCATTGTCTCAATAACTGCATATTGTCATCAGCACAGCCTAAATATCTTAGAGGATTTATTTCAGGTAGTCACCACTGTCTTTTAGTTACACTTCTAAGGTGCTTTTCTGCCACCAGGAAAGCTCATGCTGTGGTTTGAAAAATGATCAAATTAGTTACCAACCTGATTTTTTTTAATCTCTGAAGATGCTAATTTTCAGCTATCTGTTAAAAAGAAGTTCAGATAGACTACATAATGATGAACGAACTCAAAAAGCAGTAGAAGGTTTGGAGAAATGAGGCATAATGTAAACTGAAGATCTAGCTAGAAGTGGCTAAATGAATTAAGCAGAATAGTTTTACGCTTCAGTTAAAAGATTTAACAGCATGCAAATATTTAAGGAAATAAATAAACATTCTTACTGAATGTTAGATTCTCAATACAGGAGTAAAATTGTGAAAGGATTACAGTAAGGACATTGATGGGGAAAAGTGGCAGGCTTACAAAATTCCATAACAGGGTGAAGAAAGAGCTTTTTTTAAAGATACAAATTGCCTCAATTCAACAGAGATAATCATGGAAATATAAAATCAGAAAAAAGGGTAGATAGACCAAAACATCTCAAAAATAGGAAGGTACAGTGTGGTTCTAATGTCATAATGTCTTTTCATTTTTTATTAAATACAGCTTTATTTTATTCATACATTTATCTCATTTACTCACTATCATCTGCTCTATAGTCTACAAATTGTCTAGGTCAAACATTTAAAGATTAAGTCCTAAAGGAATGGTGAGAATTCAGTCTCAAAACATGTGAAATATATGAAATACATATAAACGTATTCTATGGAAGTGTTTTCTTCTGGCAGGAAAATGAGCTAATTGACATCATAGAGCTTTTCTGTAATCCACATTCTGCTGTCCCTATATAGGACATGAAAACTGATTCACTGCAGACAGGGGGACTACTCTTGTGAGTAACTACTACTATGTGTGCAAGAACTGCACACTCCAGCCTGGAACACACAAAATTTACAACTGCACAAAATACAGCTTTTTGTATTTTACCAGGTGTTAATACTTGGTGTTTACATACCGTACTGTAAGAGTCCTGAGAGGCAACCAGTGTATCTGATTAAATTATAATCTTTATAATTAAGTTTTAGCTGTAGGGCTATACCTCAAATAAGATCTAAATAGATGCAAAAGCAATGATGTCAAACTGGAACACTTTCTTCTGACCTTATGAGCAACCTGGGCTAGTGGAGGGTGTCCCTGCCCATGGCAGGGGGTGGCACTGGATGGGTTTTGAGGTCCCTTCCCACCCAAACCAGTCTGGGATTCTATATTATGGTCTGTAGCAGTAGTATGTGTTTCGGCCTAGCAAGGGTCAATTGCCAGAAGCAGCTGAAAATCTGCATGGTCTGTCTGTTGTAGCAACGCAACCTTACAATGCAGGAAGCAGTTAGGATCAGGGAGCCCCAACATGAAGTTTGGATGTGCTAGTCGTTACAGAACTGTCAGTTCCAAATACTGTGTCTGTCTGTAAATGATTTAGAATGGAATGCTCTAAGCAAAGTTGGGAATTACCAGTTTGAATTTAAAATTGTTATTTATCAACTGAGCCAGGATTTCCATGTCCCACCATGGTATAATGCATTTAAGGTAGAAATTGCTATAGAAGTGTTGGGTCTTCTCCACACTTATATGGCCCTTAAATGAAATGTAGTCAGATTATGAAAAGGGGAGGCAAGTGTTGGTAAGGATGTAATCACCCAGAAGACTTTTTCGATTAGGTGGTCACTAGAGTGAGTGAGTTCTCGGCTCTGGAAGCAGCACACTGTGAATGAGGAGTCCAGAATGGTTAGCTGGCATCTACTCAGGCCTACAGTGCTTCACAAGCTTCAAAATTTGTCAGAATTGTATAATTTAATAACAAATTAATATTTTTAAAATGCAATGTAAAGTGCTTAAGCCAGAGAAATAAACTGCATTATTGGTGTTTAATAATAATCTCACTGGGATGAATCTACAAGTTTAATATTACTTCATATCAGGATTTTGTAACAGTTTCATCTTTAATTTGGCTGCTTCTTCCAGACCATGTAGGATATCATACAGGAAAAGTTAGATAAATACAGACAGAAAGCAAGAAGTATTAACTTTGGAAAATTTATTGTGGTCTTTCAAGAAATATAATTAGGAACAGACATTAAGTGAAATGGTAATGCCTTACACCACAACTGACCAATAACGTGACAGGTTTTTGCAATGAATTTCAAAATTTTGCATTAGGTACAAGCCACTGAAAAAGAATCAAGTGAAGATACTGACAGAATTTAAAGTACATTTAATAGAAGAGTTTCAAATAAATGACCAGAAGAAAAAATGTGATGAAAATTCAATTGGTTATACACAGGGTAAAATATCAGTAACTGCATGATAATGTTATCAAGGTTTGTGAAATCCATTGCAGTGTAGCGCATGAAGATGCTATGTGATTTGTACATTTGAACATTTTTTGAATAAGGTGACATACTCTCTTCTAATCTTCCTGAGCTCAGACAGCACAGACTCATGAGAATAGGGAATTCTGCTCTCTCTCCTATCAGTTTCACCTAGGTAAGCATATTGTGTTTCTGCTATATCCTCCCCAGGTCACTGGTTGTTATGTTAGCTTATATTACTTTATTTGTAAGCTATTAAAGCAACAACAGGCAATCAGGAGTACTACAATAAAATTAATCATTAAAAGTAATTGAGATAAAACTACATTCTTCAGTGACAGGAAATTGAATAAACAAGTGCGAATAGGAACAAACCCAAACACTGGTTCATCAAAGCAATATTGAGGACTAATGAAAAGTATACCATGTGTTATCTGTATTTTTATATGTATAAATTAGCCTGTATTAGAATGAAAAGAACAAAATATTCATCAGTCTCACATTTCTTATTTCCAGAGCAAAAATGTCTCAGTGCATACAGCCATGAACTTACCATAAAGCTTCTTTGGGCACAACTTACAGATAACTTAGAGCATGTTTAGGATTCTGTCCAGCCTAATTGGTCCCACTGACTTTGAAGGGGCAATTCATGTGTCATTATGCTTCTGGGCTTTGTTGATAACAAAATCACATTTCATTGATTTTAATATATCTCTGGTATCGGCCAAATAATGAATGGCTATCTGTGGTTCAGACATGCAAATTATGCTCTTGAGGAGAGTATTTTTCAGGAGAATATTTAATACATGTATTTTGCATGAAGCCCTAAGTGAAAGACTACAGTTCCCATGACTGAGCTCTTTCATTTGCAGTATTTAAACTTCAAGTTTTGATAAAAGATGATTAGCTAATATTGGCTAGCCTGGACTTCACAGCAGCAACGTTATGATAGATGCTTATTTTTGTGTCATAGTAGTAGGCAACGAAGATTAAACAGATGCTGACTACAAATAGAGCAACCTGATTCCACAGTTAAAGGAAGGTTTGATATTACATAGACTGTTAATAATTGCTCAGATTTATGCAAGATATGGATTTCTCCTGGGTTTTGTTGTTTGGATTTTTTCAAAAGTGATCAGACAGTGGATAAGAGCCATCTTTTCTTGGTGTCAGAAGATTTCTCTACCCTACCATTACTTTTTGGCAGGGCTGGCACACTGCTCTGAGTGAGCCAGCTGTGATGTCTGGTCCTGGCCCTCAAAGTCTTTGTTGCTGGACTAACACATTCCAAGATAATCCAAGGGACAGTGTTGCCCTTCGGATGCTGCTCCATCCTAGCAGAGAGATTCATAAGGATACCCTTAAAACAGGACATGTTAGGAATAACTAACATCTAATAACAAGTAATCGCAACTTCCCTGGCAACCCATTCCAGTCTTTGAGCACCCTTATAGGAAGAAATTTTTTCTTAAGTTCAAAAGGATTTTTTTTTTCTTATTTCTGTATATGCCCATTGCCTCTTGTCCAAGTTGACAGGCAGAAGGGAAATTCCTTACTCTAATAGACTGGATGGTATGACTGGATGCTTAGCTTTCTCAGAGGGTAAAAAACAAGCGTCAAACTTAGTAAAAATGTGGCTGAATTTCACGATCTCTGGCTGTTGGCATGATCCTTTCAAATTGAGGTCAGCCTGCCACTGACTTCAGAAGGAAAAGAATCACGTGCTAGGCATTGTACCTATTTCTGCAGTGGTTTTTATGCTGCTTAGGCAGTCTAAAATGGAAATGCCTGTGTTCATGGCTTTTTCCATCTTCCAAGCACTGGAACATTGTAAAACCATCAGATGTTGGCCTAAAATATAACATTCTTAAGCCAACTGAAGATCCCAAGAAAAACCAGGGGAGAGACAGATCAACATAAATACTATAGACTGTCTGTCCTCCTCTCATTTCCACCAGCATAAAAGACATGGAAAATATTGAAAGTACTGGAGAAATAACTATAAATAATTGACTCGCCCATGTGGGAGGAATGAACATTTGCAATCACAAGCCTCACTGTTTACTAAAAATAATGTCTGATAAATGGGAAGAATATTCAGTATCCTGGGAAATTCAGAGGTTTCACTAGCTCTTGCTTGACTCCTAGTATCTCTCCTTTCTGGGCGAGGCTTTGTGCTAGCATACTAGTGGTGAAAGCAGTCTAGGTGGAAGAGAAAAAAAAAAGCACAGAAGGTTTATGAACAGCAGCTGGGAAATTGTCATCAAGGAATGAGATTTCCCTACAGAATCCCATGTCACGCTCAGGCAGTGACCGGTTAGTCTTTGACAAGCCACTTCAAGAGGGTCAGCAGGGATAGCAAGAGGCAGTATCAATTCTAGAATAAAATGTGGAGTAGGTCTAAAAAAATCAGCGTAGGTTCAGGAGAGCATTAATAGGAAAACTTCACTGACAAAGTCATTATATTATTAAAATAGATTGGATTCAGCTGACCCTACATCATACTTCATTACTTAAATTACATTATAGTGGATACTTAACCTCTGATATGTCTTTTGCTTTTAATTTCTCTTTTCTCCACACTTCAGTACAAAGTGTAAGTCAGTAAATGAAACATCTTACATTTTATTTAAAACTGAGCAACGACTCATAAGTAGTAGCTACATTAGTCAGTTTACCCATCAGTAACCACAGGCAACAGATGTAAGTTATGGGCAGCAAAGGAATAGTTAATTTGTTGTTCACTGACTTCGTTTGGTCTAGAACATTCAAGTAGGCTTGAGCCTATTCTAAACTAAAGGGAATATATTTATTACTTCCCTCTTCAGAGAAAACAAGGGTATTCATTTATTTTCTCTCAAGATTCTTCATGCCTTGATTTGTCTCGTATTACAGCAGCCCGAATCCTTGAGAACATGGACACCACTGCAGAGCCTTGTAATGATTTTTACCAATATGCCTGTGGAGGATGGCTTAAGAGGAACGTCATTCCAGAAACCAGCTCCCGTTATAGTAACTTTGACATTTTAAGAGACGAACTAGAAGTTGTTTTAAAAGGTCAGTGGGGTTTATGTTTGTGGACTATATAAAGTTTCTTCTTTGGCTTACACGTTATCCTAATAAGATGTGGTTATCTAGTAAAGCTTAAAATACTAGCAAGTATTTCAGTTTCTTTGTGCAGTTCAGGACAAATCTACCACAAACCGTTTGCTTGGAGAATGCTGTGGAAGTTACGTTGTTGTGTCTGACACTGGCGTGGAGTTGACCAGACCTGACCTTTCTGGTCTCTCATATTATAACATGTTATACATATATATAAAATATATTATAACATGTTATAATATATTATACATGTATAACATGTTATAATATGCTCATCTGCATATTATAACAACTGAAATCATATCATTACTTCATGCCTAACAATAGCAGCCAAGCTAGGTGAAGAAGAAAGAGGTCTGCCTGGGGCCGAGTCAGCTGAAATGCTGGAAGTTGCTCTCTGGTGCAGCCCAATGTCCTGCATATCTGTATTCCATCAGCCAAATCCCAAAGATCAGGCAAACGATTTTCTAAATAGTCGCATCATAAACTTTCAAATATTCTTTTTTCCACAAAATGTAATAGTGTCAAATTGTCCATATTCCCCTTTTTCAGATGGAAATAACAGTGTCAAGGAAGGCACTTTATACTCGTGAAACTCCAAACCACTCTCTCCAGACTGAATATCCTTTTTTCACTTTGCATAGCTTCTGGTTTTGCCAGGGTTGCAGTTTATGGATGTTCCTTAGGCTTCAGTTTCTGTGGAGCAAAGTGATTGTAAAGTAGTAATTGGAGTAATTGTAAAGTAGCGGCAAGAGTGGGCTGCCCCACGAGGGAAGGCAAGCCAGGAGCCGCTTGTGACTCGAGGCAGGCAGGGACAGGAGCCTCACAGACAAGGGGCTCGGTCCCACAGGATCCAAACTAGAAGAACAGAGCAGGTCCAGTGACAGTGACCATGTTCAGCCAACAGCCACATGACCACCAGACAAGTCCCTAGTCATTTAGCAGGTCTCAGGCAAGGTCCTGCATACCTACAAGAGCCTGGGCAAGGACCATGAGTAAGGGGCTGACCTGGACCTGGCTGAGCCGACAGGCATAGGGTGCACAAGTGGAGACACCAGATGAGGCTTCTTGTGGCTCTTTCTTACAGTTTAGCCAATTTAGCTGTTTTCACAGAAGTCTGATCTATGGTCGCACAGCTGCACCATACCAAAGCAGACCTTGAACATACACAGCTAAACTCCGGGCTGCAGTGGAGAGATTGCAGGTTAGAATTACAGGAAAAGGTGGTTACAGGCTGGTCAGTGCAGTTAGAGCCTGCTGGTACACTTAGGGCCCTGACACCAATTTTCTCACACAATGGCTTCGTCACCTAAAAACTGTCCCTGAAAAGTCAGAGCATTTGTATTTTGCCAGGGTTGGTCCACAGAGTATCTACCTGACTCCTTGATGCTCAGTATATTAACACAGATGTAGTTGCAAGCTGTGTAATCTCCAGAGCTTTTTCCCCTCAGGTTTGGAAAGGCAAACCTTCCCTGGAATTTGAGATGGACACAGAGTATTTACCGTCCACCCTCTGGTCCTCAGGATGGTATCCACTATGGTTCCTTCAGTATCTTTCCAGTAAAGATCAAATATTATGATATATTTACCGTCTGTGTGTTTCAGATGTCCTCGACACACCAAGCAGTAATGATATAACAGCAGTGCAGAAGGCAAAAACTCTGTACAGATCATGCATAAATGAAAGTAAGTGTCTTCTGAATTTATTGCATATAGGATATATAAATATCATCCAAAGAACCCCATCTTCACAGTCAGCTATACCTATATCCTCCTAGTTCTTTGTGAAAACTAAGATGTATCCATTCTATAGAGTCAAATAAGAATGTCAATAGTAAAATTAGTATTGTATCTCCTGTTTTACTAGCTTTGATATTTTAGGTGAGATTACATTGCTCTTCAGTTACTAGTTTGCTGCAGATATTTAAACTCAAATCCTTTCAGAAATTACCAGGGATGAGGTAAAAAATAACTGGCAAACTAGGCTTCTAGAAAGACAGGGAGATCATTTATTTCAAGAATTTGAGCTAGATGCTGCCACTAGAATGAGGAGCAGTAAAACAGTTAGCAGTGCTTCCTAAATCACATGTTTTTATAGTTTCCATAATGTTTTTAATACTTCTCAAAACTATTATTTCAAGCTATCTGCAGAGTGAAAATACAATTGTTCTTTAACATCATGGTCGCAAGGATTTGCATATGCTGTTTGCAATCATTACTGAAACGTTTTTTAAATCAAATGTTAAAGCATAGTCATACATCAGAGCATACTCATATTGTGGTGATGGGGAAAACATTTCCTAGCTTCATTATTCTGAACTCATTATAATAGCATAACATTTGTGTGGTTTAAAAATTTATTTTATTTTTAATTTTATTTTTCCAAAAGCTACCATCGATAGCAGAGGTGGAAAGCCTTTAATCAGTTTATTGCCAAATATATCCGACTGGCCTGTAGCAACAGCTAACTGGGATTCTTCCTATGGTAAGATAATCTGTTTATTTCCTTTTCTGTTAAAATTTCTAAATTACTGTACTTTTTATTGCTTACCAAAAACAGAGCCTGAGTATACCTTTCATTTGCTTAGGTGCTGCTTGGACAGCCGAGACAGCTATTGCACAGCTGAACTCCAGATATGGAAAAAAGGTCCTTATTAATTTTTTTGTTGGCACAGATGATAAAAATTCCACAGCACATATCATTCATGTAAGTCTCCCTGGGTGGCATCGCCTCATTGATCATAAAAGTGCAGCAAAATAACTAGAAGCATAGACATAAATGTTAACCAGGAGAAACATTAGTGATTTGAATTTTACCAGAGTAAGTTGTAGATGAGTTTGTGAATCTATGTAGCTTTCAAACTTAAATTATCAGTTTCACAATGCACTGCCCGTTCTCAAAGTTCATCCTTCTGTGCTCTCATACACTGTTACTCTCACTGAGATGAGAATAACGGAGATATATATAGACTGTATACAGCCACAATTTATGTGTACACTGGAGAGAAGACAGACATGATCTACTCATATACGCATGCAAGGAAATAAGTAAACATGATTTCCTTATCATGGACAGAAAGCTCTGTCACTGAAAACCTGGGCTACGCTCCCAATGGCAGAAAGCCCATGAAGGGGGGTGTGTTTTTACAAGGTATTCAGATGCCAAAGTACTAACGGGACCTGCAGTCAGCTGGCACAGATAGAAAGTGGCTGAGGACATTTGCATAAGGATATGTTGAGAGTGCCCTGCCTGTAAATGTAAGATGATCTCTGAAAATGGAAAATCCAGGGAAGACAGTATTAGTATGGTGAATCTTCACCAGCTACTCCTGAGATGCAACAGTTACAAGAGCAAAGGTCTAATCTTTGTTCTCAATGGATATATAGATCCTCGACTACTTTGCATGTATGAATTTCAAAGATGCAGTAACTGCCTTGATTGTCTGTGGACTGTTTTGTCTTCTGCACATCCACTGTTTTAACACCAGTTACGTGTAACATGCATTGTTCAGCAACAATAACAAAAAAAAAGCAAACTTGAAAAGAAAGACAAAAAGTATAAGAAGACTGAAAAGAATTAAAAGAGGGCAACACTATGAGAGAAACTCCCCTTTGGCCAGAAGATAATTTGGCAAGAGTGAAGCATCAGCAAACTGTAACTGAGAAAAGAATAGTACAATGCTGTGCCATTTCTCCTTAAGCACTTTTAAATTTTTATTTGAATTTATAGATTGATCAGCCTGGGCTTGGCCTGCCTTCTCGTGACTACTATGAATGCACCGGTGCATACAAAGAGGTAAGATGAAGCTGACAGATCACTGACTACATTTTAGAAGTTTTAGCCCGTATTTCCAAGGCAGACATATCCTCTTGAGTTGGGATAGGTAAAGAGCAGGAACAGCCCTTCCCCAAACAGATTCCAGTACTGCCCCTGAGAAACACTGCTGAGAGAACTGGGGAAACTGGAATAGAAAAGTAATAGTGATGAGCATTTAAACAAGGTTGATCTGCTGGTGAGAACAGCATGTGTGACAGGCTGGAGAAAGAAGTTTGAACATGAGTAAGTGTACAACTAGGCAAGAGAGCCAAAAGGGAAATGAAGAGTATACAGAGAAATGAGATTAAGGACAAGTAGAAATAAGTTAGCTAAGAATGGGAGGGAGCATAACAAGTGTTGTGAAGATGAGGTGTTGTAATATTATGCCATAATGTTAGTGACCTAGTTTGTTCTTCCTGGCAGCACTAGGAGCCAAGGGGTTCTTGTCTAGGCTCCCGCTGCCAGTTCGTACCAATTGTCTCTGCGCCGGATGAGAAGCCTGCACATTCTTCTGGCATCCCTACACCCCAGACATCCCGACCTGTCTCCCTTCCTGTGTCCCTCTGCTTCTCTTCAATTCCTCTTGTGATCACTGGACATGTATGTGGAGGGAAAGTAGTAGCTTTTCCACACAATTCCTGTATGGTTATACAAGTCAGAAGAGGAACAGCTACTTGACTTTTTAGCATCTCTTGGAAGGAAATAAATGTGAAACAATTTAGCTTTGTTACACAGCTTCTGCCAGGCTTCACAGCTGAGTCAAGAGGTACCTTATAACTGTCAGAGTTGTATTAGGATATGAGTGCTTACGGATCACCTCTCTTCTGTCACTACAAAAAGGATGCCATTTCTGAACTATCGACTGGCATTGATTGGCAAGTGCTGCAGGTGTCAGTGGAGTCCAAATGGACTAGTCATATCACTAACAGGCTTAGAAAAAAAGAACCAGTCAGAACCAAAGACACATTTTTCTGCATGAAAGATCTGAAAAGATCACAGTCCCCTAAGTCAACTGCTGAATGAAAATGCCACAGCCGAAGTACGTGATATCATAGAAATTGCTTCAGCAATTGTTTCCCTGAAATCTCATATGGTCTTCTTTAATTCATGTTTAGTTCTTATTCGGACACATTTTTGTTAACCTGATGGCACTGACACTGCATATCTCTCGCTGCTAATCTTGGATGTGCTTGAAGTCCTTGAGAGCTGAAGTAAATGTATTTGCTGAAGTCATGTAACTGAAACTGCTACCGCAGTAACCTTTAATTAGCCAGTTTTCTTCTGTGTTATTAAATGCAGAAGCGATGAGAAAGTGTACAAAACATTTGGGGTTTGTAGGTATTTTGCTGACATGCTAACAGTTAGTACTCTAACACTGATTACATTTCATTACAGATCACATACTAGTACAGACAATCATTACCATATTAACTGTGCAGTTACATTATTATCACGTGTTATGGCCTCTAGGAGCTGGCTCATGTATCACAATTTGCTCCCTTTTATTACATCCACTGCAGCACTAAAAGTCAATTCGTGTTCTAATCTCTGACCTACCTGAAAGTATCATACTTCTTTACACTGCTGGAAAGTAGAGGAGGAAGTATTTTTTAAAAAAACAGAGATTTATCACTGAAAGGCAGACTCCTTCTTACAAGCATGAATACTTCAAGCTGCAGGCGTTCCTCCTTTCATTCCCTGCGCTCTGATAGCAGCCTTTTCTTGGCTCTGTTTCCTGCTGTGTCATTCTACTCTTTGAGCTGGACATAGCAACAAGCTATCTGCCTCCTGCACTTTCACCTCAGGCTTTGTCAGGACTTCCCACCACACATCTACAAGTGGAATCTGTGAACAAGATATTGTAAAAATCTTTTTCTCTTTTGAGATACATGACTCCTCTGCTCATACAGGAGTTATTCTGATGTCTGAGTTCCCAGTAAAATATCTGAGAGTATTTATACAGTCCATCTGAAATTAGCTGACTTTTAGTTCTTTGCTATCTGACCATACAATGGTCTCACTTTAGGCCAAAAATAAAGTCCACTGATTGGTACCTGAAGATCTCTGTTGGCTTACTGGTTTGGGGTAATGTCTATATTGAATTTTTATAAATTGTGACCTGTTGTAGCTGTGAGTGGTGTCATGGGCTTTTCTCTTTCTGGTAAAATAATCTATCATCTTGATTAAAAGTAATGCTGAGAGTTCAGTCCTTCAAGATGCTGTGAGCCACCTGCCTGCAGATGGATGACAAGGCAGGTAGTTACCAGAATGACTGTATAAACGGAGCATTCACTAATGGAGTGTGTCCTACTGCCTTAGGAGCTGAACGTACCAAAATATTTCTATTAATAAAGTTGATGACATGCACACCTTACTAATTCTAGGCTTTATCACTGGTTTAATAGATTATGCTGTTTTGCATAAAACAATTTATTATTAGATAGCTAATATTGTGTATTTTGATTTGCATTTTAAAAGCAAATAAAACAGCATTTCTGTTGGTAGAAAAATGAGTGTGGCTTATCAAAGAGGAATTAGAATAATACTAAGTTCCATAAAATATAATGAGATCTGTAGATATTTGAGAGTATAACATTTAAGAGAAAGTACTTCCCTATTTACATTCTTATCCTTGGTGAATTCTTTTATGTTAAATTTAATATATACTATATTGTCTATAGTATATCTAGCTATACTAAATTTAGATACAGCAACATGATTTCTAAATGTTCCAAGAAGCAATGGAGGAGGTACACTGCTTCTGAGAGCAATTTTCCAACAACACTAATTCAACAGGGTCCATCAGCATTTCTCTCGGTTTTATGTTTCTGGGAACATTGCTCTTTGGAAGCGGTATTTTTGGAAGTTGTAATTAAACTGAACTAGAAAAAACACGGGCGATGGTTTAAATATGGACGTACAAATGTCTCATTTTAAATAATGAAAACACAGTGCAGTAGTTGGGAGTGTTTAGCTTTGAACAGTGCTACAAATTATACAGCAATTTTCCATGAGGGAATTTGCAAAGTTAATTTCTATTTGTGATCTAACAGTATTTCAGAATAAACTACTATTAAACTGTTTAAGAAAGGGATGAAGAACTGTAGTTCATAAAAATGAAGATGAAATCTTAAAGATAATCAAGGTATGCTATCCTTTGAAGAGTTTTGTCTTTAAAATGTTTGTATTTTTTCCTGCAGGCATGTTCTGCCTATGTTGATTTCATGATTTCTGTAGCTCAACTAATCCTACAAGAAAGAAATATTTCTGTGACAGAGAGCGAGATTTCTGAACAAATGAGAAGAGTTATGGAGCTGGAGAAAGAGATTGCTAATGTAAGAAAAACATTTTTGAAGTATCCTTTAAATAACTGACTTTTTTCTTACTACCTAAGCAAGCTAACTGTAAACTGAGTTCTTAAGTTACTTGCTAATGTTATTTTGTGGCACCAAAACCTGACCAAAAATGTATGGGGCCTGGAACACCTAAGAGGAACACATAATAAGAAAGACATGCCTTCTAATGAGCAAGGGAAAATATTTGAGTTAGCTATTTTCCAAATAGCAAAATGTTTTATCCTAATCTGTTCACAGAAGCCCTTCAAGAGAAGAGAGAGCAAGAGAGAGACAGACTTGGTTTCTGTTTACTCTGTTTCAGAAAGTGAGTTTTAGGAAATGCTTTTGGGCCTCTTCTCCCTTTGTCCTGTTTTCCCCACGGTTATCAGAGCAGTAGATTCCCAACCCTTGGCCTGCCATGCAGCACAAAGTAATGTTTGTCCTGCACAAGCTGCTCCACAATGCTGATTGTTCCAAGTGCATTTTTAATCAAACACTGTTCTCCATTAAAGTATAGGCTTGGAGAAATAGCTAGAATTTGAACTTGCATGGAGAAAAACAAATGGAAATTCAAGCATTTGTAAGCAAAAACATGGCTTATGATTATTAAACATTTCAGAAGGACCTGAAGCTGAGAATGACTGTAAAACAAGCTAAATTTTCTAGCTTCAGCTGTTTTTCAAGTTACACTGATAGCAAGGGTATGTATTTGGCAGAGGAAGACCTTCCCCCTCCCCATTTGTATAAACTAAAACCATCTGATTTTCATTTTCTTCACATTTTCCTGAGAAACACACCTCTGGGCTTAGGTCAGAGATGGAAAATTATTCCAGAAAAGGAATTAATTGGAGAAAGATTTGGAGGGGTACGAAAGGAAACTACAACTGGAATGTCTCTACAGCAGTTGCTGCTTGTAGAGAGTGCAGTTGGTGGTGGGTAAGCTGCTATTGCCTCGGTTTTTAATCAAAAACTCAGCACCAGCCTGAATGTTGCTGGAAGAGAGCTGGCATTGTGCTCATGGGAATTTGTTAAAGAAAACAGAAAAAATACTGAATGCACAATAGATTAGGAAAGAGGAAGTGGAAATCTTTTTTTAAAAAGGATATATAGAGATAAATTCAGACTTGGCATGACTGATTTTTCAAAACAGTTTAAATGGGTAACATCTACTATTCTGTTCACACTCCTGAGCGAGTCATTTAAGAGTACTTGAGGCAGTAGCGATGTAGATTCTCCCGTGAATTACTCTCATGGATCACAAGATCACTCTTTTCCTGTAGTCATTTATGTACCTGCATTTTCTCCCTCTGCCATCAAAAACAGTGGAAGTTAAAAGGAAGTGGAGTATGAGGGGAGCAAGTGCTCTTCTGGACTCGCTCCAACAGCTCCATGTCCTTCTTGTCCTAGGGACCCCAGAGCTGGATGCAAGACAGTGTTCATAGACCAAGGGAGTAGTTATCATTAGGTGCTGGTTTTGTCTCCTTTCAGTCTACGTTGTCCATACCCTAATTCCAGAGACCTCCCTGCTGTCAATTTGCTGTCCAGAGCCTCCAGTGATTACGTTGCTTTGTAAAGCACCACCATAGACCCAGTTCTCTGGCAGTCAGGCACTTTTATTGTCTACAGGAAATGGCCCTAATACAGTTGTGCCAGTGAGGTGTTAATGTATGTACATTTTTAACACAGTGGTGCAAAACCGCATTGCCTAGACTAATACAAAGGTTATTTATGAGTTTTGAGTCCTGACCTATACAGTGGTTGCAGGAAGAACGTATCAGATAGAACATGTCTCCTGAGTGCTCACACTGCATTCCTACCACAGCACGCTGGTCACCCTATACTGAATAAATACATCTTTATTCCCTTCTCGCAAGGTTGTGCACCTTGCATCATCCTGTGAATATCATGAGCACATTCTTGTGCTGATGTATCTATTGGTAACAGTGTCTACTCAGTGCTTTGAGTGGTATGGGTCAGAAATTTAGTTTGTTTAGTCTGTCCTTTTGTATATTTTTTATCTATAAAATGCTGTCCATATTTAGATGTAAGGTACTTTACAGTTAATGCAAACTTACAGTAATGTATTAAGCCAAAAAACTTGTTTTCTTTCTTTTTACTTCCACTTACCAAAATTCCTGTGAACTCACTCAATGTACTTAGTAATTTTCTCATGATTAACTTTGATAGGCAACAACAAAATCTGAAGACAGAAATGATCCACTTTTGCTGTACAATAAAATGACCTTGGCACAACTCCAAAACAACTTCTCATTGGAAATTGATCATAAGGTGAGTGATCAATAATCTGATATTTTAACCTCTAATTTATGACTGATAAGACCAAACGATGAAGCTTGACAATTTTTTCTTTTAAAGACATTTCTTTCTTGAGCTGAGTCATATTTGATATTGAACAGTATAGCTGATGTGCACACTATCTTACCTAAACATCTGATGACATTAGGCTGTATGTAAAAGACATACCCATACTTCTGTACCCACCGTGTCTCCTAACTTGAAGGTAGATCTTGGCCTCTGCGTCAACATAAAGAGATGGAAAAGGACAAAGGAAAAAAAATACCATGAGTTCGACTTATCGTCATGGATTCGGGATGGTAGATTTTGCAAAACTTGCACATACGTAACCCTTGCTGGAAAACAGGAGAATATCCTTTGCAGAGTACAAATAAATTCCCTTCCTACAATTACCACAGCAGCTCCAGAGGGCCCAGGATAAAAGTTAAGACCATAGCCACCAAATGATTCAAATATGTTGTCGCGTAACTATTGAGCCCCTCTCTCTGTTTATCCAGAGCTGCAGATTCAGGACAAAAAGTCCTGGTTTTCCAACATTCCCCCTGTAGGATGGGCTCCCAAAGCATGCAGAAAGGAGCCCAGAAAGTCATGACTATGAATCGGGAAAATCTCCCCATTCCTCCCACTGTACCTCCTCCGGGATGTTTCAGCTCTGGCTTTTTCCTTACCCTGAGCCATGTGCCGTTTGTGCCGTATAACCTTTAATTCATGGCACCACAAAGTTCAGCTGAAGAATAGCCAAAGATTTGATAACATAGGTGTGCCTCCTCCGCAAAATCCCATCTAGCTAGACATGCATATTTTTATCATAAAGGACTTCTACTTCAGTGTCTTACACAACAGGCAAGCAGGTTAACTACTGTGTCACATGGAAAGCACTGTGGTCTGACTGGCAGGAGTGCATTACTGAGTCTTCTGAGGCCAGTAAGGTACTATGAAATACTATTATTCCTACCACAGTTTCATAATTATTGACTTTAAATTCTTCAAATTTAAATTATATGACAGTTCACTTCTGCCTAGCTTAATTTGTTTCATAATTTACCTTCTCCCACAGGTCTTAGTTGAACAGTTACCATTAGTCGTAATGTCAGAAACTAACTTCTCTTGTCACAGAATGGTATTGTCCTGGTTATTTTTAGTTCCTGGGGAGTGCTGCAGATCAGCAATAATCATCTGCTCTAAATTTATCCAAAAATGCTCAAAAGACACATGATGGGAGTTGGTAGCATTGTTGTAATGGTCTAAGGATAGAACAGCAATTATTCCTAAGATTAGCTTGAAGTTTGCTGCTTCCCTTTCAAACCTGAAGTGATTCTATTCCTGAAAGCTTATCTTCTTTCCTCAGCTACATTAGTTTGTCTGATGAAAGACGTTACCTCTTCCAATAAAACTTCCCTCTCAGAATATACAAACTGGCAAAAATCACCAATACTTTTCAAAGTAAAAGGCTTAACAAAAATTTTAAGAATTAACAAAAAAGAATTTTAAAAAGTACTGAGATTATTTGCTTTTCTTAAATGTAACCCCCCTCCTTGTCATTACTAAAATGAGCACCTAGGCAATGTGGAAAAGCACTGAGTAGCTCTAGAGTTTTGATGGTGATTTTCAGCTTCTGTTCTGAATCATTTTCTCAAACGGTCCTCCATAGAGGCCGTGGATTGGGAAACCTTGGGCCGACACAGAGACTTTGAAGCAGTGTATATATAGTTAGCTGTAGCATCAGTGTCATTTCCCAAAAAAGGGAATGGAGAAATTGGAGGAATGAGTAACACTGTACAGTCTACAGTATTCCAAGCTGGAGGATCTCTCTCTTAGCTGGTATCATACAGAGGAAGACAAGTAACACACTCAATACGTGTGAAAATACTTGGTTTGACATGACCTGCAGGTGTGAAGTTCCTGGGTAGGGGAAGGGGTTATTATCTCCCATTAATACGACGCTGTTGCTCTGAGTCGTGTGACGGAGGAGCAGCAATGTGGCTGCACGCAGTCCAGCTTCTTTGCCCACCTAGAGCCTGGCTGCATGGGTCAGACCCCAGTGCTGTGCAGCCGAGCAGTGACCACCCTCTACGTTCTCTCAGTAGGCGAGAGAAGGACTCTGTGTTCTCCAGCCAGTCCGGTGACCCATCTACTCCCTGAGGCATGTGGTATTGCTAACCAAAGACTTCGCAAAGGGAAATCATTTTTCTGAAGAGCAAACTAGTAAGAGTTTCTGGTTGAGAGTGCCCACACACTACAATAACGCTCTGTTCAGACTAGATGGACACTGCAGAATGAAAACTTAACTTAACTTTCATAGGTACTGGGTCATCACAGTTATATGGGCCTCTCACAAAGGCGAATACCAGCATAAAGAAAATGGGGGTGTTGGACCAGAGAGGCAGAAAACACACAAGAACTCCAACCTTTGTCTGAGAGTTGTCTGGCACAGCATGCTGCAGACTGGCCTCCTATCAAATCAGTTGCTTCTCCAGTATCTAGTACTGTGGCATGCAGAGGAAAATTCATTATAGATAGTGGATTTACTGTGTCTGGTTTAAAGCCTATCAAAATATATCCTTTTATGGACTTCAGTATACTTCAGAACAACTCCTTACTATATGCTTCATAATGGATTGTCGAGTACACCACCCCACAGGTAGAGAGACATCCTGTACTGAAAATTGGGCTGTTAGTGGTGCTTTGATTTAAAAGTTCTTAGCCAAATACAGCAAAAAATGCAACTGAAAATTTTACTTAAAATACCATTTCTGCTTTTCCAGGCTAAAAGGAAAGGGTCATAACATTTCTAATCGTGTTAGTTTGAACTCAAAACACTGTCTCGACCCTTTCTGCTAAATCCTACCCTATTTTAATAGGATTTTACAGCACAGAGGATATAAATTATCTCAGGTCCATTATTTACTAGATGATCTTTAAGGTTCCTTCCAACCCAAACCATTCTATGATTCTATGATTATTATGATGACTCCATTTACAAGTAGTGCAGCTACTAGGAAGAACTAAAGACAGAGCATTTGTGTTATGCAAATGTTTTTAAACTGGAAAAAAAATCTATATGCTGTTTCTTTATGATTTAACGATATAATAATGCATATTGATTTTCCAGGTATTCAACTGGTCAAAATTCATAAATGATATAATGTCAACTGTACAAATTAACATTGAGAACACCGAACATGTCATTGTTTATGATCCAGAATACCTTATCAGGCTGAAGTCTATTCTTAATAAATACGCTCCCAGGTAGGTATGTTAGGTATTTGTGTAATTTGCATTTTATTTCCAGTAAATTTAAAAACATTACCAGCTTATTATTGTTGTTTTGTTAAACAGAGATCTTCAAAATTACATGATCTGGCGATTTGTAATGGATCTTGTCAACAGCCTAAGCCGTAGCTACAAGGACACAAGGAATGCTTTTCGTAAGGTGCAGAAATTAATCTCTCTTTAAATTGTAAAGATGACTTTTGCGAACCACAAAAGATAATTTTTTTTTATGTAGCTGTAGTATATACAAATTTAGTGTATTTTGAATTTTGCACACAAAATCTAGATGTGTTTGCTGAAGATGCTGCTGGAGTGTACACTTAATTTATATGATTACGCTTGCTAGCTGGAGTGGATTTGAAAAGCTCTGTTCTGGTACTTGGTCTCCATGTTTTTTGGCATCTAAATTAATCCCCACTTTGATAACAGAACAGTCCCATTTATTTGCGAATGATTACTCTGCAGTTCTGATTGACTTGTTACAAACTCTTCAGCATCCAAAGTAACACATTCAAAGTCAAACATTATGGGCCCAATCTTGGTTTTCAATCACTTGATCCTGCAGATATTTTAGTGCTTTTAAGGGAATGCTGAGCAATTTCACAAACAGATTGGAGATGGAAGTCGTTTGTATTTCCACAGTAGAACTTCCTACTTTGTAAGTTTGCTGAGCTCCATTTAAAAAGGTTAAGGCCATTTTGTTATATCTGTTAGTGACATAAGAAATACTTTAACATGCATATGCAGCTTTTTAAGGAGATTCTGCTTGTTACGGAAAAAGATAATAATTACTGGAGGAAGTCAACAAGCGTCCAGTTCAGTATATCTGAACAAGGCAGTCTTACTCATTATTTGTCTTTTCCCCCTACTCTTTAAAGTACAAAACTATTTTAACATTAAGATTCATATTTGCTTATTCTGCATCATCAAGGAATACTATGTTTTGCACTCTATAGGCAAGACATCCCCCACTACATCTATAGGACTTCACTAAGAAAGTTTCATTTAGAAAAATGTCAAAGTTTGAAAGAAAAACAGAAAAAGATTTTGCCATAGTCTATGTATAAAAAAACATACCATTTTCTACTAGTTAATTATTAATATATGATATAGATGGAGCTTCTCACACTAAATGCAGTGGAAATAATAAACTAGCATTTGTTTTGTTACATTTGCTTTCAAATATAAATGCTAGAACAGTTCTGGCATTCCATTAATCTCCCATACCACGTTTTTTCTGGGTTGTGCAGCTAATTGGTCACTTATTAATTCAAAACTCCATTTGTTTTAAATACAGAGTGCTTAAAATGTGCTACAGAAAGTGCCAGAGTCCTGGCAGAAAGATTGTTGGATCTGCAACCACTTCCTTAAGAAATCAGCAAAAAGATCTCAACAGATTACTAGAGTGCGCATGTAGATGGGCCTGTGTGTTACTGAGGGGCTGTGCTGTCACGCTAAATCACTTAAGTTTGGTTTTCTGTCTCAAGGTCAAATTTTCAGTTTTCACTGTAACATTTGTCCAATTTGTGCCCTTCCAGAAGATCTACTGTCAAGAAGCTCAGATGCGAGGGTGGAAAAGCATGCAGAGTAGTATTGTGACACTGCTTTAATACTTAAAGCTACTGGAACTGTATCCTCAGGATACAATTACTCCCACCAAAGAAAAATCAGTATCTTTCCTTTTTTCCAGGATTTATTTAAAGAGAAAAAAAATGTGTTCCCTATGATGTCGTAATTGAGAATTTATGCCCCATGAGAATCACAGAATCCCAGACTGGTGTGGGTTGGAAGGGACCTCACAGTTCTACCCCCTGCCATGGGCAGGGACACCCTCCACTAGCCCAGGTTGCCCAAAGCCCCATCCAACCTGGCCTTGAAAGATCAGGAGGTATAATTTCCAGTGCATCAGCACTGTACATGGACGAATCCACAGTAATGCATTTTAATTGCATATTATTTTTACTAATAAGCAGGTAAGTTTTGGTTGCTGTAGAAGGCACCACTTTGTTTTCTCTTGTGCACCTCTGGTGACACGAGGCTTACTTAAAAAGGGTTCCTGTGAAAGGTAATCTTGGTCTGATGCAGGTCTACCACGGTCTCAAGTATCTCTCTACCCAAGTCATGCTGAGACCAGTGAACTGTGATTGACTGGGATAAGCTTCAGCAACACAAACTGATCTACCAGAATCTTCATTGCATATCTAAGAAAGAAATGGATTGAGGACGGACAGATTTTCTAGTCTATTCTATTCCGCTGTTTGTCAGTAATGAGTTACAAAAAGCTCCAACATCACAGGCTCTTCAGGGAGACCTGCAGTAGACATCTCTGGGCTGTGTTGTACTGGTAACATTTTCAAAAGACCATTCCTGTGTCCCTAATGCTTTAGGGTGAAAAGAAACATTATTTTCCTAGTAATTCAGTTCAAGGTATAGCACTTACAGAGCTTTTAACATCAAAAGTCACTGATCTGTACCTCTGAAGAGATGGGTAGCTGCTTTGTTATGAAATACAAACTTCGTTATAGAATGTGATTTCAGAGTTGCCCTGTAATGACACTGCTACATTCCTTGCATTCAGGTATCATACCATTGTATTACCCACTCAGCTTTATCACATATTTATACATAATCATGACAAAATCCTTGCATACTTTGTAGCAACATCTCACAGAGTAAACGAGTTTCTACTTTGCAAGCTCCCAAAGGTGGGAGGCTCTGACAGAAGCTGCTGGTTGAGTAGAAAACACAATCTTACCACTGCAGAAATTAATTTGCTGCATAATCACAATGGCCCTGTCACAACTGGAACTGCAGTACAGATCCCTGTAACAGTGAAAGTTTTGTGTCAGGGTATTCCTCTTTAACCTCTCCCATTCTTAGCTTTTAGAGTAGTTTTCTTCTCTCTACCTTTCATGTTTTGAAAGGATAAAGAATACTGCTGACTCTCATATTGCCTCAGCCTGTGACAGATGTTCCCAGGCACCGAGTGAGTCCACCTAACGGTCACAAACACAAATGTGAATTAAATGCATGTATTTAAGGTCGACCAGGCTCCTCTGAAACACACGGCTGCCAGTCTGTCACCATTCTCCTTCACCTTATGTGGGCCCAAATGTTTACCTAATGTTTATGTTTCACAGGCACTTTACGGCACAACATCAGAAACTGCTGTTTGGCGTCGTTGCGCAAACTACGTCAATGGCAACATGGAGAATGCAGTGGGACGATTATATGTAGAGGAAGCATTTGCTGGAGACAGTAAACATGTGGTAAAGCTTTTAGCAAACTTAGCCTGCATACCATCTAAGCATCACTTCATTGTCACTTACCATGGAGTTCTTTACATAGCTTTGATTACACTTTTTATTCACTTTTTCTATATAGCAGGTTCACTTTCTAAAAAAACTAACCTTCAGATTTGCTTCTCAATCAGTGTACCACTGAGGAGTAACGAGAACATATGTGATAGGAGAGTCATTCCTTTGCACCTAAGTACTTCTGCATTATTTGTCGTGAGCTGGCCTGCTTTCCAAGCAAATGACCACAGTGTGAAGTAACGTGTGAAACATGAAGATTACACGGGCACGCTTGGAGGGAGAGAGGCATCTGCCTGCTCCACCTGCAGTGTGAGCCAGCCTTGAGCCTGCAGCACCGCCGGCACGATAGTGCCCATATGCACACCCAAGGAACAGCACTTACTGAAATAACAGTCACTGCTTGTTCTTTGAGATGGATGCCAGTTCACATCCAGCCAACATAGGGTGCAGGGACAACTGGGCACTTCTGTTTGACTTCAGTCACACAGAAAATGGCTGAAAATTAAGCCTTAGTTTCCTCCTATCACTCCTACTGTAATACAGGCTTGAGTTACACCATTTTTTTGTGGTTGACATATACGCAATAATTTGATCAGATGCACAACATCCAACGGATGTCAGATTTTTTGTCAACTGAACTGCATAGCCTTGTGAGCTCATGCCCATTCCCTTTCCTCCCACAGGCCAGGCTAAAAGTACTACTTAACTTGAGCTCCATGTTTTGAGCATGGCCCATAAACAGCACACACTTAAGCAACTAGTGCAGGAAAAACAAGTCTGTAATAAACTATGACTGTGGAAAAATAACTGGACCATTTTACGTGGATTTGTGATCTTTTTTCCAAGGTTGAGGAAATGATTGCAGATATACGTGATGTTTTTATAAAAACCTTAGATGAACTTACCTGGATGGATGCAGAAACCAAAAAGAAAGCAGAACAAAAAGTAAGTTAAATATTGGTAATATTGTGTATTTCTATAAAAATCAGTATTTCAGTTGTTTTTCCTGAAAAAAATAAGTGGTAACATCTATCACTATTTTATGTAGACAAACCCACATATATTTGTGTTTATATAGGCACAGCAGCTTACAGACTTCCTGTATCAGATCTAGATTACCTGGGAAGGGGCCTCTGTGGAGATAAGTGCACAAAATAGGAGGAATCTATATACAAGATTAAGACCTCCCAAGCAAATCAGTGATTAAGGGGCTAGATAATGAATATCTACAAGAAAGTCATACTGAAAATGAGAAGGAATGATTTATGGTGACTTGAGTAGCTATTAGGAGCGACAAAGCTAAAACAAAAAGTCAGACCGTCAGTGAGTTCTCTTTAAGGGAAGACATAGCTTCAGACAGTTCATGTATGTCTGGAGTAAGTAACAGAAATCAATTGTAGCCATGAATTGGGAGAGAAGCAATTGAAAGATTTATTACATCTCTATTGTGTTATACTGTAGATATAATAACACATCTTCAATTTATGTTTTAATGATAATTTATTATTAAAATTTAATTTTAAAAAAGCTTGTAAAATATAATGGTTTTATTAATTATAGAGCGGGACCTGATATTTTCCTCCAGAATTTTGTGTTAGAAAATCTTAGAAAAAAACATTAATAACCAGCAAAATATTACTGGTTTATCAAACAACTCTTGACTGTAAAGCCCTGCAATAAGCTACGATTGCAACAGATAGCTAAGACAGTCAGGGCATCCAGTGGGCTTATACTGATTATGATGTGATCAGACAGTAAAGACGCAGTTGGATGAACTGGTGCATTCCTAGTGTTATTTCCATAGCTACACAGAGCCATCAATTACAACCACACAGGAACCTCGAATCAGGCATGGCAATGTGACTCAGGTAGCAAACTGAAAACCCTAAATAAACTCTGTACTATGATTAGACACAGGCAGTATTTGTACAAAGTCTATGAAATACTTCCACTGTTACGAACAATTTATTTGACAAAATGAAATGCAAACTGTCTGAAAAGATAGGATCAGAAACCCACACACACTCCACATGTTGCTTATCATAGTCACTTGTTTGTGGGAATTGCCTACATCAGAAAATTATTTGTAT
Source organism: Balearica regulorum gibbericeps (assembly GCF_011004875.1). Lineage (NCBI taxonomy): Eukaryota > Metazoa > Chordata > Aves > Gruiformes > Gruidae > Balearica > Balearica regulorum. The sequence continues at coordinate 28,065,063 of NC_046192.1, read as the reverse complement.
AGATAATGTGATTTTACTGCTAAATTTATTAAGACATATTTATATGGAAACACTGGAAAGAATTGCTAAAGAATCATTTGTTCTTTGGTTTGGTTTTTTTTAATTACTCTTGACATTGCCATCAAATACAAATCAATACTTGGCTATCAAAAGAAACTTGAGTAAGGTTTGGGTTAAAAAACTTTGTTCAGGACTTCCAATTGTCAAAATTTGGGAACATTTAAGTAAATTCTTTCACTCCAATGTAGATGTGGGAACTAGTTAAGAAATACGGATACTGATCCAAACGCAGTCAAGATTTCCGTAAATTTGTAAATGTGTTTTTCTGTAGCGTACTGAAGTTAAAAAACTTCCAGTTATTAATTTTATGTCTATTTTGGATGCTGTAAAATATGTCAAATATTTCAGGAGATCTACTGTTTCTTTAAACCAGCCTTTCCACTCAAAAGCATAGCTGAAGTATGTTTGGCTGTCTTGTGCACATTTCTGTAAGTTTTCTTATGAAGGAAGGAACAGAATGTACTTTCTAGAATTTTCCATTGTTATAATTAACCATAAACTTTACAGTGCTTTCAATGAATAAAAAAATGTAAATTAAAAACATATACAATTAATATCCTGTGGTTTTTTCCAGTTGCTTCCATATTGCATTATTATGTAATTTATGATTGATTTAAAAATATGGCTGGATTTGCTATGGATATCAAATTATCTTGTCCCTAGGCAACAGCAATTAGAGAGAGGATCGGTTATCCAGATGAGATCGTGACTGATGACAATAAGCTGAACAGTGAGTACCAGGAGGTAAGTATCCACAATAGGTAGTATAATTAGAAAAGAGTCTTAAGAGAAAAAATGGCGATTTTGCCTTCATAGCTGAGCTGAACCACATGCATCTGCATAGAGTAACTCAAGCTTGTGCGCAGTTGCACGTGTGTAAATAAGGCTGTATTAAAAGCCAGTGTAGTACAGTTAATCCAGTACAGATAGTCATAAGTATTTGACGGTGTTTCAAAGGAACGTATAAATTCTAGAGCAGCTATGCTAGAATAAAACATAGAGCCAATGGTGCACAGTCCAGCATTTCTAAGTCTGCCGCTGGTTGAAGTGGATGCAAGTACATAACTTAGTAACTGTGCCTGTTTACCCATGGATTGGAATTGGTCCCTAAAGTATGACATTGGACTACACGTATGATTTAAACTGCATCTGAGCTTTTCACTGCAAAATGTGACCTCAGTGTTCTTTTACCTTGTAGGTTCATTTGTGAGAGTAGCTCCATTAGTGTATTCAGTAAACATGAATGTTCAGGCAGAATATGTCTTAGAAGTCACAGTTTCAATTTTGAACAATACAAACATAACACCAAAGTATGCTTTTTAAAACACCATTTGAGCCTTATTCATGTGTTCTTTCTAAGGTGGAATTGCAGCTTACAAGGCTGGTAGCTACTGGTTTCAAGCAGGCAACTCCCAGAGGCTAGGGTCCTAACCAACTAATGCTGAATTCAAAATATATATATATAAAGAGGGAATAGAGATCTCTGGAAAAAATTATACAGCTGCTAACATATATCCAGCTACAATATCAACTCTGTGATGTAGCAGAGCACTGCAAACCAAGTTATAATTGTAGATTAAAAAGTACTCTTAAAAATGCATTGCTGAGCTCATCATGATTAAGACTAGATTTTCCAGATCCATGTGTCTTTTATTGCAAATCAGTAACCCCACCACTAAGTATTTTCCCCTCTTTCTTTTTAGTTGAACTACAAAGAAGAAGAATACTTTGAAAACATTATTCAAAATTTAGTATTTACTCAGAAGAAAAGGCTGAAAAAGCTTAGAGAAAAGGTGGACAAAGAGGAGTAAGTATTTAAAAATATTGTGTGTAGTCTTTCATCCAGTTTCCCCAGGTGGAGGTACTTGGAAAGTAATAATTGATGATTTAATGAACTTCCTTCTGCGCTTTTTCCTCCATGAGAAGGGCAGGTAAGAGAGCACTGGTCATTTCTCAAAGGCTGGACCTCCATTAGCAAGTAGGGCAAAGAAACTGGGAGATGGTGTAGAAGGTTAAGTATTCTGGAGTAGGTCTAGTCTGGTCCCTTAGCTCCTGGAGTGGATTAGATGGACTCCTGGAGAGCAACTTTTTAATTAAGTTCATCTGAAAGATTAATTTCATCCGTGAGAAGTTTGTTTCTCTTGCTCGGAGATTGCTGAGCCAAAGAAAGCATGATTAAATGAGGATGAGCAGGAATTTACTTCAGAAATGTACTGCTGCTCTGAATTAAAATATTACTGTAGAATGTAGCTGTACCAAAGACTGGCATGGCACATTCCCTAGCTGTACTGGCTACTCTTCCTGTCACAGCTCCGACCTATTTGGAAGTTAATTTAAGCCAATCAGAAAAATGACTGTGGCACCATAGGCCATGCTAACTTTGCTGGACTGTTCATTTGAATAAGGGCTGCAGAGCTGGATTTGTCTTGAGAGGAAGATAAAAGAACCAGCCTTGTACAGTTTAAGAAAGAAAAGACCGAAGGGAGGTCTCATTGCTGTCTTCAACTACCTAATGGGAGGCGATGTAGAGAAGCCTGACTTCTTGGAGATGCACAGTGACAGGCCAAGCGGGAAGAGACACAAGTTGGAACATGCAAAATTCTGAGTAGGCGTTAGGAAAAACTTTTCACCATGTGGGTGGTCAAACAAGACACAGAGGAGTTGTGAGATCTCCGTATCTCCATCCTTGGAGATACTCAAATTGTGAATGGACAAGCCTCTAAGCAACCTGATCTAGTTAGCTTCGCATGGGGCCATATGACTTCTAAAGGTCCTTCTTACCTAAATTATTCTATAATTCTGTGTTTCTATTTTTAATTACTTTATAATTTTCATAGTGCTGGTCCAGACTTCTTTTTTAAGGAAAAAAAGTAAAATCAAAACCTGCAACTGTTCAGACTCTTTCTAGTCAGTCATCATGCATCTTCAAATTCTCAGCTTTTCAGAAGATGAAGTATGTACTTCACACCTCTGGAATCACCACTATGAATTTCCCAAGTACTATATTATAGCTTTTCAGAACTGTTGTCATTATTGTGGATAAATAGTTTCAACTGTTGCTTTCGCTGTTCTGTACTTACATATCAGTAACTGAAATTTTATGTTCCACCTAGCAACCACCTCACTTCTGTTTTAATTTCAAGCTGTGTTTGGGCTTGGCTTGTTCAATTGCTTCAGCTTGATTTAACACAACTCCTGTTTTGTTCTCACGAGGGGATATTAGTTAGGAGTAACCACCATAAGTTTAATTGCTTTCAAAGAGTACCTTAAGTGAGCCTGGAAGTATCAACCACAATTGATTATCCTCTGATAGTTATCGTTTATCCTGCAAATTAACTTTCACTTAATCAAGCAATAGGCACTGTTAGAATACTTTGCATTGCTTATGATTGGTATAGGCAATACAGTTCTCAAAAAGATCATTTATTATAGAAATTAATTTCACTCAGAGAGCACAGAGCCAGGAAATACAACTTCAGTTGTGTAAGGACCAACTATTTATTATCTCATTTTCTCTGACATCTTTTCTGAAAATAAATGCTGCAGTCTGGGTGGAAACAGAAACAAAAACCAAGTGTCATTGTTAATCAGTTTGGATAACGAAGGGAAAGGGCTACTAAAATGATTAAGGGCTTGGAGTGTCTGACATAGGATGAGAGGCTGAGCACACTGGGGTGTTGGACTTGACAATTTCCTGGAGTACATTCCAACCTCAATTATTCTGCAATTCTGTTACTCAACATCTAGGTCTGTTGCAGGAATCGTTAACTCTGCCATTAAGAACTGAAATGCTAACATTTATATTCTTCTGTTGTTACTAGGTGGATAAGCGGAGCTGCTGTTGTCAATGCTTTTTATTCAGCAAGTAGAAACCAGATAGGTAAGGTTTACCAACTTATTTACTGGATGCAGATTCAACGGCCAAATTACTTTTTTTTTTTAATATATATATATTTACAATCAAGAAGTGAAACAATCAATATTATGGAGGTTGCAGGAGGGCCTCAGTGCAGCAAAATCAGAGGTTTCATTCATAGGATTTTCATCTCCCTATGTTTTGAATTGCTGTTGTGCAGAACAAGGACAGAGGCTTGGGATTCAGCCATGAAAGCAATAGCAGTGTGGAGTGGCTAGAAGTTTAATAGCTAAGTAATTTGGTGGCCCCAGCCTTGTTCTAAGGGATGAACAGGGAGCACAGTACCACTTTTACCTGAAGGAAACACTGACTAAAAGTTAGTTGTGCAACTTCCTGCCGTAAAGTACAGCTGGTTTCCATTCCTTATAGTCCCTTCACAATTCCTTTGTATAAGCTTATTTAGTATGGCTTTTGGAAGGACGTTGAGTTTCATCCTGCTGGTTAATGAATACACCAATTCATTGACTGAACCACTCAGCGTCCCGTAACATTTCACATGGTAGGCTAGAATCACGGAGCCCCATACTTGTTCTCATGAAGCAGTACACTTTGCTTTCTGTAAGGGTAATTACAGAGAGTGAGACCAGTCTAAAATGAATGTCGTATTATCAAGGCAACAAATGTTCTGCATTTGATGATGAAATATGTCCTCATCTCCAGCACTTCCGCATACACAGGTGTAGGATCAGTGCTCAGAAGACAGACTCCAGCAATCAGCTTCACATATGCTGTGCTGTCCCATGCTGCATGGGACCGGGCACCTATGGGGTCACTGCTCGTGGAGCATATGGTCACTGTTCCAGAGCTGCTTCAAGGCCCAAGCAGGCAGAACTCCTCTATGTCTCTGTCATCACCTTCTGTATGTAAAAATAATGATGACAGTTGGAACAAAACTTTTGGGGCTCAATGAAACCAGCATTTCCCAAAATACAAAGTTTACTCAAAATCTCCCACCAGCTATCTTATCTGTAGCACTTCAAGATCTAATTATGAACCACAACATATATGAGCTCCATACCACTATTACTTTAGTCCCATTTAAATGGCAAGTCTTAACTGTTAGCTTAAATGCAAAGTTCTAACATACATTCTTTTACATATGGTGTAAGACAAGTTTAAGGAATTTTGAGGCATCCTTAATTGCTATTCTTAAGATTTAAAGTCTGCAAGATGACTTCAGGGTCACTGTCTGATGTGTCATTTAATTCTGCTTCTTTTGTGTTGGAAAAATGAAAATGTAAATCTGGCAGATTAAACCAAGGAAAAAAAATCAAATTTAAAAACTAAGAGAAAAGTTCAGTACAATGAAATAGTTTTTGTAATGCTTTTGAGTAGAAACGTCTCTAATATGAGCCTCCCCAAAACCATCCATGGTTAAAAGTAACCTAAAATAGAAAAGAAAGCATTAAAATGCTTTTAAAGAAATAAAAAAAATATAAATCCATTATAACTAAAGATTTGAACTGCATGAAAGCACTGAGGGTTCTCATCTTGTGAACCGTACCAGCTCTCTTCACAGCGGTGCAGTCTTTTGAGAGTCAAAACACATTTTACAACATCAATTATGCCTCACAATATTTCTGTCACATCTGTTCTGCAAATAGTGTTATTATCCACATTTCATAAATTGCAGTGTCCTTTCTAAGCCATTAGTGAGGTACTATGATCCATGTTTAACTCCTGAAAACAAGTGTCTAAAAAATGAAAAAAACTTTGTCCTGCAGGGCTCTGCATGGAAATGAAACAATATTATTTCTCGTTTATTTATGAAAGCTTCCAAAGAAAATATTTGGTGGAGCTATTATTTTCATTGCCAGGGATGAAATTACCACTTCTTAACTTCTGATATATTCCCACTTCTTTTATCAAATGAACCATTAAATCAAGGTGAAAAAAGCCAGGTACTCTCTTTGACACTAATACTAGTGTCAAAAGTAATGTCACTATTCTGCACGACTGCTGCTACCAGCAGGACTTCCAGTAGCACCAGAGGTAATCCGAAGCTTTATTTTGGGACCGAGTATCATACATAATTACATGGCAAAAAGCACTCCCTGCTGTTCAGTCTGCAAGTACAGCTGCACTAAGTGAAATGGATGCAATTTTCTTCCAGTTTTTACAGGATATGTTTAATGCAGCATACTAACATTTTCACAGTCGGTGTTTTCCATGCAAAAAAGTGAAGCTCATTGAGCGCCCCTGATCACGTAACTCTCGATTCAGCGAGTGCAGGTTCCAAGGAATAGCATCAGGTTTACAATGGACGAAATCAACAAACTAAGCCAAGCTTTCCCAAAGGATTTTTCCTTTTTAATTATTTCTGTCCCTACTGAAGAATTGAAGAGGATAAAAAAAAAAGCCTGCAGTCCTACTTCTGACTAGCTGCCTGTGTCTTTGCAATAGCTTGCTCTTTCAGAGTCACAGAGAGTACTGTTTTGGGCACTGTGGGACTGCAGTATTGGCAGCCTCAACATCATGCAGGCCAGAACGAGGAGGCATGGAGAAATCGCCTTGTACTGGTGCAGTCATAAACAGGACAAGAGAATACGGCCCACCACAAATGGTGCTGTTTGCATAGGAATTCAGCAGCTATAATACTCACCTATTTTTAGGTTTCATGTCCCAGTCAAAACTTTGGTGGTATTTGCCAAGGTTCATGAACTTCCCCAGTTAACCCAAACTGTTCTGGCTTTGCAGTAGGTTCTAAAGGTAAAACATGAAGTAAGCATTGTGAAATGTCCCATTCACAGGGACAACACTGTGCTGACCGAACTGACCACCACTGTGTGGTTAAGGATGGCAAGGCAATACAGTCGGTTTGGCAGGTGGTAAAGCTAAGTGAGCATTGAGCTCATCACTGAACATTTAGCACAAAAAATCTGCTCAGAAGGCTTTGTTTAGAATAGCTTTGTTCAGTAATTTGTAGAAAAGGAATCATGATTTGGAAGACTGAAACTGGTGACTGGCAGTTAATATAAGCCATAAATTCTTACCTCATCCTTTAGCTATGGCATGCCACAGGATAATTAAAGCAGTCTGATCTTTAGAGCGATGTCTGAATTAGCTTAGTATTACGCTTTTTAAAAAAAAAAAAATCCCTCTAAAGAGGAATTCTGTGCATGATGTGTAGGAAATTGAGAGCTCTGTTATTACATTTTAATATGGTCTGATCTTCATTCCGTCAGCAGCACTGATCGTAAGGAAGCTGCTAAACCTCAAAATGGGCTACCAAGCTGCTGGTAGTAAGGTAGTGCACCATCTGCTTCCTTAGGTACCCGCTACTGCTGACCCATGGGCAGGTCTGCACAACTGAACTGACCCCTGCGTCTGGCTGGGGGGCTGTGCCCACAGGCAATCCTGCAAAGACTGTGGCACCACATCCTCTTCTTGTGTCCAGGGCGGCACCAGTTCTGAGGGAAATACTTTTTGCCTTTTCCTGCCTTCTGTCTTCTTTAAATCTGTACTCCAAATGTATCCCACTGTGGGAGGAATGCCTGTCCACCTCAGACCGGTATTCTGTAGCAGAAGTCATAGATTAAGTTGTTTTCAGAAGGGTGGAGTTTACAAAAAAAAATAAAATTATGAATCCCAACATTTTACTGTAAAAATGGATGAGGTAACAGGGTGTTAACTGCACTAAAAGTCCTGGGGAGCTGTCCCCCTCCAGGGAAGGAAGATGGCCCTATGGTTTCGAGGAAAAGCCAGGCTGAGCTCCAGGCGAGTTAGGGTTGTGATATGCCAAGCCACCAGGACTGATGATCGTTCTGTGTGAACACCTCGCTAGCAGGAATCTCCAAAAACGATACCGTTCTGATGCTGTACACGCCGGATATCACTGTGGTTTGCTGGTCATCAAAATAGCCCATCACATTTTACACTCTTGTCTTGGCTATCAATACTTTCCGATAATAACATCAAAACACGTGGATATTTAATTCCATGTCAAAGTAAGCATCTTAACTGAATTACTGCGGCAGTAAGCAGCAGAAATAATAGTTTCTTTTCTAGCCTGTTTATTATTTTTCAATTTCCCCATGGTTCTTTCTCCTCTTGAAAGAAACTACTAGAACTGTCCTGGAGTTATGCTGTTTTCTTTCTTTCGCTGTGTGAAAACTGTCCCCTAATTCCTCTTTTTTGTTCAAGTTTTATAGAGTTCACAGTGCGAATTAACACTTCATATTGCTGCAGCAGGCTGACGTACAGGGGAAAGGCCTGCGTGACATACAAAGTAGAACCAAATATTTTACAGAATTTTTTTTTTCATTCTTCATTTCTAAAAAGATCACAACTGCAACATGATTTCTTTTTACTAATTTGTTTCTTAGAAGCCTAGAAAAATGAGCACAGAAGTGGGTGAAAAGAACCACTTTGTTCCAGTTCTTTCGTTGCCAGCTTGGCCTATTTTCATTGATTTTAGTGGGAGTTACTGATATTTTCAGTGGAAGAATAAAGTCTTCTCTCTAAGATTGATTTGTGGTGGAGGCAATGATCAAATTTCCTTCTAGGGGAACACCCTTTTCATGTTGTTTTGAGGTTTATTTAATAATGATACAGGAGTCTGAGAATGCTAAGTGCTGTAAATTGGCCAAGTAAACTGCTTTTTTGTGAAGTAGCAAAAGCTGAACCTGATATTGCAAGTGTCTGAAGAGGGGGGTGGTCCTGCTGATACCTTTTACTATCCTACAGCCATCACCATGTGTCAAGTCACTCGATGTTGCTGATAAATCTGAGGGAACAGCAGGACTTTGGTTAAGCCCATAAAAATGGTCTGTTCACGCTGCGCACACTGGATAACAAGGCAGTGCCTTAATTGTGTTGTGGGTTTTTTTGCAGTCTTCCCTGCTGGCATTTTGCAGCCCCCTTTCTTCAGTGCATCCCAGCCCAAATCTCTGAATTATGGTGGCATAGGCATGGTCATCGGTCATGAAATCACACATGGTTTTGATGACAACGGTAAGGCACTGAGTTTCTAGTTACAAAACTTAACAACGCACAGAATGTTTTACATGCTTTGGTGCTTAATCATTCCAGAGAGCAGGTAAAATGAAGTTTCCATATATAAGACCAAATCTGGATTTCTGAGGCTTTGCAGCGTTGTTACCCATGACGATTCCCAAAAGCATGAGCCAAAGAATCCCACAGACACTCCTGTAGCTGCTAGGCTGCAGCAACAGCCCAGGATGGGTGGGGGCCTGCAGCACACAAAGGGCTTTTAATGTAGTTGCTGGTCGCTTGCTTTTCCCAAAGGCTACATCAAAAACTATCATAACCTATGCATAATCATGAACAGGGTGTGTCACTAGGCTGGCACAGGTGTGAACTCAAAGGTCTAGCTATCAGACCTGTGGCCCAGGCACAGTGTGCCTTTCTAGACCTGCACTATGATCAATCCAGCGCTGAGTCACAGGTCAGAACCATACCAGGCTTCCTGAGAGCGCCTTAATCCCATCTTCTGATTCAGTCTGAATTCATTTGGTTTTCTCCTCTGTTGAAATATAGCCCTCTTAGGAAAAAATCCCACAAACCAAAAAAAAAAGCTTCATCTGTATGACTGCCTCATTACAACGATTTTTTTACATGAGTGATTATACTTACTCGCTACCCTTCTTAGTGTATCAAAACCCTCTTTTCCTGTATACATAATTCTGTTATTATTACAGGCAGAAATTTTAATGAGAATGGAGACCTTGTAGACTGGTGGACTGAAGAATCAGCACGCAGTTTTAAGGAGCTATCTCAGTGTATGGTGTACCAGTATGGAAACTTCTCATGGGACTTAGCCGGTGGACAGCATGTATGTCATACTTATTTGTAACTACCAATGTTCTTTTTAATGAGGAAGTACAAAATCTTATGTTCTAAACATGCAAACCCTTATTTACATGAATGCTGTCTTGGCTTATGGCCAACACTGTCACCCCAACACCAAAAAAAAAAAAGGCAAAAGAGATTCTTAAAGATAGTGGTAAAAACTCCACACATACAATGACTGTTCTGAAAGAGGCAGGATTTATGTTCTGAATGAGTGGCAGTCCTAGAAGCCTTTGCCCTAGAAACCTAGAGCCCTCAAAGGCTCTTTTTTAGTTCCACAAAGGAACAGAAAAAAAATTTGGAAGTTTGAACCCCATTGCCCTAAAGCTTGATGCACAAATAATGTATATCCCCATCAAAACAAATCCTGCCTGCTTGCTTTCCTTCACTCAAAAGTTTCTTGCTCTGTCCCCCAGAGAAACATCTGGACTACAGAGCTAAAAGGCCTGAGTAGAATCAGTGTATAGTAAGAGAGGAAGAGATGATACGCAGATTTAGGAGAGGCAGGCAATCCAAAAGTGGCTGCATTTACAGCATTCTGCACAGTTAAAATTACTAGGCATTCAGTGTGGTGCCTGTGGCTGGAAGCCCTAATTTCACAAGAACAGTTGGCAGGATCAGGTCTGCTCTGTGTCCCAACAAGATCAATATCCCATTAACTTACAGAAACAGGTGATCTATTATAATTACTCATACGGAACAGGAGACCAGTCCTGTTCCTATTAAATACAAGCTGCAAAACTGCCACTGGAAGGAGACAGCCCTGTACAGGTAACACCCCAGTTCATAGCATGTCATTTCAGGGGTGACCAAGTTCTCTGCTAATGCACCTGCATTGTCTCTCACGCACAACCCAGCTTTAATCATCTAGAGGCAGTTTAACATCTCCACAGTGCTCCCGCTCTCTTGTCCCAGGCTGGCAGTGCACGTACTTCAAAGCTACAGATAGCAGGGAAAAGCTACAGATAGAATAGGGAAAAGAGAAAACTTCCAGCCCTGAGGTTTTCCTAATCTGTGTGTTAAACTGTTGACTCACAGAGAGGCCAGTAAAACTAGAGAACATTATAACATACTTTTCTGCCATTTTTTCACACATTAAATTCTGTCTAACAATGATTCTAGGTTTTGCAGCTTTGAATATCATAGTCCAGTATCTTGGGCTAATGGTTAAAAATACATTTTTTTAAAAATAAAATTACAGATTCTTCATCACCAAAGCTTTAGTGATACTTCACTGACTTATGAATACCGTACCAGCTAAATAGATGTCTTCTATGTGTCTTGCTACCAAAGAGCTACCTCACTTGCGTAATACACAGAAAATACTTCCTAGCAGTTTTGCTGATCTCTTAACTGATCATTTTAGCTATTTGGAGTTTGGATATTAACTTGTTTTGTAGACTATACAGACAGGTTCTGCCCACTTCCTCCAACTGTAGTAAGAAACTGAGGGTTAAAGACATGGAGAAAATAGGAAGAATGAATGAACAATGACTAAGCATCATAAGATCTGGGTAGAAGAAACGAGAGCCTAGAAAGCTGCCTGTAGGGGAAAGAAGAGGATTAGGGAAAACAATAGTATCCGCATGGATTTTGAGACAAGGGAAGCAAAGACTTTTCAGAGATGTTAACATAATCTTGTACTAAAACTTCAGATTCTAAGGGGATTCTTGCCTTTAAAAAGTGAAAAACACACACGGTTTGGCATTACGGGTCCTGGATATACTCTTCAGCAAACTATACTTTTCCTTTCTGTTTTACAGCTGAGTGGAATCAATACACTAGGAGAAAACATTGCTGATAATGGGGGTGTTAGACAAGCATATAAGGTAAGAAGTATCCATTTTTTTATTTTAGCTGAAACCATCATAGATTAAGAAAATTAATTTCAGAGCCTTTGAAGAAGAAACATTTTTGTGTTAGGGACAGGACCATACCTACTGCATCATCAAGGCACAGTTTAAAACTATTGAGTAGCTGTTGTATTTCTTTCATCCTGTTAATGATTTCGGGATACATATTATCTGTTCCTAGTGCGCTCTTTTTCAGCTGACTTTTTTTTTTTTTTTTCTTTTGTGAATAGGGAATCTGTAGAATGAAAACATTTAGTGAATCACACTTGGACCATCAGCTAACTAAACTGATGATACTGAGCAGCTGTCTGCCTCTGGCTATCTGTCTTCACCAGCTTTTTTTATGCCAGGAAGGAGAGACAAAATGACTTTCTTGTAAGCTCTACCCACAAACAGTCTCTGCCTACATGGAGCACTATTCACTCTTAAAAAACCTGTTCAAAATATCATTTTGTATACGTGACTTGGGTCCCCTGTACAGGTATCCAAAGATGTCAGTGACATCTGGACTCCTTGTGCTAAGCCTCCATGGGAGCTTGTATCATTTTTGGCTTTCCTTCTGTTCTCTTCCTGAAACAGATACTTAACCCCTTAGATTGGCCAACTTCAAGACTGAAAGTAAAAGAAACAGAGGTCTTCTCTTTAGGAATGCGGGTGAGAGGCGAGAAGCAAGTCAGCTTCTCTGTGACCTTGTCTTGTGACTTGCAAATCTGATTGTTGCAGGCCTTAATAACATGATCCTTCCTGGAACACCTTCTTCCGTGGCAAAACGTTCAACGCTTGACAACTGGGGGGCTGTCATTCCTCAACAAAGTGCCCACTGGGATGCACGGGCCAACTCACACTTCTCAAACTTACTTCACTAGAAATGTACAAGTTTGAGGGCAAATACAATTATTACTGAGAGTTTAAAGAATGAAGCCTAAAAGAGGCGTCAGTATGGTATATTAGATTAGTCTGACCTTCAATTACTGGAACATTTGTGCATTTAAAAGAAAACCAGTACAAACTCACGAAAGGGGATACTCTTTGTGAAAGGAATAGGAGTAGCCAGAGAAAAATTAGAAGGTCAGAAGTATTAAAAAAATACTAGATATTCATATTATGACATCATATAAATAGTAAAAAAAGGTCCAGAAGGAATCTTGAGAGGTCACCTAGTCCACCCCCCTCCTAGCAGGTAGAATCAACAATTTCTGTATCATTCAAACACACCGTAAGAGAAGTTCCGCTACCTCCTTGCTGCAGCTCGAGTGCCATCATGTCTTTGCTTTCAACAGTGGAAACAGCAATTTGTTCCTTTCTTTTCTGCGACCTTTTGCGTATTTGAAGACTGTTACATGCTTGAAGGCCCAGACTTTTCTTCTTTAGACTAAACAAACCCAATTATTTCAATCTTTCCTCATAGGTCATGTTTGCTAGACCTCTGCTCATTCTTGCCGCTTTCTTCTGGACTCTCTCCAGTTGGTCCACATCTTTCTTGAAGTGCAGTGCCCAAAATGGGACAAGCGCTCCAGCTGAGACCTGGCCAGTGCCAAGTAGAGTAGAAGGATTACTTTGTGCGTCTTACAGGAGACACTCCTGTTTATACATCCCAGTATGGCACTTGCCTTTTTTTGCAATACTGTGGCACCGTTGGCTCCTGTTCAGCTTGTTACCCACTAAAACTTCCTGGAACCTTTTCAGTAGACCTGTTAACCACTCATTTCTCAGCGTGCACTTGTGTGGTTGATCGGTATTACTCGTGGGGTAGCTGGGTACTGACTTAGAACGTTTCACCAATTTGCCAGCATTTTTCTATCATTAATGAAGTACTAACGACACATTGTTTGACACATGGTCTTCATAAGAAACATGAAAGCAGCTGCTCTTACTATGGAAAGGTTTTAAAGTCTTCTGCAATTCGTTTAAAAAAGAAAAAAAGAACAAAACCATAATAAAATCTACTTTTCGTAATGCAACGTTAGATAATTGATGAAGTTGATTTCTTCCTGCAGAAACAGTTTTATGCTAGTAAAATTGTATCATGGAACTCTGCATTGTGCAAAACGAAAGCATCTCTTACCATACGTGTGTTATTTTAGACTCTAACCCAATAGCTGGCAAAAAAATACGAAATACATTTATGCGATAAACATTGGCAAGAAAACTAAACTGTAAACAGGACAGCAAATACACGTGTTCTGTAGAATCAGAGAGGAGTGATTTTTTGCTGAAGCTTTTTACTCCACATCTCTCAAGTTCAGTGGAAAGAAGAAGGAGAAGAGGGAAAGATGAATACATGGGGGAGGAATGAGTCCTCTGATCACATCTTGGTCATCTTTGAGATCATTTGTGCCTCCTTGAGCAGAGGCAGGCAGGGGTGCCCAGCCCAGCCACTTAGCCAGGGATCCATGCACTGGGAATCCCCAGATCACGCAAGGCACCTCAGCTATGCTCATTTTGGGACCGTGCCTTAGAAAGCAGCACGGCAGCGTGCTTTTCTATGTGGGTCTTCACCACGCAAAGTACATTGTGAGGGTAGCTGACAGTAATGCCTGACCCACAGAACCTGCAGGAGACAGAGCTGCTGCAAGTGGGTCTTTATACAGGCAGCTCTGAAACGCGACAATTTGGAGGCTGGCTTAGCACAGGGGTTGCTGGTGCCTCACTACACCTACCCCTGCGTTGACATCAGAGAATCTCAGAGCTATTTCCATTACAGAACGTATTCTGGTTTTTTAACGCAGAACTGCCTTGCTTTATGCAGTCATTAATTAACCCCATGAAAGGATTTGCTATGTAAATATGTAACAGTCCAAGGGAATTTAATGCATTAATTATGACAAAGCTTGCTGAAGAACAGGACTCTCTGTAGCTACTGCATTTCAGAACACAACTGTCCTTTGCATTCTGAATTTCTTCCCCTGTAAAAAGACGCATAGTTATGCAAAGGTCTTGTTATCTGGGTGTACTCATCTCACTGAAATTACTCCATTGCCTTGACTTCTTTTTGCTACAGTAACTTGCTTGCTTTAAGCCTGTTTCTGTTACCATTTATTCCAATAGAATTCAGCCAGCTTCACTGAACCTGGTGTAAACCAGCACTGTAAGGCCCATTCAATGAGAAAACTGTCTTGGTTCAGTCAGGCTGCTGGTATCACCATACTAAGAAATGGCCCTGTCAGCATCTGCTTAAAGGCGGCATGTGGTAAGATGGATGGCCAAGGCAGTCCATGATTAATTATGTCAAACAGTCCATGTTCCTCCTTGTCATCATTGCATTTTGACTGTCTGGGCTGGAAAGTGTAACATTTCTACTCAATTCATTCTACAGGCCTATGAAAACTTTGTGAAAAAGCATGGAAAAGAAAAACTTCTTCCTGGTCTTGAAATGAACCATAAGCAGCTGTTTTTCCTGAACTTTGCACAGGTATTCTATACATCTTGACTGAAGGCTTTGAAAATCACTTGAAGTTACAGTTTCACAGTAAGTGAGAATGAGTAGGCTGACTTTCACAGTTTTACTGAGCTGGCAGAGTTGCTAAGCTGAGCAGTGTTCACTACAAAGCAGTGAAAATAAGATCTTGTTAGGTAATTTTTATCTTCCCTAAATAAATTAATTCAGCCACAAGTAAGTCTGGTAGACAGTTTCTTGTGCCCAAATGCCTTTGAGGACAACAGTATGGGGTTTTTTTAAACAAAACATACATGTTTTTCCTGTGTTCTAATGTGAAATTTATTCTCACAACATGAAGTATTTCATAGTGAAATGACAGCAAGTCTCTTCCTGGACAATCTCCTTGCTAACAAATGCTTCTCTTTGTTATGCGTACAGGTATGGTGTGGAACATACAGACCAGAATATGCTGTAAACTCCATCAAAACTGACGTGCACAGCCCAGGCAAATTCAGGTCAGCATGTATAGTAATCTTCTGTGCAATTCCTACAGCTTTTAAAGAACTCTACACAAAAGGCTAGGCAGATTTAGGCGTATACACGTATATAGGCATAACAACTGAAGATGGTTGAGAGAGAGCAAGACAGTGTCCCTCTAGACCTCCCAGCCCTAGCATAGCTCTGTGCCGACAGAACCAGGCACAGTCCTTCCCAGGAAGCTCCACAGGCAGAAGGCAGCTGTGAGGCCATTGTCCTCACCCTTGAGGTGATAGACATACAATTCTGTCAGCACTGTTGAGAAGCTTTGAATAGTTGGATAAACACCATTACCTGCCTGTTACCAAACATGGATGATTGTTACAGCAGAGTCCCAGTGACTGTGTCCAGAATCCAGTGCTCTTCCAGAAGCCCCGTAGATCCCACAATAGGTCCTGATATGGTTCTCATAAAGACCAAAGGCTATGGATGGACTTCACCTCTGCTGAAGTCACCGGTAAAACCTCCAGTTAACCGGTGGAGTATAAACATTTTACTCTTCCAAGCATGGAGAAGAATTAATCTCCTGTTGAACAGTAATACTGACGTGAGAGAGAAATTCCCTTCTGTCGGTAGCCTTTGCTGTCATTAGAATGAGGAACTCCTTTGCCATCTGGAGCTAAAGGCGTTTTAGCTGTAACGCAAATTTGTATTTTCTGCCTTGTGTACTCAGTCAGCCTTCCCAAGAATAGGTGGGCTTGAATTCAGTAGTCATGCAGGAAACTCAGCTGTTCAGGGTGGAGGTCTTTGGGCCAGACTAGGATCTTTTCTTTTGAATGTAAGTCAGAGCAACATAGTCATCAGTAGTGTAACAGTGGTTTTGCTCTAATAAATGTTTGGTCAAATGCCATGAGATCAAGTAGTAATGTAGACACCACATCTCTGTTAGCTTTGAAGGGCTGTGCCATCTCTAGAATTCACGTACACAATAGCTGATTTCTCTCCTGATACAATTCAGTACATCAATTCCAGTATCTATCTTTCAATGGCTTTTCACCAAAGAATTATTTTGTCTATCCCACATATTCAAATATTTAGTGAAAGCAGTGACTGTTCCTTCAATTGCTACTTGACTGGCATTTCACTGTGGGTGGTTTTTGTACTATCTGCAGATCTCTCCCAGAGGCAGTTTATGCATCAAGTCCTCTAATCAGCCGAATTTGGTCATAATGCTAATGAGGCTCTGCAGCAGTTCTTCAGAGTGCTCCTCTCTGCTTACCTAATTTGTATGAGTCATGAGTTCTTTGAAGTTCACTACTTCAGCATCTTTGTGTAATTGCATTTGTGTATATCTTGAATATACTACAGCATGTATGGTTCTGGTTTTATATCAGTATGAAGGGCTATAGAAACTTTATATGGAATTACACAAGTATGAGAAAACATACTAACATTTTTAGAATGTGAAGTAATTTTCAGGATGAGGCACCCCTAGGAGCTGTAAAATAGAAAGCATTTCAGTACACGAGACATACCCGCAAAATTACTGCCTAATGACATAGTGTTAAAATGCCACAATGGCTCCCAATGTGCCCTTTTTTTTTATTATTTGAGGGCACGAGGTAGGAGTTTCTGTTGGTTGGTTGAAGACCTGCTCCTCTGACTGCAGGCTATTTCTCCTTACAGGTAGGACAGGCAGCTCTGCACAAAAATTGTTAATTGCATAGTACAATTCTAGTTTATTGGCTAACAGCTCTGAGCACTGGATGGGTAGAGTCTTTTGTCCAGTAGAAAAATCAGAAGTTAGCAGATAGATGCCTTAGATGAGGGGATCATCAAAGGCAGGCGAAAGAGAATCTGCATCCAAGTGTTAACATGCAAAATTAAAGCAAGTACAGTAACAAGTACAAGTCAAGCCCTGCTTACGTACCGAATCCCTGTAGTTCTGGGGACCTTAGTAAATGAAGCAGGATTCTTATCCCACTGCTGTTTTATCTGTTAATAACAAATGTCAGTAAGTTTTATTACACCCAAAATACTTTTTGCTCTGTTTCTGGCAAAATCCCATTTTAGCAGTTTTAGTCCTTAGGAGCAATGAAGCGCTGCTAGGTCACTGCCAGTGCATGACTTCTGTAATCGTTTGTGCTGGCTCCTGAGGCCAGTCAGCTAATAGTCTCATGTTCAATCCTATGGAGACAGTCAAAGTGTTACAGATGTCAGCTGCTGAACTTCACCTCAACTTCTGTGGACACTTCCCGGTCCTGTTCAATCTAATGATTAAGATTATTCACAGAATAATCACAAATTACTCAAAGAAGCAGTTCTTGAAGTAACTCCTGGTCCACAATCAACGTGCACCAGTATCTTTGACAGTGGAAGCTCTTTTCCTGCGTAGGTGTGTGCATGCTAGATTTCCATTCCTGAAGGAATGAGCAACTCCAAGCAGATACATTCACATATGTTCACAATTACACATGCAAACACTGCTTTAGCTGGAATGTCCTCATATTCACTTGAAAGCTGTTCTTTGTAAGAGTCTTTTTTCCAGGAAACTCATTCACTGGAACATTTGTGGAGAATGCCCAGAGCAGCAGTATGATCCTAGTTAAAACTTGATTGGTGTAAAAATGTAAATGAACATTCAGTGAAAAGTTACACCGCAGTCCTCTACCTCTGGGTCTTGTTTTCCCTTTACTGAGAAACTTGTCAACAAAACAGAGCTGAAAAAATTCTCAGCGAAAACAAATGACAAGCATTTAAACCTGTTCCTGGTGAAATAAATGGAAGTTTTGTGAAAGCCAGTAATGAAGAAGGGACAGGTCCTCTGTTTTGGGGAGCTGCAGGAGGGACCATACAAACTGCAAAGAGAAAATACAGTCACTCCTTCAGGTGAAACGGAAGCGGTAGTCAGAGTTCAGAAACAGGGGTGTTTCCCACAGTATTTCGAGGTGACACAAAAAAGAAGTTATAAAATGTGGGTCTTCTTGTTTGTTTTAAACAAAGACAAGCAACTTAAACTTAACACGATGTTGTTTTGTTTTAAAGGGTCATAGGATCATTGCAAAACTCTCCAGAGTTTTCTGAAGCCTTTTCATGCTCCAAGTCCAACTACATGGATCCTGCTAAAAAGTGCCGAGTTTGGTGATGGAACTGTAAACCTTGCGTCTTGAGGAGCTTTCCAGAAAAAAAGAAATTTTGAACTAATGTTGAAAAGGGGAGGAGGGAAGAAAACCGAGGCAAATACGCTAGCATAGTCACTGTATTTCTTAGTAAACAGGCAAAAATAAAAAAATGACACATCAAAACATCAAATGAAGGACTTAATGCTGATGCAGGAATTAGCTGCTGTAGCTGATCGGCTGCTTTTCCTATCAGTGAACCCTGCAGAATCTAAATCACATGACAGCACATGATAACATTTCATTTGTAGTTAATCCTGTTCCCCACCAGCCAGTGGCTTTTTGGTCGGTTTTTTTAAAATGTCAAAGTATAACACATTGTCTCCCACTGGCGGGTGAATGCATCTTTCCAATCAAGCCAAGGAAGGAAATACTAAGTAACAGAGTTTTAGACATCATAACATGATAATAAGACAACAGTTTACATCCTAAGTGTCAGACTTTGTACCCTCTGCTGTTACGATAAATCTGTTCTACCAAATGTTTTCATTTTTACTTGAAACCATTTATACAAGAGGAGTCCAAAGACCTGCTGTAATTAGGTAACTTCCTACTAATTATTCCAGTGTGTATTATCTGAAGTCACCATTTACAACAGTTTATTTACTGCTTTCCAGCCAAACTGAAATTGTAGGTAATTTATTAATTTTGAACATACAATCTGTACGATTGTGATCAAAGACCCTTTCACAGTTTTCTAAGCTTTTTCTTGCTTTCTCTAAAGTTGGTCTTTTTTAAAGTTTCTAGTAATGTATAAATCATAGTTTTTGTATTTAAATCTGAGCTACACTTTTGACTTGAAGTATTGTAATATATTTTATCAGTGGCCACATAGAACTGGGAAATTTGAGTAAAGCATGGTATTAGGCAATAAGACAAAGTCTGCAAAACAGAGCTCTCCAGCAGAGTATACCAATATTCATGTTTTCAGGCTGACTTTCTTAGTGGTTAGGGTCTGATCCTGCACATAATTTGTACATGTTGTGATCAACATCAGTCCTCACAGCAGTGAGCTGTGCAGCTGATCGCAAGAATGGAGCTTTAAGAAAGAAGGTATAAGGCTTTAAATCTGCACTGATATGTATTAAACATCCTCATGCAGATTGCAAAGGAACTTACTGCTTTGTATATCAAAGCAAACAGATTTCCAAAAATAAGTACTAGATACCTCAGATGACTGCTACAATAGGTATATTTAAAAACCTATGTTCCTTTTAGCTTTCTGAGTTTGTCATCTGATAAAAACATTTTGATAATAAACTGAAGTTACCAGCCAAATGCAACGTGTGTTCTTTATATGAAATACAAAAGTACAAAAAAAATAGTCTCTGCAAATAAATTTCTGTACTCGCCCCGAGCACCACACTTCAACATCTATAACAACTGACAAAAGGAGAATTTGAATAACTTTGTTCTAGTTTAAAAGCAGATGTCAGTAGGTTATTTTGTACCCAAGGAAATCACACTAAAATTGCCTTCCGAGACTTTTCCCAAACAGTATGATAAAGAGAGCAGAAAATAGAATGCTTTACACGAGCTCCCAGCTGGAAGAGCCATGCTCAGTGCAGGAATAGCGAAGGCATCGTGTAGCAGCCGGTACAGCTCTGCGGCTGCTGGAGCCATGGTGGCTGAGCCTGCGGTTTCCAGGCAGCAACGGCAGGGTCTTGCTCGTGATGCACCAGACAGATCAAGTGGGTGGCGGCAGCCACAAAGCAAGTTCCCAGAGACCCTTCTGAAGGCACCGAGAGGACCTGCAGAGACCGTGCACCCCACACTGTTCTGCGCCTGGTCACTGCTGCCGCAAAGTCACACCTGACTGCGACAGGGAAGCACAGAGTGACAAGCAGTGGAAGTTACAGAAAAGCAATACAAAAAACTGAAAAGTTGTGTTAACAAGTTTTTTACTTCTCTGCTGGGCCCCTTTCTTCACTCCTCTCCATGTATTTGTCATAGAACTTTCTATACTCTTCATCATTAACCTGATACATCCAAATGGAACTCACTCCTTCACACACACCCACAGAACTATGAAACGGGCAGTGCTGTTATCCTCAGCTAGAGAGGGAACACTCATCAAGGATAGAAAAGACATTCAGAGGGTACCTAAATAAATCAGTGGATCACTAAATACAGAATAAATACTATTAAATGTAACAATCAATAAATACAGGATCGCTAACAGTGAATAGAATAGCAAATACATCCCTTATGAAGACATAAGTCAACACAGGTCAATCAGTTCTACTGTCTGTTCAAGAGAGCATCGGCAAGCTTTCCTGATATACCTCATGTCCTTTGCCTGCTAGACAGACAAAACTAGAAGAGCATATTTATTGCTGGAGATATGGATTCCTCCCTTAGTTTTCAACAGCAGGCATACTACACAGTGAAGGGTTTTTCACTTCTGAGCACCTATAACACATTAGTAGTTGCACCTTGTCTCATGCTAGCTCCTGATGGAGCAGAGAACGTGAATTCATGTACTACCAAGGATATGGTCATTTCTTTCACCAACACAGTAAGAAATAAAGCTTCCCTTGTGGAAAGTATCCAGCAATGCTCTAGCCAGAGCAGCAACCGCTTCTCTTTAAGGAAACAAAACATAGACACGTGTGACAGCTGGCTTTAGACATGTCACCGAAGCCAGCTTTTACATTCATGAATTATAAGAGTTTCTTCCCAAAACCCCCATTTCATCACTGCTTCTCCCGCCCATCTATTATAAAATACAGCAAATCCAGCTGTAAGAATGAGCTAGAGTTTGGAAAGAAGTGTGTGAAATATAAATCAAACATAATGCATGTGACCAGAAGAAAGGCAGTTTCACTAGTAATTGCTGACTGCAGAAAGGGCCAAAAATATCCTCATTGCATGAAATCAACTGAATGAAGATCTAGAAAACAACCTACCAGTACTCCTTGATTTGACAGAAGCGAGTAAGAAAGGTTTGAAGAAAAAGGACCTGGTCAATGTAGGAATGTAAATAGTCAAACTATTTGTAAAAGTCCTGTTTACCTATGCCCATGCATCTGTATCGCTTCCAAACCCACCCCCTCACAGACACCCCCCCTTCTTTCCTTCCTTCCCACAGCTACACTAGGCTGTTAGGCTACACTAACCATGGGCTCAAGCCTGGAGGTGCAGATGAGGCTGCTCATTCCTTAGTTCCCCTTCGGAGTAGGTGGGACAATAAATGGAAGGTTGGCTTTACTCCTGGCCTAAGCAGCTGAATCAGAACTGTGTGAGTAGCTGTTACTACTGAAATACTCCCTTTTAGGAAATGAGTACACGCCAGAACCAAGAGAAAACAAATCAGGTACAGTACACATCTGAATCTCAGAGTCTCCTGATACCAATCCTGGGGTCACACATGTCATACATCACCTCTCATCAGTGTACTCTTCTCCAGAAGTCACCTGGCACATCAGCTAAGTGCAGGGAAATCTTGTATTAGCATTGAACAGAAAACTAAAGTGTAAAATATGCCTCTTAGAAACCAAACCTTAACCAGTGGCAATTATAATTTCCTCACTCATGCAAAAGTGAAATTTAGTTCTTCATAAAAGAAACAGCACTAATCATTTAGATGTGAGATACCTGACATTAAACAAGCAGTGACAATCAGGATATACCTTTCATCACAGCTTGCAAACTAATTAGTGCCAGCAAGGATTTTCCTTCTCAGACCGTTAATATGTTAGAGGAGTATTTATAGAAATACCATGGACAGCATTTACCAAAGGCCTCAAAACCAACAAACAAGGTGGGAGGGCATGGCACTCAATGCAGCATTCATGTTTCACTGCTTCATTTCCACATCTAAAGACTTAACAGATTTCACAGTAGGAGTTTAAGTGGTGTGCAAATGCACTGGTTCCTTCTAGCATTCCCATGAGGCACCTAACTGATCAGTAAGTTACCAGATTTACTGCCAAAAGTTATAAAAACAGTAAATGTGGTGTCACTGACAAAAACACCATGTTCCTAAAGTGTTGGCATCTTCTGTAAATTTTACGTGCCTTGACTACGTTGCCTAAGAAAACATGTTGCTGTTGTACTGAAGAGATACTTTGAAAAAGCTGGCGTGAACACCACCGATATGAAGAATTGGTGACAATACGTAGAAAAAACCCCACAACTAGTGCCCTATGAAGTGTGCATCAGTATGTGTTTGTTAATGTTCAAAACCAGAGAGTCAAATAAAGCAAAAAAGATTTAAAAAAAAAAAAAATCAGTATTACCTCAATGGCAGGAAGGAATTTCTGGAAGAGGAGAGTATTCCATACCTAGAAGAAAGAAAAATATGTTAATACCTGACAAGTAATTAACTTATCTTGATTTTGGATGAATATGGGATACCTCCTCCTTGTTAGATTCCTCTCATTCCCTTGCTCTTGATAGTTTTATTCTTGGGGTTTTGTTGTTTGGTTCCCCCCCCCCCCCCCCAGCTACTTAAGTCACCTTCCTTCTGTATTCTCTTAGCTAAATCAATTCCTTGCAAATAACCACACAATCATATAGTCCGTCTGCAGTGGTTTTCCTCATTTCCTGCCCATTTTAGTTCCAACTTCTCCCTCCGCTGTATTTTCCTTTAAATACATTCACACAATTTTTGGCACACTCTTCTTTGGTACAAAAAGCAGTTCTGGAGCCTGCTGCTGTGTAGGTCTACTCTTAAATCTAATGTCTTATGAGTTCTAATAACTCTAATAACTCATAAGCTGGTCGGTCTCAGGGCTGGGTCGGTCACCTGAGGAGTGTTCCAGGCGCTTGCCCGAAAACTTGGTCAGACTGGCGCTGTCAAATCCTGCCTGCTCTTCTAAAAGCTCTGACCTTCTGTGGAGAGCATCAGAACGTGAAGGAAAAAGCTGGCAGGAACATGATCTCTTTCTCGCGATACATCTCACATTTTTTCATTTCAGCTGAAATGTCAGCTCAGCTTTTTGCATTATCACAGTACCCTTGTTAACATCAATGAAATGTACAAAAACCCCAAAAACATTTACAGGTATGAAGAAAATATTATTTAATAACTTTCTTTGATCTACTTCAGTGCAAGAAAGGACAGACTTAAACTCAAAAATAAGTTTAATAAGCAGTGAGACTGAGATCCAGCAGGATCCAATGGGCAATCAGCTCCGTTTGTTTGTACTTCTGGGGGAAAAACCCCCACTCAATTTTACCTAAAAAAAAAATAAAATTATAAACAACTTACAGTATCACTGACAGCTTCCATAAAATCTATGAGTCAGTCTCTGTATCTCTACAGATTTCTTTTGATTGTTTCAGTTCACTTGACTTTCCATAGCAGCAGGCTGACAAAACTTTAGTGACTATATAAAACAAACATAAATACTGACATTGATCACTTAACTGATGATGCATTAACAGGATGGCTACCAAACACACACAATACACAACCATCACTAAATAATTCATGCGTGCGGCTGCACAGACAGGTCTGCTCCCAGAGGAAAACCACAACACAGCAAGAAACAAGATACGGCAGGTACTGTGTCCAGAGGAGCCATAATGGATTCACACATCTTCTATAACATTGTTAGAAGAGCTTTTTACGCCAATGGCTAATGACTAATAATTGCCACAGTAAGGATTTTTCCCAACATTGTACTTAATCACAAAAATAACATCAGCAGACTCCAAAGGAAAACTGAAGTCCCGCAGGCTGTGTTGGAACTGACGGCGGAGATACTCCGGCACTCAGTCCTGTCCCTTGACCGTTCGAGCAGGCTGCGTGCTTCCTTCCCTGCCTGCGCCCCGAGGTTTCTGCCCAGGCAGAACAAGGTATCAAGGCAGCAACGTGCAGCAGGAGCCCATCCCTGGTTCCTTAGTTCCTCTCCTCAAAGAGCATTACTGGTTAACCCTGGTCCGTACAGCATTTTGTTCCCTCCAGACTCTAGCACCACCACATCCTGAACTAGTTCACAGTTTAAGCGAGGACACGTTCTGATTGAAAGGCTACCATACCCTCGTTTCAATTCTCCCAGGGATGGAGTGTCTCAATGTTAGTCCTTTACCTTAAAAATCACCCTGCACTCATGGTGAACTCAGATGAAAGCAAGATAACAAAAAACACCACAGGACATAGGATGAAAGGTTTATCAGACACTGATGTCCAGAAATGAAACTAAGGCTAGACTGGCATGGAACTGAGATTAACTTTTTTCCCCGCTGCATAGTTCAGCTGCCCACCCAGAATGTGCTTCAGCCTTCCCAGCACAACATAATCTGCACTGCCGGACTGCCTCCCAGGAAAAGCCTAGCACTGGGGAGAAATTTCTCTGGGATTTATTCAGTCCAAGTTCCTTGCTCTTCCTTCCCCCTTCTCCAGGACTTTTTAGTTCAACACGGGGAAAGTTTCAATGTTACCGTAATGCATCACGGTGTTTGTTAATTTTCCTTTGGATATGCCCTGGTGTTTTTCTCACTTGACCAGCTGCTGACAAAGACTGCTAAGTAAAGAATTCGTTTTCTTAGCTAAACCACCAAGGAATTCTTACTCCACAAGGAGGCAAAAATCTTTCCAGCTGCTTTTCTCTCCACGTGAGGCCCCTCCATACACTGACTGTTATTTACATCCACACAGGACCTGACAACTGGGTTTCACAGACATGCACGCAAGCTCAGCGCACGTATGTGGCTGATATTGCTCGTGTTTCACTAAAATCTGTGGGTCATTATATTACTCTGTCACACTTACAGATCTTACTGATTTTGTAAGAAAGGCAATGAAGACGACTGCTACAGGAGCACGGCCCCTTTACAGCCTCTACAGTACTAACGCAGAACAGAAAAATAATTTTAAAAAGAGATTTTTAAAATAGATTCTGAAGCTGTAATATTCATAGAAGGAGATTAAATTAATTCTCTCAGAAGTTGTCTGAGAATTAAATCCCTCCCACTAACCTTAAAAAGAAGTCCAACAATTATTTTATCAGGAGGCACTGGAATAAATTCTCCTCCAGAAGAATCAAAGCTGCAGATACTGAGTCAGTCACGCTGAGTGAGCACAGCAGAACGCAGAATTACTTTATGTAACACAACTAACTTTACACTACTGGGGCAACGTTCCACAGAACGGAAAGCAGTCAGTTCAGAAAACAAATGTAAGCAGCAACAATGATCATTAAAAAAATATACTGAGTTCTGACAGCAGGCAGATTTTTCCAAAATTACTTGGATTCCACACGTCTCGATGTCTCCTTTGGTCTGTGTTAACTCAAGCCATTCTCATCACATCACACATCGAGATACCAGAACCAAATATGGGAGGAAGTGATGGTGGTGGCTTAAGACAGAAAAACATTTCCTCATAAAAATCAGTGTTTAATAGATGCGAGTCCTAATGAGCTCAGACCAGCCTCTCAGACTCAGAAGGCTGGATCCGTGCCCTGGAGTCCTACTCACCTCCTCTTTTATGAAATTACATTTATTCCCTCATGCAGGCTCAGCTGGCTGTTGTGTTGCCTGGGACCTGCTGCGTAGTGAGAAATGTTTAGTACACACCGCAGCAAACATGATTGTCTCTGGTAAGGAAACTGCTGCCTGTCTCCAGGAATGTGTGCACTGGCTTCCAAACAATATACCCCCTTAGGCCTTTACAGGTACTGTTCAAAATCTCACAAACCTAGCAGAACCTATCAATCATGTATTTGGGACAAAATTTCTCGTGCTGACACTACTCAGACTTCCTGTTCACAGCTTCTGTTTTACACTGATCTCCTGGCGACACCACCACCATCCAGTATGTTCTCCACTGTCCACACAGACCCTCACAGAGCAATTAGATATTACACTAATGGGAACAACAGAAAACAAGAAAATAGTTTGGAATAATTCTTCGTGAGATTACATGTTTAAGGCTACTAAATTTTATTTTACGTCATTTTATTGTTCTAAGGCTTCCTTCCCTTATATAGAGATTTTATTGATGTTTTAAAATTTTCTGAGAACTTTGATCTATTTGCACTTGATTGCTATCAAATCCCGTATCTATTTCAAGTCCTGTATCTCAACCATGATGTATTCCAGCAGAATACTAAAGGAGAGTAAACTTGCTATTGTTCTCCTCACTACAATAGCAGTACTGTTTCAGTTAGAGCCTTAAACATAAGGACTGACATCAGCAACTTGATTTAGCATTTTATGAGAAGCTAACATAGGAGCAGAAGATAGTTGTCCTGCTGGTGCTGAGACCTCCTACACTAGGCTGGACCTTCTTACGGACTGGGCTTCATGCCACGTGAATTACATGCCTGCAGTCCAGCTACAAGGGGATGAAGTGAGGCAAAGTCATTAATCACCACAATGAGATATGGTTACCTAGACAAAATGGACGGCAGAAAGCATAACTCAACTGCTGTTACGGAAGAGCCTGTGTCGGTGAGAAAGGCGGCAGTAACTCCCAAGCTTTCCCTAAATAAATCTGTTGTCCGGTACATCTTCAACCAGATGCAACTACAGAGGGTTACAGACTCACCAGAATGTTTTCACCTGATTACAGGAAACACTCCCTACTTTGAGGACAGCTTTCAGAACTGGACTCAGGAAGCCTGGCTGTCTTTGTCAGCCTTACATTCCTAATTCTAGTTAACTTGTTCTCCAGGAGGGGATCTCATCCGAGTACTGAGCTTCTCTGGTGACCTTTTCCCTTCATTACCACCCAGAATAAGATACCTACACAGAGCAGTAGCTACCATTTGACTATTAAAGCAATAAGCTATTAAATCAGTTTTAAATAGTTCAGCTTGAGGCACATAATATTGGCAGAGTAACTCTTCATCCTTTTAAGACTATCTCCAATGAACCATAGCTATCCTGATATACAAGGGGTTACAATCATTAATTAAATCATACAACTCGGTAAGTACCAACAGAAAAGGCTATCACAGGTGTGAACCCTATCTGCCCTTTAGCCTGCCATTACACCTCAACTCCTAAGTCACCCGCACTGAAATGGTTGCTGACCACATTTCTTTGCACACCACCAGGCATAAGGGGCCACGAGCTGGAGGGCCTTGTACCACTGCTGCTGTGAAAACATTAAATACTGATGTATTTTAATCAACTTGCTTTGACTGCAAACAGGTACGAGCTGACCTCTCTGCAAATGACTGAGGAGCCGCAGCCCTCTTTCTAGGCAAAGGGAACCAGGAGACCGCTGTTAAGTCTGACCCACTGACGCCTACCGGCACTACAAAGGACCCAGTTTGGGATACGCACACGCAGGTCGGCCCCTCCGACAGAGGAGGGGTTCATCTCAGCTCCTACAGCTGGTGAAGCACAGTAACACCCTGCAAATCAATTGACCTACCCAGGCCACAGATTCCCCAGGGTTGGTTTCTTAAATGTCAGTAAACAAAAACTGCAACATACAAAATACGATATTGCCACATAACTTGGGGTGTAGGCTCTGGACAGAAACAAGCCTCTCACAAACAGGGAAAAACTAAGAAGTCCTCTATTTTTATGCAGGAACCAATGTTCTCTGCAGCTTTGAACAAGAAAAGTATTTTTAGAAGCAAATATAATTAATCATGTGCTACTAACCCTAGTAAAGGAACATGGCTACAAAGCCTCCGCTGTGTTCCCAGACAGGAGCCAGGAATGGGTCTGCAAACCAAGGCAGGATCTGAGTTAGGCCTGGATTTCCACACACAGGAAGAAACACCTTACAGTTGTACTTGGAAGCATTTTGAGCTTCGTACCCCACAGGACCGATGCACCCCACTCCTGTAACAGGACAGGGGGAAGGACTGAGTCAGCTCTGGCCAGCATTAAAACAAAGCCGGAGACGCTCCTACCTGCAGTGGCCCCATCTCTGCCACAGGTTAAAGGTAAAACAAGGCTTCAGGCAACCTGAGCCAGCACATCATGGCCCTGAGGGGGCCAGAGCTGATGCCTGGGCCAGCCCTTACTGAAACACACCCCTGAGGCGGCTTCCAGGCTAGTCCAAGTGCACCTCTGCCACAGGGCCAGGTGCTGCAGCTACAGCCTAGGAGGGAAGGAGAGCAGGTGGTGATCCCCAACTCAGCCCCACCATGGCACTGACCCCAACTATAGAGCCCTTCCTTCCCCAGCCCACCCTGCTTGCACCTGGGGCCAGAAGACTGCCCCACCCCTCAGTGCCTGCAGCTCCACCCCTCAGTGCCCACAGCTCCGCCCCCTTCCAGAAGGTTCTCCAGGCCCCACCCCTCAGTGCCCACAGCTCCGCCCCCTTCCAGAAGGTTCTCCAGGCCCCACCCCTCAGTGCCCACAGCTCCACCCCCTTCCAGAAGGTTCTCCAGGCCCCACCCCTCAGTGCCCATAGCTCCACCCCCTTCCAGCAGAAGCTGACGCAGTAGCACAGCCTGCTTCCTCTCCTGGCAGAGGGGCTCCTCCCGGCAGGAGGCTGTCTCTCCATGGGGTGGGGGGAATCTCCCTCTCCGTGGGGCAGGGAGGGTCTCCTGGCCCAGCCCAGCAGCACGACCACCATGCTGGGCTGAGCAGGCAGCTGCCTCCCCGTGCAGCAGCACCCAGCGTGAGCACGCTGCGCTGTGCACACCCTCCGGGATTACGGTTGGACAGACCCCAGAAGCGTCCGGCGGGACCCTGGAGCGGGACTGCCGTATCAGCGAGGAGCAGGCAGGACCGACTGTGGGTTGTTCACTTTCCACTCTAACCAAGAGAAGACAAAGAGCGAGGAAGCATCCTCCACTAACACTGCTGGGGAAGGAGGTCCGTCTTTACTA
Source organism: Balearica regulorum gibbericeps (assembly GCF_011004875.1). Taxonomy (NCBI): domain Eukaryota; kingdom Metazoa; phylum Chordata; class Aves; order Gruiformes; family Gruidae; genus Balearica; species Balearica regulorum. The sequence goes on along the minus strand of NC_046192.1, from coordinate 28,035,637 downwards.
ACAGGGCTAGGCCAGGGCCCACAGTTACTGATAGTTACACACAGGTGTGAAAGGCACTGCTGGGCCTGGAGCCAGCTGGGGTAAGAGCGGGAGCTGGTGGGGAGTGGGTGGAAATGGTCTCTGCTGGTGTTAGCCTTCAGGGCAGAAGGGACATTGAGGTGGTTGGCGTGCCTGGAGGTGCAGTCTTTGGTGTAGGTCTGGAGTGGGAAGGTCTCTTTAAGATAAACTCTGGTCTACACACAGGCTTTCTCACAACTGCTCCGCTCTGCACGCAGTGAAGAGGAACACAGTTACACTCTTGTGTATGATAATATCCTTGAATTGGATTGCAAGCATTAAAATCATATAAACAAGAGACTGGAACAGATACCAAGAAGCCACACGCAGCATCCTGGGACGGATGGACAGAGATTCATCCCTAATCAACTTACTCAAGTAGTTGTTCAGTGGGTAACAGGGCAAACTGAGGGGAGGCTGTGGTGCAAACTGTTGGCAACCGTTCTCTGGAGCAATAGAAACCCAAACATTCCCTCTTTGCTTTTGGAAATAAAAAGATGAATAATAAATTAATCTGTAAAAATCATCTTAGAGCACAGAAAACATGATCCTATCTGGAAGGAAACGATAGAAGTGAAAAGGGGGCTTGAAAAAGGTGCCCACCCTCGATGTGTGAGGCCATCTTTGCTCATCAAGAACTGGATCTCGGGTGATGTGATACAGCTCTTCAGACCTCAATGGCATTAGACTGCTAATGAAGCTAGAGTCCTCTCCAGTGTGCTAACAACGCAAACGTTCTACGTACTGGCACTGTGACAGAAAAACTGAAGCTGTAACCATGCATTAATAGCAGTGCGCCTGGATTTTGGTAGAAACCTGAATGGGTAAGTTTTCTTCTAAATTGCTAGCATCTCTGTCTTTCAGAGAAAAACTTAACACCTATACACTCGTTTTATTTTTCAAGAAGAAAACCCCACCTTTTGTTACCCAATACACCCCTGCAAGCGTGGGAAGCTTCAGCAGTGCGTTGTATAGTTTCCTTACGAAAAGGCACCCGAGTGGGTTGTCCTGAAAGTGGTTGCAAAAGGCCGCTTTGCAGAGTGGTCAGTGCGCTTCAAACAGGGTGTGGGATGCATATTTTCTTGGAATAATCCTCTTTTCATTACTCTACAAAACTGGCAGGCACTTCTATTCCTTTGTATATAGCACGTCAGCTTGACAATCTTGAAGCCAACCTAGAAAGTTATTTTGGTTTGCTTGCCAAATCAGATCTTTCTGCTCCCAAAAATCAGGTAAAGCTAGAACATGTTGTAATGTTTATATTTTAGCTCTGTAACATTTTAATTTGAAACATTCGATGCCAAGTGTTGTTAGACACCTGAAAAAGCCACTTGGGTCATCTGGATCTTTGAGAACTGTTTTCATCAGTGCCTGGTAAATAAACTGAAATGTAAAACCACGTACACGTTGGCTGCAAAGTCAGTGTCTGTGCCTCCTTGTCCCGGCAGCGGGCAGGGAGCCGGCCCATCCATGCAGTGCCGTCCGCAGGGCGCGCTGCAGCTGCGCGGGAGCTGCTGTTGGCTCCGTACTGTGCTGCCGGCACAAAGCAAACTAGACACAGCCGAGAAGCTGTGCAGGGTCAGAAACTGCCCGTTTGCTTTGTCCGCTCCAAAAGGAAGAATGAGCTTGTCAGACAAGACATAGACTGGGACTTTGTATAATGGCAATCACTTAATTTCTCAGCACTGGGGTTTCTGGGGGATTTTAAAAAAAAAATAAATTGGAGAATTGAACTCCATGTGCACCTACCTCTGTCTTCAAGGAGCCTCCTGTTGTCTAGGGTTCAGACAGGCAGAGCTAGTGTCAGTCTGGATCATCTCAGTCTTAGGAAATGAGATAATATACCTGCTTGAAGTATATACCTAAACTAGCCTCTTAGCTTACATAGTCTACATGTACGAGTGAGTCAGAATGGATCTGGAAGTGACTAGAAGACAGCGAGTGATGCTAGGGGTCCTCACATGGATGCAGCAGCTGCTGCAGAGATCAGGAGTCTCCAGCTCACGAGAGACTGCTCGGTTTATCCCTCTCTTTCAGGACGTTTGATGAAACAGGATTGCCCCCGTGCCCTCTGTTCATTCACAGGTGGTAAAGCAATTCCCAAAACTGAATGTCATGCTTCAGTGTTTCTGCTAATAGCTGCTGGAGTTGCAAAGGAATTTTCATGGTTGCATTATGGTCAAATATATTTCTCTTATGTTTCCATTCCTAAAGGATAACAGATACTGACCACAGATGGAGACAGGATGTCTGACTGATGTGCCTTCCTCACGTTCTCAAAATTACACAAATTGTGTGAACAGGAGTCAAAAATATAGTTTCTTTCTCTATCTAACCCCATCAAGGGTTATTAAGATTTTTTTTCACATTCCCTTAAACATACATCTTGCTAGGATCTCCAAGACGTGCCTCCCACAATCACTTCTCTAACTGGGGATTGAATTATTAATGATTTAGTCTTCTGAGAACTGAAACTTTTTAGTATAAAAATCTTTGAGTTCCAAAGCTCAAAGCTGTTTGTGAAAATACAATGGCTCAGATTATCTGATTTAAATGACCAGGTCACTGGAGGGTGTCAAGGCACATTATCTAGTGGGTGAATATAATTATCTCCAATTATAATTAAAAAAGGCAAACCCCCTAGAACAAGATAATCAGGAGGGCACACTGAGTCTGAGTCCCAATTCTAGACACGCCATGCTGTACAACAGACCTCCCAACCTTAAATAAGACTGATGTTTTCTTTTTGAAGGATGTACATGTTGCTGTTTCATAACAATGGATTCCAAGAAATTTTCTTCATAATACAGCTAAAAATACTTCCCCAGGCCTCATGAGAAATTAACTCTTGCCTCTTTCTAAAAAGTTTGAAGTTCATTAGCTGGTAGCAGCTATTTAAAAAGTTTGATACTCAGCAATGTGTCACGTAAGTCCAAGTTTCTAAAGAAAGGCATGAGAATACCACACCAAAGCCAATTCAGGTAGATACCAAATTCAGATACGACGGTATCTTCAGGTGACTGCAGGGCAAACCAGTTACTATACTCCGCTTTGGTATGCCATGCAATACCTACCAGCGCCTATCTCACCTCAAGGCCTGTGATCCTCTCAGCTTCTGCCCTTGTTTGATAGGTGACTGAGCTGCGTCGTTAGCTGCACGTGAGCATGCTGGCAGTAGAACATGAAAACTGGGAAATGCAGAGAACGGCCCACCCGCCCCTTGGATCAAACCACAGAAACGGTTCTCTCACGCCTCGTCCTCCTCTTCATGACTCAGGAAACATCTAGGAGGTTTTAAGAACGTATGAAGTTAAAGCATTAAATATGTGACGGAAGGCTCAGCCCTTTCTGCCACGTACGCCATAGTTAGATGGAGATGACTGACGTGCAATGCGTTCATTTGAACGTTAGCCTCCGTGGTCAGTCTCGGTGCTCTGATAGTGCTGCTGCCTTTCTTCACATGGCTTTACCTATGCACTGCATGCATGATCTACAGCTCACCTCCTCTTCTGTTAGACAGACTTTTCCTAACACTGCAACCAGTATTAAAATGTTTTCCTCGTGTGCCACAAAACCTAATGTTGGAAGTAGCACTTGCCTGTGGTTACCATCAGTTGGTTCTGTCTTCTCTGCAAACAGTCCCGCAGAATTTCATGGGAGTACTTACAGTCACATGCATGAGGAGATGTCAAACAGTTGCCCTCAGGCACCAAGGCAGGATCACCTGTGCTGCTGCTGCATGCCCGAGGGCTGTTTGTCCATCTGTTCTTAATGGCCGCCAGTAATCAACAATAATATTGATTATTATGCCAATAATTTCTTCCAGTACTTCTGTGTCTTTACCATAGGGACAGCCTGAATCTCACTTGCTAGTTCTTCATTACTTCTTGCCCTATATATCACCAAGAAGAGATTATTCCCTTCCTCTTTAAAAAAGTCTATTTAAGACTCACATTTTCTTCAGTCTGCTCTTTTCTAGGCTGACCCACTCCATTTTCTCACTGGTTAAACGTAACAAACCTCAGTTCCCTCTTGCTGCTCTCCCAAGTTCCTTCCCACCAGCCCACAACTGGTCCCTGTGGGACAGGGGGATTTCATGCATCTCTCAGGCTATTTTTCTGGTATTCATCCCTTTTCACACCCACGTTACGACACTGCTGACCTGAATTCAGGTTGTGATACGTGGCAATTCCCAGGCTCTTTTCTGAAAATTGCTATCCAGCCAGCAGTTCCCTGTCCTGTATTTGTGCTTTTTAACAGTTCCTGTGAGGTGCAGAAATTGAATTTTCACCTATTACATTGTATTTTTTCCAGACTAGATATTTAGTTTCATTTTGAATTCTACCTTTGTTCTCCTGTCTCCCTGGATTGCACTCTGGGTGGTGCCCGCAGAGGGGGGCTGCCGGCGTGCCAGAAAACAGGGCTGGAATTCCACACAGTCTCGATCCAGTTCAGTGCCGGCCGAGTCCAGTGGTGTTTAATTTGACAAGGTCTGCATTGGTTGCCAATGTAAAAATACAAAATGAGGCCCTGAGCATCATGGAAACAGAAGAGACCAGCAGTTAATTTGGTATTTATCTACATACTATTAAATAAAAACCAAATGTTTTAGGAGTTAGAAAGTCCAAGTCATACAATTTAGGATGCATTGCTTCCAGGTAACTTTCCCTGTCTGCCTTTCATTTTCTAAAGGACATTTTTTTTATTTATGTACTAGTATGCTTGTATGACTGTTAGGCTTTTTTTTTAAAAAAAAAAAAAAGGAAGCTAATGTAGTTTCAGAAAATTTATTTAGACACTAACGCTTCAAATCTTGAGACAGGCAGAGTGTACCACCACAATATTTTAAATTTAATAATTTTTTTTTTTTTTTTACTACAAAACTTAAAAATTGCCTAACTCAAAACTTTCCCAAATACATTGAGATACTTCTTCCCCAGCTCGGCACATCTCACAAACAAGCCTCAGTCACTTTTTTGTCTACCACTGCACCACTAACTCTGAGAATACTGTTTCCAAAATAGCTTAAAATCGAGGTGGCAACAACAAAGCAGGCTGCAGAACAGGCAGGTATCTGATCTAGCACTGGACTCCAAAAACTACTCACTCAATTAAAAACCATTTGAAAACTGGCAAATTGGTTTGGTGATTCTTCCTAATGCTCTAATTAGCATTTCAAACTTTTGTTGTGCATAAAAAGTGTACACCATGTTTACAGTGTTGATATTAAAAATAACTCATTTCATATATATTTTAGTAATTAGAAATTTCAATTTAACTTCCAGATTCTTCTAATCAACATTGTTGTAAATTCTTCTGTCCTGTAAGGCAAAGAAAATTACGTTTAAAAAGGTGGCAGTGAGCCAAAGAAAGCGTGGGTGGTATATGATACTGTACAAGTCACTTACTTCCATCAAGAGAAGACAATGTAAACCATTAGCGCACAACCCACGATCCAGCCAACTCCAAGGAGTATAGGTACAACGAGACGTGAAAGCGGGAGTTGGGCTGAAAAAGAAAAGATGGTCTTTTTCAGAAAGGCCACATCACATTGACGCTGAATTCACTAAATTAAACACATCAAACCCGCGATTATCACAGCGCAGAAAGATACCTGTGAGCTTAGGCCACATTATCTATGATGGCTATTTTTAGCATGGAGTCACCATATCTTGGCAGGCTTCTAATAAGAATACATAGCAAAAGCCCAAAGAGATTTCCATGCTATGGTCTCTGCAATCAGATAGGTACAAGGCTTAGCACTTCCAAAAGCAGCAGGGTACAGGGAAGAGACAGAAGCACAGTTCTGTCCTTGGTCTCCATAGGTCATCAGGAGAACATCTGTACTGGACTTTATTGGCAGCAGCTCTCCTAGCAAACTGAGGATTCAGTTCCTGACATAGAATCCCAGGCTGGTTTGGGTGGGACGGGACCTCACAGCCCGTCCAGTGCCACCCCTGCCATGGGCAGGGACACCCTCCACTAGCCCAGGTTGCCCAAAGCCCCATCCAACCTGGCCTTGAACACTGCCAGGGAGCCAGGGGCAGCCACAGCTTCTCTGGGTGTGTTTGCCAGTGGCTGTGCGTCAGGGATTATGGGTCATCTCTGTGCTTTCTGTGCACAGTGACTGACTTAGCCTTCTCCTATCCTGTCACTACAGCGATACGGGGTAGTTAAGGTTGATGTCATTATCTAGTGCCAGGACGTTCCCCACTTTCAAGTAAGAAAATAACTTAAGAGTTTCCAATGTGAATGTACCACTTGCCTGGTTTGGGGCAGGCACAAACACCTGACATCTTGCCTGTACTGCCCACTAGTACTAGAAGCAGCTAAAAAATTACATGGAGATGTGTAGTTCAATGCAGGCATCGGTTCTACAAGGAGCATGCAGAAAGCAGGACTAGCACTTTATATAAATATATTTCTATGCAGCATCAGAATTTCAAAGACCCTTCTACTAGTTTCCTGCAAATAGCAGAAGCTTGGCAGAAAGCAGCGTATCAACCTTTGAGACATTACTTACCAATTTTACAACATTTTAAAGCATATCTTTCTGCAGTTAAAAGATTTCCAGGTTTTGGAAGGGATTAATAAATAATGTAAAACTATTCACAACACCTTGCACAGTTTAGATCAAGCAGACAGACTTCGGAGAGATGCTTAATAATTTAAGGTTTTCCACATTGCTCTTTTAAAGCTATGCACAACATAAACATGTCTCACCATGATGTTGCACGGTCTATCTACCGAGAGGGAAAGAGAGAACATATAGATAGAAAATCTGCATGTGCTGCTATAAAAATATTGAACAGATAAGCAGCCATACAGCAAAAAGCTAAAATCCTGCTCTGAAACTGGGTGTCCTTTGGCCACAGGAGAGTCCCTTACTGGTTGCATTTAAAGACTGTTTTCCTTTGACACTTTGTAAGGTAAAGCTACTTTGCTGGGAGTCATTTCTCTCTACTTGCCATTCTTTCTAAAGGTCCTATTACAAATAAAGGGCTGGATCCTGCTGAGGAACATGGAAGAGTTTGCTGCGCTGCTGTTGTGTCTGTGAATATGGTGTTTTGTTACACGAGCTCCAGTTTAAATGCAGTACGGTAAGAGAGGCTGGCAAGTCCTGATGGGAATGCTGTGCCCAGCATTTGTCATGAGGCAGCAGCAGCTGGCTCCGAGGGATAGAGTTTCTTGGGAGCCAGTGGGAGTACTTGTGTTTCAGATTTGAAGAACAGAAATGACCATGAGATCATTTGCTCTGATCTCCTGTATGTCACAGGACAGATACCCCAAGAGTTAGAGTAAAGCAACTGCTTGGAAGACCGTATTTTATGCCACAAGCAGGAGAGACTGATGTGTGAGATATGCACATGGGCTTGACCAGTGAGAGACACAAGCAGGTAACCCCTTCGCAAGGCCTCAGAAGGTGGTGACAGGCTCCAAGGTCCCAATATTTGGTCCAAGGGAAAATTATCCTGAGTCTAAATCTGAGAATCAGCATTGCCCTCGCCACAGAGCACGGCTGTGCCACCAACAGCCAGAAAGGGAGCATCTGCGTCGCCCGCGTTCCAGCCTGAGGTGGAGGTGGGGTGTGCAGGGACTACCAGTGAGGAACAGAATACTTCTACGCAACCGTGGTTTGAAAAGAAAGAAATCTTTGCTGACACCTGCAGGTAACGAGCTAAAATCCTAAAACAAGAGGTTTCATTATAATCACTGTTTAGATGAATGCACATAAAACCAGAATATCGAGGGAAACGTGGGTTGTTGAGGAGCAGTCACAAGTCTTCCTTTCAAACAGACCAAGGAAACAAACCCTGGCTTCTGGGGTTCGAGCCAGAGCCTGCTGAAATAAAAAAGCCAATTCTGGATGGCAGCGAGAATTAATACAGAAATCTTACTGTAATCTATGTACGTAAGCTGATGGTCTATCTACAAATTACTTTCTTTTTCCCCCATTATAGTAATTTTTCTCTACTTCAAACATGAATTTATCTCAAAATAAACAGAGAGTGGCTGGTCAGAGCAGCAAATACACAGCACTTTTGCTGTGCTGCAGCAGGGTTCCTCTGCATATGATAAATAGACTCTGAGCTTTGTGCTTCTGCAGGTGGGAAGCCCTGGGAATTGCCCTCCACGGGATACCACAGTGAATCCAAGGATCCGTCAACTACAGGATACAGCAGCACAGGTTTCCAAGCTAAATGCAGCTTAAATATACTGATAAACTTCATCTGATCGCTATCTTCTTTTTTTCTGGGGTTTCTCTTTTATCCAGAACTCGAAGTTGGCTGGGTTTTGCTGTCTGTAGTTGGTCAAAACTCCTATCAGCTACCATAAGCAAAATGATGCCTGTGGTCTCATTGAGCTGCCTTCACCCCTGCAATGTCCGGGCCCGACCATGCTGACGAGGGCACCCCAAGATACCAGGTGGGAAAATTCCCACTTACTTTAAACAGGCAGAGGCTTGGCAGGTAAAGAAGGGAATGGTTCCCTGCCCGAGCCTGGCAAGCTCGAACTCGCAGTCTTATGTTCCCTATTCCAAAATGCCTCAGAATTTCACGGAAGTTTTCTTTGTATTTTCTCTCACACACACAACCGAACCACTAACCCATCGCAGGAATGGCTGTGTGACCACACACCGGTCAGCAGGGAGGGAGCGTGTGGGCATGCCCGGCAGACCACATCTCCTGAGCGTCTCCCAGCCCCAACAGACAAGTTTTTCTGTATTCCTTATGTGCTGCCAGTACTGTGGTACTCCAAAATCTAATTTAACCACAGAACTGATGCAGGCAGGCTTTTGCGTTGATGGCATTTGGCAGCTTCGTATTTGAAAATCATGCGAACCCTGCAGTTACTCATTTCAGCGAGGTTGCCCAACCATTTCTAATCTGGGGTAGGGCAGAGGCAGCCAGCCCAGCCGCCCCGGCATTGCGACTCCCGCTGCTGCCCAGGGGCTGGCGCCAGCCTGCTCCGTCCGAGTGATTAGGGCCACATTGCTTTTTGCTTTTTTTTTTTTTTTTTTTACATTTAAACACAAATAACTATAACCATATTTTGCACTGGTAGGATACATAAGTACTAATTCCTGGTGGAATACCAGTATCAGTATAATTTCTGTGGATATCAGTGAAAACTATAATTAAGAAACAGCATTCAGTATCCTGTTGTATCTGAGCTCAGTAGAATTCCACTATCCTTAGATACCAGTGGTAATGGTGTGAAAAAAAGGAGATAAAAGTCTTAAAAAACTTCTAATATAGCTATGAGGATGTATAAAAAAGTTGCTTTTACAAGAAAAAGTACTACATGAGTAAATCTGTACATAGCTAACACTATATTTAAACTTACAGTCATTTCACCATCCAAACCTCTTACAGTGAAGTAAATGGAAAATGATAATGAACATAAAATGCATTTTTATAAAATGCCTTTTCTCCTTGGACAAAGCGAAAACGTGCTTATAATGAAATGGTCGTTATTAAAATTTCATTTTGCTCTGCTAATTGGGCTTTGTGGGGTTAAAAATCTAAGTTCACCTAGCATTACACTCAGATTTCAGCTACACAGAGAGTATATTTAAAACACTGTCAAACATAACTCATTTTACACAGTTCCATCTAATTATGTTAGTCAACTTAAAATCTCAAATACGGAAAACCTAAAGAAAACAGAACTGGCAGGATTCAGAAACATGGGAGGAACCCACAGTACTTTAAACTCATTGCTGTCAATAGAATTAGCTTTTAAACTAATTACACTTTCTTACTGAAAAGTAAAATATATAGTGTATCATACAAGAATACAAACAGCCGAGTATTTTCATGTTACATTGCTCAGATTTATGAATTTTAAGAATACATGGTTACAGTCACATTTAACTGTGCATCTTACCTGGTTCTGCCATTCCCCCTCTGCTGGTTTTATTGGCGAGTTTTAAGGTTTGCCTCTGCAGTTGTTCTTGTGAGCCTTGGGATGCTTTAAATAGAGCAATATTTGGAATGTGCTGCAGCTGCCTTGCTCACTGATGCCAGTTTTTGGCTATATGCACTCAATTGTCTAAAAAGGCAGGAGTTCAAGGGATTCAAGGTTACCTCTTCCTATTCCTGCAACTGCACAACTGTTTCAGAGAAAGCCGAGTAAAGAGGGCTCAATTTTTGAAGAGGGAGATAAGATCAAGGGCAAAACCTGCTTTATGGTGTCTTTACAGCCATGAAACACCACACAGTAAGTTTGTGTGATATTTATGTGCATCCACGTATTTACAGCATGACAGAGATCCAATTCGTTCTGCTCCCATGTCTTCTCTCATCTCTCTCCTATCAGAAAAACAAACGAAGTTCTATTCAGTAATACTTGTATATGTATTTCTGTAGTTATTAGTTACTTGCTAAGCATCACCAGGTACCTTGTCCTTCACAAAGCACAGAGGTACCTTTGGTGTCTTCCCCCTGAGAGGTTACAGAGTAGAGTCACAGGTTTTCATTACTCCTATTGGTAGTGGATAATGAAATTCAAGGGAGGAACATTCCTAAAATAATCTGAGAATTATTTTGTCCTAAATAGGATAATTCATTGCAAACTGCAGTCTCTAATTCAGAAGAGAAAAAACATGGAGACAAGTGCCAGATCTGAGCCAAAAGGACAAACTGCACGTTAGCTCGTATCACATAAAAGGAAAAGTCCGTATAAAGATCCCTTGGAGTGATCCTGGCCACTGTTTTTGACCAACAAGCATAAGAAACCCACTCAAAGATTATTAGGGAAATGAAGTCCTGTACAGAACATCCAGAGGAACACAGAGGTGCATGACGCATCAGCAAGAAGCCCCTCATCAAATGCTTTTTTTCAGGGACGGGAGGACATTTTCTCTGGCTTTCAGCAAACTTATCCATAGTTCCAGTTCAGAGCTGTGCCTAGACATTAAGTGAAACGGGGATTCTTCCTGTGCATTTCTGAAACGGAGAAGGACACAAGTGGCTGTTCAAAAGCTGTTCCAAACAGCAGGTGCACAGGATGTTTTGAGGAGATCCACTCTGGATGTTTGTGTAGTTCAGAGGAATTGGTTGTGGTGTCCCAGAAGATGAGACAGTGCTCAGAAACACATTCTGCAGGTCTTCTAAAAGAGATTATCCCTTATGTGCTTGTTGATTAAAAATTAAATACTTTACATAAAAAAAAAAAAATTTCAATTATCACCTTTCTTCAGAATTGCTTCCCCTCTTATGATGGCTGTGGAGATCACATCTTCCTTGGAGCTATTATATCAGGCAGCCTGAAGAGAAGGAATTAAGCCAAAGTTAAGATTCTAGACCACCAGATGGAAGAAATACTGGCTTTTCATACGCACACAATCTAGCTTGTTCTAAAGCAGGTTCATAACTCAAGTATTCAATTCTGAAAGGACTAGAACTGGTTATAACGGGAACACAGTCCCTACCAAGGAAGGGTCTGTTCCTGAAGACAGGAGTTGCTTTCCAAGGATCCCTTCTCAGATCCCTGCCCACTCTGTGACTGTAGAGGCAGGTACATGTCCAATGCTACACCTACAAAACAGTTGGAGAGACAGCCTTCAAATACCCATAGGAAATGCAATTAAATGTCCGGTTATTTTTACCGGAATAATATTTTTTTGTCCTAGATGCAAGAATGGAAACGGTGGGCCCCAGGCTACGCATGACTTGTATCCATCTGCAGAGTACTTTCATCTGGAATGAACAACAACAACAAAGAATGGCAGTGGAATATTTGGAATACAATTATTTGTATTGCTGTGATTGGTATCTTAGGAACCATGCTAACACACACAATGTGATTGAGCACCATTCAACTCAGGCAAAACTTTTCTGAAGACAGTTGTTTTACATCAGTGATTAATTTAGCTTTGTATAGATTGGTTTTCTTGCATAGTATAAACAGTCCCCATTTTTTGGTCTTTTGAGTTTGGCATGAATTCTAAGATGATGATTACAGAAAAATAACTGAAGCCAAGTCATGTCACCTAAGGATGTTTTCATCAATTTCTGCAATCAGTATCTTGCCAACTTGTTCCTCAGTTTGGGTTCTCATGTCTCTGTACAATGAGATAGCAGGTACTTTGAGGCATTATTTCCAGTTCTGTAGATGCAACAGAAACATTGAGCTTTACTGCTTGCCCACTAACAGCGGGTCCCTGCTGACAGCAGGGACTCTGCTGGCTGAAGGCTCAGACTCCTCTAGCACAGGACTGGAAGGATTTTTTGGGACTTGAAACTCCTGTCTACTAATTAACAGCAATCATGTGATAACATCTTTATCATAAATTTTAAGAGAGTCCTAAAACCAGCAGAATTTCTGGGACCTGCTACTGTCTAGAATTTCCCACTGGTGGTTTCCCAGTGGTTGTGACAGCGCTCGCAGCATCTCCAGACCCGCAGGCTTCACAATAAAGGCTCCATGAGTCCCCCCATCCATCTGCCCAGGGAAACTAGAGAAAGGACTTCCACTGGTTTCTAGAGATCAGTTTGATCAAATGAGTATGCTGATATGATAACTGAAACAGCAAGTTCTCTGAGTACTGAAGTTTTCTGGTGCTGGATATGCCTACTGTGTCTCCACTACTGGCTTTGTCAATCCTCTACATTCTTGAGCAAGACAGTTCTCTAAAAAATGCTTGCCTTCCCCAAGCACCACGTAAGGAAAGGGATTTTCTTACTGCTTATCCAAAACAGGTATAGTCTTGAAATAAAACTCAGGGCTATATAACATTTTATTATGCCATGTGCAATTCAGTGTATCATGGCATTTTGAGATATAAGAATAAAATGTGAGCTTTACATTCTTTGTCTAGCTTTGCTATAGAGCAGACTTTTTGGGATAAGATCCAATTTGTTGTAAAAAGAAATATGATTCTGTTCTCTGTGTAATAGATTTATTGAAAAAAACCACCTCTCTGATACAATAACTTCATTGGCTGCATAGTTGTTCCCGTAAGAATCCTATCTGGTTTTGTTCTGCTAATTATATATATATACATCTGATCTAATGGAAATAATTTCTACCAGGAACCACGTATTCCTAACAAGACAATCTGACCTTCACAGATTGGGATCTTTCCAGGCGTAGTTGCCTTAAGCAAGGACAGACAGTCATTGCTGCTCACAACGGTTTTGCTAACTACTACCCTAATTTAGCTGCAAGCATAGTTAGTATTGTTCTGCAAGTCTAAAGCATGAGGTTAAGGATGTAGAAGTTGTAACTGCAGCAAAGAATATAACAATATAGACATTATTTTAAACAACACATCTTCTGTTTGGAACGGAGGAATGAACTGCAGACATAAATTCTACAATAGATCTCAGTCCAACAGCCAAAAAAAAGCAGGGGGACAGTTTCAAAATATAAAAAACAAGGAGAGTACACAATGCTTAAGAAAAAAAATCAAGAGACTGGATCGTGGCAAAAAGCATCTACTTTTTTGCCTGCTGAAGAATGATACATAAGAAAAACAATTCCCTCATTTTTATTTGTGTATCACATTACATTTTTTGTATGTTTTTTGCTCTGTGTTTACGCTGGGATGATGAAATACTCAATAGTCAGTCAGACTCAGTTGTGGTCAGAAGTGAGATCTCTTTTTGTAACCTTCAGTTCACTGAGGTCCTCAAACAGATTTGTCTCACTTAAAGCAGTCTTCTGAGCAGCCTCCTTGACTTCAGTCCCATTAACTGCTCCAAGCTAGGAATGCACTTTAAATGCTTGAAATACTCTCAGTGTTTTAAGTGAATTAGGGCCAAAATTCGGAGGAGGAACTGAGTAAGCCAGCAGGGCTGTAGGGTTTCCGGATGAGAAAGCATTTTCAAGGGGAAAACTAGTACTGATGTTTTAAAAAATATTAAATTCTCTTCTTCAGAGTCATGTGGACTTTGCAAAAAAAAAAAAAAAAAAAGCAGAGGCTGCTGTTGGATTTATTGGCTGGCTGGAAGTTATGAATGCCGTCGTTCACAAACTCCTCTGTTCCCCAGCGTGGCCGCACATGCCACTGGCCGTGGGGAGAGGCGAGAACCTTCTGCAGGCTGCGGGATTGGTTTTGTGCCAAAGCTTTGGTGAAGGGCTGGAAGGAACAATGTGCCTAGCTGTGTTCAGAAGTATCCCACCACATATTACAAAGTGCATTATTCTCCTGATCGCTATCTTTTGGCTATTCCTTCAGTCATACAGAGGAGTTGCATGAGCCTGCCGTGGTTTGAAAGACCTGACGCCATGCTCGTCCAGCCATTTAACTGCTTCTGCACCAAAACTGCCAGGGAAGACCCAGGGAGCTGGTGGTGCTGCTGTCAGCGGGTGCCTTCGCTGCACGAAACACGGGACTGTCAGCATCCACCCTCGGGCACAGAGGGGACCATAGCTGAGTGCTCATGGAAAGTTAACAGGCAAGGGGGCAATTAAAGCCAGAGTCCAATCTTAAAGAAAACAAGAAAAATGAGGCCAACATTAGCAGAAATGTGTTTGGTACAGCTCTTTAACAGGCAGACTGATTGTATGGGAGTTTTCCAGCAGGCTGACCTAACAAGGCCAACAGACACATTGCCACGACATGCTGTTGGTAATTTGTCTGCCAGTAACGATAACGGGCAGAGCTCTAACATCAGACACTCCAGCATCTCCACATCCCTCCACCCACCCGCTGTCCTGTGTCCGCACACCCGGGGTGTTACGGTAAGCAGAACCACAGGCTGTGTTTGCTCAGAACTCACAGAGCCATGGACAAACATCTCAGCTCGTCAGCTTCGGGTTTCCTCTCCCTGAGGTGGTGCTGCCTTCTCAGACAATGTGTAAGGGAAAGATTTGGCTGTAAACAATTGTGTATCACCTCACTAAGGGGCAAACTCTTCCCCTTTTGTACCAGAGAGAGGATCTCTTCATTGCACGGTGCCCTCTGCGGAATGCTGGGAACACAACAGAGAAAGCAGATATCAATGTGCATGCATTTGCTATGCTACTCCTGCTGAATTTGAGTGATTTATTGTCTGATGTTTGGGAAGCAACTGTCAGAACACCTCCTTAAAATACCATTTTGCAAAGAAATATTGCCAATATTTATTGTTTAAATAGCTAATATGCTTAGAGTACATTCTAATCTTCATCATTGCACAAGTACCTACATATGAAGTATTAGAATGTCAAATTTATATTTTTGTTAGTCATACTTCTAACATCTGAAAGTCTACATGCAGCATTCAGTAGACTGGCAAAAAAATGCTTTCAGTTTTACAAATCCTATCGAATTCATATAAATAATTGTAGGCTTTATATTAGATTAGAGGGACATATCAACTCATCCTCACAAAAGGAATGCTCCAGGTAATAAAATCTTTTTTAGCTTTCTAATATTGGTACTAATTTTTAAATCACATTTCTTTCTTTCAAGTGAGCTTTTTCCTTTAAAAAAGCCCTGATTTACTAGCAAATCAAAAGCCGTGTATAAATTCCTTGAATTGTTTTATTACTTTGCCATACTCTTGCGACCTGCAGACTAACATGTGAGAAAGTATCAGATCATTGCATTCACAAAATAGATATACGTGTGGAAAATTTGTCTAATGAGATTGATTTTATGAGTCACACAAATCTTAGCATTTGAAAACTCACTTAAAAATTGCTAGAGATTATTTTCATGATGTAAATGTGAGTGGAAGTAAAGACTGATCGGTGATTTATTTGATAACTATACAGATGAAGACCTGAAAAATTCTATTTATTAAGCTACTAAATATTTAAATCCACACACTATTTCCTAAGACTTACGGTATACATGTCATTTCTCTTGGCAGAGCACTTCAGCTAAATGCTGAGATACCTGATAAAAAAAGCTGTAAATATATTGGAGAAACAGCACTATCATTGTAGACATCTACATGTGCATTGTCATTTCTGGCTTAGATCCTCACTGGTGTCTAAAAATAACGTCAATAACGATGTGGGTTTTGTCTTTGTATAGTTTCATGTCGATGGCTGCTGAGTGATTGGTAAATACCTTTCTGGCTGGCACAGGGATAATTGCTGTGAATAAATCTGCCTGACACATAATTTATGAGAAACTGTCTCAGCTGAATTCCTCAGCACTGAGCTTCAGGTGACTGGAAGGTGAGCTGCAGAACAAAATGACGGCATGCAAGCCAGCGCCAGATCGCAAAGCAGCCACTCGAGTGGCCAAAGACCACGGAGGCCAGCCTGCCGAGACCATGGACAACCACCACCCGCGGCACGTGGCGGGACGGCAGCCCGTGAACAAAGAGCATACTTCACCGCGGATATTTGGAGACCAAAAGCAGCTCTGGAGCCCTGTCCCACCAAGTGCTGCGCACCTTCGCCTGCTGCCGAACTGAAGGACGTGCAGGGTACTAAATACCTCCCAGGAATAGCTCAGCAACCGAAGCTGCCCTGGCTCAGGGTCAGCAATAGGACAGGTTTCAAATATTTCATGTAAAAACCACACTGAATTTCTTCCTCTCCAATTGATTATTACTCAGGAAGGAAACCCAACCCCCAACCCAACCCATCATACACCGTAAATCACCATGGGATTTATGCCTTGGGAAATGTCAGCTTTCTGGAGGATGCATTTTATGATTTATACATTAGTGTAACCTGTTGGTGTGGCTTTTACTGTGACAGCTGAAGAAAAATTGGCATTTTCCTCACAATTTAAAGGCATTTAATGCGTTGCTTGGATTTCCACTGAATCTTAACTTCTTGTCCAAGCTGCTAAGCCGAAGCTAAAATTCCAGCTTTACGTTTAATGTGTGATTTTTCTGCTGTCACAACACCATGAAGTTAATAATTATTCCATTCTATTTCTTTGTATAAGAAACGGTAACCTATCCTGCACCCTGTGTGCAGCCAGCAGCCTAAGGAGGAGGCCTCGGTGCGGGGAGACGTGTTTGGCAGCGTCCCGGTGCCAGAGTCGTAACCTCTGCCCCTGCTCCAGTCTGCTGGCAAAAGCGGGGAGGAGCCCCCAGGCACCCCCAATACAAGGACAGACCCTGTTCTGTTCTGCAGTACTCATGGCCATGATCTATCTCAAAGCAGCCAACAGTGTTCAAGACCCTACATCTTCCAGCCTTCCACTGACACTGGCCTGAAAAGCTTCCTCCAGCTCCAGATCTGCTGGAGGTAGGGTACCAGGCAAAAAGAAAACAAGGCGCACAATGCCATTTCCACTATTTTCAGAATTTTTTTTCTCAACTCTCATCCTAAAGACTAGCAATTAATTGATGGTTGGAAGGACAGAGCTGACATGAGGACCTCTGCATCTGACCTGCTTGGAGAAACCTGAATGCACAGAGTTCTCCCTGCCTGGGCCAGCGAAACGGGGCACGCACACGAGCTGCCCCTTGCCCAGCACGGCCTGCGACACAACCGTGGAGGTGGAGGAAAGCAAGTGACGTGAACGACTGCCTGAGCTGCTTCCCAGCTGATTTCTTCTTCTTTTGCCCAGCTCCCCTCTTTCCCTGGCTTGCAAAGGGACTGTTCTTGCAGGTGGAGTTTCAGGTGTAGTGCTCAGGATACGTTTTTACCATGTCAGGCTCAAATGAGCAGGACAAGCTTCCTTCAGAGGGTGGATGAGGTGGGAAGGCAGCAGCGCAGGAGGCCAGGAGCAACCTGGGATGCTCCAACAAGGGGTACGGTACCTACAGCAGCCCCATAACTAACTGGGGATTGTTATTCTCATGGGCTTGGGTTTTACCATCACGCCCTGGCCAGATCCAAAGAAGCGGAACCAGCTGAATATTAAATGGCACTTTTGGTTGTTCCTTTGTTCTAACTCCTGGAAAACAAATAACTGAACTGTTCAGCTGTGATGTGCGTTCCAGTTCTTGGTTCAGCCCTGAATTTCCTGGTTGAAAACAACTTAGTAGGCTAAAGATACTGCATTCAAAAACAAATGCTGGCTTGTATGATTTCAGCTCATGTGCTGAGCAAAGTCATACACAGGCTGAAAACATTTTTATGTGATCTTACTGTGTGTCCTCTGAAAAAACATTAGATCATGCCAGCAAGGAATACAGTGGCAAAACACAAACTGGCTAAAGAAAAAAGGATATATTCATTAACATAAATTGTGAAAGACTTTCTAATATGCTGCATTTATCTAAGATTTAAATAATTTATTTCTTGATCTGATCATTCTAGTTAACAATAAACCCTGGACAAAATGGAGCAAGATGATTTCAATGTCCTCTTTAGAACAAAATGAGGGATTTCTTCAGAACCTTTTATTTTACGTTCTCCCATGTATTAGAAAACTACAACACAACTGAGTATAAGCCAACCCTGGACTTTGTGCCCTAAGGTCACCGACCCTAAACTGCGCCTTCCCCCGCAGCAATCCCTGCAGATATCTTGCCATTATCCGTACAGACGAGGATTCCCCTTTCCTAAAGACTGGGAAAAGCAAGCCTGAACAAGGTTGGCAGCGAAAGGGGACAAGATTCAAGACCAGAACAACCAGCTTCTGATAAAACAAAAATACACTAAGGTCAGCAGAGATACACCGAGACTCCGCGGTAGAAACAGTGTTTATATGAGCAGGAGAGAGCTCTGCTCGCCGCAAAAACTTACCGCTTCTGAATGCGAGCTGAATCTGTGTGATCTTGATCCCAGATTTGACACTGTCGTCCTGGAGGGATGGTTCAGCATTCCACTGCGTTTTGTAGATAAACCATTTGCTCCCTCCTTTTCCAGGTGACTGGCATAAGTTTGCCTGGATTCTATAGCTCTGTGGAGGTTACCCTTCCTTTTACCGTCCATATGTGTGTGGGAGAAAAGGAGATGGATCTTTGTTCCTTTCCTTTTCTAAAGCTTATATTTTCCTTTTTAAATTAATCCTCTGTGCTAGGAAAAGTGTTTAAAAATGACTAGAACAAATAACTAAATTCAGAAAAGCTTTGCAAGCCTTGAAAAGCCATTAAAATCATACCAAGTTTTATCCAACTGGAAAGAAACATCTCAAAAATTCAACAATTTACACTTTCACGCACAGACTAAAAAAATACCTTATTTGTAAGAACATAGCCAGCTTTACTAGCTAGATACATGCTGTAAACACCAAGTCCTTAAAGCAAAAGTAGTGTGCAGAACAGCAGGTTCTACACTTGTGCTGCAGTACCCTCTTGCGACAGACGGTGCAACTTCAGACTTACAGGGAGCCCAAAGGATGCTCTGTTGCATCAGTCAACGCAGCACTGGGGCTATATGCACAAAAAATGCTCGTTTGTTTTGTTGGGGTTTTTTAAATCTAAATATGCTGTACTTAAACCTTTCTCAGGAAAGACATATTTAGTGGTTTGGGGGCTTTGAAAAAGCTGAGCATTTCCTCACACTGGGTGTCTTTGCCCCTGCTCTAATGAATCCCACTACAGTTAGAGGAAACGGAGCAGGGCACCTGACCTCGCTGTCCCCAGCCTGCGGTACCTGTGTGCTCAAGCCAGGAGATGCTGAACAGTGATTGAGCACTGGCATTTTGGCTACTGCTCAGATCACTTGAGTAACTGAGAGCAATATCTCCAGGTAGAAAGGCAGATTTTGGTGCTTGTTTGACTTTAATCCTCCCCTGCTTTTCCACTTCTGTAGGTTCTTTACTAGAAGATATTTTGCCCCAGACTGAACTCCCAGAATTTGCTGGTTTTTGCTTTCTGCACCTCAGAAGCCAGTTCTGTTATTGAATCATGAAAACGAGGGGCAACAATTAACCTCCTCTTTTCCAGAGCAGCTGCAGATGGCGTGCACTAGTTAAATCCCGCCACTGCAACAGGTTTAATTCCTAAGCAGCAGTCGCCCATCCATCTCCATCTTCTCACCTCACACTGACCATGGTACACAAAATTCATGATATTTGTTACTGTTGGGATCATAGCAAGTCGTCCTCAGGAATCAGGTCCCACTACCCAGAATCTTCTCTCCTGCCCGACTCGCCCTGCACAGTCCCACTCGGGCTGGGGTGGGTGGTTGCCAGCAGATGGCAACCCCTTCCCGCAGCCCTGAGCAGCCAGGCCAGCAGTGCCTTACCATACAATGTCTGGAAAAAATAGATCCCAATTATAACAAATATGAATTATGTATTTCCATAATGAATTCTATTACATATTATTTACATAGAAGAAATATTATTTTGCCCTGGATTTTTGGACACAAACCTTTCCTCTTAGGATACAGAGCCTACAGAAGGAAAATAAAGAGCCAGTTCTCCCTCCTCTCTCACCCACCTATGCAGAGATACACACTCTTAGCAAGGTTTTGTTTCTTAACCACTTGAGGAGTGGTTCCTTTTCCATTCTCTCAATGATATATCATAGTCACAGACATCAGAAAATTTATCATTGTGTGAGAAAAGATCCCAATTCAATCAACATTTGGAAGACAGCTATTTCTGCAACAGCCCTGCCCTGGAAAATGTTTCCATCATCCACATTTCTGTTATACCACTTCTCTTAACCACTCCCTTGTTTTTATGGAGCAAAGAATAAACAACAAAACTCATCCGTCTTTCCTCAAAGACTCAGCGTGTTTTGTAATGCACCCCAAATGACAAAGTATGTCACAAGTAAAACTTTGCCAAAATTGGTGTTATTTTTTGCTATTTTTAATCCATTTATGTGTGCTTTCTACTAGCACTTTCAGAATAAACGTTGCGCATGGTCATACATATGGGATACAGACAATGCATTTTGCATGCTTTCCCTGCAATGCCAACCTTTAATGAATGATTTAACAGAGATAACTTGGTTTTACTGACATAACCAATTAGTAGCCACTTCAGACAACGGAGGCTTAAGACACTCACCGTGTTGAGCAGGGACTGCACACGTTCTGCTTGCCGAGCTCCAGCCCGCGGTTCCTCTCCTTCGCCCGGCTGCTCTGGCAGCGCTTCCGCAGCCTTTGCCCCAGCACCCTTCTCTTTGCCAGTTCCACATCGCAGCCAAGGGGCAGCAAGATCCTGGAAAAGACGACACATTTGGTGAGGGAAATAGATCGGAATGCACTTCTACCAAAAAGAAAAAAAACACCCCAAACTTTTTCTAATAGATTATTCTACTTTGTTTTACACATTTATATTCAATCAAGTAAATATTCATGATGCTGATGACAGTGGAAGCAGTGGCACAGACTGGAGAAGCAGAGTAATTTGGCTTTACCTTGCCAGCGAAGGCAGATGGGTTTATAAAATCCTTATCCAAAACATAAAAGGCCAGTGGTCATTTTTGTGAGGCCTCACGTACAGAAACTCACCACTTCAATTAGTTCAAGTTAATTGCTGCAAAATGCTGAAATTCTTAGTTCAGTAAAAAGCTTTCCTCAGATTCAGTTTATTTTTGTTTCATTTGTACTAAACTGAAGCAGGCTATCTTTAAACCTCATAAAGAGCAAGTTATCTTTTGTAATGGCTTAAGTGCTTTAAAATCATACTGAAAGTAAAAAAGCACACAGAGAAGCCCAGAGGCTAGGACCAAAAGGAAAAGAAGATACTTTTGAAGCTTTTTATAGGGGGCTAATCTCTAAAAATAACCTTTTAATAAGTGATCTTGACATTTAAATTTAAATCAAAATCCAGAAAGAGAACAAATATGGGCTGTATTCAGTGTGTGTTAGAAAACAACCCTTCTGGGGGTATATATAGATTATATGTTTAATCTATACTAGCTTATATTATTGACAAATAAAAAGAAGTTCAAGTTTTGTGGGTGTACCTCAGAGTTACTAATTTATTTTTATATGAGCACCACTGCCCTTGCTGGTTCAGCAGGTGCTCTGAACTAGGTTTTTTTCTAATGAAAAGGTTACAAAATCACCAAATGTGTTAAAGTCAAATTATTCCATGTATTACATGAACAATTAGAAGCATCACCACCTGCCAGCAATAGTTTAGAACATATTAAAACCCCAAATGAAGCATAATTTCACTTTTCCTTCCCAGAGAAACTGATGCTGCTGAGAATTGATTCAAGTATGTTCTATGAATACTAATAGTATCATCTCTCCTGCAAATAAATTATTCATGCAAAACAAGAATTGTAAAGTTCCAGTGCTTATTTTTATTGAGCACATTCATGGGAAGGAAATAGAGGAAATAGTTTAAATTAAAAATATTTTGAATTTTTCAGACATTCCCTAAATGGCTTTGATTTTTTTTTCCTGGTAGCTATTTCTGAACAAGCAACACAAAGTTTAAACGCTGTCAAGTGTCAGAGGATGCTTTCTTCTAAATGAATGCTAATTAAATTAGTAGCATAGGTAATTACATTGACTTTAAATTCTGTATATGTTATGTGAGATTCAGAGACAATTAATATTCAGTGTCACGTGTTATACTTTATCTTTCTGTATTGATAAATTAACATTTTTCTTAATTATGTAAAGTTATCACATTAATGATCTATAATGTACTGATCATTTCCTTGATCACTCCTCCTGCAGCTCCTTTGCCCCTGAGCTACTGATACTGAACCTCACGGCACGAGGTGCTCCTGCATCTCATGAAGAGCGGTGGGCATATCCCATCACGTCGCGTTGCACAGCATGAGTAGGGCAGGAGGAGTTTGCGTGTCAGTGCAGGATTTGGTAGTACAGCTCTACGTAGTTCTACAATAGGCTCAGGTGAATTAAATATGATCCCAGAGAATTGCCACTAAAACAGTCTCCTTCACACACAGCTTAAATTAATCTTTGGATCATCACTTCTGTGACTCCTTGCAGGAGCTAGGAACTGTCACAGACCATGCCACTCGTCCCTGCCGACACAACTCCACAGCAGCGGTCCCTGGGAAAGAACAATTCTGTCCAAAAAGCCCGTGTGCTGCAGATGCAATTGTCTCCTCGGGGAAAGAACAAGGGCAGCATGAATCATAACATTCAGATTGTAGCCAAATCATGTCATGACCTCAAGCATAGCAATACATATGGCAATGACAGCATTAAAAAAAATCTACTTCAAATAGAGTAAAATAGTCTCAAAATCTATTCCTTGTCCTTTGTCCTGTGCCCAGAAACTGCCTGTGTGCCAGCTATAGAGGGGGCTTCTGTGATGCCAGCTCATCTCAAACTGGCCACGCGTCATCGTGTGGAAACAATTTCCAGTCGCTATTTGCCTGGACCGCACCTACGGCAGCAACAGGTGAGAGGTGCTATGCCTTTTACTCATGGCCAGGGCCACTGTGGCACGAGGCCTCTTGATTGATTTGGGGGGCTAATGACCGACTGTGTCATGTTTCAGGCTCGTACACAAGACTTGTTGACATGCAGTGTATTCTTAGTTGATCTATTTTTAATCTGACTTCTGTATTGCACTTATTGCTGAAAAATCCCTGA
Organism: Balearica regulorum gibbericeps; assembly: GCF_011004875.1. Classification (NCBI taxonomy): domain Eukaryota; kingdom Metazoa; phylum Chordata; class Aves; order Gruiformes; family Gruidae; genus Balearica; species Balearica regulorum. Next base: position 28,012,237 of record NC_046192.1, on the reverse strand, counting down.
ACGTCATTCCCCTCTGCAGTACTGCACCTCGCACCCCAGCCACTTCATTGGAACTACTCCGCAAGCATGAAGTTATGTGTATATAATATATAGATGTGTATACAAGTCACTAAGATCAGAGTTTTGATCTCTTTATAGTATGCCCTGGACTCTAAAATTGGAGTAATGACATAAGAAAACCTTCACAACTGAAGGTTTGAAATACTATCCCAGAAAATGCCACGCTGGCTGCGCTGGCACCCGGGGCTCGGTAGCTGGAGCGGTTGCAATGTGAGGCATGATGGCACGGCACATCCGTGTTCCGATCCGTCCCAGGACAGCGCTGCATGACACCGCTGCATGTGCGCAGCTCTGCAGGGCTCCAGTAACACCCAGTTCCTCTTCGCGAAGCGCTGTTGAAGTGTCAGTGCGAGATATGATTCATGTACCTGCACGCTTGTAAGACAGCCCGGCCTCATTCCATAGAGGGTGAAAAGTCCTAGGGAGGCGGCAGCCGAGCCTTACATCGCACCGAGATCACAGAGTAAAGTGTGAGGTCACCTCTGAGCTGAATGGCAACTTGCTGGAGAGTACCCAGGAACCAGGAGCCCTGGCACCACACTCGCAACTTATGTCGTTCATTTATTGACATTTTAAAGTATCTCAGCTACTTTAGGGAAGCTAGAGGGAACTTTCTCCTGTTAAAATGAAAATGCTTGGACAATTCTTTCCAGGCTAGTAAATAACACTGGTTTAATAGAAGGAGCTATTTCTGGAGTTCTTGACTAACTTTTATGAACAGTATAGGAGAGCCTAAGCTTTAAATCACAACTACTTCTATTCACTCTGGCAAATCATTTATTTGCTTCCTTTTCTGGCTGAAAGGAAGAGCTCTCCCCCGTTCATCCGGGTATATCCACCAAGCTCATCACAACAGCGTCTGACCACAGTAATATCCAACCACAGGATAACAGTCTGTTGGCATCCCTACCAAATACAACTCCCAGAGACATGAAAGCAAGTGATCCCATCAAATAAACAGCCTCATCTTTAAATACTGCACCTGGGAATGCATTTTAAAATTTAGCATGAGATAATATTAATGATTTCCCAGTATTGCACTTATCCCTTATTTAAAAGGCTTAAGATATTATATCCCCTTCTCCCTGTATAAACCAATTCAAGTTATATAACGTATGTGGATTTGCTTTGACCCCATTCCAGATGGCAATATATTACTAAGCCAAGGCTGTACAATTGCAATTTGGTGGAAAACAGGTCAGGATTCTATTACATGTCAAAACTCTCAAACTGTTCTGAATATTTCAAATTAAAAAGGCAAGTAGAAAATAACCCTTGTGTTGGAATGATCCTATTGCGTTACCTTGCTCATGAATTTATATTGGGTGCATATTTTATCAGTTCTTTTGCTACTTTTCCACATCTATATATGCAGTTTGTTATGACAGCTCATAAGACAAACCAGGGCTGGGATTGCACAGATACAAGAGGAGGGCAGCAGCAGCCTGGTAGCTCCTGCTCTCCCCACAAAGTGGAAGAGCTTCAGCTCAGATCATGCAATGAAAATACAGTTTCAGGTGAAGGAGGAGCAGAAAGGCAAAGAAGGGATGCAGAGCAAGATCTTACACGCAGTGTGCTTGAAGGCTTGCTGGTACCGACCTCACCTCCAGGTGGGACGTTGAAGTCTGATTGTCAGGCGGATGTACGGTTCTCAAAGTTCATTAAAAAAAGCAGAAGAGATGTCTGGAGCAAAACAGGCTTCCTTCCAGCAGTCTGAGGGACACAGTTGCCTTTTCACTCTCTATCAACATCTCCTTTGAACCAAAAAGTGTGCAGAAAGTCAGACTGCTAATCTTGCCTGCCAACTCAGGACCAGTTCTCAACGAACCCATTAAATCCATTAATTTGCAGTCTCATCCTTCTCTTAACACATGATGTCAATGCTGCCTGTGAACTCTTATTAGTGGGCTGCTTGTTTGGACAGATTTAGTTTGTCTTATGCTATGACACTCCTCAGCTGTTTCCTGGCCTATATTAATCCTTTCTATATTATTTTCCTAGCCTAATTAGTGCTGTTAACTAATTTACTGCTAACAGTTGTTTCCAAGTTCATTGAAGGAGCGACCAGAACTACAAAGAGCCTCTGACTCTCCACTGCCAATTTTAACATATATCAAGGAGTCTCTAATAAGCCATGTTAGTCATCTGAAATCAATCAGCATATTGGCGCTTCTCTAATTTTTTCTTCTGGGGAAAATATCATAATGACATAGATCTTAAATACAGATCTTAAATTATGGGACTTTCACCAAACAATATACCCCAAAACTCTATATGGCAGCTGACATTTATGCTCTCACATGCACGTCCATTAGTTTCACTGCTTTAGGAGCCACCCAAAGACTATCAATGCTGTTAATGGGTAGGTGTAGGATCAGCTCCCTGGGGTGGTTCTTCGTACTCCGCCGCATTATGCCGTGGGGCATAATACACGTGGCACAAGCCAGCTTTCGCACACCAGACTCCTTGGACAAAATACACAGTCTCATTGCACACAGATAAAAATCAGTAAGGTCACGTTCACAGATCAAACTGCAAAGGAAAGGGAAATCCAACAGGACCACTTACAGAATGAAAGTCTTTTTTATGTCTGATTCATACTGCCTCGCACAAAGATTATCTTAAATACAAATAAGAGTATGTAATAGCAGCAGGAGTTACACAGAATATAAGCATCTACTGTTTCTGAACTATCCCTTACTACACCATTTTATCTGTGTGTTGTTACATAGTGTTGTGCATATTGATTTCATAAACAGTAGCTGCTCCAAGGGGGAAAAGAAAAACAAAACAACCAAAAACAACCCCCAAAAAACCCAAACCAAAGCAAAACCAGATCATTTCCTTTCTTGCTAAATCTCTTTCCCAATGAGTTTCTGAATTATTCTTAACGGCCTGTTTTTGAATGATCCCTCTACACATTTTGATACATCCTGCATCTGTGATTGCTCCCCTACAACATTTGTAGTATTGGTTTTTTAAAGAGGAAAAAAAGGACAATTTTTTCCCCCAATAGGCTGCAAGGCTGATCACCTAATGTAAACAAAACAATGAAAGCTATAAAACCTGCAACGCTGTCACTCCCGGTTCCAGCAGACAGTGGGAACGTACTACAGAAAGTACCACATTATCTCATATTGTGTAATGAGGTAAGAAGATGCCGAACACCTTGTACCCTGTTTTATGCGACAGCACTGCAGCTAGTTTTCGTATCTTCTCTCAAAAACTCCCGTGGGCGAGCACAGGGCACTGGGGGCAGGGAAAGGGAGTTACTGCTGTGTCACGTTTTAGGGGAACACAGAGACTGAGCTGCTCTGCTACAGAAACCACCAGAAAGTTCATTTCTGTCCAAAACAGAAGGGAAGACCAGGCTGTTTGGAATCACAGGGTTCTGGGTACATACTGTTTGGGGCCAAGGTCCGTGGGCAGGAAGGCAGGCAGGAAGGCAGGCAGGCAAAGCTAAGCAGGGGACAGAGGTAGACGCAGAGACAAGAAGCGGCCGGAGGAGCAGCCGTGCCTGGCCCGGCAGGAGAGGACTCTGCAGGAGAAGGGCTGCATGAAAGAGCGATCAGCAAGAACTGGTTGCCACTTTGCATATTCTGGTTAACGGAGAAATGGCATTGCACCAAAGATGCATCAATATACCTGATACCATCACTGATTTTTAAAGTTCAAATATTGGTAGAGTAAGTGTGGCTCACGTCTGTCTGAACAGTTGTCATTTATTAACTTATGGCACTACCACTACTGCTACAATGAATTAGTCATTTATTTATTCCTGACATTTATTATGCTATCATAAAAGTCAGTATTCTGTATAATACAGAGAAAATACAACAATTCTCCCATAGCTACTAAAATTTCTGGTTCTGAAAATTGATACACAAGATGATTATTGTGTAGGCTGAAACCTTAGAGAACTGTAGCACTGCAGCGGCACTGATGATCATTTCCAAATAACCTTAAAAATCCTATTCAAATTCATCCATATTCATCACATTGATTATTTGTGTCTCCTGATAAGTGAAAACTCATTGCATCACAAATGAATGGATTTTCATTGCCACAGATGCATTTCCCCAGCACATCTCTGGAGCATCTTTGCATACGTCGCTATAGCAATGAATTGATCCTTTAGCCTTCCCAGCTAGTTAAGGGTTGTTGCCACAAACATTTTTCTCTGCTGCCACATCCCAAGATTAAACACCCTACAACCCCCTAAATTTATGTCCTCAGCAGTTGCTTATCCCCTCCGATTCAGTATTACTTGATCACTTATTTGGGAATCAAGGACTACAACAAACTTGCTGACCATCTAACAAAACTAGAGCAGGATCGTACATAGTACGTTTAGCAAAATTGTTAACTGGAGATGTGTGAATCCTTAATAAAGGCTTCACTACATTTATCCATCAAAGCTCTTCTCTTCAAACTGGGCTCGGCACACTGCAATCCTATCACAACAGTAGTATTTAATCATGGGAGGTTCGATGATACAGATTTTTCTATCCCTATCCAACAGGTCACAGATTCAAATATATATGACAAATGAGAGATCTTCCACCATCTTTTCCCACCTCGTCAGCTACTGTCATTTCCAGGTCCAGGTACTCCTGCCTTTGTTTTAAAAAGAAGTGGGTGCCTGTCTGACAAAAGAGCTGCCTTACCTCCTGATTTTATTGGCACGTACCTTTCTTATTCAGAGCAGTGGCTGTGGGAGAGCGGCTTTTGAGAGTTAGCTTTTGTTTCTAAATGCAGATTCATTCATGTTTATTCCACTGAATTTTCATCTAAAGTATAATATTCTGCATATGCCACACTGATACTTTTTTCCAGTTTCCAGAGAGTTAAAAGATTTGACAAGGGGCCCAAAGAGACAGAAATGTCAGAGCTAGTTCTGACTGCACCTACAGAGCTTCTGCTTTGCTTTACGAAGCTCCTGGTCTCTATAGTTACACAAAAGTTGAAAAATAATGATCAAGTGTTACCTTAAATGCTCCCATCCAGAATGAAAAAAGAAACTCCCATTCTGACAGCCCACTGGAGCGTGACTCTGCTTCTTTCCGCTCCTGTGGGCTGACTCCATCCCTCCCTGGATCAGGTGATGCCAGACACTGCCCACCTTGCTCTGGGCACAGCTAGGATCTGACACATCTCTGTCGCAGCCCAGGATGCAGATCGCACTCCCATGCATGTGCTGATCTTATTAGGTTTTAATAGACATCTTTGACTTCCTTGGGCTGCCTCGAACCACACAGCTGGCAGCTTTGATTTCCCACCTAACCTAACACCGTGAGCTCGCAACAGGCACACAGGAATCCTGCCCAGGCACTGCTGCCGTCTCTGTGCTCCCTGCTGTCCTCGCTCAAATCAACAACCCAGCAGCTGGGTTGTCCCTGTGGCCAGCACCGACACCGCCCCAGGCACCCCCAGACCCAGGACACCCCACACCCTGGTTCTGGGTGGGGTAAAGAGCCCAGACGAGTCACACCTTGGAGGGGCAAAAAGTGACATAAGCCAAGGGACCAGCTCCAAAGCTCCAATAAAGCCCTCTGTCAAAACCTGGAGGCTGTGATCTGGTAATTAGGCTGATCAAACAGAAGGTAAAACACATGCCATGGAAAGCCAAAGCCACCCTGCAGCTTGCTCCAATACAGATGAAATTTTGTTTTCATTTATAAAAGGGCAAAGAACAAAGCGTCCGACTCAGACTAAAAAACAAACAAACAAAACCCCAAAACAAAACAAAACAAAACAAAAGAAAGACACCCACCACAAAAAAACCTGAAATCCCCAAACACTTCAGGGACACCAGTTGTGCCCCACAACTGCTTGCTCCCTCGGCTGTCCTGGATCAGCAGGAGCTGTGACGAAGCCTGGGCAGGAAGAGACACCCACGGCAGGAAGGACTGACCCTGCAACACCTGGTTTGACACAAGGCTCATCGGAACTATCGGGTGTTCAAACCCTCTTTGGCTCGTTCCGTTGGCACCCAGAGCATGAGGACAAGCAAGAGACGTGCTTCACCCAGGGTGGAGGGGGAAGCGGCACCAGAATTCTCCTGTCAGGAGCCAGTAGCTTCATACGTACCACAGAGTACAGCACATTTGCTCTCTGGCTCTTAAAGACGCTAGCTCAATGCTTTGGCAGATGGTTTTTCTACTGGCAATACCAGTTGCTGATGAAAAAGTGTATTAAGTCCTGACAACATAATAAATCCACCAAAGTGACACACACTTGGGCTGCCACAGGGAGAGGCCATATGGATAGGCAATGTCCTCAGATGCGGTCTTTTCCAGCACGATGTTTGCCTGGCTGAAGGGAAATTTGACTGGAAAACAGCTTGCTGTACTATTTTTCTAAAATCAAATAGAAGTTGTTCAATAGCTGTTGGTTTTGTTTAGGTTTTTTTAGCTCAGTAGTCTGTTTCACAACAAAAACATTACAAAACACTTTCTACAACTTTTCCTCTATAGTGTGGAATAGCGAAAAGAAGAGGAACCATGTGTGACAGACGATGGAGGAGAAATTCTAAACAAATTTTGACACCAGACAATACGCGACTTCGCTAAATCTTCCAAACCTGACACCCGCAAGTATCTCCAAATAGATCTATTAAATCCGTTGAGGTTGAACAGTCCCATGGAAATGAAAGGATCCATTTCAATTTAGAGTAGCTAAGAATATTATTCAGGTTTGCCCTGACAGGCAGGTAAACCCAAACTGCAAAAGGCACCAGAATGACGGTACAGTTCCTGAGAGAAGTCTGTTCTGCAAATATGTGACAGTACCTGCCAGCGTCTGCAGCAAAGACATTTAACAGTTGACACGTAACTGAAATTTGCTGTACAAAAGTCACAAAGCTGGATCTATCCTTAATGTCGGAGCAAGCAACTCATTAAACTTCAATGAATGTATATTCGGCAGCTGTTTATTCTGCCCAGTTCCATGAAGGTGCTAGCGTTGCCCAGGGAGCCAGGTTAGAACCCCAACAGTTTCTGTCACCATCCTACCACGCTTCTGCCGTCAGCTTCATCCCACTCCACTGCTGGTCCTTTCAGCATGGCCTTTGAATACCTGGCAAGCTCGTTTGTACCCAAGAAGCAAGCAGACGGGTTCGACAGCAATGGGAGATGCCTTCACCACTATGGAGGAGAGCAGCATTAGGATTAATTTTTTACTGGACTGGTTTTAGAACTAGTCAAACCATTTATCTATTTATTTATTGGTGATGACCAAAATATCATGATAACCACCTTGGCTTTCTCAATTACTTTTCCAGAGAAGGACACTCCTCCAAGGGAGGAACAGGAACAGAACCTCTTACCAGCTCTCAATTTTCACCCCCCTCTCCCGCAGAATCTGATGGTGAACTTTTGGTTTTGTTGAAGAGACCATTCAATCAACTATTCTCTTGCTCAGCAACTTTTTTTCAACCTCAGATGGAACAGGATAAACAATCATAGAATATTATTAGGGATATCTGTTTATCCCTTGAATTTTCTCTAGATATCACTGCTTCCAAGAAAGGTATTCCCACTACACCAGCAGTGATTTTTATGGCAAGTGATCAGCTTAATTTGTCGGGGGGGGGGGGAGAAAAAAAAAAAAGAGTTTAAATTGATACCTTCTTACATGCTTTTCTTTCATGGCTTTTCCCAGCAATGTTCTCTCTTCTGCCTCCTCTCCGTATCATTTTGTCATGAACCAAGCTGCCAATAACATTTGATCTGTGCGGACTGCAACAAATCGGGTTTTTGCATTGGGCCAATTAGCCAGCTTTTTCACCATGACACACAACGTAACAAAACCTGGCTGCTCTCAGCCAGACAATTATCTAAATTGTTCTAACTGTTTATTAACAGATCTTGTATTCATCTTTCCTTCTCAGTTCCAGATTTCTCCAAAATCTTTCCCCATGTGTGAGACACGGTGATTTGTATGCACAGGCTGTGCAATTGAACAGATGGATCTGACAGCAATGGCATATTCCTCCACAAAAATGACAGGAAAATAAGTGGGGATCTTGTTAAACTTGGCTACCATTAATGTAACTGCTTGTTTACTAATATTTCACAGCAAGTCAGACTTACTGACAGTGCTTTACTTGCCAGTTGCTGAATGTATTGGCAGCTGCTTTTTCTTTGACTTAAAGAAATAAAGAAGAAAAAAGAAACAACAGGACTTTTGAGAAGTAGTCTGGCTTTTTTTTTTTTTTTTTTAAATATTTCAACTGTCATTGACCAGTATTTGGAATCAAATATATACAGAGAAGCAATTCAGAGCAAACTCACAAGACCAAACAATCTCTTAGAAGTGAAAAACCAGCTTAACTTTTTTTTTCTTAGGAAGAAAAGCATCAGCTATTTTAGTATGCATTTGTTTTCAACAGGGGACTGGACTTCTATTTTAGAGAGAGTACCAACGGCAAGTCCAAAAATAGAGGGATTCAGAGGGCCTGGAATCTGGTAAACACCACAGCTGAAGGTGTTCCTCTTGACCTGGGCATTCTCTGTTTTTCAGAAGAATTGTGTTCAAGGGGCTCCAAAAGGAGTTTTAAAACGTTTTCGAATATTCTCCCCGGTCTTTTACTGCAGTGGCAGAAGTGAACACAAATCCTTTGGGATTCTTTAGTGGTTCTGGGTCTATGCTGAACCTTGCTGTCCTTTCTGCCACGTAAGAACATCCCAGCCTCTTCCTTCCTCTAGACCCACCACTCTATCATCATCTTACAGACACAGAACAGTCGCTTACCTGAATGCAGGAGAGCTGTGGCTGCAAATTAAGAAGTTTTCTTTGAATTTAATGAGGTACTGGAGTATTAGAAGAATATTGAGACTATATATTGCCACAAAAGAATGAAGATGAGGATGTAACTGTTCTTTGGCACTCTGCAGCAGGTAACTCCTGCCCTCCCAGTTTCAATTCTAGCTTTAAGAAGTTCACTTCACCTTCAGAGGAAGCCATAAAGGCTCTAATAGACTTATACACTGAGTAATCCTGCTTAGTTCAGTGTAATGTGATAAAATAATATTAATTATTTTTTTATGTCCAAGTACCAGTCTATTGTACTCCTGTAATGATAAAAACCTGTTGCTCTAAACCAATGCGCATCTTAAAAAAGTATAGGCAAGAAGCAAAGTCCCTTCTGGCAATGTCCTGACAGTACAGGAAAATATAGATGAGCTCCCCCAAGCCTCTCCACACTGCTCCATCTCTGGAAATGATAAAATTCCAAAGCACAGGGCTGTGTTTTGGGGACCTCGCAGTGAATGTGGGTGAGTTTGGGCCAAGGTGGCATTAGAGGGCAGAGCTGGAAGGATCTGCCTCCCCCTCACCAGGGTCCAGCTCCTGCAAAAAGACATTCATGTCTTCTAAAACTCTCTCTCCAGGCTCCTCAGAAACAAAGAAAATTTTTTTCTTCTCCCTCAATCCCTTGCTCCTTCTTTGCCCACAGAGGCTAACCTGGCTCTCTAGTACTCGTGCCATTGCTACTCAACTAGTCTGACACCCCCTCCAGAGCACTTTGGCGCATGTGCAGGGGAACCAGTGCCTTTGGGTGCCTAGATCCAAGGTGGCTCAAGATCACCCAGCAAGCAGAGACTTTTCCAAAGATGCTGGTTCATTACAAGTCCTTAGAGAAGTATAGAGTCTGTAGCATCTCAACAACAGGTTTTTTGCCACTATTGCATCCTTCTCTTTTGCTTTATAGGGATAATTACCTACAATTTTTGGAAATCCCTTCTTCAGGCATTATCTTCCAGCATAGCCTGCTTTGATAAGAACCAGCCCTAAACTCACTGGAGTTTAGCAGCAAGCACGCATCATCTTCCTTCTCCTCCTTCAGCAATACCTGGAGCAGAAATTCATACTGTTCAGAATCACACGCTACTAGTTTGTATTACCAACAGCCTGACCATGTATCACTGCACTTGTTTCAGTGCCTTGGCTCTGGAAGGCAAAAAGATAGGGTGTGCCTGGTCTTATTCCCACTGCATAGGTGATCGGATGCATTCCTTTTACTAAAGGAAAGGCCAGTCTCATTTTATTCATCTGAGCAGAATGAATAAACCTCCTGCTGCCCCCTTCTACAGTCATAAGGGAGGAAGAGATTGTTGGAGACCTCGCCAACGCCTATCCAGAATATGACGAGAACCCTTGGAGGCCAATGGAGCCTGGTGCTGCCAAGCTGATATAAAACTGACCCCCTTGACAAAGGATTTTCATACATGCAGCTTCTTAGCTACTGAACTACTTGGAATTACACAGCAAAGTTTTGCCTGGCAGAGGCTAAAAATCTTTCTAGAATGTATATCTATTCAACAACTCTCTGGACTGAGTGCTGAACCTGGCAAGGCTTTAATAGATCAGAAACCCAGAACTGTGGCACCTACAGCATTGTTTTGTACAGCACTTTCTCCACAACTCTTTCACTTTAAACCAAATGAAAATATATTTGATGTGTATGACCAACAACTAAGAATTTTGGTCTAATTTATACTATTATATAGCTTGAACAAAATACATAGTTATTCCTTGTTTAAAGCTTCGCATTCAAAAGCAGAAGTCGGCTGTTGCTTGTATTAATTCATCCTGCTAAGCATTTAGCATCTCTATTAAGTGCAACAGAAGGTGCTGCCAAAACTGTTGAAGAGATAGAAACCATTTCATTTGGCACCGGACTGAATCCCTCCGCATGATTCCTAGAAAAGACCTACAGCAGAGAAGGGCTTGCATCCTACTGGCCTGATAACGCATGAACTTGAATTACTGGCAAAAGAAACACACACTGTCACATCTTTTGAATAAAAAAAGAAGTGCTTTTCAGCAAGGAAATAAAAGGGACAATTTCCTGGACATGTGTGCATGAGGCGTTTTCCCTTCGCTCCTGCTGTCAAGTCTAGCAGTATTCTGGCTGCAAGGCTGGCTCAGTGCTGTGCTTGGCACGGACAGACTGAGCACGGAGACCAGAGCAAAGAAGACTGCTGAGGATTTATCTTTCAAATTAAAAACTATATTAATGAATAAATCTTGTTTTATCTCATGAAAGCACATACTGGCATCATGGAAATCCAGAAACATTAATTCCTCCACAACCTTCACTCACGTTGTTGTGGCTGGGGAAGGTCCCACTGCAGCAGAAAGGTCTCCTGGCTCCAGTGTTCCCACAGCTCAAACATGGGGTAAATCAGTGCAGCAGTTTTAATTCTCAATTGCCTGGCCCTGAGACATTTTTGTCTTTGTCCCCTTTACCCCTTAAATGATGCTGGCAGCCCTATCCCAAACTGCTCTCAGATTTGTTTTTTTTTATTCCATTAGCAGATTCCCTGTGCTCAGGAAGGACAAGCTCTCTGGAGAACAGCAGAGGCTTCCTGGTGGCATTACATTTCATCTGGTGAGATAACAGGGCAACAGGTTCTCCCTGCTCGTGCTTCATAAATACCTGCTGAAGCACTGTGCATTTTGTGTGTGTGTGCAGGACAGAGCCAGCACTGTGACTACACGCTTTGTGCTCCAGCTTCAGAAAGCTAATGAGTACTCAATTAAAACCAGTCACCTTATGCACCCCCCCAGAGACAGCAGAGTCTCCTCCAGAGGGCAATACGCACTCACGTGGGCTGAACCTTTGCCCACTGGCTACACCGATCAAACCAGAAAATTGTAACAATTATCTTTCAGGATTAGGAATGCAGTTGATTAATGCAAAAGTCTCATTTTATGCAAATGCTATGCATAACTAGGTTCTTACTCAAGCTATAGGAAAAATGTGGGAGTGCAGGTCAATATAGCTACTATTTAAATGAATTCAAAACAGCACATGTGCCCTCACCCTTAAGAAGACTAGGCATATATTTTAAATATTTAACATCCAAGTCGCAAGACAAAATAAATACAAGGATATTAATTTTCCATCTTCCTTACTCAGCTTCACCTCTATTTGAAGATCAGGTATGGAAGGATACAATAAACTGCAAACATGTTTTAAATCAAACTTCCATCTCCAGCATTAGTGGACTGACCCTGGATAAGTAGTTAAGAAACCGAGTCCCATCCTAGCATACATCTGGGGAAACTCCATCAACTTCATCAGGAGTTACACCTTGGATCCGTGCTGACTTAACCCAAATTTAGCACTTGATTGTATTCCTTTATTCTGCTGAACTCTGCCCTGAAAGAGGATCCACTTAGATGCAACTAAATTTTTGTTTTACTGAAAAAAAAAATATTAGTAGTGCTGAAAATAATAAAAAAAGGTCAAATTAACAGAGTTGCAGATACTCTCTGTAATCTCTATATTCTGTTTTCTCGGCAGTGTTAATTTTCAGAACTACTCCACTGAATTCAAGCGTCACTTTAGACTAATACATCTTGAACTAAGATTAGCTATAAATGTTTAAGATGTGAAGCACTAAATTAAAAGAAAGAATCCACTTTTAAAAGCCTGTAAGTCAAATGAGTGCTTGAAAACTAAGCATGAATTAATAATCTGCTTCAAGACATCTGTTTCCTTTAGAAACATGCTTCCTTAAGACTAATATTCCTTAAAATGGGATCACATAAATACTGTCTGGCTTTACTGACAAACTTAAGTCTATATCCAGATGTACTTAAATTAACCATCCAACTAATGCCATTGCAGAATATTGCACAAATCAGGAACAACTGACCGTCAGGGAAATAACTGTCGCACAAAGGCGATGGAGCAGATCTCATTCAGCATTTTGTCACTAGCACTGGTTGTAACAGGGAAACAACATGAAGTCCCGTGCAATGCTGCATGAATGTTGTCCGAGTTGGGGGGATGCCCCTCCCGAAACCATCTGCAATCTTGTACTACTGCACAGCGCAAGTGGGAATCAGCGAGGTGCCCTTGACCATCAGTGGTGCACGTCACACCGCTCATGGAGTACTGAGATGTTCCAGACCCCCGCTGACCTAGACCCAAGGTTTTGGGCTGTTAGACACCAGAGTTCCCACTCCTGGTGTCATTTTGTACATGGCCACGTTCTCTGCACGCCAGGATTAGATCTTGCTGTTTGGAATATGAAGGAACTATTCCCATACCATTATAAAGTCTGCAACTGAAGTGCATACTGCTTTTAAATGCGCCCACCAGGAAATACAGGATTTATCTTTATTTGCATGTGTTCAGCAAAGCCACTTGTACAAATTTAGTCAATTCAGAATCTCAAACTCTCTTAGACCATTTTCACTGCTCCTTACGCCCGTGTCTTCGCTGACAGGCAGACAGATAAGACAAAGCAGCAAAGGCGGGCCTTCAGTCACTCCGCTTGCAGAAGAGCCTGACCGTCCTCCTCAGGCTGGACCAGGACCCTGGTAGTACTGTGAGGACTACAGCAGTCCTTGAGTCAAGTCATACGTAAAGGCACATCTCTGCTGCAAAGGGTTTACGTATTAAAACCCTAACTGTTACTTAAGCAAAGGACTAATAAAGCCACTGCAATAGCTACAGCTGCCCTCCCTTCATGTGCCCTTCTTATAGGTACACACACATACTTGTACATGAATACGTACATGACAGTATTTGCAAACAGACAGCAAGAGAAGGAGGTAATGCAGCTGTAAGCTGTACCTGGACTGCAAATTCTCCTGTTTGGTCCACAGCTACACCAGATACTAAATTCATGTACTAACACATTTCAACTCGCATGTTTCTTTATAATGAAAAAAAACCCCAACAAACCCCATGCTCAACTTGCTCAACTAGGCCAATGCAGACACTGCCCACTTTCATTTATTTCTGTCTCAACCAACACAGGACTTTAAAAGATAATCTCTGATAGAAATTCAATTTATTTCTCCTTCTGCATGTCTGAGCAGATCTGTAATCAGTGTAATCACTTTGCCACACTGTCTCATGTGTGTGGACTGAGGGTCTGGGACATTGTTTTCCCTGTCGCAAATAGGAATTGCGTTAAAATCTTATCAAGCCAAATCCAAATGAGCATCGGTCCAAGAATAAAACGGACCCAACATGCTTCTGGGGGAAATTCTGGCTGTCCTTTCTATGGCTTTCACTTTTTTAAAATGAAATGTTTTCTTCTTTTACAACTTAATCTTATTTAAGATGAGAATGGGAAACTAATGAAGAAAGCTCTCTGACCAAAACATTTTAGGATACAAAATATGTCTCTTACTAGGAGGATTTATGATGTTCTAAGCAGTAAAATTTACATAGATGCCTCGACTCAAGGATGAAGTAGGTACCTCAGCCAGGGATCCGACCTGCCATTTGAGCCCTGCTCTACCTCAGACTGGGCTCTGGCATGCAGCAGAGCCTGGGATGGAAGGATTCAGCCTCGGCTGCTGGTGTGTCCCCACGTGCGCTGCTTTCCCTCCACAGCCCATGCCCTGCCCCATAGCCATGGGGCACGCTCAGGGAAGGGGTGCCCAGAAGAGCAGCAGCAAGCCTCGGTGCCCTGCAGCACCAGCTCTCGGCAATCGCGGTGACAGATGCGCAGAAAGAGGCACGCCACTAAGAACTGGTCACCCTCCTGCAAGGGAACAGCAACAAAAGCAGCCTTTGGCTTGTTCACACCCACACAGCATCCACGCCTCACCTCACAGTAGGAAACTTTGCAGCAGCTGATACAAGAACTGCAGTGAAAAAAGCCTGAGGGTTTGTTGGGTTATGGTTTGTCATTTGTTTGGGGTTTTTTTTTGGAACTACCTTGGAAAAGCTAAGGCTTCTCTGGACAGCAATAAGCTTACCTCGAGCACTGGGCAGCTTTGCCATCCTCTCAGAGCTGTACAGGTGGACTTTACAAAACATGATCTTGAAAATACAGAATTAAAATGTTACTCCTGAACAAGGAACATGATTTACCACCTCATCCGATCAACTGCACCAGGCACGTCACACCACCTCAGCACTGCTGAAATGCAGCACGACTGGCCAAAACAAAAGCTTTCAAAAATACTGTTCAACATATTTACTTCTGTTTCTCACATGTTCTAATGCGTGAAGTGGATGCCTCCTCCGTCCTGCTGCCCGCACATAAATCGCTCCTCTGGCTACTGCTTCACTTCTTGTTTGATACATCAGTGGTGAATCTGGGCAATGAACACCTCCTCAGCCTGGTAGGATGAATAGAAGAAGCAGCAAAGCTTCCCAGCAGATCTTTTCACCTCTTCGCAGTGCGTTGCTATCAGAACTTTGGCTTCTCTGCCAAAAGTGAAGAATGTGAAATTGAATCCCTAACATTAGGACTATTTTGGACTGCTCTTAAAAGCAGGGGCACTAGATATTCCAGTAAACAATCATATAAAGGTAACTAGAGACTCTTCTTGCTTTTGAATTAAAAACCATAATTTCTTAAAAGTAATATTCCAATCTCATTTTTGCTATTAACTCTTCTCTGCAGATTCTTGAACAGATTCCTTTATGCATTCTTTCATAAACTAGAAAAGTAATTTAGGCCTGCTAACCCAGGATGTGAACCACTAGCCTTTACTAGGTGAAAATAATTGCTTATTCCCCTCTTCTGATTTTTCCTGCTAGGCAGTAAATGTATGCATTAGATGAGAAAGGGTGAAAACACCTTCAGCATTCATAACATATTCTTGTTTTTAAAAATACTTGGCAAGACATACTAGAATAGTACAGATCATTAGTGAAGAAAACAAATTGTTTCTTCCAGCTAATTTATACCTGCATGCAGTTAGGATGGAAGACAGCTTGAAAAGGAAGTTTTAGAGGAAAATGATCCATTTTCAATTGCTATTGAAGGTATAAGAAACAAAATACTACAGAAGTTAGGAATCTTAAAAAGCTTTTTTATTTTTTCTTTCAAGAGAAAGAATTTGAACTGAATAATACCTTTGTTTGGTTTTATGTTCTGTTACTGTTATTTCAGAAACTCGGTCATGAAGTAAGAAATAATCAAAAGAGTTATCGTTTGCATCATTCTCTGTGCACTGGCTCTTTGTTTTCGTAAAGGACAGTCACTCTTTTACAAAAGAGATAAATATCACCCCTTTCAGCAGACGCATAATCCTAACACGGTCAAAGTTTCCAACAGCACTTAGCCCCGCATGCAATTTATTTATAGCTCCCTCCCTCACTGTGCAAAAGAAGTCTTGGCCCTGGCCATTTGATTGTTTGGGAACAGACATACACAAAAGCTTGTCATTACTGGTAGGAGTTTCGAGCAATCAATTATTTTGTTCAGAATTAGGGAAAATGACAGAAAAAAATATCAAACAAAAACATTCAAATAAACACGTGCTTGCATCCAAGATTTTAAAATCAACTGGCTGAGGGAGATACTCTAGTATTTAATTTTTGAATTTTCAACTGTTCAGAAAGTTGCACAGGGCTGAAATAAAACTAATATGTACCAATATTTGAAAGGGTAAATGCAACAAGAGAGATAACTCCTGCCTAAGTTAGAGAGACTGATAAAAACTGAGCTAAGTAATGAAAGCAATTTTTTTAAAAATTAAGGAAATATTTATTTAGAAGGAGTTAAAGGTGGGTAACATAATTAATAGCAAATAGAATGGGATTAAAGAAACTAGATTTACTGGACATCTGTTTTTCATGAATTATAACAGTTCAGTCCATACAGGCAAGAGTGATGATGATAAGTGTTTAGTCTTCCATAAAGCATGTAATCAGATGCTTCATGGTACTTTCATCAAGAGACTTGAACGATATATGATCCTTATGGCACTTGCTGGAAGAGCACAAAGCTGGTTAACAGCCGGATCTCCAAACAGAGCTGCAGAGAGGGAATCGGGGGCGAGCAAGAGCATTTATATTGGAGTCCTGTAAGACTTAGGCATTGGCCCTGTGCTGTATCAATGACCTGAAAAAAACCCCTGTGTTAAGCTGGTAATGATTAAGGTTTGCAGAAGACACAATAATTTAAGGACTGCAAAATAATAAACAGCATATTTCTGAGCTGGAGAGCAAGGTAAGATGGTAGCAAGGAAAAACACACATCTCGATAAATCTCAGAAGGAGAAAAATGCAAATTATGTTTACAAAAGTAGCACTCCACCCTCTAAAGAATTAAAAAATAGTTGGGAGACATGACAAACACCCGCTGAAGAGATGCTTCAACTGCAGTATTGCAGCCAAAAAGATTAAATGCCCTCAAATTATAAATATAAACACAATCTGGTACAAATCATGTTATCTCCATGCTTTCCACTGACATATCTGCTCCTGACATGCTGCAACTGGTTCTGGTGCCTACAGTTCTTGAACGGTGCTAGAAACTTTATAACCTTCACAAGAGACCTCCAGGAATGAATAAAATATTTTAAAAAGAGAGACTTAGGGGTTTGATCCATGCAGGATGTCAAAGACGACTGTGACTTCATGTTTGTGAGAGAGAAGCTTATGCGGTAAGAGGCCTTTCAACTCAGCAGTCAGATAAAACATAATTTCATGCTGGAAAGTGAAGCTAGACAAACATCAACCAGAAATATTTGTTTTTAAGCACTGAGAGTAATCAGCATTGGAATAAGCTGAAGTTCGCAACAGATTCTGCACCAAAAAAGTGTTCGCTAGATGGATTTTCAAAAAGCTGCAGCCTTGTTCATACACAGTTTAATTAATTTGGGGGAAGGACTACAAAATGAATGGCCTTATGAACATCTGAATTGCAGATTGCTGGTCTGTTCTGTCTATATATCTAAAAATCCTGGCGCTATACAATGCGTGTAATCTACATACCAGATGCTCACAGAGGTTTAAAGACCGAGATGACTTCAGAAAGTGCTTAGATTTCTTGATACAGTGTCCCTTCATTTTTTTTTTATCATCCAATACAGTGGATGAATGCTTACAATGAAGTAAGCATTCGTAGTTTTCCAAAGCCGTCCCATTCCTACTGTTATTCAGCATCACGTTTTAACATTGTTGTATAAAGCACATTACCTCCAGGTTAGACTTTGACACTTTTATCATTTCTGCAGCACAAATTCACAATGAGACAAACTGCTTTCTATAATTTTGAGAGTATCACCACATTAGACCATGACTATGTCACCCCACAACAGTTCTGGGCTCATATTACTAATACCCACCAGTGGGCCCACATCATCCTCCAGATACAGGAGGATCAGCAGTTTTCAGATGTGCCAGGCCATCTTCGTGATGGGAACATCGCCACTGGCGCAGTTGGATTGGCAGCATGCTTCCAGGCTCCCAGAAGTATCCCAAAGAGGCCGCCATTTCCTTCTGGAAATTGGCAGTTATGGAGTTAGACCGATGCCCAGCCTGTCGTGCGGCAGTCAGCGAGCCCGGCCTCAGCATCAGTTAGCCCGTCCACTCTCACACAGCTGCTTTCTGCCACGCACACAGCAGCACTGGCGATTCCCAGAGGCAAGCATGGACCACGTATGCCGTATCTTCAAGTTTATGCCAAGGATGAGAATCTCACAGAAAAAGTGAGTGGTATTATCCAAAACACCCTGCTTCAACATGCCAGAAAGTTTCTATCTAATAAGGCAAAGTTATCCCTAGTACAGCTCCCCTATCAGGCCTTTTAGTTATACCAGAGATGCATCTGGCCCAGTACTTAGAAAAGAGACACTGCCTGCAACAGACTGGCATTATACACTAATTACAGTTCTCATCACCATAGGAATGAACTTTTGTTTGTATCCCTTTCATTCCATGAAAGGAAATGAAACTCACCCAGTTAAAGTAAAAAACTGAAGATGAAGTACCCCTTAAAATAATGGGTTTATACTGAGTGACTTCCCTGGAGATGATGCCTGCCCATCTCCAATTCATCTTAACCTCCCACTTAGCACACAAAAAAGCACTAGCTTATAATTTATCAGATAAACTGTGTCTTTAAACTTTCTGTTCCATCTTTTGTCCTTGCCCTACATTTCTACTATTTGTAAGCTCCAGATTCAGAAGCAATACAGATAGCTTTAAGCAAAGGATAAATTGTTCTTTATACACACTTTCCTCTGGAAAAGAAACAGGAACTTAACTTGAGATTTCAAGCATCTTTGACATCTGCTTATAGAATGGTTCCAATTCTGTGAAGACCTTAACCAGATACTTAACAGTGAGCACAGGAACAGCCCCAGTGGCTGTGGGCATCAGACATACTTTCTGACCTGCACGTGGACTGGACCCTGCGCCAGCTGGCAGGAAACCAGGAGGCAGGTCAGTCCTGGGGAGCATTCCTCACCTGCCTATTCTGCAAGGGTAGTATGGACTCTGCTCCTCTGGATCTCAAGTTCTTCCTTCCAGAGTCTGAATGCTCTCCATTTCTAGTAAATTAAGAGAGAGATGGTCAAATGGTTATCTTGTGAAGACACCTGGTGCACTTTATTAAATTTAATCCCAATGTATTATATGCGCAAAATAATACCATTGTATTTTAAGTACTTTATGTTTACTACTAATCTTCTTTTCTTTTATAATTATGAATGTAAAAGCAAGGGATAATGTCTCTGACTTTGGCTTAGACCCCTCTCCAAACATTTTATACAGAACGCTTGCTTCCAATATTCAAAATACTTCATCACGTCATCCAGCTTCTCTGCGCAGAGGTAGCTAGTAACACAGGTATTGTGATTTCATGCATTCCTCATGCATTGAAGACATACGTTTAAGGACCAAATCCATTTCTGAATACAACCTATCGAAACTAAAGTTCTGCAGACTGAAAACTTCTCTTTTATATGATCGCCTTTGCAAACAGACATAAAAAAGTCTTTCTTATCCACGTCCAGGCCCACAAACTGCCCTATAGATTACTCAAGAACAGAAATTAGTTGACATAAGTACTCTTTGCCTTCCCACCCGTGCTAGATCACAAGACCTTTGAACATCTTGACTACTCTGACTCTAGTTCTTCAAGGCTCAGAGTATTCCAACACTGAGAAGTTTGAAGGTTTTGGCACACCCAATGCTACACCACCAAAAAGAAACTTGTGCAAACAAAATATAATTTGAATCTCAGTGAGACAGAAAAAAAACAACACTAAGCCCAGTGAGACATGAAAAACTACTGAGCCAGATCTTCCTTTGGCTTGAGTCTACACTACAGAAATCCTGCCCTATTTCACTGTTCAGATTTCACTTTCACACAAAGAACTGTCCCCATCTGAATTATCTTCCAATTTTAAGAGGAAAGTAAAAGAGATTAAGTCATGAGAGAGACCTATAATAATCTATTCTGACCTCCTGCACACACTATACAATTTTTGTAAATTAATTCCAATTAAAACTAGAAACAACCTTCAAGTCAAGTTTAGGTTTGTCTCTTGCAATGGAGATCACATTATTTGCTTAATTACAAGGCACTTTTAATGGCAGTTATTTCTAAAGAATGCATAGGTTCTACAAATGCAACTAAACGTATCTGGATATGGTGTGTGAGCATCTGTGGCGCACAGCATTCAGCAGAGCAGATCACAGCCCGCACACATCCACTCCTTCACTTGGAAAGAGTCTCTAAACTGCCACAGCAGACAAGCTACAGGCAAGTCAAAAGTTGAAACCATCTCTCTCAGAAAGTATCCAACACTGCAAGGCACAGAGCTTCTGAACTTCCCTGCAGTTAGATATGGCTTCAATCACACCTTCCAAATTGGATCACAAATACTGAGATAGAAATTCAGGTCCAAAGCTTAAGGGACTAACACGGTATCTGGTTCTGTTCCTCCACGGAAAAAGGCTTTTTATTTAGAAAATATGCTGTTCTCTCCCAAGTGACCAAAACAACAGCCAGTTGCATCTGTTAGACCCTTAACGGAACAAAATGGGAACATGCAGGCAGTTAGATATACTCAATAAACATGTCCTCCTGCCCAGAAAAGAGAAAGAGCTCAGCTGCCGATTTCTCACTGTTACCATCATGTGAAGTGATGGAACTTTTTCCCTTTCTGAAACCTTACTGCAAGCTCATGACAAGACAGATGTCTGCAATCACTAACTACTGCTAGTTTAAGCACAATTGTATTTGCTACAGTTTCAGTAAACATGTAACCAAGTGCTTAAAAATCTATTTTAATGATGTTTTCAAGAATAATAGTACTCTGCATTACAAAAGAAAGAGGTATAAGGTACGTCTTTTACATATAAGAAAAAACTTACAGCGAAGGCAAAGAATATCTTAAAACCAAAATAAAGCTATGTTGTTCCCTACAGGGAAGCTTCAGGTGTTTGAGATTACTCACTCAATTCACTTTCAGCATTCATAGAAAAAGATGAAAATGGACAGTGAAAATAGTTACTCTACCATGCCAGCTTTAAATATTCCACTGACTGTCAACAATTTAGCAATAAAATTACAAATATACAGAAAACAGATCTGTTACTGTACTGAAGCTACACACAGAGCCAATAACAAAAATACATAACAAAATAAGCAGAAATTAAGTGTTTTCCATTCATAAATGCAGAATTACTCCCACATTCCACTCCATCCTGAAAAGAGCACTCGACATGGTGACCAAAAAGGAAGACGACTGTTATTACACTTCATAGAGCGGGCAGAAGACAAATCTACACATTACTCACAAATTTGGACTAACGCTAATTCTACAAATTGTTTGCTGTAGAATCATAGTTCATACATGGAAACATGTAAAATTAATATTAACAATTACAAGTCAGAGAAAACTGGTGCTTGTTGGCTAGAATGAGTCCTAGTTCAGGAGTCTAACCCCAAGGACATTACCAATAACAAAAAGCACTGTGGTCAGTAGAATTTGCACGAAAGGCCAAAAGTGATCACTAAAAACATTTTTCCAAACAGCAGGACAGAACATCAGGAAAAGAGAATACTACTGTATTCATTGCAATGTTAGGTTTTTGAGCACAGATGTGCTTGACTTAAAAATGACATGCATTACAAATACAAAATGCTACAAATGCTCACTGCATGCAAATAGTCCCCAGACTACTTCACTTTATCATTTCTAAATCAAAGTAATACATACATAAGGATGGAACATGGTTTCTATTTACATAAGCTTTGACAGGAAAGGGCACGTTAAATGATGACTGAATCACTAGCATGAAATTGCATTTCTAAATAATTTAAACCCTCAAAACAGTATTTCTTGCTAAAAATCCTTCATTTCAATGAAATAGTTTGTAAACATTGAAGATGTACATTTATACAATCTACAGTCTCAGCAGGAAATAAATTTCAGGCTTATCATCACTATCGGGTTCCAGCTGCAGAACAGAATTATGTGTATACAACTGGTCACCACAGCCGTAGTGCAAAGCGGCACACGCGCCCTCTGGTATTCCTCGGCCCTCCACGTCCTCCCCAGGGAAGCCATTCAGGTACCTGGCTATGTACGAGCCCGTTGAATGCCTGTTGATAACATGAGGAGATGCTGAAGGCTTGTTCCGAAGGACGACGCCCGCTATGCTACTTGTGTTAGAAGATTTTTGCTTGCTGGCAGCCTCCTGCCTCTCCTTGGCACGGCTGGCTATATTCCGCACTCTGCTCTGGCTTCTGGATGAGAGTTTTCTGACCAGCGTCTTTGGGCAGTCTTCATCGATCTGCCTGGAGTACAGTGTTTGATGGCTGTCCTCCTGGTCCAGGGACACCAGCTTCCTCAGCTGTTCTGTCAGAGCGTCTGTCGAATGCAGTGTCATATTCTTCATAGCAGCAAGTTTCTTGTCTCTCATGCCCGATGAGATAAAGCTTCTACTTATGTATTGATACTTACTTTCAAAATTGCAGGAAATATCCTCTGATGTCAAGTCACCGAGACTTTTGGATTTGCAAGGGCTAGCCTGCTTGATGGCTGAAGGAGGTGGGAAAGGCAAAGCGTTTTTGAGCACCGGTGAGTGTATGTTGAGCTGGGATCTCTCAGAGGTACACATTATGTTCTGCTTATCTGAATGATGATGATATAAAAAGCCAACACTTTCACACATTGGAAAAGGGAGCTGAGTCCCTGCAGCCCCGAAGTTATCCGAGCAGTCCAGGGCAGCAGCACGGAGCTCAGTCACGCCGTTCCCAGAGGTCCTCTCACCACCATGCCCAGAATCCTGCCTTTGCCTCAGTTTCAAAGGGGAAGCCAACTGGCTCATGTCTTCCCTTTTGTACTCGGATGCAGTTACCAAGAGATCTTGAGGATCCTCATCTACTTCTATGAGACTGCTGCTTTCTGAATTTTCACCAGTGGGAGGGTCAACAAGTGTCTCCTCATCCTCAAAGATGAGGCTATTGGAAGCAAAAGAACTAGCAGATTCGGGGGCTTCCCAGTGTGTTCCACATTTTCTTTTGGGATTTGCATTTAGCAAAGAGAGAGGTGAAGGACAAGGACAGCTAGGCAAGTTGTTTTCTATACTGTTTAACTTGTTCTTGCAAACTAATTCACTGTGGGTCTTACGGTCAGAAGTTGGTGTAAGAGTTGCCTCATGGATAATTGTGTACACAGAATACTCTGTAGTCTCAGGGCTGGAGAACGCGGTAGTATCTGGAGTTGAGAATAAAGGGGATTTGATGGATTTTGTGGTAGTAAAGGTGCGCTTACAGGGACTGTTAAGATCCACAGTAAGCACGTGTGGGTGTGTAGCCATCACACTGACGGTCTGGCTACTGGTGCCATGGAGGCTTGAGACCACAGTAAGATTAGTTTGGTCATCTGTGACCTCAAACTGTCCGATCAGAGCTGAGACAGCGCTATCCAACTCGCTCTCATTTGCTAAAGAAACTTCATCTATAAGGCGAGAAATGTCACTGTCTTGTGTGGTTGAAGTGGAGTGCAAATCAGGAACATCAGAGCAAATGGCAGAAGATATATCTGTCAAAGAAAGAGGTGCTGCAGTGCTTTTCTTGATGATGTCATATTTATGATTTTCCATCCCTACTTTTTGAGAAAGGGAAGTCCCCACAAGAGTTCTTTTCTCCTCCTTAGACCCTTTTGTGTCATCTTCCTTTTTATTGTCTGCACAGTTTTTGTCATGTGTTTTTTCTGCAGAAAGTCCAAAATCAGAGTCACGCATTAGAGGTACAGTTTCATCAGAAAGATTATTTTCCTGATAGCCTACGAGGCGATTTGTTTCAGCTACACCACTTGCAAAAACTAAATTTTCATGTTGCTCCTGTAGAGGTGGCACTAACGAGTCAACTGTAGTCTCCTGGTCATCCTCCTTCTTAAACTGAGATGTCAGATTTGAAGTATTTGCTGTTTTCACAGAACATGGAGAACCAGATTCTTTCAAGTTTGTTTCCTTCTCATTTGTATTGTCATCACTGTTGGCTAAATTAAATAAGAAACATATTAGTTGCATACAATATTGTGTTCTGTTTATTGACAAATATTTTGTCCTTAGACAGACAAATGGAGAACGCAAAATTAGGTACAGTTGTGACAGAACTTAATTATGGGGTTGTGCAGGTTTAGTACAAATTATCTGAGTGATATGAATAAATGGAAAAATACAACTGCAGGCACTTCATTGAAACTTCCTTTGAATGTCTATTACATCAAGCACGTGATGTAATATTTGTTGCAAATAATGTTAATGAGGTACCATATCATAGCTTGCACATGGTATTACCTTCAGCTGTGTTCCTATTCAGATTTGTACTACAAAGAAGCATGGCAATAAAGACAGAACAAAACAGCTCTGTTAAAAAAACATAGTATGTTGAAACAAGATGCATGCTTAAAAGAGCTGAGTAAAAAGCAGCAAGTAGAGGGACTCCAGAGTGCATTTTACATGTAGTTATTGTAAAGTGATACAGTTTAAGGATTTCATTTTTGATCTTCTACCAGCATACTGCATTCACGACAGCAAGATTTTGAATTCCATGGAAAATATGCACTAGAGATTTTCTCCACCAAATCTTCTTACTTGTCTTTATATGCCAAATCCAAGCTCTATGACTCAGTCCTTTAGAGCTTTTAATTAAGCAAGGACTATAGCATTAAGTTTACCATAATGTATACTGTTTCTAACATTTGCTAGAAATCAGGTACCCTAGGGAGAAACAAGAGAAGTCCTGATCATTCCCTAACAGCGACTGAACCTCCTGCCCCGGTAGAGTAAGAGCTATTTTTAATGAACTTAACATTTAAAGGCTGATGTCCAAAATCTGAAAAGTTCCCCAAGCTTTCCAGCGCTTCTAGGTAAGGATGGAAGAGACGTACATTTCTTTGATTTGTAGATTTATTTTTTTTTCTATAAAGAACATGGGAGAAAATGGATAGCACACCATCCACTTGGTGTAATTTCAATTGAGAAGTAGAGTTTAGCCATAGTATTTTAGCAAGAAAGATCTGCTGGACAACCAGTCCTTTCCACTCTTCACAGCATCCTGCAATAAGGAACACTTCATCTGACTAGTACCCCCTGGATGGTGAAGCCACCTCCCATTCTGAAATATTTGGGCTGAACTTTCTGAGAATAGCCAAGCCTATTCCTGTATGTCCACGAGGCTGCGTTGTACCTTTCTTACCATGATTCAAGGTAAGTGCTGCCACACCAAAAAAAAGGGGCCCAGGTTGTTTTTCTCTATGTCCGCCAAGGCACGGATGGCCCTGCAGCACGGAGAAGGAAAAAGGTCCCTTGGGGACAGGAGAGGACTCCATCTGGAATTTTGTCTTCTTCATATCTCACTTCTTTACGCCTAAGGTGGCCAGTCCTCCTCCATAGGGGTTACAGAGCAAGCCTTACAGAGGCTCCAACGGGCAAGATCTAGTTCTCTCATAGTTAGAAGGGGCAGGATTCATTCCCTGTGACAGCTTTTTAGGTCATCTCACCAGGGCCTGTGTTTTCTGCAAAGGTTATTTTGCTATAAGCGCATACCTGTGACCTTCAAAAAGTGTGGAAGTTTCTTCTAATAGAATTTTGTGTCAGTATCTGTAGCATCTTTAGAAAGAAATAGCTAAGAAACAATTACATCTGTTGCGAACAACAGTTGAGCTGTATCGTCTTCACAGGCTTATCTAGAGAATGTTTCAATTTAAAATACAGCATTTCAGGGTTTACTTCCTTTACTAGGAATAGCTTTTTTCCTGTCTAAAGTTTCTTCTCAGGGTGGTAGGAAAAAATAGTTTAGTTTTATTTCGCTTGCTGTTTCTCCTCAGTAACTTCTTTTACAAGGCGATGTCCAGATTATCTGTTTTTTCAAAGCCACTAATATGGGCAAATAGAACAAAGGTGGCTCAACAACAGGTTCTCATCTGTGCCTGGTAGTTCTCCTATTTTAGGGTGGCTCCTGTGGTTGCTGGAAGCTGCTGCTCTGTAGCTGAAAATATTGCTAGCAGAGCAGCATTTGTGTCACCCCCCTGGCCAAGATTGGTCCTTGGTGTGCTCTCTGCATCTTACCAAGGAAGACAGACGGTGCTTCTGGCTGACCTGCGCCAGCTGAGGAAAAGCCCTGCGGGACTGACTGCAGCAACACTGCGCTGTCAGAACTGACCAAAAGCTGAGGATCTGGCTAGCCCTGCAGTCTCATGGGTGCACAGCACATGCTCTTCCCAAACAAATGAAAACCAGCCCCAAAAAGCAGTATAGATGCCCTGGACTAGGGACAAGCTTGGGGTCGAGACAGCAGGTCTAATAAATTACAGCCATTGTATTCAAAGCCTCCTAGACTTATTTACATATTCCAGTAAATCAGCAGGTCAAACACACTAACTTTCCTGTAGTCATGGGAATAAATGGATTTCAAAACTGGGACCATTATTGCTGAAGATGCTTACATAAATATTTTAAGAATTAAATTGTATTGTGTATCAATAATATAAGACCAAGATTTTATCCTAACACATGCTTTTCCATAGGTTACTTAATTTTATTAATTTAGGAGGAAAATATCAAGACTGATGGATACAAAGTTTGACCTACTTTTACCCCTTTTACATCTATTTGAAAGTCTGCATTAGTCTTTACACACACTATTCCCAAAACCATATGCTGCATGCTGTTCCTCCTTGAAAATGGAGAGAGAATGCCCACCACGCCAGCAGCTCTGTTTTCAAAAGTAAACGGACAGCAGCAAACCAAAAATTAATGAAGAGTAATTGAAGGTTGGTTCTTAAATTACAAAAAGAAATTTGGGAAGTGTCCTTTCAAGTGCACTCCCAGAAATTATTGTAATTCATTTGCCTAGTTTGGAGAATAGACAGCTTTCCAGGGTGTCACTTATCAAAGAGTTAAAGGAGCTGTTAAAATACTACAATCTTAAGCGTATGTAATTTTGCCCAGTAACTCCTGAGTTGCCTAAAACTACTTGCATAGGGACTGCAGAACTAAGCCTCTTGATATGCTATTTCAACTTACTACATCAAAAGTAATTTTGGAAGCATCTTACCAGATGCGTTTTCTTTTCCTTTGGCATCCTGGGCAGTTTCATCTTCTGGGCATGGCAGTCCTACGAGAAGATATTTGTCCACGGGCATAGAAGCAGGACGTGCTTGCAAACTCCGGCTTGCACGCCGTACAACTCCTTCTTTGTCTTTCAAGTCTATTGGTTCAGATGCACTGTCTTTAATTTCAGTAGTTTCCAGAAAACCCATCTTACTTTTCTTTCTACCTTTGGCTGGTGCACTGGCTGTGCGCCGGAGAATTCGATCGCCAATAGATCGCTTCCGTACATAGTGCCCGCTGGTTTCAGCAGAATTGTGCTTAGGGTTCTTGTTAAACAACCCTCTGAGTCCTATCAGCTGCTTATTCTGAAAGGACAAGAATAACCACAGTTTCGAGTGAGTTCAGCTATTATATAATGAGTACAATGAAAAGGGCTGCTTTCAGAGTATTTATGAAGATGAAGACAAAGTTAAAAACGCAGCAAAGCAAAAATTCACACCAAGCAATTCACATCTACTCTGACCAAGGAACTATCAGCATAGGTCTCCATGAATTCATGCATGTCTGTATTTCTCCTCATTAGGATGGCAGCCTGCCACAATTACAAGAGAGGTTTGCTCAAAATCTCCTAATCAGAGATGACAAGACTGTAAGAAGTATACTGCAGTGACAGGCTACACATTAACTTGGATTTTTATGCATGGGCTTCATCAAAGCAATAGGCAAATGTTTCAGAGTCTAAATGAAGAATGATGTAAAGTTTGGTAGCTGCAGATCATGCGATTAGGAACCATTCAAGAAATCTGTGCCCAGCAAGTGCAAAGTGCATGCTAATGAAGTCTACCTTTGTGGCTCCTAGAAAGTGCAATATTGTGTAACTGGGATTGAGGATTAAAGGGCTCCACTGAAAGGCAAAAAAATGCAAATACATTTGGCTAATGTTTTCAAGACTGTGATACAAACAAATAAGGTAATAGTACATCAGCTGTAAATATAACCCCTCTACAGCAAACAATTTAAAACTATTTATTAGTCTAACGTCAGTCTCTCAGAAACATGACCAGATATTCTCACTTGTAAGGATACAAAGGACCATTCAGCCTTTGTTTACCTTAGAAACAGTAGTATAGCACATCGTTAAGGCAAGCATGAATAGACTAAATGATATAGAGATCAATGGGTCTTATTTGCCCCCCACCCTTCTTTTACATCATTTGTCTTCCCTATGAAGCAACTCTTTACTATTTTTATTGACCATTCTTTGAACAGCACATGAGCCAAGAGCAACAGCCAAACAGGCTCCCCTACAGACTACCACCAAAACTGTATGCGATTTCACACATGTACCCAGATGCGTACAGATCCAGGTATGTATTGCAGATGCATTCCAAGCTGTTTACTACTGCTTTTCTTTTTACACTGATAGAGGAGCAATGAAGTCTACCTCGAATACTAAAACCTTGTCTCTGTGCAGAGAACACGACATGAGTTGGGCATGGTCAGTGCTGTTCCCTCCACCGCCTCGCCGCTGACCTCCCTGGCAGGAGGAACGCTTGCAGAAGCAAGAGCAAATGATTACATTGTCCCTGTGCTGGGACAAGGATGCCAAGAGTGAGACAGATATCTAAGTGGTTTAAAGAGCCATCGTTAGATCAATCAGTGAGGATAAAGGTAGCTAGGTTAAGTGAGGATCTGAACTATACCCAATCTCAGCCCCTAGGCCTTGTCTATGTTATTTTCTATCTGGGTTCCACTGAGCTTTCCTGGGCAATCTTGCAGAAAAGCAAAATGCCACAAACCTAAGCTTTAGGAATCATTTAGAAACCACACAAATTCTGTGAGGTTCTATGGTACATTTAAATCCATTTTTATCAGAAGAATTAAAACAAAGTCTTAGCAAATAGAAGTTTCCAGATATACCTACTTTTCCATAGATTTCATTAATGGTTATATGAACAAATATGGATGCTTCCATCAGGCCTTCTAAATACACATGACGATAACCTAGTAAAACAAAAATATTGCACCACAAATAATCAACAGTTTGCATTTTATGCACCACTGGCAATCACTGTCTATAAAAGTGAAATACGTGCAGTAAGCCACCTTATGCCTTTACTAAAGCTTATCTTACATTCTCACAGGTTTTCCAAGCCCCCCAGCACAAATTGCCTCTAAGTTATAAATAAGACACCAGTAGTAATTTCCAAAAGCACAGACAACCCAACTCCTTCAAGTAATGGTGAATATACCACTGTAAAATACCAAGAGAACTGTCCAAGCTCATACATGAAGACTCAGAGATACAGGCATAAATTTTATGTCGATAACCTCATCTTCAACTTGAAGTTCAAAGGTCTTTGTTCTTCAGTTAGATCTCCAAGTCAAGGAAAACAAGTGGGACTAACCAGGCACAAGACTGCTAAAGGCCAGAGTTCTTTGTCCAACGAAGTCTCGCCCAATAGGGTCATGGTCCCACACAAGAAATCTCACTAAAGCTACTTCAGGCATGTGGATAGTAAAAGTGAGTGTTTCCTCCCAAACAGGATTAAACCCTGTAAAACAAACAGAACAGAAGTTGTGGGAAACAAGGCCATAGCAAGAGCTAGCCTCCATTTTCACGATGCGTAGCAAGAGGCTTAAGAAACAAGCAGACCAAATACACAAATGAATACTCATTGCTCATCTAGATGTAGATGCTCTCAATCTCCATTTTGTAAGTAATTAAAAGTGAGAGATCTGTCTCTCTTGGACTGCTTTTACCAAAAAAATGGTTCTGGTTGAGTAGCTGGCAGGGATACCAAGGCAAGCGGTTGTTTTGAAAACTATGGTAGGCTAAAGATAGACCAAAACAAACAGGAACTACTCCCTTTTTTCCTGATGGTTTTGCAATTGTCTACGAGAATTGATGGCCATCTCTCCTGCCACAACAGGCTATCCCACTCTGTTATTCATCTCCTTCCCTGGAGGGTGAGGTGACAGTAAAACTGCCTAGGACATGATTTGTTTTCATTCCATTTGAAGTTATATATGCATTTTATATAAATAACAACAAAATAATTTGGAACTTCTGCATAAAGGAGATTCAAGAATAATCCAGGAGAAAGATATCGTGTTGAACAGTTCTTGTCCTTCACCTCTTGCTTGTCTGTCTCCCTACACCAGAAATTCTGTCTAGAAAGCAGAATTAATTTGTTAAAATACAATCACTTGATTTCATCAGGTAAGAAGTTTTGCAATTTAGCAAATAATAACAGATACCGAGTCATTTATAATTACTTAATATTTCACTCTAAGAAGAGGAAATCAGCTAGATTATCTTACCATTGTCGTCAACCACCCTGGTTTGATCTTTACAGCAGTCAACAGGTAACCCAATAATTTCCACCTCAACAAAGGGATCTATTATCTATTTTTTAAAAACAAAGTATTTTAAAAGCAAGACAATGATACAAGTAAAGGTCAATTTTTAAGGAAATTCATGCAGAGAGTTAATTTAAATTCATATAAGAATTCAAATCCCTTTGATTTACATGAATTTTCAAGCAGCACAACCATGGAAAATGGCTTCATGAAGTGTAAGTTAATGTATGGTTTGTAGTCTCAAGAACTGTGGCCAGCTATGACTAATTTTCAAAAAAAGTGAAGTCACCCTCAAAATATAAAACAAATTAGTTCTTAAACATCACGTGTAGGATACAGACTCTGTAGGAAAACATAGTATTTAGTGACCAAAAGCTTGACATTATCAGAAATTTATTGG
Organism: Balearica regulorum gibbericeps; assembly: GCF_011004875.1. Lineage (NCBI taxonomy): Eukaryota > Metazoa > Chordata > Aves > Gruiformes > Gruidae > Balearica > Balearica regulorum. The sequence continues at coordinate 27,981,122 of NC_046192.1, read as the reverse complement.
TGTATTTAAATAAAGAGGAAGTTTCTCTGAGTCAGGACCTCTGATGGAAGCATTTGTTGGTATCGGAGTATCTTACCTCTCCTCTGTCTCCTAACATGGAGTCAGGAGGCTTAGGTAGCTGCTGTCCACTGATGATTTTCAGAATAAGCTGCTTTTTAGGACTGGCAGGAAGTGGATCAGCAGAGTAGGGGTTGAATGTGCCTAAGAGATGGCAAGGAATAAGAAGTGCAAGGAAAAAAAACACACAGAATAAACATCACCCCCCAAGATGCATACATATAGCCAAAATTCAGTCATAAGCAAGTAATTTACAGAGCATGGAGCAGCTGTTAATGAATTTTAAAATTCCATTCCACTTTCTTACAACCTTTACTGAGCTGATCAGTCCTTTTTTACATGATTACAAGACAGAAAGGACCCCTCTAATAGTAGGGTTTTACAAGATTAAGACTCCTTTGAAAAAAAAAACTTTCTTCTGTATATTAGTAGCTTAAAAAAAAAACCAACCAAAAACCCAATAGTTATAACCCAGATCAGCACTCTGATCAAATTTCTTGCACAACTGCCCAAATGTTAACGAGAACAAGCAACTAGGGTTGAGTAAGCTGCTTTCTGCAGCAGCGCCTGCTTCACGTACCCAAACTCCCTCTACCATTTCTCAAGTACCTTTCAATCAATGCCACTTCTTATGGCCCCATTAAGAAAATTACTTAGAGACAGAGAGGCACAATCAGATCCCAAGTCTCCAAAATATGGACAGATTGTCATTGCATAACACTGAAAACCACTGGCTCCTGTTCTAACAGCTTTTTGAGGACTGAACAAATTTCTTTTAAAGAGAACAAAATTCCACTGACTTCCTTGAGAACGGGACCAAGTCCTGGATACTTCGTCCTGGGCCACTGCATACCTTGTTCTTCTTGCATGCAGCTGGCTATCCCACAATGCCCTTTTATTAAACACATATTAAGATGGAGCCCTCAAATATATCTATAATAACAGCAAGAGATTGTATGCTCATACTCATACAGTCTGAGAGTTAGACACCGTTCTTTGAGAACAAAAAAAAGTATGAATTCTGAAGTAGATAAGCTTATGAATTTATGGAAATACAAAAGATTCTACATATGTTCTTATTTTTCTTTCTTGTGTCTTGGCAACTTCGCTATGAAGACGTTTTCTGAAAGGCTTGACACTTACAGTAATAAATGTCTAGTGGGACATTACCTTTGCACATCTGCTGAGGTTTGAGGACATAACCACAGTTGCCGTTTACCCTAAATTTTGCATCATTTAATTGCATCACACGTCCCTCAGATTGGTAGTTTAGTGCCACTGTTGAAAGAGAAGACTCAGGTGTAAGATATTTACTTAGCACATACACAAAAAGTGGGAAGTTATTCATGCAACACCTACCTAACTGGCAACCAACATTCCAGTAAGGTAAAGGGTTGAAATTGCTGGAGTCAATCCGATAGGCTGACGGATAGACCCTTGTAAGCTGTTTCTGGTTGTAAAGCATAAACTGTTCAGCCTTCTGCTGCACTGCTTGGTGGGCTCTTGTTTCACTGAATGATAGCACGTTCCCTGTTGATCCTGTGTGTATAGTTAAATCAACAGACAAGTTACAAAGCAATCCCAGGAGACAGGAGCCTGAACTCAGACCTTAATTGCACTCATATTAATCAAGGAGAACATTAGATTTAGTTCAAAGTTAGAAGAGATTGTCTTGTGACATGCAAATTATATACATTGTGTCACTGAAGGGCACCTGTTTCACCTTCCAAGAGGGTCTTTTATTCTACCCTCAAGTTTCCAGACTTAGAAGGAAAGCCGAGCAAGAGCTTATGCTAATTGCTAGGACCTTTCCTGCTGCAGAGGAATGATTGCTGTGGAGAATTTCCTAGGCAAGAGCGCCCAACTATGAGGGAGCAGTTGAGTTGGTCTAACTGCACCATCCCTCCACGCCCATCTCTCCAGCCAGGACCAGGGAAACACAAGATCCAGATGAAAGGCAGCTGCAGTACTGTGTTCCAATGAGCAGGCCCTCCTTTCCAGAGGGCCACGAGCCATCAGGTGGGTTCGGCAGTACCGCCTGACTGCACGTGGACCTGCGGAAAAATCTGAGCTGTCTCTCAGCTCAGAACAACAAGACTGAAATTCTACAAGACTATGTTCTTGTAGGATTTCTTGGACTGTTTCTCCACACTGCTTTCACCCTCCTTAATTTCTCCCACTAAATTCTATTAAATTAGGAATTGACGTGTTTAACGTGTTTAGTGAAACAACTGCACGCTTTGTGAACAGGTAACACATCTATTTATCACAATTCAAGTCTGTCGTGTTACTAAATGCTACTTAAAATTGATAATGTTAGAAGATGATGACAAACTCCATAAAGCTGTAAAACCAGGAAAGGGTTCTCCTGAAAAAACATTTTTAAAATTGCTACTCAAACATGAAAGTCATAAGAAACCAAGGGAAAGGATATTTCTTAGGCAAGGAAAAGGTGGTGCTTTACCTGTTCTCCATATTTAAGTAAATGGGACAGGTAACTAACTACTCTGCTTTTAAAATGTCTTTGACAAACAAGGTAAATCTTGAGAACACAAACGTGTTTACTCTCCACATGGAAAAGTAAGAAAGCCTTGTGTAAGTCTCATGCCAGCAGCCTTACCGTCATCAACTATGTCCTGGGCTGCCACAGAGTTCGTGTACACCACTAGGTCAGACAGAGCTCGGCACAGCTTCACCGTTTTTCTTCGACGAGCCAGTCTGCTGCGTTATATTTAATATATAAAACAAATTAGAATTTTTTCAGTATTTAAAGAATATTTCAATCTCCCTTTCTGTTCTTTTCATCGATAAGGGAACAAACAACTGTGAACAGGGAACCACATGTGGCAAACCTCCTTAGGGAGGGCTCCGAGATGACTGTTCCCCTTGTACCTCTATAGTCACACTACACAAACAAAATTTTTCATTTAAGGTGTAATGAAATAGCTGCACCATGGCTCTTCTCAACAAAACCAAGGCAGACAGCTTTGAGCTGTATCTGAAAATGGAGCATTTCAGTGACAACAAATGCATTCTCAATGGCACTTTTTTGATTGCTTTTTCTTTACATTCTCAGATGTAATAGAGCTGGCTGGGCTGTGATGTACCCTTATTTAGCCTAGACAGTTTTCTTTGAGCACTATTTAGAGCATGCAAAATGTAGATTGGCATTTTGCCATTAGAAGAGTATTACTATCACACTTCTTTTCAGTTTAAGGGTAATTGCAATTTGCAACCTATGAAAATCTACACAATCAAAATATCAGGCTACAGCAGTCACAGCAAAACATACCCCAACAGCAGCGTCATAACCAACCTGCTCTCAAGAACAGGCTTCCCTCAGGCAATGACATATAAATATTGGTAGTAGTAACATGCCTCCAGCTTTAGTTGAGCTGTAAAACTATGGTGATTCATAGCTCACCTGTGGAGCTGCCCCGTTTCCTTCCCAGAAGAGTTTTGCTGACTTTCTTCATCATCTGATGCACTATGGTATTTGGATGTTGCCTTCACAGCTTTCTGTTGGGAAAGAATCAAGCACACCTGTGGCACTTTATGGGGTGGTTCTACAAATCCACATTACTGTCATTCATGTCAGGTGAGTGGGTGAGCTGCAGCACAGGACCAGAGTCCAACAAAGACACAGAACGACTCTGGGGGTTTGGCAGCAGAAAACCCTGGGTGGTACATCAAGTGTTTCCATACATATGGAGAAGGAAAGCCCACACAAAGCATCTGTGTCCTGATCTTGCTCCATCTGACTCCAAGGATCCAAACCTGCAGTCGTGGAGCAGGTTTATCTGCTGCCTAACAAATACAAGCCTGAAGATAACTTATTTCTGCAAACTGGCCAGTTCATTGCAGGCCACTGCATATTCTGCAGCTTCTCTCCTCTGCTCCCTCCTGACGTGAGAGGACAGCATGGCTCCGCTGTCTCCAGTATACTGGCACTGGTCCTGCTCATATTCCAATGGATCATATCATATTTAACAAACAGCAACACACAGTAGAATCTAATGTACAGTGCACTGCTTCCACCTGCCTATGGCCCCCCCCATCCTCCCCACCCAAATTTAGAAATTTTAACAAATTCATTCATGGAGTTGAGAACGCAGTCTGGACAAAATTTTCAAACACCTTTTTGCTGTCTTTTGAGCCACACATGCAAGCGTTGAAATTATTCTAATTTATTACAGTATACAGCAAAGAAAATAGCTATGATAAAAAGATTAAAATCTCAAAAGCACCTATTATCTAATACAGTTTCCAATTTCAACAACATTACATCTTTTGTAACACTAACGATAGCTTCAAGTGAGAGTTTCTTTAATTCCCTTCTCATCAAGAGGTAATTAACAATATAACTGAGAGCTCCTTATCCTTTTGCTCATACAGCTAGATGCTAATTGAGCACAGATTTCTTTTCTCCTGCTGTGATACACCAGTAATATACACAGTTTAGTTTGTTGCGTTTAGTGCTGAAATAAAGTTGACTATATTGGAAATCATTTGCATGCTTCAGTTTTAGAACCCGAAGGTCTTCACTGTGAACGTCTCCTGCAGTTAACTTGCAGGAACTGCAAGCCTTATTGTCTTTGTCCCTCCACTGGCAGTTTTTAAAGAGTTTACACTTGGATACATTGGGCACAAGAACTGGCTGAAAACATCACAAGTCACTATCCCTGGGTGGATAATTCTACACCTGCAAAAATATTAACAGTAACCATCCTTCCCAGGCATTCCCCTAGCTGGAAAGGTGTAAAGGAGGAAGTTACTGGACATCCCTGATGCCTCAGTCTACAATACAATCATTATTTTAAAAAAAAAATACAATAAAAGCTATATATACTCTCTCTTTTTTTTTTTCAGCAGAGATGAAACAAATGGGCTTTCCAACCTGCTGTATCCATTAGGATAACTAGTTGAAGTAATTAAATTATTGACATACTTTTGAGCCCTTGTAACCAGGAGCTTTTAGTGGCTGATTTTTGTCTGTGACATCTCATTCCACAGGATTTGTTTTCCCGTCAGCAAGCACAGACTACAGTGTGAAGTGTCCACTATCATGCACAACAGGTACTTGCAGATCTCAACACATACCGAGTAAGTAACATGCACTTAGCTAAAGCTGCTGAAAGAAATATGACCACTTTAAACTGATGTAAGCTTATAATTGAAGTGTAAATATGAGTCCTGGTATTGTCTGCTTAGAGAATTTTTGATGGCTCCTAGCTGCCTTCAGGGCAGATGAGCTGGTGGCTGATTAAGTTCTATGTATTATTTCATAACTGCTGTTTTTCCTGAACTGCTGCTCAGGTTATCGATTACAGAGCGTGCTCCCTGCTCGGCCGCAGCTTTCACCATGGATAGCCCTGAAGAGGAATACAGGCGTCTAGCAGGCTGTGGGCAGAGGAAGCCGCTGCTGACACAGGGACTCTGCTGCAGACCTGCCGCATCCCTCCCTCACGACAAGCCTGTCTGCTGATTTACTTGGTATTTGCTAATTGACTCTGGGAGGAAGGAAGCTTTCAGTTGAATCAGATCCTACTGAGGCTACACGTTCAATAAATCCAAACCTCAAGGCATCGTGGGAGTGTGGGAATAGGGGAGGCGGATGACAGGAACACATTTGTCAGGATATGGGAACGGGAGGAAACCTAGGCGCACGGTCCCTTTTGGTGGCCGCTATCTGTCCAGCTGTAAAATGAAACCTCACACTCATTTGAATTATATTAGCTCTTGCTTGGTTCAATAGAGCCGCCACAGCAAAGACCCAGCGAAGCAGACAATTTGACCTAGCAGCTACACAAACATGTAAATACTATACACAAAACCATGATGAGATCAGAAAAGAACACATTTTTCCAGAGCAGGAGCCTAGAGCCAGTACTCAGTCACAGCAGTCCCTTAAAGCAAGTGGAAAGGCAGTAGGAGCATGCTCTGCATGGCACTGCTCAGGGTGTAAAACAGGGTAAAACTGGACCGTGAATAAAATAAACATTGTCAGCTGTGTGGACAGAGGTCTGGAAAACAAGAATACACCAAGGCATTTGTCTACATGGCTCCTTTGCTGCTGAAAGAAAATCAGAAATTCCACTTCCCTAGCAAAGATGATTTTAGGCAAGATTATGTTTTGAGTTTGTGCAATCATCTTTAAAGGGTTCTCCATACTGCTAGCAGCTACATTCTTCTGAACAGCAATAAATATCCCAAGTGTAATCACATAGTCTTTCCTCACTGCCCTTATACATACCATGCTTGTCTCAAGCAATAAAACACACCCAGAGTCTCTATAACGCTCTCAGATCTAGAACATCAAACCGAGTCTCTCATTTTACTTACTTTGTGTTTACCAAAGTTGCTCATTAATGATCGACTATGAGACTTTTTTCCACCTTCTTTTGTGTCCAGGTTCTGTGCAGAGAGTGCAATAAAAACTGTGAGTACATACCTTCAAAAGTATCTGTAAGGAGTCTACTACAGTCTCTAAAAGACATGGTTTCAATCTAATAAAGTTTCAACTTATAAGTTCACGACCCTGATTCACTATTACAAAAGTATAGTGATTGCACATGAGAAAAAAAGTGAGTTAAAGTCCAAACACAACGTACTGATCTGTGAACACAAACTGAAATCTAAAATACCATTACAGGACTTTTCTAATTTCGTTATATGCTTGATAGTTTAGCAACCCTGTAACAGTAAGGAAAAATAATAACACTAACACTCAAGACAACAGTCTTGAGAACATAGGAAAAAAAGTCTAGCAAAAGCAAAACCAGGCAAGCAACATCAAAACACAACAACATTTGAAAGTGTACTTGAAAATAGCCGGGGGGGGGGTGGAGGCGGAAATCTCTCCTAAGAGATAAATGTGGACTTTTCATAGGCAGCCTGAAGTCCGAGTTTCACATTTATAATCATGCCTCTAGATATCAGTTTGATAATTCCTGGCAGCATCTAGCCTTTTTCTGTCAGAAAAGCACAGCCCTTCATCTTCTAAAGAGCAAAACCAAGACCTAAAGGTACAGAAGAATATTCTCCCACTGTTTCAGCAAGTCCTATGAACTCGAGTTATCCCCTGTTCAGTGCTGAGCTGGAATTCACTTCTGGCTATCATAATGATAAGGGCACTAGATGGCTTCTTCAGGTCCAAGAAAGTCAATAACCTCTGTATCTATGTTCAAAGATTTGTTCCTGGCCCAGGCTGAAAGTGTCTGTAAAATGTAGAAGGAAACCTTAGCAGATAAAGAACTTGTGTCCCTCAAAGAGCGAGGGTTGACAGTTTCAACAGCAAATCCAAACTAGCATCAGATGGACTGACAGTACGGTACATGTCGCCTTCCTCCCTTCCCACAAAACCCCACCTGATAATTACTGGAGACTAGTACATAGTTGCATTGTGAATGCCCTTTTTTTTTTTTCTTTAAATAGCAGCAAGTCTTCAGGAAAATGAAAGGCACATCAGTGATGAAGTAAAGGAAAAGGAGATGTGACCATCAAAAAACTAGTAACATCTCTCAAGAGATCCCTTCCTGGTACATCAATTACACAGTAACTACTAGAAAGGAGCTTTACAACAGCAAACAAAAGCTAGCTAATGAGTTACATAATTACCAAACCATCACAATGTTTAACCACTTCGTTATCTCCCATCTAGGTCAACAGTTGATAAAAATTAATTTTCCAATTGTTTTAACTGATTACTAATTGTTCAGCTCTGTATTACTTTAAGGCCCTTGAAAACAACAGTCATATACAATTGGTCTTCACAAAGGGCTGTTGCAGCAAGGGAAGAGATCTCTAAATGTCCCTTAATAAGGTAAAATAAATCAATCAGAAAATTCTACCACTTTATATTATTAACTGACAGATGTCTGAATAGTGCAGTTGCATTACTGAAGTATTGTCAGTATGCTGGCCACGTCAGAATAACAGGTAATCTCAGGCATCATATCCAACACAAACACCTTATGGAAATTTGCATTCTTTAAACAAAACTCCCTGCCCCCTCAGATGCTAACTAGGGGCCAATCATTTTTCCAGATACCAGAGAACATCCCAAATGTAATTATTCTAACTCAAAATACTATTGAAATGGCTCATATCTGATCATATTTACTAACATGGGGAGTTTGCTCTCTGAAATCCCACTTTTCTGACCTCATGAAGACCTAAGGGAACAGGCAAGCTGACTCTGCTCTCACACTGCAAAGCCGTAGCCTGAAAATAACCCTTCTCTGTTGGGTCGGAGGGCTCCATCCTTTGCATTCCTACTGCCGCTTCCACCACAATGCAGCTTGGGCCAGCATGAGCATCTGAAACAGCATCAGCACAAGCCAAGTATGTTTTCTGTAGTCGAGCCTGGCTTCAGGCAGAACTCTCATAGGTCCAGCCTCAGAGAAAGACATAAGAACTACATAAACCCTACAGAGCGGGAAGATGTGCAGAAAGCAAAGCTACATGTACTTGACCTTTAAGACTACACCAGTTACAGAGCAGACACATCCCCCACAGAACAATTCACCCTAATTTAACATAGCTGGGGTTTGCATCCGGTTGAGGTGCAAGTATGGTAACGATGGATTCAAGATGCTGTTTACCGAGGTACTCAAAATTCTGATACATTTAGCTGTTTTACAAAAATAGTTTGAGGTCAGAAGGGAAAAGAAACATACCACTCTCGATGGAAAAACCAGAACCTTGCTTAGGGCAGTAAAAGCACAATCCTGTTAGTGATGTAAAAACAGCCATCGGCACTGCAGGCAGACAACGCTTTCAGTTATCACAGCCAGTCTGGGTAGGACTAAGACCATAGAAAAAGGATCTCTCCCCAATAACCTTGACACAAACCAAACTGCTTGACACATTGCTTGCAATATTGGTACTTACCAAATTAGTTGCTTCCAACTTTCATAAGGAATAAAGCAGATTAGAACACATTGAAACAACACACTCTTCACATTTGACCATACAAATTCTCTCATTAGGTATTTTCCTGAAATAGTTCCAAGTTTTCATTTTGGATAAAACAAACTCTTAGAAATTGTTCATAAATTATCAGCTTTCTCATCTGAAAAATGTGCAATACACATTGCATTGTCTAATTTTCAGCAGCACACGCTAAGGGGAAAAACCCACATACCTGCTTCAGGTTAACATTTAAACCCTCATGCGTTGCCTTTAGCAAGGCTCTCACAGTGAAGCTGTCAGGATCTTCTTTGTCCCTGATTTGGGATTCTTTTATCAGAGATTCCAATTTTGTTCTTATAAAAGATTCCACCTGGTGCTCAGTTGCACCATTACTCTGAAAGACATTAAGAAATCCAGTTAAAGTAGATTATTATGCCCACTACTTCAGGGACAGCCTGAGGGAGCATTACACACGCTTCAGGCAACACGGCACTCCCATCATTTCCTTTCTCTGTGCAAGAAAAAGCTTCTTGCATAATCCGGTCTGATTTTGCCTTTTCTATTGGAGGCTTTCACTGCCATTTCCATTTTCCTTTTTCTCTTTTGTCCCCTAGACACAACTTACACTGCCTCCCCAAAGCACAGTCCAATGTGTAGATCACCTCAGAACCTGGTCCTGGTGTTAGCTCTTTGTTTCAAAACCGTCACAAGTCTGACCTCATCTTTCAGAAGATGGCACGAATTCTCAGCTAATCCACTTACATGCTTCCTCCAAAATGCCAGACAACCTAAGCATCATTAGATTCCTGCTCCAAATGGTAAGAAAGAGGAATCAATTACTGTTAATAACAGTCATATGGACTATACAGACACAAACCAGTCTCTTACATAAAAAAATGCTTAAAATAAAAACAGCTCCTATAGAGCAGTGTGCCGCTAGCATTCCTCTGTCCGTGGGGTGTGAGACCTCTCCTGAGACAGGAGGAGAAAGCCATTGTTCTGTCCTAAAATGCTCCATTTCTAGCCCCAAGAGACACTCTGTGTTTTGCATTAGCTTTAAGGATTGCCAAATTGTGCCTTGGGTCTTTCTGTTAAAGAAAGCATCATCTCATCAGAAGTGCTCACGCCACGTTAGTAAAGCGTATGTGGATTACACAGACTGCTCCTATTGAACAGCATGTGACAACACATCAGCCATTGCATTGGGTTCAGAACTGGTTGAGCAATTTTATCTCATCTTACTATACCCATAATGAGAGTCACATTCATTCAATACATACTTTTTCCTTCAACTTAAGCCTGCAGAAGTTTGTGCCTATACTTAAAACCAATCATATTTGAAAGATTTATGGGATTGGGAGTCTTCAAGCTTCCCCATAAATTAATTCATACCAAATATTTCCAATTCTGTATTAAATGCTAACAGAAATATAACATTCTGAATCACTGAGCAAGCTGCTTTGGCCTGTGCTTCCAGCATTTACTGCAAGGCTGTACTTCTGCATGAAACTGTCTTGTGGAACACAGGGGTTGAATGACATCCAAGTGCAGTCAAACCTCTAAATAATTAAGAAATGAATTAATCATGATTTTGCCCAGTAGCATAAAGGAGGTTTGTTTATCTAAGAAGGGAAAGAAGGAAAAAAAAAATCAAATCAGCCCTTCTGTGTGGTGTACATGAATCCCCCAAAAGACATTGCTGATGCTAGCATTTTAGCAGTATCAGGGGAGGGGAAGAACCAGTATAAACATATACTTCCTTGGAACCAGTTCCAATAGGGACTTCTGTTACCCGTAAAGCAAATCCCAAGCTATTCTGAAAAACCTTCAATTACTAGTAGCAGGGATAAATAACACAAACAAATTAAAACCTCAATATGTAAACCAAAACCAGTTAATGAGACTACAAGTAGGTGTTTTGTGTGGCAATAAGGCAAACTCACTGGGGCTGTATTCAAAAGTGGAGGTAAACATTATGCTTGCTGAATGTTAATTTGAATTTGATCTATTCTTTCTGCATCTCCCTAGATAGCATTTATTTTGTTCAAAAGTTTTAACTGGTGAAGCAAGACTGTCTCCTGACCATAAAAAAAGCCATAAAATAACGTGTATTAGCATTTGCACACCAGTTTCAGTTTTTAGCAAAAAAAAGTGTTCACAAAGCTAACAGCAGAAAAACAAGGAGTTAAGAAATGAAGGGAACTGAAAGCAATCTTCAGTGTCAAAAAATAAGAAGCATTGAAAATAATAGTGTTTCACATCTCAAATTTTTTTCATTTGTATGTCTCCTTTCATAACTTTCATCTACAAATTGTGTAGCAATTCCATCACACCATTGCTTTGAGTACTGCATATTTGTATCTGAAAAAAGCCTAGCACACTTATAGCGCTGGCATCAATGTTTTCAGTCTAGTGTACCTAAAGTACTTAAATCTGTTATTTATATGATTTAAATGCCAAAGTGTGCATTTCCGAACAATGCCATTCCATATCCAAATGTGGAATTATATAACTTCTGTAGCTTAAGGACCTGACTTAGAAATCAAACAACTCTACGTAGGAAACGTAGAGATGTAACAGTTCTGGGAACTGTGTATATGGACATACATAGCAGGGCTTTAATTTGCAGTCATCTTCAATTTCATCAGCGCTGTCCTCATCTGAAACTTCTCCTTCCTCAGCATCTGCTCCAAGACTGTATGGCAACTTTTTACCCTAAAATGAGGAAAGAATATTCACAATGAATACACATGTGGTCAGTGTTATTTAGTGCAAAGACCAAAATAGCCCAGTCCTCAACTATTCCTTATGTAAATTGTGACCAGAGTTTAGAATTAATTTTCAGAGAGTTTCATGCAAACTGGCTCAAGGACCCAGATTATCACAGGTGATAATTTACGTATTTCTGGGAGAGTCTGTTACTGCAAGATCCTGCAAGCTCTTTCAAAAAAGCATACTATCCCCCACCTCTGGAGCAAGCCAGCAAGTGCACATAAGATTTTTGGACATCAACATGAAGGAAGCAGCAAAGCCTATTTTAATACTGCATGCTCATGCAAGAGCACAGTCAGCAATCCAAAATTAGTTGCTAATCCAGTCCTGGGAATGTCATACACCTACATTAGAAAGGAGCTGCTTTAATTCCACGTCTAGTTTCCAACATCTGATTAGAGTGGTGAGCAAACAAAGGTTATTGGCTACTTCTGGTAAAAGAAAAATTAAAAAAAGGCTCCAACAGATTAATTATCCTTTTTTAGAGCATTCATCTTTAATTCTCCTGTGTAATCACTTATAGCATAGGCCAATCACAGAACCTTAGAAATGTTGGCTATGGGACCTCTGCAGGTCTCCAGTCCAGTTTCCGACTAGAGGATCATCACCAGCTCTAGATGAGCTTTGCTTTGATGAGCCTTGCGAACTTCCCAGGGTGGAGACTCCCCCAGCCCTCTGGGCAGCCTCTTCCCGTGCTGCACTACCCACAGCTGAATGAGCTTTTCCTCCCAAGCTGTAACCTACGGCCATCGCCTCTTGCTTTACCATCTGCTACTTAACAAATCACCTATTAAAGTTTTGTGTTATTACTTCTGTCTTCCTCACTGATTGTTCACAGTCTACCTGTTTCATCAGTGACAGAGGTAGATAAGAATTGCTCTCGGATTTCTGCAGAAATTAAGAGAATCGATTTATAGACTGCATTTTGAAATGAATAATGCTGCCCTGCTAATGAATGGGTCCAATTGACTTCACGCTGGCACCTTTATACAGGCTTAAATCCATCAGTGCTATTAGAATTACTCTTTATATACCCTAGCAAGATGAAAATTATGCCATTACTTGAAATTGTTCAGCTAATAAATCAATACTGTGTTTCAAAGGAAAATGTATAAAACAGAGCAAAATAATAGCAAAAAGGTGATGAGAAACTGGCTTACTTCTCAACAAGACACTGGTTTCTAAGTATGATTTTATCTTTTCCAACCAGGCTGTTTAAATTGAGCAGGAGATGGGAGACAGGGCTTTTTGAAAAGATACTGTGAAGTTGAAAATAGTATTCCTCCTTCTAAAAACTCAATTCCATGCCATTCTGTAACTACTCACAGGGTATCAGCACTGTTAGCTGAAGAATCACACTAAAGTTACAAACTCAAAGGCGGTAAGAAGACCAGCTCCAAAGTTCACGAAAGAACAGTGCAGCTCCAAATTTCACGAAAGAACAGTGCAGCACCAAACCTCTCTTGCCTGTTGTGCGTTGACATAGTATTTCAAGCCGGGTTTGCTGGGTTTTGTTGCATGACTGACATTACATACTATTTTATTTGACTCCCCGAAACACCAACACCGCATGGTTACATAGCTCATTAACTAGCGGTTACACAAGAAAACTGATTCAGTGAAATTCATCATCACAGTTGAGCACTCAATGGTTTTCTAATTCAGAGTCAGTCTGTACTACACATTGAAGTATGTTCAAACTAACGTCAAACCCACATGGTGAATCCTTGCAGCCAGCCTGATGCAGCGGATAGAGGGGGGGGGGAATAGTATCTCAAGAGCTCACAGTGAAGTAACTGCCCCTGTGTGTCAAAGTAAATTAGACAATCTAATAAGCTACAACTCTATTAATCATTCTCTCAAAGGCCTGCCTTGCGTTTTTTTTCTTGTTACATCCATCTTGGTCTTTGAATTTTCTTTCAGAGCAAATCCGTTTACACTGAGAGGCTAAGCAATTAATCTTGCATACAACACTAACTTCAGTGCTCCAGGGCCTCCTCCCTTGCTGCTCCTTACAGCCACCTTCTGAAGTGCTCTTCTTTCATAAACACAGCTGATGAACCGTGAAAATAGTTTCATTTCATGAACTACTGCTCATAGCAGGGTGAGGGGGAAATGCAAGCAAATGCAAGAAATTTTCAGACACTGTTATATTACTCCAAAATACTTTGTCCAAGGAGAGACTGTAGTATAGTGTTTAGATACTATGGGGATGTGAACGATATAAAATAATATCCACTAATAACAAATTAGACAAATTTAAAAAAAAAAAAGATAAAATATCAGGTTCAGGCAACTGTGTCATAGTTCTTTCTATTCATAACGATGCATTTTATTACATTTTTCTGCTCTCCTGACTCAGTGCTAAGGTTTAAAAATAAGCACCTGACTTTAAGACTCTCAAATAAGCTGCTTAAGAAATAGAAAGAATTTTCTTTCCATTCCTGTTGATACCACCTCCCTGTTGAAACATTTACAGAAGTACTTTGGGACACAGGCCAAGTCCAAGGTAAACTCTGTTTCAGTTTCTCTGAAAAGCTCAGAATTTTAGCTCGCACATAGTACTGCTGAACCGGTTCTCCAAAGCGAAAGAAAATCTACAATAAACGTCACATGCTGACTTTAGTTGCATTTTGAACATGCCACCAGTAGCAAGTTACCTTCACTAGGATTTTCCCTTTCAAATTTTGAGGGCTAGGAAGCTGTCTGGAATCTCCAGTGATTACAGATGACAAATCCAGTTTGTCACCAAATATCTCTTTCAAGTACTGAGCGATCTTCTTTTGCTGTTGAATACTGCAGTGGTTTTCAATAGACAGTATCACCGGAAACCTAGAAATAAAACCCCCAGACATTGTCATAACTCAGAGAAGACCTGCACAGCTTACCACATAAACCGGTTTAAGCAGTTTGCTTTTGCATTGTCAGTAGTCTGGAAACAAACTCACTTTGGGAAGAAGGACTTTGCAGATGAACTCCCAAATCCCTGCTCTGTCAGAATCCCTCGGATAGTCCCTACAGGCAATTCTGCCCTCTGCCCCCACCCTAGCCACTAGTGCACAGGGTGACAAAGTTTGAAACCAATGATCACCAAGCGTGAGGGACATAAACTTGCAATAAAGCTCATCAGTGACACAAAGCCTTTTTGTTCTGTGTAGCTGAGTGGAAGTTACACTATCCCTTTGCAAGCCACGTTCAAAGTCTTCATAAGCTGTAAGTGATCAGCAAGTTGCTCCTGGAGAAAAGCATTTTGAAATCAACAGATTCAAAGGAATTGCTAACTCTCTGTTCATCTTCCAAAGACTGATAGCTGCATGAACGATTTGCCTTTGTCTTAGTAAGTGCAGCTACTGTGAGTCAGACCAAACCTCTGAAGATGCCCTGGCTCTGGAGAAGGAGAAATATTTGGTAATACTTTCCAGAATACTCTCCCAGGCTCCACAAATTTGCAGCTCAAGTTTCTGGAGCTAAAGATGTTGTTTCTGTATATAACAGCCTGTTTCTCCCACAAATTTGCCCAGTTGTTTCTGAGCTCTTGGCAGCCTCAAAATCCTATGGCAAGGAACCCCAGAGCCCTACTGCACACCAAACAAAGAACCGTATCTTTCGGCTTTGATTTCACCAGCTCCTGTTTCTAATCAACAACACTCAACTTTTGGGCGTGTTGAGTTTTTCCACACCCCCATTGTTGGGTCACTTTTTTTTTTTTTTTAAATAAAGAGAAGTAAGCATTTTCCTCCCTTTTTTGTCTCTCAACTGCTCAAAATTCTAGACACTCATGATTTGAGACTGTTCTATATATATGGTTAAATTCCATGATTTCCATAATAAACTTTGCTTATATAGTACCATGGCAAACAAAATAGAATCTGAATATTACACCTCATCCCAGTATTTCCTTATACTACGTATGAGAAGGATTTTCAATTTTCCTACAGAAATAAAGAAATGTTCTTAGAGAATGTTATGGCATTGATTTTTAAGGAGAATTTCCCTGTGGAAATAAGTGGGAAGTTTTATATAAACAAAGGACCAAAATTATCTCTAGATATTCAACAGTCTCAGACAGCTCAAAATATTACTGAGTTTACAATGCATGAAAGGTCTTTCTAACTGAAGTTGAACTTTCTATTCTATTCATGGAAAGAGCTCATGCAGTTGAACAATAAATACGATACAGACAATAAATGGGAATAGAATCAGCTTTATAATTTCTCAATGTGTTTAGAGGAATATATGTACTTCCTGATGTTGATTTGACTTTGGCTTTGACATAGGATTAACTACACAAAACGGACAGGTGAAGCTTCAAAACTGACTCTACACTTACTCATTTTTGATGAAGGCGTACTTATTGATAGTTTCTGCCACATCACGGAAGAGTATTTTAGAAGTAAGAGTATAGCCATGGTGCACTACTGGCTCTCCATCTGGACCATCCCAGCAATCCACTATTAAGACAAAAAAAGCTATACATTAAGAGATGCCCATGATCTTATACGTATCTGCTGATCTTGCTTGCCAGCAGAACTCATGTACACTACTCAACCATGCAGGTGTCAACAAGCTTCATTAAAACTATTATGACCTACCAATTGAGTTCAGACTAACAAAGACGACAGTCTTTTCTTATATGAAATGAGAAGTCTGAAACCTAAAACTGTTATTACCCCTTAAATTAAACTGTTTTTTCCCCCTCTTATATAAAATTACAAAGGTGTAATAGGTCAAATAACATTTACAGCTATCTCTTGGGAAAGCAGCTTCTGCAGACAAATTATTTAAAAACAATTTACTTTTTTTCAACTCCCAATTCAATCTGCAGTTTTATAACTGCCTATAGTAAGAACAGCATCAAAGCCATCACACATCAAAAGGACTAGGACAGTTACACTTGTCCTAATGAATTACTGTACTCTGGATTTACGCCAAATTTGTCACTGCTGTTGCCTCCACAGGAAGTAAAAAACTTCACCAAGAGAAAGCAACAGAGCTATTATCTAGGCTGTACAGTATTTACAATAGTCTTGGGGTCAAGTGAAATAATACTACTGTGCATTTTAGTGAACTTTCCTACAGAAGGGAAAGTACAGTGATAGAACACCCAATTTTCTCAGTTTCACTTTCACTAATTAAGTTTTAAATTCAGATTAACTAATTGCTCTTCCAGAGATGAGTTTTCTAATAGTAGTCATAAAAAAATAATATTGAGTGTATATTACGTAAAATTGTTAAAAGACTTTATTCCACCCAGAATCTTGAAAAGAAACATACTAATGTTTTGTTATTATTTAAATAATGTAGAACTTAAACAAGAATCCAACGCTATCTCCAGGGTATTAGACAAAGAGCATCTTGTGTTCTTCCACCAGCATCTGGCTGATGAAACGACATCCTACTTCTCCACTGTGGCAGACCAAACCCAGGTTTCTCGGCTCCAGGATGGTGACAGAAATAGATACGCAGTTGTGCGGATAGAAGGCATTGTTTGCTCACCTGTCCTCCTCCTACAGGTGCTTTTCATCTTCCCTTGGCATCCGCAGGAGGAACTGCGTATGCAAACACCCACTTTCCCATTCAGCTTATGAAAGAAAAGTCTTGTTGGCTCAGCTCCTTCTGAACCACATGGATCAGGAGGCACTCCTGCAACACCGTAACCTCCGGTACTGGGGAACCACAGAGCAGAACAAGCGGGGCTGCTCTGCTGGAACAGCAGGGCCCCGCACAGACGCCTGTCCATTGCCTTACTGGGGCTTGTGCAACAAAAAAGCACTTCACACAAACACACAACAATGGAAAACTTGCGCTGAGAAAAGCATAACAACACAGCAGCAGGCAGGAGAATACAGTGGTGTCTATGATGTTTGTCTGAGAAGGCCATCCCCAATACAAAAATTCCTGTTTAGACTGCTTGAAAACAGGAGCTTACTACTGAAGTTAAACAGATAGCGAAGCATTAATGCTTTAAGTTTGCCACTGACTTTGCACTTAAAAGAAATAGCCATCATACTTCTGATGACCAGAGAGTTACACTAAAAATATACCTTCAATACATCGACAGCCATCTTGCAGCACTCGTGCATACATCTCCACTCTGGACTGGGAGAGCAGTTGGTCTCCTGTCAGGTACGTATTGTGAGATGAAGCAATGAAGTAGTTACAAAGCGGCTGATCCATATCCTGATGCACTTCACAATGCAGTGGATTAAATATGTCACAAGCAGGACTGCGCATGAAGTTGGTGAAACCTTTCAACAAAGAGAAACAGTTTTGCCACGGATGCAGTATATCTTACTGAGCGAATGATTTGCGCTCTAACATTTGTTTTTTCTGTTTATGCTTGTCAGTGCTAAGTCATGACTCCAAACCCACTAAATCACGTAGCAGGGATTAATCTTACTGTACTCATGCTTTCAGCACATTAACTGTGGTTTGCAGCTTGCCGGGTTCTCTGCAAACCGAAGAGGCTGCACAGACTCAGTCCACTGCTGGCACACACACAGGTATTTCTTTTTGAAGCCTATGGAAGTTCCAACACCTTTGAGAAGAATACATTCCCAAGATCCAACCCCTCTCCCCAGACAGCCTTCTCTTCTCCAGGCTGAACAACCCCAGCTCTCTCAGCCTGTCTCCATAGCAGAGGTGCTCCAGCCCTCGGATCATCTCCGTGGCCTCCTCTGGACTCGCTCCAACAGCTCCATGTCCTTCTTGTGCTGGGGACCCCAGCGCTGTACTGCAGGGGGGTCTCACCAGAGCCGAGTAGAGGGGCAGAATCCCCTCCCTCAACCTGCTGGTCACGCTGCTGGACACGCAGCCCAGGGCACAGTTGGCTTTCTGTGCTGCCAGCGCACATTGCTGGGTCATGTGGAGCTTCTCATCCCCCAACACCCCAAGTCCTTCTCCTCAGGGCTGCTCTCAGTCCATTCTCCACCCAGCCTGTAGTTGTGCTTGGGATTGCCCCGCCCCATGTGCAGGACCTTGACCTTGGCCACGCTGAACTTCACACGGTTTGCACAGGCCCACCTTTCCAGGTCCCTCTGGACGGCATCCCTTCCCTCCAGTGTGTCAGCTGCAACACACAGCTTGGTGTCATTGGTAAACATTTTTCCCTCCCCTCAATGGACCCTTGTGATGGTAACAGGTAAGAGCTATCCTGTTCTGCTCCATCACAAACGTGACATCTTTTGAATAAGAGGAGGCAGAGGAAGTCTGCAGAAGAGATGCAGGATATGCAAGAATACAGGTTCAGTATTCTGCCGATCTGCCAGGACTTTGTGCTGCTGTTGATGCCTCAGGGGTGCCAAGTTGAGAAGCAATCTTCAGAAGGTAGCAACACCATCAAGAACAAAACAAAAGAACACACTCCTACCAAAGTTAAAGAAAGATCTGACAACTTATACAGATCACAAGACAGAAACAGGAGCCAAACTGACATCACAACTTGGAAGTAAATGGTTTTTTTCCTGAGTTTACTGCTGACACTTAGGCTGTCCTGATTCCACTCTTTTGCTGTAAATAAGCACTACCCTCACTGAAGATATCATGTAGACAAGGGAGCAGCTGCCCAAGGAGCTGCACTGCAGCAGAGGGGGGACCATACTAGCCAATTCCACTTTAGTTTACTATTTTTCTCTATGCTGCAAGTTTATGTGAGAAGATGGTACTTTGTTTACATCCTGTAAAACAGATCAGCATTAAACAAAGTTTTAAAAATACCTCTTTTGAGAAGGAGAAATGTAAAATATTTCCAAAAGATAGTGCAAACAATACCAACCCTGAAAGTAACTCAAACGTAAAAGCAGCAGCAGTAAGATTAAAAGGAACAGAAATGCTTTCAGAAATATTTTAAATGTCACGGCTTATTCATTTTGCTTTCCTTATTTCAGTTTAAGTGCAGTGCCCTGGGTCACACCGCAAGCTTGTTTAAGATCTGGGAGACCATATCCAGGATTTAAGTACCATGTGTAAAAAGATTTCTTCTTCCCCCCAACTCTCAAATAACCATGTAAATTATGCTGCTTCATGAAAGCTATTTCTGGGCAAATTAACATGCCACAGCATTTAATCTATTTTGTTCCAAGTCAGATTTTGATTTGATACTAAGTCGGATTCTGAATAAATATACCATTTACGATTGCTTTAGCAACCAAGGTGAATAAGGTATTAAAACCCAAAGAAAATGGAACAATCCGTATTTTATTCTACATAAGCATAAATCAATGGGGTTGTACAGGAGAGATTCCAGATCTACAGAGACAGAGCAGAATGAAAACTTTGTTTTTATTACTTCAGTTAGAACAGTCTGTATTATAAAATGAATAGCACAGAATGTTTTATGTTTGTGATTTACAAATACAGAGTTAGCAATAAATTCACGCAAGCCTAAGGCATTCACGTGACTGGATGCTGGCTATGATGTATGAGTGTAGAACACCAGCTGCTCATTCACCCCACCTACGCTCCTCTCCCCCATGTCTCACAAAAACGCACCTAAGCTAATGCCTGCTGATCTTCTATGTAACTTTCTATCACAGTCAAATATTATAGCTACACCAAAATGCTGTTAAAGCTTTTCTATTCCACTACATACAGCATATCAAGGCAAAACTAATTTTGAAATAAAAACTTTACCTTCAATCCCAAGAATATTCTGCTTCTTATTTTCTTCTGATACTTCAAACTTCTGTATGATGTCAAGACAATATTCTGGCGTCACATTATTCATCTGCACAAAAGCAACAGTGTTGGTACACTTATTTTAATATCATGTCACCAGCATGTCAAAATCTACTTTAGGCTTCTGGGTCCCGTTGAAAAGCCTTATGATCAAACGTTGAGTTCGGTCAAATACGACTAGGACAGCCAGTAATACTAGTGTAAATGGACTTTAAGATTTTGTTTTGATTTTTGTCAGTGCCGCACAAACCTCACGGGTCTTATCTTTGAGGTAAAAAACAGGAGTGAGAGGTAGCGGTCACTTATAAGCTGTGTCATTTTAGTTTAAATATGAAAATTAGCTGTTAAGCACACTTAATAGTTGTACTGAGCAATAGTGCCGAAATGAGAACTACGAAGTTATATTCTATAATACAATCTACTTAGACATGCAAAAAGATTTGGCAGGGTTTGATTTCATTTTCATGCATTTTCCACTTCTGTGATTTCATTACTTCCAAGAGAGTTCACTATCATACACAGACTATGAGATAAATAATTAGATTCTGAAATGAAAAACAGCAGTTCTTCTGAAACAAGTAAGAACTTTGTCATCAGCTTCAACTAGCCCACAACTGAAGTCCTAACTGACTAGTGGGGCCAGAGTATCACCATGCACTTGTATCTCCTCTAAAATTAAAGGAAAGAAGTAGCTTCCATCACCCATCTCATCTTTTCTCGCCCCTGCTCCCCCTTAAGTTGTAGAGAAAAAAAAAGTGAAAACTAAGATTGGGTGTATTTCATTTCCTCCACTAATAATATCACAGGATGGCAATGATGACACTAAAACCTTTGGCAGCTTATTTGTACCATTATCCTCTTTACTGTTTGTACTCTGCATCCTTTGCCAGAGTCAGCTCAAACACCCTGGCATGTGGAGCAGTCTGGAAGTGAAGGAACACGCAGTCCCCTCTTTTAAATAGTGTGTCACCTCTTAACATGACTGCTTCAGGCAAAGGCAGGAGTGAAGTTAAGTCATCCTGCAGATTATACAATATTTATTGTTTAAATCCAAAAATGGTCCCTCTGTGAACTGTTCTCTTAATAATGGAATTCTCTTTCAGATGGCAAAACCTATTCCATTTACTCTGCTCTGTCTGTAGCCTTTGATGAATTTCTGCTTTCCATTATTTCCCACAGAATCCCAGACCAGTGGGGGCTGGAAGGGACCTCTGGAGATCATCTCGTCCAACCCCCCTGCTACAGTAGGATCACCCAGAGCAGGTTGCACAGGATCGTGTCCAGGCAAGTTTTCAATCTCTCCGGAGAAGGAGACTCCACAACCTCTCTGGGCAGCCTGTCCCAGGGCTCGCTCACCCTCAGAGGGAAGAAGTTTTTCCTCATGTTCAGGTGGAACTTCCCGTGTTCCAGTTTGTGCCCGTTGCCCCTTGTCCTGTCACTGGGCACCACTGAAAAGAGTCTGGCCCCATCCTCTTGACACCCACCCTTTAGATATTTGTAAGTATTGATCAGTATTAGTAGCTCAGTATTCCCAGCATCGACATTCAGCCGTATGGAAATCTTCTAAAAGTAGGTTGCGTCTCTTGATCTGGTCTAAGGGCATGATCCTGCCAAGTGCCGAGTTCCTCCTCAGAAATGCAGGTGCCTTGACTGACCATATCTCATAACACCTACAAGGCGCCAGCCTATGTATGAAAAATTACCAGAGGAGTGGAAGAACTAGACATGTCAACATCAGAAGTACAGTAACAGAGGGCAAGCGAGCAGTTCAATTCATATGGTGACTCAAACAGAAAAACTTGGAGATATTTTTCAGCCTTTCTCTCCTTCATCCTTCCCTCTGTTTTTTTTCTCTTGCACAGGGAAAGCATGGCTCAGCCCATTTCCTTCTCCAAAGATTTTATTTGTATCTCCTGGCTAAGCCAACAATATGAGACGCCTGCAGGAATTACACAGGATAACAGGAATGAGAACAATTCAGTAGATAAAATAACTGATTATCTTAGCTCAAGTAGATGTTGCTGTTTGATTGCTAACACTATTCAGAGCGAGCCCTTCTTTAGCACAAGCTGGCTAGAATTAACTTTTTTGTTATCCCACATGGCTCCTTGATGGCTGAGTGGCAGTGTACTTGTATGCTCTAGGAACGAAAACATCTAATCTGGTCCAAAGCTGCATCTGCTAAGGAAAAGTCCACTGATTTGTGCTTTTTAACTGTAGCTTGAGAGATGACGACTTGGGCTACTTATTTAAATTTGTTTTCGTTAAGTTTTAAAGTATTACACTAAAAATAATATCAAATAGTAATGATCATTACTGATGACTGAGTATTTAGATACATGGATTACTGAAGATAATCAATACCAGAGCTTCCAAAATTTCCTGGATACATAGGTACTTTTCATATTCCTGGTTAAAAGCTTTAATTTTGATGCAGATACGTTCCTTAAGAGAGTACCAGCCTTTGAATAACCAGTAAGACCTTGTTTTTTAAGTAAATGAACTATTAATTTATTTTCCTAAAATAAGATCCTACAAAACTACAAAAAAGCAACATTATCTCTAATCTTGAGTGTAGAAGCATGAGAAAGAAGAGGAAAATCACTTTTGATTTCACCAATCTCATTGGAAGGAGGTCAGGCAAACCTATTTCTAAAAATCTAATGCCACCTGAAGCTGCACAACACTGCCATACCAGGTAATGGGAGAGCCCTCTTCTGTCAAAGGCCCCAAGCTAAGAATGGCAATCGTTCTCAGTTCCCATTCTCATGGGAAAGGAAATAAGAGAAAGTAATGTAAAACAGAAGAGAAGTTAGGAAAAAAAAAAAAGGGGGAAGAAGTTAGAAAAGTGCAATGCTAATAACAGGTATTGCTACACAGGATGGCAACCCACCTGCATGTCAACAGTGCTCTAACGGTTTAGGCTTTAGTTGTTCATAGTTAATAATTCTATAAGAAAAATCAAAATATAATCAAAGCAAAGACATTCTTCCAATTTCAGCACAAGATGTTGACGTAAGATGCCACGACATATCGAGTCACCACATAAGTCAGTTATACTGATTATCCCTTTGTGTAAGCCTGAGAAAGGGAGGAAGGCATCAGCTCGCTTTCCAGTTGAGTTTGTGTTGCCACAATGAGGGCTTTTTGTGGAAAGTAGGAAGGATTGATCAGGCATGATGATGGTATTGTCTTCCTCAGCTGATATTAACAAGGTCCACAGTCTCTCCTCTTTTTGAAGTCTATGTACCAACACAGATATTCTTATTTCCTATTCTCTTTGGGATGCTGGTTCCCAATATCCTTTGGTACACATTGTTTCAGATCTCAGCCTAACATACCAACATGCCCTGGCATATACTGTTTCGTTACATCCCTTTAAAACTTCTTCCAAGAGAGCAGGTATAGATGTTTCAAAACATTCATTTTCGAAGACTGTACCTAATCCCCACTTACCACTTTGTGTCATATTCTCACTATTCACCACATCACTAGTTATTCCTGTGATACTATATAGTTAGTGTAGACAAGTAATAAGAGCAAACTTTCTCTCTCAAGCAGGCTTAATTCAATATGGGCTAGTGCATTTTGAGTTATTAAGGAAAAGCTTTACGTAATTATATATGCATGTTCCAAGGCTGTAATTGTTACAAAATTACTTTCTCTCCAGTTCAATTAAAATGAGTAGGGGCATTAATTTTTGTTACCAGTTTCATTCGGGCTGTGTACGGCTGCAGCTGTTTTAAAAGAGACTGGTTTGGTACCAGTACAATGGCATAGTATTAACATTTCCATCTGGTTCCTGTCACTCGGGAGTATGACAGGGCACATCATACAATATGCAGCACTTTCTTGGAGCACGCAGAGAACGCTGCTGGAGGCAAGATCTCAGCAGGCTGTCCTTTTTCTCAGGACAGATGAAAACTGTATTGCAAAGTAACTGATCCATGGTAAGGCAGCAGGTGGCAAGCAGGCACATGGGAAACCTCGCCCTCAGAAACCCAAAACTAAACATTTCAGGTTTGTAACACCAAAGCAGTCCTGTAACTGAAAACCATCAGCACAAGTGTCGAAGAGGTCTCTGCTATAACTGAAATAATTCGAGCACTCGATGTGATGTGGATACAGCAGAAAGGAAGAAGGAAGGACAGACAGCAATCAGACAAGAGCTGCAGGCTGGCTGACCCTCGAACACAGGGCAGCATCACTACAGGGCTCCCAAGACAGGGGCAGAACGAGGCCATTCACTCTATGGTGCAGGTCCAGAATGGCCAGCAACTACAAAGCTGCTCCTTAACAGGGAAGACTGCGTTTGTAGAGCCTGCTTCACCCGTACCCCACTACTCAAATACAAGTTCTGTCTGTCAAAAGAGCCTGGAGATCCTGCTGTGGATTTAGCAGGAGATCAAATCCTGGGGAGGACCAACTCAGGCACTGACGCCGGTTTTCTAGGAGAGGGCACTCCCACAGGGACAACCCTCAGGCATGCAGGCATGACTGGACATCCAGGGATGGTCCTCCCTCACAGTCACTTGTGCTAAGAGGACTGCAGGACCAGGAGTCATTCCAGGAAACCAGCCTAATTTCTGCTCTTCTGACATCTGAAGCCATGTAATTGCAATTTCAATAGCAATGAGCTGAGTTTAACTGCACCTAAGTGGAAATAATCTGATTCACAAGCTCTGGGGTGAAGGCAACAGGGAACTCTCCTAAAAAAAGAAGCCAGCATAGCAAGTTCACAAAAAACCCAACCCCTTTTTGTTCTATCCTCAGGCTGCAGAATATTTAGAAGTCTTGCCAAAAGAGTAGCAGATGGAGTTGGACAGACTGTCCACAGATTTCCAAGCAGCCAGACAACAGCAAAAATGAAACGCTGTTTGGTTGAAGGTGTTTGAGAGTTGCATTATGATTTGAACTATTATCAGTTTTTGAAAGCAATCTTGCCTTACCCGAGGACATTATCATGTCTGTGTTCTGAAACATTAAAAGGTAAATCTGCTTTAACACTGTTAACACTGGGAAGTGGGAAAACCAGAGGGAAGAGGCAAAGAAAGTGCAAGGTGCTTCTAAACTACACTGCTGAGAAGTTCATCTGCAGGAGATCATCTTTTTATTGTTTGTTGTTGGAATAATGTTGAGCATTTACAGCCGATGGCCCTGTCCACATTCAGCATTTTGAACAGCGTGTAGACAGGGAAGAGGATGCAGTATGCCAGACTTGACAGTCAAATCGTTTTCTCCACTGCATCAGTAGTTTCATAACATCCTTGTGCACCCACAAAGACAGTTCTTCTGCCTCTTTCACATGTTTTCCTTCCTGCTCCAGGTCCCCGAGTGCCCTTCTCACACCACTGCTCTTCAGCTGTTCTGGGCACTTCAGCATCTCCATGACCATGTCGTCCCTGGAGCATTTATTTGCCTCCTCATCACTGTCAGCCTTGCTGCTGCTGCTGTCAAGGGTGCTCCACTTAAGGGCACCCAAGGAGAAGGCAGTGATTAAACAGGAAACAAAGGAAAAAACACTGAGCTCAGAAGACTTAGGGCATCAGCATAAAGGGAAAAAGATAAAAACATTTTGTGCTTTAAAGCTGTAATTAGCAGAATTGCCAGGACCAGGTTGCTTGCAAGAATCTGTGTGTTGAGGCTATCGCAGCGAGATCAGTGACGTGACAGTGCTCCATGTTTCAAGGGGGAAGCAAGGAAGAACCAGGGAGTCATACATGCCAGGGAATTGCCACAATGGCCATCAGGGAAAATTCAGCAACAAAGCAGCACAGGCTGTTGAGATTTAATGCTAGGGCTAAGTCAGAAAAAGCAGTCATTGCAGGCAGGATCCTGGAATGGCACAGGAGATCATCCACTGACTGCAGGCAAAACACAGCGTCTACACCCAGGAAACTCAAGCAGGTTGGCATGTTGGTATTTATTTTCATGAGTTTGTTCAGGAGCAATACTCTGCAAGGACACATGGGGTGAGCAAACAACCCAGGACCAATTGCCGGAAGCAAACAAGAGTCCTGGAGATCACCAGGTTCCTTCTGTGCTCCTCACTGCCCAGGGTACAAGTTCTCTCCATGCGTTGCACAGACAGTTTTTGTAGTAATTCAGTTTCTTTCAAGATGGGCGTAAAAATCTCCACTGGACCAACATATTTAGGAATGGTTACATATTCTTCCATTCAGCAAGTTTGTTCATAAGCACATCAGGGGAAAAATCTCCGATCTTGACCCAACTTTGCTTCTTAAGTTACTTTGCTGCTTTTCTTTTCATTTCTATTTTTTTAAATTCCTTATCACCGTTCCCTGAGGTTCCCTGAACCTCACCTCTCTCAACTGTTTCTCTCTGAGGAGCTTCAGATACAAATACAACCTTCAGATGCATAATTTTCTTTGCCTGAGTCCCACACATCTGTGAGGAATGTCCAAAAAAATAGACTTTCCTGAAGAAAAATTGGGAAAGAAGGCAGAAGGGAGAAAAAAGAATCCTGGACACGTCACCCTTGGGTGCAGGTTGGTTCAATATCCATCTTTGTATTGTATCACAAAAATGTAATCTTCCCTTAAAATTTTAATAAATATTTAGGTCACATTTAAGAGGTTGTTCTTTGTCACTATTTAAACTGCTGTCTTAATCATAAAAGCAGTAGTCCCTATAATTCCTAATACTACTGATACTTGGGAATTCCTGAAATATATAACAATATCATAGGATTCACCTTTGCTTACAGGAAAGGATATGCATTAAGCCATGCACAGGCAAACTATTTGTAGATAATCAGAAATAGTTTGCTCTTCTAATTTTGTCATGTGTGTCTAGCTTTAAAACATATCACGTATCATCCTAATTTAGAGTACATCTGCCAAGACCTTTACTCATCAAAGGCATCTCCTGGAAACACAAACATCCCCCCACAACACCAACAAACAATCCAGACAAGCTAGGCAAGAGAAAGCAACCCTGTGTCTAAGAGACACGATAACCAACTGTAACTAATGGTGCCTGAATGCCATTGTAAACTAACAAACATTAACCGCATTGCCCTACAGTTGCCTTTCCTCTACCGCAGAGTCTGAAAAAGTTCAAACTCTTTCTAGAAATATTTAAAAATCAATAAAGCCTTTATATTTCTTTTTTTGTTACAACATCTGTTCTTGCCCCCATGCCTAAAGCTAAACTTTTCCCTAAAATTCTCACCCTATATTTGAACAAATTTATATGTCCATATATATGGACACATAGCATTCCCGTACCTTTTGTTCCACCTTTAGAAACTGAGCAAGTTCTTCAACAGTGAGGTGATCCTTCTTGTCACTGTAGCTTAAGAGCAGTAAGTAGAGATCTCTGCGTAAGGACATCATCTTGTAAAACACTGAAAATTCTTCAAAATTTAGGGTTCCTTGGTTCTCATCTGTGTCTGCTTCCTAAGAGGTAAAAGACACTCAGGTAAGCGTGCTAGCCACAGGTGAATTCAGGGAACAAAGCAGAACAGGATTTATGTATATGAACAGGAATTTAATAAATTCTAGTCTACAAGATTCTGTTCAGACTCAAATCCTAGCAGGCTAAAATAACTGCAAAATTATAATCCCATCTATTGGATTTTTTTGGTGAAAACAGTTACTGCACTAAAGCCACAGGCTCCCTATGAAAATCTCAAGTCCACTTCTAGTTTTGAATTTGTTTCCCCATATAAAGAGGCTCACCCTGGGCTTTATTCTGATCTCTGCTACTCTCCTGTATGCCCTGCAGTTATCCTGGATTAAAACATAGCAAGGAACATAATTTCACCTCGTGGCTTCCTCTAACAACAGAGTCTGACATTTTTAAACACTCGGGACAATATCACAGTTTTAAACTTACGTTAATTCAAACATAACACTCTTGGCCCCCTGTCGTACTCTGTAGGGGGAACAAGTCTGCAGCAGGCATAAGACTCCACACCAAAACAAATGCCCAATAGCCCCAGTCTTGGTGGTAGTTTTTGTTTATCCTCAGAGGTAAGAAGAGAAGAAAGCAGTACTTAATGCGTGTTAATACAAGCTTTTTACTGTGAACATCTGCCTAAGAGGATTGCTTTGGATTTTCAAAACAAAGAATATATTCTGGAGAACTGCTGTCAAACATTACGTAGGTCTCCACGAAAAACAAACTTCAAGGAAGCTACAACTCTTGCTAAGTTTGAAGATGTAAGCAGATAATGGAAACAAAATGAAATGTTTACAAGTGTGCTGTTGTTCCCATGAATAATGTTGTTCATTCATAGTCGTACGTAATATTTTTTCTCTGCAGTTATAAACCTCTTCACCTAAGTCACATTCTGTTAAAAATGATGCTCCCTTTGTGTTCAGGTCAGAACACCTTCTGTGCAGAGTCCTTTTAACACTGACTTGGCTTTGAATCTGTCTCTCTCCACTGGTACACCAAATACAAGTTCTTCTCCAGATAGAAGGTATCCTCATCCTGCTATCACTTCTTCCTTCTCAAGAAAGCTCTTCCAGTTGGTGCCCGACCTCACTTCATAGAGGAGCTTGTCTAATAGCAGATGCAATGAACACATCTCTGCTTGCTTTGCTTTCCAAGGATCCAGTTTTACTTTCCCTTCACATAGCCACTCCACACTGAAGTACCTCTTAGAGCAGGAACCAATCTTTACACCAGTGACTCCCAGTATGTACACACAACTAAAGTAGCAGCCCCATACTGTATTTCCAGATGCATGACCTCGACTACTTTACAAGCCTCACCCACCCCCGTGGAGCCATGGGTGCTCCCCCAGACCAGGGGCTGTTTGCGCCATGCCAAAACAGTAACACCAAGTCACGCAAACAGTACCGCCTGGGCAGATCAAGTGCAAGAACAGCACAGGGTAGCTAGATGTAGGGGTGAGGATTTGTCCCAGAGTGACTTTGCCATTCCCTTTATCCTGCGTGAAGTCCTGGAGGTCCATAGGACTGCTGACACAACTGCCCATGGGGTAAGGGCCTTCAGGACTGTGCCCTGAGTGACTAACAGGAAACAAACCTTCAACACTCCTTTCATATTCTACCTTAATAACTTTAACCATGTCTGCGAGGTCTAGGATATTAACTCAGGTATAAGCTGGCAGCAACTGCAGCAACATAAAAATAAGTAAACCAGCTGATTTTTAACCAAAAGTTGCCTCTGATTATACAAAGGCTGATGGCTGCTAGAGTGCCCCACTTCATTCCTAGACAGTTTAAAAGTGCAAACTACATTTTTTTCCTCTCGGTACAGGGCTTCACAACTCTGCCTCTCCTGCAGCAGTCAACAATATCAGCAAAACCCGAGGATCTCAGGGAGCTGCATTTCATTACACCTTGTTAGTGCTGCTGTCATCTGAGCTATAAACTCAGATCACAGCAAGTAAGCTGAGAAGAAAATAATTCCCAGCTATCTGGTGTCAAATGGGATTTTAAATCATTTTATATCTACTACATATCTTAAGTGACATTTATAATTCGTGGGAACAAGTACAACCCGAATTCAAGTCTTTGAGGAGTAACTTAATACTCCATAGATGTATCTCTAATGCCAAAGCACTTATGACCATAGAAGATTCTTCAACTTTGTCATGTTTTTATAGCAAACCAGCCTTTGACTGGTACTGTTTTTGAAGAGTAAAGAAAATTTTATTTTGCTCTCCATTATGTCCTTGGCTCATCTTTCCTTTCCTACAGTAAACACTGAGGCTGGTGGAAAATGGTAACTGTTTTCAGACAACAGAATTAAAAAAAAAAATTATTCTGGCTAAGTAAGAAGAAGTTGTAAAAAAAAAACCCAAACAAACCTAATTAGTTTCATAAAGCTAGTTTGTATTAAATTATTTTCCATAAAGGAAATGAAAAAAGATTTCAATAGAAACAGAGTAACTTCATTGTCCATCAATGCCAGCATAGAACAATTCAGTTCAGAGATGAAAACAATAACACATCTGGAAAGTAATATTAATAAGTTTTCTTCTATGTGGTTCATGTCATTGAAACAATGTTCTGATGCATCTTTGTCTACAAAAGGATAAGACTTGGAAAATGTCTGTGAGGTGCTGGAAAGGACAGAGTTAAGTCCCAACTTGCAGATCCTATTCTGGATCTGTCCAGAAATACACCGTTACTGGCACTACTTTACCACAACAACGCTGTGTGTTAGGGACCACCAACCTGAAACATCTGCCGGACCTTCCTGCGGGGCAGGTTCACATTTAGTTTATGCATCAGCTGGTGGATCTCTTCAATATTCAGCAGGCCATCTCCATTCTTGTCAGCCTCCTCAAAGGTCTGTTTGACCCAGCTACAAACGTGTCAAGGAAAGGTACAAGAGGGTGATTTCCTCACAGAGCAGGGAGGCAGAGCAGGTGGGCTGATAAGGGACAAGACTTAAACCCAGGAGAACAAGACCCTGCCCCAGCTCTTCTGAGCAGGAGGATAATCCTCTTTAGCAGAGGACCTTAACATCTTCCGGGGAGAAGAACTGAGCATTGTTCAATCCAGCCTTCACAAACTTGTCTTTTTCAAGTCAGCGCCTCTGGGCAAAACATTTGAATTAAGACTTCCCACAGCCTGCATTAGAGTTACTGGGCTACACTGTGAAATGAAGTCACTGCTGGCAAAGATCTGGTGCTATCTACGTGGTTCTCCCCACGCTGATGCCAAACCAAAGTATTTTTAATACTGTACACCTTCTGGTACAATTTGCTATTGTACCTCCTACCTGGTGCCACTAAAACTGTTATATCTGAGGGCTACTGGTTTTGCGACTCAACCCAAAGGAATCGAGCTCAATAGCCATCTGTATCTGGGATGACATTATCCTAGTGCAAGAGGATGAAATAAGGAAGACTCTGTGAAATCAGCCCAAGTACATTATTATCAGCCCGTGGTTTCCATAAGAACCTGATTAAAAATTAACCACTCTTGTTTTTCCATGCTCTCTCCTCCAAGACTGTCACACAGTTCTTTCATCCATGTATTTATAACCCTTCCATCTTTGCCCACCACTTCCTCTCAGATATCTCTGCCCTCACCTTGTGCCACACCTTCCACAGGGCAGCAATAACTCCATAGAATCTCATACATTTGCTGTTTCTCCACTCACAAGGAGTGACAAAATAGCATCAAATAAAGCTAGCAGCTGTCAGATTCAGAAAACGAGGTGATTCTTCACACAGGATACGGCTCATCTCTAACCTTTTTTGGGATGTTCTGCAGGTTTACATGGGTTTGAGGTGACACTGAACCAGTTTTTTCCTCCGTCCTTGCTACAGTTTATTCAAATGCTTAAAACTGGTACTGGTTTATGACATTTACAGCCAAGTTCAAAATACCAGCCCTTTTGTGTTCTCATTTCTGCTGCTAGCTTCTCCTCTGAGGATGTACTCTTAAGTTTTCAAATATTGCTGAGCTTGCTCCAATATCTTCTTCCACTTCTCCCTTCATTCTGGTTGAACTTCTCCACTTTCTAACCTGTACCTTTTACCCCCTTCTTTGCACATCTATCCCTCTGCAGCTTTTGCTAAGTTCTTACACTAGCTGGAAATGGTGCAGGGTCATTTTGTCTGCAGTCTCCTAGCTGCCACATTTGATAACACAAACAAGACTTGAAGTGATGTTTCACCAGTAGAGAACATACAGCAGATATGTGCAGCTTGGAAAAGTCATGGATAAATATAGCAAGCTGAGTATGTGTGCAACAGAGCATGCAATATATCCTCCAAATGGATCTGTGCCCTATCTTGTATCAGAATTAAACACTGAAAATATAAATTAAAAATACCCAAAGCGCGTATATTCTCCAGGATGAATATTTACAAATGACACTGTAGCTTTCTGTCTGGCTTCTGACAGGTTACAATTATAATCAAGAAAGGTTTTCTGTGTTGTTTTTTTTTTTTGTTTAGGGGAAAGAGTGTCCTTTGTATTTAACATACCAGTCAGCATTGTTGTGAAAGCAAGCACATCAAGAAAATATTCAATGGACATGATCTTTACAAGAAGTTCATTTTGGTTACTAGGCTACAACAAACCTTAAAGGAGCTTTACAGATCTGTGGTCCTGACAATCAATGGAGGCTGAGCAGTACACACAGATCTCTGACACACACCGACCAAAAGAAACAGAGATGGCCAGGAGTTACTCATCAGTTTACTGAAAGACTCTCAAAAAACATGAGGGTTTCACCTGTGTAGAGGCTAACAAATTCAAGTTTTCAATCAGTAGTATCTTGAAAACAGTGTCTTCTAATGGACCTTGTAATCTGCAGCAGCAGAATAAAAGCACAGCTGGGCAAACAGGAGATGACATCCATCCTGAAATCATGCTGGTTAGTATTTATTGAGATAACTAGAAATGACTAGTTTAACCCTTCAATAAGAATTTCACTAACAAAATGCAAGACTATCACTGACTTCAACGGATTTTAGTCCGGTCCCTAAGGCCCAGCTGACGTTTTATTGCACAGGTAAGCCTCTGTGTCAAACCCATAACTCAAGTTTCCATTGCAATCAACGGCAACGTTTTTGGTCACTTAACAGGAGGTGAAAGAACACCCTATGCTGAAGTCACTAAAAACCAAGCCGAAATACTGAATCAGAAGCTGGAGATCATGCTCATAAAAGGATACTGATCGTGTGTTCTCTGTCGCTTAGCAAGCGAGTCCTCATCACTTATTCCAGCCATCAAATATTTCAGTCCTGTGATCCAGGTACGAGCTTCCTCTGGGTTAGATGTAATCAGATCCAGTGACTCCATGTGGTTGCCATGGTAAATGCTAAAGCAACAGCTTGGGTCAAAGTTCCCCTCTGCATGGCGGTGGAAGATTTCAGACTGACGGCCTTCAGTGACTTTGTAAATGGAATCGATGACAACTGCAGGGAAAAGGGGAAACAAAGATTGACATGCTTGGATATCCACTCAATTTTTCTGCTTTTGAGCAATTCTGAATTATTCAGGTTGAAAGTCATTAAACATTTTTTAATATTACATGTTCACATCCCAAAGGGCTTTTCTTTGCTTTGGCCATGCCACGTGCACAGTGCAGCTGCCTCGAAGTTGGGTATCACTCCAGCCTGCTGTGCAGGTACAGGCAGGTTACAGCAAAGCTCTGAGTGCTCTCTGCTACATCAGAGGGCTGTAGGCTACTCAAAGGGGAGCAAGAGGAGATGGATGCCAAGTGCTTTCTGTCAATCAGCGAAGCACTGCGTAGCTCCAAAGGGACTGCACCCAGCACAGCCGCGCTCTGTACGGCAGGAAGACAGGGATACTCTAGCCCATGGGTAACACAGCTCTCAATGCCATGGCTCCTAACAGCTATGCTGTTCAACATAGAAGCTCTTGGCCACCATGCACTGGCCCAAAAGCATCAACTGTCACTATCTGTAGCCTTCCCAACTGCTTGTTTTTAATCTCAAGCCTCCGTGACAGTTCTGTGAATCTCTAGTCTTTGTTCTATTCAATAAACCACTAATTTGAATTTCCAATTTAAAACAGCACAGCGGGAACAGTTTCAATGAGAAATAATGCTACACAATAACTTCAAGAAGTAGCATGCCTAAAGAAAGTTATCACAGTTAAGATTAAGAAACCTCATTCTAAACTTTTCTAGGTTCTGTATTTAAATGTGTGATGTATACATTGAAAAGAGTTCAGCGTCATTATTGAGTCACTCTTCAGTTTGCTCATAATTCATATAAACCTATGGAAAATGTTGACATCTGACTGAATTACACTCCCCTTCCTTTCATAATCCTGAACTTTTAGTAGGTGGTTAAAGTCCACTCCCACTCTTGAAAACCTTCATGTAAGCATCACATCACATTTAAAATAAGCATCAAAAAGCATTTAATTGATCCCTCTGTAATTCACATTCTAATTGTGAACTGCCCCAGAAATTAAAATAAATAGTAAAAGTTTACTTTTTGCCTTTTCGCTTTTTCTGGACGGTCTCCATCGGATGCAGGTCCTGTGCTCATCCAGGTAGAAGAGCCGAACTAGCCCTTTGGTTCCACTCTTCAGCTTAACCATCTGAGTCCCAGACTGCATAACACTCATGCATCTTTCAACTGTGAAGCAGAACAGAATAAATTCAACTAAACGGCCATCTAATTCCACTAATAAAATTACTTATTGGCTTTCCAACATCTGCCAAGCACATAAAATTTTTTACTTGAACCTTTAATGACAGAAACTAGTCATTGCTGTGTAAGAGACATCCTATTTCTTCTTCAATACTAGCTTCTCCACATAGGAAAATAATAAATTTTTTTAAAAAATCATCTGTCAAAACACTTTCACAACAAAGGAGGCAAATAAAACCTTATCATATGTTGAAGGAAAGTATTTTATAGTTGTTCCATGCTTATCTCATTTAAGTATTTTTATATTATACACAATACTGTAATTTTAAACCCCAGTACTCCGGAAGTTTTGAATTCAAACTCTGCATTCCTTTGGGCTTGGCAATCCTTTAGCTGGTATCTTGTGCTTTTGACACAGTTAGAACTGTTAACAGAATTATAAATACACAATCCCTCTTCCCTACCACACACATTTACAGCCTCTCCATCCTGCTTCCAAATTTCAATCACATACTGTGATGACTTCTTTTTATCCACCCATCCCATCCATGCCAATAAGGCTTTGTTTCTCTATGTTATGACTAAAATATATGCATCTCTTCCATTTCATCTCACATCTTCCCTCCTACAGTTTTCCAAACACTAGGATCAAGATACCACTTCCTCTTGATCTCAGTATATATCCATGCTTTTAAATTACCTTCTCCTGTTTTTATCTATTGACAGTCTCTCCTCACTTGGATATCACTCCAAATTCATTTCCCAGATGATTTGTTTACACTCTGGCTGGCTCCCAAATACTATCTGGGTCTGTCTTTATCTCTTCTTATCACCCTTCTTCTCTGCACCACTTCTCTCTTCAGTACTCCACTTGGTATCACCACAAAGACTAATACACCCCCTCCCACTCCTCTCAGCCAGAGCTAGCATTTATTTTCTCATCTCCTGACACCTCCCAAAGCACGTTGCAGTGGCCCTGCTGGGTTCATCTCCACGGCAGAAGCTTGGCCAGAACACATCTTCCAGCAGAGACCCACGCAACCCTGAGGCCGCCGATGAAGGAGAACAAGCCTGCTGCTCCTTCCAAAGCGCCTCCGGGTCAGACAGTCAGAGCAGCACCCTAAACATCAGCCAAACGTGGGGCAAACAGCCGTTGTCACTGGACCAACTTCCCCTGGCTCCCTCACACAAAGTCCTTTTTGTTGGCAAGCCAAACTCCACATCAAAAAACTACACCAGAAGTGGTGTTTTTGCCGAGTTGTCACCTTTTTTGGAGGAATGAGAGGACCCAGGTTGAGCTGAACAGAACCAAACTCTTCTGAAAGCATCACAGTTGTGCTTGAGTGCAATAAATTTGTCCTTTATTATGTCCATATATATGGCCTTCTCTGAACCACCACACATATCAAATGAATGGGTGGGTTTGGAAGTGCTCTAAGATGAGCCAGGGAAGTGACATAAATCAACCAGAGACAGATGTTTTACAGTATCCACACATTGACTGGGGCAGTTTTAACTTGTACCTATCTGAAGGTGCAAAAAGTACCAGGAAGACATGGGATGGAAAACGCAGAACCTTAAAGAAGAAAGGTTAACTGAAGCAAAAATAAGTCTCTCAAACTTACTACGTATATATATACACATACATATACCTTCTCTTGGCAGACTGAGCCTTACACTTTGGAATGGAGTTTGGATCAATTTGCCTTGGATTCATAGCCAACAGACAAGAACTGTTCTCCAGCACAGCAATAAGGCTCTCCATAAGAAAAGGTTGTGCCAGCCTGCGTGGATATGCAAATTTGAGCTGCTGCATTAACCTCGCATACAAACTGTATGCATGTTTTTATTTCACTATTAGAGTGATCGATTGCAACAGGGTTTTAGCTCAGGAAAAGCTTTAGCAACAGGCTACTCAACACAGAAAATCTGCTTCTTTGCACCTAAACCAATCAGTTTTTACTAATAAAAAAGTCTTACAAAATTAACTAATTCTCACATAAGTCTTTCTATTATCATCAGCTCAGTTGTCATCAGAAAAAACTGGGTTTCACTAAGATGTTGTTGAGGATCGCTAGCAAAAGGCAGAAGAAAGAGGACTACTTTTTTTTTAATGTAAGAAAAGCAGAAAGTGGGCCACACTCAGATAATTACAGCCAACAAAACCACGGGAAAAATAATCATAAGAGGCAATGCAGTCTCCTCTTCACTGTTTCAATTGCCTACACATTTCTACATCACATTTGTAATTGTTGTAGATGCATTTCACATTCATGTTTTCAGACAGACTTCAGAATCAGTTATATGGAACAGATCAGATTTCAAAACACTTTTTTCACAAGTAGAGTGGAAGAAATCCAGTTCCTGCCAAACATCTCAACATTCTCCATTTCTCAAATGCCATCTGCAATAAGCCTAGTGCCCAAGTAAGCACCATCTTTTCTGCCTGCACTCTTCCAGTTCCAAGGAAATACCATCAGAATGCAAGCCTTTAAAGAAGAATAGTAAACGTGTAAGAGAGTTCATTGCATCATGCCTACTGTGTAGGTGTTAATAACAGAAAAAATCCACTTCAAAAAACAGACTACAGTAACAGAAACGCCACACCATTCATAAGCCCATTGGATTTCAACTCTGCAAAGCATTTACCAAATACACCATCCTCTCCTTTAAACTATTTATAAAATATAAGCACACAAAGAAACAAAGTCTTTTTTTCAAATCTATTCCTAATATGCTAATTTCAGTCTCTAGCCAGGCATTCACAAGAGATGGACACCGCACATTAGCATCTGAATAAGGTGAAGTTATTGAACAGAGGCAGTTCAAAATAAAGCTCCAGAAGAGCAATTCAAGAATGCTTTCACTAAGGAATAGGAAAACTGGTTCCAGAAAAAAAAAAAACAAACAACCCACATATTTAATCCTCTAGATAAATCACAAATACTGAGTAAATGCAGCAGCTCCTTGATGCATATATTAAAATTTGAGAAAGCAAGACGTGGTTTCCATTATATGGCATTTTTCTAACACAAGGACTAGCTGTACAGTTTTTGCCCAAAGTCTGAAAATGAATTAAGTTAAACTAGAATACAACATAGTTTATGTGTTACAAGAACAAAATTAATCTAAAAATACAAATAAAATATTATGCTTATGCATTGTATATTTAAAGCTTTATGTTCAAATGAAAAAAAAGCTGAAAACTACAAAGTCACTCTTCCGTTTCCAGAGTTATGCAAACTTATTCTTGACAGTCTAAAATCATCCTAACAGATATCCTGTAGTTTAACAGGTTTTAATAATACTGAGATAACAGTCTATTTTGCCTCCCAAAATAACCATTTAAACAAACCAGACCTGAATTCAAAGAGCATTTTTCAATTTTTCATTCAAGCCATGATAATCATTGCTAGTAGCACACACATCTTTTCCAAAGGAGCTGCCTCTCTATCGAATGGTAAACCAGATACAAACCCATCTGTGCCAGCTGGACTTTTTCTGAAGTGGCCACACTCCCCAGCACATGGCAGACCTCTGAAGCCAGGAGAAAAGCCATCCGAGCCCTCGGTAAGTCCAGATGTTACCTGAAATCTTGCACGTTAGACAGATGCTATTTATTCTACCTGACAACACTGCTCCTTGCTGCTGACTAAATCAAGCTGCTGCCTGGGAACACTAAGCTGGAACTCTGACCACTAACCAGACGCGGCCTTACGTTCAAAAAGCACTCTAATCCGCCCCAAATCAGCCAACGCTACCTTCCGTCCAACTCTGCTCTAATCTATCCCCATGTGCAATCAGGTCTTTAATAACAAGGGAATAGCTTAGCACTGTGCCCTGTGAGAATCTCACAGAAAGTTACAGCTCTGTTCACAGGTTTAACAGCCATTCCCTGTACGAGTCCTCTTTTTCAATAGTTTGCAATTAATTTGGTTTAATTCTCAACAGCGATAGTCATGGCATTGCACATCTGCCTGCTGTTGTGCTTTACTACAAAGCCTTTAAGGCATGCTAGTCCCTTTAGTTGACACTAGAAGGAAAATATTTAGGGAATGAAAACATTATCCTTGGTGGCACTTTCAGTAAAATAGAACTGCACTTTGATATACAGGGCACATCACAGTGCTGAAACAAACATCCCCTCCCCACAAAACACATTCATCCAAGACTAAATAAATATGCTGGTCACTTCAGAGCTGGAGCCAACAGGCAGGCACCGTGCAGGAGCAGCACCGGCACCCGAAGGACGCTGACTGGGATGCTCGGTGTGCACCAGCTGCCCCCATCGCCTGCACGTGACAGCCAACATTGCTCCGAGATTTTCTGAGTTGCTCCAACTCCAGAACACTTGGTCTTGCTGTGCCCTCAGCCCTGAAAAGCTTCCCCAGCCCTTCATTTCAGTCACATGCCCTGAAAATAAGCAACAGCAGGCTTGCGATTTTTTTTGCTGCTATGTTTTGGGCTGTAGTTATTCAAGAGAATACTATTACCTAACCATTAGTGGTAAAACTCTCTATTGCCAAAAGCCTGCAGCAAAATCTTGATGAAGTACAGGTTTTGGGTGAACAGGGGTTTATTTCACTTTTTTTAGCCAGTTTCAGTGGGATTTCACTTTAAAAATCATTCTTTTTTCCACCATTGCCTTCAAAGAACCATTACTTGCAAAGGGATGATGTTAACTATTTCAACAACAACAAAAGGCCAATAAAACCTATTTCAGCAAAGGGCAGGTGTGCAGCTGCTACACGCAAACAGCTCAAGTGTTCACAGCAAACCCTTAGTAAGTTAATACAGTAGGCCTTTAACAAAAATACAGTAGGATGTGAATATATTTAATAGCTTTAGGAAGTGTCCTACAACTGAGTATAAAGATTACACCACTCAGGTTGAGAGACAGATGGTCTTTCTTTATAAAAAGAAATTAAAAAAAAAATTTACTGCTGTCCACAAGAACAGTTCTTTCTTAAATTTCCCCATTACATTACTATATTTTAAGAAATTAGTATTTCAAAGTGCAACCGAAAGAAAAAAGGTTTAGTCTCTTGTCTTGCTTTTATGGACTTAATGTTACAGCCATCTGAAAAACCAGAAAGATTAAATAAGGTATAAAGAGCATTACCAAATGATGAGAAGTATAATTATGAAAGAGGATATAAACTGTGTTTCTAAATTATATGCAGCAAGCTGCATTAAGCCAACATTAAGCTTGAGGAGATAAAAGAAACCCATAAAATGCAGAAGTCACTTTTTCAATTGCAACATCAGCTCTTCTCCCCTACATTCAGTATTTTTTGTTTTACTACATACTTTGCAGGTAATTTGTTCATTTCTTTCTTCAGAGAGGAAAAAAACCACAAAGACCCCCATGACCACCACCACTAGTGGTGGACTTGGCAGTGTTAGGTTAATCATTGGACTTGATCTTAAAGGTCTTTTCCAAACAAAATGAGTCTGTGACCGCCAGCACTTCTGTGGACATCTCCTGTGATTCACTGTGCTGCAGTCTCCCAAGAACCAGAACAAGATCCTACACCTCATCACCCTAAGGTAACTGCTCTTACACTACAGAAAACGTGGTTTATTTTACTTTATTCAAACCCCCAAGTGTCATCATAGGAATTCTCCCAAGTTCTCAGATTTAAAATTACAGAAACTGAACTCTGAGTGTGGCTGTTATATAAAAAGTAGAATAGAAAAGAGTATTTTCAGTAGGAAGGACCCTACAACAATCCCCTAATCCAACTGCCTGACCACTTCAGGGCTGACCAAAAGTTACAGCACGTTATGAAGGGCATTGTCCAAGCAGACAGTTGATGGTGACAGAGGAGTCCCAGCATGCTCCTGTCACTGGAATCATGTATCTGGATCCAGCTTGGAATCCACATTTTATTGACATAGATGCACATTCCCAGAAGCAGGCACAGAAAAACACGCAAAGAAAAAAGTGCACACACGCCTGAACTCGAGAACAGTACACAAGTAAACTATCATGATTCAAGTAGGGAAGATACTCTGGATGCCATCACAAAAAACATTCTTAGCTGTCCAAACTCTCCTCATCACCCTATTTTGCAGTCATTTATTCATCACAAGTGTGCTGCAAGTTTGCCTTTACACTAATGCCATTTACTCCCTATCCCCATCCCCCAGAGAGCACATTTTATCTAAATCCCATCGAACAGCACTAATATCCAGCACACCACACAGCTTACCACTAATATCATCAAATTGTTGATTGCGGTTTTGTTACGTAACAGCCAAAAAGCCCAGGAGAGCAGAGATCGCAGAAGCAGGTCTAAGGGAATCGACCATTCGTAATGGCCACATCTCATATTTTATGCCAGATTTTAATTTGCTTTGCAGCAACTCTTCCAATCCCTCACGGAATTTTACATTAAGCTTCTTACAGTGGATTTAATCATAACCTCTGTGAAGTCCATGGAGATGAGATGGACGATCTCTCACACTTCTGCAAATCTCAAGAAATCCTCAAGAGAGTCAGACACATCAGCAGAGACACCAAAGGCTGGTAACTACTCAAAACAATTGTGAATGGCCTACAATCAATGAAAATCGATAAATCTGAAAAACAACTCATGCTGGATCAATTTAACTCATCTTAGTTTCATATTACAAGTGAAGGTTTTGCTATATGCCTTCTGCACAGCTGATCCCTGACAATAATTAGTTATTCTTGCCATGGGAGCACCCAGAGTCCTTTCCCAGCCCGAGGCCCCCTCCTCTCTTGCACTTAGAGATCAGAAAGGCACCAGAAGCATCAAAACAAAGACTCGGCACTACAATATAATCCCAAAAGAATTTTAATGTTCCTTAATCATAAATTTTGTTCCTACAACAAGACTATCTTTTATAGAGTACTGTGCAATGCAGAAAATTACTTGCTAGGACAGTGCCTTATTTACAGGAACTATGATGCCCTTTTTGAGATCTACGCTTCAGTACAGCAACTGAAATCTGAGAGAGCAGCCCCCAGAGAGTGAATAATGCATGTTTTCCACCTCTGCTCAAGGATACCTTCCGTCTGCTAGCTCAGCAGACTTCTAACTGTTATCTTCAAGAAATTAGCCCAGGTTTCATTCCAGCGGCACTTCGGAAAGCAGCTGATGAACAAATCGTGCAGCAGGTGAAACTTCTCTGTGGTCCTGCTGGACACTCCCCCTGCTGAAGCATCCTGAGGAGTCACAAGGCTTCGGGATTCCAGCTCTAGCACTCATCCATAAAGAAGCATCTTCGACAGGCAACCGCCTGCCAGCACAGAGCCGAGAGACCAACTGTGCGACAGCTTACAGGGGAACACTATCGCTACTGGTTCCTGAAATACAGTAAATATCTCTAGATTGCACCAAAGCTGCTCATTTTGAGAGCTCTGGTGCCACTGCAACCCAGCATGACTGAGGACTGTAAGTTTTCCATTAAGACTACAGAATTAGCTCTTTATCAACACTGAAAGCACAATCATTTAACCGCAGACATGGCCAACTGCCAAAACACATCGCCACATCGGAGTGAACAAGAAACACAGATTTATTAAGCAAATGCAGCTAACAAGTTTGCACATCCTAATCCTCATTAATGCATGAGGATCCCTCAGCAGGGAGGGCACAGCAATTGGTGATGACACTATAGAGCCAAGGGCAGCAGCAGACAGGAAGAAACACAGGAGGGTAGTTTCCACTACACCTGCCAACAAGGAGGATGAGTGGACAGGTCTGTACGTGCTGCCCTGACAGACTCAGTAGCAGGTTTCAGGACAAGCAAACGCAGGGAAGCATTTGGCTTCTTGGGCAGCATCCTCACGCTGCCATAACCATTCACAAGGAACACGAGACATCATTCTGTGGGTCTGTGGCTGTATCTCCAAAGGAAACCTTAGGGTCTCCCGTTTGCTAGGCAAGCTTTTGCTCAGGTACCAAAAGGACATCAATAACTCACTCCGGAGCTCAGCTGAGTCAGCTGTGCGTGCTCCTCAGCAATGCTAGGACAGGAGCACCTCCTACAAGGCCTCACAGCAACCGATAAAGAACAGCCTGAAAGGCATCCCAGGAGCTATGCCTCTGGATGCAGAGCTCGCAATGGAAAACAGTAAGCCACAAGCTCTTTCTCTTCCAGAATCCCATGTCTGCCCTCTAAAAATCACTAAGTACATAAAGAAGGATCATACGCCTGACAACGAAGCGTGCCTTGTTCTAAGACTGCCTCTGTTGTACAGCATTAAATATCATCCCTTTACATACTACCCAGGACTTCAATGAAATATAATTCCCACTGCAACATATTGAGCTGGGTCAGATCCCCTCACCACCCCCTCCCCCAGAAACATATGCCATTCCTTTATATCTCACCCCACCTTAACTTCTCCAACAAAACCAAACCAGAAAAGCCCCACCAGAGTACCCTTCATAAAGCCTGCTCCTGTCCCCACAGGGGAGGTGTGCAGAGAATAAAGTGTCCCAGCTTCAGCACAAACAGTGAATTCTGATGTCTGCAAATTTATCAGCAAATAGCAATATGTCACAGCAATCCTGGCACCTAGACAGCATCACAGCCTGGTGAGGGGAATAAATCCCAGGGCACAAGAGCAGCTGTAGCTGCAGGATGGAGTGGGTGGAAGAGGGATCCAGTCCCCAGGACCTGGAGCACACTCGTCATGCTGGGCCATGACAGCGACTGGGCTGGAGGGAACATTGCTTCCCCTTCAGGCTGCCAAATAAATCCACATCTGGGGCTCGACTAGAGAGTAGGAGGGTAAAAAGCAGAGTAGAACCGAAGGTGGAGTTAATTAACCTTTAAAAGTAATGAATGAAGACTACAGTGCAACTGATGACATGAACTAATTTATTCACACTCCTCAAAGTCATTTTGCTAAAGAAACATGTTTATCTATTCTATTCTCAAACTACCTCGGTGCAAGTCACCGACAGTGAGTCATCTGTGGACAAACAATGAATCAACAGTCTCAAACACCAAAGTAATTTT
The DNA here is from genome assembly GCF_011004875.1 of Balearica regulorum gibbericeps. Classification (NCBI taxonomy): domain Eukaryota; kingdom Metazoa; phylum Chordata; class Aves; order Gruiformes; family Gruidae; genus Balearica; species Balearica regulorum. The sequence goes on along the minus strand of NC_046192.1, from coordinate 27,937,615 downwards.
ATTACCCAAAATAATGATGTTTTGTGCAGCTGAGTTTCACGCTGATCAATGTTTCTATTGGTAACATGTGAAATGTCTCCAAATCAGTTATCTGTTACACTGCTGAGGATACCAATAACCTGACACAGAACAAGCACAAACTTCCTCACCTAGAGCTGGGTTTCCTGCCACCTGTATAAAAAAGCCGGCTTATAGTTTCCCAGAACTTTAATTTCAATCATCTAAGCAGCACGCACACCAGCACCAAATGCTGCCTGCACACTGACAGGCTGTCCTCTAAGACATCAGCTTCTTAAGGGACTCCTGCTAAATGTATGGTAAAGAGGAAAAACAAGCACATACTTACTTACTCTTGCAGGTAAGCTCAGTGCTGGAATAAGCTGTGAACTCTTCTTTCAGCAAGATCCCTTTACCATCCCCTGGTTTCACCAAGCTACTGCATGCCATGACACTGACATCAATGAATGTTGATCCTAATATAGCATTTGGCCATTGTAGTCTTCATCAAAGCAGTGAAAGAGTTACTCTAACAGTTTTAAGTTTATGCCACATTGTTTCAGAAAGGCACAGATCTTCAGCAAACCCTAAGAACCTTTTCAGTTTCACAGGATGACAGTGTTCTTAGATTTAATGAAGCAAAAGTGTATTTAATTCATGAGCACAAACAAACAAACAAGAATACAAAGTAGTTAACAAGCATATAACCCAGTTACTAGTTGGTCTACCGCTTCCTTGGGTCTGCAGAAGCAGATTAGATACCTCTCATGGAGCCTTCAGCATCCAGCTCCAGCATCCCCCAAAACCTCACTGGTCCAATGGAGGGACCCGGCATGGCCCGGTGCCATACGGCAGTGACACTCCGTTCAGGCTGGCAGGTGACACGTTTCGCTTCACACCAGGTAACAGCCTCCGAACACGCCAAAACCCAGAGGCTTTAAACCTTGCGAAGCTGCCATGTGCATATACTAATTGATTGCAAGTGCACATAATGCTGTGATAGATTCAAGCCATTATTGGAATTAAACCTGTGGAAGACCAAAGTTTTTCACAGGAGGAGGTTGATGCCTTGGATATCAGCTCAGAATGGTATGCCATTCTGAGCTAATTCCTTTATATATCACTTACTATTCTAGAGTCCATACTTAATACCTGTTTTACAGGTGCTTGGAGAGACACAAAGAGTCCCAAAGAACCAGTAATGATGACCTTAAAAAGGCTGCTGCGATAGTCTCTGTGACTGAAACGCGGTGTAGTTCACTGCTGTTTCTCCGCTTAGTTGTACCGACTGCATCCCTAGTGTTCTGCTCAAGCAGTAACAAGAAGATAACTAGAAAGTACCACCACCTGTCAGCCGAAGACCCAGAACCAAGGGAAGCCTGTACTGCCCCTCCCACGCCATGCCATGCCATTAACCCCCCACTGCCAATACCTCTTTGGGCACAAGCGCGTTTCCCATTCAGCGGTTAGCAGTCACATATGAACTTACGGCCAAACCGCTGGCAGGTGCGGAGCTGCTGCTTCCCGCAAGCGCTCATCACGGAGCAGAGTCTGACAGGTGGCCAGCGACGGCACACACGGCACCCGCTGGGTCAGTTATCCCTTTATCCAGGCGCTATCATACGAGCGCTCTTATGCGCATAAATTGTGCAAGGGGTGTGATCCTGCTGTTATCGGTGTCAACGCCGGCAAGCTAAAGTAATCACCAGCCTGAATTAAGGGGGAGATCGGGCCCTCTTCCACCATCAAGCAAGCGAATATACTGATACCCACAAAACACAGCACCCGAAGCCTGCGCTTGCAGAGGGCCATGTCACCCCTCCTGCGTGCGGGGGCACCCCAGGAGCCCAGCCGTGACCCCACACGCACTGCTGCAATGCCACCAAAGCGGCCAAACCCGGACGCAAGGGACACTGCGTTGTTCTCATTGCTTCTGCATCCCTTAACTGCCTCCACCAGAGAAATGGTAGTGCTACTAACTGGAAAAGATTAACAAAAATTTAGCAGTGGCTGTTATATCTAGCTAAGGAAAAGGGACTACAAAATGATCTCAAACAGAATTTCACCATCAACTGAGTACTTTGGTATGAAATGTGTTTATCTACACATACACACACGTTTACATGAGCTTCAAAAATTAAACCTGATGCTTTTCTTCTAGGACTGTTAAAAAAAAACCAAACCCAAGAAAACCCCCACCAAACCAAACCACCCCACCCCTTCAAATAATCCAGCTCTTGTAAATTATTAAATAGGGGCATATCCATTACCTTCTGCATCTCAGAGAGCAGATGGAGTAACACCTGGTCTCCTTTACATTAAGCTTTGATGCATATGGTTAGATAGGTTCGGTACAGTTCTGTGTAACCAAAACCTCCAAAATAAAAATACAGCATTTAGAACTGTAGCATACTAACTCCCACACAGGAGGCCCTTCCCTGAGAAGACATACTAATAACTGACTTATTTCTTATACAATAGCTGTGTCTATTTCCAGTAACGTTCCCTAGTTAAAAAAATATTTATGAAATAAAATCATCCATGCTAAACACAAAGAAAAAAAAAAAATCAGTATCTATCGACCCCCAACACTGCCCTTAATTTTTTTTTAACATGCTTCATAGTGGGCAAAATAGTATTTCAAAGTACAATCCATGACTTTTGGTGGCTTTTTTTTTTTTTTTAATCAGTTTGGTTTTAAATTACAGATAATGTTAGAAAATGTCTTCTGAACTACCCAATTTTGACAAGCCGGCTCTGCTAAATTTATTTTGTAAGTTTTTTTCTTTAAAAGCACAAACCCCAACATCATTAAGGATGAGCAAAATACAAAAATAAGCTTTTTCTACCATGATTTCTCTTCTCTATAACATTTACTCTATATCCACTTAGAGGCTTAAGCTAATTACCACTTTCCATCCAGCACTGACTTAAATTGAACACAATCAGACAATATAAACTACAAGTTACTGAAGAAAGTTATTCAAGATGTCTTCCTTTTTTGTATCATCCTCCTACAGGTCTTGAAAAGACACATCTTTCTCATCCAATGCTGTTTGATCAGAATTTTACACATCATTTACATACATGTTATACTATTTATAAGTGCTACTAGAAAAAAAAAAAAAAAAACAAACCCACAAAACCAAACAGAAACTCTTTTCCATAAAAAGCTATGCCACAGCAAAGTGGCCAATAGATGAAAATGTCAAGAATTTTTTTAAAGGCAAATACATTTGTAATAATTTAAGATGACACACAAGTACAGTTTGTCCATACCATAGAAGCAGTATCTCACATACAATCCACATGTTTTCATGGAGAAATGTACTTTCAAGTCAATACAAAAATACCAAGTTTTCCTCTAAAATATTCAGGAATATACATACATACATACATTTATCATACTAATAACGTCCACATAAACACTGAATGTAACTTAACAATCCCAAGGATCAAGTAACCTCATTTTTCTATAAGCACTTCCAGAAATGTTATGAGCTCTTACTACACTAATTCCAAACTCAAACATCCTTACCTTTTTCTGGACTTAAATTTTTATATACTTCAAGGTCTGCCATTAAATTTGTAACTCATGCATTATTGGCAAGTAGAATGGAAATTCTCACTGCAGGGAAGCCTCAATTTAATCTTCATGTCTCCAGAGCTGAAACATTTGGAAAGCAATCCTTAGAAGTACAGGAGAACATTGCCAGCACTGCTCTTTATGAGGAACGACAAAATCTTCGTGATCCATAACAAAAAGACGGGAAAGCACAAATCCAGAGACAATACTAGGCAACTTTCTTCAAAACCGAAAAGCACAGGCTGAAAGGGAAGCTGGAAGCATCTGCTCTGTGCTGCTGCTGTGGGAATGCAAGAGCAGTGACTACTTTTGGTATGAGACACGCATGCATAGCACAGCGATTCAGACGCTCCGGGCATTAAGTGTGCGTAATGCCTGGAAAGCGGAGCTCTATAGGCAAGCACAAGAAAATCCTGCTGGCACCTAGGGAGGCCGGTCAGGAACAGATTACCATACTTCAGTTAAAGAATGGGAGAGTGATGCAGGCTGAATGCAGAAGAGAAAAACCATCCTCACTCCAAAGTAACTCCCAGCATCTGCAGCCACAGGATTCTGTGAGGCGGAAGGAGAGAACCGCTGTGGACCGAACTCCTTTTCCCCCAGGTTTTGTGCCCCCTCCTCCTGTCTGTCACTAACTTAAAGGGGAACAGCCATTCTGCAGAATCGGGCCAGTTAGAGCACAGAGCCTGCAAGTGGTTTAGTCTGTGCATCACTGAGCATTTGATTTCGTAAGAACAAGCGGTCTCCTGCGAGATGCCGAGCACTAACTCTCCCAGTAGCTATAAAAAATTACGGTGCTACTGGCTAAACACAGTGCTTGTGTAAACCAACTCAACGCAACGGAAATCAGTAGGTTTATAGGCAGTGTGGAACAATGACAGAAACATTCAGACTTGCATAAATTGCACTTACTTATGATGGAGCCCAAGGGGACACAGTGCTGGAAAGCATGGCAAGAATAAAGTAGGCTCCATACACGATGCTTTGCATCTTTGATTTACTGTGTTTTCTAATTGTTTCACTATTCAGCTGGCTTTTACACAGTGACCTTTACATCAGTGCACCAAAGGGATCCCCAGCTGTATTCTCAAGGATTGTGACAGCAATAAAAGAGGACAGAATTTGTCTAGCGCACGCTAGGAAAAAGTTACACAATACAGTGTGACTGGGAGGAGGAAGGAAAAAAAAAAGAAAAACATAGCTCTACACGCCTGTAGAACTTGAGTGAGATGGGAGGCAAGATACAAGTGGAGTTGGCATGTTTTACTGAGAAATCATTATTTCTTACCTGTTGCTAACAGAAATATTAAGACATCCCACAGTTACCACATGTCATGATAGATCGCAGCATGCTGCAAGATATAGGTTGACTACATCTAGAAATCTGTACAATCCCACAAACCCACTGTAGGATTGTTCTTGGCTGCAGTCAAAGTTTGTGCTTCTACTCACACTTCCAACTGAAGTCTCGCTCTGCAGAGATAAATGTCATTCTCAGTGATAATGAGGGAAACTGAAGAGCTACATCACTACCCCACCACTGGTTCACACCTCAGTTCACAAGATTAATGGATGAAGTCATCACTCTGAAGCCTCTAGATAGCTGTCAATACGTTTACATTCAAATTGATGTGTTATAGTTGCAATTCAACAACAACAAAAAATAAACTGTCACCACTCCATAGTTCTTGATATATCCGATTGCCCTTGATAACGTGTTAAGTGCAAATTACTCCACACTCCTATCATTCTATTAATTATGGGAGGAGCTATATAAAAGCATCTTTAACACCAAAGCTGCTCCATAAGAAAGCTTGCCCAATCACTAACACATTCCTTATTATTTTGTCTTCAGAATAAAGTTCATTTTAAAACCAGAAGTGCTTAAATGCTATATGGATTCAGAAATTAGAATTGCACAATTCTCTTGCTGGGTTGTGCAATCCCTATGAAGCAGTCGCGGCTGGAGAACCAGCTGCGGTGCAACCCTGCCTGCACCCCAAGACACAGGAGATTGCCTTCCCTGCCCACGGCCTGGCAGCACCTGAACCTGCCCGTGGCACCGGGCAGCTGCCGCATCCCCATTCACAATTAAAGAAAAGTGATTACCAAAAGCACCAGCCTTTGACAAATTGCAAACAAAGGAAGCCCAATTTTTGAACACTAAACCCTATACCTCACAAGGCTTGGATTACTGGACAGACACACGACAGCGGAAGTTCTACTGCAAAATATTCATTTTCCAATAAATGGGAATATGATTCAACTAATAGTTTTGAAATTACAGCATCAGAAGAATATTAATTTTCTGGCTCATTGGTTTTTCTTTCTTCACTGTCAAAATAGCTGGAAACTGGTACAAAGACTAATTCTGCTTAAGAGGAAGTAAAGCTGATTAGAGAACTTTTACTTCTCACAGTAAGTAGACAATGAAATAAGAAGATAACAACATCTTCATATTCATCATCCAAATTTAATCTTAGACCTAAACTGCAATACAGCCTCCTCGTGAAAAGTCAGCTAGCAATGAATAAAACTTCATGCTAGCTGCATGAAAAACTTGCCATTTTTATCAGATTAAAGCTTTTATCAACTCTACTCATTTGTCATGAATGAGGACATGGTTCTTTGGCAAGCTGACAAACATACAAAGAAGGAGGAAGGGAGGGAAACCACTTGCTATTAGAACTCAACAGCCTGATACACCGGCTCGAGACAGATCTTACACATGAAACTCTTCCTTTCACCAAAAGATGCATCTAGGGATAGACACAGGGTTCTTAAAGGTAATTACCCATTCAACAAAGCACCGAGAGGCAGTTTCTTCAGGCATTTTAGGCACTTTTTTAATCTATGTGAACTTTAATAAATAAATTCTTTAATGCCCTTTGTGTATTTCAGTTATGTCTGGTTGTCTCAAGGAATGAATTGAGGATATTTCTCCATGTTAATCAGAACATAAACTCAGTTATAAATTGCTGCACTATTAACTTGTCTTGCTTTCCCAAGCATCATTATAAAACTTAAATTGAAGTTCACTGTTTAGATGTAAGCCTGAGTTCTGCAGTCTATATCTGGCATCTTTAGCACTGTAGCCTCAAGCGTACAGCTTGCACAAGGCTTCAGCAGAGCTAATTATAAAGCATTGCCCATCAGGCCTAATGTATATGTGCAATTTGGCAAAGATTTAATATTGTTGCCCCAAATAATAACCAAAATAGACCATTTTACTGTATAAAATGCATTATGTTTTACTTTTATGCCCAATGAATGGGAACATAAAAAGTTCCAGATCACTGAAGCGAAAAAAAAATCCTACAAGAACTTGCACAAAAACTCAGCTTCTCAAATAGATGGAAAAACACTACAATAACACGTGTCGTAAGCAATCTCTTGTGAATCTATCCAAAACTCATTGTGTAACAGCAGTAGGTGTTCATCTAATAAAGGTGGTGCACAATTGCATCCATTACATTTGGGAAATCTTTGAGATGATCTCACAAAATAAGCAATTGCCTTGGACTAAGTGTCTCTCCCCTCTTAACTTGGAACATGTACAAGTAGGAGATTTGGAAGAAACTTTTGAAGGACGAGCTGGATATTCCTGAGAGAAGAGACTAAGAGCACATGCAGGAATCCAGATCAGCAGTCAGCAACTTCCCTTACAAGTTCACAGGTCACTGCACGTTGTCAGACAGCAAAATAATTACTGAAAAATATTGTTTGCTTAGTGCCAGCACAAGACAAATGTTTGGGTGGTCTATCTCAAGTGCCATTTGAGGTAAGTGAGAGTATCGATATCCACGGCAGCACTGCACCAAAGCTGCACTGCAGTGGCTCAGGACCTCAATATTGAAGTCTAGAATGAAGTTCCTGTTTTTGACACTTCTCCTTTCCCAGGGGCAGAAGAAAGTGTTACCACCACAGTGTTCTCCATCCATTTCCTCAGTGAGACATTAGAATGCAGACATTCAAAGCTACCAAAATGCTTAACATGACTTAAGTACCTATCTACCTCACAGGCTTGGCCCTCGGTTCAGCACATCCAGTCAACGGTCTCTGAAAGGTGAGGTAATAGAGCAACCAAACCTGCTCCAGCCATTTGTCTGAATGCGGCACAATTAGGTCTACACCAACCAACATAAATTTTTGAGTTAACAACCCCAGATGGTCAAAAGAGCGAGTGAATAAAAAAAAAACCAAACACTTTAGAAAAAGCTTACCAGATGTAAAGTTAATAAATGCAGTGATCTAGATGTAGGTTCTGGCTGGGGAAATACTTACATTGCTGACCAGCAGGAGCGTGGCCCACTGGAAGGGTTGTTGTTATTTACCCCCTCCTTTATACTTTTAGCCCCAAACATCTGCTAGCAAAGTAGATGGATGTTTGGTCTGATAATAGAGCCATTCCTACATTGTTATTGCCAGCAAATAAACAAAATATGATCCACTTTTACAGCTTGAAAACCCTGAGAAAATTAAAAAAAAAAATCTTCTTCCAAGCCTAGAGGCATGATGCACTTTGTATTTTGGCACCGTTTGCACAGGAAGGAAAAGAAAGTAGGTTCACCAAGTCCTCAAGGCTATTCCAAACATTATAATTGCTCATCTGCTCTATTCTACAGAAACTGCTAAAATAGCTTAAACCCAGATCTGTCTTCAGTTTGTTATTTTCTGTGTGCGCACACAGTGCTGTGTCTTGCTGTTACTGAAGAAAACTGACATTTTTGCTTCTAGGCAGATAAGACTCCCTAGAGTACAGGACACAGCAGCACCCTCCGCTTCTGTAACCAAAAATTTCAGACATAAACAGATAAGAATTTTAATATCCTGCAAATACAGCTATTAGCAGCTTTTCCTAATAAAATTATAATTTTATGAGAAATCCTTAGGCAATTTTGATGCCCATAGCAATTCAGCATTACACGTATGAATATTCAGTCATTACTCAAAGACAAAGCATTGAAGCCCTGTGGAAAGGCACACAGTTGTGTATCGATACGTTTTCTTGCCTAACAACATGCAAGTGTCTCAAAGCATCATTATACTGTGGTAGAGAGCAGCCTGATCTGTGTACAGCAGCATTTTCCAGAATGGAATGGAAACACTGCTGTTTGTATTTGCTATTTACTGTACACAGGAATTGAGTTGGGACCACTTAAATAGTTCTCCAGCCTTATATTCACATTGGTCAATATGTTGCTTGCTACTAATTACAACTTCAGAGCAAGAGCACAGATAAGATGCTTTAACGGTTCTTCCAAAACTTACCAATCTCCACCTCAAAGTACAGTATTTTTTCCTGTGCCTGTCTATATACTCACAGACAATTTTTGACTTGCTCTTGTGCCAACTTTCCCCATCAGTTCAAATAAGCCTCTTCTTCCCTGAGCTTTCCCATTGCAATGCATTTATAGCCAGCAGTCACATCCCCTCTCAGTCTCTCAGTCTTTAGTTTTCCAAGGTAAACAAACCAGACTCATCTCGTCGCCACTTCTGCAATCCTTTTCTCTGCCTGCTCCCCAACTCCCCTTGCTCAAATACTGCTGACCAGAACAGCGCTGGGCCTCACAGCAGTAACACCTTCATCTTACTCCACAACACTCAAAATTGCACCTGCCTGCAACTAATGCATCACACGAGCAAGGTGCTGTCCTCCCATTGCCATATCTTATATGCTTTGTCCTCCACCACCTCCTTGCTTGCAGCTGATGGTCTCCCACACTAGAGCAGAAGTGTTCACTGCTCATCTTCCAGCATTCTTTGACGTTCAAGCAGAGGCACCATGCACTCCAACAGCTTATACCTACAGTACTGCAGTCTCACTTGGGCGTTTCTGCTCTAAGTTGGGGCTTCCTTTCCCCTTTGGTTGGATTTTCTGGGTTGTTTTTTGCGGGTTTGTTGGGGGGGGGGGGTGGGGTGTGTTGGGTTTTTTGGTTGTTTCCTGTTTTGGTGGGGTTTTTTTTTTTATTTTATTTTTAAACACAAAACAAGATGTTTAAACTACTCCCAATAAACATAAAGCTTCTGCAGTCTCATTTATGCAGTCCACAAGGGTTTCTTGCACTTTAACATCTCAGCTGGAGGTGAACAAAAGGAATACCATCTATTCAGGTTCTTAAAGCTCCGCAGGTCTCAGAAGGGTACGAAGGAAACACCAGAGATGAATGCAGTTGAGTGGAAAGGCTCCTATCGTGTGCCTCTGCAGATGCTTCCAGTCCTGAAGTCTCTCACAGAGAAAGATGTTCCCGTGCTTTTTAAGAACACCAACTGATGTGGTGGGATATTTTTAATCTGGCTGATTTGCACCTGAGGTGCAACAGTTGTTCCAGATTACAGGTTCAATTACAGATAATAACCATGCCACTGTAATGTGACATTCCAGACAGGCCTGATACAACTGAATTAGTTCATTGCTCTGGACAAAAGAGTGTCATTTAGGTAATATGAGCAAGACTGAATTAATATGACATCTGACCAACAGCGGTCAAGTCCCTATTGACACAGGTCTGGAAAGAGGTGGGGAGGCCAGAAGATAAAATTAGAGACTAAGAGAATTAATTACAATTATGGAAAAGTGATTTAAAAAAAAGGTTTATATTTCTGAGAGAACTTAAGAAGGTAATTGGCATAAGTAATTGACTAATAAGATAAGTATGAACAGCTGCTTTCAGAACTGCTGAGACAATATCAGCTATTTGCTAAACATGTCACAGCTTCTTTCTGTTTAACAATTACAGAATATTAGCATTCATAAACATAGAAAAATAAGCTAATCAACAGCTCTGTGTGCTTGCTCCCTGAAGAACCATGAGAGTCATACTTTCAATGTCAGAATATGAAACTATAATAGTAATGATTTAAAAGAAAAAAATCATGAAAACACTGCGTAAATGAGAATTAATAAACAGTAGACCTGTCCAAGCACTGAAATATCAGCAAATCACAAGGGGTTGGATCACAGTACTTTCCTTGCTAACAGATAGCATCTTTCCCATGTAGAGGTCACATTAGATTTTATTTCCTAATTTCCCAGTGGTGTAAAAAAGTTTTAAACAAGTACAGTTTCCTTACATCTGCTGGAGAAAACATGATCTGACACACAGGTAAATCCCAATTTAGTTGTTTGGTATTCGCTTAGTCATGCAAAGTCCAAAGTTCACTGCTCAGTCCCACTGGGTCTCTCTGAGACAAAGAGAACTGGTCAACCTTAATCACAAGGCTGCCATCAGGAAAAGGGGCGAGCAGCCAGCCCGCTCCCCCCCACCGACCCAATGCCCTTCGTCAGGACCTACCAGATCAGAAAGCTCACCGACAAAAAGCAAATCCTTAAAAAAACTCCACCAACCCTTTTATCTATATTAGCACGATCTAAAGGAAACCAACTTCTCTCAAGCATCAGGAGCAACGTGCCAATTCCTGAGGATGCGCACATATCTCTTTATGTCATGCTGCTGGGAACTGCCACCTCTGTCACTGTCCGGCAGGACTTCAACTCCCTCCACAAACTCAGAGTGAAAGCAACTGTCACTGCCGTGTCTTGGTTAGGTTGAAGAGACAAATGGGAAGCCCTGAAGGATTCTGTTAAGGAAAAATAATTAATCCTGCCTGGTCATGAATGAAAGACAAATAAATTAAGCCATAGAATCTTTCTGGTCTACAATTCCTGCTAATTATGTCTTCTACTTTAGATGATTATCACTTTGCAGACTCATCACTCCGATAGCTGTTCATGGATTACTGGACTTAGTGCTAATGGATCATTATCCAGTCTTTGTGCCATTAGCAGGATAAAGACATCGTGCTGCTCTACTATAAAATACCACCTCAAGTCACAGAGTATGGACCAGACTTTTCTTTCACTTGATCTGGGATGGCAAAACTGAAAATACACATCCAAAACGTAGCTGCTCCAGTTATACAATCATGCTAGAGAGCAGACTGTTGCCTGGAGAAAAGTGTGGTTAACAGGCATTTACCAAAACACTGCAAGAGTGCTCAAACTCAGCGAAGGGGGATCTGGGTGAAGACATCTCAGAGACAACTGTGTCCTTCCACAATGTCAGAGACAACTCAGAAGGAACACGATTCCACCAAAATCAGTGGGACCGCACGAGTGGCCTGATAAATCCCAGGAACGAAGCTCAGTTTCATTTGAGAAGCAGAGCAGTTGTGCCCGGACATGACAGGTTCACCAGTGACAGATTCATGAACCATCTTCCCTGTAACGCATGTCCCAAATGTAACGCACAGATGAATTAATATGACAATGCTGCTGTCAGCCTGACTTACAGAAAAGTTATTAACATTCTTCTGGTGTCCCAAATAGATCTAGCAGTGCTATGGGCAAGAAAAAAGCAGTACAGGGGAAAATGGTATTATCTCTGAATAAGGCTTCGTTAAGAAGATGCACAAATTGACAAACGATTAATTCTTGCACTACACCATTAGCTTTATCGATGGTGACATAACCCCAGTGACAAAAATGTAGATACTGTTTGGTTTACAGTGGGTTGCATAGTGGTTCCGCAAGCTGCAAACTTCCCAGATTCCTGACAAACACAGTGAAAACTGAGATGTACATTCTCTAGAGAAAAAGTTACCTTTGCCTTTGAAAAAGATAAGTATTTCTATCTTTAATTTATAGGTATTCCATCCCATTGTTATTAACAGTGCCATGAATCTGCCCTAAAGTGACAGTTTTTAATCGCTGATCTCAAAGGGAATAAGTAATACAAAACTTGGGCCTTTCAAACAGCGTTAGGAAGTCACTGCGCCAAGAGGACAGGTCCAGCTGTCCCAGCAGAGTAGCCCTGCAGGAGTCTATTGCAGGCAGGGATGGCTCCTGAAGCCTGGTGGTCCCTCACCCACTGCAGGAGCAAGGGCTGGGCTCAGCACCACTCCTTACCCACTGCCCAAGGGTAGAGCTGCCCAGCAACGGGAGAGAAACCTCCCTGGGGAACACACGTGCTCTCTAGTTAAGTTGATATATCAAGTTTAAGCATACAAAAAGAGGTCCTGAAAAGGAAGTATTTAATGCCAAAATATCTTCAGAGTATTTCCTGCCTTTGTTATTGGAAGTATACTTCAACAACTGAATGATCATAACATGTAATCTGTAACGGCAAGAGACTAAGATGTAAGGAGTCAATAGGGGACTAATTAGGGATCACTGTTAGGCATCTATTTTGCACAAATGTCTGATCAATGCTTGGAAGTAAAGCTCTTCCTGACACTTTCAACTCCTCCTCGCTAGGAGCACAAAAGATGTATACCTGCAGATTTTGCTGGAGCGGTTCCAGAAATGCCTCAGGAGGAAATTACCAGACTAAGCGTAAGGCAGTGCTAGACCGCGTGCACACAATTAATCCGTTTCACTCCAAAACGCAATCACCATCTGACCTCGAAGCCATTCTGTACACTGCCTATGCTTCAAGCACTGCTCTTCCCTTCTCCGGGCTTTAACGCTTCGGTCGGCCCTTGCGCCGGGTTTCCCTGCCGGGAGCACCTGCGTGCGGCTGGCCTCAGCCACAGGGGCGGGGGGGGGGGGTGGGGACGGGACGCGGACGACCCGCTTTCCCCCATCAGATCAGCCGGGGAGGAGGGAAGGGCTCTCCGCGCAGCCCCCCCCCCGGCCCGCCCGCAGCCGGGACCCCGGGGCCGCCCCGACGGGGCCGGGGGGGGGGCGGCGGTCCCGGAGCGCCCCCTGGCGCCAGCCCGTCTCCGTGCGGATGAGTGTGTGCGTCCCCGCCGCCACGGCACTAACGGGGGGCGGCAGCCCCGGCACCGCAGCCCGCCACAGCCAGCCTGGCCTCCGAGCCGTTACCGACGCCGGGCTTGCGCAGGACCGATTGCTAATCGGCCCTGGGAGGAGCAAGTTACACGCACGCCGCTCGGAAATACCAGTTGCGTCTGACGGCAGGAAGCACAAGAAGCCAAAAGTACCAGGTAACGTGTAACTTACCGTGAAACACACCGTTGTCCACTAAGAAGTGCCTGCAGTACTGCAGACAGCTTTTCTTATCCAGACTCCAGTAGCTCATTGTTAGATGACTTTCTGCTCACCATCAACGGCAGTGACCCTACAAAGCGAAACACAGTACGGATCAGTATGAGTTAATTTACAAGAAATGCATAACTACTCCAAGCACTATTAGAGTATTTACTTGTGCCCTTTATGCAAAAACACTTGAGTAGCTTTATACAAAGCAACATTACAATAATCATAGTCCCTCACTCTCCAAACCTGCCCATCCCCAAGGATGTACAGGCAGAGGGTGCGGGTAGATCACTTGGGCAGAGCCAGACCCGCGCTGCCAGCAACGCTTACAACCAGCAAGTGTAAGGCTGCTGAAGTGAGCCCACCCACCCGGCAGGCCCTGCACCCGCGATGGCTGCCCGCTGTTACAGTCAGCCCCCACAGCCCCTCCAGGCTATTGTAGCGCCGTGGAGAGATGATCAATTTAATCCATTTAATGATGCTGTCCCATATTTAACAAAGTACAGACATCAGACAACACTGCGTAACTATAAATCCTCAAGTGAAGGTTATTAAAAGAAAGGCGAATCAAAGGTAAGTACCTCCTGATTGTGAGACCAGAGAGTAGTGTTACACGCCCCTTGAGCACTCCCCTGCTCTTGGCAGACATCTGCCCGTGGGAGCTCAAGATGAACTCTCCAGCAGACGGGCAGTTTGAGCAGTGCAATGACATCAGCCACGTGAAATTTGTGTCCTCCAGCCCCAAGGGATCCCAGATTTGCACAGGGAAGAGATGCTCTCAACTCAGAGCGCCAATGCTACCCTGTGCTGAAGCACAGGATAAATTCTCAATCTGCTTTACCATATTTTCTGCCTCCCTGCTTCCATTACACCCCCGTTACGCAACTAATCACCAATGGGACCAAACAGAATGAGTGGGATAAATACCCTTCCCAGCAAATGCCACCAGCCAAGGCCACCCCAGAGCACAACCAGTGCACCTAAGAGCCTGAACGCTGCCTGAAGCAAGCATCTTTAGCAGAGGGCAGAAGCCCACATTGCTGCGCCAGAGGAAGACTGGGATTCATCTCTTTGCAGAGGCAGGCTGCAGAGAACTTCCCAGAACACAGCAGCCTTGCAGCAACCTTTTCCTGCATGGGTCCACGCTGGCCCCTGCCTTCCCTGCTCTCCTGCCCGGGCTGAGGCTCCCAGCACTGTCGCAGGGGGAGTTTTGCCTCTAAGGCCAGCAGCATCAGAGCCAAGCCCATGGAAGCATTCACGGGTAATTTGCCGCAGATGCTATCACCAATACGTGTTGGGAGTGGAGAGCAATCTTTTTGGACACAGGCCCCAGAGCTCTGCGAGGCCAAGTCCCTGACTGCTAATTTTTCTTGGATCCAGCCAATAATATTTATAAACCAGTTAAAACGGAAATGTGCCGCAAGCCAGCGCAAAACGAAGACCAGCCAAGCGAGGGCAATGCAAGTGGCTGAAGCCAATCACTGACAATGAGGTAAGAAACAACCCTCTTCAGCCCCGGGAGCGTTTCCATCCCAGCCACTGGCTGGTCCACTGCCGCAATCTGGGACAATGGCAACAATCGGAACAATTATTTTCAGACCTAAACAGTAGAAGTTAACTCATTAATAAGCTGATGATTGTAACTCAAGACAAGGCTGTATTTGTTTGAGTCATTTCACTGAACTTCCATTCAAAGGATTTCAGCATTTTGTTTTGCAAGTTGGACCATGCAAAAATCCATCCCACCCAGCAGAACCTTTTATGCACATTTACAGTTACAGCCAAACAAACCAGCAGTTCATATTTCTTTGGTAATTGCTGCTGGAAAAACAAAACAAAAAAATCCATGGAATCCTTGATCTCCCATTCCGACACCAAATCCCTTCACTGGATTCTCCTTCTCCTTTCGCTATGAAGTTTTATGAAGTTCAAGACACTCATTTCAGCAGTCCAAATACCCCTTCCTGTTAGAAGCCTGCTTTGGTCTCCCATTTTAGCTCCCTCCCTCCCTCCCTCCCTCCCTCCCGCCTTCACCCTGGTCAACCCAGCTGCTTTCTCACCCACGCTTGGCACAAGTGACTCCAACTGTCTTTGGAGCAAACCACTAGCAGGATGTAAGGACACTGCCTTTCAAGCTCCCAATAAAACTACTTCCAGGGAGGCCTAGTAGCAAATCCCCCCCAAATGAAATAGCACAGCTTGCTGTAAGTGCCCAGACTGCAGCTCTGCGAGGTGGCAAGGTTTTGTTCTGCAGAAGCAGCTAGCATGGGGCTGAAGCCAATAGCTTGGTGAAAGAGCGTGAAGTGATGTTTACATATTGGAGACTGATAGGCAAATACTAATCTGGTATCTACAACATTTCTCTTGCAGAGGAGATGCAAAATGTTTCTGTGAGGACACTGTTGTTGCAGATGTGGGATTTGCCTCTCCACTGCTGCCTCTGTGGGGAGGAGAGGTGGTCTGAATGATCTGCTGCAGGTGTGAGCCAAAAATGCCTTTCTGTTTTGCTCTATCATAGAACTATCACAGTCTCCATTACAGCATGTGTTTTGGGTATGGTCCATGTATTGTTTACAGTAAAGGCGTATTTTAGTAAAATTTGGAACGCTAAGCAGTAATACCCGTTACCTCTGCCAGACTTCATCTTCTACATTTCTTGGACTTTTGCCCTTGCCAGCCATGAGTTTTCATTATAGTTTGCCATAACTAGGGCCACTCTTCTAGCGTTAATTAGTAAGGCACAAGCTGTTAGTTACTTTTAAAATGTAGGAATAATTATACCATCGTGGTCCAGCCTACTGCCAGGCTTTTTGCTTTAGGCTATAAAAAATACAAGTGGCATCATGTTTTAATTAAGAAAATCATATCAAATATTCATCACTAAGAATTTACACAAAATAAAAAGAGATCTTATCTCCTGCTCAGCTCCCACACAGAACTCATGTCACAGGGAGGGTGGGATTTATGTGGAAAATGTTGCTATTGATATATATGTGCAGTGCCTCTGAAAGAAACCCTTCAGCCCCCTCCCCTCCCTTTCACGGCTCATGCCAATACAATACTGCTTTGTTCTTGCACAAAGGGTTCTCCCACACCACGGTGGCCCCTTAGAACAAAGGTTCTCCCTGGCACATCAGGGATGAAGGCAGAATCCCAAAGCGGCTGCGTCAGCTGACACAAACATCCTGTAAGAAAACCTTGCAAGAAACACCAGGAGTTATTTGGATGGCCCTCAAAGTTATTTGCTTTCTCCATTACAGAGCTCTGGGAGAGCCCAGCCAGGATCATGCCTTACTGTATTGTACCAAGAAAAGCAAACAAAACCCAACTGACCACACAATTTGGGCCAAATACCATCATTTCAAATGAATGTGCACTTAGGAACTTAAATGTACGCAAATTTGCACCATTGCAACAACATAGTAGAAAAAGAACATCCTATCTATGTCATAGACCAGAATGTTTACAGGCTATACCTGTATAAGTTATTTTATACATGTAGAATAAGCTACAGGGAAAAAAAAGTGCCAGTAAGCATATCATTATGTTTAAGTAGGAAAGGACTGTACCACCAAAACTGTTTTGGCAAAAAAGTTACCAAAATCCTGAACAGATACAAATCTGAGTTCAAAATCAGTTTGTGTAGTTACTTGATAACACAACCAATTCAGAAAGAGTTGAAAATACTATTTTCTGCTCTGCAGGTTTTTCAACTTAGGGGTATCACTCTTTCATGACAAGCAAAATTCCTGCAGGTTCAGCCCTGAGCCTGGCACAAGACGCTATTCATTCCAAAGGGTAAAGCAATCGGTGCTTTGCTACCTGAGCAAAGAGACATTACTCCAGTGTGTCAAGAATCCATCTATTTTACATCTGGATAAAACATATTAACATGTAAGTTGAGCAAGGAAGTCCATTATGTGGTCTGCAGAAACAAAGGAACTTGAAGGAACTGTAGCTTCTATTTTAGCTGATTAATTTCCATCAAACATATGTCAGCTGCATTTTTTAGTACTTTGAATACCATGTTCCATGAGACATCCTTCCAAAGAGAAGGGCTGTGATTAGTGCTACTGAACTGTACTTTACAAAAGAGTTATTAATGGAAGTAAACTGATTTTTCTCAAAGTTTGATACAAAAAATAAATTAGACTTATGTATTCATGTGTGTATGCGTGCATATACATCTATCTGTGTAGATACAGGTGGATGAAATGAACAGATATGTTTATTTTTGTTATCAAGATAGTGGGTAAACTCCTTACAAGGAAAGCTTTGTTATACGCATGCTTTATGAAATTATTTGATTATAAAAGTTGTAGAGATGCATGTATAAGATACTTCTGAATTTAGCAGAGGATGCATATGCCCTGCCTAGATTGTGATAGACGCTTCTTATTACAAGAGGCTTAACACCAAAACCTAACACCTGACACCCTTGGTCTCACCACATTCTGTGGTTTCTCCCCTTGCACAAATCCCCATGCTTTCACGAGTTGTGCAGAGAAGTAGGGCACTCATTCCAGGGAATCACAAAGTATCATACCAGCAGCTGGAGAAAGAGCAGCACTTGAGCAAAACATGTTCTGAGTTCATGCTGACTATTATGGCTAGCACTAAACTATTCCAGAAAGTAGCAGCATAATCTAAATATTTATCTGCAATATTTAACCTGGACACTGTGCAGGTCCTGAATGTGAAGAGGGTGTTAAGCACACGTCTATTTAGCATCAGACAGGAACTGGGTTTGAGTCCTGTGCACAGCACTTGAGAGCGCTCAGACAGATTAATTGGTAGTTCATTGAGCAGTATACAGGGTGGAGAGATTGCTAATCTCACCTGCCCTCTCCTCTTCTTGTTTCTGAAGCACTTCAACAGATAACATTAAGTCAATCAGATAGTATGAATGGTTCCCACTAACAGGACAGATACTGCAGCTCACTGGTACTTCCCTCTGACAAAACCACAGCTCCAGTTTCAGAGCTTGCTCGCTGTTCTACTATCTACCCAGTGAACACATTTTGAAAGTATGATTTATAAAAAATTATACTTTTCCTTAGCACAAAATGGTGTATGGTAAAACCAAATGTTTTTGAAAAAGTTCTACCAAATTAAAAAAAAAAACACCAAAAACACAACATGCACGTGCCTGGCAATTCTGTCTTCAACAGAAAGTCCAGAAAACACTGAATATTCAGAGGGCTCTAGATTTTGGAGGCTTGCATCTGTTAATGATAAATTTTATAGTGAAAAATAGTTCAGAGATATCGGATGCTACAATTGACATAAAGGGAAAGTATAAAAAGAAAAAAAAGAAATAGGTTAGAAGTGAGAAGAGCAATGCAGAAACAAGGAAAGGAAACACTACACGTGTGATTGGAAATAATACTGTATTAGCTCCAGATGCGGCCAGAGAGCACTCTTATAAGCATTAGAGACATCTGTATGGGAGTGCAGAAAGACCATCTGGCTGGCACTAAGTAGCAGGAATATACTGGTCCAGAGAGAAACACTGGTCTAATCTGGCAGCTGTGATTGTGGTGGGGGGCACCCAGAATCTCACCCAGTGACTGCCATCACGGGCATCCAGTTATTGCTAACAGAAAAAAGAAACACCAAATCACAGTACAAATGCTACTTTGAACTCTCCTTTGAGAATACTGAGGTAGTATTCAAAAGCTAAGCAATTTTATCTACATATATTATCTATCTATATTATGTAGGTTAAACTGACTTACCTTAAGCTTGAGAGTAAGCAAAAGATTTACTTGCATACCTCAGGAACAGAATAAGGGCTGCCCAGATGAATTGTTGGTCTCTCTGTACAATCTCTTATTCCTATAAAGGTATGTTCCAGATCAAGCACTACATCATTTCTAAAGGTGCCATCAGCACTCAGCAGCTTGGCATACACATTGCAATGGAAATCAGGGAAGACAGACACTTATCCTAGAACATGCTCTCAATAGTCCAAGGGCTCAGCCCTTTGTTATTCTAATATTACAAAATAACAGATACTGAAGAGAGGGAGTGAAGTTATTTGCAATTCTGTTTCCACCACAACATGCAACCAGGAAAAGTTATGCTCTCACCAACTTTCTTTCCCTGGAGCATGTTAAAATATGATGTAGGATTTCTCCTAGGTTAGTTTATCAGTAGCCATCAACAGGAACTTCTTTTCAGGCTTTACACATCAGAAAAATAGCTGCTGCTTCCAGTTCATGTTTGTGCTTTTCTTTAGAAAGTATCAACAAACCCTCTGGTGGAACAATCTTGAAGCTTTCAGAGACCAGCTGCTGGACAACATGGGCTGTATTTTTTTAAACTGTATCCACAAAACAAAGTAGCCATCAGATAAAAAGCTTAGCCATAGTTAGACTTGAAACCAAATCTGAAGAGATTATAAAATCCTAATATGACAATATTTCATGGGGTATCCACCCATCTGCAGTCTTGGGCTTCTTATTCTGCTAAGCCACTAACAGTCACCCAGACATTGCTAAGCATTTAAGCTGGTCTGAATTCAGGCAGATTCAGATTTAATTGTCATACAAACCCAGGCTCTAAGGGTTCCAAACATTATCTGTGCAAATCTCCACTTTAATCAGCATTAAATATCTACATTTAGTCAAAATAACTTGCATAAGTGTTGCTAAAGTTACACGTATAGGAGCCATGCAGAATAGGCAAGGCATGTTAACTCCATCGGACAAAAGATCCATACTGCTGATACAAAAAAAGACGTTTTTGCCCACAAATTGGTGTCACTTAAAAACCAAAGTTTCACCCACCTATGGTGTAAACTATTTCATAAACGTATGGATATTTTCCAGAATTTAAAGTTTCTTCTCGTATAAGCAAAAAGCTCAAGAAGTACCCCTGAAGTTACACTCCCTTTTCAACACAAAGTATTTATCCATAAATACAACAAGCATGAAAAAAGATTATTGTTAATACTTGGTAACAGAAAACAAACACATCCAGTATCTGACCCTTTTCTCATTTCTCTAGGAATTGGCCTGAAGGAATAAAATAAGAGATTTTTGTTTGGCTTATTTTTCTGCCAGAGCAGTTCCCTAATCTCATGTGCCATGAGGCCATAAGACCAGCTGTGCTGGCACAACACCGGCAGTAAGGGTGCCAGAGTGTGCAAGCCAGCACGGTAGCAAAGAAAAATTTCCTGTGGATTTTGCTGGGAGCAACTGGAAACTCTTAGAAGTAAGAGTTGGCTATTCAAAGGGAAAAGATCACAAAAGAGTTTGGATTTGGGATACAGATGTTGCATTTACATGCTCTTTAGATAGATGGGATTTCCTGAAAATGCAGATTTTTTTAATATTTTTTTTTTAACCTGGTATTTTGGCTGTTCTCCCATTAGAGCATTAAACAGTCATACATCATTCACCAGATAAAGACAGACTCTGTTGTCAGTTTGAGAAAGCTGCTTTTAAATATTTGTTCATTTTATGGCAACTAACAATCTCCATCAGCAAGCCAGAAATAGCATTAGCATCACTGACGTTGCTACTGCCGCATCAGACCACAGCTCTCTTCATTGTCCCCTTGTCCCGGTACCAACGCTCTGCCAGGGTCACTTGGGAAACTGTACCCAGCCTCACTTGGCCAGTGCTGAAGGTACGGAAAGCAGGCGGCAGCGGCTGACAGCTCCCTCCTAATGGCACTAGCAGTCTGCAGGGTTCAGCCTAACCCTAACAGCACCTAAACTGGATCATGCTAGAGGACAATTTCCCCATAAACTACGCTTTTCACTTCCCAGGAGAGGAGCAGGCAGACTTCGCTGCACAGCACCACATGCGGTGTCTGGCCAACAAGTTACCCAGCACCCCTTCCCCCTGCGTAGCCCACCCAATGCAGGCAGGAGGCCAGCGAGCTGCGTTAGCCTGTATAACGGACAACTTATCTGTCCTACCCCAGCTAACAAATGGCAAACCTTAATCTTCCTGGGGCTGTTAATTCTGATGGAGCTTTTGTTTCAAGTCATTTCTCTGCTCTTTCTGGGAAGTCATGAAAAGCATGTGTCAGCACAACTTGCTGCAGAGGAAGGCATTAGAAAGGATTTCAACTGACTCCCCATGGCAACAGACCCTGAAAGGGAATTAGCATTTGCTCCCCATTCCTCAAGAAGCCTAAACGGAATTTGTTTTTCTCTTATTTAAGGAATTATTTCCAGGAGGGCAGCATGCTGCTGCCTCTATCGCTCAGCAGGCACCGCTTCAGAAGACACCTACATTGCACACCCTGTGTTCAGCGTAACAGTCATCCCACCAGACGTGGAACTGGTAAGTATGAATAAGTGTATATCAATGTTTTCCTCACACGGCTTTCCAGTACTCTGCACACCTTTCTGCTGCTTTTGCCAGCTCTCTGTACACCAAATCATTTTTTGGGTTTGCTACGCAGAGGTTTTCAAACCCTAGGTGTTTAATGCGAGAGTCCTTCTACACTGGAGATTTTAATCTACAGAGTGAGAACTCACTTCACCACATTGCCAATGCTATTTTTTTGTGCATCATCAACACCACATCTTCAGATTCAATTATACTCTTTGAGATTCTTTTATATTTACTCCAATTTCTTCTATAAACACCACCACTTCCTTCAAAGTAGGCAGAGGAATGTACAGCAAACCCAGAACTGTCAGCTCCAAGAGCCATCCACCCCAATACGAATGGTCCCAAACGCAGGGGAATTGATTAATCTCAGAGGCAGTTTGTGAACTCCCAGAGATTCCTAGCTCATGCCTCCATTCTCCAGGTAAAAACTGAGACAAGGGGAGGAAAAAAATAAAATCCAACTTTACCTCCCATGCTGGAGATGATAAATTTCCAGGGACTCAGTGAAGATAAAAATAAGATGCCTGGAAAGAACTTGTGCCAACACAGCCAGCCACATGCACAGATCATCTGCATCTTGTATGATGTCTGGCTACTTGTCGATTGATATGCAGTCCCCCAAAGAGCGGACATTTCATACAAGCCCCTTTGTGTATGCTGTGTCAAATGATGATAATTAACAATATTCTTCCATTTTTTCTTGCGGAGACACTACCAAGTTTGCTGCCAACCAATGTGTCAATCATCCATGGCTAGAACTACGATCAAGCAAAGAATATGGGACACACGTTGATACGAGAATCAGCAACGCCCGTTTTAGGCCCATGCAGTTACAGTTGACACATCCCATGCTCCATCTCCGTGACACGCTTGGTCACGCTCAGTGTGTGTGGGTACATGAACTTTGTGTCAGTTCCAATAAATCAAGTCCATAATGGAGCACAGACTACTTGACACAACAGCTTGTCTCCACTTGAAATGTCCTACAAGCAACCTTGAGTTATTTCAAGTTGAAGAGACTCACATGGACACCTCTTGCCGAGAATGATACACTCCTTTCATGCATGTGGCCAAATGCCCTTGAAGCAGTTTTGCGTTGTTCACCTGTGGACCCAAACCTCTGCAGGGCACCTGCTGCATCCCCAGCATCACGTCCCTGGCTTCTTCCAGCCCTGCAACAGGTGCCTGCTGCCAAACTGCTGTCAGCAGCTCTGCCCACCTCTCCCTTCTGCTCCCCTGTACTCCCACTTCTTGTGGGAACCTCAGGAAGTGCTTATCCACAGTAGAGGAGAGCTCCACTCTCAGCTACCCAGGTACAACTAGATAGTGCTTCTGTAATGCCAGATGACCAGCAAAAGGCCCCATAAGTCAGGAAAGGGGAGGACAAGCTCAGCTCTCTGGAGTAACGATAATGCCCTCAGTGTCCATGGAGACTGGACCAAAAAACCCACCTTTGCTACAGAAAACAATTCCAGTTTCCTAAAATGAACAAGAAAGGAAAAAAACCAAACCCACCCAAAACAGAAAGAGTACACACACCTCCCTCCCGGCCATAAGATCAGTCTGCTCTAACATTGGCCAGCCTCAGCTGTACTCCAGTAGAAGCACCTTCTGCTTATGGGCTTGGAAGCAAAGACAGATTTATCCCCGGCACAGCCCAGACCCAGTAGTTCAAACCAATTAATCTCTGGCACGTTGCTCAGCCCTGCTCCATCGCCCAGGGGAACCACGTTTTGCTGGTTAGTGGCTTTACCACCCTTCAGTACAATAGCCATGATGATTGCTCGGAACATGCTCTGCATCCCACTACATCAAGAGGAAAACACCAAAATAACTCTGTTCGTAAAGCACCTTCGCTTCACATTCAAGTGAATCTGAAGCACTGCGTTTCTGTAAGGGCCCACACGGCAATTATGCATGGCAGTCTTACCTCCTCTGAAGACACAGGCAGGAAGAACTGCCCTATTGAAGGCAATACAGGAGGTCTCTTAACAGACCAGGAAACAGACCTCTACTTTCGTAACTTGCAGCGTTTCTGATATTTTTAACAGCCAGACTTCTTTAAACTTAATAAAAAACAAAAACAAAGCAAACAAACAAAACCCAAAACAAAATCCACCACACCACCCTGTGCAGCTGTGGCCCTGGCTTTGCCATCTAGGTTATCAATTTAAATTGAATTGGATCTTAGGTGACAACTTAAAAAAAAAAAAAAAAAGAAACCCATTCTATTTATAGAAAGATTACTTTGTAGAGCCCACAGAAATACACGGCTTCAGCGTTAAAGCCTTTACCAGAAATAAGGGGAAGCTAAATACTGAATAGAGGACTAATTTTCATTCTGTGTTTTGATGCTTATCATAAAACTGTTTTACTGCCATGTGTCTTTCTTGACAGTGTTTTAAATTACAGATCGACTCATGCAAAACTGGGATCTGTTAATAGCAGGTGACCTCTCCTTTGCTTTTATGGAGTGAAAATTTTATTCTCCTTTACAAATACTGGTGATTTTGATCAAAGTCATCGTGGGACACCCGCCTCAAAGGGTGAAAGGACAGAAACATTAAATCAATTCCCTAGGCAACATCCCAAGCTGAGCCAGTATTGTTAAAATAATGAGTTGTGCACCACTTGATCCAAAACCACCAGCTGATCCCCATTTTTATAGACAATAGGTAGCATAAAACCAGAAAGCATCTGCAACTGATCAGATCATTTTTCACAAATCACGCATCTTCAACTGATCAAACTTAACATTTTTTCTGTAACAGCCTACTCCCATTTTTAAATCTAGAAAAAGCATCTTTCAAAGTTTAAAAAAAAAAAAAAGAAGTGTTCTCAAACCTATTCCAGAAAGCTAATGTGCAAAGAAATGGGGAGATTTTTAAACAGCGTGCATACGCTCTGCTGTCTCTCACCTCCCCAAAAGTCCACACTTTCTTTCCATATACCACATTATCTCTATTTTAGGTGTCTCATTGCAGGGTTGAATCCTGTCTATCTTTTCAGTAATGTTATGCACAGGTATTCTTTCGCATTTCAGAACAACAGACACATAAAGTTTTCTTTTGCTTCCTCTAAGTTTTGTAACATAGGAGCCAGAAGTCCCAAGGACAAGTAAATCAGGCTAGGCCACTGAAAACAGGCAAACATTGTGCTTTATAACTCAAGAGTTAAAGCACACTGTAAACAAAGAGCCTATGACTAGTTCATCAGATAAGGCTTATATCTTTCTCCCTAGAATTTAATAACACTTCTAAACCCACTTTTCGGTCAGCTAGAGTTCCCAGAATTAGAGAGTTATTCAATTACAATTATAACATGCATGGCATATACTTCCCAGCTCACTGTATTTCTTTTTTTCTTGAAAAATGGTTTATGGAGTAGATTATCAGCCCTCAAACAAGTTATTTTTAGGAAGGACTCAATCCAGCAAGAAGAGGCTTGACTCTTCTCAACTCCCACCTATTTCAGCACAGGGTCGGGACCAAGCGTTACACCCTGCAACGCTCTTCGGGTGATGTCCTCGGCCCCCCTCAGTGGGGTCAGGATATTACGTTAAGCCTCATTTAACACGGTCTGGCCTAAGGCTCAGGCATACCAAGAGGCTGCCGTTTTCTCTGGTTCTAGCTCATCACCGAACCGGGTGCTCCAAACTGTTCTGACACAACTTGAAGCGGAACCTCCCGCGCCACATGGCAAAAGGAGGTTTTACCCCCAAGGGAGGGGGCAAACAGCTCAAAAGACGACTGGAAGTTTATCCGGCATGATTCATTATTTAATCAACACAACAAATACGGCCAACGCAACCGCTGGAGCAGCCCCTTGTGACTCCGGCCGACACCAGGCACACCTCGGAGCACCGAGGAAAAGCCCTCGGTACCAGTTTTTTATCGGGGAAAGAAAAAAAAAAAAAAAACCCAAAAAAGTTACACCTTGTAAACCCTCTTCTTAACTTTCGGCAGCAAACAGCGGGAAAACCCAGCGTTAACTCCCCACACGAAAGCCCGGCGGAGGTTCCCAGAGGGGCGGGCAGTTCGCGCCCGCCCGAGGACAGGTCCGTCCCGCCGCCCAGCCCTGCCGCAGGGAGCCCCCGCGGGGGCCGCGCCACAGCCACAGCCCGCGCCTCAGGGACGGGGGCTCGGAGCGCCCCGGCAGGGCAGTGTCCCTCCCGCCCGCCCGCACTCACCACGGGGCACCGGGTTCAGCTCGGTCCCGTCCAGCGCCGCCTCAACCTGCTCTCCCGTTCAAACGCACGGCGCTGCCGCCCACCCCGCCCCGCCCCGGCCCGCCCTCCGGCGCGGAGCGCAGGGGAAACCTGGAGCGGTGCTTGCCCGGAGCGGAGCGCACTCCCGCTCGGCAGCGGAGCGGTGGCGGCGGCTGAGGTCGGCGATCCAGCCCCGGTGTTGCCGCGGCCCCGCGCCCGCTCCCATTCAACCTGCTCCATTGTGTGTCCGCTCCGAGGCGGCGGGGTGCCGCGCTGCCCCTCAGCGCCGTTCCCTCAGGGCTGCCCCTCTGCGCCGCCTCGCCTCACGGCTGCCGCGGGGCGAGGGGACCGTCCCGGTAGAGTCTCCTCACGGCGGGACTCACCGAGTTCCCCGAGCCGAGCCGTAGAAGGGGTCCGGGCTGAGGCGAGCCCAGTCCGGCGGGGACCGGGGACGCGAGGCGGCCCCTCGGGCTCACCTTCGCCCCGCTGCCGGCGGCGGGTGCCATGGAGACGCGCGGGACGGGACGGGACGGCCCCGCCGCCTCAGGGCACCACGGGACGGCGGCAACCGCCGCACCTGCTGCGGGGCGGCACCGCCCTTCCTCACAGCCCCGGGGAGGGACCCACCGCCCCCGAGAGCCGGGGAGAGCGTTCAGGAACCTTCCCTGGGGGGGGGGGGGGAGGGAAGTCATCGGGTTTGGCTCACTTGTTTTTTCTCCTTTAAAAATCTGCGATAAACTTCACGGGCCGTTCACCTGCGTTGGCTAACGGAACCTAACGGCAGGGAGGCGATAACCGGTACTTACTCTGATTTCCCTGACACACGGTGTACCGACGGCTACAGAAAGTCCTGCCGTGAGGGAAAGCGCCTCTGCTGGAAGAGGTTAAGTCTAAAACTCTGCTTTCAAAATTATAACTTCGTATATCTGATAGTCCTGTGGGTGACTGAGGAGAGTTTTATAGGGAACCAGCAAGCGTGAGCTCTGACAGACAGAAAAGAGCGGGAATATGGCAATGAACCGGAGCCGTAACCTGAGGAAGGTGACTGCTGCCTCTGCTGTCCCCAGGGCCTTGGCAGGGGGAACCCCCAGACGCCCATGGCTGTGCGGCTGGCCTTGCTGCTCTGTCAGCCTGTCAGGAAAGGATGCTGACAGCACCATGCCCGCTGCTTTCCTGTGGGCTCCGAGGAAGGCTGGTAATGTTTATGACGACCATTTGCCTTACATGTCGCACCAGCAATAAAAAGCCTGTGCAATGCTGAAGATATTTTTCTTAGTGGGCCATTTGGAGGCCTCTCCTTTCACTCCCTATGAGCTTTTTAAGACATTGTATTGCTCACAGCGTATTCAGAGTTGCAGGGGTGAAGGTACAAAAGCTAAACAGTTTAATTCTTGCCCTTATTCCTAATCAGACAAGAACTGCGGCCTCTGCTTGGAAGTACTCTCGCATGCATTGCTGCTGTGGCTGAAGGAAGGGGACAGTGCTCCTCAGAGGCAGCATGGGGTGTTTTTATGTAATGGAGAAAAGTGCTTTTTTTCCCCCCTGACCTCCCAGTCAGTTCCTCAACTCAGTTCTGCAGAGCTATTTGTTTCTACTCCTGTTACCGGTTCTTCAATAGACAGGCCTCCCACGGAGACAAGATCTGCAACCTCTCAAGCCTTGCACAGATGGAAAGCACAGCTTTGAACTGAGTTGTGCTTTTCTTGAGGGAGGATGGTGTGTTGTTGGGTTTTTTTTAAAACAGATAAGCCCTGGATGATAAAGAAAACAGCGTTAACAAGCAATTATAGGAGTTGACTCTCATGAAATCAGTTGTTGCTGCAATCTCAAATCCTGCATCTCTCGGTTACTCTCTGTGAGACTAGTGTTATCTGTTACAGCATGGATCCCCTACATGAAGCTGCTTCCCTGGGTTTGTATTCTGACCAAGAGCTAAAGTGAGAGCACGTTGCCAAAACTTCTTGTCATGTGCAACAAGTGTGAAAAGAGATCAGGGGCCTGAATTCAAAGATTTTTAGATATCCCTCTCCATAGTTCCTTCTGAAATTATTTGTTAGACTAACTCATGGCCACAAATACAGGGAAGAAAACTTCAAATATTTAGTTCAAACTAAGAGGAGGCTAGTAAGTGATAAAGCAGCTGTATTGCCACCTTTTAAAAGCCCTTCACAAGTCACAATCTAATGGGAAGGATACAACAATTTGCTGTAATTTAGAAAAATCTCTAGGGCTTTTCTGAACTTCACCAAGGGTAAAAAGGGTTCCCCCGCCTCACCTCTGCTTGCTAGAAATGTAGCATGCAGTTTCCTGAGGTTTTGCTCTCAGCTTTACAGTGAATTTTTGTGATGAATGACTCATTTACAAAACTGAAGTTCAAAGTCCAGGTAGAATTATACTTAATCATTACTGGAAAAAAACCCATCATAACTGTACAATTACGCCCAGTTTGGAAAAGCTCTTTCTACCTATGTGATGTAGGACAGGAACGGCTATAATCGCTCATGGATAGCGGATTATTGGTGAGACTGAAGTTGTAGTTTAGGGTTAAAAGTCAACTAGGAGTTTTGCTTTGGAGGTCGAATCCCTGACCATCTGTATGACTTTTACAGCCAAGTATCACAGCATCGCTTAGCCTAGCCCTTCATTGTGTAATGCATAAAACCAGATGTCTCCCTTTTTTTCTTTTTTGAACAGGCAGAGATACGTGGTGTCCAGCTCCTGTCGAGGTCTGCCTCTGCCTGCAGAGCTGCTTCCCCTCTCCCCCACACTGGTTTCCAACGCTGAGATCTGCGCTGCAGGTACTTCACAGGTAGCTGCTCACTGTGCTTTGCAAAAAAACAGCTGCATCCCTGAGAGGACCCAGGAACAAAAGTAATAAAGAAGCACTGACATCTATTCTTACCCTAGGAAAAGCTGTTTTTCAGGATCTCAGGATTCACAAGTTTGCCCTGAAATCAGCAGAGAAAATGATGATGTAGCACTAACTGTCAGACAAGTAATGCTCAGCTATTAAGATTTTTTTGTACCACGCTCTTCTCCCTAGTATTTCATTGGAAATTAATCACACAGAAAGAAAGAAAATCTGTAGAACACTTCACTTTAAATAAATATTGGGACATTGGGAGGTTAAACAAAGGTCAAGTACTGTAAGGATGAACATAAGAAATTCAATCTTTATTCTGAGAATATTTACAAAATAAATAATAATGCACTCCCATACTTAACACATTTCAAAAATAAATCAGGAACAAGAATTCTAAGTTCTTCACACAGTATGGTCTACCTTTTCAAATTTCATGTTGAAGTTTTATTTTCATCTAATTTTAGATATTTATAGAACCATCAGAAACAACAGTGTAAGTTTTTCCTCTTCAAATGAATGTTGTCTTCAAAAATTTGGATTACTGACATATTAATTTATATTCTTTAATATACCAAGTGATTTTTTATTTTCCAAGGAACTTCAGTTGTTATGACCTTATCAGCTTTTTAAGATTAGCCATAACAAATTACCTTTTATATCGGTAACAATGCAAGCCATTATTCAAGATGAAAGATTTTTAAAACACAAATTATACATAAAAGTAGCATAAGAACAGAATTCAAACAAAATGCTCGTGTGTAAACACATACCACAAGCTTTGTAAAGGTCTGAAATGGAGTTTTCTAACCAGGGGGATTGCATCGTAATGACAGGTAACAGAGAAGCATTTACGGCCGTACATTGTGAACTAACACTCTGCACCTCTTAAAAACCGGACTGTCGACTGCTTTCACTGGTTAGTTAACACAGCCACGTAGGTAATTAGCAGGTGGAAAAGGGCACAATTCATTTCAGACATCACTGTGGAAAAGCTCAGCTTCAGAACATTTTCATTTGTGGCTCCCACACTACTGCTAAAGTTCAATCCCACGTGGATTATAATACAGCGCTGGGAAAGTTCCGGGGGGTTTCTGCTCAAGACCGGCACCTCAAAACGATGCCAGTGGGTTTTATCGTACACTTCTACTTTACATAAAGCACAACATAGGTCACTGGCATTCCTCCAGCAAGTCTCTCAGTTTACCTTTAAAAGGAGCTTCTTAACCAGCTTGCAAATTGTTTCAATGTCTGTACAAATTTGTTGTTGCTTATACGATCTCTAATTCTCTCAGAGTAGCTTTCCTCTTTCCATATTCCTTTGTTTTTCTTCAAGGCCTTTAACTCTGCCCGAAGGAGTCTTCGATGAAGTTTCCAGTACAGGCGGGAATCGTGATGCAGTCCTTCAATACGTGCTGCTCTGCCAAGCCCCTCTCTCAGGATCTCTTCATTCAAGCACATGCTGAGAAATCGACCCTATAAAAGGCACAATAAACAGGATATTAATCTTTAAAAGATTTATTTTTTTGTGAGACCTCCCTCTGAGATACAAGCTTTACTTGTGGCTGAATCCACGCTCTGGCAGAAAGACTTAAGAGTTTAGGGGAATGCAGGTGACTCTTAAAACCTAATACCCCTGGAAGACATTTGTGAGGGCACATCTGATGGACTAAACCTTAGGCTAATCAGAACTACATGATACAGCCTAGCACTATCCGACAGAGAAATACACTCATATCAGAATCAGTCTGCAAAAATACCGGTCTTGAAATCAGACTTGCAAATACAACATTTAAAACTCATATCAAGATAGATAAATTATAAATAGTAACATCCCTTAAACGTACCGAGATAACTGAATTGCATAACCGCAGTCAAACTCAAGTCTGCAGAGAAAGGTCAATTTTTGTCACTACATTTACCTTATTTAGTAAAACAAGGCACTCAAGTGCCAAGTCCTCCCTTCCGAGAAGCTGGAACCATATCACTTGTTTGGGTTTCAACTCTCGCCGCAACCAGGCCACGCCGCTCGGAGCCAGCTCCACGCCAGCAAGCCTCACCAGCAGCAGGCCACCTGATTGCCCTGAGGACAGAAAGACAGAACTTTGTTACGGAACGCAGCGGTCAAAGGAGATGTCCTGCTCTGCACAGACCCTCAGCTGTCGTAACGAGTGCATTCCCATGGACTTAAAAAATAAAATAAATCCAGTTTAGTTCCCCAAAGCACTACTTACTTGCTAATAAGAATTTGGTCTCATCTCTCCTCCAGTAAAAAAAATTTAATTCAGGATTGCATAAATGGTTTAAGCTAGTTTGTTTTATTTTGCGTGCAAATAGAAAGAACTGCTTTCATTGTCAGTGACCATTATTTCATCCGAAGGGGCAGAAACAATAGGAAATAAGAAGCATTAGCGCCTGGGGTGTTGGCAAGGCAAGGGGGTGACTCGGACTTAATGCACAACTGCTGCCCCTAAGATCGGTTCGTATATATGTATATATGTCCCTGCCAGATCTTCATTCGTAAATAAAATCGTAATCCCAAGAGTCTTTGTGAGTTGTGCAAGCCAATGAGCGGCCTAGGTGCTACCTGTTGCTGCCAGAAAAATATCACGATAACGACACTAATTAACAGAAATACTGTATTGGTACGCTCTTTTCACAGCCCTCCTCGCAGTCTGTCTTATTCCCCAGTTTCCCACCTGAAAGACCGAAAGGCAGAGCGGGAACTGCACCTTAACCCTTCCTCTCACACTCGCGCTCTGCGTAGCTGCGTTAAGAACATCATCTCAGCCCCACCCTCGTTCTTCACGTTCTGTTACGTACACTTCCTCTGTATCGACGTAACGAAAGGAATGCTAATGGGAATGTGCTCCACTGCCAGGCCTTTCTCAGTTACGTGATGCAATTTTCCCCGCAATTTCACATTCTTCGCTACAAACTCCGCAGGTATGTCCAAAGCACTTGTAAACTTTGTTGTCTATTGATGGAAAGAAAAGCAAGGCAAAGTTTAAAAATAAAAATGTAGAGCAGTTACAATCCCATTAAATCCAACTTCTTCTTAAAATAGTTTGGCAAATTACAGACCTATTATTAGACAGCATGGGTGAGTGTGCGTATATCTATATCTATATTTCATATGAATCAGCTGCTTTCCAGCCAGTTATGATGTTCCCTGTGTTACAGGACTTGCAATACGAGGGGTGGGCACGAAGGTGGGGTTTAGAGGAAGAACAGAAATTGGTGGTTTTTGAGCAGTGCAAACTGAGGTTCACTCGATTCACGATGAAAAGCATGTTTTCAAAGTGGCCTGGACAGTGCTAGAACCAGGGCGAAAGGAAGCAGAGACGCGTTTAGAGATGCTAGCAAAGAACAGACACGTGAAGACAAAGGCAGAGCAGGGAGGACAGACACAACCTGGACTTTGCTGAGGCAGTAAAAGAGGAGAGGGCCAAAGCAGGGGTACACCTTTGAAAAGGTCACAAGAAGATTAAGTTTGATAGCGTAGCGGTCGGTCGATGGGGGGATTCAAAGGGACAGTTACACAATCGCACAGGAAAACTCAGTTCAGCGGTGGCAGGCTTGGCTGGCAGCGGCGCCGGAGTGAAGCAGCCACTGGTTTGGGGGTGCAGGGAGAGGGACAGGCACCGGGTTGGCCTCACGCTCAGAATTTAAGACACCAACCTCGTCAGGTCTCACTGCAAGAAGCTGTTTGTACAACACCGACCTACTTCGCTACAGCTGTGGCAAGTACCGATCTGCCTACGTACCGCTGCTGCGGCACACCAGCCCTTGGGGAAATAAACGCCCAGACACCACGACTGAACTGGCAGATCTCTCCACCGTACGGTGTTCGTTCAGTAAACCTTCCCAGCTGTGGTCTCCCGCGCGGAATACAGAAATTCAGGACCTTGCAGGCAGAAAGCCTGAAGGTTTTTTTACAAACTGGAGTTGTTGAAGTCTGATCTCATTTGCACTGGAAGCTCCAGCAGCCTGGTCAACACATGCACCAAGCCTTGGTTTAAAACAGTAATAAAAAACCAGGGAAAAAAAGAAAAAGAAAAAAAGGAATTCTGGCAACATTTGTAGTTCAAATGTAGGCTTTCTGGTAAAAAACTTTATACAAATGTTCTCCCATAGCAAACTGCATTTGGAATCATGCAGAGGGAAGATAAGAGTAACTATTATTTTTTTAAACTGCTGGAAGAGCGGGTCACTCCCTCTCTGTCAAGAGGCGGCTTTGCCTGGAGCTGGCGGTGAAGCATTAGCGCGTGCCGTGAACCGATCATTTCAAGAACCAAAGGAAGATCTAGGGTGACACTTAAAAATACTCCAAAAAGCAGTTCTGTTCATGGAGGCACGGAGAAAAAGATGTGAGGAAAGCACCTCTGTTCAGCTTTATTTGGAGCAGAGGTACGAACTTGGCCTGCTCACCAGAGGAGACGAGCACAAGGTTCTGCGGGAAGCTGCAGCTGAGGGGCAGAACAGGCTCCTCGGTGAGAAAACCGAAGAGCGGGCAGGAAGGCGTCTCGGTTCCGGCCGCGGAGATGCCCCTGGAGAGGGGACACGCGTGGAACCGCCGCGCCGCGGGCCCTCGCCGCCCCTTCGCCTCCCCGCTCCCGGCAGGGACCCCGGGCCCTGCCCGCCCCCCCGCTCTCACCATGCGGACGCTCCGGGCCAGCACCAGCACCCCGGCCACCGCCAGGCCGGCGCTCAGGTTCTGCGGGCAGAGGAGAGCGGGGCTCAGCGGGGCTCGGTCGGGCCGGGCCGCACCGCGCAGCCCCCGGCCCCTCACCCGCGCCCCGCCCGCCCCGTTACCCGCAGCAGGCTGAGGTGGGCGTCTGCCCACTCGGAGAGGCGGGCCAGGCCCTCGGCCGCCCCGCTCCGCCGCTCCGCCATGGCCGCCCGCGCCGGGCCCGCAGCGCCGCCCGCCGGCCTGGAGAGCCGGGGAGGGGACGGGCAGGCGGGGCGGGGACGGGCCGCGGATTTCAGGGCCGGCCCCGCAGCGGGCGGTGACGAGCGCTCAGCCCCGGCCGGGCACAGGAGGCGGGGAGAGGGCGCGGGGGCCGCCGGCGGTCCGGTTTGCGTGAAACCCCGCCGGGGTCAGCCCCGACCGGCTCCGCACCTCCTCTGATCCTTCCTACGGGAGCTGCTCCCTGGTTGCACCTTGGGGCGCTACCTTAAGAGAAAAAACAACCTTGGAACGTTCCTGTATTCATCACCGCTGTTTATTCTTTTCCTTACCTTAATCCAAAACTACCAACTATTCGTGATTCATTACAGATGGCTCCAGCCAACCGTTCCCCTCCGCTGAATCGAAGGCCCATCTGTGCAATGCACCTGCGCGGTCTTTAAAGAAACACGTGCGTTTTAAGAAAACAATCTGACAATGATATAAACCTGGATTTGTGTTTACACAACTCTTCCGTTTCCATTAAAGCCCAATTCTAAGTTTTTACATGAGATGACACCGATAACGGTCACAACACAGGATTTCAGGAAAAGCACAGATTGAGTTGGGAATTTATAATCCAAGGCGGCAAAACCCATACATGAATCAAAGCCTTTTTATCCAAGGTTCAAACTGAACCAATTCTTAAATTACTGGCTATGAGGTAAGTAGCACAAGTAAATATTACCCCTGTAATTTTTTTCAAAGAAAGCAGTAGTTAGCTTTACTTTATTTACTAAATGTGAACATTTTAAGATTAAATAATAAATGTAGAAATAGCGCAAAACCTTGTTTTCAGCAAAACCATAACTTGTAGCCA
This sequence comes from Balearica regulorum gibbericeps, assembly GCF_011004875.1. Lineage (NCBI taxonomy): Eukaryota > Metazoa > Chordata > Aves > Gruiformes > Gruidae > Balearica > Balearica regulorum. The sequence continues at coordinate 27,902,843 of NC_046192.1, read as the reverse complement.
AACAACAATTTGGCAGCAGACTGCTGGCTTTGCTACAAGTTGTACGTTGGGTAAAATGCTAAATAAATAGCACGGTCTCATGGGGCGGGGGGAACGTAATCAGACAATATTGCTGCCTACAAACGCCCAGTTGCTCCATTCCCTGCCACGGGAAATGCTCTGCTTTCCCACAGCGGACTCCACAGTCCTTAGTGACAGAACTCTCCTCTCTTCCCTATTTTATCAAATCAAAAATAGTCTGAAGACCCTCTCTTATCAGCCAGTTAAAAACAGGGTTTATCATCATGTGAGACTACACTGAGAACACCCCAAAGACAGAGAAATAAAAGAGCTTTACAGAAAACGATGAACTGTTGACAATCGGCACTGGCAGATTCTTCAGTGCTCGTAAGAAAGATGAAACGTGGACTTGGTACTTTAACCTGAGACCCGTCGGTTGCTGTGATGGATAACGCACTGACAGCACCAAAGCTCACGGGACTGGCGTTCGATCCTCGGCTGTTTCCTGGCAGGGCCGCGGCAGCAGCGGGTGTGCAATCCCATTTTACACAGCTCCTCACACCTTAGCCTTTGCCTTATGCGCCTCTCTGGGCACTGGGATTACAGAACCGAATTTTGGAGCACCGGTATCGGCCAGTTCAGGGTTTAGGGAAATGATGACAACAACCTCCCTGCATGGTGACGGCACAGCGGTGCCTAATGGGCACCCAGCAGAGAGCGGCTCTCCACCTCTCCTCCCCGTGTCCTGCTGCACTGACCCTTCACCCTCTCCCCTGGGACCTATCTCACTTCATGATGATCCTGCTCAGGAATTTAAACCAGGTCAAACCCTTTACCTACAAAAATCCAATTTCTGCCATTTCCCTCTTGCCAGACAGAACACACATCTGACTCCCCCCGGGACCACGCAGCCCCTGCGTAACCACGGGGCCTAGAGCGGTACCTGGTACCCTTCATCTGCCCCCACTCCTACTTCAATAAGGAAGAGGTTGGGTTGCTTCTTTCTTATTTTTAAAAAGTTTTTGGGTTTGGGGTTTTTTTTAAATGTTAAAGATGTTTAAGTCTACAATAATTCAAATCTTTAAAAAAATAAAGTTATGTCACCTTAAAATAGGGTTAGGAGAAAAAAAAAAAAAAGCAGCAAGACCAAAAATTTACTGGTTCTTTTCAGCTGGTCTGGCAGTAATATTTCTGACTTGTGTTACACAAAAGCAACAGATTAAAAAACCTAATCCATCAGTTGCTTCTCCAGTTTGAAAGAGGAGACAGTTACTTAATTTAGGTCACATTTCATATATATATTACTGCTGATTTGGAGTTTAATTTTGATGTTGTCAAGATCACGTATCATCAATAAGCAATCCTCAGCCCAGCTTTATTAATAAGTGTCACTGGCACCTTCAGAAATAGTGAAACAAAATCGCAAAGTAAAAGCCAACTCTAACACACTCATGAATGTAATTTCCCATATTCTGCACTTGAGAAGTTTTTCCTCAAATTCAGAAAGTTTAAAAAAAAAACCCAAACCCTCTCGGTATGGACACGCTGCACCAAAAGTCAGTGGCACATTGTTCCAGTAACGACACAGAACTGAAGTGCCTCATCCATAGTTAACCCGGCGGAGATGATCTGGCTAGGACTAAAAGACACATTCACCTTCAACCACAAACCTCCGATATATTCTTGTATTCTTTTTGTGCTACACAGAGGTGAAATCGAAAGACTTTCAGTTTGGGGAGTAAAAGCAATGTGATTTTATTCAGCTTGGCTGATTTTGCTGTACTCGAAGCAGATTGTGAGAACGTGCTGTTGCTGGGCCGGGGGAGAGCTACAGCCCAGGGTCTGGCTCCGCACCGCCGGCCATCAGGGCTGTCGCTCGGAGAGGAGCGGGGAAGAGAGAGGAAGCGCTTGGTCACACCGTCCTCTTCTGGACACCGCCGTTCTCCCTGTGTCATGTAGGCACTGTACACACCCGCATGTCCCCTCCAGTCACTCAACAGTTGGTACCCGTTTACTTTTTTCCTGAAACGTACAGAACAAGAGATCCAGGCCCCCCTCCGGAGCTTGGAACACCAAGCTCAGGATGCAATACTTCAATATGGACAAGGCAAGAAACACAGAAAAGAAAATCATGTACCTTTCAAAGGTATTTTTAATAATGATGTACTATATACATCCAATAACGTCCAGGTGCCCTCTCTCGAGGCGTACAGTATGCTTGCTGTACATCACTAAGGCACTCAGGAGGGAAGTCATTTCTGATAAATGCCACGGGAACGTTTCCACTACACAGCATCAGTAATAAATTTCTGTAGCAGCTCTACCACAGGATTTAGCTCGTTTGATTTACACGACAGCAAGTCGTACACCAACTCACTGGGAATTTGGCAAGTTTGTCATCACCAAATCGCTTTCAAAGGCACTGATCATCTTTTCTTACCCCTTGCCAGGAACAGTCACAGTTTTTCAACCAATTTTGAAATTGAATGTTCAAATTTCGGTGACAGAGGAACCAACACTATCAGTTCATTCCCTCAAAATAACAGCTGCTTCCCGAAGGCCTGCATGGCCCCTCCTTTTGAAGCCTGCCTTCCGCGTGCTAGCTGCTGCACTACCCAGTTTACATCTTCGGGACTCAAGGCTTAGACTATTGTGCGTTACTCGAGTCCTACCTTACAAGAAAGTACCTTAAATGTAAATCAAAATGCTTTGAAACAGCGGAAATAAATTAAACAAATGTAATTTGTTTATAAAAATATTTTCTTATAAATCTTTAAAGCTTATAAAAGCCAGAAAATACATTTAAAAGAATCTCTGAAACATTTCATCCTTTGAGGCGTGGTTACAGTTCAGAAAGTGAGAAGCAAACAAAGCCCACAGCCATTTTACATTTGCCTTCCCACAAGGAATTCCACAGTACAACACGCTCAACCTACAAGTCAAAATGCCTTTGATATCCGTCCCCGGGGCAGCTCCCCGTCTCAGATCACTTCTGTTTGGACATAAAGAGTTGGAACTTGGTGACAATGCTGCTGTTAGACATGGCACCATTAGCTGTTCCATAGTTGCTGTATGGAAGCTCAGACGTTGGTTACACCAGCAGCCATGACTCTGAAGCTAGAGCTTGGGGTCTGTATGTAGTATGTAGGTGCCATTTCTTAACAATTACTTTCTGAACTTACATTGTCATATTGGGAGGGCAAGTGGTATCACATACAAACATACCATTGTCTCAGCCACCCATTTTTTTCAGTGATGTGGCATTTAAAAATACCTATATTTGTGTTTATTAATTATGGGATATGTCTTTGTAATAAAACTAAAACGACCTTGCTAGTCCATCCAATATTTAAACTGCATCAATTGGTCCTCTTGCACTTCCACGAAGACTGTCCTTCGTCCTGCAGCTTTTTAAATTTTGGCCCAAGCAGGAACCACCAGCCAAATCCCAGAATGACACAGATGACAGATTCCACATAGTAACCGTCCAAGGTAGTAACACAGGAACCACCAGCTTTCGTGCAGAGCTGAAACAGAGAAGCAGCGATTGACGCAGTAAGTATTCTCTGGGAGATACAGATAGACAGACTTTTAGAAAGATGGCATTAGATATCTGCTGGTTTTTTACTTGCTCTTGGTTATAAATAAATATATTTGTTCACTCTTCCTTGTTTCTTATGGAGTTAGTAAGAGAGGCTTTCGAACTTACCATCAGTAGGAAAAGTAAAACAAATGTTACAAAACATTTGGGAAATGGGGAATATTGGCCCAAGGGGCTAACTCGAGAAAACAGAAACTGTCCAGCTGTCTCACGCTGCCCTGGAGGTGCAACCACTGTTCTTAACCCCCACAAAGAAAGTTTTGGGGTTTTTTTCCTAGCCATCCAAACTACTTCTTTAGAAACTCTACCCTTGCATCTCACCACACCAAGTGGACAGTACTAACTGCTGTGCACTTCTGGAAAAAACATGCCCAGGATGTTTTTAAGTGCAGAACTGGAAGACAAAACCTCCAGCATTTAAAGGGTGTCTGGCACATCATCATTTCTGCTGTTGTCCAGTTTCAATACTGCTATAATCCCAAGATAAATCAATCCTCTGAGCTGAGGTTCTGCCAGCATTTTCGCTACTCTGAGACATGTCAAGATCAGATTAGGAATAAGAAGGGAGTGGTGGAACATTACCAACTGCGAGGGTGTGACAAAAGGTGAGAGGAGTGAGGTGAAGGAGGAAGGGCCCAAGTTCAATTGAGGCCCAGGGAACCACAGAAAAAGCACATGCTGCAGAAGCAGGTTCCCCTCTGCAACTAGTAAAAACTACAACTCCAGTTCAAACACGTTTTGTTTGATGCCTAGAACACCTTGCTTTTTAGAGAACCTCTACATTCCAAAGAGTCCTGGCATTTGAGAGTGAAATAAATCTCAGTCGTGAGTAAGGAAAAAGCAAAAAACCCAACAAAACACCCCCAAACATTTCTACCCTTCCAAAAAGACGCGTTAAAATGTCTCATGTGGTCGTCAGGAGGTGAATTTGAAACCTTGCTTTCAGGCAGTTCTGCATCCTGTTGTTTGATCTGCGTACAGCAGCACAGCACGGTCTTTGTTCTCTTCCACAGGGCTCCCCAGAACTGGGAAGGCAGCCAGTCACGCCGCTCAATTTCACGTGGAAAGTGAAGATCAAAGACAGAGAACAAAGTAACACCACGGGAGGAGGAATCGAGGTATCCAGATAGGAAGCCTCCAGAAAGACAAAAGGAACAAAAACCTACCACAGAACTTAAAGGGCTTAGGCGCTCTGTTCTTGGCAGGCTGGCTGTCCCCCAACTACACAACTCTGAACTTAGCAAGGTTTACTCTCAAAAATGTACCTACAGCCTCCCTACACCGCAGGGAATGTGGCACCAATCTAGTGCTTCTACCGCCAGCTTCTCATCCCAGCCCAGAAAAAAACGGACGACTCTGCAACTGCAAATCTTTGGTAAAGATGTTTGTTATTGGGAGTGTACAGATAAAAACGGACCTAATTTTATCAGATGGGAAAATTAGCTCAATTAATGGGAATTTTTAAGCATATGCTATGCACTATGAAGTTTTTCAAAGGTGAAAAATCTACCAGGAGAAGGCATTTCATCAAGAAATAACTGAACAGGGGCCTTCACAGCCTCCAAAACTTACTTCTGCAGCAACTGTAGTTCCACAGGTCTGTTCCTGGGCCCCTGCACACTCCTTCACCGTGAGTGGGTCCACAAGCCAGAGTGCAACGGTGGAAGGCCAGTTCCCTCCCAGATTTGACACAGTATTTAGGAGCGTCATGTAGGTTCCTCCGATCAGCGGATCGCTGACTTTGGCGTTGAAAGCCATTATTGCAACATACATGCTATACAGCGTGATCTATGGAAGAGGTAAGAAAACCCACAGGACAGTAAGGGCTCCCTAGTTACAGACAATGACAACTAAAAACCATAACAGAAAAACTATTCTAAGAGATTACTTGAAGTTAGCCACACTGACTGAAAAATAATCCCAACAGGTTAAAATTGCACAAGAGAAATGCTTCTGCACTCTGTCCCTCTACTAATGCCAAGAAGCAGCAGTCCTGCCACTTGTCTCAAGTCATGCTGAAACGGACCCAGCCTCACATGCATTGGAATCACTCGGGTTATCAAACTGAAGTATGATAAGGGCAGCTAAAATAGCATATAAAAATAACACTTTCACATTTAAAATCAACTCTCAAGGCACTGCATACATTTTGGTTCTGATCCAAAGCCCAGTTTGTATCAGCCGTTTGTTTTCCAGGCCTTTAGATCAGATCCATTAGATGTTCCCCCAAAAAAATCAATAAAGTACTTTTTCTAGGACCAGGATCACGTAATTTTCGGATCTGCACAATAAGCACAGTCATCAATCATCCCCTATGAAACTCAGAGTGCTGGAATTTCTCCAACTCCACCATGCTTTTGAGCTTCTGGTTTGAGGGGGGAAATCTGCGAAACAAAAGCAGATCTGATCAACTAAAAGTCACTTCACAGAAGATTCCAATGGAGCGCATGGAAGAAGGAGAAATGATATCAGGAAGAGTATCAAAGCTAAATATAGCCACACAGCACAACAGGTCAGCCCTAAGGAATTCCAGTGTAAGGCAGGACAAAAGCAGGTAACAGCATTTATACTCCTCTTGTTGATTGATACGAAATAGTCTCCTGTCCCTCCCCTTACCACATACAGTCCATGTTACCTGATGTAAAGCATAACTTAACAATACTACAACATAGTAGTAGACAGGAAATCCTCCTTCATCTTTTACTTTAGGAGTCCACCATACCAAAAAAGCAAATTCCAGACCAAGCAGTAATCTGGAGGAGTAAGAAAGACAATTTGTAATTCAAGTAATTCTCCCCATGTGTTTCCTTGATACAAAGTGACTATCGAACATTTATACACACAGAATACATTAAAATAGTTTATAGCTAAATAGTTAAAACTATTTCTATCTCAAACATAATTAGATGTTAAATATTTGACAAGCACTGAAATTGTAAACATTTTATACCTAAACAACTCTGTCTTCTATATAATTCACTACCAGATCTCCTATACCAGCTTTCTCCCCCGCCCTTTCAGACAGAAATTTCTTTTTGCAGAAAGCAATGCACAAGGTATCTAACCTGACTCAGCTGGAACAAGACCTACTCTTCTCTTTTGGCGAAAACATACATAGTTTCATAAGAACACCTTAAAGTAATGGCTCCCTGTTACAGACATGTTGCATGATTTACTGAGTAACAGCAGTAGGCAATTTGCTGGATTCGTTGGTTTTAGAATTCCCTAAGCAAACTCCTATATAAAACACTTAACATAAAACCTAAATGTTTCCTTGTCTGTATCAGCCTCTCTTCTTCTGTTACCTCAGCCAAGCACACATCCAGCAGATGCACCAAATGACTCGTAATGCCTTCTGCCACTCTCAGATTCTAAGCACACGTAATTTTACAGGTACAGTCCCTGATCTAGTCAGAACAGTTCATGAATAAGGAACTGGTGGCACTGGATAAGAGCAGGAGGGTGCTGCTGTAATGCTGTTGCAAATACATCTTGAAAACACCTCATGTTCTGCTTTCTTACATGAGTTACTACGTGAATCAAGACACAAGACACAGAGAGTTCAACTTATTATCAGAATTCTGACATACTTCCTTGTATCTGGAAGTGTAAGAGTTACACAAGAAATCCTATACTTGATCTGAATATGCAAGTTGCTATGTTTCTGTCAAACAAGATTTGTTTGGTTTTACCTAAAAGGCATGGCTTTGTAAAACGTGTTCAGTGGCTGGGGGCCTGCTGTGTATTTGCTGATAATCAGAGGCAGTATTATCTGTAAAGGAACCATTGGAACCGCTAGCAGAGCTAAGTGCTCCTTTGGGACTCCCTCTTCCACCAGTTTGAGTCCTGTTACAGCATCTGCTGCTGAAAATCCAACCTGCAATATAAGGTAGATAAAATAAACTGAGGAAAGCAGTGATAGTTTGGCTAGAAATTCAGTTTACTCAGTATTAAGTAAATTGAGAAATGTGATAGAGTACAGTTCACTTCTGTGTTTCATTGCGACTTACCAGTACCTGAAGGGGCCTACAGGGAAGCTGGAGAGGGACTGTTTATCAGGGAGTGCAGTGACAGCACAAGGGGTAAGGAGTTTAAGCTGAAGGAGGGTCGATTTAGATTAGATGTTAGAAGGAAATTCTTTACTGTTAAGAGTGGTGAGGTACCGGCACTGGTTGCCGAGGCCCCATCCCTGGAAGTGTTTAAGACCAGGTTGGATGGGGCTTTGGACAACGTGGTCTAGTGGAGGGTGTCCCTGCCCGCAGCAGGAGGGTTAGAACTAGATGATCTTTAAGGTCCCTTCCAACCCAAACCATTCTGTGATTTGATTCCAAATTCCTTCTGAAACGTGTTCTACACTCACATACCCTTCTTGTCATCAGTGCCAAAACTATCTCAAGAACATTAAATACAGCAATGATATTCATGCCTGTGTCTTAATTGCTGTTGGCATCCACGATGGCCAACAAGAAGCCGTGAAAAGCTAGTTTGTACAGAGTTGCAGATTCTGGGAGTAGTATTTACGTTAAAAGAAACATCTTCTGTGCTTTTAACTGCAGACTACACAACTAACCTAACTGTTTAAAAATGTTTAAAAACAAATTGCTTTAATACTAGATTGCAGTCAGACTGCTCTTTAATGCTTGTGTAAACACAAAAGCTCAAACAAATGTTTTCTGTTGTACAACCCTGCTTAGCACGATATGTTTCAAGTTTCATGTGAAAATTCAGAACCTCTAGCAAAATGAAGAAATAAGTTACATCACAGAGACTCAGCAACCTTTCAGACACTCATATCATCAACATCTAACAACTGATATATGTATTTACTTACTTTTGCTGTGAGAATCAAGAGACAGAAAGTAAGAACTGCAGGCATCTTGATTATTGAGAATAGCAGCCTGTATGTATCAGTGATGCCTTTTGTTTCTTCTTTTGTTGGTGTTAGTTCCTCGTTTTCCTTTTTCAAAAGGGCAACCAGTGTAGTGGTAATTAAAAAGACAGCTCCCCAGAAAAACAGGAAATCTGGAGGGGGGAAAAAAAAAGAAAATTAAAACAATCTTTCTAGCAGCCACCATCAACACTTCATTAACAATTCAGTGAGTATCTAAAATGCAGTTATTTTGCAACAATATAAACTTCATAATCAAAAATTGAATAAAACCATTACTCATTGACCCTACTAAAACGGGCAACAAAAGCAAACCACAAGCACATAGCTACACAAGTAACTGACCCAGCTCTGCCCTGCCCCTCACTCTGTCACCACATGTTTGCTTGAGATCCCAGACAAAAAAGCAGCAGCAAATCAGGTCACTTCCCTGGTGCCCTGTGCATTATTACCACAACGAGCACGTTGGAGGAGAAACAGAAATAAAAATGAAAATGTTGAAGGATTACACATACAATCACCAAAAGCTGATCAAGGAGGAAAAACCACATTTAATGGTTTGTTGTGGTTTAACCCGGCAGCAGCTGAAACAACCACACAGCCGTTCCCTCACCCTCCTACCTGCAGTGGGACAGGGGAGAGAATTGAAGAGAAAAAGGTAAAACTTGTGGGTTGAAATAAAGATAGTTTAATAGGACAGAAAAGGAAGACAATGATAATAATGATGATAAAAGAATATACAAAACAAGTGATGCACAGCACAACTGCTCACCACCTGAAGCTGATGCTCAGCTAGTTCCCAAGCTGCCCCACCTCCCGGCCAACCCCCAGTTCTATACGGAGCATGATGCCATATGGTATGGAATATCCCTTTGGGCAGCTGGGGTCAGCTGTCCTGGCTGTGTCCCCGCCCACCTTCTTGGGCACCCCCAGCCTTCTCCTTGGCAGGGCAGAGCGAGAAGCCAAAGACTCCTTGACTGCTTGGCAACGACTAAGCCATCTCTGTGTTATCAACATTATTCTCACCCTAAATCCAAACACAGCACCGTACCAGCTGCTAGGAAGAAAAATAACTCTACCCCAGCCAAAGCCAGGACAGAGTTACAAGATGGGGAAAAAACTTCAGAGGAAGAAGTCATTCACAACTGTCCAGTTGATGTACTGTGTTGTCATGTAACTACTCCGTGCCTCAATTCTATAGTCCCTGTACAATACCTATCTACCATCAGAAGGAAACCAAGATTTATACTTATGAGTGTAAAGAAAGTTCTTACACAGTTGCCAGGTAAAGAGTCACTCAAATACGTCTGGTTTAAGTGGCTATTGTACTTGCTAACTTTTCAGTGCTCTATTTTAAGCAGATACAATATTTGCTGTGCTGTGGATTTGAAGGCAGCAACAGTAAAACACACCAATATTTTATGGCAAGTACTTTTTGAGTTAGTGAATGGAATAACCTAAGATAATCCTATCCTCTACCTTTATGAAAGAGGCAAGAAAGAACTCAGTAACATGCAGAGCGTAAGATAGAAGTAGCCTTTTATCTTCCTGATCACAAGCAACTCCAGAAGCCTCACAGTGACTTGAAAGTAAGCAGTGAGGGCTGGTGAAAGGGCAAAGACAGTGTAAAGGTTTAGTCAATTATTAGCTGCTTCTTATGCACAGGAAGAGAACAAGCACAACAAGCATGGAAGAAAACACTGAAAAACTACTTCAGGTATATCCTACATTGCCAGTGTAAAAGGAAAAAAGGCATTTCAAACCATTTTCTGCTGCTTCCACATCAGTGACTTTTCCCTTTTCTAAAGCAAAGGAGAGAAGATCTCATAACCAATGCTGTCAGATTGCTGTCTCCTCCCATAAAAAAGGTATCCTTAACACATACTTTTAAGTAAAAGATGAGTTTTCAGAGAGCCATGCTAATCACAGCTACTGTCTACAAAAGACACGCAGCAGTGGTACTCTAATAATAGCACCAGCATTGTCATCGCAGTGAGAGATCGACAGTGCGAGGATGGGAATAGAAGTAGCTTTATGCATCGTCACATGAGTACCCTCGATCAGGTCAGCCCTGCCAGCCACGGTATAGCAACGCAATGGCTGGATTAGCAACAAAACAAAACCCCCGAAAGAAAAAAAAAAAGCCATATATAATAGTCCAGATTAAAAAAATAGTTTTTGTGGTTGTAGACGGTTTACACAAAAATAAGGTAGACTTCCTTTCACATACAGTAAAGTCCACTAACAGACTACAAGCAAAGGAACTTTAAAATTATAGTTTACACAAGGAATTTCAAGCACAAAGTTTTTGGTGCCACCACTGCTGCCTGCCCCCATCCCTGCTTTGTCTCTGCCTCTACACTGTCACTAACAAAACAAACCGTTGTTCTGCGGCCAAGCAAACTTCTGAACTAATCAAGGATGGAGCAGGCTGGCAAATAACCATCAAAGAGGTGTGCATGGGGATGCGGGTGTTTCATCACAACAGCTGTAAGTAGTTCTACACTACACATCTCCCAGGAAAAAGGGTGCTCCACAGTCACCAGCCCAGGGAAGTTTGGGCTGCCATGAAGGGGCACCGCCTTCCTACACTCGCGCTTTACCTCTCTTCCTTCATGCTGGACCAGGCTTTCATGTGACTGCATGGCAAACCGGACAGGAATCAACAAACCCAGCCAGTAAGCTTCCCCCCTCCCTTCTTTTTAAAAAAAAAAAGTCAATTGAACAACTAAGTGCTAAACTCATATACATGCTAGCTCAAACAGTAAGTCCAATGAAATGTATTTCTCATTTTCTTCTCTACAACTTTAGTCTGAAACAACATAACACAGCTTTTGTTTTGATGAATGGTTTTGCAGTTGTTTGTATTATCTCCCGAAGTTAATGAGAATGACTAAAGCTGTCACTTCTCAACAACTTGAAGCTGACTTGGGATCATGAAGTGTTGACTTGTTCTTTCCCTAGCGTTGGCACTCAGCCCATGACAAAAGCGTTCAGAGATCCGAACTGGCAGAAAACTATTCACCTTTTTCAAACTGTGAAGTTTGCTGCTGCTTTAACTGCCTGAACCAGCTCATCCCGAACCCCGTTACAGTGACCAGAGCGCCACTCTCCTCCTTTCAGTGAGCTGGTTTACAGCACCGCTGCTCTACAGCTGCTTCAGGAGAAACGCGGACACAGCAAATTGTAGCATACAGTCACCTGAACAAGGGAGCAGAAATTTCTTGCAGCCAGTTTTACCACCCAGAAAAACATATCCTGAAACTACAGTGTCAGAGTTATTTGCTTTCCTTACTCCACCCAGGTTAATACTTCGGGACAAGTTAAGCAGGTCGTGTTGGTGTTTTTTGTTGTTTTGGGATATTTTTTTTTTTCAAAGACAGCACTCTTGTAATAGTGACAAATGCATTTATACAAACAGTACTGAGAAAAAAAAAACCCAAACCAACAAAAAACCTGGAGAGCGGAGGTAAGTATAGACAAACCAAGCTCTCTTAACTACAATAGTGATTTGCAAGTTGCATCAGCAGTAAAGGCGTCAGGCTGCTACTGCAGCAAGAGGGAAGAGACACACCAGCGCTGACAAACTACACAGTAAAGGAAAACAAAGGAAAGCAACCAACCGGCAGGGTTACTTTGAGGACTACTCTATGCTTGTTGACACATAGATCAGCCATAGGGCTATGGACAGGAAGGAAAGAGGAAGACTAGTTAGCAATTGTGACAGCTGCATCGGCAAAATAAGTGCAGCAGTATTGGAAACCAATATCCGGATTTACCAATAAGGTAGGTACAGGACAGAATGCAAGAACTAGCCTTTAAATAACAGTTCAACTAGGTTTTGGCATACCTTTTCTCTTACATGATACAGGCAGAGCAATTGATGTAAGAGAGGGAAAAGAAACTCAAACCATGAGAATTTACTCTTCATTGCTAGCCATGGTCACTTTGAGACCGCAACCAGAAGCGGTGCCGGGTTTTCCTGTCCTCCCATAAGCTGAGCTGGCTAAACTCAACCTTGCAACCAAAACTTGTGCATTTGAAGCATCTTCTAGGTAACATGCCTATGATCAATCACCACAAATAACCTTTCTGAAAAAAACAAACCAAAACAACCCCCCAAAAAAACCAAACAGAAGGCATTGCTACACTAACAGCTAGTTACAGTTGCATTACCAGGCTCCATTTAATTCATTAAAGAGAAAACAAAATTCTCCTTAATTTACTAACACAAGGCCTTCCTTCAGGAATTGGCTACGTGGTCAACTCTGAACACTTATCATTTCTAATTCTGTGAACAATACCATCTTGGAAGAGTCAATTTTGTTTTTTTTAATTTCCCCTTTCCTTCCTCCCAGAAGGAGATGTACTTAAAAGGCCTCCTTCAAAAGAGGCAAAGCTTTTGGTTTGTTTGGATTTTTTTTTAAACAATAGTCTATACCATGGTCATTAGTGAAAAAAAAAATTCTCTCCAAAGTGCTTGGGTCAGCCAAGACAGTGACAAGGCAGGTTTCCCATGCTCTTAAGCCCAGAGAAAAGTGGAAGTTCAGTGCTCGTAGCAGTGGACTCCACCAGCCTCCCAGCAGGCTGTGCCTTCTCCTGGGCAGGGGACAAACGAAACCCGCTCGGTTCACAGTGCCAAACCACTGCTCGCTCTGGACAAAGCTTTGGTCCAGGCTCAGGGAAGAAGCATCCCCATCCCAGCAGTGGCCACAGAGGCCAGCGGTACCCACGCAGTACCTGAGAGGGTAACAATCCCCCGGGGCTGGGGCTGGAACCGCAGGTACTTGTTGCAGAAGGAGGCCGACTCGAGGGCCAGGAAGAGAACGTTGCCCAGGAAGTAACCGGCCGTCTGGCCCACAGAGTTGCAGGTGGAGGCGTAGCCCACGTTCTCCCTGGACAACATGGTAAGGGCCCAGCCGTCCACGGCAATGTCCTGCGTCGCCGCCAGGAACTCGAAGAGGAAGAAAGTCACGGTGAGGGCCACCACGTCGGGGCCCCGGCCCTCCCTGTCGCCCAGCAGCACGTCCACCTGGGTGGACATGTAGATCATGAAAAGCCCCAGGATGTACTGCGTGGGCACCAGCCAGGACTTGCGGCGGCCGAAGCCCCGCAGGTAGACGGCGTCCACCAAGGGGGCCCAGAGCAGCTTGAGGCTGAAGGGCCAGAAGACGAAGCTGAAGAAAGCCTGGTCGGTGTAGCTGGCGCTCTTGCTCTGCAGGATGAGGGGGACGCTGCCCGCCAGCCCCAGCGGGATGCCCTGCAGCACGTACAGCACCAACAGCAGCAGGATGCTGCCCAGCTCCGCCCGGCACCCCCGCGTCCCCCGCGAACCCGGCTCCGGCAGCAGCAGCGCCTCGGCCTCACCGCCCGGCAGCCCGTCCCCGCAGAGCGCCAGGGCGGGCGGCGCCTCGCTTCTCACGTCCAGGCAGTGGTGGTGGCTCCCGGCCCGGCGCTGCCGGCCGCCCTCCTTGGCCGCGATGGCGGGCGACATGTCTCCGCCGGCGGCGGCGGCCCGAGAGCCGTGCTGCGGCCCGAGGCGGGAGCGGACGCCGCCGCCCACCGCTGAGGAGACACCGCGCACCGGCCCGGCCGCCGCCAACCACCTCCGCTCCGCCCCGCCCCTTCCGGGCGCGCGGGCGCTCGCGGCAGACGTGGCTGCGCCTCATTGGTGCGCCGCAGAGCTACGTCAGGCGGCCGCCCCGCCCCGTTCGGCTCTGACTGACCGGGCCCGGCCCGGCCCCGGGCGGGTCAGCGCGGCGGCGAGCGGGGCCCGGGCCTGGCAGCCCGCCGGGGGCCGCGGCTTTGGGGCTCGCCGGTGAGCAGGCGGCACGCTAGCGGTGGGACAGCGCATAGACGCCGAAGCGGCCACCTGCCGGGGTGGAGGGGGCGGGGGGAGCAGCCGGGCTGCCCTGAGCCGGCCCCGCGGGGTGGAACAGCCGTCGGTGGTGGCGGTTTTGATACCGGGGCCCCGAGCAGCGCACGGCCCCGGCCCAGGCCCTGCGGCGGGCGCGATCCCCCCCCCCCCCCCCGGCTGGCACACGGCTGCGGGGAACGGACGGGAAATAGCGGGTCAGTAGTAACGGGTAGTTCCGCTCTTTGCTCCTCTGTACTAGAAATAAAAATCAGTAAGACCCAAGGTAAGCGAATGTTACTTTTTTCCGCCCTATTTTACCCGTATTTTATGGTTATACGATAATCAGACCATCAGAAACACATTTTGTGCATCTCACTTTAATGCTTGAAGTATTCTTCCTTTTTTTTTTTTAATTCTCGAAAGACCCATCACAGCCGTAATACAATTAAAACACTCAGAACAAAGATTGCCCACACGCATTGTCCTTAGGACACAATTGCTCAGGATCTGACAGTGGAACCAGATACTAGTTTGTAATTTCGTTTGTAACTTGAGTTCTTGTGCTCACACCTTTCCTCATTTCCCTCTGTTTGAGAAGACTAAAGTTCAGAGAAGGGTGTCAAAAATATTTTGGGAATGTTACAGGGGGAGTCTCGTTGGTGTAGTTACCTTCCTCAGTGTCTTTTAAGGAAATTCCACCTGAGCAGAAAGAGAAAACGCGCTTTATACCGTACAGCGTTGACGCACAGAAAAAACTGTGAAGTTTCGGCTGCTGCCTTCATTTGTGCCCTCAGAACAGGGGGAAAGGAGCCCCAGCAGCCCGCCGGCTGTCCGCTGGCAGGGACAGCACACCGCTTTGGAGCTGTGCGTGGGGCCCGGGGGAGGCCGGGCCGCGCTGCCCCCGCCCGGCCGTTCGCCCAGCCGGTGCACGCACAAGTGCGCAGAGTCCCTAAACCCAGGTTTCTGACCCCAAGGCGCCCGGTCGGGCCCGGCCCCGCGCTCCGCCCCTTCCGCCGGAGCGGGGCCGGGCCGGGCCGGGCCGGCTCCTCCTCCCCGCGGCGGAGCGCAGCCGGGCGGCATTAGCTCATCTCGGCGCGGCGGCGGCTCCTCGCGGCCCTTTCTTCCCCCTCCCCGCCTCGGGGCCGTCCGCCCGCCGCTTCCCGCCGCTCAGAGGCGCTGCCGCGCCCCGGCAGCCCCCATGGCCCTCTGCAACGGAGACGCCAAGGTCAGTGCCGCCGCGCTCCCCTCGCCGCGGCCCGGGCCGGAGCGCTGCCTGCCCGCCTGCCCGGGCCTGACGGGCGCTTTGTGCCGCCGCTGCCGGGCCCGGCCTGGTTCCGCCTGGGCCGGCGGGCACATGGCGCGGCGGGGCCTGGCCTTCCCCTGCGGCCGCCTCCCGGGGGCTGCGGGCGGGCCTGCGGCGCTGAGCAGGCCGGGGTCCGCGGCGGCGACCCGGGGAGTGGGGCCGTGGGCGTGGGGGGTGCCTGCCTGCCTGCCCGCCTGCTGCCTGCGCGGGCAGCTGCCCGCCTCTGCTGCTCCCCCCGCCCCGCGCCGCTCTGCCCGCTCTGTCACAACCGCGGTTACTCTGGGAAAACTAATTAATTTCACAATCTGGGGTTCCATAGGATTTTTTTTTTTTTTCTTTAAATATTGACTCTTAGCGTGGCCGAGCCCGCCTGGGCCGGGTCGTTCGGTGCCTTGCACGGCCTGCGCCGCCTCCGGGGTGAAACCGAAGGGGGCCCGGGGCATGGCCGGCAGCGAGCCACGCTGGTCGGGCGTCACATCCCCGTGAGAAGGGTCGTAACTCCTTCATCCAGCTTGAGACAGCGGTTGCTTTGCCTCACTGACATCCCGGTGCCCTCAGCGTCGCCCCTGTGCCCGGTTTGCAGCGACAGCGACGAAAAAAGATGTGCATCGGCGTAGCTGTTGCAGGCTGGGGTGACAAAATGACTGGTAGGCCTTTATGAAGCTGAAGATCTCTTCTTGATAATGCAACTTCTGAACCAAAACCTCGCAAGTTGACTCAACCCGCTTTCGTAGTAGGATAAAAGCCTTGTTGTAGAATTTCTATCTAGTTTGCAAGAAAACGTGACTCTGAGGGGTGTTTTTAGGTGTTGAGTTAGTCCCTGCTTAAGTTTTCTGCCAAGTTTTTCCCTGCCTGTGGACACAACCCCCTTTCGTGGCCGGGGCTGCTCCTGAGGGCTCCTCTTCGCTGGGTGGCCGTGCCCAGATACGGGGCTCATCTTCTGTGAACCGAGCTCTTGCAGGAAGCGGGTAACGAGAGCTAACGAGAACGGTTTCCGCAGGGGGCCAGGCCCCAGCAGGGGCTGGGAATCAGCATGCAGCTTATGTAAATTACATCTGTCTGAGAGAACGGGCTGGGGGCTTTTCTGTCTGTCTTGGGGATTGCCTGAGCTTGAAGGAGTTACTTGTCTGTTATACTCGGGGGGGGGGAAGAGTAAGTGTTCTTATACCTGCTTAATTTTAATACCACAGGGAAACAATTAAACTCTTGTAAAACCTGTGCTGGCTTGAAAGTGTCGGATCAAGGCTCCTGGTTTAGGCTTGTCCTAAGTTGTTAGTGTGGGTGAAAGCTCAGGCTGAGGGCTCGGACAGAGGTGCCGCTGCTGCAGACCAGGCTCAGCCAGGTGCTTCGTGTACTCCAGAGTATGACGGTTCTCTATGTTAATGTGTTGTATAAATTGCATTAATGGAAATTCTGCAAGCATGTGGGTGTGTGAAATGCTGAAAAATTCCCTGATTCTGCAGAAGTGGGCTGTTATAAACCTGTAAACTTAGTTTGAAGCACTAGGCAGGTACACCCAGGAGTAAGATATGCAGTGTCCTTAGCTGGTAATGCAAGCCTGATGGCAGGTCTCCTACCACAGCTCGTTACAGAACTGATAATTATTGTTTCAGACACAAAAAAACCCCAACAGCAATGGAAGCTTTTTTTTTTCTCTCCCAGTGTTACTAGGTGGTAGAGCTGAAACGATGGACGCCGTTGTTGCGGCAGGGCAGTTGGAGGTGGTGGTACGGTTTGGGTCTTGGGTCTGTGAAAAGGGGCAAACGGCCGGCTGGAGATACGGCGTTTCGAGAGTGTAATCGCTTTATTTGGTTCATCAGTCATAGAGAACAGTAGGAGTTCTTCACATATGATGTGGTTTTCAGGGTGACTCTTGCAATTTAGATTAGCTGAATATAGCCTTTTTCCCCCCGTTTCTCTCTTGCGTACTCCAGTCCCACCCTGTTTTCTTAGTCCCGCTCTCAGGACATCAGGCTGGTGCCTCTGCTCTGCCCCAACACTTGAACCGCCGAGGGCAGCTGTCAAATCAGCTTCGACAGAACTTCTCAAAAATAGCAAGTTCTCCAGACTTTTGTGAAAATAGACCAGGAGAAGACAAGGAACTCTGGTTATAGAGTTTTCCCCCTTCTGAGGGGAAAAAGAACTTTTATTAGAAACTGGAGAATCCCTACTGGGAGGAGATGCTGGCTGCATAAACCCTGTCCCTGTAGGAGCTGGGCTGTCTGGTATCCTTTTCATCTTCCTCCTGGCACACGTATGGTATACAAACTCACGAGCTAAACTGCCAGGTTGGCTGTGTGTTAACAGCATCTGTTTTTTTAAAATTTATTTTATTAAATGAAGTTTCACTGATTAAATGTGGATTCAAAATCCCTAGCCTTGGAACCGTGCCTTTAAATAAATAAAGCCAGATCCTGTACTGACTTACCACCTTTCTCCTTCCAAGTGATTTATGGTAACATTTCTTTTGGGCTGTCTTTGAAGCTGCACCTCCTTACAGTTCTACGCTAGCTCAGAAGTGCTGTGAGGCAGCCTGTGTGGTGGTGGTCTCCTGCGTTAACTCCCGGGATGGGGCTTGGACGTGTGCTGGGGATGTGTTGCAAGGATGCCTACTGGAGAAAAGGACAGCAGGCAGTGCCCTGTCTAGTACTGGAAGAAAATTATTTCCGCCTGTAGGTTACTCTTAAGGCCCGGTGTAAGGGAGCAGTGAGTTATTAGGCCACCGATTAAATAATTTTTTTTTCTTTCCTTTTTTTCTGGCGAGGTGCATGTTGCCTTGCTCATATCACGTGTTCCCAGTGGGGAGATCTGTGTTGCTGGATGGATGTGGTGCTTTTACTGGATTTTAGTCCAAATGCCCTTAGCATCATCTGAGGAAAGACCTGCTAAGCTATGATTAGATGCTGGCTTTTGAGATTTTGGGAGGGTATTAATGGACTCCCAGCGAAACTCAAGCAATGATCTATTACTTAAGCCTTGAACAGCCATCTTCCAGGGCCACATAATGATTGAGAAGTAATTCTGATGATGATGCAGTTATCTGTGAAAGCGTTCCTCCGACCATCGTGCAAAATGGTGCTGTACTTCGCAAGAGTGAAGCAGCAGGGACGGCTCAGTGAAGGGGTTTGCCAGCTCAGGAGCTGAGCACTCGCATCTGGGCGATGCAGCGCAGAGGTTGTTCCATCGCCCTTGTGACGAAGGGGTATGTATCGCTGTCCTGCTTTTGCTGAGGAGGACGAAGGAAGGTGCAGGTTCCTTTGAGATACAGACCTATTTATGCTGCCTTATGCAACGTTTCTCAAACTACTCTCCATGTAACTTTGAGCTCTTTTTGTTTTCACACGTGTCTCCCTCACAGCTGTTGTTTGGGCCCAGCTAACTACACCTGATGGCTCAGAGCAGCTCCATGCCTTCAGGGTGGGTGCTGGAAATGAGATTTATTTAGTAGCTACAGATGTGAACGCTCGGCCATCGGTCCAGCTGAGCTGATGCCAACAATAACTTGAATTTAGGTTTTTTTTTTTAATTGTAAAATGTAAAAGCTGTCTTAACAGAGTTGTACTACTTTCTTCTTACTCATCCTGCAGGTTCTTAGGGGTGGTCTGCAGGTTGGGAAACGCTCGGGTGTGCTGTGTGGGTACCGCTGCTGGTGGGGATGACCCATCCGTGCCCGGGGCTCCGGGGACTGCTCACCTCCCACCCCGGTCTCTTGCAGGTGGAAGCAGACAATCTCAGGCACTAAGCCGAGAGGGTTGCAGAGCTCTGTCCCTTCGTGGCATGAGCTACAGTGTGTGCTCTGGAACATTTTAAGGCTTTTAATAGAAAGCAGCACTGGAAGGAACAGTGTTAGCCACAAGATGGGATCAGGAAAGAACTTTCTCGCAAGAACTGCTCATTGAGAAATTGCTAGGTGAAAATGCCCAGAATCACTCCAGAAGTGATTCCCTCCCTTCCACCGGAAGGAAAGACGGTTTGGGTGGCCCCTCTCCATCTCACCAGGGGGTTCAAAGGGGCGTTGGCTGCTGAAGTCTCCTCTCCTCCAACACGTGCCCTTTTTGTTGTGTAACCCAAGACTAAACAGTCGGTAAGAGCTCTCTGTCAGGCACGCTCAGCTGAAGGAAAGAAGTTCTGACTGACTCTAACCTGGATTTAGGCTTTTGAGGGATTTAGCACTATTCTTTTTTTTTTTTTTTTTCCTGCTTATGTCCTTTAATTTAGGTAAAACCTTTTCCAGCTAGGGTAAGCTTTGGAAGTTTCCAGGGTGCTTGCCTTCTGTGACTTAATTTGAAGACCGTTAGCTGAGGTGTCTCTTGGTAGCTGAGGAAGAAAGCCAAAAGGCAGCCTTTGCTGTGTGTTTGTTGGGGAGAACATGTCCCAGCAGGATGATGCTCTCCTCCAGAATGACCTGTGGTTGATGTGGGGGTGATTATCTGACCCACACAGAAATACCGTGGCATGCTGCGGGCTGCCCCGGCTTCCTTCGGAGCCTGAGCAGCAGTGGTGGGAACCTCAGGGATGTTTTGCTTGGTACTAACATGCAGAACAACTCCAACATGCCGTAATTAAAACTTGAAATGGTCGTAAGCTTCAAGATGTGTTTTAAGGGAGTGTTTGATGAAGTAAAACCCTTCCCAGTTTTCCCTTCATCAAACCACATTGGCAAGGAAACAGCGTAAGCTTAAAGTTAAGGGAAAAACACCCCCAAAGTCAGCAATTTCTTTAAGCAGCAGGATGTTTGCTGCATGATTTTCTTGGTGTCTTACAGGGTGGTAGTGTTCACATTCTTCCATGAAGATCCTCCACTAAGGACACTTCCATGGAATAGCTGCATCTTTTCACAATTTCTTTAAAAAAAAAAAAACAAAACTTGTCCTTGTGTGTTCTAGCCCACTTTCAGATGTAGCTGAAGTTGGCCAGCCAATTCAAATGTGATGTGGTCAAAGAGAACCATTGCTTTGTTCCCATGTGCAATCTGCTTGAATGCTGCAGCCAAAAGTTGCGGGTTTTTGTGGGGCTTTTTTTTGAAAAATCATTTTAGCAGAGACATTTGTTCTCAATTTCTTCTTTTTATTCTCTCCAGGAGGTAGTGTCAAGTGAAAGCTCAGTGTATGAGGCAGTGTGATGGGGAAGAACATTTTTATTCTGGCTTTGTACTGTCCTGTTTTGCTTAAGAAAAAGGCACATGCCCTTAATTATCCTAGAATTCCTGGGTTTTGTATGGAACTGTAAAATGGAAAAAGCTGGAGTGGCTGTAGTGGTGAACAGGGCGTATGACTTCTTATTTATGGAATGCTCTGCCTTCATTAGCTTATTAGCATTTTGTTCCCCCTAATTTGTGCCGTGTTTGGTTTTGGGGATGGGGATGTCTTGTTTGTGTGGCTGCTTGGGAGGGATGCGCTGTGTTAATGCGTAGCCCCTTTATCTTGCCAGCGCATCTACTGGTCCTTACAAACATGAGGATTTTTTCATTTAGAAGTTTCTCTGCTAGTCTTTATCACTTCAATCATAAATTAACGTATAGGCAAGCTTTGCAGGTGTTAGTCATTTAAGAGATCTGGCTTAAAGTCTGCAGTCTGCAATGTGTCACCGTAAAGCGCTGACGTGAGCGATGTTTGCAGCCGGAGAACGCCGGAGGAGATCTCAAGGATGGGCAGCACCACTACGAGGGAGCCGTCGTCATACTCGATGCCGGAGCACAGTACGGGAAGGTCATAGATCGTCGGGTGCGCGAGCTGTTCGTCCAGTCCGAGATCTTCCCGTTGGAAACGCCGGCCTTTGCAATCAGAGAACAAGGCTTTCGGTAGGTCGTTTCCTGCGATGGCTCTGCCTGTGCGTTCCGGTTGTTCTCTCCTCTCTGTCTCACAGTATCTCTGGATGTTGGCAGCGGTGGTAATTGCCTGGGTTTTTATGTGCAATAACTTCCATTGTAACGCTGTTAATGATTGCATCTTTAGCTTAGCTACAGAAACACCCGAGTTTTGCCGGGGAAACCTGTGCAGCAATACAAATTTTGTACATTTGCGTCTTAACGCCTTAATGTCATTTTAATTATTTCCATTTGTAAGTATAATTTAAGAGTTTGCATTTTAAATATGTATCTGCAAAAATTTAGATGATCTTGCTGTTTTACCTGTTAAACTAGGGGTAGCTATTAATCAATAAAACAAGTTTTGTGAGTTTCTAAAAATTATTTTCTTAGTTTAATTTAAAAAAAAAAAAGTAAATAACTAACTTGGGTACTGAAGATATTGTAGTAAATCATGCCAAACTGTTCCTGGGAAGCAACTGAAGAAACCTAACTGGAACTACCACTCATTGTTTGCAGCAAGAAAAGGTCTCACAATTATTTAGTACTTGTACATTTCTTTTTCTTGTTTTATTAGGCTTACCAGGGTATGCCTCTCTCATTGGGGAAATAAATACCCTGAAGTGTACAAATCATCATTGTCAGTTGGGTACAAATCCAGAAATACACTGCACGGGTGCTTTTCGGTCACGTCCAACAACAGATAAAACCAAAGACTTTGTTGCCAAATTGCATTTCTCTAATCAATGATAATTAGTGAACCAGTAAAGAGTATATTTTAGTAAGGCAAATAGGAACTTCTTGATCTCTTCTGAAAACACAGAGAACAGAAAACCCAGGAACTGCTGGATCTATCAGGTATCTGTTGTGTGAAGAATTTCTCGTTCAGCAAAGTTCTGAAAAATACCTTCTCATGTCAGATCTTGTTTATAATTCTCCAACAATCAAGTCTTTAAAAGATGGACGTACCTAATTACTAGTTTAAAAAGAAATCCTGCATCTCCTGTGTGTCGCATTTGAGGTGTGGGTCATAGTACTAATGATGTTTTGTCAGACGTGTGCTGTATTGACGCAGGTTTGCATTGGGGCGGGAGACCTTTTCCCCCTTTCTTTTCACAGTTGAAGGTTCTTCAGAGTCTCGTGATTAGACCTGTTAGACTTGTCATTCCAAATAATTGCACTCTAAAATACAGCAAAAGCTCTTCATTCAAAAGGTCACTTCTCAAGGTTAAGAGAGTGGTTTCAGGTTATCGGTTACCCAGATTGGTCAATAAGCTTTGTGTCCACGGTCTCAGTCAATCATTTGCATGCAAGAAAGCTCAACAGCTACTGCTGCCAGCCACTGGGTGCCTTTATTCAGTGACCGTTGTAAAAATGCAAGATTTTGATATATATTCCACATGTCATGGGAATGGTCAGGTTCCATGTTGCAGCTCATGGTGTCAAAGACAGATGTTGAATCAGCTGAGGAGCTGCGCTCTGGTCTCTGCTAAGGTTTAAGAGAGGCAGCAAGACTGAACATTTTGCTAAATTGTATTTACGTGTTGTATTTAAAAAGCCAGCTCCTCAATGTTCACAGCTACAGAACAAATCTCTAGTGACAAGTTTCATCTAAACGTGACGTGAAGGTCAGCACTTTCCCCAAGATCCTGGTGCTGGGCCGAGGAGGTGCCGCAGTCGGGGGCTCCGCTGGCGTTGGTCTGAATGCTGGCACTGTTGGAGCTCCGGCGCGAGCCCTGAGGTCGGGGTATCAATGCATGCATTTTACTCCGGGTATTTTGACATGGTTCCTGATGTGCCTTTAATCCACTGCAAATAGCCGTTCTAAAGCTAGGTCACGTTGTTTTGGAAGTGGTGTAAGCTAAACCAGAAAAGGGTATATTCATACCAGCACAAGAAGGTATGTAAGAAATTACAAGGTGTTGCAGTAAAAATTCCAAAATCTGCATCCAATGCTAGTGTACTTTCTTGTGGGCAGGTTCTTAAGAAGATGCAGGTTCTGCTCTCACCCTCAAATCATATTTTTTTTCTTTAATACTTGGACACATTAGATAACCTTTCTATATTTTGTGGGATTTTAATTGGTATGGAAAAAAGTAGGCTTTTAAGACTCTACTTTTTTGAATAGGACAGTGTGTAACGATTTTTGACTTCTCATAAGAATGTTCAATTTGTAGTTGTGGCTATATTTCCTTTAATATTAAATATTCTGTACGTATGGCACTTAAGCAAATGCTTCTGTACGTGGAATTATTAGAAGCAGTAATGTCACCAGACATTAAGAGTTTTCAGTCTGTCTCTAGCAGCATCTGAGTTTAGGAAATCCATTGTGTCTCCGACTTTGAGCGGAAGCGCCTGTACGTGTACAGCAGGCACTGGTTGTGAAGATAGGCGTAGTTTTACGCGGAGCAATACCAGCCGTATGCTTATTGCAAAGCTCATGTGTAGATGCTGACATACAAAGAAATAAATGCTGCCTCTTCCAACTCGCATGCCGCTGTACTTTGGCTCCGAGGGGTGTCCCCCGCCCCCCAACCCTCTGCCTCTTCCCCTGCGTGGAGATGAGGAGCCCAGGCTGGGGGGGCTGGAGGTGGGCTGCAGGGGAGATCTAGCCGTGCGCCCACGGGCGCAAGTACCCTGCTGACTGCGCTTAGAGGTGGTGTTCGGTACGTGGGCTCCTTACTACGTGATTATTTCTGCTAGTAGTACGGATGTTGTAAGTGTGTTGCCCTCTTCTGATGCTTAAAAATAAAAAAAACTATTTTGTCAGTACTTGTGTGACAAATGCTCTAAATAATGCTAGAAGAAAGCTTTATTAGGTACATTTAATCCTGTGTATGCAACTTCTCTCTCCTCCTGTTTTGCATTTCTCGCTCTGAATCATGAATTTGATGTTCTCTGTGAAATAAGCAGTACGTGAGTCCAAGGTCTGGTACACCCACCCGTGTTCGATCCTGGGTCGAGGCCAAAAAGCATTGCCCCACTGGCTGGTGCTTCTGCAGTTCACAGTCTTGCAAATCGCCATGGTTTGCAAAAGCTCTCTTCCCCTTTGGAAAGATTTAATTTTCTGTTACAGCACAAAGTATTATTAACTTCATACCTGCTTGCATGTATTTGACTTCTAACTCACAACCTGTTGCTACTGCCGTCTCAGTTTGTAATCGGGTGGACTAAGGGACATTTTCTTTAGCAGCTCTAGAAATTTGGGAGTCTGTTTTTTGAATGCAGCTCCCCTCCAGATGGCACGAACATCGTGAAGTGTGTGTATATATATCTTAATGCTAGTACTCAGCATTTGATCCCAGCCAGCTTGCTTCTCTCGTAGTTGACACTTGTCCACGAGGAGTTTAAAATGCGGTCTGGTTAATATTCGACTATTGTTTAAACGGATGAAATACCTCTCTGGTAAGCTGCTGGCTTCGACAGCTGTAGCATAGCAAAGTCAAGCTATATGTTAGGATATCTGTGTTAAACTTTATATTAGAACGTACAGAATTCTAAGAATGTTGTGAGACAATGTCAATGTTCAAAGCAAATAAATTGTAAAGTAAACAATATATTTGAGTTAATGTTTTCTTTCTTTTGTCTGCAGAGCTATCATCATATCTGGAGGACCAAACTCTGTGTACGCAGAAGATGCACCCTGGTTCGACCCAGCCATATTTACCATAGGAAAACCAGTCCTTGGAATCTGCTACGGCATGCAGGTGCTGTGAGATAGACGTTTGTCTTCTAGGCCTCGTTTCTGACATGACCTGAAGATGAGCTGCTAAAGAATCTGCTTTCAAATATAACCAGTGTGCCACATGTGCAACAGATGCTTTTAAAGTCCTAACTGGTAACCTGAGCATACTGTGTGTTCTTCTCTTGGCTCTGCCATATCGGTAGCATAAACGGGGTTTTTAAGTGCTGTGAATTGAGCTCCACGCTGCCTTTTTTGTCCCTTCAGTCATTAACTAATTCTGCCTAGTTGGTATTGGAAAATGTGCCCCTCATGGAAACAAGTGAAATAGTTTCTCCCTTTGGTTTTTGAGCATGTTTCTAGCATCGTTCTTAAGAGTGCTAAACACACAAACACACAAACACACACACACACCCCCCCCCCAAACACCTCTTTGCCCCAGGGCTGGCCGGTGATCCTGCAGTGATCTAGTAGATCCAAGCTGAGTGAGGAAACAAACATCCAAGGAGACGAGGGATGGATTAGATGCATGACTTCTGCTTGTGCATCTTGGTTTTTTCCAGCGTTGGTGATTTACTAGGCCTTCAGAAATGCTGAATAATGACTGGAAAAAACTCTTTGAGAATGGCTGGCAATTACAGAAACAATGTTGGCACTCCCTGTTCTAAAGGGAAACGTGATATATTAAAACATGCCTTAAAATGCCAAGCAAATTGAAAACCACATTAGCCTCGAGCAGGGGAGTTCCTTAAGGCTGACTTCATGGAAATGAATCAAGTATGCGTATTAACACACTACTACTTTGTTATAAAAGATGGACATCAGTCAAGCACAGTAAGTAAAATATCAAACTAGGTCTAAAATGAAGCCTTTAATCTGTGGAAAATTAAAGTAGCTGAAAGGTGAAACTGTAAAAATACTTTAAGTTGCCAGTTGTATTTGCAAGGAAAAAAAATATCTTTGTTTTGAGACTTCTGAAATCTAAAATGCCGATACCCAACTCCAAAAGAAAGGTCGGGTTTTAGAAAGATATGGGTTGAGAATTGTACTGCTCTGATACAGCAGAGATTATTAAGAGTCATAAATTTAACACTAGGGTAATAGACTCAAGTTTTTGACTGATTCTCCAAAGCTGAGGAGCCAGATTTTGAGAAGTTTAAGCCTCCGTGAGAGCCCTTAACTAAAGGATAGATAATTCCGGTTTCTGTTCAGCAGCTTAACTTTTAACTGTTGTCAGTCATAGGCAGACTGAGGTATAAAGTGGTACGAGATCGTGTGGCGCTTTTTCATGCGGTGTTTTTGTTTTGACAGATGATGAATAAGGTATTTGGAGGTACAGTGCACAAGAAGAGTGTTAGAGAAGATGGAGTGTTCAGCATTACTCTGGATAACACGTGTTCCCTGTTCAGGTGAATGCATAGACATTGTAAATTATCAAAACAATATTGGAAATACCACTCTGGAAATTGGTGTCTGGATGATAGGAAGCTTATTTTAAAGAAAGCAGTGAAATGGCACCCATGCTTATCTGATAATTTCCAATAAAACTTCTACAGCTGGGTTCATGAGTAAACAAGTTACTAATTTAAACATATACTTAGGCATAACTTCTTGAATGACTCTAGAAATGCTGATATATTTGCTTGGAATATTGTGTAAACTCCTTGTTTCAAAGTAGCACATCTTCACTGAGACACCGTACAGCGTACCACACCATGAGAATCTTTGTGCTAAGCTCTTGTCTCCATCTGCTGTGCAGTGCATTTCTCTTGTGCTGGTTGCCAACCGTCCAATTTTTGAAAAGTAATAGAAAATCTGAAACCATTCGTTTTCTGCTTTCCTTTAAAATTGCTTTGTGATGTTTTATAAAACTAGACTTAGACTTCTTGGTAGTTTGTCAGTGCCTCTCAAGTTCCTTGTAATAGTTCTAACGGTTTACTTGTACCTGACGTCCCAATTTTATTAACTTTCCCCTGTAGGGCTACTGCAGAACTTTATACCCTGCCTAAAGTCTGAGGTGCCCAAATTGTCCTGAAAACACTTAGTTTTGAGCAAGAAAACTTCACTTCATTGAAATAAAAAGTGTTCTGAATGACTCTAGATGGCTTTATATGTCAAAGGGGATACGTCAATATTGGTGCGTTTATTAAAAAAACCCAACCAACCCACAAATCCTTCTGAATAAAAATAAATTACCTCTTGCACAAAGGATGCGTTGTGTGAAAACTTACACAGCTTCCACTGGAGGCATCTCGGGGTTGGCGATGACTGTTTCTGGGAAGGAAATCCTGCAAATATTTCAGATGGGCCTGGTCAGTTGAGATCTGCTTTTATTGGGGTCCCTAAAGGCTTCTCTTGGAAATGCAGGGAGTTTGGTCTTGTTCTTTTTTTGAATTGATTCTAGTTTTTAATCTTTGTTTAGGGGCCTTCAGAAGGAAGAGCTTGTGCTCCTCACTCACGGAGACAGCGTGGATAAAGTAGCTGATGGATTCAAAGTGGTTGCACAGTCTGGGAACATTATAGCAGGTATTTTTTATATTTATGTAAGGTGTATACAAAATTGTCTTTTTGATAGATTCATTAAAGGAAAGACTATGGCAGACAGTGGTTAGAACCAAATGGGAACAGACTACTTCTGTTATTTAATTGCCAAATAAGTGAATTGTTTCTAACAATTTCTGGTATGTGTTTGCTTGTGTGTTGTGCTGTCCTGATAATAGATAGACAGATATGCAAATGAATGGCCCTGATTTTAAATTGGTGGTTTAAGGAAAATTTAACTTTAAAAATAGAGTTTATGTTACTTTAAAGTATGCATGTGTTGTTTCTCTTGAAATAAAATACTGTGTACACTTAAGGCAGGGGAGAGGAGGGCATACACTGCAGTGTGCAGTGTCAGCGGTGTTTGGCTTTTGCACTGTAATGGTACAGGTCAAACGCTGCTTCGTTATCAAAGCTTGATTAACTTATTGTATTTAATATTATTGCATGAATATTCAACCAAGCAAAAATAATGTTGGCACTGAAAGCAGTGTTTCAAACATTACACACGGTTTGTCGCAGAAAGATGTGGGACCTTTTTGGTTTTTGAAAGCTACTGAAATTATTGGATGCCAAACAGCCTCTTCGAGTCTCTCTCCTAGGAGATGGGAGACCTGGAGAGGTCTTAGGTTTGCTGAGCCACTTAGTAAGGTCTCAAAGTATTCACCTGGTTTATTTGAAATCTTTCACTTAAAAAAAAAGCTTAGGATCAGATAGATAACTAATTTGAGAAAAAACTGACCTTTTAAAAGATTTAAAGATGCTTTCTTACTGAAAGATTCTTTCCCAACTACTGTTAAGATAAAACAGAGTGTTTGTTATATTCTGGCTTGCCTTCAAAGCGATCTGGAACTCATGCCTACTCAGATCACTCTCTAAATTGTAAAGTTTGCTGCATCCAGTGTGCAAGCTCCACCAGAGGTCGATATCTTTAACCCCGCTTTGTGGAGGCATTAGAAACAGTCGTACCTTTCCTGTGCCGTTTCCTGTGGGCTCTTACAAAAAAGCCTGTGGCTCCTTGTGCCTCAGCAAGCAAAGAAATGCTGGTTGGGTGGTCGCCAGGCTTCCAGCAGCCAGAGCAATACGGTGATACGGTGTACCGGGGAGTCTAACGCAGCTCAGTGGAATTAGGCAATTTCCTTACTATGTTTTTAATCCCAGTTTGACCAGCACTTAGTTGGTGCGAGGTGCAATGTTGATCCGCTCGCAGTGAGCCTCCAGAGACTGTTAGAAAGGTGGTGCTCACAAACGTGCTCCTGGAGGGACGCTCGCACAGCTTGACCAGCACCACCCTGGGAACGTTGATGCAGCTCTGTCGGTGTGGCTTGGTTGCAGGGTTGTATGAGCTATCATGTGGTGAGGAAAAAAATTAATGTAATTGATGTCCTGTTTTCACAATGGTTTTCCTGGCATGTCTGAGTGTTTTCCTTGGTTTCTGAGGGACTGTGTGTCCTAGATATGTAACAGTACCCTTGTTCCTAATCTTAACCAGAATCTTTAGTTTCGATTGGTGATTTGTGCCAAAATGTGGCGGAGTAAATCACTCAGTGTATGCTTGTTTTTCTCGGGTGTACGTTTCACTTCCAATTTTTTTTTTGTCATGCCCATTTCTTTGCACCAACAAAGGCATAGCAAATGAATCTAAAAAACTGTATGGAGCACAGTTCCACCCTGAAGTTAGCCTCACAGTGAATGGAAAAATGATCCTGAAGAATTTTCTTTATGATATTGCGGGATGCAGTGGTACCTTTACGGTGGAAAACAGAGAACTTCAGTGCATTCAAGATATCAAAGAGAAAGTGGGCTCATCAAAAGTCCTGGTAAGTAGATTGAACTGAAGCTGAAAGGTTATTTGCATAACTGAAACACTGACACGGTTACTCAGGTTAATTTGAAAAATGCAGAATTGTTGTGATTTGGGGAATACATTAAACAGATTTTTAGAAAGTTTGCACAACTGGGTCGATGCATTGTTTGACTTCTTGTTTGCTTCCAAATCATTTAAGTCAATAGTCTGTTCTGTTCCTTGTAGTTGTATCTGAATTATTTGTTAACACTTTACCTGTAGACAGCTGACCAAATTTTCGTGGGTGTTTTTGTTTTGTTTTCTTCTTTATCCTTAGGTTTTGCTCAGTGGCGGTGTGGACTCAACAGTGTGTACTGCTCTCCTGAACCGAGCTTTAAACCGAGATCAGGTCATAGCTGTACACATAGATAACGGATTTATGCGCAAAAGAGAGAGTCAGTCTGTGGAGGAGGCACTCAAAAAACTTGGGATTCAAGTTAAAGGTACCAGAATTTTGTTAAATATGTGGCCAGTCTCCTAAAATGTACATTCAGTGTTTTGTTTCATTCATTTGAATTGACCTTTGCAGTTCTCAGACTCTCCGTACCAAAGCACGATTGCTAATTTGGACCAACCCAGACCTATTCACAAAATTCCAAACCTAAACCATTAAGCCTTCCTTATTCGATCGGAGCACACGATGAACTGACCCAGCTCTTCAGTTGCTGAGATACGCTGTCTGCTCTTGGGGCACAGCAGAGCAGTGGATCTGTGCCTCGGTCGCTGGTGCTCAGTCACTTTTCTGCTGATGGGTGAGCAATCCTTTTCAGCTGCTGCAAAGCTCACGGACGGCAGGTTTTTTCAGTAGTGTGGTTAAGTCCTCCACTGGGGCTTTATTTCCTTTCCTGGATCTCTTTCTTTTTAAACTGTGAGCTCATTTGGGCGATCAAATGCTATTATAGCCAAAATTACTTTTTCAAGGCTTTCCCCCCCCCCCCCCCCCCCCACTGTCCTGGCTTCTAAATAGGTGCATTTTAGTTGGTTTTGGAGTAGCTTGTTGAGCTGTAATACACTATGAGAGAGCGGAAAGTACCTTGTCATGGCTGAGAAAGCTTAGAGTTTTTTGGTACCTGAACTGTGAAGAGGTCAGAGAAGACAAATTATGTCTGAGCCGTGCAAACAGTAAGAGCTGCTTTATACTGCCCAGCTGATTTACTTCATGAGTAATAGCTGCCTGTTCCTGGGGCTGTGTGTATGTACTGTTGCCAAGTGGTTGTCTTGTGTTTTGGTCAGGAACCGTGGCACTAGGTGAGCAACGCGTTCCACTAGCCTGACAGCGCGAAGCGGTGCAGGGCGCTTGCACGTTAGTGTCGTGCAGATTGGGCTGCAGCAAAGTCTAAGCTTTGTCCTACACACATCTTGGGGTTTTTTAATACTTTTTTTTTTTAGTGGAAAATCTATGTCTTACTCTTACACTCTGTAGAGCAATAAACCTGGCTGCTGGCAGGCTGCCAGAGTAACAAATTGAGGGAATCCCTTTGCTGTAAATTCTCCTTCTGTAGGTCATGGAGTTCAGTCCTGGTAAGAGATACTAAAGAGCCTCCTAGCTGATCTCTGCATGCAGAGCCTCTCTAAATTAGAGGCATAATGTACCATGAGTAAATAGTGCATCATTAATTTTGGTTGCAGAAAGGCCTTGGGGAAATACCATCCTGTAAACTATTTAAATAAAGCAAGTAAATTGTAATCTGAGAGGGGAAGCAAGAACTGAACTTTCACACTGTTGCCTAGTTTCATAATATGAAAAAAATTGCCCTCTGGAGTAGGTTAATGAGGGAAATAAAATGCTTTTGTTACAATTAATTCTTGAGGTATTGAATAGCCCTATTTAATGCAGTTAAAGGACTGGAATGATTTTTATTTTCTTCTAAAGCAAACATTTTTTTGTAAACTTGCATAAAAATCTTTACTGACTTTGCCAACAAATTCCTGTAATTTCCTGCAGTGGTGAATGCAGCTCATTCATTCTATAATGGTACAACAACTCTGCCCATCTCAGATGAAGACAGAACTCCACGTAAAAGAATTAGCAAGACCTTAAATATGACTACAAGTCCTGAAGAAAAAAGAAAAATTATTGGTGACACCTTTGTTAAGGTAATGTTTATAATTACTTGTTGGTTGGTTTTTTAACAGTAGGATTTCTAGATACATCTTCTGTGTCAGACTGTTTCATTGTGAAGGACTGTGCACTCAGTGGTATCAGTGTTCTTAGGAGTTGTGGATGACCTAAAGGAGTCATTGGTACGTTACCGTGATCCTAACGGTTTTGGCAGTCAGTGGTCACAACATGGTTCACAAGCATTGTACTAGATCCACCATCATGTTTAGATGTACTGTACTGGTTGGCCGTTGACTGCTGTTGCGTGAACTTCCGTGTAATGTTTTGTCACCAAACTGACGGATAATGGGAGTTGGGGCGTGCTTCTGAAGGTGAGCCCTTTTCCGTCAGCTACCAGTGTTGGTGATGCAGGGACAATATAACGCTTAATGGGCAATGATGTTCCTGTAGTCTGAAGATACTCTTTCCATTTGCTGTCCAACAAAATGGGGGGTTATAGGACTATTTCAGCAGTGGGCTACTGTCATCATTAGTCTTCCTCTTTGTTTGTGGTTCTGCAGCTCATTAGCATTTGTTGGACGTCCATTATCTTCCCTTAGACCTTTGATAATTGAAAAGTAGATTGTAATGCTTCTCTTGTTTTCTCTCCAACTTAAAGATTGCCAATGAAGTTATTGGAGAAATGAATCTGAAACCTGAAGAGGTTTTTCTTGCTCAGGGTACCCTCAGACCTGATCTCATTGAAAGCGCTTCCCTTGTTGCAAGTGGCAAAGCTGAAGTCATCAAAACTCATCATAATGACACAGAGCTGATTCGAAAGTTAAGAGAAGAGGTAAATGAAAATGAGGATACTGCTGTATCTTTCTCGGTCTCACAGATGTGAAGCTGAGTGTCAAAAATGAACAACTTGTGTGTTTTGCTGCTATAACTGTCCCATGTTGATGGGACCCTATTCCGATGAGGCCCTTTAGATTCTATTGTAATATCTTGAAATTTATTACACTTCTTTCTAGTTGCTACATTGTCAAAATAGTAAAAATTGGTTGAGTATTGTCCAGCACTGAGGAAGATGTCAGCAGATTGAACATGGATTCATTCAATGCGAGCAATGGTGTTCTCAACTGCAAGCTGAAAGCTGTTTCCTCACTCTTTTACCTTTTAACCCTCGAAACAAACCTGCGTTCTAGTTAAGGAAGCAGAGCAGTACCAAATGCCTTTAGCAGGAGAGTAGTTGAAGACTTCTTGGACAACTTTATTCTGATTGAGCTGGAATGCATGATGTAATGGGTCACTTATTCCTTCTGTTGTATCTTGTTCTCAGCACTCGTCAATGAGTAACCTTTAGGTACCGATAGTCCAGATCTGGCACATCATGGATTCGGGCAAGAGTGATGACAGTGCTTTAGTGAAAAGATAACCAACTCTTGTTGAGAGAGAGGGCCAAAACTCTCCTCTTGAACCTCTTGTAACATTCAGCATTGCAAGCCTAGTATTCTCCTCTCTCTTGAGAGAGAATGAGAATAATACATTTAAATGAGCTGAAATCTAGGGATAGTTCCTTCAGGTACCTACAGGGATGAGTTCTTTCTGTTCTTATGCGGCCTCTGCATCATGTTTCTAGTAAACTGATCGGCTCTCTGCCAGCCGTATGCTGGTGGCATGCAGTCTGCTTGCCACTTGTCAGTTTAAGAACCCACAAATCTTTCTGAAATGGCCCAGCATGGACATCTGTGGCTGACCACCAGGAGCTTGAAGATGATGCCAGCACAGGAGGTTGAACTGTGCGTGGATAAGTAGCCTGAGTCCTGTCCCATTGATTGTACTCCCAATCGGTCTGTTCAGGCCAAAGTCCAGAAAAGCTTTTTGAATACCTTTCCCGCACGCAGCTCCTATGTATTTGCATCTGAAGCAAAGGTAGGAGACTGCCCTATTTTGTCTTTTCAGACATTAGAATGGTAAGTCCTCTGTGTTATAAAATAAGAACGAGCCAACACATGAGACATCACATAATACCCCTGTTGGAAGGTGCTCAGTTGTTATTAAGTGTTCAACCACAGGAGAGAACTGTTCATGCTCCACACTTCTAATATTCATCACTGCACAAAGTATTTTCAAGGCTTTGAACATGTAGTGAAGACAAGAGAGGTCTGAATTTGTGAAAACTGAGAGAACTTGACCTTACAACTATATCTACATTGATACTTCTGGCACAAACTAAAACCTCCTTGTCTTATCCTTTGTCCTGCAACTGTTTTACAAAGCCCACATTCATTTGTACTTTTCTTTCCGGTGTTTATGCAAGTGTTGGCAGCCGATGCTGTGCAAGACAGGCCAGTTTGACTGCCATAACCTAAATATTTGGGGCTTTTTGTTTGCATATCTAAACTGGAGTGCAAATTGCCTTTTTTTTTTTTTTTTTTTAAAGGGGAAAGTAATAGAACCACTGAAAGACTTTCACAAAGATGAAGTGCGAGTGCTAGGAAGAGAACTTGGTCTTCCTGAAGAGCTGGTTTCGAGGCATCCCTTCCCAGGTAATGAGAGTTGGCCTGTGCTATGTAGTGAAGGGCTACGGGTCACATCAGTATTGTTCAGAAGATACTCAACCTGCAGTATGTTGGAGTATAAAACTTGCCTCTAAACATAGAAAAAATTGATGGATTTAAGTTTTTATTTAAGCAGGATCTTTCAGGAAAAGAGCATTTGAGAGCAGCTTTATTATGTGTAGTGATTAAAGGAAAAGTTTTATAATTGAGTTTGCTTTTAGCTGCATTTATTTCTTTTTAGTTGTGTAAGTCAAAGCGAGAATTATCAGCTGAATGCTGCCTGAGCTGTCAAATGTATCATACTTGAAATAACAGCCTGTATCTGCTTGCCTTTGAGGGGCATTTGCTGCTTTGAAAATGGTTGCATGGAGAGTAACAACGGTTCTCCGCTGGAAAACATCAAAGTATATAATATAGCAAAGTCCATGCCCGTTCAGGAGGGGGATGTTTATCTGTCCATGTGTTTTAAAATTGTCCTGCAGGGTGTGTAGTAGGCACTGGCAGAGCGCGTAGGCTGCTGCGCTAACGCACCAGCACTGCACGAAATGCAAGAAGCTGTCTTCAGCTCTCCAGCAAATTACGTGTGCCTTTGTGTTAAGTAGCTGAAAGGTCAAAGAGCTGCCAGGGGTCTTTAAAAACAGTGGAGACTCAATGTATAACCAAGTCTTTCATCCCAGTTGCCTAGCAAAGGGAAGGAGGAGGTTCCTGTTTGCTTTGGCTTGCATCTACCACACTTCATCACCACTAACTGCTACTCTAAACAACCAGCCAATTTAAGGTGTAGGTAAATAATGCTTAAATGTACCAAACAGAAATATTGTTCCGGAGCAAACGGCTTGTGTATTTTCTGGTTTTTTTTTCTTGCAGGGTGTTAAGGCCACTGAAGTATAGGTACAATGGCAAAACATACCGTATTCGGTGATTGACCTGCTGTTCCCAGATGCTGTCACATTTTTAGATGAAAATGAGTTTCCTGTTGTTTAGTATAATGTTTTTTCAACTTTGCCTTGCAGGTCCTGGTCTAGCAATCAGAGTGATATGTGCTGAAGAGCCTTATGTGTGCAAAGACTTTCCTGAAACAAACAACATTTTGAAAATAGTTGCAGATTTTTCTGCAAGTGTTAAGAAGGTAACAAACTTGCTAAATTCCAATATGCATAAAAGTAGTGTGATCATTCTGTAGTGGCTTGCAATGCGGTTTAAGCTGCTGAAAGCTTAAAACTATTTACTTGTGCTCTTTAAGGAGTGATGCATTCCAGCACAACTCACTTGAAGCCGTTCAGTATATTACAGTAGAGGGTTTTTTTGCGCCATGACTGGTGGAAGTGTTAAACAATTTCTGGAAAATGGAAGCTTATGTACCTTTCAAACGGTGAATAAATTTTGTTGTAGTTAAACTTCCTGTGGATGAGGATTTCTGGAGATTTTTCCCTCCCTGAAATAATTGTAACTTTCTAGATGTGCATGCCCTAATGATCACTGAGTGTCTAAATGAAAGTGCAGGAGGGAGGAACTAGTGCCTGCCAGGTGTCCTGAGCAGAAACCTCAAGTTTTTAATCGCTGGTGTTTAAGTTCTCAGTCTCTTAACTGTTCGCGATTACTGTAAGCTCACTTGAACTAAACTGCAGGGGGCTGGAAAGTTGTTAGCAGAGGCCTGCTCTAAGTCCTAAGTGCAGAATGACTTCCAAAACACTGAAGGGGAGTATTTCCTTGAAAACTTACTGAATTGCAATGTAGTGTACCGGGATATTGCTTTGGTTTGTATCTGAAATAAGCAACAAAAATGAAAAGTATAGCTCTGTGAAAGAGAGAATGACCACAGGAGAAGAGCTGCGCCTATGGTCTTGGAGAGCTTCAGCTTGAACTACATACAGTCCAATGAAATAAAACTGCTTGTTCAATGGAAGGTATTTTTTAAATAGTTCCAAGGGGTAAACATGGATTAAATTTAAGCAATCAGCTGCTTTGAATGCAGATAAAATTATGTATAAGTTCTGTTTGCATGCTTGGGGGCTTTAATTAAACATTATTTTTCTGTGTCGTTGCACAGCCACATACTTTGCTGCAAAGGGTCAAAGCGTGTACAACTGAAGAAGACCAGGAGAAGCTGATGCAGATTACAAGCCTACATTCACTGAATGCCTTCTTGTTACCAATCAAAACTGTGGGAGTGCAGGTAAAGGGATTCATTCCAGGGGTGTTCCGAAAGCTGCTTCCTAGCAGTGTGGCAGGCTGCAGCGAAGCATAATAATTGCTGCTTTAAGATTGAAAATAAAGGGCTCGACTCAAGAACATAAACTCCAAGTGACTGTGATACCTATGTTATTGTCATTCGTCAGTGCTGGTGTGGCACAAAGGTGTCAAGATATCTGAATAGGCGCTCGAGTAAATGCCGGGTGTGGTACTGGAGGGTATCGCTAAGGTTGAATAATGCTGGTCACTTAGACGCAGTTTTTTCGTGACTTCATAATCTTGTAGACTGCTGTTGTAATCCTGTTGCCTCCTTTAAGGCTGAGGACTCTTAGTCTGAGTTGGTAAAAAAAACCCCTGCTTCCTACACTTGAACATGCTTGTTGCCCTTTCCTGTACTTTTCAAATGGTACTTATCCTTGAGAGGGGAGGAACCAGAGCAGTGCAGGCTATTCGGGACACGGCAACACTCCAATCTGTGCGTGGCATAGTGCTTTCTTTCCTTTCACTCCTTTGCTAATGCCACCAGAATTTTTGTGGGCTGTCCTTTGTGTTTGGTTGGTGTTTCTGTCAGCAAATGCTGAGCTGGCATTCTCGTGGAATTGTATGCAGTAACTTGGAAGATTTCTTTCTGAGTAGTCATAGCTGAAAAGTACCTTTCTTCGCTTTATCAGTGTTGAATTACATCTTTTATCAGCTGCTTAATCGACTGTGTCTCTTCAGTAACTCCCTGCAGTCAGCTTTTCTTACTATTTTAAATAGCAATATCATCAGCAGATTTCTACACTCCATCACAGGCTTTCTTCAGATGGTGCCATCAAAATAACAATACCCAGTCAATCCCTGTGCTCAGGCCACCTTATGTGAATCTTTCCATTCTGAAAATTTTCCTTTTAAATGCTCTTGTTAGCTCACGAGAGGTCTGTCTTCTGTATTTTCTCATTCACTTGGTATTTCTCGGTGTACCGATTTCACCAACTTAGTGCCTGCTAAATGCTGACACAAAGTATGGTCCTGTAACCCACTGGATGAATGGGAAAGTCTTGTGAACTATTTTGGCGGCAAGCTTCATGTTCAAATTTTTTTTTTTTTTTTTAAATTTCTAGGGTGACTGTCGTTCATATAGCTACGTTTGTGGGATCTCTAGTAAAGATGCTCCACACTGGGAGTCTCTTATGTTTCTTGCCAGGCTTATACCACGCATGTGCCACAACATAAACAGGTAAGTACTTTGAATTACCTTTATTTCTAATGATCTGTTTAATGTACGGAAGTTGAGCATGCAGAAGCATTCTCCTGTTTAATCTATGATAGAGTTTTTTTTGTATATTGGGCAGGTGTGTCGGACAGATGTTACAAATACACAATAAATCAAAGCATAGGTTTATTTCTGGACATACTAGCTTGAAAAAGAAATTGATAGCCTATCTCCTTTTTTTAAGCCCTTGATTAGATAACATCCACTGTAACTTATGCAAAATCTTTTTGAAAGCTTCCAAGGCTGTAAATGAGTTGTGATGTCATGCAGTTGTGTTTTGCTTTATGTCAAAAAGGGAATTTACGTGGGACTGTCGGTTCTAATGACACAGGAAAGTTCCAAAGCTGGGCAGTTTCACCTTAATGGAGCTCTCTTGTGAATATGCATTTTCTAGCTGCTTGATTCCATAATTTCCTAGCAGTTGAAATTGCTTAGGTATTAAATCAGTTCTGGAGAACGCATATCCTCCTTGCCTGGCTGTAGGCTTTCTGACAAAACTGCATATAATTGCCTATAGCACAACTTCCTTTTGTCACATAAGTGACGCCTGCTGAAAGAGGTGTTATTCTTAAAGGCAAGATCTTGAATTGCAAGATACCTCTTTCAATGCAGACGGAACAAAAGAAGGTATAAAATCAGGATTGCATGTGCAATTTCAAAGTACGTGCTGGATTTACAGCACTGCTGTCGTCTTTAAGCTCTTTTGGGTTTAATACTACCCTCTTGAATATACCACATCTCTGGGAGCTCTGCTGTACCGGGGTATGTTTTCAGAATCTTTCATTGATGTTTATAGGGACGCTGGAGCTGGCAGTCCGAGGAGTGCACTGAAATAGTTGGTCTTCTGCCCAGCTGTGCTTGCAGACTTTATATTGCAAACAAAAATATGGAATGTAAAGCTTGCATATTTTTCTGCTTTGGGTTTTAGACAAGTATTCTTGGTTTGTCTCTACAAACTCACATAACTTGTGTGAATATGTCGTGGTAAATCCTTGTATGAGGCCCATCAGTCAGTATCATACTTTGCGTTTTGTTCTGCAACACAGAAAACACAAGAAATCCGATAAAAAGATAAAGCTGATGTGACTGGTTTGAATTCAGAAGATATTTTATTGCGGATGTGTGGATTTACAAAACTGCACTGTTAGTGCCCTGCGCTGAAAACACAGCTATTCATTAACAATAAGGTTTACTATTTAATGGTATTTTTTGGTGGTTTCCTATTAGGAAAGAAGATAGAAATTGTAAGCACTTACTAAGTAGCTTTCGTAAAATGTTAACTTTCACTGTCATCAAACTAAAATTGAAAAAAACACCCTTTGTGATACCACTGGGTGAGTATTTCTGTTATTTTTCAAAGGATTATTCTCTTGAATAAGTAATACTGGGCTATTGCTAGTCTCTAGTAAACCAAAATAAATGAGTACATTTGACTTCCAAAGCTAGTATGCATGTCATGTTTATAGAATATATGCATGAAGCTATATTAAGCTCTAGTTAGTAGCTAAGGAGCAAAATCAAACATTAGGCTTTTTTCCTTAGTTTTATTTTCTCGCTGCAATACTAAAGGTGCAGTTTTTAAGCAAGCTGTTTTACTCCACGTACGCAAAATGTGTTTTTTCTACCATCCTGTTTGTTTTCCAGAGTTGTGTACGTGTTCGGTCCACCGGTCAAAGAGCCTCCTACAGATGTCACCCCCACGTTCCTGACAACAGGAGTCCTCAGCACTTTACGTCAAGCTGATTTTGAGGCTCACAATATTCTCAGGGAGTCTGGTGGGTACCTCGCCTTATCCCGTGGATTAGACTCTTGTTTCAAGATCCCTGCAGACCTGACTGGGTATAATTAGAGCGGTGCTGTCAAAATCTACAAACTCGAATATCTCCAGAAAAGTGATGAACTAATGGGATGACAGGCAAGAGCCTTTTTCTGAAAGCTGAGAAGCTGATAGCTAAAGGACAGGAACTGCTAGCCTTTCTGCTAGCAGAATTAACGTTCGGGGATTTGGGGGGACCGAGGCTTGCCTCTGGCATGTTGTGAAGCTCAGAGGTGTGGTGCTTCGCTGCAGTGCAAACTTCTGCAAAAAATACTGTTAGCTGGCTGAAAGTCAGCAAATTACTTCTCTTTGCTGATGATCTCAGTCATTGGTATTTACCCGAATTAAATAAACTGTGTAAAGAAACTTGACATAGTTTCTAAATCATGGCGGGGGGGGGGGGGGGGGGGGGGGGGTGGGAAGAAAGGAGCCTGAATACCAAGTTTCTCATGGCAATGATGCTCACTACCTATGGTGGTTTCATATTAACTTAAAGTAAAAGCTGTATTTTGTAAACCCAACCACTTCAGTCTAGCAGATGGTGATATTTCAAACCCTTAACATCCAGGGAGCATTCAGTACCCTGTGATGTGGTACACAGGCAGAGTCTGGGAATATAGGAGTTCTGAGGGTCAGTTGTTGGGTTTTTTTACTTA
This sequence comes from Balearica regulorum gibbericeps, assembly GCF_011004875.1. Lineage (NCBI taxonomy): Eukaryota > Metazoa > Chordata > Aves > Gruiformes > Gruidae > Balearica > Balearica regulorum. The sequence continues at coordinate 27,862,794 of NC_046192.1, read as the reverse complement.
ATTACATTTGAAGATGTGATATGTGTGGGAAGCAGTTTGTCAGACTTGCCTGTATTTTGGCTGAATCAAGTTAAAAAGGATATCTCTTTTTGAAGATCCATATTCTGTTTGCAAGACTGTTTTACCATGATTTGTACAAAAATAGCCTCAAAAGGTTGAGGATAACACTGCCAATTGTGTTTGTAAAACTGTAGATGTGTCTCGCGAACTTTTCGTGACACTTGGCTTTGTGTGAATGAGTCGCTCCCAAAAATAACACGTGAGTTACCGTTTAGTGAAAAAGACTCCCTGTACCAACAGCTCGGGCCGGTGCTAGCGGAGGGCGAGAGCTGCATCGGTGTTAGACTGGCTCTGCAGGCTGCCGCACACCTGAATCTCAAACTTTTACGTCATTGAAACACTGAAATTAGGAGGTCTGTATATTGGCTTTCAGAAGGAGAGTTTTTAAGAGGGGGGAAAAAAAAAAAGGATGATTGTCTGAAGTTACCTATCAACCACCAGCAACACGGGTAGTTAAGAGCTTTCTCTTAAATATGTCAAAGACGTGGAGATACTTGGGAACGGCTCTTTATTGTGCTTGGTATGGGGACAGATTAAACCCCATGGTTATGGTATATGGGAAGGAAAGGAGATCTTAACTTGTATTCACAGCGAATTACAGGGATGACTGAGATTACCTGGTTTTGTTCTGCATACCTGCAAACGCTGACGATCATTTCAAGTGGCAATTGGAGTCGTTTCAGTGTGTGCACCGCTGAGGTGGTGATCTGGGGTATGGTAGCAGTAGCTGAAAGATCCCAGAAGATGTAGATGTAGCTCCTAGTATATAGTTTGAAGTGCATATGGGAAATTCTGTAAAACTTCTCAGGCCTGTGTTTTTAAACCAAATTAATGCACTGTGTACTGCTATTTTTCTGAAGGTTATGCTGGAAAAATTAGCCAGATGCCAATAATACTGACACCGTTGCATTTTGATCGGGACCCCCTACAGAAACAACCTTCCTGTCAAAGATCTGTGGTTATTCGAACTTTTATTACAAGTGATTTTATGACCGGTATTGCAGCAACTCCTGGTAATGAGGTTCCAGAAGAGGTAATTATGGGTTTTCAAGTTTCTTTTCAATGTGAGCTAGTATTGTAGATGACTCATTTTGACTTTCTTCCTTCTCTCTTGATTGCTTGCCTGGACTTTGATTTTTTTTTTTTTTTTTGCAACTTTTTGTGTGTCTCATAGTATTCATTAGGAAGAGTATGGTGGTGGTTTGGGAAAAAACTGTAACAAGATGAGAAGCTGGCATGTGGGTATAACCTAAAGGCTTTCCAGCAGAGTTGAGCCAAAATACCATCAATTAAGAAAGAAAGAATACCCCAACCGTACATACCTGGGATTTTGAAATTAATATTTGCATTAGTAATTGGAAATGTCTTACAGAATTGCCATTGATTGCTACTTCTGATTTTACTGGAATGCACTGTTTAACATCTCAGTGCGCTGTTCTCGATTTAGGTCACTAAAAGAACTTAGGAGTCAAGTTCAGGCATATTTTTCTGGGAAACTTTGTCCACGTCCAGTTTCAAGTACTTTGCCTCTCTGGGAATGCAGTGTAGCTGAAGAACAGAATTGACTTTTTTTTTAAACATACTTTAAAAGCATGTAGGCATTGTGTAGTAATTGCATGTAACTGAAGCCTTCTACTTTAAGGCAGCCTATCCATTTAAAAAGAAATTATTGAAATCATTGAATTATTAAGTTACCACATAAACTATTCCCTTATATGAAATGAGGATTCATTCGACCTTGAAATTCGTGTTAAAACCTAAAACAACCAAACATGACAAAACCCACAACCAAACAAAAACTTCCATATTCATCAACATGTAAAATGGTCACTTTAAGGCCAGGTACTAAGGTGGTAACAAAATAGTAGAGGTTGTGGAAAATCCCTGTATTTATGGGGAAAATAATCATATTTGATTAAAAATTTTCTGTGTCCTCTTATGGAGAGCCAACGCGCTGTTAAACAGCATGTCACGCAAGTGGTATTGTTGTGAACTGTGGGATTTGTAAGGAAGCTGAACTTCTAAGGATCAGCAAATTCTCATCCAGAATCCTTTTTGCTCACTCATGCGAATTGATTGTGAACTGGGGAGAGTAACTCTCAGTGGGAACTCCTTCCTTTGGATGCCTCTTTCTGCTTTTTTCACCTTTCCAGCTCCCTTTTTGTTTTGAAAGAGGTTTCACTCAGGCTGCTGCTGTGTGTGGTGGTTCAGCTGGAGATGATGGTCTGAGAAAAGTCTGGAAGTGATCGATAGTAACACAAAACAGCGCGTGTCCCTGCCCAACTTCCAAGAAATAGTTTTGGAGCTGAAGAGCTGCTGCCTCGAGGGAGGTGTAGTGTGATCCACACCCTGGTTTATTATCGGTGCCCAAAGTCAGCGAGTTCCAAGTGTAACTGCTGTGAAGCTAGAGGTTTTAAGTTGATTTTATTTCTTAATTGGTGGTAACATGCTAATAGCTATAGGCTCTTGTGTGTAACAGAATTAGTGTGAACCAAGTTTTCCTTTTTTAAGCTTTTCTCGGATAGTTTTCATCAGGTCTGTTTTACATGGTTCTGATTTTCTTTTTTTTTTTTTTTTTTTTTCTCCATGCTAGGTTGTGTTAAAAATGGTGGCGGAGATTAAGAAGATTCCTGGCATTTCTCGGGTGATGTATGACTTGACATCAAAGCCACCAGGAACTACGGAGTGGGAGTAATTAACTTTTTTTTCTATTAAAGTACTGTGTGCAGTCTAAATCATATCAGAAACCATTCCCAGTGTTGACATGCAGTACTGTGAAAGAGTGACTGGAGCTGCTACATCGCATCAGATTCCTCTCCTGGAGCATAAACCTGCAGTTAAGAGCTGTGCTGGGAATAATAACTAAGTGAGGCTGAGGATTTGTACGGGTAAATAATCATGGCAGCGTTGCCGGTGCGCAGATTCCTATTGCTTTTGCCTTTGTCTTACCGATTCTTCCTCTTTTCATGTGTTTTATTGTTGACTGTCATTTCAATGTCTCTTTGTTTTTGTACACTGTGTAAAAAGAGACAGTTTATTTACTTTTACCACAAGCATTGTTACAGCCTAAAAATGTAAAATGAATTGTGACCAACTGCTTTTGAACGGATTTATTATAAATAAATATTTTGCCAAATGGAGTAGTGGGTACCGTTGAGTTGTGGAATTCCCGTGTATCTGTTGTATACTGTTTAGCCTGTTCTATATTGTTTGACGTGTTAGCCCACGGCAGTAACGCTGAGCTCCAAAAGAGCAATGCTAAAATATTATGAAATTACCTCTGTCTGTCTTTCAGTACTCGCTCCCTCTTGCATCGCTCGGTAGGCGTGCGTGTTGGTACCGGACGTGTGTACACCGGCTGATCTGCAGTATACCCTTACTGCACGTATGCGTGTGTCAGATTCCAGCCAGTGACGTCTCTGTGTGCTTCTGGGGACGCTGGTGGGAGCGTGGCAGTGGGAGTGCAGTTTGGAAAGCTGTCACACCAGAGCTACTGGATCTGCGAATCCTGTTTCTGTCCCGCGACGCTTGCGCAGCAGTCCCTTCGCAGCCTGCTGCCGATGTGCTTTCCTTATACTTGATGACCGTTTATTTTCTATGTGTTTGCTTTTACAGGAATTTTTTTTGTATGTATTGTACTTAGCTTGATCTTGAAGATCGTTATAGTCATAAGTGTGGAGTCATGGTATCGGAGGTGACTTAGCCTGCCCGTATAGATCCCTTCCGTCAGTCGTATTCTGCTGTCGATGTAGTTGAGCAATAATGAGCGATGGTTACTTTGGACACCTGTGCTTTTCTGATGTGTCGAGGCAAAGCTGTTTCCATCCACCTCAGACCTTTGAGCACGTCCTGCGATTGCTGTCTGTGAAAGTAACAGTTGAATTCGGAGTCGAGCAGCGTGCTGGGTGCCTGCCGGGTCCCTCCACCGGTGGAACCGTGACGGTGTACCCAGGCTCATCCCTCTTAGCCTTTTTTTTTATTTAAGCAGTTGCATTTCATTCAGCTGCAAGATTGCCATAGTATTGTGGGGTAGAATACTTGTTTTAAACTGTTCAGTAACATGGAGTATTTCATGGCTGTAGCTACTTATATTTCCACTTGCCTAGATTTGTGAACTGGAATAATGGTTGAAAGTGTTTGTTCTATATTCTTTTGATTGCGCACGTTTTCCTGTTGTTCTTACACTTACTGCCTACACATTATGGAAATTTAATTTCTGCTTGTAGGAAATGGCTAACTTGTGTAAATTTATTCTTTTGCCTGTGTTGTCGAGTGGTGGTTTTTCAGTTGCGGGAGGAGGAGGCAGCGTGTTACAGCTCTGAAACCTGCTGGGGACGTGATGGGCAGCAGAGCAGCGGCCGGTGTCCTTCGGAGTCAGGACCGCTGCCGCCTCCTCCCGACCCTGCGCCGGCAGCTTGGGCAAATTGGTCTTACTTGAGATCTCAGTTGCCTCCTTCGGGGTAGTAATTCTTACCCACATCTACCTATCGTAACCTCTTTGAGCCCTCTGGAGGAGCTTTTTGTGATGTGAGTGATTAGCAATACAAATGTGCTTTTATTACTGGATTGTGATCTGTGTGAGCTGTTGGTCAAAACCACTGTAAATCGGTGTGTGCTGTGGCAGGATCTGTTACAGGATGGGTTCAGATTTTCTTTGTAGCTTGTCTCTGAAGAAAGCTCCCTAAGGAGATCATGGCCTTAGAGTACATCTTAATTTTTTTGTCAGAAAAAGCTGAGGATAGTTGTTTTCATTACTTGTTGGTACCTGGGATGTCGAGGGTGTGTTGAGAAGCAATTAATCTTTTTTGTGTGATGCAGAAATCCTTCAGCCTTTTAATGCTATAATGGTTGTTGCTTATTTTAAGTCAGCTTGCTGCTGCTGCCGCCGGTTTGTGTTGCCTTGACAGCAAATAGGCAAAACAGAAGCAATTACTAAAAACTACCGCAAAGAATATAGAGCACCTCTGAAACCCAAACCTTTCTCCGTGTTGACTGGGACGCTTAGTTGCTCTCCGTGTAAATAAATCTGCAGTGTATAGTCCCGTAGTTATGACGTAACTCGCAGGAAAACTTGGGTGGCGACGGCGCTGCCGGCGGGGCTGGGGGTTACAGTCACTGTTGTGCCTCTGGACCGCACACCCGCAGCACGCCCGGACGGAAATCCTGCATTCACTGCACGTTGCACCCCTGGAAGCCCTTTGTGGAGTTGCATCATAACTGTGGGCACGATGTAGACCTGTACGCTCTGTGGGCACTCAAGTTCGACGTGCTCTTTTACCACCGTTTAGTCACCTGGGTTGCTTTCGTGTCTAATGAAATGGAGCTTGACAGCAAGTCCTGTGCTCTTAGGAACATACTTTGGTTTTTCTTGGGGTTTTTTTAAGCCGGAAAGTTGCATAGTGAGAATTTTAGGCATAACCTATTGCACTATAATCAAAACGTCTTACCGAATTTTGTGATCTCGAGCTCTCTTCCCTGGTTTGACACCTGTGCCATGTATTGTAGACGTGGTGGGTTGTTCTTAGGAAGGTTGGTGTTATCATCCCAGCGGTTCTTGGGTGTTTTTATGGAATCCATGTGTATCGGACAGCCAGAAGTGGAGAGAAACATAATACTCTGTTCACATTTCTTAAAAAAGAAAAAATATATTTAGCACCTAGTTTACAAACTAATAACTGTAGCTGCCCTGTACAATTGTTCACCTCGAGTCTTCAGTAAAACATGTCAGCAGTTAGAGGAATTTGTATTGGGGGCATTCCCCATCATTCTCAATTTTTAACATTTTTCTGCTTGTGAAATGATAAAGTACTGTGAGCCTTAATTTTTATCCACAAATAAAAATATTATGTTTGAACATTGGTGTGACTTATTTTTTAGGGCTTCACATGTAGGAACTACATCATAGATGGACTGTCCATGTTGGGTGGAAAGAGCTGTTTTGTGGCAGTCGTGCTTTCTGGCTGCAGACCAGCCGGGGGTAGGGAGATGTCCCTGCCGTGTCCCAGCACGGGACGCCCCGCTGCAGAGCAGCTGCGTGTCGCTTGCCTCGCGCGTGCTTTTGTACTGCGCTCCGCGATGGCTTCTTCCTAAAAATGTGTGTAGAGCCTTTCCTAGGGCTCTTCTAGCAGCCCTGTTAGTTATTGATTAAGCTGCTGTGGTGACGCCCGCAGGGACTCGGCCAGGCTGCTGGGGGTCTGCAGTGTCTCCTTGCATTGGGGGTGCGGCTGGTTTTGTGGCACACCCCTGCTGCTCTTTCGTTGCTTTTAACAGCAGGTCACAGTTTCAAGACCGTATGCGAATTTCCCCTCTAAAAAAGAAAAAGGCAGCTGAGATTATAGTTAAGAACCAAACCTTCAGGAGTTGCTGTCATCCGCAGGAGAGAGCGTGAGCGGGTGCCGGTCATTTATCTTGCTTACGGGTCCCTTCTCGCCGCGCACAAGCTACACTCTGTAATCACAGTACGTAAACGTGACAGCCGTGATTTCGGTATAAAGGATTTGGCATGGAGTGCCGCGGTGGTTCTGGCTCCGTGGGCAGCGCCCGTCCTGGGGCTCGGGGACACCGTGGGAGTGGGGTTTGATTGAGCCACTGCTGCCGGTCTGCTCCGTGGTGTGAATAAACCCTTATCCCGCACAGGCCGCAACAGCGAGTTGGTCCTGCGCAGTACTGGGGATGGGCGGCTGCCGGCAGCTCTGCTCCATCTCCTGTTGTGCCTCGGCGGCCGGACGCAGCAGTCGCCCCACGTACCCCGCAGCGCTGCGCTGTTTTGGAGGGACTGTCTTCCTGCAAGGAGTCTCCAAACCAAACGTCTCCCTTTGCGTGTTTTTCTTCTGTAGCTCAGTAGCGATGGAGGCTCCGGGGCAAACCCCTCTGTGCCGTCTCCAGCCTTTCAGGAGAGCACGAAGGGATTTCGCAGAGGAGCGGCGGGAAGGATCCGCGGTAAGGAGGGCAGACGAGCCGCTGCCGAGCGTCGCCCCGACGCGCTTTGGGAGCCGGGTGTGCGGCAGGGGTGGCTTTCAGCAAGGTGATGGCTGCGCAGACGGGCTGGCTGGGGAGCCGGGGGCAGGGAGCGGGGACGCTCCTCGGGTCTCTCCTGCCAGGCCGGTGGTGCCACCAGCGCGTCCCCCCGGCTCCGGCGCAGCCCCGCGTCCACGTGGGGAGGGTGGAGGTGCTCGGGGTGGGTGTTATGGGAACAAACCGGTGGGTGCAACCTCTCGCAGCGTGAAAGCAGCCAGGGAAAGAACGGTTGCAGAAATGAACCCAGAAATTTTTTCGCAAAACTAATTTCCACAAAAGCTTTTTCAGAAAGGTCACAAAATGAAGAGGAATTTGGATCACTGGATTTTTTTGTTGTAGATTTGGAAGAAGTTTGTTTACTACTTTAGCAGAGGCTGTTCTGCATTCCTGCGCGCTGCGGGTACCCTCTGGGTCATGTCGGAGTTTCCCCGGTTTCATTTCCTCAGTTAAAAATACTGAAATTAGTGGCATCGTATCAGTTGAGTTACTTAAACAGCAAGGTCCCTGTTTTTGGGGCTGCTGTTCTTGCCCCGCGCTGGCTTTATTTAAAGGAATCCTCCTCCTCCTCTCTCTCTTGCTTCACCTTAGTCCAGTAATGATCTTTCTAATAGAACAAAAGGCTTCTATCTTCAGGCATTTCTTCTGCATTTTACAGTCACCGCAGCCCCAAAGCGAGGTTTAGAACTTTGAGGTTTGCTCGGTCGCTGCGTGGTGCTGGTCGCTGCGTGGTGCTGGTCGCTGCGCGGTGCTGGTCGCTGCGCGGTGCTGGTCGCTGCGCGGTGCTGGTCGCTGCGTGGTGCTGGTCGCTGCGTGGCTGTCGGGCATTGCCCGGGCAGGGGCCGGGGCTTCCTCTGCTCGGACGAGCGGCTGCGGGTCCCCAGCGCTTGCCGTGGGGCTGCTCTCGTTTCTGGCTAGTTTCCGTGCCGAATGAGCAGCAGATCGCAAAGAGCCTGTTGCGCAATGATGTAATAGCTGTTTGCCACCGACTTCAACGAGATTCGGGCTGTTAACACACTTAGCTGACACGCCAATGTAAGAAAGCCCCGCGGAAAGGAGTAAAGTGGGATTGTGAAGCACAGTGCCACAGCTTGACCGTTTCCATGCCTCTGCCTAAGGATCGGATCAAGAGTGCCTTGAGACTTCCTGCTGAAATTTGATTTCCTGTTGAATTTCTTGCACCTCGTCGCAGACGAGCGCTCTCGCCGTCCCCAGGACGAGCGCCGGTGTGGGAGGGCGGTGAGCTGCGTCTCCTCGAGGAGAGTGGATTATTTCTGTTTAATCGCCTGAACGTGAACTGCAGAAAATGGAACCGGTGCTGTAACTTGATGACTTCATCATAAAATGGAGTAGCGTTAGCGTTTGAATGAGTTGGCCGGCTTCTGCGCTGTTGGTTCCTTTATGGTTCCGCAGACAGCAGAGACGACGGCCGAAGCTCGTAAAGGTCAGGCGGGTGAAACCCCCCAGCAAACCCACCCCGACGCGGGGTGCGTAACTGCACGCGGAAACGCTGAGTTTGTTCCCCTAAGCATCACGGAGGAACCAGACGTCAGTTCTGCCAGGAAATACTTCCAGGCTCGTTGAACGCTTTCATTAGCGAGGAGATAGAGCCCGGCAGAGCCCCCTCCCCGGCCCCGACCCCCCGTGCTCTGTGGGGTGCGGTGGCATGCCGCCCTCTCCTTGCAGAGCCGGGGAGGCTGCGTGGGGGAGCCCAGACCCGAAGCAGCTGGGGGGGAATATTCCTCGGGCCCCGACCCCGTCTCTAGAGAAGGAGAGCCGGGGCTGGAACGGGAGGTCCTCACCAGCCGCCACTGGCTTCCGAGGAAGGGCGGTAGGTGTTCAGCACGAAAGGGGGAGCGACGCAGATATTTCCCCTTCCGGCGGCTGGATGAGCTGTGCGAGGCAGGGCACGCTTTACGTGCTTCCCATGCCGCCAGCTGCAGCTGCGCGGGGCTCGGCAAGCGGCGTGTTCTGCCCCGTCACTCCCGTGGGTTCACTGTTTGTGGGGGTGAGGGGTTTGAATGTGTGTTCAAGAGCCCCCTTAGAGCTGGGATATTTTTCTCGATCGTTCCCCGGAGTGGTTTGGGATAGAAAAGCCAATACAAAGCTGCTTTCAGGAGTTCTTCCTTTTTAAAATGTTTTTTAGCATGGAAAAAAACCATGGAAAAATGTTCTGGGCTAAGTGTAAGCTTTGTGGGCACCTTGAGTTTGAATCGTGTTAATTAAGAAAAATGGTAATTAAAAGAGAAATAGTTTCCATTCCTTTCAGTGTCTGGTAGCGGGTGACAAAGCTGAGGCTCGGGGCTCACCCCCCGTGGGGGTGTCCCGCACCGAGCCCCCTCTGCAGAAAAGGGCGTTTGCCAACGTATTTGCACACCCGCTTTCTTTAATGAAGAAGAAATAATTCAAAGCTGCCGCACATAATTCAGCGCGCTCTGACGCGGGCCGCCATCCGACCGTGGGCTCGCGGGGGCCGTCACCCGGCCACGGACACTGGAGTCCCTGCGCTGTTACTTCCCCGGCGGAAACCCGCGATGGCGCAGGGAAAGGGAAGCTCGGCACGTTTCTCGCCGTGGCCTCCCGGTCCCGCGGCTCTACCCGAGGTGGTGCTGGGCTCCTGTTCACGCAGCGCTCACCCGTCGGGTTTTCTGCCCGGGATTTACGTTCTTGTGGAGCTTTAAGGTGTAAGGGATTCGGTGCTGCTAGCGCAGTTTGCTCCGTGGGTTAATTTTGTTACTGTTCGGCAAGGTGACACGCGACAAGTCGCTTATGAGTGCCCAGCTTATCTTCTCGTGTCTGAGGTGCCTGGGGCTTGCCCAGCTCTGCGGGCTTCTTGGCATGGAGGTGGGATGCTGCTCTGGACATTGGGAATCAGTGGGGTTTTAGGGTTCTTAGAGGGAAAAAAAAAACAACCCTGAGGTTTTCTTGGTGACCGCAGCCCCGTGAGGACTTTGGAGAGACGTCCACCTGCTTCTGTGGGGCTCCAGACGGTTTCGGTGGCAGAGCTCAGCGGTGGACCGGGACCGAAGCAAACGCTGCTCCGTGCTGAATTTTGCAGGGGACCGGGGGAACGTCCCCGCTGTGCAAAGCGGGGGGTGGCTGCCGAGCGGGGACCCGGTGCCGCACACACCCGGGTTTGAAGGTGGCTGAGTCAGGTCTGGATTCAGGACGATCTTTTGTGCTTTGCGGAGCCGGTGTTTATTTTTAGTTGCTTCTGTACTGCTGATTGCCATGGTAACGCAACAGCATCGCGCAGGTTCTCCGATGGATGTGCCGGATGGACCAGGAGGAGCAGGCGTGGGGACGGGGCTCCTGGGCACGGCTTTTCGGGGGGAGGTGGCAGCTCAGTGTCCCACGTCTGGTCCATCCCACGGATTCAGCGTACAGTCAGAGCTGGGGCTCGCTGCCGGCCCCCGGCTGGGGCTCTCCACCTCTGGAAACCAAACGCAATCCTCCAAGCACACAAACCTGTCCAGGAAGGAATTTTAAATACATCCCTGGAGCGTTAAAGCTGCTCAGCAGGGAGTTAACCGCTCAAAACCTTGTCGACTGAAGCGGGATCAGCCTTTTTGTCTGAAATTTATGCTGAAAAGTAAAGAATGACGGGGGTGGTTCTGCACCTTTTCATACTGTTTGAAAGCAGATGCTGAACGATCGGGGGATCGCCAGGCTCCAAAGGGAGGTGCACGTGCCTGGGACCAGAGCCGGGTTCCACCTCCCTCAGCTGCCTGCCCTGTGCTCGCCTCCAGAAGGGTCTGAACATCTGAATTCCCCTTGACCTTGGAAAATCTTCCCCTTTCTAATCATGGATTGCTTGATGGCTAGTTGCTCTCAGTGCAATCCAGAGCAAACCCAGAGAAGTCACTCGTCAGTGACCTCACTGAAGACTCAGCAAGGAGAAAAAAAAGTTAATTAACATAGCCAAGAATTTTTCTTTTTGCTTGGGTGTGATAGGACTGGTGTTTGGCTTCTGATTATAGCTAAAAATTATTTGAGAAGATAAAAGGCTGAAGAGAACCTATTTCAGTTTAATTTCAGCAGAGTGACTCACTGAGAGCTGAACGCGATCCTGTGCTCTCCGAGCCGCCCGGCTCCCTTACGCCCTTCGAGGAGGCAGCTGGGAGCTTCCCCGGGGACTGCCCTTGGGATTCATGGAGTATGCTGCAACACCCCACTGCTCCACCTCCATTCCACGGAGAAACAGAGTGCTTTTTACCCTCTGCCACTTCAACTGCAGCCCTCGTTCAATCAGATGTAATAAATCCGGACGGAACAGCAATGGAGCAAATTGCAAGCGCCTGTGACCGCCCTCCCTGGCAGCGGCCCCCGGTGAAAGCGGGCACGGAGCGGGCAGTCCCGCTCTCCCGCCTGCGCTGGTCAGCAAACCGATCAAAAATCGGCGACGCGGCAGGTTTGGGGTGTGACGGCTGCGCTGCGATCTGCTCGTCTGCGGGGGCTGGAGCTGATCTCCCAGCGCGTCGGCGGACAATCCAGGGGCAGGCGGTGACCCACAGTCACGTCGGTCATTGCGTGAGCTGGCTCAGACCGCGCGGGAGTGCCTGGCACCGGGTTTCCATCCAGCGTGATAAACCCACGGGGAGGCCGTTCCCCTCCGGTTCCCCTTTGCCATCGGGTCTGGGAAACGCAGAGGAACCAGATGCTTCTTCCCCGGGAGAAACACCTGCAACAGCCTGCGCCCTGCTCCCGGGATGGGAGAAGGCGTCAGACCCTGGGGCTCTCCCGCCAGCTGGGAGATGAAACGTGCGTGTGCTCCCTGCCAGGAAGGGCAGACACGTGGGGATACAGGGACACCAATTCCTCATCCATTGGACGTTGAGATTTCTCCTTAAAACCTGAAGTATATAAATCTATCTGACTCTTGGTTATGCCTGATGCACAGCGATTTTCACCCCTTTCCCCCCAAAACGCTGTTCCTATCACCGTGCCCAGGCGCGGTGCCCGTCCAAGGCCCACCGCGGGCAAGAGGCTGGAGGGGGAGCGTGTGCCGCGGGGAAAGCAACGCTCCTGGCTCATAAATGCATTTGACATCGCTGTTGGGCTCTGTTCCCCGGCAGCCAGGAGGGTCTCGGACCCCTGTGCTGCTTGTCGAGGGTTTGGGGGGTTTTTGGGGGGTTGACCTGCAGAGGAGCATAACCTGCAGAGCTGGCACGGCTGGGGAACGAGAGTGCCGAGGGGGAGCCAAGGAATAGTTTTTAAAATTAAATGCAACCTGATGCAGATACGCAGTGGGTTTTAAACGTCATTGTGAACCTGTTCTTTGTCTCCCCGGTGGTGCCTGCTTGCTGTGGGTGGGGGAACGAGGGCAGGGCGGGCTGCTCCTCCATCCCGGGAGGGCTGCGGGGTGCCGGCTCCCTTTCCAGCTTATTCCAAGGAAATGAAGACGGCGGGGAATGCCTGACCTGCCGTACTGAGTTTTTCAGAGAGCTTGCCTGTATGTGGAAGCACGCTGAAACGGCCCCTTCGGGACCCCTCCCCATGCGTTCCCAGATGCCAGTATTCGCCGCGGTGCGCTTCCACCCGTTAAGGATCGCGAGGGCCGGTCAGGAGAGGAGCTCGGGGGTGTCCCTTGGGCTTCCTCTGCGGGTCCTGCGGGGAAGCAGGTTTGCTGAGGACGCCCGTGCATCTCCTGCCCGCGCTGCCTCCTGCCCGGAGCAGGCAGCAGGTGCTGCCTACGGGCTTCTGCGCCCGGAGCCGGGCAGAAAGCAGGCAGCGGTCCAGGGCGTGAAGCCCGTGGCTGCTGGTCGGCCGAGCAGCGCAGGAGGGAGCGGAGGCTCTCCCCTCATCCTGCTGTGCATAAGTCACTACATCTAAATGCTGTCAGAGCAGGGTGAACCACTTAAAACCAATTAAGTACCTTAATGAATCTTTCCCTGATGGGGTTTCAATTACCTTAAGTAGAAGAGGGTATGGAGCAGGAGTGCTCATAGCCTAAAGGCTATCGTTTAGACTCTTGCTAATTGGATCACGCATTTAAAAATTACTGTGCTCCTATGGGATGAAATCTATATGTTTACTTAGATATCAGTTACGGATATTTTCCAACTCAATCTGTACCTGCGGAAGGCTCGCGTTTTTCTGCTTAAAAACCTCTAAATAGGACCGTCCAGGTTTTTAACTGCTGCTGATTTATCCTGCTTGAGATGAGCTATATCTGTGTACACAAAGAGATTTTAGATCTGTGTATCTACAGCTGAAAAGATTTGGGGAACACTTATTAAGAGGCTAGTGTGCAATCTGAAAAGCTAGGGTGGATTTTAAGACCATTTTAAAAGAGGATGAATTTTAAATGAGTTTTAGTAGAATTGCTGGATCAGAATTTTGCGTCCCGTGTTCCTTTAGCTTGGAATGAGGCAAAATAAATTTATCGTGAAGGACAGGATTTCCTTGTGTGATGTCGTGAGGCAGCTGCTGACCAGCACACAGATTAACTGAAACACACATCCTGATAGAAAAGTGCTTAAGAGATTTTTAAAAAAAAACTTTAAAAACACAAACTGTGTGAAGTTTACTAATTTGTCGTGGGAACCTAATGCTTTTCTGAGCAGAAAACCTCTACTGGAGGTTTTTGGAAATGTTTCTCTTATTTACATCCGAAGAATACGAGGTTTGAGTGTCTGAGCCAGAGGAAAAATGGGTTAAACCCACGTTCTGACAATTTTTTAGCAATTTTTTAGTACTAAGAGTACTAAATTGGAATTTATTGTATCATTAAGACACAGCCCAACCCTGCAAGCTACAGAGAATCTGGACAGAAGTACAGTCTCTTGAGTGGGAAGGCCTAAAAATCAGTTGATAAATCTAGGAATTATCATAAAACAAATGTATATGGTGGTAGTGGAGACAGTGGAATGCAATGAAGTAGAGTTTAAGAATCATAAAAGGCCCAAATATTCCCAATTTATCAAATGCCTCAAAGTCACGCTAGGTACCTTAGGGAATTAAAACAGAGCACTGAATCCGAGTGGCAATGGAGGTGGCGAGGCTGGGTGTAACGGGAACGTTCTGCTTGAGAACTGGTGTCACGAACAGCACCGTCTGGGTTTTTTAACGGTTCTTCTGTCCCTCTGCACCTCTTGCTGTTGCTGTAACCTCCCTTCGTTCCAGGCGGCTCGGGATTGTGCGTTTAATACAGATAAGTGCAGGGCATTACGCCCGGCAGCGGAGAGATTAACCCACCCGCGTGGGCTGGGGCAGCCGGGGACCCGGCGGGTCGCTGCAGGGAGGGAGGGGGCCTGCTTGGGGAGTCACCACTGCCCCTCCGCTGGGAGCTAACGCGGGGCCGGCTGGTCTTGGTCTAACAGTACTGACCGGCGGGACGGCGGTCTGTTGGTAGCCAGGTGGGAGAGGGTTTCGGGTGCTGCGGAGGGCTGGGTGATGCTCGTGGAGCAGAGGGCTCGTCCCTGCGGGGAGCCGGGCTGGACGCCCGTGCTGCTCCGGCGTGGCGTGGGGTCACGGCATCCTCCCTGCCGAGGGAGCCGAGCGGTTCGATACGGCCGCAGAAATGCAGTATCAATATTTAAAGCCAGCTGGCTGGCTTTGCTTTCAGGAAAGCAATCTTTCTGCATTTTTTATAAGGTGAGCCAGGGTCTCCTTACCTGCCGGAATATATAATGATCCAAGAAACCATATCTGATAGCGTCACCTACCTAAACGAGACATCGCGGGAACATCTCCCCTCACAATAGCCTGCTGTACCACCAACAATGCTCCATTGAGAGAGGAACAAATTGTCAGCGTCTGCTTTTAGTTTAGTTTAGGTTTAAGGTGACCGATATCTCCTGAGAGCTTTGGGAACAAGAGGCTGTTTCTGTGGTTAAGGAAACGATAAACGTTGAAGGCTGAGGAAGCACAATGTGCCTTTTATGCAACTGTTTAAGAACTTTATTTTGCTTTTCTTAGCCAACTTCCAAGAGAAAGAACTTGAAGAATCTTATAAGCCTTGAAACTTATGTGTCTGTAAAATAAGTATGTCTTAGTTCAGCTGCTCGGGGTTGATTTAAAGGCTCCTGGAGCTGCTGGAAACCTTTTCCTTTTCAGGAAGTGCTAGAAAGCTTAACGACAAATGAGGTAACGTTTTAGAACAGGCACAGAACTAGAATTTGTTACCAGCTCAAATTTTGAGTCATTCTTCTAGAGCTTTGCAAAACTTCCAGAGAGTATTTTAGTGCCCTCTCTGTTAAACAGGTCAGATAACCCCAGTTTCTGTGGAAGGTAAATTTTATAGGACTCCTTCTGGAAGGGAACGGAACTGCTTTCTTAAAAAGCACCTAAAAAGGGCACTTTAATTTTTTTTTTATTTTATTGTGGGCACATCCCGAAACATGGTGAGCCAGCAGAGTGCCGGTGCTGGGAGCAGGATGATCCCCGCGCCAGGCTCCTCGGGGCGAGCGCGGCCAGCGGACCTGACCCGGGACCGTGCCTGGCTCTGGGGGGGGCCCGGCGGAGGCTGCCCGGGGGGCCAGGGGCCGGAGGTGGCCAGGGGCTGGAGGGACCCAGGTCCAGGAGGGGTGGTGAGAGCCGGGCTGGTCCCGGGTTGCCGAGAGGGGACCCAGCAGCAGTGGGGAAGTGCCTGGAGGAGGCAGAGGAAGGTGATGGATCCCACCGCTCCTGGGCAGTGGGGGGTACGGCAGGGGGTAAGGCTGCTTTTGGAGCCTGGGAGCTTCGGGAGGGACCTGGGGAAAAGCTTTTTCAGGCCCAGAGGGCTGGCGAGTCTCCAGCCTTGGGGTCTGCAAGGCTCCGGTGGGAAAACTCGTCTAGGGCTGGTGAGAGACCCACCGGGAGCGGGAGATGGGGCTAGAGACCCCCAGCTCCTCGGCCAGCCCCGCCATCCCTCTGCGGCTGCCGGTCACCTTTTGCTGCGAGACACACGCATCCCCCGCGCGGGGCTCGGCTGGGCGATTACTCTTCAGTGCAACGGCTTTAAAATCCCGCTTATCTTTAGAGGGCTTTTTTTCCTCTTTGCCTGCCTCCCTTTCAAAACCAGGGTACGTTTGTGCTCCTAAAGTGGCTGCTGCGATTAGTGCTGTAATCTCTGTATCAGCTTTTGCATTTCAAACCAGAGAGGGGAAATTAATTCAATTCTAGTATCTGTTCCTTTCATATATTTTCCCAAAGCACCGTTTGCTCAGCAAGCAAATGAATCAGGAAAAATCATAACTTTGTTCTTATCTTAAGGGTGATCAAATCCTGGAATTTGTACAGGTCCTTTGGAGAATGGAAGTTCCTGCTGGATGGGGCGATGCGCGGAGCTGGAGCACTGCCCGTGGGAGGAGGAGGAGGAGGAGGGATGGAGCGGCCGGCTCAGCTCTAACACAGCCAGGTCGGTGAAGACACCGATGCTCCGAGGCCGCATCCGGCAGGAACCACGCTGCAATTTGCCCGGGCGAGCCCACGTGGCTGCGGGTTTGCCGTGGAGGCGAGCACACGCGTGACTTCACCTACGCCGGCTGGAGCCCTCCGACGTTGACAGCTTTAGTGAGCTGCACCGTTATCCTCTGCTACTACGCGCTACTTGCTTTGTACAAGTCCGGTTTAGGTGCGCTGCTTTGCACATGGTTGTACGTTGATTTTTAAGTCCTGTCCTTATCTGTTGCCAAACGAAGCCCGCTGGCAAGCGGGAAGCTGCTACAGATGTTTCCATGAGAAGGTTGCAGCTCTTCTTTCTGGTTAAGCTCCGCAGACACATATCTAATTACAGCTCTGTGGCCGGCGTAAGGTTATAGAGGGAGGAAAACGCGTGCTGAAAATCAGTTTAAATGATTTGAGGGCAGCGACTTAGCGCCGGGGGTGCTGCCTTCGCGCCGAGGCAGGACGCAAAATGCTGGCAGCACGCACGGGGACCGTGGGGAATAAAAATGCCGAGGAAGCCCTGAAGCTGAGGAAGCAGTCGGTGCTGTCCCTGGGGAGCAGGGACAGAGCCCTGAAGAACTCCTCGGAAAGCGGGAAGGAGGGCCGGGCGCGAGCCAGCCAGCCGCAGCAGCGTGCCCGGCGCCTGGCTCTGCTGCGGG
This sequence comes from Balearica regulorum gibbericeps, assembly GCF_011004875.1. Classification (NCBI taxonomy): domain Eukaryota; kingdom Metazoa; phylum Chordata; class Aves; order Gruiformes; family Gruidae; genus Balearica; species Balearica regulorum. The sequence continues at coordinate 27,845,692 of NC_046192.1, read as the reverse complement.
AGCTGGAGATGAACTGGTACCTGCGGGTCTGCGAGCTCTCCCATGAGTACACCATCGCCTACACCACCGGCATGCCCCACAGGTACGTGCCACGCTTGCTCTACAGGCAGTAGCAACTCGTGCTCCAGTAACAATAATAATAATAATAGTAATAATAATAATAATCATCATCATCTATTTGGCTTTATAGGTCTGACTTCTCTGATTATTTGGGGTTTTTCCCTGCATTGTGGTGGATGCGCATTACAGAGCTGAAAATTCTGCAAACTTGCTTCTTAGTTTCCATAACTTCTTTGGCACAAACGGCACGTGCTTGTTCAGCCTTATTTCTCACGAGCTGTTTTGTCCAAGTGACTGTAGTTTCGTTTGAGTTTAGTTGAAAAGTTGCTGCTGTTGTGCAGGGCAGGAGAAAGCAGCAGAAAGCGGCAGAAAGCGGCAGAAAGCGGCAGAAAGCGGCAGAAAGCGGCAGAAAGCGGCAGCCTTTGCCGGGGGTCTCCCCCCTCCCTCCCCGGCAGCGGCGGGGGCTCAGCCTGGGAACGAGCCGCTCGGAAGGGGAAACCTGCAGCTGCTGCATTTCTCATTCCATCAATCTTAAACGTCGCAGCCTCCAGATTCTGATCTCGCTGCTTTAAAAAAAATATAAGGGGATCTTGATATTAGTGGAAATTAGACGTGCGACTCTCTAATCCCCTGGGCTGAGTAAAACCCTTAATGAAACAGGAACCCAAATGCGAGCTGCCTGGCGTTGCTGTCTCAGTCCCACCGGCCCCGACAGCAGCATCGCGGCCGCGGCGGCTCAGGGCAGTTTCGGGGACTGGCAGAGGGAGGACGGGGGTTTCGCTCACCTCGAGGGACGGGGCTGCTGCCAAAGGGGCTTCCCAGCGGATGGCCCCGCGGTGCTCCGCGGCATCAGTACCGGCGGGGCTTTCAGCTGGGAACTCGGGTGCAATCTTCCCTAATCCCGGAGAGAAGGGGGATGCCTGAAGTGCCTGGCACAAACGGCGATCTTGCAGGCATGCTGGGATTAGAAATTAATAAAAATGTCATTGGAGTAAAAAACTAGAAACGGGATAACTGAGAGGAAAACAGGATAAAACTGTGCGAGATGGAGCAAGCAGTGACTAAGTGCAGCAACGTCTAACGAGCCCCGTGAGGGACGGACAAGTGGGCGTGCAGACTAAGCCTGAGCGACTTCTCGGGCACCTGTGGTGTTACCCGGCGCTGTGCAAGCAAGGCACCGGGGAATAACTTTTGGGAAAACTAGGTTTCTAACGGTGCTGATCTAGACAAGCCCCTAAAACTCCAAGCCAGTGAAACTCTTACGTCTAAAAAAATTCGGAAGAGCTTGTGGAAATATTTCTTTGCCATTGGTTCACCTTGGATTACAGATGAGGAGGGAGCTGGATCTGACGGGAGGTAACACAAAAGGGGGATTTATTTTAGTGAATAAAGGGAGAAGTTGAGTCCCAGCCGGACAAGCTGTGCTCACATAAAGCCGCAGACTGGTCCGTGTTGCTGCAAGGCAGCTGCAGGAGAGGTGATGGCTACAGCCTTCGGTGGTGCTACACTGCAGGGAGGGAAACACGCGGCTCCTACGGGCAGGCACGGCTGCAGTCACGGCACGTTTCCCGCCGTCGAGTGTACCTGTGTTGCAAAGAGCAGAGCTTGAAAGCGTCGCCTGCATCCCACCATTGATGGTTCGACTCGGTCAGCGCCGTGAGAACAGGACCCCCCACCTTCGGGCAGCAGCGTGTCGGGGTACCACGGGGCCGGGGGCGGCGGGGCAGGACCCCTCCCACCGCCCCAGCCTGGGAGATGGGCACATTGGGGTCCATTAGTGCCCTCAGGGCCCTGACACGACAGTTGCAGAGAAAAAATAACCGGGTAATCCAAATGTCCATGCCAAACTCCCCTCTGTGACATTGAATTATAATCTTTTAAAATATGTTCTGGGTTTGGGATCAGTCTTTGTTTATCTGCTTTGAAAGATTTAAGGATTAGCTGAGTTCATGATACATCCATCACTTGATTATTTAACTTATTTTTCCAATGTATTTGGGATTGAAATGACAGTCAGAAAATGGGTCGAGATTTTAAAATAGAGGAGCCTCAGAAATCTGCCTCCATGGTGTGTATCCGGCATTGCCATGATTTGTTCTCTGTGGGCTGGTGCTGGCCAGAAAAGGTTACTGGATGTTATCTAGATCCACAAAACCAGTGTTGCTTCTCCCATCACCCCTCGGGGATGAAGACCCCGAGAACCAGAGGCATCTCGTTTGCTGTTTAGCAGTGGTGCGATACCTGCACGCTGGTGTGGTACACATTATTAGGCAAAGAGCTCAAACGTGTGCCTGCTGCCCCATGCCGAGAGGGGGCCGTTCTGAGGAGCTGGAGGTTTTGTAGTGGCTGGTGGCATCTCAGGGGCTTTGTCAGCTCCCGTTCCGCAGCCCCTCTCCATCCACGCACGGGCTCCTGCGGGGACACGCAGCCTCCCGAAAGCTGGTGCGTGTCCCCTGCCCCAGCTCTGATGCCCGTAGCTCGTTGCTTTCTCAAGTATCTCCCTTGTCTGGTTGGTTTTAGGTTATTTTTTTCTTCTTGGTGTTTGACTGCTCCATAGCTTTTGTTTACTTATTAACTGCCAAAGCCCCAGGAGGCTGCAGATACTGGGGAAGTTTGCAGACCATGTAGCCTGAGCTGTGAGAGTTCACAATGGACTATGAGAAAACAAAATGGTTTAATGCCTTGCATGGGAGATGCTTGCAGCATTCATCTGCCAAGCCCGAGGCCTGAAATCAACCCTGTGAGAACATTTGGTTTACATTTATCGGCCTTGGATTCAATCCCAAACAAATATTTCTCATTATCTAAATATAAGACCTGGGAAACAGGGTTGGTGCTCTATTCCCACTGGCAGTCCTTATCCCTTGGACAACTTGACCATTATAGGTTTCAGCAGATGAAGAAGATTGCTGATCCTGGCCAGAATCCACCCTGGGTGCCAATTAAAACGAGCCAATTGCAATATAAAGAATGGCTGGGAGAAAATACCGCTCCATAGTCCCGTGGTCGTCTTGGGCAGCACAACCCAGCTCATCCCATCTCGAACTGGCGGGAGGGTGATGGCACTGGGCTCTCCTCTCGGCAGACCGTAGGGTGGAAGCCCCCCAGGACCCCACACTCCAGCGTCTGCTGGGCATTGCGGGTGTCTCTTTGCAGCTCCGCGTGTGGACCATGCATTTGTACAAGCCCGCCTGCGCGGATATCCCACCCCACAAGCCAAGCCTGCAGAAGCCGAGCGAAGCGCTCCTGAAAGGCAAAAAGCAAAGTGCGGTCCCCAGAGCCTGTCCTCCCGCCGCCGGCTGGCCGGGGAAGCTGAGCCGGGCCGCAGAGCTGAAGCAGCTGGAGAAGTTCCTGCACCTGCACGGGCTGTCGCTGCAAGAGACCGTGCGAGCCGAGACGGGAATGAAGTACAGGTACTTCTGCATGGTCCTTGCTGGGGGACGTGGTGGCTGGCCGTTTGGTGGCAAACAGCTTAGAACAACGGGAAACTTGACCGAGCGACCATCTGACGCTGTGGTCGGGCTGTGCGCACCTTCAGGCAGGCTTACAAAATCTGAAGACGTTCTCTGGTTTAGTAGCTTTTCCTCTCTAAGTTTTCTGAGCGCTGTAAGAATTAGCATGACTTTGAGCAATGGTAGATGCGCGTGACCAAGTCTCTTAAAACTTTGATTTGTCTCGTCTAACATTAGTTGTTTGTGTCCATCTACTGAACCGCCTCTTTCAAACTTGGCTAGAAGTGTTTACTCTTTCTGATGTTTCAGTGAGAACTCATTTATATGCATTAAAAGGATAACGGCTGAACAGCAAAACAGAAAACATGGAGAACAGAGGTGTTCTGACTGCGGCTGGTACTTCCACGTAGTGTCTGTCCCCGCTCTGCCGTAAAACTGGAGCAATGGGACTGAAAGCCCGAGAACCGTGGCGTGGCTGGGCTCAGGCTCCGAAATACGTGGCTCGAGTGTTAGAGCATCCAAGGGAGAGTGCTGCGTCCGTGCAGGGACCTGGGACAGCCTGGGCAAAGAGGGGGACGACGGGGGAAGATGACATCCGTGTGCTTTGGCTATTGGTTGTCATTTTGTTTTGTTTCAAAAGCGATTCATTTAAAAGGATGACATGGAAAGTCAGTATGGAAAGTAGGTACATTCTCTGTGCTTCTAATAACAGAAAATTTTCTTCAACACGTTTGCTTTCCCTAGAGATTGACTTTTGCTCATGGCAGGTCTGAGCTTACAATTGAAACAAGACAACACGTTCAGTATTTTTATGGAAAGAGCACAGTTGTGTCACAGCTGTAGCTGCCGGCCGGGGAAATTTGTTGTTGTTTGGAGACACTATCCGGGGAGGACGGGGTGTGCGAAAGAGTTGCTCTGGAGCCAGTGTGAGAAGGAACGGCAAAGGGCTTTGTACTTCTGCTCGGCCCGCGCCGACTGGGAATCCTCGGAGCAAACTGGGGTTACGCAGCCTTGAAAGCCGATGTGAATAAGTAGAGAACTGAGCCCACGGTGTTCGAGTGATGAAAAGGGGAAATGTCCAAAGGCAGTGGAACGGCAATCCCAGGGCTGCCGTGCTCCGAGTGGAGCTATGAGAGAAGTAATCCCTGGCGTCACTCGGGGTTAGCAGGAGCGACGCTGTCCCCGAGCGAGGTACGATGATTAACTGGGGGGCTGGATCTGGAAGCGTGCCTCCCTTCTAATGAGAAATTCTTTTGCTTCCTTTCTGATGATGCTGATCCCATGTGGCAGTTGTGTTTGAAGCGGTTGGTGTTAGTACACACACAAAAATTCCCATTTATCTTATTTCTCTGCTAATCCTGCACTTTCTGTTGGTCAACTCCAGACATAGTTTAACACTTACTGTGTCCTCACCAAGAAGCACAAGTAATGTCGTAGTCCCGTCCCACAGTGATCCCATAAAGCAGTTACCAGCCGGTGTATGAAGTTTCCTCCACAGGAGATCATCCTGCACACCTCCCAGGTACTGAACCTGGCTGCTACCGAGTCAAAAATGCATTGGGCAAAACTGGACGGCAACGGGCGTCTCTGCGTGCTGCTGCACAGAAAACGTGCCCAGCCCGGAGGAGAAAACCTGCAAGGAGGGTGGGGGGAAAACTTGTGTAGGGATGGATACCCAACCCCCAGAACCACTGGAGACTGAGGATTTAAGTCACGGAAAAACATAATTAATGGGATATTCTGGGACTGTCTTTGCTCCAGGGGTAGTTGGTGTTGGCCTGGAGGCTTTACCCCGTGCCAAGGGCTGTGGCTGCACGCTCAGCTCCAGCACGGGCTCCGTGCAAACACCTTCATACACCTCTCTGTTTCTCGGCGTATAAAACGGAGCTGTCTTCGTTCATCAGCGCCTTAATTCAAGGTAAAATGAAGCATACGCTTAATTTCTGTTGAAGCTGATGGATTCAAGCGTATGCTTAATGTTAAGTACACGCGTTTTTCATAGTTGACAGACACAGCTATAACACGTTGCGCTTCACGTAGCTCACGTCCAGGAGAAAGCAGACGTCTGCAGGAGAGGGGGCTGTGCCGAGGGCTCTGCCGCGGGGCGAGAGGGGTTGTCCAGCGCTCGTCGCTGGCTGCTCTCTGTAGGTTTTGTGCTCCCCCAGCTTTGGAAGTGCAGGGCCTCTTCAAGTCTTACTGTGAGCTTGAACGTTTTCTTTTCCAGCATGGCTTGTTTTGCCTTCCAGACATTTCTTCAGATATCCATACGTCTAGTCGAAAGACAGCACAATAAAACCCCCTTTTTTATTAGGAGCTATTTAATTATGTGTGGAAAGTAATTAATTATTAACAAGAAACATTTACTAAATACTCATAAGCTGGTTTATTTATAGGCTGATTAGCACTTTTTCCTTTCATTGCTTTAGCAAATGCAGCTTAGTTCAGCCTATTACTGAATAACCAAAAGTGCAACCGTGCGCAAGCTTAGTTTGTTTCTGACGACAACAGTATTTCTCTCAGATGAAACACCATTTCCAGGCCCAATTTGGTGCCTGGTTATCCAACGGGGTGTTCATCGCACGGCTTCCTTCCGTGCACGCTTTGCTGGGGTTTGGGCTCTTAAAGTCCGAACTGCGTGGGCTGGGGCTGTCCGCACGCCTGGGAAGCTGTGACTGTAAAACTTCTCAACGTTCTGCTCATGTATGGTTCAAATAGCATCTCTGCGCTTGGGCAGCTGCAGTTTGAGAGCCCGGCGGTGAAATGTTATATGTATATGTCTGCAAAAGCACCCGGGCAACTTTTTCAAAACACGCTGTTGGCAAATGTTATACGTGGAAAATATTTATGGAGGTCGTGGACTCCCGAGGCGCTGCTGGCTTAACCCACGCAGCAGCCTTCGGAGCTGGGGACACAGGTTCCTATTCGCATTTTATCTATTTTATATTTAGTTGAGGTTTTGTTCAGGGAGGGTGAATTCTTCCCGCAGCACGCAAGGCCCCGGGAAACTCGCTCTGTTCGGAGTGACCCCCCCCCGGGCTGTCCTGCACGAAACCCTCAGGAGTTCCCACACCCTGAGAAAGTGCCGGGATGCTCTGCCCGGCTTACGTTGCTTTTCCTGGTTAAGCTAATTAAAAACTAGAAATTTAGGATTGTGATGCTGAAGCTGTTGTACGAAGAGCGGCCGGCCGGCAGCCCTTTGCAGGGTGTTGCCTTTTTCTTTTCTGATTGCAAGGGGAAATGTCACCGTCGCAGCCGGGGCAGCGAGGAGCCGGGCACGGTGACCGCGGGGAGGAGAGGGCACCTGCAAATCGTCGGAGACAAACTGACCGTAAAACTCACCCTCGCGCGGGTCTTTTTCTTCTACCCGAGTCGCTTGCGGTCTCGTTTGATACGCGAGGAGGAGGAGGAGGCTCATGCTGGTGATAAAAATAGTGCCGTGACCGGACAGCCAATATCTCTTAATTCTGAAAAATGGAAGTACTTAGCTGGGGCTAAATACAGCCAAGGGCAATACCAGAGAGCTCGAGGGACAGACTGATGGCAAAAGGGCTGTGATTTGTACGTCTGATTTGGTGTGCGCCGTGCGTTGGTACAAGTCTGTGCCCGGAGAAGCGGTAAGGGAGTGGAACGCGCAGTCTGCAGCGCCGGAGGGAATGTCGTTTTTCAACTGCATCGTCACTTACTTCCTGAGTATTGCTAGGGATCGAACGCGCTAAATTCACCAGAGAGGCTCTCCCGTCTAGTAACCTCAGCAAGACGATTACGGCACTTGGGTAACACCATCATATCCCGAAACAGCAAAAGGCTTTTGGGGAGTACCAGGATTTTGGGGTGACCACCGAAGGCAACGACCAGCATGGGCAAAAAGATAAAACACTCCTCCGGAAGAGCTATTGCTGAGAAGTTCCCCCCCGTCCCCCAGTTATGTAGAGAAAAAGGCAAACACCATTTTAGAAAAATATAACATGCATAGCAGTAAAATAGTGTTTGTTTTTATACATTTCTGGGAGCTGACGCTGGAAATCCTGCTGTCGGTGCTGGCCATCCCATTCCAGACGGATGCGGTACGCTGGGCTATGGAAAGCAGAGGGCTCTGAGTGACGGGATTTCCCTGCACCGGGTGATTAAACAGGCTTTTAGCTTAGGAAAAAGATGATTGACAGGGATTACAGCAGATGTGTTTAAAATCAGGAGCAGCCCCTAGCAAGTAACTCCCTGTGTCCCGTAAGGCAGGAGCCGGGGGGGGGAACGCAGATGAAATTTCTGGTTTAAAACACGGGGAACCGCGTGGCTGCTCCCCAGGGCTGCTTCGCTCTGCGCCGGTACGGCTGGGCTCATGCTGTGCAATGGGAGACTCGTTCCCTCTTCTGGGGCTGTGTTTGTACCCCCCAGGGCTTCTGCAGAGAGGGGAATTTGGGAATGACGGCTTTGCCATAGCTGCTTTTCCAGGCTCCCTTCGTCAGGCTCGTTTCATACATTGAAGTTTCAAAATATCTAATCTTTAGATGGCAAAATATACGAGCGCGCTGGATGTGGCCCTATAATCCCGCACTGTAATCCTGTCCTAATCTGCTCAGTTCAGAGCGCAGTTGCATTACATTTATTGGGATACAGCTTACAGCGTTACCGTTTCCCCTGTTTCCTGCGCAGACTGATCTACAGAGCTGCCTCCAGCTCTGCCCTTTTTTCAACAGCCAGCATAAATTTTCCTAAGTTTGGTGGGGTTTTTTTCAGTCTAGTCAAGCTATAGCACCTGCTATCTAGTGCAGTGGTGAGGGCAGATATTCCCACGTCCATCCTTTTCCCGAATGATTTCAGTTTCCACTTGCTCCTTGGTGTTGGTGTTATTTTTGCAGGGTTCCTGCCCATACCAGGCACTAACGGGGGAGGACGCAATGAAAGCGGGGGAGCGGGTTAGAGTGGGAACAGGCTGTCCTCATGCGCGTACGGTGTTTGTAGCGTGGTGATTTCCTCCTTGCAGTAAGAAATCCCATCGTACTCCTTCGGCAGAGCGGTGGGTGCAGGCTGAGCCCCATCTCGCCGCCCGGGTTTCAGCAGGAGGAGCTCTTTAGCTGCTCCCACCGCGCTGGCTCCCTCATCCCGCTGCTTTCTGGATGCCGCCATCGCCAGCCATCAACACATGTGCGCGTGCCTGCACACACACGTGTACGCACACACACATGCACGCGTGTTTCCTTTTGCAGTATAGAAGAGCAGGGACAAAGCCGGGTAAAAGCTGAGGTCCACCCCGCCGGCACTTCCAGGGTTACTCACACCTTTCGGTAGGAAGCTCCCCGTGCCGTAGGTGGAAGCCAAAGCAAATTTCATTCTCCTGGTTCGCCACCCCGGCAATAAATCCCAGCTAACCCTTAGCTGCGTGCAGAGCGGCAGTTCCTGCCGGTGCCGAGCAGGGATTTGCACGCTCGCTACTGCTTTTCACGCACCTTCTGCTCCTGTCAAACTCCAGCTTGAAAGCCTGCGCTGCCAGCTGCTGAATAAATCACGGGCTCCGTGGGCAGGGTGCTGCCTGCCGAGCCTGCTCTCCGCTCCCTGCCGCGGCATCGGCGGTGCAGAGCGTAGCCGGCATCTCTCCAGGGCGCTGACTCGAAAGTTTGGGCTATTTATGGGTATATTTATAGACAGGTTTGAAGTGCGTGCCTGCTCTGGGATGAAACTCAGTCCATGTGGTTTTGGTTAAAACAGGTTTTATCTGGGAGTCTTTGGGCTGACTTTGGGACCTGCTGAGATTGGGATCTCGCCGTGCGTCGCACTGACACAGACTGCGGAACGGTGGATCGCTGCGGGGCTGGGTTTAGGAAAATCCCAGTAAACCTCCTCTAGCAGCTGTCGGGTTGCTGGCTTGTTTCAGGGCTCCGTCCTTTAGGAAATGACGGTGAACCCAGGCTCTGGCACGGCTGTGAAGAGGTTAGCGTCGATGCCAGGCTGAGCGTGGGTCTCTGTATCGCTGACCCCGGCGTGTGCTCCGGCAGTGCTGACTCTGCGCTTCTCATCGCAGATGGCCGCGGTTCAGGTGGAAAAAAAAAAAAAAAAAAAGGCTTTTGGTCTTCAATAGAGAGCCAATACTGCTGCAATCACAGCTCGTTTGCTTTGCTTAATTGACGAAAACAACCAAATGCGATGGCAGCTGCTCTTCCAGCATCTTCCTCCCTCCCTGCGGTTCCGCCTCCTGCCCCATCCCCATCCCTCCCACGGCAGGTCCCCCCGTATGAGCAGAAAAAGCCCCTTTCCAGCCCTGGCAGCGCAGCTCTATGGCCCAGCCTGTGCTTAGAGACTTCCCTTGATTTTTCTCTCTTGGTTATTAATCCTAGTTTGTACACTAATGATTACTAACAGTGAGTTTTCATTGCATGCAGAATTCGCAGGCCATGCAAGCCTGGGGTAACGTAAAGAGGAAACTTGAATGGAAACGTGATGCGTTGTCCAGTCCAGCAGATTCCAAAGGCAAAACGTTCCGGGTAAAAAGTGTCCTTCTGAGACCTGGGGATATTGGGAAGAATTTGGCAGAATCAAAGAGGAAGGTTCTGAGAGGAGGCGAAGCCACAATGTGATTCCAATCAAGCTTAATTTTGAGAGCAAGCTGTCGGGCACAGGGAGTCCTCGTCCTCAGGCTGCAGCTCTCTCCTCTTCCTCAGGATTACTCCAGCGCGGGGGAACAGTCGCCAGGTCGGGGAAGCGGATGGGGATTTGGGGTACGTTTGAGGCCAGCCCTGCAGGAGGGGTGCCAGCTCCCAGGGAGCCGCTGTGGGGCTCAGCCCCAGCCCGTGGCCGCTTCCCGCACCGACTGCAGTTAGTAACCTGGGAGTAACAAATCTAACGGGGACAGAGCTGGAGCACGTGCCCCGCCGTGCTGCTGGGACGGGGGGTCTCCGGGGGATTCTGCTCTCAGTACGTCTAGACACACTTTCCAGCGCTGTCTGCTGTGAAATACTAGGTGTAACTACAGTATTTCAGGATGCTCCTTCGATCTACGGCTCTCCCTCCTCTGGGCAGTCTGTCCCGCTGGTGCAAGAGAGAATGGGCTACGTGTGCTCCGGGAGTACCGGCATCACGATGGGGCTCAGCGGGGCGATTCTTTGCACCGGTCTTTGAACCAGAACTTGCTTTTTTTACCATTTAAGCAAGCCAACATGATCAGCTGAAATGTATTTTAATTATTCTGTGTTTTTTCCCCACGCCGAGGTGACCGCCTTTCTATTTCTGCGTCTCCCCGTCGGGCAGAGGCTCCCGTGGGTGCGCGGGTGGGTCTGAGCCAGCCGGGCTCCCCCGCGTGCTGCCGCCCAGGGAGGCCGACGTGGAAGGCAGCTCTGGCCGTGGCTGACCTGCCTGCCGCTGCCTGAGAAGCTGCTGCTGCGTCTCGGTGGTGGTGCTTTCAGCGGGTATCGTCGTAGCTGCTTGGCTTCATCCCCACGCGGGAAAGACTTCAGAGGCCAACGCAGCATTTCGGTAATTGCAGTAGCGCGGTGGCTGTTTTTCCCTGGGGTGTTTGTGAAGTACGCGGGGGTCCTTAGCGTGTCCGGATGGGGATGGAGGGGGGCCGGGGGGGGCTGGTCCCACCGAGCTGTGCAGCCGCAGGCTGGGTGAGCGGCTCCCCCGCCCCAGCCCTGGGGTGCCCGTCCCAGCCGGGTGAGGAAATGGGTGTTTTTCACCGCACAAAAAGACACCCCGTAGATTGCAAGAGTCATTCTTCTTTTCCCCTGAGGACCTAATGAGCGGTTATGTATTTGGCAATAAGTAACGACCCTCTTGCAAATGCTTTTGTTAATTAAATGGGCGCCATTCCAGTATGAAAGTGGTTGTTCGATACCCTTTGGGATGTGCTGGGAGATCAGGGACTACTTGCCTGGCCAGCACTGGCCCTGGGAAGGACAGCGAATCCTTGGCTTGGAAGTGCTTGGCAGTTGGTGATCACCTGCAGACTTGAGAGCACCTTGCGTTTAATTTACTAAAATGACATTGTGCTGCTCTGAGGTACGTCGTGCTCCTGCCTTGGGCTAAAAAAAAAAAAAAAAAGTAGTTAAAAAATCTTTGCAGAGGGCTCTGGAGGTGAAAAGAGCAATATTTTTCCCCTTAGTTCAAAGGGAGTGGAGGGAAAATTAGGGCGCCAAAGAGTTTCCCCAGTCCCTGGCTTTTGCCCGGCAGCAGAGCGCTCTGCCTGCGCCCCTGGACAAACACCAAACGGTCCCAACGCCTGCTGCGGCAAGACCTCCGGACGGGAGAAGTCATCCTGTTCAGGCAAAAAGCAGCTTCCGGAAGTCCTGCAATGACGGTTTTTAACTAGCGCTGTAGGCTAGTAGCTAAGTGGCGGAGGAAGTGCCGACGCAACGGCCTTTGCTGTGTCCCGCTCCCCGAAGAGGCGCCTGGCAGTGTGAAAAGGCAACGATAAAATTAATTGGGCTGAAGATCATTTCTGAGTAATCTGCTGCATTTCAGCAAATGACATTGTTCTGGGTGATGTGATAATTCTCCTCAATGAGTAATTCCGACAGATGCCTCTCATTATTTTGGGAGCGCTGGTCAATGTGAGGGGGTTTCTCTCGGATGCAGGGAGGGAGGTCTGGTGCCAGTTTTGCCGGGTGTAGCTGGTGGGATTCTTACCCTGTGCCACTCACTTTAATAATCAGAAATGTTGTTGCAGCTGAAAGAGAGAATCTCAGGAGGAGAATTAAAATTCTTTTTTTAAAAAAAATACTATTTTGGAAGGTGATATTTTAATAGTGCTTATTATTCAGTATTGCTTTATATAAGATAATCACTGCTGGAGACGCTCAGCTTTCATTTAGTTTGCTCACAAAAGGGTGCAGGTCCCCGCGCCGGCCAGAGAAGGATGCAGCTCAAGAGAAAGCCGAGGGTTCCCGGGGGGGTGGGCCATTTGCCCACGGGGGTATCCGCTGGAAGAAAGTTTTGCAAATGACGCCGTCTCCTGCAGCTTGTCTTTATTCTGACCCTCTGCCAGCTCATCTCAAAGAATCAGAAGTTATTGCATGATAATTAGTCATCCATCTGGTATAGCGCATCCCGGAAAAGGGCAGAATGGAGTTGTGTGTTATTCAGCATCCAAGACCGAGACATATTTCTGCATATAAGTTAATTTGGAGTTTTAAGCGGTTACAAGTAACGCTTGCGTGATGTTTGACGTGTATGGATAAGAGAGATAAATATATACAGGTATACATAATCGCCTAAAATCTACTATTCAATAAGCACAGACAAGTTGGAGAAGCATAGCTCGGGCTGAGTTTTATTTGGAATGCATTTATCAATCGAGTTTTGCACAGGCCCTGGGAAAATTCTGCGTTTTCTGTATGCGTGGTCTAGAATATGAGTATGGCAAAATGGAAACCCAATGTTTGCCATAAGCTGCCAACCTCAGGGCATTTCTCTACCTCTTCGCCTTCCTTTAGCTATTTTATATAGTTATCTACCCGCTAGGAAAACCAGTCGCAGTTGAACACGTGTCGTTGCTGTTTCACACCTCCCACAGCCGTTAGGGCCGCCGTCCGACATCGTTCCTTCGGTGCCGTGGGAGCTGGCTGCGCCCCGCCGTGCTGCGCAGGCAGAGGATGGGGGGGCCTGACGCCGCCGCCCTCGAGCCCCCTGAATTACAACAGAGGTGAAAGAAGCGTTGAGCAACCCACAGCCGCGAGCTGCCTGGTGTCCCTCAGCCTGGCACAGCAACCCAAACGCCCAGGGACGTCGCTGGGCTCCCCGGGACCGCGCCGCTGCCGCCGGGGATGCTCCTCTCCTCTGCGCCCGGGGTGGATTGCTCCAGGGGCTCCAGCCTTGCCTGGGGCAGGGGGAAAACCCCCCAAACCCCCTCTTGTACTGTGCAAGGGAGCTTCGCGCAGCTCTAAGTGTTTTAATCATGTTCAATCGCGTTCGATGTATTACAATACATTAACATAACGGTCATTTCTCGAAGCCGTCTGGTAAGCCGCTGGCTTTCAGTCATCTGAGAAATGAAATAGCTAACATGGAAAAATTAAATTACCTGCTTTGGCGTGGGGGTGGTGCCGCTGGCAGGGCACAGGCATGCTGGTGGATTCTTCTACCCGCAGGGATGGGGGACCGATTAATTGAATTGGGCGCATCCTCTCTGTAAGGCACGGAAAGCTCTGGCTCTCAGTTTCAGTATCGATTCTTTCATATTATATTAAGCAACGATTTATTTAGTATTGCGTAGAGCTGGCTAACTATTGCAAAGCTCTTCGGTAGCAGGCGGCTCCCTCGGTGCCGGGGGGGGCTGTCGGCTCTCGGTGGGTGCTCCCGGTGCCCAGTGCCGGGCTGGTGAGTGGGTGCCTTGGGCACCCGTGGGGGTTGAAAATTAGATGGGAGTTTGTTCATGAATTCCTCATGAGTGGATCTCTAGATGATGTATGGATTGAAAAAAAAAAAAAAAAAAAAAAATAGCAGGGGGAGTGGGCTCTGAAACTGGGTGGGTTTAGGAAGTTGTTTGGAAAAGGTAATTTTTCTCCTTTGGTGGTGTTTCTTTAAACCCCCCATTTCTGCAGGGCACCCTGGCGCAGCCGTGGCACGGCCGTAGCTGGGGGTGTCTGCTCTGGGGGCTCCGCTCCCCCCGGGCAGCGCAGAGAGTCCCGGGGGTCTATCCCCGGGGACGGGCAGGGCAGCACCCACAGTTTTGCACAGCGTGCCCCCCCGGGCCGGGGCGGTGCTGCCGTAGGGGTACCCCGGCCGTACCTCGTGGCGTGCGTGAGCAGGGCCGGCAGCCTGGCTCCGTGTGCCCGCCTTGCTCCGTGCCGTTACGCTCCCGGTTTCGGTCCCTTCTGGGAGGATGGAGCCCTTGGAGCCCGGCCGTGGAGCACGGGCTGGAGCTGATAACAGATCTCGTGTGCTATCGGAGGCAGCCCGAGCTGGAAACCTGCCAGAATGACGCATTTTAACTAAAAAAACGTTTAATGGGAATTTTGATCGGCCTTCCTCAAGTGCAATTACAAATGCAAATTAAGTTTTTCATGTGAAACTGGTGAAAATACGACTGTTTGCTAGATAAGCGCAGTGCTTTTGTTCTGCAGCGCGTTTCCTTGCCAAGTTGCCAGCGCTGTTATGAAAAATAAACGTTCCTTGTGGGTTTAGATATGCCCTGAAAGAGCTACAAATTGCTGCGGGGTTCGTTGCCGCCGCTTCAGATGGGACCGCTCCTCAGGTGACGGGGTGAGCATCCCGCTGCAGCAGGGCCTTGGCTGTTAATTGAAATTAATACCAGGGAAGCCCTTTTGGGAGATGCAGCCTGATGCCGGCTCCCCCCCGGGCTCTTCTCCGCGCTCTCCTGGGTGGCCGTGCTCGTTATCTCACCAGTGTCCATATCAGCCCGATTTACGGAGGTGTAACGGAGCTGCTGCAAGCGTAAGTAATTAGCCCAGCAGAAAACCTGTTTCCAAACAGCAATTGAGATGGAGTGAAACAGCTGAGAGATGGGCACCGTATTTCTAATTGGAGCTTTTATGGCCCGGTGAAACTTTTATTGGCACATAACACAGAGTTTCCCTGAGTGCGTCCTGCTGTGCCGCAGAAGAATTATCATCTGGAAGTCTGAAAATCAAGGATTTGTGACAGCGTATTAGGGTAATTCTCGTGAAGGCCAGTCTTGGAGGCTGCTGCCTACAACGTCTGCGCTGGATTTTGGAAAGGCAGCAGTGGACAGACTGCGGCGGCTGTAGCGAGCTCTGATCTGTTAGATAAAATAAAGGAGGACATTTTTCAGGTGGAAAAGCTTCAAGGGCAGAACTCTGCGCTCCCCGGGCCCCATTTCTGGAGCGGGATCCCGCTGTCACAGCGCTGCCGGCTGCATTTTTAGTGCTTCCATGCAGCTTTCTGCAGTCTGGCTGATCCAATTACACTGCATGCAAAGTCCCACTGAGCACCTGTCAAAATGTCCAACGCGGTTAAAACTCTATCGTGAACACTGAAGTCATATTTTTAATGTGCCTCTAGCCTGGAAGCGGTGACTTTTTCCATCCTACCGCATCTCACCGGTCCCCGGTGCTGCTCTGGCCACGGGTGCGGAGGGCTGGGACTTGAGGGCTGTGCTGCGTTCTGCACCCGAGAGCTGGGGCGGTGCTGGGTCTGCCGGTGTGCAGGGTGCTGGTGGGGTGTCCTCTGCAGACACCCGGCTCTTGTCCCGTCAGGCAGCGCAGAGAGCTGCTGGCAGCCTGGCCCGGGTGGCCGCTGGCGAGGAGAGGCTGCTTCTGCGGCCGCGGGAAACTGGTTTAGACTTTGCATTTAATACTGCATGTGGGGAAAAAAAAAAAAAAATCATTTGCACTACCATAGTGAGCAAGGGTAACCGTCACCTTCTGCTCGTGCATAGTGTTGCGGTGGTATTGGCAACAAAAGCGGTTTGAGCTGTGTCCCCCTCCAAGAGATTCACGTGCCGAGCACCTTGCTCGGTGTCACCCGCTGTCCCCAGCTCGCAGAGGTCCCCAACACCCATCGGGGACACCGGCCCACCCACGGGGCTCGGCACAGTCCCCCCACGAGCCCTGGGAGAGGCTGGTGGCTGCACAACCGTAACCCGGTGTGAGCACCGGTGTGCTCAGCGCAGCCCCCAAGTGCACTGGAAAGCCCTGTTATCCGTGCCCCCCGCTACGTGATATCCTTCCAGATGCAACTTAAACAAAAAAATAGCTGAAAATAATTTTATGCATCGCTAAAAAGGAAGCCTTCTAGCAAAGACACATCACCGAGGGGTTCGTCTGACGTTGGCGCTGATGGGTGCTGCGTTCGCTGCTGTATGAACTCTTCTCTGGGTGTTGAAGAATTTCAGTGAAAGAGCTGAGATGGCGTCAGTACCGGTGCCCTGGATCGCTGGGCAGCGTGCGGGGCCGGGCGTTTACGTAACCGGCTGCGCGTGGTTGGCGTCCGGCTCTGCTCCGTATCGCAACCTGCCGCTGAACGCCACGGCGCGTCTTCCCCCTCGGACTGAAATGCGGGGAAAACGTACCCTAGGTACGGTGTGATTCACTGAGGAGGTCCCAGGGTCGCCGCCCGGCTCGCGGATGCGCCGATCCCGCCTCCTTTACCGAGGAAAAAAGGGGTTATTTGGATTAAACGGGAGCTGGGCAGGTGCGAGGTCCCTGCAGCCGTCGGGGTGGTGCAGCCTTCTGGGCACCCCCCCGCTCGGGCACGGAGCCGCGGCGCCTCGTCCCGGGGGACGCAGCTGGGGTGGATTTGTTTTATCGGCTCTTCAGGTTCATTTTAGCAGCGCTCAAGATGTGAAAGACGATTTTGTGAGAAATTAAGGTTAAGACTGAGAAATACTCAGGTTATCTGTGTAAAAGATGACATCTTATATAGACCGATGAAAGTTTGTGCTTTATGTTCTTAGGCAGAAACATGAACGTTGTAGCCCGGTGGTGAAAAAAAGGCATTTTCTTTTATAAAAGAAAAACTAGAAAGCGCTGAAGGGTTTTACTTGGTAAAGGAAGGACGGCACAGGGAGGGAGGCCGAGGCGATCTGCTCTGCCTTTGCCCCGTGCTCACCAGCCGGCTTGGCCTCGTTGCCTGGGCGGTGCGTATTGTTTAATTAACGGCGGCGGCTATCACAAGCACAGCCTGCTGCCGAGGTCTGAGCACGAGAAGGGCGTGAAGCTCAGACCTGCCATCTTCAAAGATTGACAGAACCTGACAAAATTTATACACGGCATATTGGTATTACCGAAAATAGCTGGCAATCAGCCTAAATTTAATGAAATTAATAAGATGCTAATTGATATTTGTCCAGTGAAATGCTCTGCTTTGGTAGGATGGCACGGCAGAGTAATTAGCGTAAATAGCCTATGACTGCAGCCGTCGAGAAGCAAAGTCTCAAGCCAGATTTGGCATAATGTTTCAAAGTTGCTTCACTATAAGGTGAAATTAAAAAACCAAAAAGCAGCAAGCAGTGCATTCAGCTTGAGCCGTGCCAGGCTCTGCACAGCTCAAAATGTTCCATCCAACCCGGGCCAAAGGTCCTCATTTCATTTTTATGCTTTGGGCTGCACAAGCATCTTTCTCCCCGCTCGTTACAGCAAGAGCCGCGCGGCTGCCCGTGCCCCTGGTCCATCACCCGCTTCTGCTGCGCCCGGCTCCACGGCCCCTCGGTGCCTCCGCAGGGACCAGACCCGCTCTGAATAAACTATTTTTTTCTTTTTTTTTTTGGAGGTTTCCATTCTGCTCACCACAGCGATGCTTGTCATCCCACCCCTGCGAGGTCCTGGGCAAAGAAACACACTGTCCAGGGCACTGAAACGTGTAATTGTGTAGGAGCAAAACATCTCCCGGCTTCTGCACTCACCTGGAGCATCCTGCTTGTCTGTGCTTGGCTCTTGCCTTGATTTTGAACCCTGGGATGGATGGACCGGCCCCTGGGTCGGGGGACGGCGGGGAGCACAGGAGAGGCAAAGCCAGCGTGGTCATGAACATCCGCATTAACACAGATTTGCTTGATGAAGCATTTTGAGCAAGTTGTTTAACGAGCGATTGTCATCCCCCTCAGGGGGAAATGCATACGTACGTCTTGGCAGATGGCCGCATCTGTAGCGGTTTGGTGGCGCTGGGGCAGCACGGAGAGCCTGGCCGGAGGCTGGTGGCTGAGCCTGGGCTGCCACCGCACCCCAGCACGTCCTCTGCCGAGGCTGTCACGTCCCTCTTGTTTTATAACCTCGGGATTTTCAGGATACAAAATTATGTTACTCTAACGTTTTAGTCTAGAAGTGATTATCTTGTTCAGGGAAATGAAATAAATCCTGTACTTAAATACATATTTCTTTGGCAGAGTCTGCAACCCCTCCAAAGCTAAGCGGCTTGAGTTAATATGCTCTGCGGGATGGGCCGGTGCGGAACGTGACCGTCCCTTTCCGTCCCCTCCCTGGCACCCGAGGATACGGGCAGCGGTGGCAGTGGGGCCGGTGACCGGGACGTGGTGATGGTGCCCGGGCACGTCCCCAGGACCAAGTCCCACCGCTCGGCAGTGCCGGCAGAGCCAGCCACTGACTGCAACGGGAACTCTCCAGACGTGTATGGAGCAAGATGCAAAAATACGTCTTATTTCTTGAACTATCCACGCTCAGCAAGAGCCTGGTGTACGTCCATCGGAGAGAGAAATAATCCTGGGTTTGTCAGTCTTGCTTAGGTCTCTGAAAGGCCAAGCCAGGCTCCGAAAGCCGAGCGGGTGCTTAGCCTGGGTTGGGCTGCCAGGGCAGAGCCCCGTGGGTGCCACCACCACCACTCCCGCCACATCCCCATCCCATGGAGACGTGGAGCACATCCTGGATGAGGTCTTGCCACGGGGCACCCCGGTGCCAGCGGCCCCATGGCTTGTGCCCCCAGACGACACACTTTGCTGGGCATTTAACAGCATTTATTTGTGATCTGCAATGCAGGGCGGGGAGTTTGTGAGTCTGCTGTACGACTCCCTGGTCATCATCTTCTGGAAAACGTCGTACAGTGACTTTCTTCCCTCTGATGTAATGCTTGCCATCCTCAGAGAACTGTGCTGTGTAAACGGTAACGAGCCATTAGATAAACGAGCTGCCAAGAGATCTTTGGAAGCTATCCACCCTGTCACCTTGGGCGGCGGGTGGCCTCGGCCGTGGCTGCCCACCCAGCCGCTCTCGCGCTCCTCCTCCTCAGCAGGATGGCTGAAGGGGGGGAAAACCATGGTGTGCCCCTGCCGCGGGGGAGGAAGCCAAAGGTTTGTCATCCTGAGTTCAAAGCGGGTCCTTGTTGCCACGCCAGCACCTCCAGCTTCTCCTTGCCACCGCTCCTGCTCCGTGGGAGAGCCCGGCAGGTCAGCGGAGGGGCTGGGGGGTCTCCGACTGGGGGATCCTCGCGCCCCGACGGGACGGGGTCCTGGGGGGCTCCAGCCCTCCCGGCAGCCTGAGGGCAGCGTTAGGAGTGGGGCGCGGGGAGCCCCCGCGGACCGTTGCCTGCCGGCCTGTGTGGGGCTGGGGAGGGGACGGCGGGTGGCCGCAGCTCCAGCCCTCGCCCACCCTCCCGCTCCGTGCTGCCACCCGTGCACGCCCTGCGGGCACCCTCTCCAGTGGGTCTGCACCCGGGGGGCTCTGCACCCAAACCGCTGCTCACCACCCGTCCTCGCCCGGGGCTGGGTGGCAGCGACGGGCAGGGGTCTGGGGGTGACTCCAAACCGCCCCCCCACCGCTCCGGGGAGCAGCTCAGCAGCCCCGGGGTCCCCGGCCGCCCCTTCCCTCAGCACCCAAAGCCAGCGCCCCGGGAGAGGCGGCACACGGCGGTGGGCACGGGCGAGCTGCCGGCTCGGAGCTGGGCTCCCTGCTTCGACTGCAGCCCCGACTGCAGCAAGGGACGGCGATGGTTTGCTTCAAAGTCTTTGCGCTGCGGCTGATTCGGCTGGCGATGCTGGGGGAGAAGGGATTAACCCCGGCGCTGCTGCGAGCACGGGTCTGCAGGCGGCAGCTCCGGGTGCCAGAAACACGGGATTAACGTGTTAACTCCCCGGCACGCTGTAGCAGAGCCGTTTTTCTCCCCCTCCCCCTTTTTTTCTTTCTTTCTTTTTTTTTTTTTTCCCCCTTCTCACAATTAACCCATTTTAACATCGAATTGTTCCCCGCTACAAGAGGTCCTCTCCTCGCCTAGCGATGCCGGCAGCTATTTTTACGGGAGGCATCTGCCTGGCGCGCCTGCCTTCCCCCTGAGCACAAAGGAGGCCCGTCCCCATGCTCCCCGCAGGCTCCTGACGGGGCCACCCCGGGAACCGCTGCAGAGCCCGGCCGGGCTGCGACGGGTGGGATGTAGCGGACTGCTGCGCCCGGGCGAAGGAGAGCCGATGGATGTTGCTGGTCCTTAGAGGCTGGCTGGCGAGCCGAAGGTCTTTCAGCCGGCGAGGCTGCCTGTTCAGCAGTTCGTGGTCCAGCGGGCGCCGGAGCCAGCGCTTGCAGCATGCCTGCATCGATTTAAAACCGGCAACCAGGAGCAAGCCTGCATCAAGACAGAGCGGCGGCTGCTGCTGACGGTTCATCATGAAGGAACAGCTTTATGTTTCTGAAAGCACCTGACTGGATGGATGCTTTTGTCTAAGCAGCAGCAGATATTGCGAGGGGAGAGCTGAGAGCGAGCTGCAACCCGCTCTTGCGATTGCTTTGTCAAGTTCGGGGCATCTCTCCTCCCGGCATCGCGGGGACGCAGCCCGGCTCCCCTGGAGACCCCCGCTGCCTCGGCCAGTCCTGCGAGTTCAAGGTCGGCGGGTTTCCTGGGCGGCGTTCGGGACCGAGCCCGGCGCTGCTGGGCAGCCTGCAGCCCGCGTCGGGGCGGCCGGCGGCTCTGGCTGCGACCTGGACGGTGACTAACGGTGTACCGAGGGCGCGATGCAAGTGTCCATCGCCTGCACAGAGCACAACTTGAAGAGTCGAAATGGTGAAGACAGACTCATCAGCAAGCAGAACACCACTACTCCAAACGTAGTGAATGCAGCCCGGGCAAAATTTCGGACAGTGGCTATTATTGCTCGCAGTTTGGGGACATTTACCCCTCAGCACCACATTTCATTAAAAGAATCCACCGCAAAGCAAACGGGCATGAAATATAGGTATGGTCGTGAGCTCGTTCTTTGTTACGTTGCAGTGTAATAGCTCTTTACTTTGCCTCTAAAGAATTGCCTGCCTGGGTGCATCTGGTTTTGCAGAGGAGCGCTCTATTGAGGTTATTAATAGGTTTTTGAACTTGGGCATAACTGAACAGCGCTTGGGTATTGATGTTTCTGCAGGCATAGGTATTTGTGATTTTATACAAAAGCCACTTGCCTGGTTGAATTGTAGGAAACATTGCGAATTTAAAACAGTGGCGTTAAGATGGTTTCTGCTAAGTGCTTGATATAACTTCTATTGGTACTAATTAGCAGAGGAATCAATTAGCAAGGCATTTTTGAGGCTGGCCAGTAAAAGTTTATTTGCAGCATGTTGTATGGAGCAAAAAGCAGCCTCTGTCTTGGGTACCATTTCATCGTGGTGATTGCTTGCTGACTTTTCACCTGGCTCACTGAGTGAAGATGAGATCAAAGCCAATTTTAGGTGAAACGCAGAAATAGCCTTATGAAACGCCTCATGCATCTTACAGATTTGTATTCCTAGGCAGGAAAAACGATGAACGGCTGCGACTTCAGGCTGAAGTGCTCGGTGCGGGAAGCTGATAAGCTTCTCCGTCATGCCTCCAGCTGAAAACGAGAAGGGTTTCTGTGACTTTGGCGGTTGGCTTTCGCCTGTTCAGGACGCCTCTTTCAGCCGCTAACGGGTGACGTTATTGGGAGCGGGAGAGGGGAACAGCCTGGGGATGCTCTGCCCGCCTTGCCCGCCCCCCGGAGCGGTCCTGTGCAGCGCAGCGCAGCAGCCGGCGTGAGGGGGGTCTCCACGGGAAGGGCACGGGGAGGGCGGCAAGGGGTGCGGGGCACTTTAGTCGTGCTTGTTCCCGACCCACCAAATAACGGCCGAGGCTCCTGCGTAGCCAGCTGCGCCCGCTCTGGGGCGAGGATGCGGTTTTGCCGTTACGCTGGTTTTACGGTCATCGGGAGTGATGCAAAGCCAAGGTGGCTTCGGCACCGCGACGTGCAATTCAGGCGTGCGCGCGGCTCAGCACAGGGCTTGGCTCAGGCAGGTCTGGAGTTCTGACAAAGCCCATCTTAACTCTCCGCGAACCGCGCAGACAGGGCATATGGACGCGGAGTGGATTGGATGCTCGGATGTAATTTGCTGTGAGTTCTTTGAAGGGCTGATAAACAACACGGAGGCTTTGCCCGAGGGGAAGCCCGGCCTCTCCCACTGCTTGTTCCCGTCGTTCGGCCATGACCAACTTTTCGCAGGAGCGTTGGGCGATCCCGCCACTTGCTCCCCAGCGCGGGGTTGGCGGCAGAAGCGATCCGGGCGGTGGTCCCATAGCGAGCCCGCGGTGAGAGCAGAGATGCTGATGAATGATGAGCCAGCTCCCAGCCAGCCAGGGTGCTGGGGGGTGGCGTGGCGGGGCAGGCTGGGGGCTCCGGGGGTTCTGGGGGGGGGTGGTGGCAGCCCCGGCTCCTGGGTGCTGCGGCTGGCCCCGGCTGCGGGGAGGGCAGCATTTGGGGGATGGCAGCGGGTCCTGCCCGAAGAGAGGCAACTCTCAAAATCCATAGAACTTGTCCTTTAGTCGGATGCCCGCAGCCTCCCAGCGCAGGGGGGGCCGGCGGAGCGGTGCCAGCCGGGAGCTCCCTGTGACACCTCTCCCCGCCTGCAGCCCTGCACGAGCCGTTGCACCTCCCTGCCTCAGTTTCCCCTGTAAGCACATCTGTGGGAGACGTGTCTTTGATCGTGTCATTCAGAGACGCGCTCTGTTACCAAGCCGTGCCTTCTGCTCGTTAGGCTTACGGACACCGTGTACTAATTGTCAGCAGTTATCTCTGCTGATTTCCCACAGGCTCCCGGTGCTATCAGTGCGCCGACACGCCGGGTAATTGCAATTCTTTGCTGCCCACATGACACGAACGCTCCGGCAGCCTCCTCCAAAGTTGGGCTTTGTAAACCCTCCCGGGCCGGGTTCTCGATGAGGTTCCGGGTCGGAGGGCCGAGCTCCCCCGCTGGTGTTGAGCACAGCCCTGCCGGCCCCCCCGGCTTTGGCCGCCCGAGACCCGGGGAGTTGCACCAGGAATAGCATCTCGTCGGTGACAAGGCTGATGTTTTACCTTTATGACTAATCCCTGTTTCTGCTCCCAGATCTCTCCATATCTAGAGCTGATTTCTCCCCCAAGAGAAGCAGCGAAGGGGAATTTGGAGGAAGAGCTGACTAAACCTCCAGGCTCAGCTGCAAAGCTGCTGAATTCAGATAACCTTTAGTTAGGGAAGACGTCTACCAACGGTGATGGAGCTGATATTTCGTGTTCATCCCTGGGCCTGGTTCCTCAGTCTGAGGGAAATCTAGCACCTGGAGAAGCCAAAGGCTTTTCCCAATGGCTGCGACAACAATCCTGTATAGTCCTCAGCTCCCTTACGTTTGAAGCTGAAGTCATTCCCAATTCATTTTCTGCTTGAATTACGCCCCTGATGCTAAGCTATACAGTGTGTGTTGCTTAAAATGACATGCCAGCTAAGCTGCCCCTTGCTTTACGCTAAAAATACCGATAGCCGCTTCCCCCCGTAGCCCCCGAGCGACGCTGCCGCCCCCCTGGCAGGGCTGCCCCGCGGCTCCCGCACCGCTCCCAGGATGCTTCCCGACCCCGGCTCTGCCTCCCCCGGCTGCCAGGCGCTCCTGATGCCAGTGGGATTATGTAAAAGGGAGAGACAGCGACTACGCTTGCGACAGGGGTGGGGGCGGGAGAGGAGCCAGCTCGGGGGCTTTTCATCAAACGACATGTTTCTGAACCCGTTCCAGCTCAGAGACCGAACTGGAATACAAAAGGCAAAGTTTACGGGAATAAATACGTTCATCGGGGAACGTCTGCAAATATTAGGACTCAGGTGCGTTCCTGCAGCGTTCGCCTGAGCAAACCTCTGCTTTGCATGCTCTAAATCTCATCTCGCTGCCTCCCCGTCGGATTGTGGCATCAGCTGGACGGGACCTCCCCAGACATCACCTCTGCTGTCACCGTCGGGGACGGCCTCAGCTGCCTCCTGCGTGCAAAAGGCGAACGGGGAGAGGGGCTCTTCCCTTTCATCTTTTTTAATGCTCCAGTTCAGTCCCACTGGTGAGCTTGTCCAGATGCTTGGGGAGAATATTTGGGATCAAGTCTTTCCTTGAAAACGGTGTAGTTGCAGTGCTTGGCTTGGAGAATTGCAATCCGCCGCACCGCTGCTGAAAACAGAGGATGTATTTCTGCATCCTTCCGATGCGCAGCATGGGAGGAGGGCTGGCAGGATGGGTCTTCACCTGCTTTGGACCACCAGAAGGTCACAGCCCAGGTTCATCTCCCTCCTAGTTTGCCATATTTTTTTTAAATTTATTGTCAGCCCAATTCAAGCTGCCAGTAAAGGGAATCCAGCCCTGATCCCGGTGTGCCAGGCTGTTTGGGATGTGCCATGGCTACCACAGAGAACTACTTCTCAACCTGCAACTTGTACCAGCCTTCCCGTGCCCGCACCGGCAGCCTTGCCGCCACGCACGCAGCAGGGCGAAGCCTTGTCCCAGAGCATCCCGGCTCCCACGAGCCCGGTCCCTGCCCGCGACACGGCAGGGAGCTCAGCAGCACGGGGCTGGGGGCTCAGCACCGGCTCCATCCGGTGTGCTGCTGATTTGGGGCCGTCAGCAGTTCAAAAATAGCCCTTTATGCGAGCTCTGCCTGCGTGTGGGCACGAGGGACCCAATTTACGGAGCTCAACTATCTATTTGTGTTCATAAATAATTGACGGTGGCAGCTTTGACCATTAACTCCGGTGCGAGCCTAGACAAAACGTTTTTAACTGCAAAGGCAAGCTGGGGGAGTCAACAGCCCGTGCTCACCCTGCAGCCAGCGCAGAGCCTGGGGCGAGGCGCGGAGAGACCCGGCACAATCCCCCGGAGGGGAAACCCATCCCCATCCCTCCCGCCCGCGGTGGGCTGCCCAGCCCCGTCTCACGAGCTGCTCACGGCCACCGTGCCCGTGCCACCGCAGCGCTGGGGGTCCTGCCCGCGCCGCGGGGGTCGCTGAGGACGGGCGTTAGTAATGGCCAGCAGAGCCGTGAGGAGGCAGAGGTGATCGCAGCCTGCGCGGGAAACCCAGCCTGGGAACCTCGTCCCGGCTTGGTCGGGTCTGCCCGGGGACCTGCCCTGCTGCTGCCGGCGCCGCGGGGGTGACGGTGGTCGAACGCTGGTCGGGCAAGCATTGTCCATTGCATTTTGCAAGGTCTGGAGCAGCTTTAGCAACCAAAGGCCTTTCCTGGCCACCCAGGAGGTGCCGAGCTCTCCCCAGTGCCGGTGCCGCGGTGCTCAGCTACCTGCTCGGCACCGGCCGCAGCTCTGGAGGGCAAAGCACCGGCGGGAACCGAATGCGCGCGGAGGGTCTGGAGGAGAGCGGGCTGGCAGGACGCACGGGAGCCTGTCCGCTCCCTTCTCCTGGAGCAAGGCTCTCCAAACCCTGGGTGCCTGCCCTCGCGCTCACGCCCAGTGCAGGGTGGCCTGGGCGATCCTTTTCTTACTTGGCATTTTTTCTGGCTCGCCGCCTGGGCGCTGCTGCTTGCCGGGCTGCGGGCTGGGGGAGCTTCCAGCATCGCCGGCGGCACGGAGGCAGCGCCCTGGCCGCTTTCCAGCGGAGGTCATTACGTCCTGCCGGCTAAAAATTCCTCTGCAGTTTGAAGGCATTTTTCTTCCCTGAGTGCCCGAAATTGTGGGTTGTTGTTGAAGCGCATTAATAAAGAGTTGCTAATGCATTGCAAGGCAGCGGCGGGCGCGTTTCTCCGGTGGCTCCAGTGGGATGTCTCCCTTCCCCTTCCCGGAAAGGCGGTCGCGGGTTTGACTTAGCCAGGGTCAGAGCAGCGCTCCATTGGCTCTGCACAGCAATTACAGACATTAAAAGGCACGATAAAAATACTCCTTTGAACATACCCGGGGTGACCCGTGGGCAAAACAATTGCAATGCCTTTATTAAAGTGCAAATTTCCTGTGTAGAAGCGTGGTATTATGTACGCAGAGTTGCATGGCAATGCACGCTTTGTACGCAGATGCCGCGCAACACGCCTGGCCGTACAGCCGGTGTCAGCGTGGGCTTAGAGGAGCCACAAGCAACCTTCCAACCTGCCAGGTTTGGAAAAACACACCGCTCGGTTTGGGCCGCAAAAGTGGTTTGGAAATGGAAGATAAAGCCCTTGTGCTTTTCGAGGGGTGGAAGTCAGAGCAGGTATTTCCTAGCAGTGTTTCGGGACTTCAGTCGTCTTTTTCCTTGAATCGTACCACGAGCATTAACCATAGTAACTACCTCATGTATTTAGGAATTCATGGTTTATTTAAGTTTTTGCTGCGATTACAAGTAGTTTTAAGCACTCACGTGCAAATGGCGCAATTGTTTTGATATAAAATTACATATTATTTCAGTAGCTCTCCACATCAGGTTGATTTTTGTGGGTTATCGTCTGATCTTCACGTGATTGCTGTAAATTAAGACCAGTGAACAGAACGGATTTACACTGAATTCACAATGCATTTGCCCCCAGGACTGTAGCTTATAATGGCTACGAAGAAGGGAGGAATAACTCAAAGAAAGAGAAAAAGGAACCGGTTGAGTAAACAAAATCTGTGCTGCTCTCAAATTCCTAATGGCTCTCCAGGAGTTTGGAGCGTCTAAGTAAGGCCGTGGGCTCGGTGCGGTCTGGATTTTTCTCATCTCATTACGTTGGCGTAAAAGCCACGTTTAACACTGCAATGTTAAAGCCAGCGTAGGCAAAGCGAGCTTCGGATTTGAATACACCGCGTAAACTCCCCAGATACGGTAGTGCACGGAGCTGGTCAAAGGTGTAGTCGCTCCCTGGCTTTCACGTCTTCAGTAAATGAAGACTTTGCAGATGTCTCGCTGAGGATGTATCTCCTCTTCCAGGTTTCAGATAGAGCAAAGTCATCTTTTTTCTGTAAAGCCGCCTGCCCGGGCGGTGCCTGCCTGGCCGAGCACGGCTGCTTCCCAGCTCTCCGCGCACGGCGCTGCTGTCGGAGGAGCGATGCCCGGGGCTGCCGTGCCTGCAGGCTCAGCACCGCTCTCCGCTTCCCTGGATGCAGCAAAGGGATTTCTTCTGCTCAGGGTTTCTCCTTCCTTCTCCCCTCTGTCCCCTGGAGACCCAGCCAGGCCAGGAACCTCTAACATCAACGTTAGGTGATTGAAAAATGGATTTTAGTGTTATTTCAAAGTGTTGTAATATTCTTCATTAAACCATTTCTGACTTCTCAGGCACTTTGGAAACATCTGTTCACGGGGTGAATTGCCCATATCCTCACGTGCGGTTTAGCTCAGGGAGAAATACACACTCAGTCGGGGCAGCGCTGGCTCGTGATGTTAGCGCAGAGCAGGGACTGTTACACAGAGGACGGGTGTCACCATTTGACGTCACCTCTGCCCAGCTGTGTCGTGATAGTCCCCACTTCCCCGGCGAGGGTGGCGTGCAAGCTGTTTCTCATCCCCCGGCACGGTGTCCTCCGCTCCCCATGGAGCAAGGTCCGGGGATGTCGGATCGCCTGTCCTGGTGTCTGTGTCCCGCTGGGGACAGGAACGCTGTCCTGTGGTGCTGGGGGCACTGGGGGCACTGGGGGCACTGGGGGACACAGCACAAGCCAGGGCTTGGTCTGCTGTAAATGCCCGCCCCCCCCCCCCCCCCGTTTTAATGCCGAGAGAGAGCAATGAGCTAAGGAGAACAAGATTGAATTCAAGGACAAATGGTGTTTTAAAGAGCATGCTTTTCATGTCGGGTTTTGTTAAGCAGAAGAAAAATGATGATAGTTTAAGGAAGCTTTTAAATGATGCAGTCGTAGTCTGGCGATGAGCCGTGCAGCCTCTTGGAGCTCGGCAGCGGCCGTGGGGCGATGCTGGGCACGGGGTGGTGGTGCGAGGATGCAGGAGCAGCCCGGGCAGCTGTCCCCGTCACCGGTGGGTGGCTGTCACAGCACTCCTGCTCCCTGTGCCACCCGGACCCGGGGTCCTCTCTCGCAGGGCAGCGGTGGCCGTGACCGTCCCCGTGGCAGGAGGCAGCTCCCCGGCTCGCGGCGGTGGCTGAAGCAGGTTCCTGACCGACCGGCTGCTCAAACTCACCCTGCTCCGCTCTGCTTGTCCCGAACCGTTCCCCGCAGCGTGGTACTTTCCATTTAAAATCTGCATGACAACGTTAATCTAATGCTTAAATGGATGGAAGAAAAGATCTAATGCAGAAACACTGCTAATTTAATTACTTGTGAAATGCACAGTTTAAGATATTTAAAATGTATTATTTTAGCATGGCTGCTTTGGCAAAATCCAATTTGAATTTTGAGCACGCTTATTTTTATTTTAGACTAACGTTATAAAATGCCATCTGTAGAACATGTTGTTGAGAAATTAATTCTCAGTAAGGAAAAGAAAACGCTCTGTATGAGACTTGGTGCGAGGCCAGGGGTTAAAGCTGGGGTGATGTTCTCCCTCCTACAAGTCAGCGGACGTCTCCCCTTTGCCTGGGGTTCAGCGCGGCTGACACCGTGGCAGGAGAAGGACGGCTCCGTGGAGCTGCTTCTACAGGAAATCTTCCACGTGTCTCAGCAGTTGGAAAATTTCCGTCAAACCAAGGTCTGGTGGTGCGTGGTGGTGGGCAGATACCTGATGTAGAGTCAGTGGATGGATCTTGCCAGTGCAAAGAGGGATTTGGCTACCGTGTCCCTTATCCCACCCCTGTTCTTTGGGGTGGTCCAGGCAATTCTTCCCATCACTCTGCGGGAGTGAGAGCAGCGGTTGGTGGGAACCTCTGCGGGGGTTCCACGGTGTTTGCTCCTGAGCAAGCCCGCTGTAGAAGTTGATCAGAAGCGGCTCTCTGTCCGTGTCCCCTGCCGTTGTGCTCACTGTGGACCCCTCTGGAGGAAGGAACAGAGCAGTCCCTGTGAGACCGTGGTAGCCCTGGGCGCGTAGGAGAGATCGCAGCCTTTTTTGGGGGTGGGCTGTGCCCCGTCTGTCACCTCCTGGGTCACTCAGGGTGGCTGGTGGGACACACAGCACTGCTGTCCCCCAGCGATGCCCTCCCACTGCTCCCCAGCGCGTCGCGGCCACGGCGGCATCCCCCATGGGAGATGCAGCATCGTCCCCTCTGCAAACCGAGACTTGCTCCTCATGGTATCCAAATGTATTAGAAATGTTCCTCAAACTATTTTTGTAGCACTATAAAACCTCCTGGCAGGCAGGTGGGAGCGGGGAGCAGCGCCTGGTGCCCGAGATGCCCTTGCCCGGGGTGGCCGGGCGCTTGGTCAGGGCTCTGCAGGCACCACGCGAAAGAGTTTTGGGAGCTCTTGTCTGGCACAGCTCTGCTGGGAGAACAAACAGAAATTCACCTGGATGCAATGCATCCGGAGAACCTCCGAATCCCTAAATGAGATGGCCTCCTTGCACAGAAAGGGCACGAGAGGGGCGAGAGCTGGGCCGAGGCTGCTAGGATTGCCTGCGTGTGCAGCCCGCTTGCACGCTGCTTCTGGAGGGGGTGTGTAAGTCATCATAAGAAGCACGCCCCGCATGTTAACAAGCTGCTTTAGAAATACTTTGGACATGAAGTTATACAACTTTTATGGCCTACCCGTATTGTCCTGTTGGCGTTAGGTTTGCCAGAAAACCCCAGCACTGCCTGGCCAGCTGCCGCAGCTCCGAAACTGCCACGACCGATTCCAGAAGTACTTAAAACCTGTCCTTTCTCTGTCTGAAGGAGTGAAAGTCCCTCACGGCAATTAAAACAAAAATCCAGATATTTTTCACAGTCGTCTCCCTGCCTCAGCCTGCTTGTTTTTAGAATAGCTCATGCAAACAGCTTGTACCTAAATATTTATGCAGGAATCGATTGCCCCTCCAGAGCGAAGGGCTCCCTTCCCGGGCCGACCCCGCTGCAGATGCTCCCGACGCGGCAGAACTGCTGACGGCCGTGCTCAGCGCCCGCCGTTTGTCCAGGGCCGCTCAGATTCCTTCCCGCCCGTCAGTCTTGTGATCTGGTCAGAATTAGCATCTCCTGCCTGGGGAGAAAAAACCGTGTTTTCCAGTTGCAGCTTATTCAATCACTTCAGCTTAGTGACTAATACGTACCAAGGCGGGTCGATGGATGGGAAAGGAAAAATCAGCGATGGGGTTTTCAATTTATTAGTTTGCCTCTTTCAGTCTGAAGTAGTACTGAAATGAGAGAGAATGGCATCTATTATTTACGACCCTACGATGGGATGTGTTGACTCATGATAGCATAGGCGGCACCCTACGCATAGGTATGATTTGCTTCCCAATTCCCTACACGAATAAAGCGGAATCGGCCTGGGCATTGTGGCAGGGTTGGGCACGTGTGCCGGGGCAGCCGGCTCTTGGCCGGGTCAGAGATCTGCAGCACCACGGGGTCAGGTACCCCTGAAGGGTGATGGGGAAGCTGTGGATTAACCCATCACAGGTGTGATGGAGATCTCCCTGATCCTCTCTTATTTCTGGATATAACTTGATTCATTCAAATCCTTTAAGAACGGCAAGATTATTATTTTTTTTTAACAAGGCTAATGTAACTCCCTCAGACATTTGAAATTCTGCACTTTAAAAGCATCACTGTAGAATGACAAGTACTTTTTCTTTTCCTCTCTTTCATCCTTGGGTCCCACAGCTGACGAAACGCGGTGGGGGCAGGAGAGCCGTGGGCTGTGCACCGTTCCAGGATGCGGTTGCTGGAATCGGGGCCCTTCTCCCCCCACCCCCCCGGCAGAGCTATTCCCATGGGAATGCCAGTGCCAGCGCTGCCCCCGCTCCAGCATCCCCACCCCGCGCTCCTCACCGCGGCAGCTCTGGGAATAGAGATGCGCAGCCGCCGCTGTCGCAGCAAACTCTCCGCAACCATTTCTGTCGCGGCTGCGGGCACGAGGCCGCCCGGGGCAACGCGTGTCCCCGGGGACCGAATGCAGCCCCGGACGGCGACGGCTCCGCTCCGGTGCCGGCACCCAGCAGATTGCCGCTTGTCCGGGCTGGCCGGGAGCTTGGGCGGGAGGGAGGGAGTGGGCAGGAGAGTCGCATGCGGGAGCCTCATTCATGGCACGGATCCCGTGCGGGGAGGCTGAGCACGCCGGCACGTCTGCCAGAGCCATGCGCGGCAGCCCCTGCGCTTGGCTACGGCCCATCTATTTTGCCTTATCTACATTTTAATGCGTCATCTGCAACTTTTTGGAGGATGCAGCCAAAAAAAATTCTGGGGAATTTCAGCTGAAGCGACCACCTACGCACCCGGTGGCCCTACGAGTACGGGAGATGAGTTGGAAAGTGTGAAGAGAGCCGAGAAACGGGGGGCCAGATGCCATTTAGGCACCTGCTTGTCCCCTCGCACCGTCCGCCCCTGGGCTGGCTGCCCCTCGTGCCGCTGAGCCGGGGTTCCCGTTGCCCGCGACCCACGTCCTGGCTTTGCTGCGATGGCTTTTCACCTGATCAATACTGTCCTGTTTTGCCTCTGCAGCTATTCCACTAGTAACGGGGTTTGGGGTTTTTTTCCCCCATTTTGTGTCATTAACCTCACTGCTGCAGCGGTGGGGACAGTGACCGAGTCCCCCAAAGCCCATTTTGCAGCAGTGGTGGCCACAGGGCAGCCACCGCCTGCCGCAGTGCTGCAGAAACCCCGACGGGAAGGAAGATGTTCAGAAGAGCATCTGGGACTGTGTCATCCATCCAGTTCCACGCTGAAATAGCTTAGAAACGCAGCGTTGCTCCGGGCGCACCTTCACCACGCTACTGCGGAGGCACATGATTAAAACCAAATTCTATTTTATTTCTGTAACATCTTAGGTAGAAGAGATTACAAAGCAGTTTGCAAAGCAGCGAACATAAGCACGGTCAGACGCTGCGAGTGTAAGATTGAATGTTAGAGCAAATTGAAGAATGCACGTGCTCAACCAAGGCAATAAATCTGTGGTTTCAGCTTGCTCACGTATCTGTTGGGCCATCTACGCTGGTCCAGCTTCTTCTACAGCTTTGCCTCTTCATCCATGCTTCTTGTCATTTGAAATTAGAGTTAAAAATTCCCGGAGATTTGACGCTTTGCATAAATGTCAGTACTTCAGCAGAACCAGGAGCATCTCCGTCTTTGACGCAGCTTTACGGTGTGAAGCCGTCTCTGACCTCTCCCCACAGACGCAGCCTCTGCTCGGGTGCAGTGCCTTGGTCTGAGCGGCCCAAGGTCCCACGGGCACGGCCGGGCGCAGGCGCTGCGGGTCCATCCTGCCGGGAGCTGGGCGAAAACACCCACGTCTGGCCTGCCCCGGCTGCGGGGCTCAGCTGGCCCCAGCCTGCCTGGCGCTGCAAAAGGTGGTTGTTTTCCCAGAGGACCCCCCCAAATCCAACCCGGTCCCCCTTGGCCGCCGACGGGATGCACGAGTTCTGCCAGGAGCCTCCGTGCTGCTCCGACGTGCTCCGTGGGGCGGCTGGGGGGGGGCTTGCTACTCCTGTTAGGCTGCGACAATTTCCGTTCAGAAACGAGGAGTATTTCCGAGGGACAAAGAGGAAGGTGGTTTGTATCAGCGTAAGGACGGATCCCGAGCAGGACTGCGGTTAAACCCCACCCTTCCTGCTTTCCAGGGACTAAGGTTTTAAACCCCACCCGGCAATAAACCACTTTCTGCGTAGAATGGGATGCTGACGTGGAAGGCGGTTGAAAGCATCGACAGAAAGCAGCGACCGCGGCTGGTGAGGCACCGCACCGATTTGTGTAGCATCGCCCCGAAGGAAGCGGGGTACAGTGACCCGCGTGCTGAGGGGGTGCGGGTGTCCCCCAGTGGCACGCAGACCTTCTTCACTTCCTTAGCTCTGCACAACTAAATGGGTTTAAAATACATAAAAACAGTGGAAAGCTGCGATCCTGCATCACTGCAATTACTGCTAATACGGGTGGCAATTTAGTGGAAACCGCTGTGCGTGTTGTGAAGTGTTTTGTTCGCAAAATGGGAGACAGAAACCATTATTTTTCTCTCTTCCCACCCACACCACTTAGAGACAACCTCCTGCCACCGCGGCTCGCTAGAGGGGCAGCTCCTCATTGTCTAAAATCTGCAGGTTTTCTGAGCCGATGAGGCAGAATGAAATCCAGCCTTAAAAGCAGGAAAGCACCCAAGTTAATTAAAGAAGGGCATTAACACCTCCATATTGCCTCACCCTCGGTTCCCAGCAAGACCGAGCCGCGCTGGGGGCTGTTGGAGCCCGATGAATCGTGACAAACAGCACTTGCGTGGCTCTGAGATGTTGGGAGGAGCCGAGCGCCCTCGGGTGAAGCAGTTTGTGGGGAGGCAGGGAGCTCCGGAGCCCCGGCAGACGCTGACAGGTCACCTGCGAAACTCGTGAGGGGAGGCCAGGAGGGGGTGCCTCTTCCCAGAGCGCCCCGAAATACGGACCCGGTTTGGCATCGCCGGGCTGAGGAGATGCCCGCGCGGGTGTCTCGGGAGAAGTTCAGAGGAGCAAAAGCCCCGCAGATGCGGGCGGTGCGGGAGGTGCAGGTCTCTCTGTCATCGCAGCCCCGGGAGGGCCCGGGAGAGGTGTCACCCCAAACTCCTGACGGTTTTGTACCGGGAAGGCTGGGGAAAGGCTCAGTGATGGAGAGGGGTGGGAGGGGGACGGCCCCTTCCCCTCCCCGCCACCTCGCGCTGGTTTGCACGGGGCACCCCGTGTCCTGGGACCCCGCAGATGTTCTCCCGGTGTGCGGGACAGCCCCTTGCCCAGGGGGCAGGGGTGGGGGGTCCCACCGGGGGTCCCACCCCCCTCGCTGGGTACCGCCGGCGGCTGCCCCTCCTTGCCCATCGTGATGCAGGGGACGGGGGCTGCAGTCGCCAGCGGCTCCCTTCGCTCGGGGGGTGCGGGGCAGCTCGCTCCGGCGTTGGAAGGTGCGGAGAAGCGGGGTGTGATAACGAGGGTTCATTAACGCGGGAAACGGCCGAACCGGTGAGGAGGTTGTGCGGTACGAAGCGAGCTGAGGCCAAGCGCGGCTCCGAAGCCCGGGATTATCTCGTGGTGTTCCCCGCTCCGCAGGTCACAGGAGAAGGACGGCGGATGTGCTGCAGCGGGAGAGGGCAATTGGAAAGGGTCTCTACTTTCGTCAGGTTTTTGTTGTTATTTGAAACAGCCTCTTTTTTTCAGGGAACAAATTACATATTTTATTCATTTTCTGTGCAGAAAGGAACAGTTCTGGAGCACTAATGGGGATGTTTCTAAGCAACGTTGTTTTCCCACCGCTGGCTTTGGGAACAGTGACTTTTTTTTTTTTTTACATTTTTTGTAGCAATAAGCCAAACTGTCTGCCGTTTATATGCAGAAAAACCTGCTCATGGTTTCCCTAGTTTTGTGTAATCGGAGGGATGGGGGGGCCGTATCACCCCACACCCGTGAGGGTGCGTGCAGGCGTGCGAGGAGGGCTGCGGCGTGCTCAGCGTGCCCCAACCCCTCCTGTCTGGTGGCGGAGGTGGAGGACGTCCATGAGGACGCCCGCGTGCAGGTCTCTGCACCTGAAGATGCTGATGCCTCTCCCAGGGGCTGGCTTTGTGCCCGTCCCAATTCCCTCTGCTCCGCTCAAAGCCCCTCTCTCCTCCCGCCTCCTTCCCCCATCTATTGCTCTCTGCGTGGGTTTTTTTGCACGCTGGAACACTTAGAAGTGCCCGGGGGGGGGGGGCTGGGGTTTGCCTCCTCTGCACGCCTCCCTCGCGCCGAGGCCGTCGGCGTGGCCGTGGGCACCGTGGCGTGGGCGGCAGGAGCCGGCGGTGCCCCGCACGGGGGGCGAGCGATGCCACGTACCCGGGACCCCCACCCACCACCCCTCCCTGGCACCCCCCGGGGGCTTGTGAAATGGGGTCCTGGGGGGGTCACCTGCCACCGGGGCTCCTTCGGTAGGACCAACCCGCGCAGGATCCGTCTCCTCGGGTTTGTATTTCTGCTAGAGGTTGGCTTCTGTGGGCAAAAACACTGACACAGAGCAATGAAACTGGGGTTGGAACAAGCAAAAACCAGTATTATCGGATTTCTGTTGAGCTCTTCTAAGCCTGATGATTCTTCTGTGGGTGTGGAGTCGAAAATGTTTTAGTCATTGTATGTGTTATTGCAGAGATTTTATTTAAAACTTATGTTTTTCCTTAGAAAAAAACCTCTCACTCTCTCATTCCTGATGGACAGGTAGCTGGATGGATAGACAGGCAGATGGGTGGATAGATAGATGGCTGGATAAACGGGCAGATAGATAGATAGATGGACAGATAGATAGAAGGGTGGGTAGGCAGGCAGGTAGGATGGTTATCCTGATCCCATTGTACAGATGGGAATTCTGGACGTGGATAAGCTTAAAGCAGGGTTTGCTTAGCACACCTCAGACTGAAGCAAAGCTGCCCACCAGCTTTGTCTTCCAAGCAGCCCAACCCTCACTTACTGCTTTAAAATCGTAAACTCTTTGTTTTCAGCCTCCACCAAACCCGAGGCTGCTCTGGAGATATTTCCAGGCTGGCTGGATGCAAGATGGGGGGAGCTGTCAGCACCCAGCGCTGAGCCCTGCTGGGGTCCTGGCTGGGACCAGCTGTAGTTTCGCTAAAGCTCGATGCAGCCCGTAAGCTCAGCCTGGTGTCAGACACCCCGCAAAGCTTACCCCGTCTGTGGAGGCAGAAGGTTTGGGATTGAAGAGGAGCCATGTCCCCTCAGCGGGGACCCGGTGGGGTTAGAGAAGCAGAGGCCGGTGCCGGTTCAGACCCCTGACGGTGTGGCAGCCCTGCCACAGACAGGCTGATTTGGGGGTGCGCTAGTGGAAACGACCCGACCCGACCTCTCCTCCCTCCAAACAGCGAAGGGCAGCAGCGAAGCAAATCTCCCACCTGGGTAACCAGGATGTATTTTCTTATGATTGCTTTGTCCCTTCACAACAGGAGGAATGACTTGTGGGTTAATGAGTTGATTAAGCAGCACAGGTGGCTCAGACCATAAATCCCTGCCGGGAGGGTGCTGGGTGCTGGCTGTGCTCCCTTGTGGGGGGCCTGTCATGGGTCTCAAGCTCTTCCAGCCACATGCTGATGGGAAGCGTCTGGTACCCAGGTGATACTGTGTGTGCTGTGGTGGGGCTGGAAGGTTAATGGTGAAGGTTGTCTTAAAGGAGGGAGTTGCTCTTCCCTGCTGCTTGTTGCAGTAGAAGGGGAAATGGGCTTGTTCTGCAGCAGGGCTGGGTGCTGGGGTAGGTGCTTGCTCCTGTTGGGGTACCTGGGTCTGTGTGGTTTTGGGCCCCCCTTGCTGGATGTGGCTCTGGAGGGGTGGGGAAAGCACCTGCCAGTGGTGACAGAGGGGTGCTGAGCGCTGTCTGGGTGCGGGGACTGAGCTCCGTGGCTGCTCATGGTTCCTGCAGCCCAGTGCTACGGCTGCCTCCAGTGCTGAAGTGTTTGCTGCCATCGATGGGCTCCCTTACTGATTCCCCTGCATTAGAATTAATTAAAAGCGAATAATTACAATTGCTTTCTGCCCTGTGCCACAGGAGACAAATACCGTCCCTGCCATATGGCACGAGCTGCTTTGTAGACACGTTTTCTCCCCCGCCTTCTCCCCCTTTTCCTTTAATTAAAGAGACTGTCAGCTCTGAAAGTCCCCCAGATCCGACCGGGTGCCGGTGTGCCATGCCGCTGCCCGCACGGTGCCGGCGGCAGACCTGCCTGTGGCGATGCTTTGCTGCTGGGGACGGGGACCCTGCCAGCGGGGTGGGAGGACGTGGGGGGTGTCTCTGCGTGGTTTTGGGAGGCCCCTTCACCCCAGCGCCTGTGGGAGGTACCCAGCACCCAGGCGGATGTGGGGCTTCCAGTGCAGGAGCTGAGGAGATGCTTAATTAAAGCCCTGTCCTGCAGCCGCCTGGGTGCTGGGCCATAAACCGGGGACCTTCCCCCCTTCCTGGAGGGGCGTGAGGTCTGGGGCTGTCGCGAGGGGCACAGGGCTGCGTTGTGATGGTTTGCCTGGTCAGTGGCTAGTTAGAAAAATGTCACCGTGGTGGTTTTTTTCCCCAAATCCTCTCCCTGGATGCCTTTGGCCGGAGCCAAGCCTTGCCACCCGGCACAGGGAAGCAGGCAGGAAGGTGCGGGCAGGGCTGCGTGGCTGCTCGGGCTCTCGCAGGCTTGCTCGGGTCTTGCTGCCTGCGAGATACAGACATAAAAATTACATATTCCTTTTGGTCTTGTTCAGCTGCCTGCGCTGTCAGCATGTACTCTTCCGAGAAAATAATTAAACTAAAAGTTACCATAAAAGCCGTTAAGGAGGCATTGGCTGAGCGTGAGAGGCAAAATGGGGACCTGGGAGTTTTTTAGGTCTTTAGCGATCCTCACCGCTGTTAACTGGGGTTTAGGCGGGGGCTAGGCGGCACCGCTGGCTCAAGGCAAGGGCTGTGTGCTTCTCACCTGGAAAGGTTTTTCTCGGCTTGGGTGAGGCGAGCCCTTAAGGACCGTGGGATTAGAATTGGCCACCCCCCACGCACCCCACGAGTTAATTGGGGCAGCAGCGTCGCAGGGAAAGACTGTTTTTTCAGCAAGAAATGGTTTAGTGTTACTTAAAAAGCCTGGCTTAAGCAGAGATCCTCTGGAAGAGGCTTGCAAATAGCTGCTGCAGTGAAAAAGCTTTCCTAGTGGTGTAACGGAGTGGAATTGGGGAAATAAAAAGCTTTAGTTCAATGCCGCAGGAACTTCCGAACAGGGAGAAACAGCGGAGCGTGTCCGAAGGGAGGAGCCGGCGGCTCCGGTGAGCAGGGATGGCTGCAAGCAGCCCGGGAGGGCTGTCCTGGCGGCACCCGGGGCTGCACCCGAACCTCTGCCGGCTTGGATTTTGTGAGACTCGTGTTGGTGAAGGGATAGCCACGCGTGCTCTGGGGCGCTGCCGCCGCGTGGGGCGGTCAGCAAGGTTGTGGGGTCGATGGAATAAGCCAAACTGGCAATGAGGGGATAACTTTCCAACCCATTTGTAAGTCGTCCTTCTTAGTCATCGGAAGAATGATTTCAGACTTGCAGGTAGCCAGCAATGCTCGAGGATGTTACTCCCATCAAATGTCCTTCCTGAGAAGGAGCTAAATGGGTTTAGAATTGCTGCACAGTCCAATTATTCTCACTTCTCATTGCCAAACATTTATCTCCGTCTTAAACCTTAGGTTCTTGTCTTTTTAACGAAAATTAATGTTTCAGACACAATCTAATCTCCTACATGGCCATGTTCAGAAGAAAGATTCCCTGGGAATGGATATCACCCTCCTTTGCTCCTGAGACTCTTGAAAAACTGTAATTTTTCCCCTGCATTTTACTGTCAGGCTTTATCCCAGATGCCTCTCGTTGTTCTCATCACCCTTCGCTAGTTCTGCCGGACACAGTAGTCCCCTCTCTTCCCTTTGTGCCACCTTTTGGCTTCCTGATGCTGAGCCAAAGAGCTCTTGGAAGCCAAAAGTTGCTCCTTGGCCTTTCTCGTGCATGTCAGACCCTGGCCCCTCAGACAGGTAACGACCTCTTCTCACCCATCGTTCAAAATTAATTCATCTCTCTAGTGTTTTCCTTGGGTTTGCTCGTAACTTTGCTCACAGCAAAATGGCTAACAAGCAAAATGCTTTATTTTTTTGTCTCCCCCGGCTTTGGGGAGCCGCAGGGTTCTGCAGCCCCGTGCGCAGGGCTGGGTGCAGGCTGTGCTCGTGGCGGCCCGTCCGCGCAGCCCTGTGTCACTGGTGTCAGCCCGTAAGCACCGTCTCGTTTAACCGCTTCTTTCTGGCAAAATGATTAATTTATTCAGCATTGGGTCCAGAACCAAAGTATCTTTTCTGAGGAGAGTTTCTCTCATGCCTAAAAACTGAGGGGTGTGGTGGGGTTTGGTTGTGGGGTTTCTTCTCTCTGTTTACAAATGAGCAGCCGTGATGGGACGCGAGGAGCCAGGCTGGATGCGGGGCTGGAGCCGCAGATGAGGAGTGGTGCGGCTGCTGGAAACGAGGGAGATGGGAATTACTCACCGAGGCGAATCTGAGAGTGCTCCGTGCCCTTGGGTCACAGGGACCCGATAATCGCTGCCCAGGCAGAGGCTCCGCTCTTTGCTGCGGGCTGGGAAGGGGTGCGAGCAGTTGAGCACAAATTTTCCAGGTCTCTGTGCAGCTGCAATAACGCCTTCACCTGTGGACCTGATGCCTGCTCAGCTGGGAGCTGCCTGCCGGATCACCGGGCAAAAAACCCGAGCTCATCCCGGGCAAAAGCCCTGCGGCACTGGGGACCGGCTCTGAGCTGGAGGCTGCTGAGGATGGTGATGGAGGAGGCTGATGGTGATGGAGGAGGCTGATGGTGATGGAGGAGGCTGATGGTGATGGAGGAGGCTGATGGTGATGGAGGAGGCCCAGTGTATGTGCAACCCTTTCTCCTAGCAAGAGAAAGAGACCCTGGCAGGCCTTCGCCAAGAAGGGTGAGGCGGCAGAGGGACTGGTAACCAGCCCTGTGGCTGTGCTGCCCGTGAGTCGCCTCCTGCCAGCGGGGAGGTGCTGTTCCCCGCCGGCCGTGGGCTCCAGCCCTGGGGCAGCGCTGGGCTAACGCCTCCTGCCAGCCTTTTCCCCACCAGGGCTGTTAGCACACGCTGCCCGGTTGTTTGCGTGGAGTTGGCTGGCGTTCAGCAGCCGCTGCCGGTATGCGGATGCTGCCACGGGGGCAGATCCCAGGGCATCTCCCCCATCGCCGCCTGCCAAACCCGGCCGAGGACCCGTGCTTCCCCGGGGGATGGATGTGCCCTCTGCTTGGAACAGCCTAGTCGAGGGAAACGTCGTCCCTCCCTGCACACTGTTTTGGTACCTCGGTGTATTTTTAACAACATCCCTGAGTTGCAAGCTGTGTTTTCAATGAATCAGGCGTTCATGTCCCGTGCTCGTTAACCCAGTGCAATCTGGCAAAGCTGCCGGTGCTGCGGGGACGGGTGTGTTAGCTCAAACTCCCGGCTGCGCAGGCAGGGAAAATGTCACCCCTGGTTTATGCTGGGAAAGACGAGCGATGTTAACCAGCGTGCGAGGCTGGGCTCTCGGGGGCTTGGTGCCCGCTCTCCCTGCCCCATCCCATCCCCTGGGAGGTTCCTCCAGCGGCCAGGCTTGCCTGCCTCGGGCTCCGCCGTAGCCTGGGCTGGGGCAGTTCGGCTTCGGGCTTTGGTTCTAAAAGAATTCAGGGGCGAGGTGTCGAATACCTTCTGGTCTTGCTCGTGGTGCAAGTTTGGGATAAAGAAAGCGAAGCTGGTTTCGGATCGGCATCCAGAAGCGGTTTGGAAGGTGCCATGGCAGGCTGCAGCCAGAGGGACGGGGTCCTGGATCGGGACGGGGTCCTGGATCGGGACGGGGTCCTGGATCAGGCCATGCCAAGCGGCGCAGCGGCAGGATGCCCAGGCAGCCGGGTACGGCAGCAGATAAAACTCTTGGTGCTTCCCTGTGCCCGGCGGGGTTGGGCAGTGATTTGTGGGGAGCGGCGCAATTGCTCCAGTTCTGCAAAGTGCAAGGGAAGCTGAATATCAGCGAGAGGAGAAGGCAGATAGCTGTGCTAATGAAAAAAAAAAAGTATGAGAGCTGATTTTTAATCAACTGCTTCTAGGTTAGGCAAAGCGATCCTGAGAGACTGGCTGCTCCTGCAATCCTCCTTCATCCCTCAGCAGCACTGACTTCCAATTTGAAAGGAGCTTTTTTTCCTCCTGAAAGAGTGATTAAATCGTGGCAGCGCGAGCCCCCAGGAGCGGCGGCAGTGCCAGGTACCTGGGAGGCGGGCTGGGCTGGCTGCCTGCTCGGGGCTCAGATGGGATGGCACGGCACGCTCAGGACTCGAACAGCAGCAAATAGCGGCGTGGCAGGTACCCCCGCTCGTGGCTGTCCGTGGGGGGACCCATCTCGCCCCCCGGCATTAGCAAGCGCCCAACAGAGACAGTCGACCAGGGCGATAACGCCGATGCACTGACCGATAACTACTAAGGAAAAGCTGCACGAGAACATCATCTTCCCCCCTCCTCCTGGAGCCAAGCGCTGCCGGTGGGACGTGGCTTTGCCCAGCCACCGCGTCCCGTGGTGCGTGCAGAGAGCATCGCCGGATCCGGCCCAGGCCGTGGGTCGCGGGGCGGTGGCCGCCGTGCAGCAGGGGCCGGGTGCTCCACCACTGCAGGGAAAACATGCAATGTCAGCTTGGCAACAGCCGGGTGCCGACCCATGCGATTCCTTCGTGTAAAAAGATCATTTCTGGCTTTGAAAATACTGCCGAGACCTCCCACCACTGGCCCAGAGAAACCCAAGCTGTCCACAACCCCTCGGGAGGGCGATGGCAGAACCCCCCCCGCACTTTCCGGACTGGTCCCACCCCACGCCGGACCCCCCGCACCCTGCGCAGTGGGAGGGAACCGCGGCCGTTCGGCAGAGCTCTGTTGGGCAGCACGGGCGCTCCCTGTGCCCAGGGACGGCGCTCAGCCCGTGCACAGCCGGAGCTGCCGATGCCGACTGGGCTCCATCAGAGTCGGGGTTTGCTCGTCTTGCCGTCCCGGTCGCTGCCCCAGCCACCGCTCCCGTCCTGGGTGGGGTGTGTGGGCTGCCGCCGGTTCAGCTCTGGGCACGGAGCTGGTTCGTTGTGTCAGGCTTGGGAAATAGTGCGACGGGAGCACAAAGGGCTTTTACTGTCCACTTCCTTCAAAAACAGCCATTGATTTTACTTGGTTATTTTGCAGCTTCAGGGCACGTGTGTCTGTGGGTATATATACACGTGTGTGTAATGGAAGCTGCAAACCAGATGTAAATATATACATATGTATATTTTTGCTTGGTGTTCTTTGGTGAGGTTTGGGGAGTTTTTAGGGGGGTAGAGGAGAACCAGGTCTCAAGAACTGCTGCTTTTTCAGACAAATCACTGCTCTGCTGTAGGACCGGTAATGAAAGCAGCGGCTGTCGCTTTCCCGCAGCACCAGGTCCGCACTGGGAGGCGAGCCACCCCGAGCGGGCTGAGTTTTTAGCGGGTTTTGTGGCTCCGTGTGTTGGTTTGGCCGCTTTGCTTTCAGGCTGCTCGCCCGTTAAGTAGAGCGTGCAGTTGAGTGGAGTGCTCGCAGGCAGAGGAGGGCTGGAAACCACGGGAGTCGCTGGGGGCTGCAGCCTGGCGATGTTCCCCGGGCTGGACCACGGGCTCAGGAAACCTTCTCCCGAGCAGCTTCGGAGCTCGTTTTGCATGAGGGATCTTGCACTGCAAAGACTTGGCATTTTCAGCGTCGGCTTTTGACTATGGACATAAAATTTTCCAAGTACCCGGGTCACATGTGCGCTAAGTAAATGGCAAAGACGGCTTTGGAAATTCAAACACAATATTTCTGTCCAGATTTGTTAGCGGACCAGACTCTGCAAGGAGCTGGTCGTGGCTCTCCGGAGCAGAGCCCGGCTCCCACGTGTGCGTGCTGTACCCCCAGGCGCCCAGGCTGTACCCCCAGTGTGGCTTTGCGGCGCTGGGGGACGGAACACAGGACCGCCAGCCCCTACCTGGGCTGAGACCCTGAGACAGACCCCGCTGCTGGGGGGGTGCTCTACCCTGTAAATGCACGCGAGCACCACGCTCTACG
This sequence comes from Balearica regulorum gibbericeps, assembly GCF_011004875.1. Classification (NCBI taxonomy): domain Eukaryota; kingdom Metazoa; phylum Chordata; class Aves; order Gruiformes; family Gruidae; genus Balearica; species Balearica regulorum. Next base: position 27,802,987 of record NC_046192.1, on the reverse strand, counting down.
TGGACATAGGTATGCATATATACATGCATACGCATATAAAGGGTACATGTGTGTGTATATATTTATATCTACGTAGAGGGCGGGGTGCAGCTCCCTGCCCTCGCAGCCCTGTGCCTGTGCAGAGCCCCAGCCAGACCTCGGAAGGCAGCAAAGAGCTCGGTGAGAAATAGGATTCCACAAAAACTCTCCCACAAAATAGATGTAAACTGTTTGGCAACGCACGGTAGCGCTGGACTTCTCCAAAGAGCATTATGCAGCGGGTGGGCTGTCTCCCGAAGTAACGCGGAGATCCCCATCCCGTGAGCCCAGGCTCCTCTTTCCTGCCGGAAGCGTTGCAGCTCTGTCTGGAGCGTGCAGGCGGTGCCGGGCGTTTGCCTTTTAACTCTGAGGGTTATGCTTTGTGCTGGTGAGCAGGGGAAGATTGGCATCGTTTGCGCTATTCTGTGCGCGGATGGGTTTTGTCACGGAGGGGTCCAGCTGTGCTTTCACTCGAAAAATAATAAAAAAGAAGAAAAAAATCGAAAAGGAGAAAAAAAAAAAAATCAGGTCAGCGCCTGACCCCAGCGTGCTGTGAGCCCGCGCGCTCGTGGTGCTGGAAATGCAGCTGCAGCATTTCAAATAGCTGCTCGAGGACAAATTCCTGTCTCTCCCAAAATTTTAAATACCCGTCAGCAGCGCTAAATTTTGGGCGCAGCAGCGGCATTAGGGGTCGGTGGGAGGGTGGGCAGCCCTGCCCCAAGGGCTGCCTGCCGCAGTCGGGCTGGCTCCCCTGCCTTCCCCAGGGATGCCTCTGGCCGCTCTCCCATGCGGGAAATTGTGCCATATGAGCAAATACCTGAAATGGCCACAAAATCAAGCGTGTAAAAAGAGAAAGAGCTGAAATAGCAGGGCACGGCCTCTGTTTTGTCTGACCCCTTTCAGAGTGGGTGAGCAAGGCCTTTTTTTCTTTTTTAATTATTACTATTTGGCTTTGAATAATTCATTAGGAATAGAAAAAAGTGCAGTGACTGTTCACAGCACTCTGCAGTGGAAGGTAGATAGATGGTCCCCAAATTATACCTTGATCTGGCAAAAAAATTGCACAGAAGCGGCTGTAACGTAGAGGTGAAAGCAGGAGGGTGTAATTAAAAGGGGATTTTGTACTGCAGCGGTAGGTTGAAGTTAGGGTAGGGTTCAACGCATGGCACATCTCATGGTCTCGGGAGTAATTATCTTGTCTCCGGGCTGGCTCAGGGAGCTGGGGAGGAGGGTAATAACTTTATCTCACTGATGTTGAAAAGCTGCTGCCTCCCCTCAGGCGGGGAAATTGCGGGGGGAATCACGAACTGGGGAGCCCCAGCAGTAACCAGAGTGGGGTCTTCTGTGATGGATCCATCTGAGAAGCCTGAGGGTGAATAAAAATACATGAAGCTGGATAAGGCAAATGCTTACGTATAACGTTGCGGTGTTACTACGATGAATACTAACCGACGTTGATAGGCCAAGGAAATTCTTCACGGGACCCCAAGCCCCCGTGAGTTACGTCTGAGTGATTTGGGTTTATTCCCAGTTACGTCCCTGCCCGCGTCCCACCCCTCCCCACGACCCTCGGAGCTTTTCCCGTGGCGCGGCGAAGGCTGGGTGCCGTGCAGCCACCCTTCCCCGAACCGGGCAGCCTGTGTCCCGCCTGGGGGGCTGCCCCGCCGGAGGAAAACGGATGATTTGGGCAAAAGCAGGGACTGACCTCCAGCTGCCGACTTCCCGTGGGGTTACTGAAGTTGCGTGTCCCTTCAGGACTTAATGATATTTTCTAATTATTTTCTTTTTTCCTTCTAGAAACCTTGGAAAATCTGGACTGAGAGTCTCGTGCCTTGGGCTGGGTGAGTAACCTCCGTGTTGGCCGGAGCCGCAGGCCGCCCCGGCGTGACGGTGGCCGCTCTGGTAGCGCGGTGGAAGCAGCACGCTCGCGGGGCCAGCCTGCAGATCGCTCGCGGGAGAAGCCCTCGCGTGTGTTAATGGCAGCTCTGGGCATCAGCTGAGGCGCTCGCCCGCGGCGCGAGGCGACGCTTTCCACCCGCAGCACCCGAGTGGAACTGTACGGAGGTTTATGGCACAAAATCCTTCTAACACACCCCGATCCCCGCGAGGGACAGCCCGCGGAGACCCCTTCGGAGATGTCTCTGAGTGCCCCTGAGAGCTTTAAGTGTCAGAGCTCCAGTCTCGGGGGATGGCAATCTGCATGGGCTGCGGGCAGATTTTTATTTTATTTTATCCGGTGTGTCTACCTTGTTATTTCTGTTCCATACTGACTTGAAAACTAAAGAATCTCTTATCAATATTTTATCAGGAAGGGCATCTATAAGCACTGCGGCACCTATGTGCTGGCCCTGCAGGTCCTGGAGCGATGCTGCGGTTCCTGCACCCTTGAGTAAGAGTGTGTGCGATGGTCTGGCTGGCTCCTGATGGCTTTACTCATGCGAGTAATTTCTTTGATGGCAGTTGAACCGCTCACATGAAGAATTCTGAAAAGTGTGTGTGTATATATATATTAACCCCCCCCAACCCCTGTAGAAAGGAGGAGGCTGTTTTTCTCACTGCAAGCACATTCCCATGGCGCAAGGCTGGGGCATCAGGAGTGAGACCCCCCCCGGGGATGCGCAGAGACCCCCCGGGACGGCTGCCCAGCCCTGCGTTCGAGGGTGGTCCTTGCTCCCCGGGGTCAGAAGTGTCGGCGTGCCTTTAGGAAAGCGGTTGGGTGTGCTGGGTCCCGTGCTGCTGCCTCGGGGCGATGGGTGAAGGCAGGAGCAGGCAAGGACCCAGACCCTGCCTGCACTGGGTGCCCGCTGTGCCTGTGGGCTCCGCTCCCTGCTCCGGCCCCAGCTGGTGCCGGCTGCGCGCGTGGGGTGGGTGCCCGAGGGGTTAGCTCATTTTTTTTCCGACCTCCTTTGAGGTTTGATTTTAAAATAGAGCAAAATGTGAAATTCACCCCGTATCACAAGCCGTGTCAATGGGGCCTATTCTGCCAAGAAGAGCTCTTCTGTTTAAAATAGATCCAGGCTTTGAAAGGAGTCGTCGTCTTATCTGCTGCAGAGATTTTATTTATCCTTAGAGTTCACCACGAGCTAATGTTGTAGTGGTAGAGAAAAGTGACGGGAAGGAAGTAGCAGCAGGAAGAAACATTTTGCAGAGCTTTTCTTTGATTTCAAGCATGTGGAACTGCAGCAGCGTCTAAATATATTGAGCCTTTGTGAGCGCAGCTGCACGGGACTAGTGGGGGCTGAGGATGGAGCACGCGGCTGCCGCGCCGCTCCGGGCAAGGGCAGGGCTGGGGAGATCTCGGAGCCGGGCATCTCGGCCCGCTCCAGGAGCAGTGACCCCCCCAGCCCTTGGGGTGTGAGCAGGACCTGGGGAGAGGAGAGCAGGAAAGCCTGAAATGCAGTTGTCGTCATCTCCTGAGCGCACGGATATTGCTTCTGCGGGGCAGCTCGTCCTCCCCTCCCGCCACAGATCCATCAGGTGTCTGCTGGGAGTGCTGGCTCCTATGACCGTTCTAAATAGCTTCTCTTTTGCAGCTCCATGAAGGATAAAGGTCTTTTTTTTCCTAAACTTTCTGCGGCATGAAAATCTAATTTAAGGTTTACTAAAGTTTCTGAAGACTCAGCAATCTTCCCTAAAAGCCTTCCGAAATCTTAGCAAGGTGGGAGTGTGCTTCATCCTGTAGTATGAAAAAAGTAAAAGTGGAGAAAAATGTGAAGCGGGACAGAAACCAAAGGTAGGCAGTGCTGAGGGAATGCGTACCCTTTAATTGCGTCCTGCTTCTCCCAGCTCACCCTCTAATTAATTCATTGGCTGGGCGCCGCTTGCGGCGTGCGAAGTGTCGAGTGAGCGCATGAGGTCAGAGGTGTCAGCAGCGTGTTTCACAAGCGAAGACGTTTGGGAAGGGCTGAGCATCGCTCCCAGGTTGCTGAACCTCCCCCCCTCTCGCGCCGGGCTGAGCATCGCGGTGCTGAGCCCTGCTCCTGCCTGGGCTCTCGCCCCTCCTCGGTGAGCCCTTCGTCATCTAACCCTGGGCGGACGCGCGGGCTGGCGTGAAGCCTTTTCTGTGGCGCTGGCTCTGAAACGCGATTGCGATGCAGGGGAAAAATAAGGTCACGTTTTTCTTGTAGTTAATTCAGAGCCAATTCTGCCTGTAGAGGCTGCCTGTTGATTTTTAGCAAATGTTGAGACAGCCTCCAACCAGGTGATTAGCCCTGACTCCAAGGAAACCAGCCGCAGGGTGAGAGCAGCCAGCCCAAACCCCAAAATCCAATTCTACGTACAAAAGCACGGAAGAATCCTTCCAAAACGAGCGGTTCCCGCAGCCGCCAGCGGGATACCCCGCGCTCGCAATCGGCTACAAAAATAGACGTTTTCTGCCGTTGCCTCTCGGCCCCTTTGTTCTGGGGAAAAGCTTTTGCAAACCCGGCGTGGAAGAGAAGCCCAACCCCAAAGGGCTGCTGGCCCGGGACCGTGCCGGAGGGTCCGGTGTGCGCCCCGGTACGCGCAGGGCTGAGCGTTTGCCGGTGGCTGGAGTGCCAGACCAGACCCACGTGCCAGATCTCCACGTGGCATCACCCTTGCCGGGAGCAAGCCAGGGATAAAATTGTACTGGCAGGAGGCAAAGCGCTGGCTTCCAGCCAGGAACTTTTTTTTTCCTTTTTTTTCTTTCTTTCCCCTTTTCTCCCGCAGAGGTGACACATCTGCTGGCAATGACATTATCGAGTGGTGAATTTTGCATCAGCAAATAACCCGCTAATAATCACACCTTGCTAGGCTCTGGGATGTGAGGGAAATGGAGCCAAATCCAGTGTTAATACAGAAATTCCTCCATCGAAGGTGAGGATATCCAGCTGGGAAACTGCTTTCCAAGGCGAGGGAGCAACGGGATGGGCAAGGGGCAGGAGTGGGAGCTCTGTCCGCCACTGCCAGGCTGAGTTGGGGGGGGGGGATGAGTTTATAAACAGCGAATTGGGATAGACAGGAGAAAGATGATGGCTTGGTAAGGGGAAAAGTAATAATTAAAAAAATAATAATTCTTTCTCTAGTATATTTTTCTTCCAAAACTCTCCCTTTGGCTGAGGTTGTGGAATTATCCTCAGTCGTTTGAAATGCCAAGTGCACCTTGTGCTTTCTGGAGTGTTTTGGGGTTTTTTTCCTGTTTGTTTGGTTTTTTTTTAATCGGAGTTGAGCATCTCATTTTCCTGACTGCATCTGACAACCTAGAGATCACTTTGCCAGGCAAAACCTTACCTCCCTGCTTGCTTTTTGCAATTACCAAGAAAAAACCCCCCATTCCCCAAAGCTTCCCCACCCGTGCGATCCCAAGGATGCTCGGGGGTCCTGGGCCCATCGGGTCCCCCCCACTGGGGTCTGGGAGCACGGAGCGGGGGACAGGCCGATCCAGGGCAGGTACACCCCTATGCCATCTCTTTACTACTTATCTTTAACAAGAGCTGAAGCGCTCGTTATTCTACACGAGCCGCTGCTCCCGGTGTGCCCAGGCAGGGAGCGGTTTGCCCCTCCGTTCCGCTTTGCTGCTCGGTGGGGCACGGGTCGTGTGGTGCGTTTGTAGTCGTGTAAAGTCGAGAGAGAGGATGTGCAAGCCGCAGGGTGTATAAACAATTCCTTTTCTTCTCACCTGCGCTGGGACTGTATGCGTACTTCAGCAAAAAAACCCACGTTGGCATAAACAGTCTCAAGGCTTTTTTTTCCTGTAGAAATGCATTTTAATAAATTCCTATAAAAATAATGCTTTGGAAGCTTCAGCATGGAAATCGGGCTTCGTTTGGATTTTTTTCATCTGCATAAAGCAGCTTAATGATAAACTGAAACCTATTTTTGTTTTTATCTTTACTGTGCAGGACCAGAGCATTTTACTCCAACGATAAGAGAAAGTACCTTCCCTGAGGTCTATAACCAGCAAGGCGGAGCAGGAGGGGGGGAAAAGTCCCATTTTCCTTAAATTTGGTGCGGGGGGAGGATCTGAAGAATGGAGAAGGCAGCACAGGGGTGCAGAGGCTGGCTAAGCCCAACCCAGGCGCTCGGCCCTGGCCTCCCCAAGCCCAGCCTAACACGTAGGAAAAAAGTTCATTGCGAGGGCTGGGGGGCTGCCCGCTGCGGGGGCGTTGGGCTCCCGGTGCTGCTGTCGCTGGATTGTTGCCCTTGGAGCAGAAGGAAATGCAAATTTTAGTTAGGAATGTGTGTGCTCTTTGCTCTTTTTTCCTTTTCCTTTTTCCTTTTTCCTTTTTTTTTTTTTTTTTAATTTCCGTAGCATTAGCTGTGTTTAGGCATTTCTGAATGTGAAACTTTTGCTTTTCCAGTGCTCCGGCTCTTCTGCAGGTAATCAAGTGTTTTCAGTGTAAATACACAGCAAACACCACGCATCTTTAAAAATAACTTTCTTTATACATCAGGGTTTTTTGAGTACAAAAACAAAAAAAATTCAGATTGACCCTTTTTTGAGGGGGAGAGAGCAAGATTCTGCTATGGGAGGTGACTCTTGCTGTGTTTGCGAGCAGGGACTGATCAAAGCAGCCCGAGCGTTCGCAGCAGGCACGCTCTTTGCTTTCTGCCTCCTGCTCAAGGTTCATCTTCCGCGCTCGCGGTGAGCAATGAGCCAACTGATACATTTTTTATGAAGATGTGGGAGCGCTTACGTATCTATTGCACCAGGCTCTTGCAAGTGCAAGCAGGCAGGGAGCGTTGGATTTTTTTCCCCCTTAGCAGCATCAGAGCCCGTCACCTCCCTGGCACGGCGATCTTTCCTCCGTCTTACCCAAATCCCATCGAATTTTCCAGCCCCACGCCTCAACCCGTCTGCCCTCCTTACGGAGGGACAACATGAGGCAGAATTTTAAATTCTGGAGGGTTTTGTGTGAGCCACGCAAGCTTTGACCCATCCATTAAATGAGTAACATGTAATTTTATACGTAGCTGGCGTGTAGGTCTCCAAGCGCGGGGAAGAGTTGCGCTGCAGATCGCAGCGACGTCGTGACGAGCTGGCGAAAGGTGCGGGTCGTGTCGCGGCCTCTCGTGTCTCGGCGTTGCTCTCCGTGGGGCGCGTTGTAAGGTCGGGGAAGTAGGGCAGGAGCGATGTCTGACCCGTGTCCCGTATGGACCTGGCGCTTCCCCAGCTCGCTGCCTTCTCTTGCTTCCGGGAGCTTAGGAATTATGTATTCCCAATATATTTAATGTGTATATAGGAAATAATATCCCTATAGCTGAGGAATATCCACTTCAATCCACACACTGTTTCCACCATAGGAATTTTTTATTTTTTTTCGAAGCAGTGGTCATAAAGAAATAATGCCCCAAGTTTTTTTTCCTAATACTAAACCCGAGTCTGCTGCTGAGTCTAAACTGCAGCTGCTCCGTGAGCCAGCTAGCGAGAGTGCTGCTCATCAGCTGCGCTGGAGTTGGACACGGGCTTTCCGGAAAAGTTCCTGGGGAAAAGTCACCTTGGGTTTTAAATACCTCACGTCAATAGAAATACTTCTAGTTGTGGCTTGAGTTTGGGTTTTGCTGGGTTGTTTTTGAGGTTTTTTTCCCCTCTCTAATTTTGACTTGTACGACGCTAAATGCTGAAGCACAAATTTAGGAAGAGTTTCATTCCCCAAATGACACCTTTCAGCAGCATCATAAATTTTTTCCAATTTGTCAAATTGAAGCTTTGGAAAACGAACTCAGTTTCGCAAAGAGCTTCAGATTTCAATAAAACTGTGTATTTTGGCAGCGCAGGCTCTGAGAGGGTTCATGTGCTGGGCCCGGGTCCGCCTGCCCCAGCCCCGCTGTGTCCCCCCCCCACAGAGGGGGGGCTCCGGCGCCCGCCCCGTCCTGCGCGCCTGGGGCCACAGCAGCCTCCGAGCTGCTTAAACCCCGTTTTAAACCTGTTTAATCCCAAGGAGCCTGAATTTTGGTAGAGCAAATTAGTGTTGGCAAAATCCTCTCGTAGTAACGGATTATTTTGTTCTTTCTAGGGACATGGGTCACTTTTGGAGGTCAGATCTCAGACGAGGTAAGTGACGCTCGGTGTAAGTATGATGCACGAAGTAAAAAACAATCCGAGATCTTTTTGAATGAAACCATGGCTACCGAAATCAGAGGAGCCCGTTTCTGCGCGAGGGAAGGGCAGAGGGTTACTGTGCAGAGCAATGCGAAGCTTGCGCTTCTGCTACAGAAAACCTTAATGCATCTGATGTTTCCAGAGATCAGCTGCAATAAACCCCCCATCCATCCCTTATCGGGGTCCTCTCTTTCATGCCGTTTGGAGCAATATTTCCTCCATATAGACCACGGCGCCGTTCCTGGAGCAGAAATTGAAAACTATTTTTGCATCACGTATGTAATCAGCAACAGCCATAAATACAGGCAGGGGCTCGGCTTCCAAGGAGCTGCCTGATGATTTATTTTTTACATAATAAGATGAAACAAATGAAAATGAGCTTGGGTTTCCTACGCACTCTTGCCCATACCAGATGGCTCTTAATCTCGGTTAATAATCCTCCCGCGTGCTGGGTAGCACGTGGGTTTCCCTCCGTCTCAGGTACGCTGCAGATGCTGGCCATGAAAAGGAGAGCAACCCCCCGGCTGCCCCCCCACTAGTACATGGCAGAAACGCCAAAATAACTTTGGCAGAAGGAAAACAGCCCAGGAGCCTGAACTCAAAGGGGTGGTGTTTTTTTTTTTTTTGCTTTTTAATTCACTTGATCTTTGGTGGTATTTCTTCCGCTGATGGCGGATCGCTGAGGTCATTCCTGTTTCTCGGCGTTGCAGGCTGAAGCGAGACGACTTGTTTCAATTATAAATTTGCTGCCTGGCCCTCCTGCCCTCCTGGCTTAGAATAAGTCAATGCAAAGTGTTTGTGCATGGAAACAGGACTGAAACGCAGCCCCGTCCTTGAGGGATGCCCACCCTAAGGATGTTGGCCATGCGTGGGTGCTCTGGCCGCCCCCCCCCGGAGCTGCCAGCCCCCTCTGGGTGCAGGATCCCCCCAGGGAGCAGCGGGATTCCCAGGGCTTTAACAGGGATCACACGAAATGACCTTCAACCATTTAAATACCGCATAAAGTCCGCTGGAGAGCTGCAGGACAGCCTGTCAGGTAGCCAAAAAAAAAAATTAAACTCTTACCATGGAAATCTCCTTTCTGTATTAAACTCCCCAGATTTGCAGAGTATCTTCTACAACCCCATTAAATTCTTGGCTGCTTCCCCATTTGAAAGCCCAGGGCGCTCCTATGAGAAGAGATTAATTCCTCCCAGGATGAGTCAAAGGGAAGTTGATGTAAATCCATGTTTTGGCGCTTCTTGGGCCAGCACAGGAACCCCTGGGTGCCCTGCCGAGGGGTCTCACCCCCCGAGCAGGGGACACTAACACCCCTCCCAGCCCCGCTGAAACCCCTTTGCTGCATCCTCAGGAGCTTCTCCGCGTGCGGGATGCGGTCTGCCACCCCTCACCTCTCTGTCTCTGCTTCCCCGAGGTGGCCGAGCAGCTGATGACCATCGCCTACGAGAGCGGCGTCAACCTGTTCGACACGGCCGAGGTGTACGCGGCCGGCAAGTGAGTGCCCGGTGTCCCGCTCCGCGTCCCTGGGGTCCCTCTGTCCGGCTTCGCTCGTCCCTGTGTCACGGTCGCTCCTGATGGATGGGGCTTGGTGATGCCTTCTCCCTGAGGAGGGGACAGACACATCTCTATATTTGGAGCATTCTTTAAAAAAAAAACCAACCAACCCCCCCTCCCCCCCAAAAAAAACAACCCACAAACCAAAAAAACCCCACAAAAAGACCACCCCAACAGACCCAAAAAACCCAACCAAACAAAAAAAAAAACCCGACAAAAAAATTAACCTGAAGTCTCCTGTACCCAGCTGAAGGCCGAAATGTACCGCTCGTGCCACTGGCTCTTGGGACAGGGAGAAAAATGTCCTGAACAAATGAAAAGTCAGTGCTCATCTTAATGGGATGCACAGCCCGTGCCAGTGACGGCTCCCGGCGCGGGGAACGGCTCTGGCTGCAGCAGAGCTAATGCTCTTAGTGTCACCCCGGGATTGGGGGAAAAAAATATCTGTCCATACTGTATTTGACTTTGGCTGATTTATACGGCTTTGTATTTAGTGGAAAAGGTGGCCTGGGACATCGCATCCCTGGTGCAGGGACGAAGCGGCTCTGCCTTCCAGGCGTAGGGCAAGGGGGTGTGGGCCCGTCCCTGCGGAAATGGGTGGAGGAGATGCTCTGCACCCATGGGGGGGACCCGTCCCTGTCCCAGCCGGTGCTGGGTCACTGTCACACGGGGAGGGGAGAGCTGCGCAGCCGAGAGCCGTGCCGCAGGCTGGTGTCTGGGTGGCACCGCGCGGGGAGCTGGGGTGGGTGGTTTCCTGGTGCTGAGCATCCTCCTGTCTCCCCTCACCGGGGCTCGCTCTCTCGCGCAGGGCTGAGGTCATCCTGGGGAACATCCTGAAGAAGAAGGGCTGGAGGTACTGTACAGCGCGGCACCCCGGGCACCTGAGAATCCTTCTGGGTTTTAAAAACGCTGCGTGTTAGGTGATGCACGAGGGCCGTGCACGGAGCAGCCGGCCAGGGCTCCCGCGGCAGCTGGCCCTTCCCGGTGCCAGATAAAACCCCTCTCCTCGTCCTTTGGGACTGCCCACCGGCTCCACGAGGCTGCGATCGTCAGCCCGCGGCGCTGCCCCGACTCTTGCACGAGACCGCTGTCTCCGAGCGCAGCGCAGCCGACTTCCGAGCGCATCCGTCGTCTTTTCCGTGCACGGTGTGTCGGGAAGGATGATTTGTGTGTCGGCATCCTTATCTGCGTACGTAAGGCTGGGCATTAGGAATGCAAAGCTGTGATGGGCCTTCATCCTGAGTAGCCTGGTAGGAGATGATACCTAATTTAAATGATGCACATTAGCATATGTTGTGTAGTTTTGAGAGCATTTACATAATCTTTAAAGACCTCCCGTGTGTGTCATATTCAGCCTTCAACTGAAAAATGGGTGCTAGGGGTGCTGTCTCCAAAATCAGTATCCCCTGCGTTAGGGGGATGATTATTCAGTAAGAAATATTCTGGATACAGTGGAAGAAAAAAAAAGCTAAGTCTAGCCAAAGCTGGAGAAGTTACGTGTTTTACACGTACGGTTATGCAGCGGGGCAGTCTGTGAATGATGAATCTTTGATTTAATATCACATGGGAATTTATAGATTAATTCAGTGAATGTATCACTCTTGGAGTTTTAATAACTCTGGGAATACCGCATGGTAATGCGAAGCACTGGACTCGGGTGCCAGGAGGGAACGGTGCTGCAGCTCTAGGTTAAGGGCTCCGGAGATCACTTACTCCATAACTAAAAATGGAGTAAGTACCTTTTTTTTTTGTCATTTGAATTGGCTTCGGTTTCCAGACACCAGCCTCTGGTGACTCCCCAGACCCGGGCGCGGGAGGAGGAGTGCTGCGTCGTAAAAGGATTACGGGGAGGTGCAAACACCCGCTCGGAGCCCAGGGCTGTGACGCCAGGCACGGCCGCCGCTGCGGGAAGCCGGAGCACTGCCGCTTGTCGATGGGCACCATCCTGCTTCCTCACTTAGACTAGAAACGCTTTAACAATGCTATTTTTTCTGGTCTGTTTGCAGGAGATCCAGTCTGGTCATAACAACAAAGCTGTACTGGGGTGGAAAGTAAGTGTCGCAGTTACTCGTAGGGGCGTGCGCTGCGGCGTGCTCTTCCCTTTTACAGCCAGGTGGAGACGGTGGCACCTCGGGGGGGGTTGGGTGCTCCCACTTTCTTTCCCCTCATTTTGCCAAGTCTTCTAAGGCGTCGGAGCCTGGCCGAGCAGCAGCCCCAGCAGAGGCCGGCGTGCCGTGCCGGGTGCGCTCCAGCACCCCAGCAGGATGAGTGCCGCCTTGCTCCCAGACTGCAGCCGATGTCCGCGAAGCCTCAGGGGTGCACAGCCCCCTCCCAGCACCCCCCGCTGCCCTGCCAGCACCCTTACCCCCCCTTAGACGCGTCGGGCAGTAGCGTTACAGTCGGGCACTATCCGTAGCGGGGCCGTGTGGAACGAGCAGTGGTGGTGTTCCTCCCAGATGCCGTTGTCTTTGGACCCCCCGTGAGGTTCGGGCTCTCTCTGTGGTGTGAGTCGTAGCTCCGTTTTGGGGAAGTTTTTAAGGCAGAGTACAAAATTAGCGCTCCCCGGTCATTAGCACCTCGGATCTCTAACAGCTCCATACCTGGTTTTGCTTTGCAGAGCTGAAACGGAGAGAGGGCTTTCGAGAAAGCACATCATTGAAGGTACGTGTTGCACGGGGCGGGGGTCTGGCGCGGGCATGGTGGGGTGCAGCCAGCCGGACCCCGGGGCCGGTGCTCCCCCAGGAGCCAGGGCTGTGCGGGGGGGGGTCCCCAGGCGTCGCTGGGAAGGGCCCGAAATGCCCCGAAGGATTATTCTGGTTTTTTTTTTTTTCAACAAGTGCAAGCAAACGCGTTGCACACAAAGAGCCTTCTCTACCGCATCTCTGCGCAGCAAAACAAAAAAAACCACCTTTGAGGGTTTTGCTGTAATAAGCAAGCGCGTTGTCCTTGGCCGCTGCGTGTGCAGCGCTTGCGGATTTATCACTGATCTGCGGCAACCGGGGTTTGCCACGCCGGGGTTTCATCGCCCGCTGCCTTGCACCGCTGCCCTCACGATCGGCCCCCATCCCGACTGTCGCGAGGCGACGGGGCGCAGGAAGGCTCGGTGGCTGCTCTGCTGACCCCCCTCGGCTCGTTCCCCGAGGGGCCGGGGCGGTCCTTGGCGGAGCAGGGAGCGGTGATGACACGGGGCATGATGTCAGTCGACAGAAATAGCCTCTGGAGAGGTGCCGGGGCCCGTCTGCCGAGCCGCCGGCTGGGGAGGGCTGTGGTTTGCTCTCCGTGCTGCTTCTCCTCAGGTGCTCGGTTTTCCTGCACGGTCCCTTGCCCAGCCCTTGCACCCGGTCCCGCGTCCCGCTGAGCGATGCCGTGTGCCGCCTCGCTCATCCGTCGGGATTTGTTCACCCGGGTCTCCGGTGGGTGTAAGGCACGCTCCTCACCTGCCTTCGCATTGCTTTTCCTGTCCTCTCGGACACGTTGCTGTGGCAGAGGCAGTGAGAGCACGCACGTTTTTCTATACGGACGAGCGTGTTTCAGCCAGCCCGGCCCTTTCTGGAGGGCTGTTGGGTGTCGCGTCAGGCGCCCAGGCGCAGTGACCGCAGGCGTGGCAATAGCTGGAACAGGACTTTACGTGCAGCACCCATAAAAAGACACGTTTCTGTCGTATGAAGGATCAGGCACAACCTCGTCGCATCGAGACGTCCCTGCTGGGGCTGGAGCAGACCCCGGGGCCGAATACCCTGTGCGGCCAGCAGCACGGGGGCCTGGCTCTGTCTTCCACGTAAATCCCAGGTCAAAATAGCGTGGGTTTGGAGAAAAGCCGCGTAAAGCCGTGGATGGGAGCATCAGGCCGGGTCAGAGCTCCGAGGGGCATCCGCGCCGCCTGCCTCCGTTTGAGCCGCTGCTGGCTGCCGCCACGGAGGGATGTGCGGAGCGTGTTCTTTGGGTTCCTGGGAAACGAGATGCTCTGTGCCCGGGTCCTCGGGGGAGCTGTGCCGCTCCCCGGGGGGGCTGCTCCTCCTTGCCAGGCGATGCTGACGCCAGCCGGGGTGACCCGGGGCTGAAGTCCCAGGGGAGCAGCACCCTCCGTAAAGCGACACGCCGCAACGGCCGCAGCACCGAGAAGTGATTCTCTTTATTGCGCTGCCTATTGCTGGGGTAATTAGCCTCCTCTTTGATTGATGAGATAAAGCCTAATTGTTTACAGTGGTGGTTGGTTAAGCTAATGTTTGCTGCCATGGCAAATTAGAAAAGAAAAATTCAGGCTCGTCTATATTACTAGTGTGCCGCGGTGTCGGTAGTTGGATGGCGCGGGGGGAGCAGCCTGTTCACGGTTCACACCGCAGAACAGGCGGAGGCACGCTTTGATCTCCGCTTATCAGCAGATAGCATCCGTCTACAAAAAATCGGGTTTGCCCGCCAGAAACGGCGGCTTTAGCTTACGTTTGGCCATTTGCATGTTTTATCACCAGAATCTGCAACGGCCCATTTGTCACGGCTTTCACCAACCAGGATTTGTTCTGTGTACGTTATAATGTGACATTATAGGGAAAATATTACGACGACACTCACGTTATCTACCCCTCACCCGGGATGTCGCTGTCACCCGTGTCACACCCCGGCGAATACTGTCCAACGCGGGCGAGGTGGGATGAACGGGGCGAGCAGAGCAGCCTCCTCCCCGGGGCGCGGGTTCCGGCATCTTCCACCTCAAAGGGGCTGTTTCCCAGCGACACGGAGCATCGCCCGAGCACGCTCGGTTTTGCCTCGTAGTAACCAGTTTGTACGTCTGGGATTGTCCTGGAAAGTTTTTCCTTATTTAGTATTTCCAGAATTCGGCTACGTTAGGATATGGCTTTCATGTTAAAGTAATGCTGGACAAAGGTTTTTTGGGTTTTTGTGGGTTTTTTAGTAACATTTTATTGAACTTTCATTTGAATACGGCCCCCCGCGCCCCTGCCATGAGGGTGGTGTCTGGGCTGCTGGTGGCACCGGACCCGGAGGTGCTCGGTCGGGGAGGTTGCAGCCATGGCACGGGCACGCTGAACCCATCCGTTTGCCATTTCTTGTGGAGCTACTTCATTAAATGATAGAAAAATACTGGCAGCACTTGAAATGACTTCACAGAAAATGTAGCAAATAACGTTAAGGTCAATGTTAGCTATTTTCTATAAATACATTTGGCAAAACTGGCTGTTTTTTCATCTCAAAATTCAGAGAACATTTTCAGATTGCTCTATTTTGGCTCATTCTTTGTGAACATTCATAAAAACATTTTGTTCCTGGGAAGACTCATAGAAAATAAGTGTTAGAAACCCTCTTCTCTCTCTCACGTACATATATATATATATGTATGTATGTAGGCTTTTGATGCCATTTCCCGTCGGATCCTCATGGAGCAGCTGTTGAAGCCCGGGCAGTCCCGAACCGGAGCTGCACTACGGTGCTTGGCCTTGCTCCGCAGCCCTGCGCGATGCATCGATGGGCACAGCGCGCTCACCCCGCAGAGCGGGTGAAGCCCTCCGGGGTGCTTTATCGGCTTGTCGCAGCGTCCCTAAGCGAGTGCCGCCCGTCCCGGGGGGTGTTCCTGGCAGGTCCCCCTGGGGCAGGGCTTGGTTAGGCGGGACAGGACCCAGGCGACGTGCCCTGGGCTCGCACGGAAAGGATCTGCGCTATGGTGTGGGTTAAACTAACTCCAAACAGGAGCGGAGCGCCGGAGTCGGACCCTGGCAGCTGCCGTGGCTGGCCATGGACACGCTGGTAACTGGTGTCTGTTCCGCTCCAAATCTCAGCCTGATTAAAAAAATAAAATAAAATCTTGTTGAAGGGAGGGAACTCTGTGTGCGGCCAAACTGGTGTCGTCATAATATGGCTGCACAGATGTGGGGCACCATCCTGTCGGGTTGTGTGTGCAGTATATATGTATAGAAATACAACGAGCTCTGGTTTTCCCCGTGCGGTTTCGTACCGGTCAGCTCTGCGCCGCCGCGCGCCTGCCTTGCTCTGACCCTGCAGGTTTAGTCTCTGCTTTGCTGTTCCAGGGCTAAAGGCTTCTCTCCAGAGGCTGCAGCTGGAGTACGTGGACGTCGTCTTCGCCAACCGGCCAGACAATAATACCCCCATGGAAGGTTAGTGGAAGCTTGACTTAAAGGTTTTAACGTGGCTGAGCCAGGCTTAGATCTATGATGGTAGGAAATGAAAAACAAGTTTTTTATTAAATATTCAAGTGGGGCAGCTTAAATATGAAATACCTCATTCGTGATATCCTGGAACCCTATATATTTACACTCCAATGAAATGAATTTGTATCTTTTGGAAGGAAATTGAAGTTTCCTTTATGTCCCAGTAGTGGTTTTAATGTTGTTTGGGGTTTTTTATTTCCTGATTCTTTCAGATAAAGTGAATTTGTGTCTGCATTTGAGGCAGGTCTCTGTCAAACAAACCCCCCCCGGTGCAGGCAGCCGCTCCCCCCGGCCTTGTGCACGTCCCCTGGGCTGCGCAGAGAGCACGTGCCTCGCGGCGCTGAACCCGCGGGTGCGATCCACTGCGCGGCCAGAAACAAGAAAGAATTGGCAAACTTAGGGCGCGTTGCCCCAAGCGCATGAGCCGCGCAAGCTGAGATGTAGCATCTCCGGTGGGCTCGGCTGAGGGGCCGTGCGAGGACGCAGCCCCCCGGGCACAGCGGGGTCCCCCCGAGCGTGGAGAGCAGCGATGCTCTGCCCAGGGCTGGGCTCAGCCTCGGCGCCGCAGCCGCCCGCCCTTCGGTCCTGGCAGGGATGGTCCCGGTTAGACGCAACGAGGGGGCAACGGATTTAGGGACATGCAAGACCCAGGAATATCTGTGCGCTTTAGTTCTATTTTGTTGCCGATGAAGCTGTTCCTGTTCGGTACCTGGCCCTGTAGCCCAGTTACCCAGGAACCCTCTTCAATATGTTTCGGGGTCAGTGCCCTATTTAATGGGCACCGGTTCCCATTCCTTCCCTTTTCCCATCGGAGTTAACACAACCATTCACACTGCAGCAGGAGATTAGCTTCACAGTTAATAAATAAAGAATAGCAAGAAGAAAGCTTTGCGGGCTGCGGAAGCTGTGATGGGTGAGCACATGGAAATCAAACCAACCTGGAGCCGGCCCGGCCCCTTGGAAGCTCGTGGCTCGTGACTTCCAGCGGTCACGACATCTATTTTCTGAACGACTGCAGGGCTGGGTGGCAGCGCTGCTGCCCCGGCCGACCAGCGCTCCGGGAACTGGCCTGGGATCTCAGGACCAGCGCGGATCGTGTAGTAGCTGATGAGGTCAAGGAACGCGACATGTTGTGTCTCGGGGGGAGAAATGACCTCTCTGCTCAGTCAGTTGTCATCTAACGAGGCGCTGCAGAATATATTTCCCGTGGCTGCACGGCGCAGCTGATCTCAGGCGTTTATGGCTTTTAAGATGCTACAGATACTGCCAGCAGCGCTGGGGCTTGGCAGTAAGATATAAACTGTGGTGCTTGGTGAGATTTTGAGCAGGGTGAAAAAAGGGACATTTTTATTATGAATGGTGTGGTGTTGATTCTTCCTATGCACTTCATGCTTTTTTTATGGTTCACCCACTAAGCCACTTCTATCCCAGAGCATCTGTTGAACCATCTGTCGGTTCTGCGCTCTCTGGCGCGCACAATAAGTGCTGAGCTACCTCCACAAGCCGTACGATCCCCGCTCCGTCCCCTTACGTGCCTGTGCTTTTCCCAGGAGCAAGTAGCCGCTTCCGATGGAGAGCGGTTTGCAGGTAACCTTAAAACGTTCCCTGCTTGTGCGACTCGTGCCGACGCGCGAGGGTCCCGCTCCGGCAAATAAAGCGGTTGTGTGCGGTAAGGTACAACCGAATAACTCAAAGGACAAACTCTGGCTGTTCGTTTGGTTTTCTCACTTGGTGCGTGCAGGCAGGTGAGGCTTCTCTGTTGGCACTCGGGGTCCTCCGTCTGCTGTGACGTGTCTGTGGGCATCAGCAGGGGATGCATCAGCAAGCTAGAAATGCTCAGCTGGTCCACCCCAGCCAGAGCAGCATTGCTTCCCGCTCCCCCAGGCTGGTCCTGGCCCGGCTCAGGCCGCCCGAGGAGGCGTGTGTAACGGAGAGCTAATGAGACGAGACGAGTTTAATGCCGATTGCTTTATTGTAGGTGACCCTGGTCCCCAAAGCGGCAGGCAAAGCTTGCTTAATCTAAAAATCTGCAAACATATTTACCTTTCTCAAAGGTCTCAGAGCAAATTAAAACAGCTTTTCATCGTACAAGCCATGCAATATTCGCTTCAGGGAACACCTGGAGACGAGTACCCCGCACAAAGCTCTTTGTGTAACCCCGGCGTCAGGTCCGGCAGGTCCCTGGCCAGGACAGCCGTGTCCCTCCTTGCCCCTGCCCGGTCTCAGCTCTGCCGGAGCAGGCAGGATGAGGCCATCCGTGGGGCCGTCCTGCCCCCGGGCCGCTCTGCCGTCACACGGTCCCCTCCGAGCGGGGACCTCGGGAGCCGGAGGCTGGGAAGCATCTCTGCTGCTCTCCCGGATTTCTGCGAGTCTCACGTCTCATGAGGTGGGCTGGAGGGCTGATCCCCCAGCCGCGCTAGCAGATGCTTTTTTTTCATCCCGAGCGGCTTTTCCAGCAGAAGAGCTCCGGCTGCGGGGAAGGAGGGTCCCCAGGGTCCCCTGGCGAGACCCCTGCTGTCACTGTGCCGGGGGACCGGCCACCGCTGCACCGCCAGCCCCCAGCCCTGGTGAGCAGGTGGGGAAGGTGACACGGTTCCGATCGGGGAACTTTAAGCTGTTTCAAAATTATTATTTTTATGCTGCTGGAGGCTGTTTTCCGGGTTTTGAAACATTCATTTCTATTTTAAAAAAAATCTGCCCTTCTTAAGTGATGCCATTTGTGCCATCCAGCTGGCAGCCGCGGCATGTGCTCTTCACAAACCACCCCATCGCCATGCCCATGGGAGCAGTCTCTGGTAAACAAGAAGATATATAAATATATATATATATATATATTTTCTGAGTTGACTTCAGTGTTTCTTGAAAGGAGTAGAGGTGGGAGAAATGAAAACAACCACGGACCAAAATGCATAAGAGGCGCATGATGAAATGCTTATCAAAATTCCTCAGCGGTAGTGTGGCAAGAATAGAAAACCAAAGCGAGTGAGAAGCCGGCGCTGCCGGGGAGGGAGGGATGGCCGTGCAGCACCCCGTCGCACCCAGCACGCCTGCGGGTAGCAGGGTGGCTGCTTCGTAACGGGGCATTTTGTTGGACTAGTACCTGCCTGAGAATAAAATGGTTAGAAATAGAGAAAAGTATGGCTTTGGCCAAAACAAAGAAAAAAAACCAAACAAAAAACCCAAACCAATATTTGGCATTTGAACTCTTCATCGGGGAAAAGGCTCCTCAAGGTGACGTTTCCACTGCGAGGAAATCTCCGTTTTCGGGGGGAAGGCAGGAGCCTGGCGCAAGAGGCTCTTGTACAGCCCTGCGAGGTTATAAATGGAGCCTTCATCATCTTGAGCTGCTTGTTGCTGCCTGCAGAAGAAATCTCACAATAACGGCAAGATTGGCAGTGTAATCTCCCCTCTGCCAAGCTCCCTTTTTTTTTCCTTTCCATAAATAGGACAAGGATCCTCATGACATAAAAGGCAGCTCAGCTCGATCTTAAGACAGCGATGCCCGGAGTCAGTGTCCGAGTGACAGCCGACACGCCAAGGGATGCAGTGAACACACAGGGCTTCTCCGCGCAGCCCTGCGGCCGACCAGAGTCCTTTCGCCCTAGTTTGCCGGGTCAGAAATTTGAGGCGTAGACGTAGAGTGTTGGTGCTCGCCGCTTTCCCACGGGAAGAGCGCAGGGCGATCCAGCAGCACAGCGAGGTGCCTCGCGCGGCGCTGGGAGCGGTCGCTGAGCACTGTTCTCTCTCGCTTCTCGGAGTGCGTTTAGCCCAGTTTTGCCCGTTTCGGTGACGAGCTGTTAGCGGGCAGGGTAGTGCCCGCGCCCTGGCCGCTGCTGCTCGGCTCCGCAGGGCAGGGAGTGCCGAAGCTCAGCGAGAAAAGGGAATGTATTCCTGCGGCTGGTGCGGTTATTTCTGCTCTCACGGCTGCTGCAGACCCCGGCGGTGCCCAGACCCTCCCACCCTGGGGACCCCGCTCAGTCCCGGGGACCCCGCTCTGCCCCCGGCTCCTCTGCAGCAGCGACGCGACGGGCCCCCGCAACGCCGGTACCCAGCAGGCTGCTCCCAGGGAGAAATCAGGCTTAAAAACGAGTTGCAAACAGTAAGCAGGAGCTATTTTCTTTATACCGTTAGAGAGGCATCGTGCCAGGCTCTGCAACCTCATGAGGGACAGACAATTCTTTCTCCTGTTCTTGCAAACCAAACTTTACGATGGGTCGTTCCCCCGCAAGTAGGCAGCGCTGCTCAGGAGAGGTCTGAGGGATGGAAAGGAAAGATCCCGTCCCGGCACGCGTGGCCTTCCAGGCTTCCCTCTTCCCCAAGGGAGGCGAGGGCGCTGGCACCGCTGCGCTCAGGAGCTGCGCCGGGTTTGGCAGAGGCGCTGCCCGCTCCTCCCGCCGGCGGCAGGGCGCTCGGCCGAGCAGGGTGCAGTCGTCCGGGTTTGTAACTCTATCGCTAGCACCCTAACGTTGCTAGTAAAAAGAAGCAGGACCGAATGTCTGCTTTTAGTAAACAAATTTAAAAATAAATGTAATTTATATTTAGCTTATTTTTCGACTGTGCTGCCCTCTTGTGTTAAATTTTAGAAGAAATATTATCATAAGGCGGTGGTAGGCAATAGCCAGTTGCTAAAAGCAGTATTTGAACAACTGCAGGTTAGGAGTCTTTATGTTCGCACTGCCGATGCTTTTTTCATCCATGCTGGAGCAAGAGAACGCAGCAGAAGGAGCGTTTGATGCAAAGCTGCTCAGGCTTGTCGGCGTACTTGGTGTTTATCAGTGTCTTTGGGAGGATTTGGTGCTGAAAAATTGGCCTCTGTGCAGTTCTCATACTTTTTTTTTCTCTCCCCCCCCCCCCCCCCCCCCCCCGTCCTTTAGAAATTGTCCGAGCGATGACACATGTAATAAATCAAGGCATGGCGATGTACTGGGGAACGTCGCGCTGGAGCGCCATGGAGATCATGGTAAAGTCGAACGTTAGGGAAGCGTTGACACTTGGTCATTCTGCTTCCAGGCTGCAAAGTCTGCTGAAAGCCACGCTGGGGGCTGAACCGCACGCCTGGGTCCGGGCGGGGATGTTTGCGGTTTACTCCATCCAGCATCTTTTCACCTACAATAGCTTTAAAACCTGTTCCAGAGTAAGCCCAATGTTAATTAGGAGAAGATGATCTAGTGGGTTTGGGTGTCTCGGCTCGTGTAATTGGGGGTTGTTTCATTCTGGGTTTATTTGGCTAGATTCAAGGCTTTTGGTAAAGAGCCGGTTTGATGTCCATGCCCATGGCACGTTTAAGACGTGGCTCCTGGCAGCAGCTCCGTGACCCACGGGGCCATCAGAGCTGCTGCTGTGGTGGGAACAGTCCCCGCACGGGGGAGAAGCCCCCGCGGGCAGCACTGCTCTGTCCGTGTCGCGTCCAGAGGTGCAGATGGGAAATATCCTGCTCGGCCGCAGAGGCCTCCTAACTGCCTTTACCTGAAGGAGGCTAGACGTGGGGAACCCGTGTCCTGGTCGTCCCTAATGCTTTGTCAGAAGCATTCGTTGTTGCCCAGAGAGCTGGTAGATGCCCCATCCCTGGAAACATTCAAGGCCAGGTTGGATGGGGCTCTGAGCAACCTGATCTGGTTGGAGATGTCCCTGCTCATTGCAGGGGGGTTGGACTAGATGACCTTGAAATGTCCCTTCCAACCCAAACCCTTCTGGGATTCTAAGAGACGCCAGGATGGTCCTGCTGCTCCCTGCTTTTTGCAGTGGGGTCAAAACACGATAAACAAGCTCAGCACCATCCATCCCAGCTGGGAAGTCTGGCTGGTCACTGTGCTGGTGCCAAAGCAGCTTTGGGCTGGAGGAGGCAGAAGGTGGGCACCTTGCTGAGGGACAGTGACGCTTGAGTTCCTTGGCTCCTGTACACTCGAGGAGCGTTGGCCGGTAGGTTACCTTTTATTCAATGAAGTACTTTATCTACTGATTTCCTTTCTCCAGGAAGCCTACTCCGTAGCCAGGCAGTTTAACATGATACCACCCGTGTGTGAACAAGCTGAATACCATCTTTTCCAAAGAGAGAAAGTGGAGGTTCAGCTGCCAGAATTATATCACAAAATTGGTGAGTCTGCTGTACCTTTCGGCTATTTCATTTGCAAAAAGAAATACAGAGCAGGCTGACCCGTGGCTCCAGATGGGATCAGCGCTCTCCTCCCCTGGATCGGAACGGGACAGACAAGTATCTATCTAATGACCTCAAAGAAAAACCGGCTTACTGTGCCGGTGTTAATTGCCACGGCTGCTTCTTACTCTTTGAGACTCAAGGCAGCGTGGATGTAGGAGATACCCGGGCTGAGAAGTAGGAGTTTCAGGTACTTTGCTGCAGCGGGAGCCAGGATGGGGCTGGAGGCTCTTGCAATAAGGTTTTGGATGAATAACCCAGTCGGCGTCTCCCAGGAAGAAGCCGCTGATGCCCCCGAGGGCATCAGCGGCTTCTTCCTGGGAGACACCGACTAAAAATCACTGCCAGCAGCAATAGAAACAAGCAGCAATTGTTTTGCTTTTATTTTTTGAACCAAAAGTCCTATTTTTCTGATTTCTCCCGGTCCCCTAAAATCTCCTATGTTTTTTCTGCAGGGGTCGGGGCAATGACGTGGTCTCCGCTAGCCTGTGGGATCATCTCAGGGAAATACGGCAACGGGGTCCCTGAAAGCTCAAGGGCTGCATTAAAGGTATTTGTTGTTGTTGCATATTCGAGCAAAGTAGATGTGCTGGTTTTGTGAGGGCAGGGAAATAACAAAGGGAAAACAGATCCCTCATGAGAAGGCTGGCCTGTATTGATAGATCAGCTCGGTTTCTCTGGCAACCACACTCCAAAGTGCAGGAGAATCTGGGTTATAAAGATGCTGCAGGTTCCCCCCCGCAGCCAGACGATGGCTGCGAGCTGGTTGTGGGGCAGCACGCAACTGGATGGGGAGCTGCAGGAGGATGCTGCCACCACCCTTACCTTGACCGGACATCGTCAAGGAGAAGGCGCAAGCCCAGGGTTTCTGTTGTGCCGATGGTCCCGATGCTGTTAATTGATACAGCTGTGACTTCAGAACCTCTTAACCACCCGCAGTGGGTAAAACAGACTCTGGCCGTGGGTCCTGGGTGGTCCTGCCCTTTGCCGGGCAAGGCAGCAGCGTCTCCAACAGGTTTAGCATTGCAGTGTCACCACAGCGCTCGGCTTCTCCCATGATTTTCCTGATTTTATTCTTATTGGGGGTTATGAGATCTCCTTCCATATCGTGCCTGTGGCAGGCATGTTATTTAATGGCTTGAAAAATGGCAGAGCATTAAAATGTCATGGGTTTGGGAAAAAACCCAACCAAAACACTACTTGAGGCTCTGTATCAGCTGATGGGCAAAAGCCAACGCCGCCTGATGCGTGCCAGCATACTGATGTACGTCCCCGTGCTGGTTTTTGCTCAGCTTGGTGCTTTTTAAGGGAAGATGCAGTCTACACTGACGTGCTTACAAAGGGCAGCGTTTTCAAATGTGGCATTTCATTGCATTTGGGATTCCTTTCCAAAATAAAATATATTCTTAACACTTGGTAAAAGCTAGCTAAGAAGGTAGCATTGCAGAAAGGATCCAAGTTAAATTGAGTGAAGCAGAATCAAGTTTCAAGTCTGCAGCTGGGAGAACAGAAATCTCAGGTTTAATGAATTTTCTAATCTTGAACAGTCATAG
The DNA here is from genome assembly GCF_011004875.1 of Balearica regulorum gibbericeps. Classification (NCBI taxonomy): domain Eukaryota; kingdom Metazoa; phylum Chordata; class Aves; order Gruiformes; family Gruidae; genus Balearica; species Balearica regulorum. Next base: position 27,779,467 of record NC_046192.1, on the reverse strand, counting down.
TAAAGCTTGAACAAGATCAGGTGTTCTCAATTTTTTGGGGGGGGGGCAGTGGGGTGTCAAAATCTTTTCAAGTTGACTAGTAATATGAAGTTCAACATGACCAAGTGCAAGGTCCTGCACATGGGTCAGGGCAATCTCAAGCACAACTGCAGGCTGGGCGGGGAATGGATTGAAAGCAGCCCTGAGGAGAAGGACTTGGGGTGTTGGGGGATGAGAAGCTCCACACGACCCAGCAATGTGCGCTGGCAGCCCAGAAAGCCAACCGTGTCCTGGGCTGCGTGTCCAGCAGCGTGAGCAGCAGGCAGTGTTCACAAGGGAGAATGGCCTGAAGCTGCAGGAGGGGAGATGGAGATGGGATGGGAGGCAGAAATCCTTCCCTGTGAGGGTGCTGAGGCCCTGGCACAGGGTGCCCAGAGAAGCTGTGGCTGCCCCTGGCTCCCTGGCAGTGTTCAAGGCCAGGTTGGATGGGGCTTTGGGCAACCTGGGCTAGTGGAGGGTGTCCCTGCCCATGGCAGGGGTGGCACTGGGTGGGCTGGGAGGTCCCTGCCCACCCAAACCAGTCTGCAGTTCTATGAATATTTCACTTTTTTCCACTCTGTGATGGGATTCAGTGGTCCAAAAATAAAGCTGAGAAGGTTCCAGACCGAGTCCATCAGTTGCATAAAGCCAGAGAGACACTGACGTAGGCTCTCACAGGAGACATCCTGATCCTGCCGTAATTGCTTTGGGCAGCAAAGCATCCTGCTATTCGGCCTCAATTACCTCCTGGGTTGGATATGGCTTTTTAAGAGCTGTTAATAATTGCCTTAAGCTTTCCATTGTGGAAGATTAAAGCTAACGGTCGATTGCAATGTAATTCATCTCCAGTGCTACCAGTGGCTGAAAGAGAAAATCATAAGCGAGGAAGGCAGAAAGCAGCAGGTGAAGCTGAAAGACCTGTCGCCCATCGCCGAGCGCCTGGGCTGCACGCTGCCTCAGCTGGCCGTCGGTAGGTGACGGGACGGGGACGGATGTCACTGCGCCTTCGCCTGTTGCTGTTGTCACAAATGCATCGCCTAGCGCGCATCCTCGTAGCGCGAAGGGCGACGCTCTGAGGTGCGGACAGAAAGTTTGTGCCTTGTGGGTTGTTAAGAGACGAGCGCAGGAGAAACCTTGTACAAACCCCGAAAGCTGCAGGTACTCTGTCAGTGCTCCCATCGTTTCACCATCAGAGACGGTTAGGTAAATGGTAACACAGAAAAAGACGCGTTGGCTTTCAAATAGGACAAAGGATGGCTTTGTCTTTGCAGTAGTTGTAGATCTAATATTTATTTAAAATATTTCAATGATTATTTACTATCAGGAGTTATGGAACAAAATGCCAGAAACACGGTAAGAGTGGAGATGAGCAATGCACTGCCTCACTGGGAGAAGGCTAACGCATTTCAAGGAACGCAGTAAAAGACCAAAACAAAACTCACTGTAGGATATTAAAATGCCACGTATTGCTGCTGACCTAACCCCTGCTCCGTCAGCCTCACACAAAATAACTTTTTTTTTTTACCACTAATTTAAAAATTACTTAAAATAAGATTGTTTCCAGCATCATCATCAGGCTTCGACTGAGAAGAGGGCTGGTGTACCCTGGGGCATCCACGCGGGTCCAAGCCTGACCTACCCGTTTCTCTGACGGGTCCTTTCCCGGGTGGAAGCCATCAGCTGTTCAGCACGCTGGGCTGAGGGACACCAGAGAATGCTACTTCTTAAAAACAGAGGGTTCAGGGCTTGTTTTTTCAAAGAATTATCTTTGCGCGGCTGAGAGCCAACGCTAAAAAATACCACACGCCTCTGTTAGAAAAATGATCCCCAGTTCAAAAGCCAAGAGGTGAATCCCTGTGATTTGTGATAGGGGAAAAACCAAACCCCACAATTAAGAAAACTGCTGGGACATCTGCTGTATGGTTTGTTATCTGACCTGCGCATCTTCGTCCTGGTAGTGTCAGAGGAGTAAAGTGAAGGTTGAGACAAAGAATGTTGCTGTTACTTTTCTACTATAAAAGCTCTGACAAACACTAGGATCTGGAGTAATGCCGTGTCACGAAGCCTATGTTCCTGACCATCTTGTGACTTTATTCCCAGCATGGTGTCTGAGAAACGAGGGGGTGAGCTCTGTTCTTCTAGGATCTTCCAACCCAGAGCAGCTGATAGAGAACCTTGGAGCCATACAGGCAAGTGCAGGTGGTGGTGGCACCTCAAGAGGTGTGGGGTTAGCTGCTGCCCGGCTTCCTTTGGGGGTAACACCAGCATATCTCGAGGCTAGCACTCACCTTCTCTTAATATAGTGTTAACACTTTGTATTTTGTTTCAAGCATCTTCCAGTTCTAGTTATGCATGTTAATTAAGCAAAGCTATAGTGCGTCACCATAACTTACAACCGTTTGGTGGTAGTTAGAGCTGGATCCAGCAACAAGAGGGTGGCATCGGCAGGTTTAGGGTACCTGAAAAAGCAGGTGACCTGATTCCAGGACACGCTGTGATATATTCTGCGCTAAGGCTCCCGCAGGGCACGTGCCACTTGCACCCACCTTAATTATTCTCTGTCGCTTTTCACAAGAGCGGCTTCCTCTGATGTTCTTGCCACCAGCTCGCTCTCCACTGTGGCTGAGCAATATCGTGTGTATGAAGTTTAGGAGCGCTCCTGTGATGCTCTCACCGGATAAAACTACTACAGTAGTTTTTCCTTTGGGGGCGAAAGGTATTAGATGACTGTTTAAGCATCTGTCGCACAAAAAGCCAGAGGAAACCTTATTTGATAAAATCTAGATTTAAACTTGGCAAAACCTTTAATGGAAGCTTGATTAAACATCAGTTTTCTTCTACCCCTAGGTCCTTCCAAAGATGACATCTCATATTGTAAATGAAATAGATAATATTCTGGGAAATAAGCCCTACAGCAAGAAGGACTACAGATCATAATGCAATGCATGAATTCCCTGGACTGCATGGTTTAACAAAGTGCTCTGTACAGAAGTACAGCCCCGAATTAATATCCGGTCATGAGAATCATTCAGCAGCTTGCTGCTCGGTGTCTACTGTCACGGGATCCTTCGAGATGTGTGCTGTTGCTACTAATCTGCAGTGAAATTTAAAAGCACAGTTGATCTCTCTTCTAACCAGGAATAATCTTATTTTCTTACTTTCGACTGAATTCATTAATTTTTACTTTACTCTTAGCACCTCCTGCTTGTGCTGTGAAAAACACTTGTAAAGCAAAAAATAATTTATAACCTTCAGGTACTTGGTAATTAAAGAAGGATGTACAGATCTATTTTTTCAATGAAGAAAAGCCAGCTACAGCTTAAGGTTTTAATAAAACCACATCTGGGAAATCTCAACTATAAAGTTTCTTCAGGTTAACAGATAGAAGGGGCAAGCTCAAATTTTCCGTTTCCTTTTTTTTTATGCTGAATATATGCTTTAGATTTCGTTTGTAGTTGAATAAAGAATGTAAGACAGAGACTTAGTTAGAAATTAGATAGCTCAACTTGTAACTTGACAACTATTTCAGCTGTGGAGTGCTCCTGGGAAGTATTTCTGAACACAAGCCAGAAGAGCACAGTTAGGAAACCCAAACACGCATGTCAGGTTAATAAAAACAATGGCTGTTTGCAAAATTCTGATTCTACATAAACCTGAAACCAAGAAAGCCATGATAAAATATTGGGGTTTGCATCTATAGAAACCTGCCTCTACTTCTGCCTGCTTGTAGACATAGCTACTGCAAATTTCAATATTCATGAGCTTTTAAGGATATAGATACTTATATATATATATATTATATAGCTGCTGAAAAATACCAGAAAAAATAAGGTACGTACTTTGGGGGAAGGTCACATTTGCTTTAACTTGTTCTGGAATTGGGCATAAGTAAATGCATAGTATTTTTAAGACACATTTTAAACAGGTGCGGTTTTTCGTGAGCATTTCATCCCTCTACAGGAGTTGATCGTAAGCACTTAGATATTAATTTGCCCATCTCAAGAAACACATCATGTTTTACCATGAGTTTGCACCTATGATGTCAGTACATACTCCTCACTTGTATTGAATCGCTTACTTTGGGCACACCCTTCCTAGGGGTACAGCTGTGTACAGTATTTGTAGGACCCTTGTATTCTAGTCCCTTAACCCCAGGTTATCTGCAGAGCGTGTGCAGCATTCGGTGGGCCACGTGAACAGATACCGATGATACCCGAGTTGTCTTCTCCTGTATTTAATCCATGAGCTGTGGTATGTGTAAATGAACTTAGCTGCTGTATAGCCAGAAATGCAATCTGACTTTGACTTCTGCTTGGACACAATAAAAGCATTTTGTGCATCTAATTTTATATGTAGAGACCTGTTACTAACAGCAAGACTGGTTTTGATCCTGCAACGGTTTACGTTGGAAACAGGTATGTATGGTTCCACGGGGAACCACTGCTCTTGTACCTCGGTCTCCAAGGACAATGACCTCAGGCCGGAGGAGCGGGTACGGCCGGAGAGCGAAGGGCTGGTCTGGCTGCGCATCTCAGAGTTGGTCTCCTACAGCAGAACGCGGTCGTATACAACATTTTGGCCTGAAAAAACACGATGTGAATGTCCTCCTGACACTTCACTGCAATCCTGCTGCAGTTCAGTCACTGGGCTCTCCAAAATGATGCTCTCACTCACGGCTGACCCAGGCGGAGACCACTGCCCTGGTATTACCCCACTGCTCTGGGCCACGTCCCCCAGCTTTGCAGCATTAGCTGTGAAAATTAACTGTTTAAGTAAGTACTTTAAAATCTGCTTCAGGGCAGCACAAAGGCTTCAGCTATTACACAGTTAACAGCTTTATTATTTTAACAGTATAATTATTTTCCTGGTAGCAGACTAGCTCCTTTTCTTACCTCTGGAGGTACAATTTAATGTTCAACTCTTCCTCTTCTCAGATACATGGGAATCCAACAACGTATTAAAAATATATTCATTCCCAACTTCTTTTTTTCCAGTTGAAAACAAGATGGCATTATCCCATACTTAAGAGTAAAAGCTTAAAAGTCGGCTTGCCTAATACTGAGGGCAATGGGATGCCAAGCAGTAGTCTAGCTTTAGGCTAACCTTTGGCGGGTCACTTGTAGTGGGGATTGCAAGGGGGGGAAAAAAAAAAAACCCAAAAAACCCCCAACCAACAAAATTCAAAACCAAACAAAAATCCAAACAGCAACAACACCCCCCCAGCACTGTGAAGGAGGCCACAGAAGAAGATTCGGCTTTCTGTAGAAAACCAGCCCGCCCACCCACCCGCTCATTTCAGGTTGTCAGTGCTGCAAAGTGCTCTCTCCAGAAAACTTCTGACACATACTAAGCTCCAAGCCAAGCAACTAAGGTAAGATACAGAACTGTTAATAAAAGACTGAGCAAACTGACAGTAATAGCAGCAGAAAGCGCTGCTTCAAATCTCTCCTCTAGACAGCAGACTTTGTGGGAAATACAGCCGCCACCCTCTAAAATGCTGACAGGGCAGTCTTACCCCTACTGCTGCCGACAGGTAAAAAAAATCACGTAAGTAGAGTACTGCATACTTTTGGTGGGAGCTGCGCAAATCACCAGTGACCAGCAAAACAGCAACATTCAATCCCCGTTGCTTACAGAGTGCTCGACTCAGCCTCATGTTTGATTCTGACCATTTATAAAAGTTTGCTAGAATTTTGCTAAAATGCTAAATACTTAGACAAAAATACATACAAATTATTTCCTTGATAAGAAGTGATAGCTCGAGGAAAGTAAAATTATGCAAGGCAGGCACTGGCAATACGGACAGTCCCTTTTCGGTAGCCAATAAACAGGCAGAAGCAATAAAGAAAGATCCACCTATTTTGAGGGAACACAATCACATTAATGTGAAGAATATTAAATGACCAACCAGAAAAGTAATTTCAGTGGGAGCTCTAAAGTGCACCAAAACCACTGGAATTTTCATGATGTAGCACGATTAGTACTATCTTTACTGGGAAGCAAAGTAAAAGTAAATTACACAGTAGCAAGCTGAGATTGAAGACCTCATCCAACCCCCGATCCCAAAAGATGCTGAGAAGTATTAGAACAGTCAGCAGGCATGGGGTAATTAGGTCATCGTTTGTGAGACTGTCCTGGCTGCATCTGTCGGAAACAGAGACATTCCAAGCTCAGCATACTCCAAGGCAAGCCAGATATGCTGTCTCTTGCACTTCAGAATCTTCACTTTTACATAAATACAAATTGTATTGAAGTAAAGATTAGCAACGTAATTGTTATGTTAAATCTGATTATAAGCTTTCTCTTTCTTCCCCATTTCAGACTCCAAGTCTGTAACAGCAGTGTCTGTAACTGTCACAACAGAACTCCATTAATAGTAGTAGAGTTTAGCATTTAACATAACAGCTGCTTTACTGAGAGCATGAAAAAAAAAGGGAAAGGATTCTCTGATAAACCCATTATAAACAGCCAGCTAAAGCATTTTTGTTAAGCTGTGCCAGGAAAACTGGCAGGGTTTTTTTATTTATTTACAACTTTAGAGCTGAATGAATAATTTAAAAAAAGTACATTCAAACCACTTCAAAAGCATTTTTCTTGGAGGTTTAGGTTTTGTCCTGACTCCAAGTAACTTAAAAATGAGGAGTATTTCCAATGAAAACAGTATATATGTTAACTTGCAGAAGACCCCTCCCTTCCAGAAGCAGAAAGAGTTGACAAACCTACACACGCTGCTTGCCTGTGAAAATAGCCATTTAAAAAAAAAAAAAATTAAGAATGGAAATACAAAGAATTAAATGACAAAAAAGCTTCCTCTTTATTAAAACTTTTCAAGTTACAACAATAAATGGTGGATTGTCACTTTTTATCATTAGTGAGTTTGGACTCTCATACCAGTCACCAAACTTCCATGGGGATTCTGTTACAGGTTGTAAGTACAACCGTTTGTGCCGCTGTGTAGCGGTCCACGCAGTGTACTTGTCTAACAGTCTGCAGTACCATCACACCCACGCAGTGCTGCACAAGGGTTATGTTTGGCAACTGCTCACACACCATTTTTTGCATCACTAAGTAAAAAAACCTGATGAATTCAGTTATAGAATAATACATTTACTTATGGTATCTTTACATGGGAATTCACTCGTTTTGGATTCAAACCCTCCCCCCATACCCTCAAGCAGTCACACTATAAAAAAAAAAAAAAATGTGTTCCTACACCAGCTTTACACTTTTGTATGGCAGCTGAACCCTCTCACAGAAATAAACTGGTGTGGGTTGCTGGGTTTTTTGTCTACTTGGACCCTGTAGATAGCAGAGCAATCAGTCCGGATGAGGCACTTATAGAGAGAATATAGTTTCTGTATGGAAAAGGTTAAGGACATATACTTGTAAAGGTACCGCTTCTTTTGTACAGAACATTTAGTAGAAATTTTATGAAAAACAAGGGATTGAAATGGTCTTTCCCCGTAGGAGCTCTAGAATTGCAACATGGTAAGCTGAAGTGCAGCTTACAATCAAGGCTGCCGGCAGGATGCTGAAATGTACTTAACTTCAAAATTAAGACACCGATACTGATAAATACTGCAGATCTTTAATTAACATACGTGGCCCTGATCTGCAGTACTTATTTACTCAAGCAACAAAAAATTTTACTTGTGATGTTACTGAAACTGAACAATCCTGTAGCATAAGAGCACCTGGCAACTAACACCAATGCGGTGTTTCTGTAAGAATATGAGCTGACAATTGCCACAATGACAATTGAAATGGCAAAGCCCTAAGAATTTCTGTATGTTGTCCAAGTGACACCCTTAAAACCTCTCACTTCAGACGTTAAACTTTTATGTGACTGGGACTTTTTTTGTGGTATTCTCTATTTTTATGTTCCATTGTTTCTAAGATGAGGTACTACAATGAACTGCACATATCAACACAGTAATCTCACTGCCCACATGACAAATAGAGCTACTAACTACAACACGTAGGATAGGACTCTGGTTGTTTCAGGCATGGTAATAAAGGATACACAGTGGGGTTGAAGTTCTTCAGCACAAAAAACGAAGCAATGATGACCAAGACCAGAAAGAGAGTATTGTTGTAGAAGATGGAAAAAGTTGTTGCTTCGTAGTCTGCCACTTCATTTTTCTTCCACAGAATTCTAGGAACAAGTAGAGACATTATTCATATCCTGGCACACCACCATTATGAACCCTGCATACATATGTACTCGTACCCTTCAGTGACTTGTTTGTTTTCCTACCAGGCACATCAAACCTCACCCTTCATAAATAACATTTTTTGTAAATTTGTATCTGTTAGATGCTACCAGTGTGCCCAGCAATTAGAAGGGAAGATACCGCTTTTTTCCAGTGATTAGCAGTGCAGTCCAGCAATGTACGGAAACGCGACTCTGAAGGAACTTGCATGCCACTCTGCAGAATACATCGCACTAGCCTGTCCTTAAGAAAAGGAGCTTTTTCTTATTCCTGAAGATAGCTGTGATGCTTACTCCTCAGAAAGTTATTAGAAGGCCTGTACAATAAGTTCTTTTGCTTCACAGCTCAAGGGATAAGAGGTTGCCTTATAGGACCTTATTGATAAAGGCTGCAATGTTTGAGACCCTTCATTGATAACTCACCTCAAAAAGGCTTTACAGATGAACAAGGAGCTGACAGTACAGCTTCTACTTACCAGAATACATAAAAAAACAATGGCCAACCAACAGGCTCTCATATCCTACCCAGAGCCTTCAAGATACCAGGCAGCAGAAAATGAAGAGAACAAAGAGGATTACCTTTCATCCTTCTCCTTACGAGACATCTTCCTATTGTCTGCCTCGGACAGCTTGCGAGTAACTTCTTTGGAAACAGCATCTTCTCTTTTCTGTGCTACTCTGTAAGAAACACCATTGAAGTTGAAACATGAGAATAAAAAACCCCAGGGTTATAGGAAGTTGTATTTATAGCAAAGAATAATACCTCACCAAGACACCGAACAGTTTTGCCAAGTTGAAGGGACAAGTAATAATCAAATTAGTAAAAGCATCAGTCAAATATATTTTGTGGCAATAAGCACCGAGAATGAAGGTAGGTTTGCTATTTCATTGTACGCTTACCTGACAAGGCTAGTCTATTCCATAATCACAAGAGAGATGACAGAAACCAATTAGGTGACAATTCCGTGTAAAATAGTTTTTGGAGTAAAATTTAAGACATTCTTATTCATAAAAAAATGCTGTAAATGCTGGTTTTGTTAAATTATTTAATAATAAGTTCTACTTCAAAGAGCCACCAAACTTACTTGTGTTTGAGAACAAACTTGACGTTCTTGTACGCAAAAGCTACCAGGTAGGTACTGATGAGGGTCATTACGCTATACAGGACTGCGGACTGAACGAGATCCATATGCCATATCCTCCAATAAAGCCCTTGAAAGAAAGAAAAACAGACTTTTTGAGTGGTTTCTCTCTCCAAGAAAAATGTCCCCATGGGAGCCCTACGCAGCTTACTAGCTCTGCAATTCGGCGCTGGCTCTGCCAGACCAGAGCCAGTACCTGCAAAATCACTTGGGGGATCTTTGAACCGTGTTGAAAAATACTTTTGAACAGAGAAATCCGCTGTGCTTTTGGCTGAAAGGGGCCTTATGAGAGCATGTCAAACCCGGCTGAGAAGCAGCCCAGTGCAGCCAGCCTGCCAGCTCCAGGCAGCGCCGATGCTGACACGTCAGTGTTCCATCACCGCCTCGTCCATCTTTACGCACCACAGAACCACCACCCTGCCCGCTGTTCCAAGCGGGACCGGCTTCGAACCTGGCTCTAACGGGCCACGGAGACAGCCAAGACGGCTCCGCCTGGGGTCGGCTCAAAGCCGGCCAGGCCCGGGGCAAGGCGAGCCCCAACAGCCCGGGGATCCGCACTCGGCGGCGGGCCAGGAGCCCCAGGCGGGCTGTGGGGAGTCCCTGCTCTCCATCAGGGCCTGCCGCGTCCCCCCCCCTCAGGGCCTGCCGCCGCCCCCCTCAGGGCCTGCCACGTCCCCCTCCCCCAGGGCCTGCCGCCGCCCACCCACCGCCCCCGGGGCCTCCCCGTCGCTCACAGATGGGGATGGCGGAGACGATAAAGGCGTTGCCGAAGAAGAGCGCAGAGGACTTGGCGGAGAGGTTGCGGCTGAAGTCCTGCAGGAGCAAGTCCTCCTCCGACTGCTGCCGCCCGCCGGGGCCGCCCTTGGGAGCCATGACGGGACGCGGGCCCTGGCACACTCACCGCCCCACGGCCCCTTCCGGGTCAGGCCGCCAGCGGGGCGGGGGCGGGCCGTGCTCACAGCCCTTCCGGGGGACTGCGGCGGGAGGGCGCCGCCCCTCTCGGGTGCGAGGCCGTTGCGGCCGTTAGGACCGTTATTCCTCTCACGCCCGCTCACCCCCCCTCACCTCACCGGTCCCTTCGGTCCCTCGCCCGCCCCGACGCGGCTCCGCGCAGCCCGCCCCCTTCCCGCCCCGGGAGGCCGGCTGCGGGAGCGCGGGCCCCGGTGGTTGAGGCAAGTGAGTAGCCGTGGGGACGCCGGAGGACGCGCTCCCTGCTGGGGCTGCCGGCGGCGGCCGAAGCTGTAGCGGTTTGAGCGGGGGAAGGAGCGAAGCGCCGCGGGGAATCGGCGTGTTTCCCCTTCGGTCCTTCTCCCCTGGAAACCCCCGACCTCCAGCTCCCACAGAAGGGGTGTGATCGTTGGCACCTGCTGCTGTTGTTCTTCTGTGGAACAATCAGGCCTAGTTATGCTTTTAAAAAGCATTTCCGTGTTGTTTTAACTTGTAGAAGTGTTCCTTAACCTCCCTGACACGCACCAGTTGGGGAAGCCCTGCGTGGGGGGCCTGCGCAGCGTTTTTTAAGGGTCCCTCTGCAGTTCGTGGTAACAGCGTGGGGGGCCCACGGGAGTTTGGGGCATTGACAGCCGCGAGGGCTTGCCGATGCAGTTACAGCTTTAGGGACGTTCTGGTGGCCTGGGGTGACTGTAGTGCTCCTTGTCTCTTGGGACAGCACTTTTTCCTTAACATTTGTAGCCGTTTTAAGGAAACTTTATTTAACAAAGTGTGTGTCATTTAAAAATTTAATTAAAGTCATCCTTCTCGTGTATTTCCCCCAGTTACTAATATTCTTTGCAAGAAAAGTTACGAGGTGCACACAATGAGGAAATGCTAGCTGGAAATGAAGTTAAATTCATATGATCAAAAATCATAATTTATTAGGATAGAGATGCATGAAACATTTAACTGCAGTAGGACTCTGCTGTCTGACCTTGTAATAAATTTTCAAGACCAAACTGAGAGTGGATTTTCATGATTCAAAGTGTATTGAACGTAGCGTGCTAACAGAATGATATCGCTAATGTTGTATCATCCACAGGCAACTATGGGAGCTACGCTTCCACTAGCGAGACCTTCCTTGGCTCAGAAATACGCCTGCAGCCAGGATTCCCAGGCTGGGTTAGCCGACACATCGGATGGAGCGCGGGAGCCCTGAGTACCAGCAGAAAGGCCCGTGAGTACCAATGGCAGCCATGTCTGTGCGCGGGAAGCGGGGCTGCAGCTCCCTGCCTGCCGCAGCCGGGGACCCGGCCTTCCCCCGTGCCCACCCCCTGTCCTCGTCTCGTACCTGCCCCTGGTCAGGGGTAGTGCCGCAGGTCGGGACCAGTTGTGGGTGTTCCATTGCTGGGAAATGAGGGGCCTGCGGGATTCCTAATCGGCAGGTGGTGTGTGTCTCTCTGTAGCTCCAGTTAACCGGCATATGTGGCTTTCCTCTGCCTATGTGCTAACTTTGTAGATGCTTTTAGTGCCGTTGAGCAGGTGGTGATGGCTCCCACATCTAATTGGATTATAATATTATTGAGCTGTGTATTCTTCATTTCTAAATATTTCTGTGGCTGTCTTAAAATGGAAAAGTTATGATTTCTTTTATTTAACCAGGAATTCTGAATTTTAAATAAAAAATTATTTTCTCTGTGAAAATTATTGAAGTAGTCAGCAATGTTTTAGTGGATTGTTACTTCAGGGTCTTTAAGCACTGAAAAATGCATGTGTGTGTTTCACTGGACTTGCAAACGTTGACCTTCACTGATTTATTTCTTTTTGATGAGTATCTGTTACATGAAATGTGGATACCTGTTCCTTCTGATGTCTCTGTTCCTTACGCCCTGCATTTCTGGGTGTTATTAACCTGTTCTGAAATGGCTTCAGCTGTTTCTGGCTTTCACTGGCGGGAAATGCTGTTCACCCATTAGATGGCATTCTAAAATCTGTACTGAGGATGGTGCTCCCAAGGAGAGCGGGGATCAATCTGGGTTTCTTTGTAAAACACGTTAAAACTAAATGTGGAGTAGGTAACATCACTGTTTGATCCATGTTACCAGTCATAAGAATTTTCTTATTAAAGAACATTGTTAGAGTTGTATAAAATAGTTGGAAATCATGGGAAAGATTAAGTTTAAGACTGTTTCAAGATTCAGATGTAATCATTGACTCTGTTCTTGCACAGATTTCTTCCTTCCACTCATCTGGGTAAACTTGTGTTGTGGTGGAATGAAATTAAGTCTAACTTGTTGTTCTTGGTTCGGGTTTACATGGGAAGGATTTGGAACAAAATCTGCCTGGTGACCATCTGTCTCTCCATTAAGACGAAGTATGAGATTGTTTTAGGCAGTGAAATGATGAAAGATTTTCTTGAAAAAATAAACGAGCACTTTGCTTTTTTAAAAATCCTGGCACTGGCAAACTGTAGCTTTAAGCAGAACACTGCATACGACTGTCGCTGAAGTTTCATGCTCACTTTAAGTATGTCATAGCTGCTTCCCCAAAAGTAAATGGGCCCCCCAATTTCTGTCAAAACAATTCAAGTTTTTGTTTAAGTGCCTAAATCTGCATTATGCTGGCCACATCTTGTCTGAATCCTCATTCAGAAGCCATTGGGAACATAAGGCATCAAAATCAGAGGAACAACGGCTCTGTGACCCAAACGCAAAAGTGCTCCTGATAATAGAAATATTAATGCTGTTATTTTGTAATTATGCACTATGTTTCTTACCAAATTTCTTTCTAAAACACAGACACTGTCATAAACATTCTAGAAATACAAGGATTATCTTTACTGCTCTCACTTTTTCTCTAAATCTCTAAGCTGGACCAAACTTAAAATTTTAAATGAGGACAGTGGTGTTTCCCAGCAGGATTTGTTTTGTCTGTTTTATTGTTGCCATTTATCTGTGTGAAGTATAGACTCCAAAACACAGTTCTGTCGGATTGAGAAGCAGAATCCCCAAAGTAGGTGATAACAGTAAATTTTTGCTCTTTAGCAAAGTTTTATTTGTCATCTTCTGTGCTAATATGAATCTTAGTGTCCCAGGGTCTAAGAATGGTTTTCATTAATAGGACTATCTTACAAACAAAAAACACCTCTAATGATTCCAAAACTTATTACTAGGGTTTTTTCAGTTGGTTAATTCGTGTCATCTCTTCCTTTAGGTGTTGAAATCCTAAAAGAATTCCTGATGTGCAGAAGGGGAAATTCCTGTAAGACAGCAGAGACGGGGAGCAACCTCAGATGGGTCGAGAACAGAACCATAAAGCTGTTGTGGTGGCTGTTTCCGTCACCATAACAGTGCCAGGAGCAGGTGCCTGAGGACTGAAGAGTCTTTGTAGCTCTGGTAGCAAACAGCAGTACAGTGATGCGGAGTCGTTCTGACCAGATCACAGTTCCTTTTCTCCTGTGTGTCTCCATCCAGCAGGTCAGTGCAGGAATACCTGGATGTAACAGATGTCGGGACTGCCTGTGGTGGGAGGAGTTGGGCATTCCGAAGGCAGATGCCAGCGATTATGTAGCTGTACTTACATAGCCAACAGTCTTCAACATCTTGATTGTTATTGGCCATTGATCAGTAACTTTCTGAACATCTGTTTATTTCTCTCTCTCCCTCTTTTTATTTATGCATTCCAGCGAATTAATATATTACAGAATCTTGCATAGCAGCTCTTTCAAACTACATTTGCTGTGTAAAGTGACCTTTCTGTCAGACTCTGATTAGACTTGCCCAGCTATGCCTACCTAAACCCTTGGGAACACACAGAGATCGTTTCTGTGAGGAAGACTTCTCAACTGTATCGAAAATTCTATATCACTTTGAGCTGCGGTTCTTTCTTGGCACAGCTTTGCTGAAAAGATTGCAAGGTCTGAGAGCTTGATGGTTTATATGGTCCTTCTGATATTGATAACTGTTTTTTAGCTTGCAAAACCTATGGAAAAAACTCCCCTGAGATTAATATATTATGCGTGAACAGACCAGATAGGACCATTTTTGCTGTTATCCAGTGTTAATATTAGGACATCCCAGTATTTCTTACGGCTAAGTGAATTGCTCTGTCGTTAGTTACCGTGGTAGCTGGCATCTTGTTTAACAGAAGACTTCTTAAACACTCTCAGACAGAAAGTGTCTTTTTTAGGATAGTGATCGTTATCGCATTCCAACAGTAACAGCTGTATCAAAAAGAAACACTGACTGGCAAGAATCCTTTCTGAATCCCACAGAAAATAATATTTGTGATTAAAATACATGTCACCCCAGTGGTGACTGTAGCTGATCTCTGTGGTGGTGTACAATTCGTGTTCATAAAAGTAACTTAGAACATTGTGTGCTGTGTGGAATTACAGTGCACACCCTTAATCTCTCTATAGCAAAACAAATGTTCTCAACATGGACTTTGATACACCCTCTCCGTTGTTTGCTTTTATAACATTAGTTTGTCAGAGTAAATCTTCAGAGATACGTTTAAGAGATACCTGATATTTTAAAGTTGTTTATTTCAGCCAGTTATAGAATGTAAGACAGCAGTGAGTCCAGCTGTCCTTCAGTAAAGGAGAGTCTCGTTCCTTTGATGTTGTCTCCAGATGCTTGCACATGTTTTTTTCAATAGTACCAATGGTGTATATTCTGTTATACTTGGGGGGGTGTGTTTTCCTCTTTTTAAGTTAGTCTAAAAAGGATATTGTGCCTTCGGCCTTGAGTCAGTGTTTACTCGGGATTTGATGTTCTACTGTGGAGCTGAAGCATCTGTGTAGTCTCTTGCATCTTTTTCAGTTCATTTTCTATATGCTAGGACTATATAGGTTTTAGTTTAAATCATAGCACAGCCAGAGGAATGATCCCACTCGTATGAAAATATCTTTGTATTTTCCATATGCAACTACATTGTGGACCTACATCCAAAGCTAATGCATAAACATGTCTGACCTTGGAGCCATTCATTTTGCTGTCTACTTACCAACCATTCTGGTTTTGTTTGCTTCTCTAAAAGAGGTTTTGTTAAGCACAGAAGCAATATCTATTATTTGCTTTCAGTAACTGTTTCACTTCCAAGTCCTCCGGGGGTGACCGCTT
Source organism: Balearica regulorum gibbericeps (assembly GCF_011004875.1). Taxonomy (NCBI): domain Eukaryota; kingdom Metazoa; phylum Chordata; class Aves; order Gruiformes; family Gruidae; genus Balearica; species Balearica regulorum. The sequence continues at coordinate 27,764,042 of NC_046192.1, read as the reverse complement.
CCTTTTGCATTTGTTTAATTGTTCTAGCTGAACCATGTCACTTCACATTTCTGGAACACCTCTGTCTACTCTGTTGTCTTAGCTCAGTAATTCACTGAAATGGAGAACATTTCCAAGCAGCGTAGATACAGCCTAAAAAGTTTGTGACTAAGACTTAATCTTGCAGCTGTCTATTGCAGTTCTTGGGTAAAATTGTCTGGCTAGAAGAAATCTAGGCAGATTTCTTTCCATGTTTCCTCTTACTCCTCTCCCCTCAACACTTAGTTGGGAAATAAATTCCATAGTCTTGAAAAATGCTAGGTTTTCAGATTCACATCTAAATCTAAATTCAAACTAACTTTCTCAATGGCATTTGTTCCAGAGTCAGTGGACTAAACTATGTCCAACAACTAAATTACAGCAGAGCAAAAGCTTCACTACAGTTAAGATTGAGAAACCCCTCTTTGTTCAAAATTGCACTCTTCTAATATTCTGAAATCCCTGTGTTTACTTGGATGTATTGAAATTTGTCATGCAGCAAGGGATTAGTGTTCTGAGTTTTGGGTCAGCTGATTGGGGATTGTTGCAATACAAAAGAAAAACCTCCTTTGAATAAACATGCATGACGCTCATAAACTGAGTGGCTTCTGCTATTTTTGTGTGAACTAGGTGGATGAGCAGCTTTCCAATTCTTCTCTGTGTGCTGTGCTTTTTTTGAAGGCTTCTGTGGTGTCTGAGGTTTAAAATGGGAGACATGATCTGGCTGTATTTTTCAGCCAAATCAGTTCCTCAGTGTGGTTTAGAATGTAGTTCTCAAAAGAGCACAGCTGGCACAGCTGGAGGGGCAGTCTGGGGCTTGGTGAGGAATGGCACTGTCTTGAACCAGTGTTGTTTCCAGCCAGTTTTGAGAGGATAGCTTTCTTATCTGGACATGAATTAGGGAAGAGTCTGTGACTCTAAGGGGAAGAGAATGTCCCTGTGTTAGGAAAAGGGAAGATAGTTGCAATAACAATTGATGTGAACAAAGTACATTATCCGGCTCTGTTGCTTCATGAGCTGTTCTGTTTTACCTTCTGAGAGCACTGCATTGAAATAATGGATTGCTACACTCACCTTTAATTTCTAAAAGCTGAGGCTTGCTGGATTCCTGTGACACTTGCTGTATCTGAAAGGAGCTCAGTGTAGCATATGTGACCCATTTTTGGTGCCTTGAAATGGTCTCATCTGCTCCAGTTTCCTCCTTTAGCATTTTTTAAGCTTTGGTTGTTAGGTTCTTCCGTGTATAGACTAAATGAATGAAATAATGCCTGTAAATAGATTCTCAGGGGGCTGGCTTGCTCAGCATTTATCCCAGATAGAGCATGGAACTGACCACGCTTTTTAAAAGCAACATCAAATGCAATATTTGGAAAATAACTAAACTCTACAGGGGTAGGTATGAACCTAATATTCAGTATTTGGGGCATCTGTTTCTCAAACATCAAGGTCTGGTTCCCATGTGGTTTTGAGATCTGCAGGTGCATCCCACAGATAATCCAAATAAAAGCTTCCGAAAGCAGGAAATGCAAAATTTCGGTGCTTTATTTCATCCTTTTGCATCTCTTTCACTTTTTATTCTGGTCAAGCACAAAATCCTCTGTTTTGGGTCCTGTGGAGGTTTGTGCAGACTGACACTGCAGCCAGATGTGATCCAAGGGTGGCCGTCAAGCCGTTTGTTGTGTGGAAGCCACAGGGGAACTGTAACTTTCGCCTGCCCAGGAGGACTCTTCTAGACACGCAGCTTTGGGTGTGCCACCTAACTTGGAGGTGCTGTAAGCTTTCTTACAGGTTGCACTGGCCTTTTGTGATGTGGTGGAGAAATACAGGGTGAAAGTAAGCCCGGGAGCTGCCTCATTGATGCTTCAGCACAAGGAGACTGAGGAAGTTGAATGAACGAGCCTTTAATGTAAGCAGACCTACCAAATTGTGTTTTGTGTGTGGAAGACATTGGTAGGCAGTGGGATGGCAAAAGGAGCTGAGGGTGTGACTTGGGGCAGTGAAGCACTGGTCTAGGGCCCAGGTTTGTTGCTGCCTGTTGGGCCCATCTATTTAGTTGCTGCCTGTCATTATATATTCAGGCACAAAGGATGCCAGGCAATCAGAAACGGTCATTGAAATGTGGGATAGGCAGCTCTCTAACAGCAAGCAGATTATAAGCAGTCCCCATGTGGTCCCCACACCAGGGATATATCAGGTGATCTGCAGTGGGATTATGCCAGTCCAGTTCAGCAGTCTGAATCCCTGTTAGTGGGAGGAAGTCAGCCAGATGGGATTTCTGAATCTCAAATGTGTCATTCTGGCACCCACCCACCCGCTACTGCTCCATCCTTTAGCAAGGTAGGAGGATCTCACGGTACTTGGGGTCGCTTTCCACCTGTGAATTATCTCTGGGGTTTCCCATTCCTGCAGCCCTGAGTTTGGCAAAAGTCTTCTGGTTCTTAGCCATAGGAAAATTTTAGCCTATAATGCATAGTCAGAAGAGTTGGCCCTGTGTGTGCTGATGGTTCCTAAAATGCTGAAGTAAGAAGGATGAACTAGAAAGTGAAGTATCATGTGAAGAATGTTTGGATGAGTGAATAAAAGGGGGTATTTCTGACTGCTTTATCTTTTGAATGGTTATTTGTAATCATATGTAACACAGACTAACCTTGCACATCACAAACATTTGAACTCATCATGGTAATACCCATTTCACTGTAACGGTCTGTACAAAATGAAGTAGATAGGAATCCTATCCAGCCAGCTTTGGAACTGTAGGTAATGGTTGAGCTCAGGTATAGTTAATAAAAAGCCTGGAGATAAGAAGAAATCCAATTAATACTAATAGTGAGGATTCTGTAAGACTCAGGCTGGGTGTAGCAGTGCTAGCACTGAGAAGGGCATTGCTTCCTAGCTGGGACAGAAAGCTCTCACAGGATACCTGTTGCAAGGAAGCAAGGTCCAGGTATGCGCAGGTGTACTCTGCAGCAGCAGTGCTGGATCCAGGGAATTTGCTGTGGACCTAGACCTCACAAGCAGGACATGAGCCAGGCTAACTATGGACAGCCACTCTGGTGTCGCAGTGGTCTAGTTCTTCTCCAGGTTGTATCTACTGAGCTTAATGTAAAGCCTGTGTTAAGGGAAAGCAGTTCCAAACTTCTGCGGCACAGCTGCACAGAAGCAGTAGAGCTACACACCTGTGGTGATCTTGAGCATGGTGCAGATTTGAGGTAGCTCTGGATGAAATTAATTCAGGTTCATTTATTTCATGCCATATTGGTTTAGATCGGAGATTAATCCATCCACAGAAAACAGAATTAGCTTTGTGTGTTCTAGCTTGCCATCATGGCTAGACTCAACCTGGACCTATATGTTAGAGGAAATTCTTCCAAGTTATGTTTTTTTCCTAATTTTAAAAATCTTAGGAAATATTCATGAAGATTTTTTTCTTTTATAACATTAATATAGCAAGGCAGTATCTGGAATGGTGAATTTGGCAACACATAGTTTGCTGAATTCTGGAAATAAAGCATTTAGAGTGTATTCCCACACAATAATTCTTCTGTAAAGAAATAATCTTTCAAATTCTAAAATGTAGAGCAGAGCATCTCTCCTGCTTGGTCACTTAAGGCTATTTCAGACAAAGAACATCTGCTGAATATAGCAATCATTTTGCTGTTTTCTGCATGATATTATCTAATGCTGTGGCTTTACTTATTTATGTGTTCTGCAGACGGTATCCATCACAGCAGGGAGCCTTTGGGAGTCAACCTGGAGACAAACTGTATGCCATGCAGTGCTGAAGGAAGACACGGAGGATTTCTAAAGCAATGGGTGTGTTTCTTCGAGTTGGTTGCTTACATATGTATTAGGCAAAATGAAGGACTCGCCCCATTTTCTTCCAGATGGTTTTGTACCATTATTCAGGGTTAGAATTTTACTGTGTTGCTTGCTACAGCTGATCTGGAACTATGCCTAGCCCATCAGGTGCATGTGATATGTTTGTGAATATTTTCCATTATTAGTGCCATTTTCAGGAGGCATGGTTAAGTTTGAGGATTTGAACATTAACAGTATTTCCTGAGCTTCAGATTTTTGTTCTTCATCTTGTGCATCTGAGAAGAAAAATATTTTGTTGAATTTAGTGTTAATTTCCTCCGTTCACTTATTTTATTTTTAATTTAAGATGTGAATGCTGCTGTTTTCCTCCTTGCTGTTTGAATCACGCAGAGCTTGGGAGAAAGCTCAGTCAGATTTATAATACCTCTCCTTTTTTTATTGAAGGATTGACCTTTTCAAGGGATGTCTACAGGGATCTTCATTCACACCTTCAACTTTCCAAGGGTATTGCAGGTCTTTGTAGAATTAGCGTTTTACTGGGTAGCTAAAGCCCTAATGAAGTTTTGCTATAGTGAGCAGCTCTTTGCTGTTCCGTCAGATCTAAAATACTACGGTACCATAACCTTCCGGGTTTCCCTTTATAATTTGTTGGGATTTTTGGTTGAGGAATGGACATTGCACATAGATAGTAAACTACCTGTCTGTTAGATAGAACTAGCTGTTAATTTTACAGCTGTTTAAATTTTAGTTGGCCAACACTGCATTATAAAGGAACATTCCCATTCTGTTCAGTTTAAATAGGATTCATCCTAAAGAAGGAACAAAGCACTGCCATCCACACATTACTACTTACTTGTGGCAGGATCCATGCGTTCCACAATCATCAGCATTTTAGAATTAACCTTCAAAAAACCTCAGAAGTTACATGGTATTATATGAATCAGTTTGTATTGCTCGTGTTAGGGATGCATGGTAGGTGTTGCCTTGGCCTTAACTAAATCCACATGGTTTACACTCATCTAAGAGACTTCCACAAGAGGGTGCACCAGTTCAACAAAAATCCCACGTAAACCAAACATGTCTCCTTTGTGGGCATATTTTCTGTCATTTTGTGTATTAACTCATGTCTCATGTATCTAAATCAACCTCAAAATTGGATGGATGCTTGAATTGGTGTAATGTCACAGAGCCTCTCTCCGGTCTGTGACATACACGAATGGATACATGGTACTTTGCAGGGAAGCAAGTCAGGAAATTTAATTTTGAAGAAGAGGCACTGTTTCCAGGAGTCCTGTTCACACCGATGAAAGGCTGTCTTCAGACTCCAGTCACAAAATGGTATTTAGACTTCTGGGGTTTTTTAGTGTACTGAAACATGTTACCTGTTCCTGATTTATGCCTGATGCCCTGCAAGTGCTCACAACATGCATTTTAAGAATAAGATCTTGGGATATTTATTTATTTATTTATAAGCATCATTAATTTCTCTCTCAAACTGGTACAACACTGGATAGTACAGCTGCAGAAGAAAACATCTAGAAAGATGACTTCTTGAGAGAGTGCTGACTTGAGCATGATACAATTTTTTTCTGTTTCTATTTTGTGATAAAATTATTTCATTTCATAATGGATGGACAGACAGGAACTGTTAGTAACGCTTCAGCGTAAGTTGCATAATGTTACTGTACTGATATGCTAAAAGCATTGAAGTGTTCTGCTGCATGTGTAGGCCAAAGTTCTAGGTTCATTCCTCTAAGACTGCAGTCCTAGGACAGTAAGATATCTCTGGAGAAATGATTAACTCTTAACAAATTTTCCAGGAAAAGGGCCTGCTTCTGGATCATGCATTCCCTGTCCAAATACATGATTCATAAATCACTTACAGAGATAAGATTATCTGATAGTCAGCAATATAACTAGAAGTGTGGTGATATTCATATGTGTAATATATGTGGGGTTTTTTCCTGTGAAATGCTGTTTTCACCAAACTTTCAGGTTTTATTAAATAAGAGAAGCAGAATGGTATGCTTTTAAAACTTTTAATTACTAGTACAAGATATTAAAGTGAATTTGAGACCAAGTAAATTACTATTTTTTTGTTACTGCTAGCTCCAAATGTAAAAATTGGGTCTGGATTCAAAAGGTTTAATTTACTAATATTGATGAATTGGAACTACTCTGGTTTTGATACTTTTCTTTTGAGTAGTGTAAAAGAGAAGAATACAAGGTTTTACTAAAAACTCACCACCACACAGTGAGTATGTCATTTAACTAACAAGAGGATTTTTATTTTAAAGACTAAACTAGCCACCTTTTTGCATTTACACCAGTTCTAGATTATCATGCTTAAGCAGATGAGGTTTGGATTTTTACTTGCTTGTGGATAGTACCAGAAGGATAATCTGTGTTTAAATTTTTCTTAAAAACACTGTGGTTTTAGCTCATTGCTGTCCAAAGAGCCAAATGCATTTACCAGTCAGATACGCAATACTGCTCAGTTATCTAAGATTCTGGCTGTATCTGATAGCAATAGAGCACAAGAAGGAATAGTAATTACTATAGTTGTTTACTTACTGATCATCTTGCTCTGAATCTAATGACATTTTCAGAAGCTGTTCTTCATTCTGGCAGAGTCTAGAAGTCAGCCACTTTTTAAAACACAGACAGCACACGTCGCCCAGCAAAGTAGGGGCCCAGCTTCTTTTCTAGGCTATGGCATGAAGCGTTCGCTGCTCCCTGGAGGTTACATCTACCAGCCTGGCCTAAATGCGGTCAATGTTGAGCATTTCCATTGGAGGAAGACTTTAATTCAATAGAAAATTTCATCCGGCATGTTTGGACCTTGAAATTTCTGTCCTCCTAATCTTCAGGATGGACCAAAGCGAGGTGTAGCCCACTAGGTGTCACTCCCCGAAAAGGCTACCGGAATACAGGTGTTGAGGAAACCTCTGCTGCCCTCCCCTCTTCATTAGTGAAAACTGGCTCGCATTATTTCACCTTCATATAAACACAGCAAGTGCTTTTTTAACTTCTAAAAAAAAAAAAAAGCAATTACCTGTCTCTCTATTAAGAGGGAGGGTAAAAATATGCATGGAGAATAAAAATTATAAATATTTTATTTATGCAACTTGTAAGAGAGAAGAAAAATACCTATAATAGGCTGAGTCTGTTGACATATCATATGATGAAAAATGGACTGTTGCAAAAGTCCAGTAGGTATGGAAGAGTTAGCACATCTTGATAACAGAGTGCACTGACCAGAGATTCTCTTTTCCCATCTGTTAACTTTTAAAAAAATGTCTGCACCATTGACATTTCTTTTCCCTTAGGACTTACATAATCTGACTTGCTGGCGTGTGGCCATGCCAGAACAAGGGTAGGGATGGAACTTTGTTTGAAGGTGATTAGCATTTATCATCAAGCATTGGTATGGAAAAGAACCATATATTTGGTTAATGTTAAAGGGTTACAGTAAAAATTAGCTACATAGATGAATTCCTGGGTTTCATATTGATTTCCTTAATATACATCTTTTGTTCAGTACTGTAAAACATTAATAGATTGATTGTTTTTTCACTGTGAAATCAAAGTCAGAAGTTTAGTATTTTAACTGAAGGTGGTATGACTTTGTAGTCTGTTTCCTACTGCAAATAATGATAATGGTTCAACTTTCTTTCCTTTTTGTTATTTTCAGTGTTCATATCTGCTGCTACATAGCAAAGAGAGAGGCATGTATATTTGTATGTTCCCTTTGAAGAGAGAGTCAAGGCACCTGTGTCCTAGTTACCACTGACTTGTTGCTTAACCTTGGATATATATCATTTTGTATTTTTGCTTAATTGTTATAGCAGACAAGATGAAGAAAATATTAATTACATAATATTAAGAGAAAAAAAAAGCCTGGACCTGTAGATGTAAGTATTTTATGTAGTAATAGTATGTACTGATTTGTTTATTTGTAGCTGGTGGACAATCCAGTGCTGTAAAGTGATTTAAAAAAAAAAAAAAAAGTAAAATGCGTAGTGATTGACTAAATTGGAGAAATGATAGAGAAGTTCTTGAAGGAAACTGATACCACTGAAGTCAACTTCATCCTCTTGATTTCCTGTGTAAAGTGAGGTGCATTGCTTACACTCTCTAAAATACACTGGGGACAGTAGCACTGAGATTCCTCACAAGAGGAATTTTTTGATGCCTGGAAATTAGTGACGACCACCTAAGCACAGTATTATAAGTTACCTTCCAACTTGCATCACTTCCTGTAAGCATGACTTTCAGTCATGCAACTTCTGTGTTGAGTAGCAAGATCTTGGAATGATAGCAGTGGTTTTGTGATTATCATGCTATCAGGTAAATGAATTCTGGTACTATCAATGAGAAGTAGTCTTGCAGTACTGATGGTTTTGCACAATGACCTTGAATCACTTTTTCTGGAAAGGCTGCCTTAGATATTAAGGTGTGTGCCACATAATACCACGTAACGTCCTGCCTTTTCTTTGCACTAGTTTCACTGTTCACCTGCTCCATAATTGAGAAGATGAAAATGTAAACATAAAAGTTTTGAGACAGTTGACTGAACTAGATAATGTGGTTTAGAAAGACATCCTGAAGGCAGGGAAGTATTTTTACCTTCATGAACTTCTCTTCCTGTTTACAAAGAATCTGGAGGGAAAAGGTTTTAAAACATGTTGGTCTAAATACGGCATTGTTTTTGCTCCCCAAAATGTCAACCCACAACATCCCCAAAACTGCACCTGCAGGGATTCTTAATCTTTAATGAGAGGGCTCCCCCACACCACTGCTAGCCACTGCCAACAGTTTTTCCCTCTGCTTTGATGGCAGAAGATCAGTTAACATAGCTCAGGTTTACCTTTCCGTGAGAACCATAGCTTTTTCCCCACGTGTTACTGCAAGTGGGCACATGTAGCATCACCATGGCCTGCTGTTTTAACGTCAGGAACCTTTACTTTCTGCTTGAAAAGGAAGTTGACAGTTTTTCATTGTTTCTTCCGCAATGTGTACCTTAAAGGGAGTGGTGCATTAGAGCAGCCTGACAAAGGTGGTGAAGAGGCAGTTTGCAAGGTAAAGGCATCCCGAGAACATGGGAAATACAACTACGGAAAAGGTTAGACTTTGATTTCTGGGTCTCTATATTAATTGGGTTATCTTGGAACCTTCTTACCATTGGTTATATACCACTCTTAAACATCTTTAAGAAGTTGTGGGAGGCAGAGAATGTGGAGTCTGACAGCTCTCTTTTCTGCTGGATTATCTGGCAAAAATACACCAAGCTAAAATAAGAGCTTGTGGCAGTGACTGTTCCTCTCCCTTCTGCTGAAAATGCAGAGAGCAAGAGTCTGTGCAGGATGGACTTGGGATGTAATGGCTTCAGAGGAACGGGGAAGATGCAGCACACCCTTTGTGTGCCCCCTTGGTCTGCAGTGTCTTCCAGTTCCCACCAGCATTTGTTGACGTCACTTCATATAAAACATCAGAAAAGGACAGTTAACCTGCGTGTGCTGGGATGTGTTTTAAGAAGTTAAGAATGTTCATTGTGCAAGAATTGAGGTAGAAAAGGAGGTTTTGTTTCTGAGAGAAAATGTGTTGGAGCCTGAGAACACTTTTTTTTAGCATGGACATTTAAGTCTAAGACATTTCCCTTCTTTCATCAGCATGTGAAGTGTGTAAGCTGATTATTCCATTTGCAAGTCAGAATTGCAAATTACTGCATTCACTCTGATGCAGTTTACCATCCAAAAGAAATAATTAAAGCTTTCTTTCTCTTGCTTAAGATTTAAACGTGTATTTAAAAATGAGATCATACTTGCATGGTGATCATAGTTTCTTTATATATTTGTGTGGGGCAGCCTTAGAAATGGGTGTATGATCTGCTGGTGTGCCATGATGTATTTCCTTTAATTATACATTTGTTTTGAGCAAGATGGTTATTCCAGGCCTCCTCCTTTCCTCGGTGACATCCTCACATTCCCGCTGCAGTGGGAGTTGTGCGTACCTTGGTGTGTAGTTCAGCCATATGTGCTACTTATTTATATCTCATGCATGAAATAAGCTATTCCAAACAGATAATTTCAGTTCTGGTAATAGAAGATAAATGCAAGTGTGTCTACAGTTCTTTCTCAGTAAATGAGGATATGACACATAGCCAGTCACCGTGCTTGGTACAGCTCTTGTTTTGTCGAGTCCAGACGGAGTGCGAGGCTGTGCCTGTCTGAGCTTTCAGACGCTCAAGACTTCAGTTAATTTACAGATGATTATTTGTTTTCAGCTCCTGTAGATACAGATGCCTTCTTTACTCAGCCTGGAGTATGTCATTCGATAAGAAGTCAGCTCCAACTGCATGAAGCTCAATTTTTGTAATTTGTTTGTAGAAATGGCATGTTCCCCCTGCATTATAAACGCAGCTGCGCAGCATTTTCAAGATGCATGGTACAGCTTGTGCCATCTTAAAATGACAGTCTCTTTCCAGATGCCTGTATTTTCTGTGTATATAATTTCATAAAATCACTGAACGTAAGGAATGAAAGACTGGCTTTGTTTAAAAAGAAAACAGTAACATAAATAGGTGTCCCATCAACATAAATTTTAGCTTTGGAAGTTATTTACCTCTTTGTAAGTAGTTTTATCTGGCCAAGTTAGTGATGCAGATGCGCTTGGAGTCCGTGTGAATTGATGGACGTGTCCTGTTGAAATTTCTTACAGGAGTACAAGGGTGTGATTCACCAGGGAAGCATCCCCGGCCGTCACACCAGCAACTGAACTAATCCACCGTGCTCTCTCACACGCACAGTGTGCAGCCAAAAGATGACAGCATGCTGATGGCTTTTGGAGAAAAGAAAGTTAACCGTGCTCTTAACGAATTCCACCTATAAAATACGCCATGTACATACACAGGAACTTACTGTAATTCATTCTATTTGCTGAACTTGATGCTTTCTTTTTCAGAGTGTGTCAGGCAGTAATGAGTACAGGCCCGAACCCTGGCAGCCCCGTGCGAGAAGGAGCTGAGCTCACGCCGTGTAGGTACAGAAAGTGAGTCATGGTGAGACTGTTCCAGGATGGGCTTCTGGTTTGCTTCTTAGTCATTAATTAGTGTTCTTTGAGTAACATACGCTGTGAAATTCAGTAACGTTTGGAAGTTGCGAGTGCTATCTTTGGCCGTAGCGAGGACTGTTTATTCCAACGTGCTGCGTGACTTTTAAGCTGCAAGGGCTGACAAACTTGCGTGTTCTCGGAAGCGGCTCCCTCCTGGCGTGCAAGCTCACACGCACGCACGCCTCTGTGTTGTCAGCGGCCTATTACTAGTTATTTTTTGCCTGAGGAAATCCTCCTTACGGCCCCGGGTGGGTGAGGCGCCGGGGCTCGCAAGGTTGAGAGGTGAAACGAAATCAAACGCAAAGCCATTTCTTGTCCCCTGACTGTTGGGAATGCTCTAGTCACCGCGCTTTCGGTTTTCTCTGGTGTCGGCAGTGAGGTGCGGGCTCAGTACGGGGCCTGTAGACACGGGAAGGGACACGAATGGCCGTCACGCGTGTGGGAGCGGCTCACGCTTCAGCCCGGTCGGCTTCGCCTTTTCGTTTCGGAGCGGCCGGGGCCGGGGCAGGCTGCCGGCGGGGGGGAGGCCGGCGGGGCGGGGCGGTGCGGAGGGGGCGGGCGGAGGGGAGCAGCTGCGCCACGGCCTTGGAGCTCCTCCCCGGGCCGCGCAGCTGCCTGCCGGGCGCTCTCGGGAAGCGATATTTAAAACAGCGAGGAGAACATGTGAGGAGTAGAGGGAGCTCCGGGGCGGGCAGGGCGGCGTGCCACCTACTGCTGGGCGGGCAGGGCGGCGGTGAGCCCGGCTGCCGCTCCCCGCAGCGCCGGGGCTCGGTCCGGCCGCTCCCGGCCTGCCTCCCCTCTTGCCTCCCCTCCCCGCTGTCTCTTGGTAACCCCGGAGGCAACTGGAGAAACAGCTCGGGACGTGCGACTTGGGACGCAGACGTTTGGGCATTTTTAAGGTGGAAATACTGGCGTGCGAGTGCCTGGCTGCAGCAGTCACTGAATGTATTTTTTTTTTTCTTCCCCCCCACCAGAAGGCTAATCTGGTTTTGAAGGTGGCCTTAAATTGGGTCAAATCGCAGGAATCTCGCTGGAGGGGAGCAAAAGCCGGTAGGTTTCAGCGGGGGGAACCTGCCTGCTCGGACGCGTCTTCAACCCTGCGGAAAGTTGCGAGGCAGTCTGTCCGTCTGGGTTTGCTTCCTCTTGTTGTTGTGTTAGGTTTTGTCTTCGGGCTGTTGCTTTTATTTTATTTTGCTAATTTATTGTAAGACCACTAGACTTCCTTTCTTCAGCAAAGGAGAAGGAGGTGTGGTTCGCGTGAGATGGTTAGTACTTAGGGACTGAAATCCCCTCCCGAGAGATCTTCCTGTGTTGAAATTGTGCAAATATAGCATTGCTCTTGGTGATTGTTAGTGGTCTTTCAAAAAAACAGCGACTGATTTGGGATGTTAAAATGCTGAAACAGAAGTGCCAACAAATTCTGATCATCTTAATTTCCACTGCTTTCTATGTTGAGAGTTGTCAGGAGACTTGACTCCATATGGTACTTTAAAAATAGCAGCAAAAGTTAAATGATAATCAAGCGAGCAATAACGATATTGAAATAGCATTAAAGATACTGCTCAAAATGACCAGAAGTCACTGACTTAGCTCCTCGGCACAGCAGGACCCTTCGAACCTTGGGAGATCCTCTTGCATATCGCAGGGGCTCCTAAACCTGGGTACAATGAAGTGAAGCATCCCTTTTGGAGTTGAGGATTCTTAAATCTTTGAAGTTACTTGAAGTTTTAAGGTACCCTTGGTGGTTTAGAAAGAGAATTGCCTGGTATGTCTGTGGAAGAATAACAGAGACACCGATAATTTTGGAGTTTGTTTTAATTGGCAAACAGATATACTGGTTGCTTTATATTTAATCTAAAAATGGGAAACTGGAGAGGTACAACTTATTTTCTTTTTCCTGACGCGCTGTTTCCCAGGCTAATGCAAGAGCCTTGTAAATGAATGTTCCAAAATAAGGAAGAGTCAGAAATTTTCTAGAGCAAATCGTCAGTAGTAAGAAATTACTGCCAAATTTTATCTGTTTTCTGGGATTTTGCTTTGTAATGAGAAGTTACTTTGCTTGGAATGCATTTATCCAGGAAATAATCCTGTATGTGCTCCACTCTAAGCTTTGAGGCTACGTGCGAGGAGACTGAAGAGGGTTTAATTAAATGTAATCAAATATTACAAGATTCCTGATTAAAAGGTGTAGAGCTGGCTTTCTGGTGACGTACAAGACATTATTTTTTTGTACTTTTAGAGAAAAATTATTTTTCATCTTACAAATAATTGTTGTTGGGTTTTTTTCCCCTGTTCCCGAGTAACTAGCACCCCTTTGTTTTCTTCGCTGCCGGGTTTTAACTCTTGTTGACTAGCCTAGCAAGAGACAAATGAGCTTGGTGTGTCACCGCAGGGTGAGGGAGTGCAGCCTGTGCATCTGAGTCAGTGTGAGAGTGTGTGGGCTTGTGCGAACGCCTGTGTGTGAAGGGGGAGTGTCTGGGCATGTATGAGACTGTCAGTGTCAGATGCGTAGCAGGAGGAACAGGGTGTAAGCACTTGAATTCCTGTGTCTAAAAAAACCCATGCATTAAGTCCTGGCCCCTGTTGAAGTCAGCATGAAGTTCAATGTTTGTTTAAGCGAAGCCAGCGGATCTCTGACGATGCTGCTGGGTGGCTGCGTGAGATCATGGGAGGGAAGATATGTCTGAATGGAATGGGAATGTGTACATCTGCCCGCTTATCTGGTAGAAGAAGAAGTTGTGCATGAATGTTTAAAGCGTGGTGGGAACGTTCAGGGCTGTACGTCTGCTAATACTTCTGTTCTCAGGTCTGTGTGTGAGGGAGGCATAAAAATGAACAATGCGGTGTTCGCTTTTGTGGAATATAATGAACTGAAGTGCTGATTAATAATAAACATCATCAAAAGGAGGAGGGCATCAGACCATCCCCCTTTCCTGCCCCCCCCCCCCGGGACTGTGTGTGCGTGCCTGAGTGTCTCTGAGATTTCATGTGCGAGAAGACGATGAGTGTGTGTTTGGGATTAATTAGCTTGAGTTTAGCTGGTTTCATGCTTTACGTGCCTAGGGGCTACCCACAGTCACAGAGAGGGGAGGAGTTTGGTGTTGCTGGCTCGAAATCCTCTCCAGGGGTGATCTTGTTCGTGTCAACCATGAGCAATTAGAGAGATTAACTGTCTTGTTTTCCTTTCTGCCCTAGATTGATTCTTGTGAGGCTCTGGGACATTTGAAAGTGATTTGGAGAGAGCAGAGTCTGTGTCTGATGGACACCGAACCAAAGCCAGCGTGTGTTGTGCAGCAGGCTCACTGCCCAGGAATGAAGTGCCCTCCTTCAGAGGACTTTCCTCCTCAGATAAGACTGTCTGAAAAGATACCACCAGTGAAGCCTTGCTTCAAGAAGAAACAGCAAGTGCAGAAGAGACTGGACACAGAAACTCTCCGGGCTTTGCGGCCAATCTTTACCAGTTTGCTGGGAGCTGGGACCTTGGATAGGGTCTTCGTGCCCCGAGGCCAAGGTGGTGGTCATAGTGATTTGTGTGAACCTGCTGTGAAAAAGACCCTGGAACTCAGTACTTCTTGCTCCCAACCAGAAAGTAATGTGACTGCGTTGATGCCAGCAGCTCCAGATGTGCAGGGTCAACTGCCAGTAGCTCCTTCTGGACATCCTGAGCAGGATGTCCAGTCAGGAGAGCAAGGCTTCTCACCAGAAACTACTCCTGGAACTGCTGCTGCTAACAGTAATGATTCATTCCAGGATCATCCTTTGCACCCAGCTTCTAGCGATGGTGCAGCTTGTCCTTTGTTCCCAGACAAGATTCTGGAAAACTACACATCTGGCTTATTCCAAGAGAATAGCTGTCCAATGCAATACAATTTGAACATAAACAATAAATTCAGTGCCGGGATATTCCAGGATAAAAGTGAAGAAGCTTCTCTTGATCTGGTATTTGAGCTCTTGAACCAGCTGCAATATCACACCCATCAGGAAGACGGAAGAGAAATCTGTGTGGATTTTCTCCAGGGCACTTGTGTTTATGGCAGGGATTGTCGCAAACATCACACAGTCTTGCCTTATCATTGGCAAGTGAGAAGGACAGCAACTCAGAGCTGGCAAAGTGTGACCAATGATTCCCAGGAGCATCTGGAGAGACTCTACTGCAACCCTGACAATGATAGGATCAAAGTGAAATATCGGTAGGTAACTGCATTTACTCCCTCACTAGCAAGGGTGCTTAACTGAGCAGCAGTGCAGAAATATAACAGAATATGCATTCTTTTTTCCTGATGTTTTGTATACAAGTGTTTTGCAAACCCTGTGATGATGTTACCTAACAAGTTTGCCACAACAGAAAATTCTCGCACACCTATTAAAACTACTATTTATTGTCTGGAAAGTATTCTTTGAAGCTGAAGGACTTTGAAGTGTGTGAAATAAGAAAACTTCGGTTCTGTAGAAATTGAGAGTTGACAGAGACCATTGAGTAACGTTTTACTTGTTCTTGACATTCCTAATTAGTCTTTTCTCTGTATTAAAAAAAAGTGACAGCATGAATGAGGCCTTACCATGATTGAAACAGGAATGATACAGCCGTTGCTTTCTGTCACTGTGAATCTAGGTTGACCCTATGCACTCCACACACAGTTTTCATGATTACACTGTACGGAACAAAAATCAGATAGGTGCTCTGTTAAGTCTCCTGACTGGAAATTTCATTTGGTGATAATACAGGGTGATGTTTCAGGCTAATTCACTATGACCAACCTGAACCATACGTTCAGAAATGCTGATCATCTATTTAAGTTGTCATCTAAAAATGTTAAACCATTTACTAGAAGTTATTGTTTCCTCTACACATAGTAGTGTTTAGCTACTCATTTTCTGAAATTAGAAATCGGCTTTGAAGTTCCCCCGGTTATGTTATCAATTTAGGCTTGGTCCGGCACCCTGAGATTTAAAACAAAACTTCTTCAACTTTTATAAGGCAGGTTCCATTTTGAATAGTAGTGGGGAGTGCTGCTGTTTACAAGTTCATCAGATCTATATAGTCTGTGTTCTTATGAGTGCAGGGTGTAGACTGCTCTTTTGTTTCGGAGGAGGCATACAGTGCAAATTTCTCATATCTTATCTGCCCTGCCATAATCTGTAAACCTGGTGCAACTCATTCCAGTCCTAGTCAGTTCAAAGCGACACTTCTATAGTGTAGTAAAAACTTCACGCTGCCTTTGCCACCTGGTTCTTCGTGGATTTGTTCTCACTGCCTCTTCTTCCTTCCACTTCCTGAAAAAAGCATATCCCTTCTTCCATAATGTTTTAGTTTTCATTTACTATGCTGAGATCTCTCATCAGGCACCAGAGACCCAATCTAATGCTTGAAGTCAGTGTGAGTCTTTCCTTTCACCTAACTGGATGTTGGATTAGGCACTAAAACTCAGGCTCAGCCAACAGATTCATCCTTTTCACTGAAGACAATACCAGAATATAGATACCCCACACTAAAAATGAAAGTGAAGTAGGAAATAAGAATTATATGTAATAGGGAATAATCATATTTTATAGAATTGTTTTGAAAAAATAGGCCAGTTTGTTTAAAAAAAATATAAATCTTGTAACTGCATAGCAGATAAAATGTACTATATTTTACAACAGAGAAGTATCCATTTTCCCAAGTATTTAAAATGATTTCTGAAAATAAAACAGCAAATGTAGAAATAAGACAAGTCTATGCAAATTAAATTGGAGCTCTGTGCAAAGGAGCAAAAAGTTTTCTTTTTGAGGCCTGTATCACAGACTCCATCGCTACACACCTGATCTACATGTTCTAAATGATGGAGTTAAGAATGATTAATTTTAAAAGAAACAACACTCCATAACTGCTTAGTCATCTCCAGCCTGTAGAGTTGGCTGAACAGCATTGTCCGCCTTTACCCTTACTTTGCAGGTTTCCAGTCTGGTGAGTATTTTGGTCTCTCGGTACACAGAGTTTCTGTCTGTCTGAACCAGTTGGGAAGAAACTTCTGGGGTGTGTTGGCAGACACATGACGTTCTGTTCCCGTGCATGAAGTCAGAGCAGCAACGTGCTCTCGGAAAACCCAGGTGTGCTGGGTCAGAGCTCTGCCGGTGGTTCTGCAGTCAGCCTGAAACTGCTGTCGAAGTGGAGGCAGATTCTTTCAATACAAACTAGACTTCATCTCGCTGATTTGAACTGGCTACCCAGTGAGTGTCTGCCTAATGTTTTCTTCAGGTAAAAGTAGTCTACTGAGACTAAAATTATTTTAAACACCAGTATATTCTAACTAAATTCTGTTTCAAGTTGCTACTTCTATAGTCAGTACTCTTCTTCCTTCTCTTAAAAGACACCGTGAAGATCTTTTTGTCAGTCAGCGCTACGAAGTCATGCCTCAGTGCAAGGTTGGATGACTGTTGTAACTTTATAATATCCACTTACCATGGAACGACAAATTGGCAAGTTCTGTAACTCTCGTATGTGTTTCATCCCTTGGAAAAGCTTCATGTTTGTGGATAAGTATCAGTGAGAACCTAAGGGTGAAACATTTTTTAAGACTAGAGCTTCTGGTTTCAAACACTGAATCTGGTACGCATTAAAACTTAGACTTAACATGGTTTTGAATTAGGTTTTGAAGTGTGTAGTAAATGTTTTACTATGTATTGTCCCCAGTTTCTTCTTATGCAACATCATCTTGTATCAGAAGAACCTGCTAAACCTTTTGATGTGGACTGCTTGGACTCAGTGTGACTCTTGGAGTTCACTGGTGGTCACTGCAACCTGGCTTCCCTTATGTTCCTGGGCGATGTTGTGTCTCCTGGCAACAAGATGCAGATAGCAGCCTGTTGAACCTTGCCGAGAGGCTTGCAAACATGCTAGAACAGCTCATCGTTCGCATGGTTACCGCATTATTTGGCTAAAGCTATTAATCTCTTGTGGTCAGACTAGCTTTACAGGCCTATCTATACAGATTGCATACAACAGCGAAATGTCTGTTCAGCAGTTTGCATGTCCAAGAAAGGCCATGCAGAAGCCAGCATGACAACCAGTGGGTGGTAGTTGTTTATTCTTCTTTGTTTTAAACACAGTTGATAGGGCATAGTAAGTAATCATTTCTGTCTGCATGCATAATATTGGCGTTATGCGCTGCTCCAAGAAAGTTGGGCTGTTCAACAAAGTGTTGGGCTATTGACTCAATTAGAGACTAAGCTCTAAATTCAAATACAATATTTTTCAAGTAGCTATTTATATAAATCTCTCTTCATCTCAGTAACATTGACATGAGTGATATAAAACATGCATTCAGTTGTCTTTCACCTAAGGGAATGTGATCTTAAAGTAGGAGAAGTGGTAAACCTTGTTTAGTTACTTCTTTGTAATACAGCTGCCTCAGGTACTCATTGCAGGTTGGCCTCAATCTGAATATAAAACTATCAGAAATTGTTTATATTTTTGCTTTCTCAAGTCAATCAAATATTTAGAGCCAAATACCAAGGTCTCTAAACAAATGGGGGAATATGACCTTAAGCAGGTTTAAATACTTAGAAGCACTCAGTTTTCTTTATACATGTGAGGAGAGGCCCTAGAGAAGTTCCAGCTTGCAGCTAAGTACTGGAGAGAACAAAGCCAAGTACTGCTTTCCAGCATGAGAGTACGCATGCTGGGATATTTTAAGGTGCTCTTTAGCAAGGGGAAATACTTGGCTGCAGAACTGAGCAGGTTTTCCCCACACACCCCCGTCCAATCATGCATATGTTGCTTTTCAAAATAAGCAGCATCATTACTGATTACACCAGGATTTGTTTAAAACAACTCTGCAGTTCCTGACCCGTCAGTTCCCCCACTTTGGCTGAAAATTCCCCCCTTCTCTTGGCAAAGAGACATGCCAGTGTGTCATGGGAACTGCAGCGTCTGTTCAACTACGGGTACCCTGGCATCTCTCAACTCAACATGAAACAACACCTTCTCATAGTTGCTTTGATTTCTTTTTTTTTTCCCCTGTATTTTCTGTAAGTTTTAGGAAATTGCTCCTTCTAGCTAGAAGAGAAAGGCCAAAAGGAAATGGCTCCAGTCAGGGAAAAGCAGGTGGATCTCCAGTGGTACAGACTGTGCCTGGGAGCAGGCGACTAATTACTCAGTATACATGCATGGTTCTTGGATGAAGTCAAAGGAAGTGCTGGGTGTTCCCCAATGGGGTTGTCAATGGGCATATGGAGGCACCTGGGAGGGAAAGGCAAGGACAAAAATAAATGTGAAGGAAACTAGTTGTTGTTGTGTTCATGGGGTAACTTGTGTCTCTGATGCTGTTAAAATATGCTTATGTCATTTTAAAATCATCTAGAGCACAGTGGAAGCAATTCAGTCGTTCAGGGACTTCTGCGTGTCGTCTGACCAATTGAATAGTTAAATTTAGGAAGTTATCTTTCTGATCTGCACAGCTGCCCCAGCGTGTGAGATAACTCCTGTGTTGTTGATAACGTCAGAGATGAGAAAACAGCTGAAATTCACTGTGCCTGATGATTTTGTGTGTGGTGTTTCTGGAACTTACACAGCTAAATGGTTTTGAACTTCTTTTGATTCCTTGCTAGAAGGAATGCAAGACAGAGACTCCAAATAAAAAGCGTGTGAAGTGATTTTAGAAGTGCTTGCCTTGTGCCGTATAATAGTACGCTTCAATGAATTCCTACTTGCTCTACTTCATAGTATCATTTACATACAAAATAAACCTAACTGGCTTGTAGCTATACAAATCTAGGGAAGTTACAAGTGTTACACTGAGCTGCTGTAGGAATTGGCAATCACATATCCCTTTTCTTGTTTCATGTCAATAAACAGATTACAGTTTTGGAAACAGCTGTCACCTGGCTTCAGGTTGAGGTCAGTCTGTTCCCTGTGTACTTACGGTAATAAAACAGTCCTTTCTGAAACAAAGATTTATAATTGGTGAAACAGATTGCTCAGAAGAGTTGCTTACAGGTAATCCAGCAGGCACGATGTTGTAGCATTGTCTGCCTGCCTGTTGTGGTAAGGATGAGGAACAGAAAGAGTCTGTTACAATTATTTGCTTAGCAAGAGCAGCGATCGTGAAGTTCCTTCCTAGCTGGTACATGTATTTGTTGAAATCAGTAGGGATTTGAGCTAAGTAATAATTGCAAAATTCAGTACTTCTAGTCAAATGTACAAAGGAGTCCCTTTTTGGGAAGCTGGATGTGGAGGGTGTGACATGAAACATAGGATGGAACATTCAGAAACTGAAACATCCAGAATTGGTGGTCACTAGTCAATGTTAGACTTGTATATGATCATCTCACGTAAAGCACTGATAAAATTGATGCAGTTTCATTATTTATCATAAATCTCAGAGGTATTTTAAGTCCTGAGATTGGATAGAATTCTCAAAAAAAAAAAAAAAGGCCTGTCTGTGCAGAACACTTGAAAAATGGGTCTTTGAAAATGGCATCCATCTAAGTGCTGTGGAAAGTGTTCATATTGCGGCTCTGTGAAAGCATCTGTCCCTGGTGAGAGACAGCCCTGTCCTATATCAGCTCTGTTGCCACTCAGAGCTGCGCTTGTGCTGTCTCTAAAACATCTACCGATACAAAAATTAAAGCTAACAAACAAAACTCTCTGCAAAACATATCCTCATCCGGTGTGGGTAGGAGACCTTTGAAACCAGCAATCTACCTCAGACAAGGACATCCATGTTTATCCTCTAACTGCAAATAGAAGATGTAACTTGGATTTGAATTATGAAATATGGTACATGCAATAATCCTTGGAAGATCTGAATGTGACATCCTCATTGCTGCAGATTTGTAGAACTTAACAGTCCTTCACACAAAGGACCACTTTAACCCAGCACCTCCTGTTCAAAAGTGGCCAACAGTGGGTTTCCTGGGAAGAGCAGAACAGAACAAACATACTTCTCGGTACAGGCTCTTATCTTCCAGCAGTCATGCCTCAATGACTTCCTGATCCAGAGATGGTATCTTTGTGTGTGAAACAGCTTGATAGATTTTATAATTATTTTTTTTTTTCTGCCAGAAGTCTGGGGTCAGACTTTCATCTCAACTCTATTTTATATCTGGACCAGTATCCCAGTAGTTGTTTCAGGTTCACAAAGATGCAAGTCAGGCTAGAGCCTCTCGCTGTGAAAATTAGAGAAGATTGCTTTTTCAAGCACCCCAAGTCACCAATTGTAAAGGCAGGAAAACTTGCCTTTCTAACTTTTTAAAAAATATGTATAGAAAAAGCAGTAAAGCTACTTCTATATTGATAATTTGTTTTTTTCTCTGATGATGGAGCCTTTTAAGTGGAGAGGTAAATCTTTCTGTAGCACCTCTCTCTTTTCTTAGTCTTTCTCACTGTACACCTCCCGCACGGCTTACAGTCATAGCAGAGAGCAGCAGCGTGACATGAGGAGGGAACAAATTAAGTAAAATATGAAACTAATTTCCTGCCCTGTCACCTTCTGCCCCTCTCTTCAGTTTAAGAATGATGAGATACTGATAAGATCAAGACTGCGGGTTCGTGTTTACCAGCTTGTTTTTGTTCTTGCCCTGATGCAAAGTATTGCTTCTGTGAGGGAAGGTTCCTGTTTTCCTTTCACACTCCTTACAGGAGCTAACTAGGATTTGTCTGCATTTTTATTGCCGTGTCGTGAAGAGCTGTTTGAAGAATGTGCCTTCATGAGTGTTACCTGGGCCCTGGCTTACGGTTACTGTCTACGGAATCGGTACTAGTTTCAATGGGAGCAAATTTTGGCTGCTGTCGTCTGAGATCTGATGTTCCTATTTCCAGTACCTCTGCTTAAAAAGAAAGATCTCATTAAGGGGCTGTACTTTAAGTGAAGTTTAGTTTCCACCCATGGTCCCTCACCAAAGCTGGACCACATACAGCCTGCCACTCCAAACAACTGTTTGCTACGTCTAAGATGAAATATTGCCGATTTGGGTCAGCAGAAAGTGTAAACGCCTGACTTAAATCTCCACCAGTTGCTAGTTCGATTTGACTAATCCTTCAACCTTAAGTACAGAAGGTTTTCATACCTGTTTGGATCTTTTAAGCTCATTTGTTCCCCTGAGTGGCTTTCAGGTTGTTGCTATTGCAGAGAGGAACTGGTTTAGTCATAGAGTGAAAATCAACAGTTTCATCATCTAAGTGGTGTTTAACTCTCAGTCTTGCTTTGTATCACAGCTGTTCTGATGGGAACCGAGTTTCATTTCCTGTACAGACCTTTGTTGATCGCTAGGTTTCTTTATTTTCTGAACCCTGTTTGCGGTAAGGCTCATGACATATAACTGAACTGAGGAGAAGGGTTTGAAACCACATGCATTTTCATAGCACTTACAAAAAATATTTCTCCTAGTCATCTATTTGTACATAACATCTAGCAAACACTTGTCTTACGGAATGGAAAGAGCACGGAAGATTCACGCAGCGGACTGAAGTTCTTCAGAAGAATGCAAGGAAGAGTGAGCCCAAATATCCTTATTTTGGCAGGCTACATTCATCTCACAAAAGACTTCAATGTTGTAACTTGCTAGTAGAGGTACTACTCAGTTCAGTGTCCTGAAGAGATTATGTCTTTATGTTATTTCTTACAGTTAGGGTACAGAGAAAATGTAACTTATTCAAGGAACCAGGTTCTGCTATTGAGAGCACTTGTGGAATTTTATTTTCGGTTGCGTGCTGCGTTTGGTTATTTTATATTTGGTTGTGTGCTGTGTTCTTAAGAGAGTTCTATATGCTTATTCTTTCAGTGCCAATAATTCCATTGAACTGCTTTATTTTATAAATAGAGACCTTTATTTGGTTAGTTGGTGAAGAGAAGTTCTTAAGAAATCTCTGTTCCCACCTCTGTCGCAGATTCTCTGTGGGCCTTTGGAGAAGTTATTTTAGTCTCTCTCTGCATCTGTCTTGCCCAGGGAAAAATGGGGACAGTAATTTTCTATCTCAGAAGCAAGATGAGGCAGAGTGTTTTGGTGTTTGCAGAGAGGTTTAATAAATTTTTCTGTAGAAAAAGCATTGTTTTTATTACTGGTTTCAAGATGTACTGAAGGCTGTTCCTTAGGAGCAGTGGGAGTAGCACTTTGCCCTACCAAGGTATTTGAATACATTTTCTGCTTTCCCAAACGTCTGGCATACTGTAGCCTTCATCATCTCCTTCCTGCCCTTCTCCAGATGGGTATTTCCAGACAGAGACTTCGAAGTCCATGAGGAACAACACTAGATTATTTTTTTTTAATCACATTAGCTACAAAATTCTCCTTTTCCTTAACACAAACTGCCCAACAAAAGTATAAAGAGCGATGGACCCCATTCACAGAGCTCATCTTTTGGAGTCGGTGCAGAGGAAGTGTTGGGAGGGACCCGCTTCACCTCTGCAGACAGGACAGGATTTTAATTGCTGGTTTTGTGTGTGAGTGTGTTCTGCCCCTGTCACCATCGTAGTACCTGAGTGTTTTGTCGCTGTTGCATGTGAGCATCTCCCAGAGGTGCAGTTAGTGCAATCACGTGCCCATGATGAGTTACGTGTTGTCTCATGCTCCCTTCGGGGCACAAAACAAGGCAATGTGTGCCTTGCTGGTTTATTGTTGGTTTTTCCCTCTCCTAATCTATATGTTATCCATAATCTATATGTTATGGAGGACACCCTTGACTTCAGATAGTGTACGCTGTATCTCAGAAGTAGTAAATCATTATACTGTGTGAAGATAAAGTGGTATTATGCTAAAGAACATACCAGACGGAACCTTGAGCATCTCACATTCTTACTGTTCTTGAACCCTAAATTTGGGGTCTTTTGCCTATATTCAGGCCTCCGGCAGTTGAGAGGTACAGTTGTCGCATTTGCTTTCATCACTGGTGTCTTAAAGCCAAAGCCAGGAATGTAATCATGCAATCACTTGCTGTAATCGCAATTCATTTTTTTTCATGGCTTTGCATTACGTAAGCTGGTAATAGGCTTTTTAATATACAGAGGAAGTGCTTTAACTGAAGAGCTATTATTAAACAACTTTGCTAAATATATTTTAGGATTTCAGAGCTTAAAAGCCAGTAAATTTTATAATTTGAAAAAGTTTATACTTGTAAATAGAGAAATACACTGCTAAAGAATGTAAATGAGCATTGGAGAGAGATATATTTTATGTGAATCAAGGTTTTTTGTGAAAGAGTATCTTTCCTTATTCCCAATGTTATAATTAGGAAAAAGATCAGGTAGGCTCTTGGGCACAGTCTTTTTTTCAGATACAGGCACTTAAATAAATACATTGTCTAAAATTTTCAGCTGTATAAAATAATGCAGTGTTATTCCAAATAATTTATTGTTAGGTAGAAAATGTATGTGGGATTTAAAAAAATTTAAAGTATTCAGGGAAAAATAAAACACTGTTGTGTAGATTTTCTGGTGTTTAGATATTTTGGTCAGTTTCTGTTAAAATTAATAGGAAGTAGCACTTTAAACACTTTACCAACAAGATAGAATACCATTTTTAAAGCATCCCTAATTTAACAGAAGCTTGAGTTTCAGGAAAATTCTGCTATGTTATATCCTGAAATTGCTGAACCTTTCCCTCTTCACAGCTAAGGGAACTGGATAGAGGATACCATACCAAGAAATATCTTGACATTTTTTCTTCAAGAAATAATTAGCACTTTTTTGGGTTCTGAGCTGTGGCTCTTACCCTGAGAGAAACTTTAAGTAAACCCAGGCAGCAACTGCCTGGAGCCAGTGTCCCCATCTTTAATCGAAGAGTGAAGGATTTGTATTAAACAAGCTGAAAGCCGGCGGGAGGTGTGCGGGAGCCTGGATTGCTGAGCTCAGCTCGCTGCGTCGCAGCCATGCACCGAAAGGTGGGTCGCTCAGAAATGCTCTGACCTTTGCAGTCAGACAGACTGAGCAGTTCCATTTAGGAATGAGAAAACAAGAACGCTTCATGTGTTGTATCGTACGTAGGCTTTCGAGAGGAATGTTCGAAGGGGTGGTAATCAGCTTGATGGCTGGGTTCTCGTTGCAGCAAATTGTCGATGTAAGTCAATGAGCAAAGGCCATCCTGTCCTCCTCAGTTGGCTTACAGGGGAGGGAATCTGATACAGAAGAAGCAGAAACAGTGAGCTACAAAAATGTAAAAAATTCCAAACAATAGACAATCATTACATTTCTCAGTACTGAGAAATAATTTGGCACGTTCTATACAGGTTTTGCAGGAAAATGTTTAGCTTTCAGAGAAGCTCTTTTCACCATAAGCTGTCATTAGCTGTCAGCCTTATAAATCTCAGAGTCGTATGAGATATGTAGATGCACACTTAGCTGTACACAGATTTTGTTTGTTGTAGGAAAAAAAACGCAATTTGTTTTACTGGAATTGCATGTTGTTATAGCACTACTAGAAGAAAGCAGTATAAAAAGCTGTTTTCTCCAGGAAAGCTGGAGAGGGACTCTTTGTCAGGGAGTGTAGTGATAGGATATAAGGGGGAATGGCCTGAAGTTGCAGGAGGGGAGACTGAGATTAGGTATTAGTAAGAAATCCTTCCCAGTGAGGGTGCTGAGGCCCTGGCACAGGGTGCCCAGAGAAGCTGTGGCTGCCCCTGGCTCCCTGGCAGTGTTCAAGGCCAGGTTGGATGGGGCTTTGGGCAACCTGGGCTAGTGGAGGGTGTCCCTGCCCACCCAAACCAGTCTGGGATTAAAAATCCTACAGTTCCCCAGCCATTGGCAGAACATGTCGGCACACAAATACCCTTTTTTGCATGTGCACTGTCAACCCGGAGTTTTAGGAGTTCATCCCCAAGATCCGCTTGCTCTGCAGTACAGGCAGGAGGAAAAGCAGTCTCGTGCTGTGTGCATCTCAAAATGTTTTTCCTTCCGGAGGGTCCCTCCCGTTGCATGACTTTGATTCTCCTTGCTTTGCTGCAGAGCTGTGTGCGCCTGTTGGAGACTATTTGAACACAGTTAAGCCCATGTTAGAAATACCCAAGTCATGCATCAGAAGCTAGCCGTGTTTCAAGTGCCTGTGGAATTTGTTTTCCAGTCTTCAGAATTTTACAGACCTTAAACTTTTTAAGATAAAAGAGTTCAGCACGCTAGTGGATAATCCTTAGTGTGTTTAGAGTGTATGTTGATTTTCAGATTCTCTTCCCTTTGCACTGCATTAGCATAGAGCTACTGCAAACATTTTTTCATTATCAGTTTTCACTATAACACATGCAGCATACAAAATTAGAATAAAATTAAATAATCCTCTGGGATTTACTACCTTTAAAGTAATTTACTCCTAAAGAAAAGGTTTTCCATTTCTTTGCGCTTTCTCGGAGGTCACAGATCTTTGATGTAGGGAGAACCCTGATACTCTATTTGACTTGAAAAGAGATTGAAGTGAGAATGAATGTTCGAATTGTGAGGTTTTGTATTGAGAAATAGCTTTTTGGGTGTTTCATACAGTATGCAGCACAGAATCAGGGGGTCTCGATTCAGGACTTGGCTTTGTAGGTGCAGCATAACCCCAAAACAGCTAGTCCAACTCTTTGCTCCAAAAGGACAATGTAAACAATATCAATTGCTAAACACGCTTTTCTCAAAAGTGGCAGCTTTATTGGGCACTGAAATTCAGAATTGTAAGACTACATTTTGCTAAGAAAAAGCAAATGTCCCTAAAGCAGCATTAAAAATGTATTCATGAAGAAATTCACTCAAAAAATGGTGCTTATGGTGTTGCCTGCAAATACTATAAATAATGACACAGCTTGGTATTTCAGAGAGATGGTTTCCTCATGATTTCACACATTGTTTTCAAATAAAGTAGATTGTAGCTGTTTGTTATGGAACAAAATGACTGCATACCAGGAAGGTGGAGTGATGTTACTAGTTTTTTCATTCCAGAAAGTATGTGTATTTTTTTAAGCCCTACATTTAATTTCAGTCCCTTCATACTAGTCATTTATTTCAGTTAGTGCCAGTTTTCCTTCTGACTAGATCACTTGTATCTGACGTTTATCTTGTCGTGCTGTTGTTAGATGCATTTTCTTGAGTCGCGGGGGTGCCCGTGCACTGGCCGCTGATGCGGGTCAGCTTTAATTAGTGGATCCAACTTCTTGCAGTGGGCTGCAGCTTGGGTGGGAAGACATGGGTTATTAAAGTACGCCTCCTACGCAGAATAGCTGTCTTCCTCCTGTACTCATATTCTAACCGTAATGATTTTGTGTGCCATTGACGCAAGTAGGGAACACACTGTTAAACCTTCTATGGATTTTGTGTGATAAAGTGTCATCTTGACAAAATTTTCATCTTAATTAGCGTGGTTCTATGACAGTTTTTAGAAAACCATGTGCAGGGAACTGGCAGGATGTGCCTTTTAGGCAGGACATTCTCGACGTAAAGGGAAGCAAGCTGGCCGGGGCCGTTCCTGCTGCAGGCAGCTCTGCTGTGGCAGGGACAGATGTCCATCCCTGAAGGGAGTCGGATGAAGCGCTGGTTGGGGCTTGGGCTGCTGGGGGAGTTGCAAAAAGGATGATTTTTGTGTCCAAGGAAATTTTAAAGTAGCTCATGGAGTTGCATTTTTAAGACATTTGATTTGACTTTTGGGACTGTTCTATCTCTTTTCTTTAAGCCTGTATGAAAGCTTATGGAAAACAAAGAGAGCAATCTAACTTCACCCAAACAGCAGGGACCAGATCCCCTGATTGTGAGCCCGTGGGAACGGACACGTTGTGTTTTTGTCTGCGTTGGAAAGCGCTTAATACTTCAAAACGTGCTTAGCACTTCATGGGCCCAAATGCAATTAATTGATGATGATAACGACGATGACCAGCTACGTGCCTGTACCTCCTGTCGGAGAAATGAAGGATCATTCCAGCTGATCATCATTTTTCAAAGTGGGAACTCTTCAGTAGTTTTCTGTGAAAGTGGTATAATAAAACTAAAATAAAACACAGTTTTAAAAATAAACTATAGATTTCAAGTATCAGCTTGATTTGTGTTTACTGTTAAGAATGCAAAGAAAATATTTTATATAGTCTCAAAAGCTGCATTTCCAGTTGCCAAAGAGTAGTAACTGTTAATGAGTAACAGCTGACAACTTGTAAAGAGATTATAAAATTGGAAAACAAATTATGTAAACAGCATTATTTTGGAAATATCTTAATCCCAGTTCAAAAAAAATACTTTTGTAGGGAATGAACACTACTGTCATTTCTTTCAATCTCTATGAATTTCTTAAGTTCTTGATTGCTAATAAACCAGTGATTGTCTGTTGATCAGCAGGGCTTTAGAACTCCATGCTTCCCTTGAGAATGTTCTTTAATTTGATGTCTCTCTCTTAATATGGACTAATGAAACAGTGTTAGAAACTCTTTGCGGAGGCATTCCACAGTCACTCTTAAACACGACTTTGCAACGTGTAGAGGAGATGCACTTTTATTTTCCCCTTTAGCTAAAGGGTATACTCTGGTTCGTAATCTGCAGCCCTCTGTTGTCGTTAGCGACTTTGGCAAGTGCCAGTAACTCTACGTGAAGTTCTGTATTAGCGTCGCTTTTGTAGCAACAATATAGCTACTCTAAAACCGCCAGTATTCCTCAGTGTAGGCTCCAAAATTGTGAAATCACGTTTCCTTTTCATATTATGCTAGTTCTCTTCTGCTGCACGTGATGAAAGATACTCGAACTCTCTGGTGGATTGGCAGCAGATGCTTCTCATCTGGAGCCATTTACATTTTCTTTTCTTCCCTGAAGCACTAACTTTCACAAGAATAACCTTTTGAATAGTATGTGGCTGCTTCATCAAATATGGTTGTGTGCTGTATTTACTTAGTATTTATGCTCAAAATGTCAAGGATATGCATATTGATTTTTGTACTAGTCAGGCATACGGAATAAATACCACTGGACTAGGAAGACTGCTGGTTTGGGGTTTTGTCTTTCTGTGCTGAAGACCATGGTTTTTCCACTGTTGCCCACGGAAACTCTTAAAGAGTTACTTTGCCCTCACAGCTCTTCGGTGTCCTGCTCCATGCACTTCTCTCTCTGTTGTGCCCACTTCAAGCTCATGGTCACGGGGGTTGTGTGAGATGCGCACAGCCAGACCAAGGGTGTGTCTGAAGAGGACCGTGCTGACTGTAGTTCTGCCTGTTTTGTTAGCTCTGAATGATCTTCTTAATGGATTACCAAAGGTGAGAATTCTTTGTTTTTTCTTGTTCTTTCCAGGGGACACGAGTTTTGGGTGGATTTGAATGTTATGAAAGTGTATGAAACTGTTGAGTTTGACCAAATGAGGCGGCTGTCCACACCTTCCTGCCCCAGCTCCAGCTCCAACTACTACACGGTCTGGAAATACTTCTGCAGGGACCACTTTGGTTGGAGAGAATACTCTGAGGTATTTAACACGTGCCAGAATCCTGCTTTTGGGTTGTAACCCAAACCACTGTGTACAGTATATACTATAAACTATATACATATACACACTTTTAGTTTGTTTTGTCTTCAAACATTCAGGAAAGTTAGTTAGCATTGTTGTTACTGAGGCAGATAATCAAGAAGTTCAGTGTTGAAGTGAAAAAGCAGTAAAAGGAGAACTCTGCTCTGCTGGATTGCACCATGAATTATCCCTGGAAACATCAGAGGCACAGAGGCTGAGCAAATTGTCAAACCTGAGAGCAAACTGGCCCATGTCAGTGCCAAGAAAGTCCTTTCTAATCCTTAGAAATCTGGTTCTAGGACAGAGGGGACAGCTTTCTGCAGCCTTAACACCCTGGCATTTAGCTTTCCAGTTTCTAGTTGATTTACCTGTCCCCAAAGATAGCGCAGTGCGGGCCATGAGATCCAGCCCTTCGCTGTCTTGTAGGCTGCACTGTCCCTGCTGCAGATGGATGGTCCCACAGCTGCCAGCCCCTGCTCCTTAGGGATCATGTCCTAAATGGCTAGTTTCAATCTATTTGGCGATGGTTTATGCACACTCGTTCTAGTGTCACTGCTGCCCTTTAGTCTTTAACAGCCACGGTTTTCCATATCAGGTTTTAAATGGGCCTTTAACTCTTTAACCCCAATTATAGGCACAGAAGTCACATCCACTGTCAGACAGTATTGTGCTAGACAAAACCAAAACCAAACCAGGATACTTCTATTCACTTAATTCAAGTAAACTTTCCGGTAAGCCTTTGCAATACCTGTGGTAGTTAAGAGCTTGTCTTTGGTTGACTGGAGCTGTACATAATATTTTGAATAACGCTTCATCAGTGTCGTACAATTTTGACAGTACCAGAAATACCTCCACCAGTGTAAACTAGATCACGTTCACCTTTTTCATGCGTCACGCTGCCGTTGTGAGTGTGGTAGGAAGCCGAAGGCAGAGCACTGTATGCAGTCTGTGTACAGTTTGGAGCTTTGCAAATTAAAAAAAAAAAAAAAAATGCAAGAACTGGGGAGAGTTTGGAAGAAAGCACCACAAATAACAAGAAGTTTAGGATGTTTGACCTGCGAGGAGAAGTTAAAAGAATTAGGTTTCCCTACTGTAGAAAAGAAAAAAAAAAGGTGAGAATATATTAATAGATAAAAGATTGTTCTACAGCAGACTTCTGCTTTGCACATTCTCAGCGAGCAAAGGCAAAAAGTGATTTGTGTCAAGGGAGTTTTTGGTTAGATATTGGGAATAACGTTTGACTTGTGAAAATACGATAGCACCAGCACCAATTACGTAGGAAAGTTGTGAAACCTGCCTCAGTGGCAGATCTTACAAACAGGTAACGGAACGTTTTTCACTGGTCTAAGTGTACTTGTGCCTCAGCACAGGGGAAGGGAGTAGAGAGAGGCAAAAATACTGGTCTTTAAGCATGTAATTTTTCATGTGTATGTTTTTGGTTTAATTTTCTTGAAACAGCCTGTTGTAAGATTGATAGAAGAAGCCAGCTGCCGGGGGCTGAAGGAGGTTCGGTTTGTTACCTGGCATAATCAGTATATCTTAAACATCAAAGATGGATTCCAGCAAAACGCGTGTTTCAGAAGAGAAATCAAGAGGAGACCCCTTCTTCGCTCATGCATCGTGCTGATGCCATTTTTACAGTATGTATCCCAGCAAAACGGAAACCTTGCATTTGCTCATCACGTTGTTCTGTCGGTGAGACTTGTATCCCTTAAGATGTGGCAAGGAATTAGGCATCACTGGGTAGAAAAATCAGAAGAAATAATAAGTCTCTGTCATATTGGTAGCTCTCGCCATTTTTCAAGATAAATATTATCTGAGGAACTCCTTACTGCTATATTCTGTTTGTTATTTAAAGGTTATAATGTACCTTGTGGATCTCGGAACATCGAAAGCGCAGATGTACTTCAAGTTTGCCAAAGTATTGTCCGTCTTTCAGTGTCTCACCGGCTGTGGTGATTGCCAGGCCCTTGGTTCTAGGTCCCATAAAAATGACTGTTCAAAAACTTTTTATCATCGCAATTAAAGCATGCCTTGTTTTTATTGTCATCTCAACTGGGGGTGAATACGCTTGCTCATCAAAGGCAGAGTGAGGAAAGTGTTGCACTGTAGTCATTTTTGATTACAACTCATAAAAATGCCATTTCTGTGATCTCACCAGCACAGCTGGAAACATTTTTGTCGGAGTTCAGTAGTTAGGAACATATTGTCCTGTTAGCAAAGGGGTGGAAGTCATTAGTCTGACTGGCAGCTTGGCATGCTGGGTCAATCAAAGGAGCTTTAAGTAGGGCTAGAATGCTCGTTAGCTTGCAGAGTCATTACCGCATCTAATTGCCAGGTGAACGTGAATTTGGTCAGAGCCTCAACACACGTGGTTGGTAGAAACATTTTTAGATAGGGTTTTAGAGGAAGGAAACCACAAATTATTAAAGAGATGCTGGGAGGATGCAGGTAAAAAGATCAAGTGTGGACTTTCTGGTTGTAGCAATTCTGATTCTCATCTTAATGAAAAACAAGGATTTCAGGTATTCTCCTGACGTTTTGCTACCAGTGACTAGTTTACTGCAGCGTAAGTCTATAATTTTGAGATATGCTAAAAATTATGAACAAATGTTAGTGGACCCTTGAGGGTTCTACACTCGTGAGGTCTTGACCATAACTATTCGTGCCATTTACCAAATCTATAAACTGAGCTCTGAAATTTCTGTTGTTCTGCAGTAAACGTCGTTCTTATGTTCTTTATCTAAAGACCTTGTAATGCTTACTTAAAAATCTAGCAATTCTTAGTAGAGAACAAAAGAATATTTTAAATATTTATGGGAGTTATCCTTAAGATGTCGGTATTTGGCTCCACTTATCACACAGTGCTACCTGAGATTTTTTTATTTCCCTCCCCTCCCACCTGCGTAAATCTGTTATAAAATTGGGAAAGAGTCCTTGAATAGAAACTGTGGGAAGTGGGTGATACTGGTTGATAACTGTTGACTTTTTAATGGCTTCCCTTCTATAATAAATGGTTACAAATAATTTACACTAGTCAGAAGAAATGAACAAAGTACACCAAAGGATTGCAGTATTTTTTATTGTGTTTGATGTCTTATTAATCCATAACATATTGTTAATTTGTGCTTGGTTTTCCAGTCCAAGTGTGAGTGAATGAGGTTCTGCATAATATTTTTTACTCATTGACTTTAGGATGAAAAAAAAATAAATGCACACTGCAATATTTTAGACTGCTATTTTAATAATAATTCTTAGAAAAATCCATCTTCTGGGTTTCTGTTAAACTATTAATAAACAAGAAGAATTTTGAGTTGAGTCAAAGCCATGCAAATAAAGTGAGGTCTCTTTTTAGCTTTGAACAGCAGGTGAAAGCCACGTGAACACTTTTTTTAAAGCGTATGTCTGCTCTGAAAAGTGTGAGTGCTGTTACAGTTTACTGTCTCTCTGATCCAAATCAAATGTATCAATTTAAAAATAGACCCTTTTTTCCCCCAACTTTTTTTCTGAGACCTGAAAAGCTCAACCTGCAATCAGAAAATCACATTAAATTATTTCTGGGTCACAGAAAAAATCACGCACGGTTCTTTCAGGCTCATATATCACTAGCATTAAATATTCTGAAAGGCAAACTTAATTGACATTTCTGTAGGTAAGATGTGAATAGCAGTAGAATTCTTATTTATCGAGATAATTATGTTGGCTCTGCAGAGCAGAGCAAGCTAACGAGCAAGGACAATCAGAAGT
This sequence comes from Balearica regulorum gibbericeps, assembly GCF_011004875.1. Classification (NCBI taxonomy): domain Eukaryota; kingdom Metazoa; phylum Chordata; class Aves; order Gruiformes; family Gruidae; genus Balearica; species Balearica regulorum. The sequence goes on along the minus strand of NC_046192.1, from coordinate 27,730,934 downwards.
TGCTCTGTGATTGTGTTTTGGTGTACCTTGAGGAGAGATTGGCTGGGTGCAGAAGTCACGGCTGCGTGGCTTTTCAGGCAGCATCCTGCCCGAACAAAGGAAGATTGATTCCTGAAGAGCCACTCTGGAGAAAATGGCTTTGCCTTTAGCAAAGCTTCGAGAGTTTGTTTGTTCTCCAGGAAACTTTCTTTTCACAAAGACGGCGTAGGGAATCGAGTTTCCCTGCCTCTCCTGTGTGCGAAATCCAGTTGCGTATATGCAGGGAGGCAGGATTTGGCCTTGGATGTTGGCAAACCCCAGCTTGCCCAAAGGATTCGCTTTCCCCATTTCCTCCTAGTCAGAACAGGGTTTCTGCTGCTGCTTTGGCAGTGATGTCTGAGCAGGACACGAGTGACCTGAGAAACATCATGAACTTTAATGTTCATTAAACTTTAATTTAACAGAATGTAATTTACGGTCGTCTGTGGGGTTTAGAGACAAGATTCACCTTGTGTCTTTCCACCGGCCAGTGGGTACCTCTGACTTCGTAGTCTTTCCTGACAAAAGCTGCTGCCTACCTCTGAGCGTGCCTTACCCGTTTGCGTTCACTGTGGGTTGGTCCTGGAGCCAGCAGCAGCTTTTCCTGTAAAAATACTTTGGTAAAATACTCATCTGGGGAAATTTTTAGATAGTTCTACGTGTTCTTGCAACTGAAAGGGAACGAGCTGAGGAGCTGTGTACTTAAAGTGTGAAAAACAGAGCCTGAACTTGCAAGCTTTACATGTTCAAAGTATTTTCATTGACGTAAGTGGGAGAACTCCGGTAAGTAAGGATTATTCAGCTGAGTAAGGCTTGCTTGCTCAGATCATAATCAGGTGAACCTAAGCCACAAATGCCACACTCTTTATCTAAATTTAGCAGCTTCGAGTGTGAAAAATTCCACAGAGGTGCAGGTATTTATTAAGAACAAAATCTTGCCACACCACAGTCAGTGTCCGTAACTGGATTTTACTGGTGTCCTTTTTCTGGCATCCGTGCTGCTTTTCTGCCACGGGCGTGAGAGGCAGGAGCTCCCCTCCTTCACCCCTTCCCACCCCCTGACCTGGCGGCATTCCCAAGAGGAGGGGCTGGGCTGGCCCATGGAAATAAGCAACTGCAAATGCAAATCTACAGCTGGGCTCTGCGCATGAAAATGAGAGAGCCTTCCTCCGCACGGTACTGGGTAGTAGCGAAAACGGAGCATCTCCTCTTCTACAGGATGCAGTGAAACAGCTGCAAGTTTTGCCTATAAAATGTTACTAGTTGGGGTTATTTGTTATTCATACTGTACAAGAAAGTATCTGTCTCTACTCCTACTGTTGTATTCTAAGGAAATTAAGTCAAATGTTGCCACGTTATTAACTTTTTTTTATTCTGTGTGTCCGTTTGCTGTGTTAAAATCACTACTCCTTTATAGCTAACATACAAAGCAATTGTCTGGTGGCGCTTTGCCTGCCTGCAAGGGCATAACCCCACCCCAGAGTGTGAGAAATGCCGATCGTAGTCTTTTAAACACCACCGAGCAGTAAGAGTTCCCTCCGTGGAACTGCATCCCTGAGCAGCAACGTTTTGTCGTTAGTTTGTGTGGATGGAGGAGTTATTAAAATAGCAGAAATAGCTGGCATGTTTATTTTAAACAAGCATGAAAGAGACGTAAATTGTTACAGAACTGAAGAGCGGCAGTTGCTTAAGATACGCTGGTGAGGAAATAAATGTGATTAGAAGCTCTTCTGTTTGTGAATGTTTAAGCACAATCTTTTTCTCCTTCCCTAACTAGGACCTTAGGTGGCAACCCTCCGGTACCCTCTCCATCAGCTGAACCAGCTTCCTCGCAGGTCTTATCTCCAACTGCTGTTACCTCTCCAAACTTCTATCCCGAAACCTGGATTAGTATGGATCCATCTCAGGACTTCATCCAAGTGCCTGTTTTGAAAGAAGATAAAAGCTATAGAACCATTTATAACCTGTTTCACAAGACTGTGCCAGAGACCAAATATAAAATTTTGAAAATTCTGAGAGTGCAAAATCAGTTTCTTTGGGAGAAATACAAAAGGTAAGATAATGCTAATACTATTCTTCTACAGTAGTGGAAAAATGCCTTAGAATATGTACTTTGGGCTGCAAAATAGAAATTGATCATTAAGTAGAATACATAAACTCCAGATTTTCTGAAGAAAAGGAGCATCTTCAGTTGAACAACTTTATCTGAAAAGTATCTTACCCTGAAATTTCCTGTGTAAGAGGTTTAACAAACTGTCTGCTGATAACTTCTGTAAAATGCATCTTCACAGAAACTTAAAAATAAACCCAGGATATCTAGTTGAAAAATCTTTCCGTTCCCTTTCAAGACAAACTAGGGGGAATTGCTTTCATCAAACAATTCTGTATTGAAGATAGCCATCGGTGCCCCGGTTCCCCAGAACGTGGCGGCCCAGGGTCTTACAGTGGTCTCGCAAAGCCGAAATCCTATGTCAGTCAGGCCCATTCAAACCGAAGATGCTGTGTGTGAAAGTTACCGTCCATGACCACTTTGTACTGCCATGAAATGAGATCTGTGGATTCTCTCTCCTGTCTCAGGAAATGCAGAATCTCAGGAGAAGTCGAGGGATGGGCTGTGGGAGCAGAGAGTGACTTTCTTACAGTGTTCATGCTGGTCTAGAGCACCTTCACCCACCCTGTCTCTCAGTAATTCCTCTCTGTGGCCTCTTCGGAAGCTAGAGTGGGATTTCACTTTTGCATTAATTTTGTTTCGGCTCTGAGGAAGATTTCCTTCTGCGTCCAAGGTGAAATGCAGGCAAAGAGAAGCAGGCACTGCTCAAGCTGCTTTGCCTTCGCTGCTGCGCAGGTGAGAGAGCTCTGCCTCCAGCAGTGTCAGCTCAAGTCCCTTCCAAAATACTTACTTCACACACGAGCTCTGCTGGACAGTGGAAGACCCACTCTGCTATCCATAGAGAAATGTTTTCATGTCTCCTTTTATAGATCTATTATTCCAGAGGATAGTACTGGTACTTTAAGAGCTGTAGTGAAAAGTGCTTTTCCCTTGCAGCTCTGCAATGAATATTCATCTTCACTTTCCATTTTCTATTCCAGGAAAAAGGAATATATGTCAAAAAAAATGACTGGGCTTGACAGGATAATGAACGAAAGGCATTTGTTCCACGGCACCTCCCAGGACGTGGTGGACGGAATCTGCAAGCACAACTTCGACCCGCGCGTCTGTGGGAAGCATGCCACCATGTTTGGACAGGGCAGTTACTTTGCCAGGAAGGCAAGCTATTCCCATAACTTTTCCAAAAGGTCACCCAAAGGAGTTCATTACATGTTCCTGGCGAAGGTGCTGACAGGGAGGTACACGGTGGGTAACCACACCATGAGGAGACCTCCGCCGGTGAACCCCGGCAGCATTACCAGCGACCTCTACGACTCCTGCGTGGACAATTACTTTGAGCCACAGATTTTTGTCATTTTTAATGATGATCAGAGCTACCCTTATTTTATTATCCAATATGAAGAAGTTAGCAACACTGTCGCCATTTGAAAACTTGTGCTGCTAAATTATTAATTTTAATAAACTCTCTTATCTGGCATTTGTAGCAGTTTTTGTGGAAAAAAAAAAAAGGACATTGTAGAACTGATTACATTACTTGCTTGGAAGGAAGTAAATCTCAAAAGATAGAAAGGAAGATCTGAAGTGACCAATTGTGCACTTGCTGTTTGATTATGTATGTGCAAATTGTAAATATTTTTCCATTGTTTATAGTTGAAAATCTGTGCCTTTTGTTATAAAACACTGTTTATTTATGTTAGTAAATATTCATGTTTAAAAGCGCGTATGTGTGTGTATAATTTCAGATGCAGTCTGTGTGTATTAGAGCAGCTAGAAAATTTCTTACGACCTGATCTTGAAATCTTAAGTATGGCCATTTCCAGATTATCAGAACCAGATAATTTTCCTCTTGAGTGTATTTAATCAGAGATCCTCCCAACCACTATTTTTTATTACTATATTTCAGAAAGATTGGGAGAGATTACAAAACTAACATCCTGTTCATACTTGGGATTATTTAACAGGACCACACAAATAAAGATCATTTTCTAAACTCAGTAAAGTAAAATGAGGAAGAGGTTAGCGTGGCTCGCAGTCTGTGAGGGCTTAGAGCAGCGCACGGGACGCCGTGGCGGGGTGGGAAGGGCGAGAGCCGGGTCTGTGCCATCGAACCTGCCCGCAGCCGGGCACGCGCTGCCGGTCCCCGTCCCTGTCGGGCACCCCCAGGTGCAGGGGTAGCTCTGGGGAACGGATTTCTTGGAAAAGAGCATTCGTGTTAAGGTTGCTTAATGAGGCTGACATGAAATGAATTTTTAAATGATCGATACATTAAAATAGTTGTCAACACATAATCCTGATTTAATCAGGGTATTTTTTGTGGTTTCCAGGCAGCTGTGCTTGGCTCGCTGCTCTTCAGTGCCTTTGGCAGCGAGACGGAAAAAGAATCAGAAGTGAGCGATGCTTGCAGCCGACCCGGGCAGCCGGGGAAGGTGGTGGGGCGGGCGGGCGGGTCGGTGCCCGCTCCCGCAGCGCTCTGCGAGCAACGCCCGCTGTAACGGGGCAGGTTGGCGCGTCTGCACCTCGAAGGGGGGAAGGGGGCAGCGCGTCGTGCGGAATGACGGAGCAGAAACTCGTACTTCAGTGGAACAGCTGAAATCATAGCTAGAGTAAAAACCCTAGAGCAATGCTTTATGAAAAAAACAGTCTCTAAAGTGGGATCAGAATCATTTCAGAACCGACTTAAAATACAAGAGGAGTTCAGCAAACAATAACCACCTCCGTTCCAAACCTTGGTGTATTTTGTTTTTCCCCGAGGAGCTGGGCCCAGGCCTGCTCAGCCCTGCTCCTTCCCGGAGCTGTCGCAGGCTGCCCGCGTTACCACAGTTTGGTTATACGGCCAGTGACGCAGTTTGTAGCTCACCATAATTAACTTCGATGCTTTATAATTGTTCCCCTCAAGCAGTCTGGGATGCCCTGTCCTCATTAGGATCGTTACAAAGTGTTAGGGATCTCATTACAGAGGTTAACGCTGCTTCACGAGCAGAGGTGTGGCTGGGCACGCGGGGCTGGTGCTCAGGGAGGCCGGTGGCCACGGTAGCCCGGCCTGGTGGGTCTCCGGGCGGGCAGGGAGCCTCAGGCTCGGCTCTGCAGCAAACCTTCAGCTGAGCCTGGAGCTGCCTTTCTGAGAACCTGCTCAGTGTCCGCTTTCCCTCTGGGGCCTCATAAAAATGTGTTTTGCGGTGGGAGAGCAGGATTTACCCCCCAGCACTCGTGTCTCTCTCGCACCAGGTGACTCCTGGTTACCTGGTGCAGACTGAACCAGCTGGCAGGCAGGCGGAGGGGAAGGTGCAAGCAGCTGGTTCCAGTTAACTCCCAGTCTGGTGGTGAGAGCTCCCAGTTGAGGGGGTTCGGCTTGGGGGAGGAGACCTGCGCTGGCTTGGTGGGACGGAGCTGCTGGCCGGCCGGGATGTGCAACGCTGGGGAGCTGCTCCAGCTGGAGCGTCCCTCCCCGGGGAATGGCTTCAGAAAGGTAAGGTGGTTGGAGGAGGAAGGGGCTGTGGCTGATGGCAAAGTAAAGCCGAGGTCGTCTCCTTTTAAAAGCTGCTAAATCTTCTGGCTTGCCTTCCCTTCCTCCCGATGGTAGTCGGGCTTCCCCGCAGTGGCTAACGCAGCGGCTGGGGTGCTGCGGGGGGTGGTGTGCTCTGGTGCGTGTCTGGCCCGGCCGTGGTGCAACTGGGGGAGGAAGGCGAAGCCGTCTCTGACCGCTCCTGCGCCCGGCAGACGCCTCGCTGGGGAGCACGGCGGGGCCACGGGCAGCCCGGGGTGCCCGTCCCTGTCCCTGCCCTCCCCGGGAGTGGGGGGCAGCACCGTGGGGGGCAACGGGGCCGGGAGCTGCTCGGGCAGCACAAGCTGATGTGATGTTACAGCCGTATCTACGCGTGTGTGTTTTACAAGTGTCTTTACGTCGGGATCTGAACTTACCTCAGAACTGAGATTTAAGAGAGAAAGACTGTGAATAAGGGCTGATGTTCTTGTGGTTTTCGTGTTCGGTAGTTCCCCCGTCAGAGGCGTCTGGCCCGTTTGGGGCTCGGATGAACAGGATCAGTGTGGGAGGTGGGACTGTGGGGAGATGCGTCTGTTGGGGAGGGTGCATGGGGGCTACAAGGGCTCAGCCTGGGGATCAGGGGCTCCCCTCCGTTCGCAAGCCACCATTGGGGAGATCGGTTGTATTTTTGGTCTTCTGAGCCCTTCTCCTTCACGCTCTCGGCTTGCCGCTGGCCACCTGCTCCAGCCGGAGGGGTGCTCCCACGCTCGCTGCCCGCCGGTGCTCCCGGTGGGTTTTCCAGACCTTCACCTTCCTAGACTTTCTTCACGAGCCAGTTGAAGTGGCTGCGGGGATCGGTGACAGCCAGCTCTGGTGACACGCTGCTGACAACGTATTGAAAATATTTATGTTGTTTCCATGCCAACCTGTTCCAAGTGTATAAACTGGCCCCGTAGCTCCTGTTGCTGCTGCGGCTGGGAGCCCAGCCGGTCACAGGGATGGGCTGGTTGAAATTCGGCGCAGCTGGTCCACAGCAGTGGAGGACGGGCAGAGGCGTGCTGCGTCACCGCGTGCCGCCGATGCGTGGCAAGGTGAACATCAGTGACCCCCCGGTGTCCGTCCGTAGGCATCCTGGGGCTAGCGGAGGATCGCTGTCGGCTTCCAGCCTCCCTGCGGGGCAGGAGCCACGGGGCCGCGCGGGTGTCGGGGCAGAGCCCGGCAGGAACAGCCGTGCCCCTAATCACCGCGTTGGCTGTTAATTGCCTCCTACGAGCGTGGTCCCAGCTCCTTCTGCAGCAGCAGTCGCTCAAGGGGCTTCTCGGCAGAGCACTCTGAGAAACTGGCTGCGACCAAACCCTGCCGAGGAACACGGGGAGAGGACGGGCCCGATCCCAGCCTCGCTGGCGGGAGTGCTCCCGCTCGCCTCGCGGGCTGCTGCGGTTCTCCCTGGGTGGCTGGTTACATACATACAGCTATACGTAACTAGAACTGGAGGGAAACCCTCGCATCTGGTCGAGTGAAATGCCTGTCGCCAGACGGCCCACCCCCTCCCCCTTACTGTCTGTTACCGAACTCGGCTTCTGCCTGCGTCCCCACGCGAGGCTTCTGGGGCAGGATCGGTCCCCGTCTGCGGATGCACAGCACCCTGCGCAGGGCTGCGCCGTGCCGTGCCCGGGGGTTTGCCGCGGTACCGACAAATAAGAGGGTTTTCTTGCCCAGGTTTTGGTGGTGTCACTTGTCAAGAATTTGAGGATGAAACTAGGTGAAAATGAGTGTTTGTGATAAAGATCTCACTGTGTCATTATGGAAATTGTAGGTGATGACACGTGGTTTGGGCAAAGCCATGTCATTATGAAAAGCCGATTGGTGTAACCTGTGGCAGCGTGGGGATGGCAGCGACGATCGCGTGTGCTGAGAGGGACCTTCTGGGCTGTGCCGGGTGTTTCCAGAGCCGTGGGAAATGATGTGGTGCGGACCCTGGGGGGTCTGCATCCCGGGTGGGCTCCGCGTGCTCGTGGGGACCCTGCCAGGTCAGCACCCCCAGCTGCTGGCCGCACCAGTTCAAGCACTGACTTAGGTGACAGTGAAAGATGAGGTCACACCTCTGGGCATGGCGAGCAATGACGGAGGGCTTTGTCATGAAACAAACTGTTCTGGACAGCGTGATAAAGGCATCTCGGTGACCAGAGGAAGGAGCAGCTCGAGCGCCTGCTGACTTGGAAGCTGGGCAGAGGTTAGGAGGCTGCTCCTCGAGGAGACGTTGAAGGGCCAGCTGCCTGAGAGGCTGCATGAGGACGGCCGTTGTGATTCCCGTCCGCTCTTCCTACGTGTGCAGGCACGCTGCTCGCTGATAGCAACCGCTCTCCCAACTGAGGCCTTGGCCTGGTTGGGCTGTAAAACTCCCCGGCAGGGACCTCAGTCTTGCATCTGCTTTGGCCTCTGTATCTCCTACAAGTGATGTTTGGGGCCGTCGTGCTTCTATACTTCTCCAGAGAAGAATAATCACGGAACCCCAGCCTGGTTTGGGTGGGCAGGGACCTCCCAGCCCATCCAGTGCCACCCCTGCCATGGGCAGGGACACCCTCCACTAGCCCAGGTTGCCCAAAGCCCCATCCAACCTGGCCTTGAACACTGCCAGGGAGCCAGGGGCAGCCACAGCTTCTCTGGGCACCCTGTGCCAGGGCCTCAGCACCCTCACAGGGAAGGATTTCTGCCTCCCATCCCATCTCCATCTCCCTTCCTGCAGCTTAATCTTAGCGCGGGAGATGCTCCCTGTCCCCCCCCCTTACAGGCACTTGGGGACCACTGTGCAGACCTTGTACCTCTGGGCACAGCAGGTGTTGGGGCAGCTCTGTGGGAGGCGTTTGGGGAAGTGGTTTGAAGAAACATGGCAGCAGTGGGTGATTGTAGTGGGAAGGTTCCTCAGCCCTTCAAGTGGGAAGCAACCTCAGGGGGTGTCTAGTCCAACTTCCTGCTCAAAGCAGGGTCAGATCTGAGGTCAGACCAGGTAGTTCAGGGCTTCATCAAGCCTGCTCTTGAAAGCCTGCAAGCGTGGAGGCTGCCCAGCTTCCTGGGCAACCTGCTCCACCACCCACAATGTCCTCCTTATGGGGTAAAAAAATCTCTTTTTGCCCAGGACTACACTGCCCCATGATCACATGCTTCGGCTTCTGGTGTCCATACATTGCAATCACTTTATATGATTTCCCAACCTGTTGCAGGGAAGTGGTAGTGTGGAAGAGTGTGTGGAGCACTCCTCCAGGACTGCCTTCCTGGGCACATGCAGTGTTATGTCTGCTATCCTCCCGGAGAAGGAGGGGCGATGGCCATGAGAAGAACGTATTCATTAACCAGAGGCATACTGGAGCTCAACCCAATCTCAGGGTGGTGTAAACCCAACGCGTTACGGCACAGAGCTGCTCTCTGGCAGCTTGCTAAGGCCTTTCCTTCTTCAGCCCTGGAAAACTTTGCTGGGAAAGGCAGAGCGAGACAAGGCCAGGAGAACGTTTTGCTGTCAGGGTCATAGCAGGGTGGTTGTGGGTTCCCTTCTGCTGGAGGGGAATTCAGCGCTGCTGGCTCCGAGGGCTGAGACCTTACGCAATGGGCTACTGAAAACCAGGCTTTGAGTCACGAGGCTGCGACAAAGCAGAACGCACCGTGAGTCTGTCTGTCTCCTGGTCTCAAACCCCCTGGGAGCGCACACAGCTTGGGGTTTGAGATTTATTTCCTTTTCACGTGGAAATCGGAGGTCCTCACACAGTAGCGAGAATTGGGTTACGGAAGTAGGGAACGTCTCCGGCTGCCGCTGGGGTTTGTCCATCGCTGGCAGCACACGGTGTCATCGCCACACTAACATCACGGCAACCAAACGCATCCTCTCCATCAATGTTTTCTTTTCTTATGGTTACAAACTCTGTTTTTATGAGAATATTTTCCCATAGGCTGGACAATAAATGTCAGGTTGACCTAAGGATTTTTCTTTCCTCCATTTCCTTCGGGTTCCCTTTTCTCCAGCTAGCTGGGTACGAGTTGTTTCAAGCGTAATTCGACCATTACAAATCACCTTCTGCTTTTTCCCCACGTGGAGCACATTCTCAGGCATTGATACATGCTCGGGTTTGTTTTGTCTGTCAGGCTTCGTGCAATCCTCATACCAGCACAGGAGTGTTTCCCAAACCTCACCACGAAGGAATCTGCAATCTCTCTCCCAGCAGCGTTGTGAAGAGGAATCAATCGTAGGGCCAGATATCACAGGTGCCTGGACCTGCAGCGCTCCGTCATGGGTTTGTGGTAGGATACAGGTTTGGGTTAGTGGAGATGGACCTACTGCTGCCCACACGGACAGGGGATGGACCTGTTGGCTCTAAGACCAAGTCATGGATCAGCTTTGAGAGTGAACTTCTCTTTTTTTGCCCATCCCGGTCAACAGTGGGGGAATTCCTAACCGTTTTCACTTCCGTGGTGCAGCATGCCAGGGCTGTATCTCCATGCCATGGTGGCTTCTCAAGGGACTCTCTGCTGGGTTCCCCCACCGCTGCCCGGGCAGGTGGATGGGAAAGCAGCTCTCCTCTGCCCAAGCAGACATGGGGCACCAAAGCAGGCTCAGCGGCGCGGACATGCCCTCGTGCTCCCGCCGGCATGGCATTAAATAGGGGACCTCTTTGGTAACTCCACCCTGACCCTGGATGAGGGGAGTGGGTTGAGAGAGAGAGAGGACAGGTCCGAATGGAAAACATGCCCAGGACCTTCTGGATAGCGGCGAGGAAGACGCTGTCTCTGATTCCTTGCGCGTGGACTCAGCCAGGTGATGCCATCTCGGTGGATGAAAGGGAGAGGCCGCAGCCGACAGAGCCCATGACAGAGCCAGCGCTCGTGGGGAGCACTGAGGAGACGACAAACGAGTGGGAAGGGGAAGGGGGAAGTGAGTCTGAGAAAAGTGAGAATCGGTTTTTTGGGAGGAGGAGGAGGAAGAAGAAGGGGGGCGAAAGGAGCAGGAACAGAAACGGGCAAGGGATGACACGAAGCATTCAAGGAAATGTCCAGCAGGGAAAAAACCACAAGTAAAAAGCGAGAGGGGACCTGAGGAAATGGAAATGGAGGTGCCGATGGCAGGACACCCCCAGCAGTCAGAAAGCCTGCAGAACTCCAGCCCCCAGGCGTGGTTACGGTGCGGGATGAGCAGTGGGGGCCTCTGCGAAACCACCTGCTGCCGCACAACTCTCCTGCGCTTTGGCTTCGCCGCCGGCCGGCCAGCCAGTGCCAGGGTGGGGGGGGGTGGCTAGCGGGGACACGGCGTGCGGGGGTCTCGTGGGGGCCGGGTTGCCCCTTGTGCTCCTGCCGGGGGTCAGACGGTTGTTTTGTTCTTCTCACATCCTCTAGCACGTGTTTAATCGTTCTGCTGGGCGTTTCGCAGTCAGAACCTGCTCGGTGTCCCCTCCTGGGGGTCTGGCCGCTGGCAGGACCTGCTGCCCCACGGCCCTTCTGGTGACCAGGGAGTGATGGGCAGGAGGGCAGGCCTCTCAAAAGGGTGGGTAATTAATTTATTTATTTTAAGTTTCCACTTAACTTTTGGTGTCGTGTTGGAGGATGCAGATATGCCCTCGGCCCCTGAACGTGGCAGCAGCTGCTCAAACCGTTCACGTGGACAGTTTCTGATGTGACCGCTGGCCTTCATGGTCTTCTAACGAACAGACGGCTGCGTGCTCGGAAAGGCCGGGCAGGAATTGGCATTTGTGGGTTTTCCTTAGTGTTTTGGGGGGGGCTTCTGAAAACTCTTGGGGTTGAGCTTGGATTTAGAAGCTAATTAAGTTAAATTATAGGCACTCTACCTGGCTAAAGCCCTCTGTGAAAGCCAGTGCCTGTGGACGGGCCCTTCCACACGCCGCAGCATTCAGTGGAAGGATGGTCCTGGTCCTCGTCCTGGCCCCATCCACCGGCCAACTGCTGAGCGCTCCCATGCCAGAAGCTTCTTGAAACGGTGACTAACCCCGTAGGAGAGCGCTGGGTGACACATTAACGCTTTATGGGTTTATTGCTGCCATGCACTCCGGGTGGAAATTTTGTACGTACCCACCTTCCGCTCTTTGCTCCCAACGCCGAGTGGTTACCGGGGCTGTTAGGTGCTTTTCCCGCGTCAGGCTCGCCAGCTACGTCCCTGTCCTTGGGAGGTGAGCCACGTCAATGTGGTGATGAGGGAGCGACCGCCAGCACGAGCTGGCTGACCGCTGAGATCTGCCCAGCTGTATTTACCGAACGCAGCTCGGTAAAGCCGGGAGTCCAGCACCCGAGTCGCGGCCAGTTGCTTTGTGCGGTCAGAGCTGATCGCTCCCGTTGTTTTTCTGTGAAACAGAAATGTAAGTGATCGTTTAAAAAAAGTTCTATATTTCCTGTTACTGGGAAAATAAGCCTACAAAACAACTCACTAGTGATGAGTACGTGATCTGAGCACCAAGCCTGACTGGCTGAGCGTCGAACGAAGCCCTTGCCTGCGGGCTGGGTGCGGTTGATTCCTAATGAATAAAATATCAGCGGGTTTGTAGCAGAAACAAAACCAGGCTGGGGTGGCACTTGCTCTGTGCCGCAGCTGTCCAGGGCCCTCAGGGCTCCCCTTTCATTAACGTCCATCCTAAACAAAGGCTCTCGTGGGCCACGCTTGCCTTGGGGCTGGTTTTGGAGGGGTGGCTCCTTTTCCCCTTCCTGCCAGCAGCGAGGCTCCCCATGGGGTGCCGTGGGGTGCCTTCCGCCGGCGCCGGGCTGCTGCACTCCCAGCGGGCTTCCCAGTGCCCCCGCGAGCAAAGGGGAGGCAGGAGAAGTCTCATTTGGGTGCATTTTGCTTTATTGTCTTCATTTATCTCTCACTCCTAGCTGATCCCATAAAGTAACACAGAAGTATAAAAATCGAGGCTGTAACTTTTCCAAAAGCAGTCACTAACTTCCTCTGCACTTCCTCTGCTGCTTTTATAACACCCACTTGGTGCAAACCACCAGCCCTCCTTCCTGTGTCGAACGTGATGCGCTGAGAAGCGTCTAAAACCACACGAAAACACGCGCCAGGTTTGCAAAAGCAGCGGGATGAAGGAATTGTTCAGCTCTCCGCGGTGCCCGGGCGGAGCTGGGAGCACGTATCCGGGTTGTGCATCGATCGCGGGTCGTGCCGCGCTGGCAGGAGCTGCAGACCTGTGCTTGGGGTTGGTGGGAGCGGGGCGAGGGGCGGGAAGGAGCTCTCGTGTCCCGGGAGCACCAGCTCCACTGAGGATCCGAGGTCTCTGCTGCAGCCCGGCCAGGCTGGGACAGGGACCCACAACCCAGAGAGGGGCAGATCTGGGTGTGGGATGTGCAGATATCTCCGTTCCTGGGTTTTTTGTTTTGGTTTCTTTTTTTTTTTGGAAGGCTGGGACTCCTGCGAGAGGAAATGGAAATAGTGAACCACTGCCCAGAGTGGTTCCTGCTAATATTTTTCCATAGAGTGAAACTGGAAATTACTTTTTTAGAAAAATATAGGGTAATTCGTCAGAGTATTTCTGTTCTGCAAAAATACTTCATTGTAATCAACAGCATCCTTGCTAGGGAACAAAAATAAGTGCATTGCTAAGGATGAGCTGATGTTCATTCCTCCTTGCATAGCAATAGAAAGCTGACTGGGTTCCAGTTACTGGCATTGCACAAATCCAGAGGATTTTGTTGGTGCTACTACAAGTGTCTTTTGCTTAGCAGAACAATACAGGTAAAATGAGTAAAGGAAGGGTACGGGCTGGGTGCTGCTTAACCATGAACGTTTGCTTGCAGTAGTGCTGAGAGGCGTGATCCGAGGGCTGGAGCACCTCTGCTATGGAGACAGGCTGAGAGAGTTGGGCTTGTTCAGCCTGGAGAAGAGAAGGCTGCGGGGAGACCTTAGAGCCCCTTCCAGTCCCTGCAGGGGCTCCAGGAAAGCTGGAGAGGGGCTGGTGCCAAGGGCAGGGAGTGACAGGCCAAGGGGAATGGCCTGAAGCTGCAGGAGGGGAGATGGAGATGGGATGGGAGGCAGCAATCCTTCCCTGTGAGGGTGCTGAGGCCCTGGCACAGGGTGCCCGGAGAAGCTGTGGCTGCCCCTGGCTCCCTGGCAGTGTTCAAGGCCAGGTTGGATGGGGCTTTGGGCAACCTGGGCTAGTGGAGGGTGTCCCTGCCCATGGCAGGGGTGGCACTGGATGGGCTGGGAGGTCCCTGCCCACCCAAACCAGGCTGGGATGGTGGTTTGATGGCTGGGGAGCACCGCTCGGCTGACACCTAGAGCAGCCTTGAGCAGTCTCATTAAATTAAGATTATTCTCTCTCCTGCCTTACCTGGAAGATGGCTCCAGGCTCGTACCAAGCCTTCGCCATGAGCACTTGGCAGCGTGCTGTCTGGGTCACAGCTCTTCCCTGCTCAGGAGAAGACCGTGCGTCACGTGCCATGAAAAGACCTCTCTGGCTGTCCTGAGGCAGGGTTCACTTCTGAATTCACCCTGATTAAAGCCGGTCCAGGATATTTCTGAAATCCTTCAGAGCTGGGACACGCAGAAGCCTCCTGAGCGCCCAAGCTGAGCTTGCCTTTGCTGCCAGGTGAACCCGGTGTTAGACTTCCCTCCCAGGGCAGTCCCCGGCAGCCTGGGCCCGTCCCTCTGCAGCAGCTTCTTACAGACTTGGCGATGCTTGCCCACTGCAGCCGAAAGACCCCGGTACTCGGGGGGGTCCCCCCCCGCCGTGGCTCCTCCTGCCTTGTCCCAAACCGGGCTCTGCCTTCGGTGACGGCCGGTGCCCCGAGCGGGGCCCGCGGGGCTGGCAGCGGGGTTACTGCAGAGATCCTTCAGCAACGCTGGTACAAAACAAAGTTGGTATTTGCTGTTTTGGGGGGTGGGTGGTATTTGTTTTGTTTTGTTTTTGCAAGAGCTGCCGTTATCAACTTGCTCGCACAGGAACGGCTTCTCCAGCGAGCAGCAGGCTCCCTGGCACCCGCCGTGCCGGCGCTCTGCCGGGGGACGGGGTGGGCTCGGGTGCACGGGCACTTCAGGAGGGCACGTGCGCATCCAGAGCCGTGCTTAAAATGTACGCTGAATTTAAATTTAATAAGTGTCTTTATTAATTAAATATCGCCAGGTTATTAAAACAGCTTTATTGGAGATCAGCAGCTGAAAAGGAGTGACATCCCCATTTAAATAAACTGGGGCTGCTTGGCTTGGGGGGGGGTTGCGTGTGCTTCTGGTTTGGCGTTTTTTTTAAGCTTGGAAAGGACGTGAAAGCCACTTCTTTGGCCCGTACAGGCTCTGCTAAAGCCCTTGGGGGTTTGCCTTTTTCTTGCTCGTCCCCGTGCTGTTGGCCAGGGCGGGCAGAGCGCAGCGGTGGAAGGATGGCGTGTCTCCCCTGAACCCCCGCCCCGCTCACCCCTGCGTCCCTGGGCAGCCCCTGCGTCCCATCCATCGCTCTCCAGTTGAACCTGACGTCCAGGAAAGGGCCGGAGGGGACACGCTGAGGGTGCTGCCAGCCCCGCGCACCCCCTGCTCCATCACCCTCCCCCCGTCCCGACCTCAGCCAGGGTCCAGCGATGCAACGCGCGCAGACGGCACCGGAGCGGGCCCCGCGGCTGGCCGCCTTCCGCGGGCGGCTCTGCAGGAGTTGGCCGTCGCTCGGGAGCAAGGGCCCTGCTTTGGCAGCTGCTCGCGGGGAGCGAAGGCACCTCCTGGCTCTTGCAGTCGGTTTGGGGTGTGAGGAGGGGATGCACAGCCCGGGTTTGGGGTGTGAGGACGGGATGCACAGCCCGTGCCTCCCACCCGGGGCACAAACACCCCAGGGGGTCCTTCCCCGGGTCTGGGTTCCAACCCCACCCCAAACGGGCTCTGCGGTGGATCGGCACCGGTTTAATCCCCTGCGACGGGACGAGAGCCCCAGCCAGCCCTGGCGAAGCGCTCTGCGCCATAATCGCTCTCCTGCAGGTTGCACCCGGCGCCCTGTTTATTCCTCTATAAATAGCTCCTGTTGAGCAGCGCGCTCGGAGCAAAGCACAAACGGGGTGTTACCAAAGAGCTGTCAAAACAGCTCTCAAACTGAAATTCATGTAAATGAAGTAGCTCTGCTGCCAGTCCCCTTAAATTACAGCTTCCACACCGCAATTTTTGGTAAATATTCTAATGCGTTTCTTTGCACGCGGGCACTAGAGCAGCAAAACCTGCCTTAGCACCACGTACAGACGTCTTGTTCCGCTCTTGGTTTGCGCGTCCGAAGCTGCCCCAGGGTCGGCACCCGCCGCCTCGTCCGAAGGGCTGTGCTGGGTCGTGGCGGGGGTGCGGCTGGTGCTGTGTTCTGTCCCTGCTAGCAGATGCTGGGAGGAAGGTAGAACACAGAAGAACGTATTCTCGAGGCGGATCGCGTTCGGTGAAAGACCTCTGTGCTCTTTTACAGCTCGTCAGCGGCCGCGAGGGCTGCGTGCCTTCGCTGCCGACAGAAAGCAGGGCAGTGCTGGCTTTTTCTCACCGGCCTTTGAGCATCTTCTCTCCGTGCGGGCACAGGTGGCCAAAGTACAGTGGGCTTTGACACCGTGCACCTCGCTTCTCCCCTGCTGCTCTCTTTTTTTGTGAATGATGCAGTTTTGCCCCGTGTTTCCTCATGGAAAGCCACGGGAAGCAGCGTGCTGGCAGGCAGGCTCCATCGATTTCCTGCAGAGCCCTGTCAAATCCTCTCTGCAGGGATTTCTCCTCTCGGCTTCATGTCGGATACGCTGGGCTGTATGGCTCTGTGCACGTTCGCACCTCTCTCCTCCATCTTCACAGTTTCCCAGCTTTTGCAGTATCTCAACTATGGGAAAGAAAAGGCTGACTGTCTTATTTGATTGAAACAAATTGATTCTGGATTTTTCAGACGGCTGAATACCCAGAACCTGTGGCCGTGCCTCCCCCTCCTACAGGCCACCGATTCAGCCACAGACAAACCTTTTGCAGTAACTGGCCTGTGGATCAGCTTATTCAAAAGAGTCGGAGCGAGCGGCCCGGGGGATCTGCGGTGCCCTCCTACGCACAACTCTCCTCCTTCAAAGGAACGCTTGCAGGAAAAAGGGGAGATTTGGAACTGGGGGGGTGACTGCGACGGGGCCAGATTTCACTTGCTGTGTTCATGCGAGTAGCTGCAATGAAACTGGAGTGCCGTGACGCGTGTGATGGATAGATGATTTTGGATTAGTTGGAGGGGTTGGGGAGTTGGTACGCAGTATTTAAAGCCACGAGAGTTTACAGCCTCCCAAACGCTCCAGCTGAGCAGCCACACAAAATCTTGAGAAACACGCCGGCAGGTTTACAGGATCCCTGGAGGCGACCCCTGAGTCGTTAACAGGGCTGTCATTAGGCTTGGCAGCCACTCCAAAGCGCAGAAACAATCTTAAGCGCCGATTCTCATGGCTGGAGAAGTAAGAAACGTGAACAGGGAGCTCATCCCCTGCTGCCACGCTCTGCCCTTGGCCGGAGCACGGCAGAGCCGGCGTGCACCGTGGCGGCAGGGGTGAGCTCTCTGCTGAGATAGCCGCACGGAAGCTGGGCTGGGAGCTCTTTATCTTTGCTCTGCAGGGTGCTGGCTGTTCCCTGCGTGACGGGCGTGCTGCTGCAGACGTGCTGGTTTTTCTCCGCCCGAGTTCCTGGGACTGTGCTGCTTCGGCTGCGCTGCCCGGCAAGGGGCCGCTCTCGATGTGGCATTGCTGGTCCTCCTTGTTCCGGCCAGAAACGGCCCGAGAGAGGGAAGAGACGGGGCTGGAAAAGGAGCTGAGAGCAAAGCTGCCTTGACACGAGCCCAGCTCGTGGGGTGGGACGTGGGCTCCCCAGGGCTGTCCCGGGCAGCCAGGACGTGTCCTGCAAACGTCCTTATCGCTAGCTCTTCTCTTTCTGCTCCAAAGATCATTCCTCGTGTTGAAAGGCCTTTCCCAATGCCCGGCTTTTGCAAAGACGCTGCATCCCTCCCAGCTCTGCCCACGTGGGCATTGCACGGGGCCGGGGGGTCTCCCAGTCCCGCTCGCTGCGGCTCTGCCGGGGCCGGTCAGACGTGCCTGCAAGGAGGCTTCCGCGTACCTGTGACCTCGTTCATCTAAAAGCAATGCAACCCTGTGGTGCCACTAACCTTTAAGTAGCAAATCCTCATCCTTAATGGTCCTCCCAGCAGGCACAGCACAACACGGGGGAGCTGCGCTCTCGTTTGCAAGATGATTTTTAGCAGAGCTCCTTGACAGCTCTCTGCTTCCAGCCTCTGGGCTCTCCTCCTGGCCTGACTTGTGTCCATCAGGTGTTCATTTTGTACGTCACGCCTTCCGTTTGTACATCACGCGTCCGTTTTGTACGTCCGCTAAGTTATTTCTGCCCGTGGTAAATACGGCACGTCTCCAACCACCAGACTATCACAAACCCCTCAAACCTCACTGTGTCCAAGGTGCAGCAGGTCTGGTAAGGAAGATGGAAAACAGAGGTCCAGAGAGCATAAATAGCTTCTTATGTGATCATATGTATTTTTTGGCCAGTACTAGAGATCAAACTCCATTTCTAAACTAGTGTCCTCATCAGGGAACTGTCCTGCCCTCTCTGGGGCTGCGGATGCTCAGTACTTAGCAGAATTCAACCCCAAGTGTTCAGATCTGGCAGAGAAATATGTGGAAACAGTCCCCCGTCAGAGATGGCTGTTGTCACACCATTCTAGGCTAACGTTTCGTGAGCTACTCCTTATTTTCCCTTTGGTCGTTGGGGCAACTTCTTCATGGACCCGTGCAAAGGGGACTCTCCTTCCCTGTCCCTTCTATAGGCGATTCCTGTTTGGAAAACGTTAGTATGTGACCCCGAAAAAGGCTCTGGGGTAGGAACTAGTGGTCTGGAGCTCTTGTATTGCCAATGTCAAAGTCCAGTCGAGCTTTCACTGAACTTGCAGCTCTGCTCGTTGCCCATCAGTGAAAGTCTTGCCTCTTCCCTTTTAGAAAGAGCAGTCGTCTTGTCCGGCTGCATAGATGTCCAAGGAGCACCACAAATTTACTCCCTGATGGATGATATTTGTTTGCCTTCCATCCAAATGGTAAAAAAAAACCCCAAACCCTGGTGCTTCAGAGAGGGAGCAGTGCCAATACCTCCATAAAGAGCCAGTCTGGAGCTGCTGCCCATTTGTATGAACTTGTCTGTGTAGTAAAATTTCCCAGGAAAGCAGCCTGGAGGAAGGGTATTTGGGCTTGTGGTACCTAAACAGGAGAGCATAGTACAGTGTCACGTCAGAAAACAGGTAATCTGACGTACTGACACTACTGACAGCAAGATGGATTCACACCCGCCAACAATAACTTTATACAGCTAAAGTCACTGTAAAATGAGCATGAATAATTGTATGCCTTCACAGAGCTCATCCGTGCGAATAGCAGGAAAGAAGGCTTTGTAATAAACACCGGGGAAGAGCTCTTGGCCAGGCTGTTGCACAATATCATTCCTTGGCGCTTGTAACCTGCCGCTTCGGTTATGACCGATCCTCTCACGGCCATAAAGAAGCAGCAGCGGCAATTTTATCAGCACTAAGACAGGGCATCTCCCAGGGAGCACGGAGAGGACACGCGTACCCCTAGACATCCAGATTTAGCCTCAAAACCTGTAGCATTCACCAAATTTGGGATCTTCAGTTCGTATTTTGTATGGGGATAGGCTGGACTACCTTCTGTCGTTTTGTTTTAGGAGCTGGGACGCAGGGCAAGAATTGAAACAGCTGCGATAATGTTGTGGATCATGACTAGGTTTGTAAGGCGTTTTATCTTCTTCCCTTCATGGAAAAAGTAAAGCCTGATATTTCAATGCAATGATATTTCAATGCTATAGACTTACAGGATTTCTTTTGTTTTGCATTGCCAAGACAAACCATGTACAGATGTGTAAGAACCAGGATCTCCTTCAGAAAAATCCTAAACAACTAAGTTTTATGCAAGAGTTCATATTGTCGCCCACCAGGACAGGTTTTTATTGAAAATACCATCACAGAACGCCTGTCGTGCCAGGTTGCGCGAAGGACTGGGTAAGGAAATTTTGCAGTAAATACCACTATGGAATCAAATTCCTGTTTATTTCCCATGAACTCGATATTTACATAGTCAGCCCAAATGGCTTTAATTTTCACTCGGATGCAACGATGAGGCTGACACACCAACTGACGCCGTTTCCAGATAATCTCTGGCTGTGATCTGCTGAAGTCAGAAGACTCCTGCTGATGGAGGAGACCTTTCAGGTGCTTTCTCTCTCGTTTTCCATACCCAGAGCATTAAGCATGTGAAGCAGATTTTAGAAATGGTCGATAAAACCGCAGAAGTGTTTATAGGATTCTACATTTTTTTTACCACATGCTGGAGGCCATTATAATACATAAACATGAATAATTATTGCTAGCAGCATACCGGTTAAATGACGACTATTGTTTTGCATTAAAAGCACACCATGTGTCCTAGCCCGGCTCGCTGGCCGGTTCCTAGCATCAGTTGGCCATGACAAGCCGTTCAACGCTGGCCATGGTCAGAAGAGCAGCACTTTGGCAACGTGCCTCAGTAATGGTGACCAGCTGTACCTACCCACCGCGGCTGCTCGGTTTTCATCACCTCCATCTTCAGCGCAAGCCCTTAAAAACGCTGAGGCAGCCGAATACGCAGCGAGCCGTGGACTGAACTCCACTTAACCTTCCTCGGTCGCTCGCCGCCACGTCTGACCTCCGCGCTGGCGATGCTCCAGAGGGAGACGGTGAATTCTTCCCATCGCCCCGCTCTCGTACAGGGCTTCCTTGTGAACGAGCTCCTGGGGCAGGGGGGAGGCAGGTTTAATTTACTGCTTGAGTTGTGAAATCTTCTTTAGAAGTATTGGAGATTTCTCGTTCTTGCCAAGTGGTAGTTATGCAGCTTGATACAATTTCTTGAGCGTGCAAGAGGTACGTGCTGGGACACCGAGGGTTGCACGGGGCAGGTGTTAATTACCAGCGCTGTCAGGTCCTATTTCAGCGCCCAAAGAGCTGATTGAAGGGAAAAGTCACCCAAAGACACGTGGTTGATGTTCTTTCCTAAGCCGTGGGGAACTAGCTGTTCCCCTGGTACCTCCTGCCCGGGC
This sequence comes from Balearica regulorum gibbericeps, assembly GCF_011004875.1. Classification (NCBI taxonomy): domain Eukaryota; kingdom Metazoa; phylum Chordata; class Aves; order Gruiformes; family Gruidae; genus Balearica; species Balearica regulorum. The sequence goes on along the minus strand of NC_046192.1, from coordinate 27,710,234 downwards.
AGGTGCGGGATGGCAGCAGCTCCCACCCGGGGGGCCGCGGCCCCGACTCCCTCCCCGTGCTCAGCAGAGGGGTCTGCAGGCGCTGCCGTGCTGCCAGCGCTCGGCCGGGGCTGCGGAGCTCTGAAACGGAGGTCACCGGTGCTTTATCTTTTGTTTCTGAGAGGGGATGAATCTGGGCCTGAAACCCAGGCGGTGGAAACGCCTCTCAGCCATGGCAGTGGCTGTACGTGAACAAAAGCTGAGCCCGCCCAGCGCTGCCGCGTCCCAGCTGCTAGGGCTGCGGTAGGTGAGCCCTGCGCAGCTCGATGTGCGTGTAAAGGAGAGGATTGCCGGCTTTTTCCCTTGCACGTACACCCTCCCAAGCCCCTACTGCTCTCACTGCCTTTCTTTGAGCATCTTTTGGTTTGGCTTGCCCTCAGAGAAGAGGCTGGATCCAGCTGCAGACCCCTTTTGGAAGGTGTGGGGCCAGGTGCCCCTCTGCCAGGGCTGCTGGTGACGGGGTGCAGGATACGGGTGGTGGTGGGTGCCCCAGCCCAGGGTCTCCAGGCAGCTGCACATCGTGCGGGGAGCAGCCGCCTGCTGAGAGCAGCTGTGGGGAGGTGCTTCTGTTTGGGCAGACGTTTCTGTTTGGACAGATGCTCACGCCAAGGGAGAATGAAGTAGCAATAGACTTAGCCAAAACCAGAAGCACCAAAAAGGCTCCTTCAGGTTCCCGTCCTCTTGTTTGCCTCCCCTGGTTGTAAGGAACAGATGCTCGAACCTTTCTCTTGAGCTAGTGCTAAAAATCCAGCCTGAAGGAAGACTAAAACTGTTGCTGGCTGCACCCAGGCAAGGGTTTGCTGTAATCCCCGTGCTGCTATGGACCTGCTGCTAATTCTGTCTTAATATCCAGCAGCCCCAGCTCATGTGTGCATCGAATGGAGCTACCTGGAGGAGGAACGTGTCCCCGAGCATCCTCGCTGTTGGGGCCAGAATGCAAATGAACTTCACGGCTGGCGGCAGCGAGGGGCTGCAGGAGCCAGAGCCGTGGCTCTCGCTTCAGGCTTGCCTGATGCTGCGCAGAGTTCATCTGCCCTCCCCAGACCTCTCTATTTCTGCTCACGGAGGTTGTTACAACACCAGAACTCGGCGTGCGAGCTGTTCAGATTGTTCCTTCTGATACGCTGGGTCTTGCCTGTGTCTTCCCCACTGGCCTATTGCTCAATGAGCTACGCTGCTACAGCTCTGCTGAGCTCTGGCCGAATCGCCGGGGGTGCAGAACAGACTTTGCTGCCGAGCTCTTCACTTCATCTTCTAGGCTGAGCGTTAAGAGAAGCGCGAGGAAATGCTGTCGCTAGGCTGGCTGCTCTTTCCAGGGTGGCGCAGGGCTGGGTCTCTTTCTCTTCCCCTCTCTCCGTCACACACGCAGCACTTCTTCATTTCTTTGGCAGCCAGACTTCATCTCTCCGCTGCAGCCCGCGTGCTTTGCTGCGAGCTGCTCACAAGGGGCTGTATCAAAAGCTGCAAGTGCTCTCCATAAACGACTTTTCACTGGTAACACTTCAAAAGTGTGATAACAGCTGAAGTAAGCACGGCTGCATTTACAAATACCGCAATAGGTTGCTCTTATCCATTAAGTGCTCTTCACTAGGAATGCCGCCTGCTGTCCGGAGCGTACGCTGGGCGACAGACCCGGGCAGGATTACAACCAGCGCTGAATGCAAACCCTGGGGAGAACAGCAGTAAGGTACCAGCGAGGGCTGGCAAAGCCGAGCTCCCCTGCAGAGCCCAGGACCGCAAAGCTCAGCTTGCTCTGGCGTCTCAGCCGAGGGGCAGGGAGCGTGGCGAGGCGCAGGGGAGCACGGCTGCATCCGGAACACACCTTGATGCCTCTAACGACGGAAATTCTCATCACCTCCAAACTCTCCCTGCAATGGGCAACTCCAGGATGCAAATATGGAAAACGCAGTAGTACATCTGCCTGACTGCAAGGGATGCAGCATCAAAACACCACGCTCCCACTTCGGCTACAAGCTCGGCAGCTTCTCCCGCCTGGCTTGGAAGCGCAACGCGAGCATCAACTTCTCCCGTGAGCTCTGTGTTCCTTAGGTTTGTGTTGCGAACATCTGGCAGGCTTTTGTTTGGTTGGTTTTCCACACTTGCACACGTTTTAGTCATTTCTGCCATGCTCTGAACACGCTGCTCTGGCCGGGGAAGCCACGGCACTCTGCAGGAAGTGAGTCTAGCCAGTGCAAATCTGTGCTTGCTTTGGGAGGGAAGTCGGGAAGAATGAATATTTGCCCTGTGGCATCAATTTCCTGTCTAGCATTCTCCAAAAAGCAGCTGGAAAACGCCCAGGAACACAGATGTGGATACGTGGGCCTGGCACCCTCCTGGCAGTGGGGAGAAGGAAAGCCTTCGGTCTTCCCCTCTGCTTGCCACAGACCTTCTTCCCCAGCCCCGGCCGCTGTCCCCCTCCAAAATTCCCAGAACCATCACTTTGCTGGGGAGCTCCTCTCCTCCAGAAATACAAATTCATTTATCAATTTCATGTACCATATGGGCCCATGTGGAAAAACGCAGATTCTGTCTCAGGAGACCGAGTGATGCAATCGACTGGGTCAGCAAGATGTGTGCGAGGGAGGCTTGCTGCACGACAGCTCCCGGGCCCGCCGCGCAGCCAGCAGCTCCTCTGCCCGTGCTTGGAAAGCCTCGCTCAGCTCCTCAGGACTCCTCTGATCTACTTGACCTTTTTAACGATAGTGAGTTTTAACGATTTCCTTTACGAGTCTGACGCATGGTAATTCAGCGCCATGTCCAGCGCTGACATCCTTCGGTAGGAGTTGGTGGGATTAGAGGACAGAGGACTGTAATTCATTAGTCGTAAGGAATTGCCTCTCCTTGCTGTGTAGTTTCAATAACGGCAACAACAACAAACCCCACCACCCCAAAACTGATTAAATTTAAACGTGCCTTACGTAAGAATGAAATTTTGTTGTGGATTTCACGTAAGTGGCTTTTAATGCTCAAGTTCCGCATGTGTCATGAGTACGGGTTTGCTTGAGCGTGAACCGCTTTAGCAGGCAGCTGCAGCGTCGGGTGCAGCGAGCGCAGACCTGGTGCCTCGTGCATGGCGTCCGAGGACGCGTCCGTGCTCCGCTGACCCGGGATGCTCACGGCACGTGCTGCGTCCACCCTCCCGATGGGTTACAGCCACGCAATTTACCGTTTCAATAGGTAGCACCTGAATCCTATTCTATTAAGCGACGCCTCTCACGCACGAGGTTTCTAATGCAACGCTGCGCTGCCTTGGCCCTTGCAGGTCAAAGAAGTGTTGGCCCCTTCCCAGGCATTTCTCATGCCCCTCTGACGGTGCGGGGCAGAAGGACGTTGTCTCTCTCTGCTCCTTCCCACGCAGGCAGACGTCAGCTAACGAAAGTTGGCTTCTTAATCTGACCCGAAACAAAACTTTTCAGTCCATGTTCTCGCTTTCCTTCTCGTGAAACTCATTCACTTTGTCACTTCACAAACTATTTGCAGCCGTTGGTTCTGGTTATGGAAATACTTTATTTGAATAGTTACGGGAACAAATTTCAGCCTACGGGTTGGTTCAGCTCCACTCACCTCCTAGCAGCACTGATGCTGCTCGGGCCGGGTCTGGATCTCCTCCAGTGCTGAAGAAAGAGGTGAAAACCAGTAACTTCCTGGGAGCTGGCCCTTTTGAGAAAGGGAAAGGGGGGCTGCGGGGACGTGCGAAGGCTCCAGGTTCCCCCAGCAGTAAGGACTCGGCTGCTGCTCAGTCCTACGGCCACGCACACAGCGTCATTGCTGCCACGTTTGCGTGAAGGGGCTACGACTGCAGCATGGCAGCAGTTCTTCCGGAGGAGGAAGGCAGGACAGACTACACAGCTCGTCTCGGGAAGGAATGACAAGTGATGAGAGTTGTGTTACGGTAACAGCCAGGGGACGGCGAGCCCGCGGTGGAAGGCAGCGTGCAAACCAGTAAGATGATCTTTGCCCTAAGAAGCTCAGAGTCCAGCTGAGGGCAGCCGGCACGGAGGGAAGAGCGCTCGGCGGACGTCAGCACGGGGCAGGATTAGCTGGGTAACGGCAGCAGATTGCACAGATTAGCTACGCTGGCGGCACAAGGCTATGGGGGCAGCGGCGGGGGAGTGCCGCATCCGCGATGAGCCCTTCCGATAGCTCTTGTCATCGCTCTGCCTCCTCTCCTGCCCTGGAGCAACCCTGACTGGACCTGGCCATCTTGGCCCGCACGCATAGCAATGGGTGCCAAGACTGCGAGACTCCCAACACCCTCCGGCATCTTGCATCATTAGCTGAGATTATTTTTTTTCTGATTTCATCAGTCGTGGAGGTCCGAGTCAGAAATGTACTTAAATCTTATCTACAGTTCCAATGCATGCTGAAAGTTAAGCGGACGCTGAGCGCTCCCCTGATACAGGGTGCTAGTAGTGGCTTTGGGTTTTAGTTTTCTTTTTGTATGAAATCGTGCGCTGTTATAGCATACATAACGTGACTGAACTTATTTGGCAATCTTTTCGTCTGCAACCTATCTCGTGGCTTTTGAGGGGAGGTAAAGCAAAAATAACTATAGCTATTGTACTAAATAAGACTGTCACCAACCCCAGCTGTGGAACAGGGGCTCATTACCTGTCTGGACAAATAAGTAGATTTTTCTGTCTTTCAGGGTACATTTTCCTTTTGCCGTGCCTCCGTAAGGCCAATTAACGTTAATGGAAGTTGTATATACACGCCCAGTGGAGAACAGACCCTTACAGGACCTCATTAGCTCTTTCTTACTGTGGCTTTCATTCTGAGTTGCTAAATTTTATGGATTAGCAAGAATGCTAAAAAATATGGAAAAGCAATCCTGGATATCGCCATACCAAAGCGCTTACTTAATGAATTTTAACGAGTCAGTTTTGAGAATGAATTGGTGGGTCCGTGTATAACTAGACCTCTGGAAAAACTATACAAAGGCAATCTGATCAGCCAGCTGTATAAATATCCCACTGCATGGTCCTGACCTCTTCCACTCAGACAGTATAATTCCCTGAGAAACTCTGTTTCCAAGAGAAAAACACTAGAAATTCTCATAAACTTTGCTTTTTCAACCTGCCAGAGAAGAGGCGTTTGCAAAGGAGGCATGCATAGGAGGACGCCCAGAGGATCTCCTTGGGAGAAGGATGCTGCAAGGATTGCTCATCTCCTGGGACAACGCTGGGAGTCCCAGTCATCCTCCATCCGGGAGCAAAACCGAGCTGGTATTTTTAAGGACACTGTGTATTTAAGACAACTATGAGAAATCTGCAGCCTCTGACATCATTTCTCTGGCCTAGAATGGCTGGTTTTTCCCACGTTGTGGTGGGATAACATTAGATGTGTCTTCGTGTGTGGGTTCCCAATGGTATTTGAAAGGCCCTCAGCAAGGAAAGGTTCTTCCCCGTTTCTTCTTCTCCCCGTGGGTCTGAGGGAATGTAATTGCAAGAGGAAGGCAGGTTCAGCAGTGAGGCTGTTTCTCATCCCTGTCTGACCACACACACCCTGGACTGAGGGGCCTGGGTTGGATCGGGACAAACACTACGTATTTGCTGGTCAAACAGTGAAGCACGTGAATTCAACGCGTATCAATGTGGATTAATTATCGGGATCATGGGAAAAATGAAGACAGTGGAAAAGGAATGAAGATGCCTTTATAAAGCACATGGAGAAATCACCCTCCTTTTTAAAGAAGCGCGTTTTGAAAATCTTAAACAAATGTAAGATTTAAATAGAAAAATGTCCCCGTGCAGTAGCGGTCGTTTCATCCAGCTAGAATCCCACCACGCACTCTGCCTCCTGTTGCTGTTCTCCAGCACACCACGTGCTATCTTCTGCTACGTGATGCCTTCCTGTTCTTTTCTGCTCCTCCGTGGAATATTTTTTCATTCTTAAAGTGGTGATTTGTCCTTTATGATGTTTCTGTGTGCGGATTTACATGTCCTCCAATGAGGCACATCAACAAAAAGCTGAATTCTGAAAGCCACGCAGCTTGGATTATACATTTCTGAATTGCCGTGATTTTTCTCCCGACCGCTCACCCTGAGCATCCGCTTATCTCCACCTGCACCTCTGCTCTGCACCAGACAGGTCTCGCTGAACCAGGCTCACCGCCAGACCAGACCTAATTCATTGTGCTCCTCCAAACAGGGCACAGACTAACCACCGGCTCTGGGGAAACTGCGCCGACTTCACTGATTTGCTTCTGAAACGCAGTTACCTTAAATTGCGCCGTGCCCTGGTTGGGGCTTCCTTGTATTTGCATCGCTGATGTAGCTCAGAAAAAGCTCTAATCAGGGTGTCGGCTGGTTCAAAGTGTAAGGGCTGAGTGCGGGGAGGTGGGAGACAGGGAAGCCTCCGAATACACGTGGGTGTAGAGGAAGGGGAGAGGTAGACCTCCAGGGGAAACTCGGAGTAGGAGGACAGGAAGATCCACGAGAAAACCGAGCAAAGAAGGGACCTGGGGTGTCGTCTTTATCCTCAGACTGTCACGGCCCCTCAGTCCTCTCCCTGCCCGTCCTCACGTCCCAAGGCAGGGGAGAGTGGCCTCGTTTACCCCGTCTCCCTCGCCGCTCGCCAGGGACGGGACTGCAGCACAAACCGTGCCAAGCAGGGAGAAGAGGCTCCTGCAGCCGTCCCACACAAGCACCTGGATATTTTGATATTCTCCTCTCGCCTCTCAGGCCCTGTCATTTTGAAATTAGCGCTTGGGGTTGAATTTAGCATTCTTACTTTCAAAAAAGCACAAACAAAAAGACAAGGTTTTCTTTGTCATTTTTTTATTGTTGTTTCCAGTCCAGCTCATTCATGCTATTTTTAGAATCCTGTGTTTTAATGCTGTGGCATGAATTGCAGGGATTTCCCTTTGCTAACATAAAATAGATGATCTGCACTTTGGTATTAGCAGTCAGCCAGGAAATCCTTGCCTGGTGCCAAAATCGGGCCTTCTTTCATAAATCTGTCTTTGTTTTAATTTCCTTTTGCAGCAGTGACACACCAGATCAGCTGCGTTGGTTTCTTGACATATTACGGAGTGCCATACAACATGACAGCCTTAACTGGAAATGAGAGACCAGATTTGTCTTTATTTGATTCACTGATGATACACACAGCTGGGAAACGCTGGTTTGCAAGAAATCGGGGAAGGGACTATTTTCTCATCCCTATAAAGAAGAACTGGCAGAAGGCAGTCATTCTGTAGGGAGCTTTAAATGTTTGAAAACATAAATGATTAATCCTGTATGTCTAATTGCTTTTAATACCATGGCAGAACTATCTTTTACTGATCGTACATTTATTACAAGGAATCGAGCAGGCTGAAATCAACTGAAGGACCCAGAGATCCGGATCCTCTTCCAGCTCTGCTGCTGTCTGAGCAACCCGCCGCTGTTTTGCTGTGAAATGGGAATCATTCTGTTGATCCACTTTTTTGTGCAGCCTGTGAAGGAAAAAAAGCTCTGTATAAATAACTTGTAATTATGCTTCTCTCCGGATCAGAGTTAATTTCCAAAACACTCATGTCCTGTTGCTACTGTGGCCGGTCTCTTCTTCCCAGTCAGGAAGGTATTACGTGGTAAGGATTACGTGAAGCAAGTTTTTAACTTCTATTTTTAAGAGTTCTGAAAGGCGATACCTAAATGTTAGTCATCACCATCCTTAAACACAACCAAATGGCAGCTCCAGGCTCTCTGACATTCATGGTTACAGGAACACACACCGTGCGGGGAACGCAGAGCAGCAGCGTGGCATCGCTCTGTACAGCTCGCTTTCAGCTGGGGAAAGGTTCCCGGTGCCTCGTACCAGCTCTCTGGCACCGTCCCCTCCGGGTGCCTCACAGAAATACAGCTGTGCAGATGCGGTCCAGCAAGGGCTGTGACAGCCAGCTCCTGGAACAGGGGTCGAAAGGGCTGCAGTTTATCTCAGCGGGACGAACGCCCTTCTCAGGGACACAAAGTCTGGCAGAGCTGTTCAGAGCAGCCCCCTGCTCTGTGCGCGGTGGGAAGAGCTCACCGGTCACCCAGCAAGCGCTGCTCCGGGGGAGCGGGGATCTCTGGGGTCACTGGTTAAAACACACTGGCAAATCAAGCCCGGCGATCTGTGTGCCACTGGCAACGCACGCAGAGTGTGAGGCAGCAGCCTGTGAACGGATTATTAGGGACCTGAACTCATCACGCAAGCAGAGCCCTGGAGGCTAACGGAGACCCAGTGAACACGCTGGCACAACTGCCCGCACGCTCCTCGCTGCGCTGTGCTGCAGCCTGGTAACCTGCAGGGCCGTGCATGCCAATACGCAGGTCGTGGGAAGCGGCAGCAGAAAGGCAGAAATGCTGCGGTAGCAGCAGGTATTGTACTTGGTTTACTCCGCTGCAGCTTGGCCCGCAGCGATGCGCTGCATCTGGCTCCGGACCTTCGAGCTGTGCCCCGTGCCTCGCCTGAGGATCTGCCCCAGCGTGCTGTGAGCCAGAAGTCACGCTGCCGGTGACGGTGAGCTCCGTCTCGCTTGCCTTGCTGGGCTAAAGCTGACCAGTTCAGGCACAGCAGGCACCATGGGGGGCAAGTGCTTGGAGCTGCTAGAGGAAGACATTCGGTATCTTCCAGACGTGGATGAAGATGATGGTTAGGGGCACGTTACACACATTCTTGGAGTGCTGGGTACTAGACCTTATTTACTCACAAGGCTGTATTTCCACAGGCAGGCTTGTATCCGGATGCAAGTCCTGTGGATGCCGGTGCCGTCCCAGCCAGCGAGAGGTCCAGATGCCACCCCTGCCCTTCCCTGCAAGGTCACCTCCTTCCAGGATGTCCTCTGCAGGCAATGCCGGGCTGCCCTGACCAGAAACTGCTGCTCTGACCCGATCCCCAGCCCTGGGCTTAGTCACTTCCAGCCACTGGTTCTGCTTCCTGCCCTGGCGCTGCCAAGGCCTCTTCTAATTGTGAAACCAGTGGTTACCATCGTGCGCAGCGGTGAGCAGCACGCCCATCCCACCCGCCTGAGGCTGGCTTGCCTCCTCGGCTGTGTCAATGCCTGCAACACGCCTGGGCGAAGCAGCACTATTTGATAGCTAAGGAGTTGCACAAGAAAGAAGCAGAGTCACTTGCCCGGGACGTCTGAGGAATAGAAATTGAATGTGCACCTCCTGCGGTCAAGGACTGGGCTTCCACCTACCAGAAATCCTCTTCTTGTGATGGGGAAAAGGTTGTTCCATGAGAAGAGGTACTTCTCGATGCAGAAAGCATCCCCTGTGCTGCACGGGTTGGTTTTTTCCCATCTTGCCCACATCAGGAATGGTGCATCTTGCAGAAGTCAGGCATTTTTGGCGGAGGGTCTGTAAACCAAACAGGAACGCAGCATTAAAACAAAGCCTCCGCCCTTCAGTACCACTGATAACTCAACTGGTCTTTCTGCAAGCAGGAGGTTTATGAAACAGGCCCGGCAGGACAGCTCAGGCGAAATACCACCAACCACCCCGGGGCAGTGGGTAAGCCTGAGCTGGGGCTGCATTCTTTTGGGCAGGGTCTGGCTCTTATCGTGAGATTTTAGAGCACCAAGTACTGTGGACCTTAATCCTGATGGGGCCTCTAGGCGTGACAGCTATATAAATATTTAATGTGCCTTTAATCTTGGGGTGGGGAATGTGACTTGTATCCCCAGTAGGAAGTGCTGATCCTCCGTTTGTGTGACTGTGTCGTTGTACTTAAAGATACTACGCTGAGTATCTACTACAGTATCAACTAAGATACTGTCAAGTGTACTCAAAGGGATATTGCACAAAGAGCAAGCAGCAGTATGGGAGCGCTTTTATTCTGCAGGCGCTAATCCCAGCTCAGCAAGCAAAACACTGCCCAACTCCCAAAATGACAGAGTCTTTGAGCCGTGTCCGACCTGGAGCCTAGCAATGGGGGGTTCTGCTGTTCGGCATGGTGCCCTCCCGCAGAGGAACGGTGGGAAGGAAGAGGGCAAGGACAGCGGGACACGTCTGTGTCACGTTCTGTCCGGGTGAGCTGCCGGGCACCTCCAGCCCGGCTGGGGAAGTGGCCTTCACCCATTCGCCAACAGCTGGCTGGCTTGGCGGGAGAAGGCTTTCTGCACACCGTGCGGAACGACACCACGGCCTTTTCTCTCACGTTTGGAAAGAAAGGCCATCAGGTAAAGGTCAGGAAGCTTACGGTTTTGTGTACTTTTGTATTCTGTAGGGAAGAAAAACACTGACTGCGAAAGGAGCCTGTAAACCGTAGGATGTGCGATTCGTTCTTCTCGGCAGCTTTCCTGTGGCTGAGGATGTGACTAATGCTCGGCGACAGCCCCGTGCTCGGAGCCTGCTGCTCTTACTGCTGCAGCGGGGGACTCCCGCCGCTTTTCACCATCACAATGTGAAATGAAAACTCTTTTGCAATGAAATGGTTTCTGCAATCCAATGGACGATCACTAAAGCACTCGCCACAACCGCTGGGAATAAATTAATCTTTATTTTATTCACAGTATTGTGAATAAATTGTGAATGACATACTGCGAATGTCCCGTGTGGTGTGATGTGGGCGTGCATAGCGCTGACTGAAGTGTGAACACCTTTGGGTTTAAGCCATGAGCTACTGCACTTTACGACGGACCCCGAAAGCGTGGCGGCACCCTCTTAGTCACTCTGGTTGAACCCCAGCTCCAGCCTGACTTCCCAGTGAGGTTCAGCCTCGCGCACGTACCCATGAAATGTAGGTTGTGCCTTGCCATTCCGGATTCCCTGGGCAGCAATTTCATATCTGGGCAACCTTCCAGTCTGCCCTCACTTGTCCCTCAGCGGCTGCAGCCTCAGTGGGCTCGCAGCAAAGAGGCGGCCATGGTGACATCTCCTCTCAGCCCAGCGCGACGCAGCCTCCCGCCCCGCAGCATCCCGCGGCGAGCCCAGGCTCAGCGCAGCCAGCCCCGCGCCTGCCGGGGAGCCTCTGGATTTCAGACCATAAAGAAGCTCGGGCAAGTTTTATCGCCATGGCGTGTCAATGTGGCTTGAAAATTGTGGCTGTACTTCACCAGAGATGGGTGCAAAGCTGCTGGTGAAATGTAATGTAAACAGGAAGAAAATATGCCTGTTCCCTTAGTGACTCCATAGTGACAGGGAAATGGCGTCCGATTTCACCATCATCTCCTTCTTCTCACGGGTCAAGTTGGCCATCTCTCCTGACTAGGCCTCCTGCTGTCGGGTGAGTAAGACGAGCTGGACTCAGCCCTCAGCAGCGCTTTGCTCCGCACGCCACGCCATGTCTCTGCCTCTGGAGTGCCGACCTCCCGCTTCTCCCTAGGGACGAGCTGCTCGGCAGCTACAACGTACACCATAGGCACCAAGCTCTGGTGAACAGCTGGACGTTAACCTGTCGTGAACCTTACAGGAATCAGCAGAACTAAGGTTGCTCCACACGCTGAGCCTCTCCTGGAGCCTCGCAAAGGGCACGCTGCTGCTGCTGCTGCTGCTCCTGCCGCCGCAGCCCAAGCCCCACTGGCATTATGAACACCTCTGTGCATGCACCTCTGATAACACACTGTAGTCACTGCTTGTGCTCCCAAACGTCTCAATAGCTTTTTCCAGGAGAAATGACAAAGAAACCTAGAGCTTATCAAGTGTTTTATCTAAAATTTCCCTTCTTAAACCGTTTAGGGTAATTACCAGCAGCAAAGAGATTATGTAAATCGCAACTTGCTGACAGAGACAGAGCTAAATTAATGCAATGAATTGTGGTGCTGAGCAGGTCATCATGCTCTTCCTCTGTGCTACAGAAGACCTGAAGCAACCACCTTGTAACTTCTGCTGATTTCTATTCCAGGCCTCTCATAAACCAGCTCGCACGATGACGGCGATGCCTGCCACAGTTGATTTAACTACACGAGCTCTCACGAGACGCCAGCTTGGCCAGCATCAGAGCGGCACTGCGATGCGGGTCACCTTCGGTGGCCACAGGCCACGACTGCTGAGCTCACGTTTGCTTCGTGCATTTGCTGATGGCAGAGCAGCTGGTCGTAACGGTGCACGGAGGTCAGGGAGCAGAATAGAGCGAAACTCGTTTGGCCGCCATCTACCCCCAGCTTTAGATCCCAGAAATAACCATTTTTGCACTTCCGTAAGTGTAAAACAGGTTTCTAAAACAGAGCAAGAAAAACCTGATTCTGTCTTATTTTCATCCGAGTTCCACACACCATGGTATAAGGATATGACTGTATTTTAACAACGAGGTTGTAGCAACAGCATGCAATCAACATACACATGGTGTTATCTCTTTGCGGGAGATAAATTTAAATTGTCAGGCCATGCCATGGAAATGCAACATTTGCATTTTCCTATCAGGATGTGCCAGGACATTACACTGCAATTGCATATCATGAGGTAATAACGTGGAGGCAGGAGTAGCCTAATCTACTGCAAAATATTATATGCTGTTACTTAGTATTTTAAAAGGGTGCCCATAGCATCAGGAGATGGAACAGAGCCCGAGAAAAGCTCCAGAACTGTTTCAACAGTAGCTATCATAACACCATCGCAGGGCTTGCAAACCCAGACTCTCCCCAGTATTCCTTACTCACATGGACAATCCCGTTCCCTTCGCCGTAGGCTGGGAGATGGGTGCATTAGTTTTGCATGCTGGATCTCAGAATGATGTAGACGTACTCATCTTGCCTCCTACATTCAAGTCACCTCACCATCCTCCTTCGTATTCTCTGCCCTCTGAACATCCAGGCTTACTTCATTTGTTTTCTCTTTATCTTTTCCTGTTTCACAGTGACTCCATAGTTCCTTCATCATTGCCTGGTATTTCTTCCAGTAGCTCACTAAAACTCTAAGTAACATCTGTCTTGTTTCATCCATTCTCACCCTCTTTCAGTGGGGAGGGCTTTGTGTGCAGTTTCTATTTTGGCAGGATTTTCAGGTTTTGTGGCTGTTTCGTTGTTTATTTTTTTTTTTTAAGCAAACAGTATAAACATTTTCCTCCCGACAGATTGTGTGTTTAAATTAGGAAAAAGCAGTGGATGGGAGGAAGGGGAAAGATTTATGGGGTTTCTGAGTTCCCGTGGGAGTTTCCTAGCAGGCCCCTGGGAAACTGCTGAGTCCTGCACAGATGAACCTCACCCTCATGGTAAAAGTTCTGTTTTGCCCGAGGATCCACCATCACCATCGTCATCGTCCCAGAGCATTAGGTGATCTCTTAGATATGCTGGGCCCAGGCCCTTGAATGCTTTAAAGATAAAGAACGAAACCTTGAACCCTTTTGCACTGATCTCCCAGGGGTTCGGGCTTTTGCTTGGTCATTTCCTCCCCGGCTCACGTCCTGCTAGCTGGCCGTCTGTGCCCTCTTGCCCTTCGTGCCTGTTCCTAACCGCTCGACTGCTGGAGCTGCCCCTGCGCTCTGTATTCCTTTCTCGCTTCAGCCTCGTGCCTGTGGCGCTTTTCCTGGCACCCTTCCCAAGTCCTCTTGCTGCCAACTCAGACTCAGGACGAGCTTCTTATATTCCCTTTCAAATCCTTCCTATCGTGGCAAATAAACCCACTGTCCTCTACACATACACTCCTGATATTAGCCTTGACAGCTCTTCACTTCTGGCACTCAGCTGCTGCTTAATCATACAGATTCCTTCTCTGATTCACTCTGTGCTCTCGCGGCCAAAAGCTTGACTTTGATTTGGCAATGTCACAGCAGGAGTACTGGGATCTCCTCCCTTACGATCGATTCCTGCCTCGCACGCCCCACTGTCGTTAGCACGCTCCTGTTTCGTGCTGCCTTCAGAGCCCGGTACTATCGCCTCACCTCTATCTTTCTGCACAACCACCAGTACCCTGCCCCGTGACACTGTTCCCGATTTTATCATTTTCATGCTGCTTTGGAGAGTTTCTATCCTACTGCTGCCCCTTTGCACAGAACGACCCACCTGCCCTTGACTCCCAGGTAGCCCTCGCGTTCAGATCCCTCCTCCAAACATCCTTCCGCCGAGACTGCTCTCCCACCACGGGCTCGTCCTTGTGACATTTGCAAAGGCTTGGGAGGGGAGGGCAGAGCAAACCAAACAGATCTAGCAAGCAATATAGCTTGAAAACAGGAACTAACGCGATGTGCATGCAGCACCAGAAATAACCTCGTTGCCATACTCCGTGCAAGCCCTGTCCTTCCCTTGACCCTTCCCTCTGCACGTCTCCTGCCATCTCTCCTCCTCGTGTCAGCCTCCGCTGTGGGCCCCAGCACTGGGACTGCTCCTGCTCCTCTGCAGAGCCCCACGCACCTACCGCACGGCAGGTCGGAGCGATAAGCGCCTCAGCTCTGCCCTAGCAAAACAAGTGGAACTGCCAGCAGCTTCCCAGAGGAGTTCTTTTCAGACAACGCTGCAAAACTCTTCCCTGCACTGGTCTTTGTATTGAACAAATGCAAGGATGGCCGAAAACAAGAGGGCTGGGACAAAAGCATGACTTTTACCCAGGAAATGTTTGCAGGCACGCACACCAGCTCACCCTCACCCCCCCCACCCCAGCCGGTCTGGCTTTGTGCGAAGAGGGTGCTCGTGTTTATCAGCCTTTTCCCTAGCTGCCCACTGGCATGGACTTTGCTCCTCCGGGTTGGGATTTCTAAGCAGCGGGAGGCTTTCCACGTGTGTTTGGGAAGGTACAAAGCCTGCTGGAAAACAATGGAAATAGCTGGCTTATGACTGCTGCGTGTCACGCACTCGTTTCTTGCCTGTTCGTTTGTCCTTGGAGTTGCTTGTGCCGCCTGGAACCTGATCCCGAGCGGTCCCGGTCATTCAGGCTGGCACGCACACCGGCCTGCCGCCACGCCACGTGGGCGAGACGCGGCCGGAGTCCGGCACGGCCTCCCTGCCCTGCGGGAGCCAGAGCAGATGGAGCCCTCAGCCCGCCGGAGTCCTGAGCCACCTCTGAAGTGCAGACCAGGGCGCAGAGGCCATGACAGAGTGGGGATTTGGGTGGGGGGCCGCTGTAGAGAGGAGTGTGGTGGGAGCAGCCTCTCCCGTGCTGTGCTTCCCCTCAGGGACCCTGCCTGCGTGGCGCCTGCCGGGTTCCCCTCACCTCCAGGACCGGCTCTCCTCAGTCACAGAATCACACAATGCTTTGGGCTGGAAGGGACCTTAGAGACCCCCACGTTTTCTACATACCCAAAAACCCCGTCCCTCCAGGACAGGACCTCCTCAGTCCCCCCAGGACTGGATCCTCTCACCACCACCCCCAGCACAGGTTCCCCTCAGCACCCCAGGGCAGACTCCCCGCAGCCCCTCAGCCCCGGCTCCCCTCAGCACCCCAATACCCCCAGCACAGACTCCCCCCCCCCCCCCCGCACAGACTCCCTCAGGGGGCGCGGTCGGGGAGGACGCAGTCACCGCTCCGCCGCCCTCCCTGCATCTCCCTGCTGCTGCGTGACGGCCGCCTTTCCTTCCCCCCCCCCCGCAGCGCCGCGGTGATCCGCGCTGATCTCATCGCCGCTCCGCACGACACCCTTCCCCGGCACGTTAGGCGGCCATCGCGTGAGAGCCGCGGGGCGCCCGGCCCGCCGTTCCCCCCCCCCGCGCCGCCACCGCCGCCATCACGCAGGGGGAACATATGCCGGCAAGGCGCGGCCAGGCGCCCCCCCCCCCCCCCCGCCCCGATCAAAGGCGTTGCCGTCCCCGTCTCGTTGTTAATGCCGCTCTTAATTAAATACCTCCGCGGGGGGCGAGCCGCCCTTCACACGCAATCCCCCCTCGCCCCCCCCCCACCAGGGTGAGCCCCGCCGCCAGCCCACAGGCATCGCGTGGGGGTGGGTGCAACGCGCTGCCCCCCCTTGTACTTTATATTTCATTTATTTTTAACCCCCCCCCAGCTCTTCATTCTGACCTTTGAGCGCATGCGATGGGCGAGTTAATGTTTGCGCTGCAGGGCGACGACTCGGGTGACATTCCCACACACACACACCCCCCCTTCCCACGCGAGACACCCTATCTGCACCCCCCACCCCCCACCCCCCCCCGTTATCCCCGACCTCGCGTTGGATCACGAAGAGGTTAAAGGAGGTGGAGGGGCCGGGGGGGGGGGGGGGGAGGAGAGGGAGAAGCTGGGGCATGCGGCTCCGGTTGCTGCCAAACCGGGGATTAACGATGCAGCGCAGCACGGAGGTCGGCACGCAACGTGGAGCGGGTCACGCCGGCAACACACGCGAGGGCTGGGGTGGGGGGGGGGGCAGCCACCCGTGGGACCGCGCTGCAAAGCCGGGGGGGGGGGGGGGAGGGAGGGCACCGGGCGCCCGTTCGGGCGCCCGGTGCCCTCCCTCGCCCCCCCCCCCCCCCCCCCGCTTTGCATCCCTCTATCACAGCGAGCTACCCCAGATGCATACATTAAATCAGGTTAACAAGGCCAGTGGAAGGTCGCCTTGTTTTTCATGATGACCTCTTTCCAGTTTTTAGTGGCTGTCCCTAACTTATTTTATTTGGGGGAGGAGAGGTGTAGCTTTTTTTTTTTTTTTTGTATAAGGCTTGTAGGGAATGCTTTGGGCATATAGGAATTGCTTTGGGCACATAGGGAACACTTTGGGCATATATAGGAGTTGCTTTGGGCATACAGGGATTGCTTTGGGTGTATAGGAATTGCTTTGGGCATATAGGGAATGCTTTGAGCACGTAGAGAATGCTTTGGGTGCATAGGGATTGCTTTGGGCATATAGGGACTGCTTTGGGTGTATAGGGAATGCTTTGAGTGTATAGGAATTGCTTTGGGCATATCGGGAATGCTTTGAGCATGTAGAGAATGCTTTGGGCGCATAGGGATTGCTTTGGGCATATAGGAGTTGCTTTGGATGTATAGGAATTGCTTTGGGCATATAGGGAATGCTTTGAGCGTATAGGAATTGCTTTGGGCATGTAGGGAATGCTTTGGGCATATAGGGATTGCTTTGGGCACATAGGGAACGCTTTGGGCATATAGGAGTTGCTTTGGGCATATAGGGATTGCTTTGGATGTATAGGAATTGCTTTGGGCATACAGGGAATGCTTTGGGCAAGCTGGAAATCAGCTCTGGGAGGCGAGCAGCCCTGCTGAGCTCACGGCCCCCCATCCGGAGCATCACGCGCCTGCGCCAGGTTCAGGTGCAGAGGGATCCAGGCTGTGGGCTCCCTGGCAGGGCACCGTGGGGATGAAGCAGATGGCCGCTGCGGCATGGCTGATGGGATGCGATACAGCCGAGCCTCAACAGCAACTCGTTTATTCGGCCCGCGTTGAAGGGGCCGCACATCAAATAACCAGCCGTGAAAAGGAGAGAAGGGAAGAACATGAAACAAATCCCACTGAAACGGGGTTATGCTGAAAGCTCCAGATTCCCACATCTTTTCCCGATTTATCTGCGTTTATTGCTTTGCTGTGAAGCGCAGCGGGTTTGCGGGGCCCGCAGCGGGTTTGCGGGGGGCTGCAGCAGGTTTGCGGGGGGCTGCAGCGGGTTTGCGGGGGGCTGCAGCGGGTTTGTGGGGACTGCAGCGGGTTTGCGGGGGGCTGCAGCGGGTTTGCGGGGGACTGCAGCGGGTTTGTGGGGGGCTGCAGTGGGTTTGTGGGGGGCTGCAGTGGGTTTGCGGGGGGCTGCAGCGGGTTTGCGGGGGCTGCAGTGGGTTTGTGGGGGGCTGCAGCGGGTTTGCGGGGGGCTGCAGCGGGTTTGCGGGGGGCTGCAGCGGGTTTGTGGGGGCTGCAGCGGGTTTGCGGGGGCTGCCGCCCGAAGCGGTGCACAGGCAGGCCGAGCCCCCGACCCGCTCTGACACGGACCCGACCCGGGGGCCTGGCAGGGAAACCGGGTCACCATTTTCGCCTTCCCCCCGCCCCGCAGAGCCAGCCCCAGCCTTGCCGTGCCGCTCCTCCCGTTCCTAGTTCCCAGCCGTCCCTGGCCGGTTCGTTGTGCCGGGCTGGGGGTGACACGGACCCTCAGCCCCCCCCCCCCCTTTGCGCGGGCCCAGGCCAAGGGCGGTCGCTCCGCCGCGGGTGCGCGCATCCGCCACGTGACGCGCACGCGCAGGGCTGTGCGCCGTTGCCGTGGTTACGGAGGAAGCCGCGGTAAGAAAATGGCCGCCCCGGCTGCCTTCCCTCACCCTCCCCCCCCCCCCCCCCCCCCCCCCCCCCCCCCCCACACACCGGGTCGGGGCCGCCTCCCACGGGACGGTCCCGCAGCGGGTCGTCTCGTTCTTTCCCTCCCGTCCCATTCCCCCGCCGCTGCCGGCAGCCGCGGCCCGTCCCCGAGCAGGCGGTGCGGGTGTGGGGAGGCCGCGCGTGGCATGCGTTGCGCTTGCGTTTCCGCGCGTGGGGCGGAGGAGACGCGTGTCCCGTTGCTGACGGCAGGTTCGGAGCCTCCCCGTGACCCCCGGCAGCATCCCCCGCCCCGCCGCGGAGTCGGGAGGCCATGGAGCGGCACGTCCCCCTTCACGCCCTGCCCGAGGAGATTCGAAAGGTACGAAACGGTGGAAGTACACACCCCGCAACGTTTGGAGAGCAGGTCCTGCCGTAACTCGGGGATATCTCACTGGCCTTTGAACACTGGTGCGTTATCTGGTGCGTTTTGGGCCTGGTTTGAGATTGGGTGTGTTCTAGGTTTTGTCAATACACCTGAAGAGTAATTACGCGCTAGCGCTGTAGGAACCCTGTAGAGGAACCCTCTCATCCTGTCGCGTCACTGCCAGGTGCGTTTCAGCTCTTAGCCCGTATGGCTCGTTTTGTTGCCATAAGCTTGGAATGACTGCGGAGCGGAGCGTGTAATTGTTCCCGAGGAGTGTCAATACAAACAGGAACAGAACATTCCCCTTCATCTTTTCTTGCATCTTCTTTTGGTTGTGTGAGGCTGTTCTTCTGTTTGGGATTATTACCCAAGTGACGATGCTGCTGTTTATACGGGTGAACTTTTGGGGAGGCTGTTTATATGGGGTGACACACGTAAGCGGAACATGAGTCACTCTTTGTAACACTAAGTTTTTACTTTGGCAACAAAACACCATGCTGTCCTCATTTTTTGGTATGCGCTTAATAATTCACAAGTAATTTAGAAGTTTTATGTACTTAGGCTAGCACAGCCTGGAGAGATTCTCCCTGGAATAGTCCAGGAAACCGTGGAGACTATTTCTGAGCCATCATTGATGATTTCTGAGAATTCAAGGATGGCTAAGATAGCCAAAGAAGGAAGGGAAAAGGAGTACTTGCCCTTAAAGAAGGGCAGGGGAAGAGCCTGGGAAATGTACAGACTCATTAGCAGATGTTTTGGTAGCAGGGAAGATACCAGATATGTTTGTTTATTTAGAAATTAGTTTGCAGGCATCAACAGGATAAGGTGGTTAGCAAAAATCAGTGCAAGTTTCTCAGAAAAACACTTGTGCCAAATTGTTAGCTGAAGTACATCAGGGAATCGTTCTGAATCTAGTACTGCTCAACGTTTCTAGTAATGGCTTCAGGCTGTAGTTCGGTGGCACTTCAGCTGCCTGTCTTTCATTTGGATCAGCTCCCGATCTGGTTCCTGATCTGTGCTACACGTAGGCTAGCGCAAGGAGGAGGCAGGTGCGAGTGCAGGCACGAGCTGGGAACAGAAAGGGGGCGACTTTATTTCTTTCAGTAGGACTGCTGGTGTTTGCTGGTTTTCATGGAGCTAGGATCTTGGATTACGATAAGGAATACAGTGATGCCAGTCTGGGAGGGGTTGTGAGCACTCTGCCAACAGCAATAAATTTTACATTCTTAGTAAAAATAAGGCATATATAAAATACGTAGTAACTGATTAAGCTTCCTTGTCGCTTGCTGGACCTAACACTGAGGTCTATGATCAGGCCACAAGCAGAATAATATTAACAAAGTGATGTTACAAAGAAAGCAAGTATTAAATGTATTAGTATAGGAATTGCATGTGAAACTCGAGCCTTTGTTATTCCTCGTTTCAGGGCTGTTGAGGTATCAGTTCTGAGCTGCAGGCTTTAAGAAAAATAACGTGACTGATGGAAATCTAGAAAAATGCAAAAATGGTAAAGTGCTTAAAAATCCTGTTGTTCTGGGAAATGGTAATAGAACTGGGTTTACTTATTCCAGAAAATGCACAAGGGCACAGTAACAGCATTTACATATGTAGGAAGATGGTGGTTGTCCTTCAGCTCCAGCTGCAAATTGATCTTCTCCTCACCTTTCTGGACTTGCTTTGGTTGAATGTTCTGGAACTCCAGGTGCAGGGGTAGCTGAGCGCTGGAGCAGCTCACCCAGGGCAGCTGTGGAATTCCTCTGGTGGTACTGTGGGGGATGAGTAGGGCAAGCAAGCTTTTGCTTTGGAGTGGAGCAGTGGGCAGCAATCTCAAAAGATCCCTTTCACTTCTGCGGTACACCTTTAGCGAAAAGATCTACAGGCGGAAGGCGCATCGGTACTTTTAGATATGTCCATGAATAGGCTTATGTTCCCGTCCCGTCCGACCCTGTCACCTCAATGTGAGATATGTGAGCTCTAAGGCAACAGCAGCCCAGGATTTTGGGATCAGTTACGTGTCGGGGTTTTACATATCCTTTGCTGCTGCTCATCTCTTCACTCAGCTGACTTGCATTTTAGTTGCAGTATAGTTACAAGATACAGAGCTTGATTACAAGTCATTCTCACAATTTCCTGTCCTTGTATTTTCTACCTTTTATGTACACGTGTTCTTATTCCCTTCACACTCTCTGCTTGGATTTTATAGCATCTCCTTTGGAATCTTTCTTCTAGATTGCTCCTAACATAAGCAGTACTTGTGCCAGCTGTAGATTGCTCTGCCAAACCAAGCACATACTCTCAACATGCAGCTTGCAGACCGAAGGAACATGTGTGTGTCTGGAGGGAATATGTTAAGCAGCTGCAGAAGGAAGAATATTCACTCGCTAGGTGCTGCTTTGAGTTGGCTTGCTGAAGGTTGGGTGGCAGTGCTGACAACAGATCAAGCAGTCTCAAAAGAAGAGATGCAGACCAGAGCTCTCATCATTCCTCTCCTCTGGGCTCCTAGCAGATGGAGCTTCACAAGATGTTCATCGATACTTGGAGCGGTGACATTGCTGCCTCCAAAGCTGCACTCTTCTAGAGGATGGTATGGAAGGCAAGGGAGCATTTTCTATCACCCTGGAACAGCCTATTCTGCAGGCTGTTCTACTGCCAAAGTCTGCCAGAGGGGAAGACCTGTCCGAGTAAAGCTGTGGATGTCACGGCAGAAGTTGTATCAGTTGACCGTTTGCAGACTGGGTCCAGTAGGTGTTGCCCACTATGTTTATTAAAAAGTCCTTTAAAATGTAGAGGGGAAGAGATTTCTTGGTATTTTGTTAATGAAATGATAGATATGAAGGGACTTAGATTCTTCAGGTTTTGATCAATTTAGAAAAGTCATGAAAGAATTGTAGATGGCCCTGCTTCTTTTTCTCTCTCTCATTCCTTCTACTACCTTCATACTTCTTTCACACAATATGCATTGCAAGATGGCTGCAAAATGAAAAAAACCCAACAGGTAAATATAAGCATCCACATGTCAGTCATTAACACTTATATTTTTGTATTCACAGTTGCATACTTCTTAGAAACTAAATACTAGTAGAGATCTAAATCATGGTTTGTTTCTAAGGAAAATGACACACACACCCCCCCCCCCCCCAGTTATGACCTTGCCTGTTAGCAGTTTGGTTAGCTCACTGAGCAACGTTTGTCAGTGTTAGAAGGCAGCAGGAGCCTGCAGGTTTCGAAGGAAGCTACGCTACACGGCATGGGGGTGCCGGTGAATGCGGAGAACAGCTGCTGTGGTTTTGGCAGCAGACACAGGAGAATTGGTAACTTCCCAGGAGGGAAATCGCCCAACAGCAAAGTCCAAGCCGTAGCTTCTGTCCTCTTCTGTGATGGTTTTTGGGGAGGGTATTCTCTACCTCTTAGCCTTATTTTAGGGATGCTTGTCTACTTCTGGGAAGTGATGCTTGCAGATATGGTGTGCCAGTTAGTAGGTGCTTTAGGTAATTGAGTACCACTACATTTTCTCTAACTGTATTGTTGCAGGACTGTAGAAAGAACTTTGGAGAGATCACTGGCTTGTAATGCCTACTTTTTCATGTATTTACGTGTCTTAAAGTTTATGCCATCAAACTCAAGTCCGAGCGGTATCGTAGAGCACAGGATCATAAAAAAGAAGTTAAGTGTTTCCTTTACTCCAGCATTATGGATGTGTATTTTTATTGGTTGAGATCTTTTGGGGTTGGTTTGTTTTGGGGTTTTTTTTTCCCTCAAGAGAAAAGACAAATACCATATTGCACCTTGCTGGTTGACTGTCGGTAGTGGTAGACAAGTCTCTTATATGCTTGTGAACTTACTGAAGTTCTGGTTTTCACCATTGTTGTTGTCTGTTCTTGCGTTGCAAGTAGATGGAAAGATGCAGTTTTACCCTGAAGATCTTACTGAAGTGGGAAGCAAAACAGCAGTGAAATGACCCCAAGTCCTCAAAGTACCAAACAAAAAGTTATATTTAATTTTATATTTTATTTGGCAAATAAATAACCTTTGCTTAAGATAAATCATAAAATTAATTGTGCACAGGATGCCCTTACAGTAGCAAGAGAACTACTACAGTAGTAATTCTCTCACCCTAGAAGCTTAAGAAAGCAAGCAGAACAGGAACTTTGAAGCTGTGTTATACATCAGTACAGAACGTTCTGTGGTATCTGACTATCCACAAAACATCACGTACGTTACTAGTAGCAAGTGGTTACTTAACAGATTTGCCGCATGCTCTATAGATTTGGCACATTATGGTATCTTTATGAGCTTATTATGTTACCTTTAATTTTTCTTGCTGTCTTTGAACCTGGAGTTACTTTCTTAATAGGTTCTTACATCGTTCCAGTTGCGTTAATTGGCTAAAGAATCTGTCCCATCCACCAAGACTAGCTTTGTAGAAGTGAACAACATAGCTATGTACTTAGTACTTATAATATAGATATCAATGTGGATTCAGAAGCAGCAGCATTTCCATTCATGCCCTCCAGATGAACACGGTAACACTTACATGCAGAATGGCAGGAGGTCCTGTCAGAGTCCTGTTGTCGTGTACCTTATGAATGCTTCTTAAGATGAGGTTCACAAGTTGCCCCCATGCCCACTGAGATTTTCAGTATTTGGCTATAGACTAGGTGGAAAGCTCTCAACGGTGACCTGGTTAGCCATGGATCCATAGTTGATTTGGGAAAACCAGCTCCCAGATAGTAAAGGCAACGTGCTTTGTTACCACTGTGTATTGCAGCATCAGAGGATTCGTGAAAGTAGATCTTTGGAACTCGGTTAATGTTCTTCTCTCCCTAGTGTGAGAATTCTGGCGTCACTGGCGGTCACCTAGGGTAGCAAAGCATTTTTATCTCTTGCTATACTTGTAAGGCTGGGGCTGTATTCACTGTATTCAAGCTTTTGTACCCTTTCTGCAACCAGCGTCCAACTACGTTGCTAGGAACTGGAGGGATTGCAGTCTCTCTTGCATCACAAGTTGGATAGTAGCTAGGAGGGGCTTCCCAACAGTTGCAACTACGGATGCAAAGAGTCAGTATTTGTCGCGCAAAGATATGGCTAACAGTGGGCTGAATTATCTTTTGTCTGCACAGGCATCACATCGTGTCGCAATGTACTGCGGTTCAGTTTGTAAGAACTCTGTGCTTTGTATTGCGCTGGAGAGCTGGAGTGTGCCGTAACACATCCTGAGCGAGCTTACGAGTGCCAGTAAGGTCTGCACAGCCTGTTGGACACGTGTTAGATATTTGCAGGGCTTGTATGAGTGTGTGCAGTTACTAGCCGTACAGCACAGTCTTTTATGATTCATTAGTCTGCTTTACTCACAGGCAGGAAAAAATTAAAGCTACCTGAAATCTGAGTATTATTTCCTGTCATCACAAACTGATTATTTCAGGGCATGCTTTGAATGAAACTTTTGAGAGCTTCTCTTTTTACTACAAGCCTATTTCTACACTATTCATATGTATTCAAAGCAAGTACTGTGATTTTTATTTTGCAACTGCTATTTTATGGAAGTGGAGCAAATAATTATGTATGCAGCATGGCTTAGCATTGCAATCTGTATTACTTTCTGAGTAGATGCTGACTGAAAACTTGACTCACAATAATTTTTTTTTAAAGAAGTGAAGTTTCTACTGAGAGTCTTAAAAATCTTTCTTTGAAAAAAAAAAATTTCAATTGAATAACTGTTCAGTTTTGCATGTACAGCTGAAGACTTCACTTTCTTCCTAGAATATCAACTGTGTGATTTCTGTTTGTGTGATAGGGATTAGCTAGTTTGTCAGGAGAGGGACAAACATCATGAGAAAAATGAAAGTGGTATGGCAGAGGAGTAAAACAGAAAGTAGATAAGGCAGAATCAAGTAGGGGTAGAATAAAACAATACGCAGATATAATTTAAGAGCACCTAGCTGCAGCATAATGATTTACTTATGTTATATGTTCTGGAATTGTATGTATTGTTCTGCTATGAGTATACTTTGGACAAATAGTTGTTGTTGTTATTTGGCCAGTCCTTGCTAAAGCAGTCTCAGTCCTGACAGAGAACTGGGGAGGGAGCAAGAGCTGTTAATACTGCGTTACGTGCCTGAGGAGCACCGGGTGATGCAAGGAGGATGGCGAGTGCTGCGGTTCCCTTAGGCTCTCCCTCCCCTGCGCTGTAAAATTAATGTGTAAGGAATACATCTGTGCTCATGGCTCTATGTTTTTATTTCAGCATTGCACAGAAACATATTCAAAGCTTTTTAAAAGAATCTCATTAATTGAGGACTTCAGTTCTGGCTTTTAAGAGTCATGGTTATTTATTAGCTGCTTGTAATGGGTTATTTCTAGCATAAGTGATCCATATGCTGGATGTTGTAATACCAAGGCGCTGCTAAGTGAGAAAGTAGACTATTTTTCTTTTAACAAGAATTTAGCTCTATCGTGGTAACTTTCGCGGGTGGAATCTGAAACATCAGAGGAGAATAGCCCTGCGCAAGCTGATGCTCCCTGTAGTTATTCGATCAAGTCGAAATGATGTAAATTCCTGTCTTGTCATTCAAAAAGGCTAAAAATGGTCCAGACCACCAAAGTAAATTTTTTTTTTTTTCTTATAACTTATGCTCTGCAAATGCTTTCAGTACGGAGTGAGGCAGATGTAATTTGAGTGACTATCCATCTTGGCTCACTTTTCCACTTGCCATTGGTAGCTAAAGAAATCTATATAACCATGGAATAATATTAGTTCTTCCAAAACCGAACGCGGCTCTGAGTTGAAGCTACTCCCACAGGTCCTGGAGTGGAACAGCGGCTGGAATATCACAGCTACAAACGCTACCTTGTGATATGGTTTGTTCTGGACATAGCTCTTGTCCTTTCTTTATGGCATATGGTGTTATGTGTATCAGAACTGCAGCTCAAAGTCTTACGGATCAAACGTATTCCTGGTTCGAGCACTTTGTCCTCAGTGAGTTTGTTTCTCTTTATGTTGTTATGGTGCACACAGTACTGTTGTGCTAACTCAAACAGCAGGGATTCTTAGTATCCCTCTGTTGGCTTTTCAAGTCCTGTTTGCCCCGAGTTTTCTTGTCCAGGCTGACCCAATATACAATACTAAAATTACCTTCTGGTTTTGAGGGTTTTTTTTGTTTTTTTTTTTTTTAATTCCTAATTGATTTTTTTCTATTTGCTGCTTATTCTCACCACTAAGGACATACACAGTCCCCTTTGTAGTTAGAGCTCTGATAGTTTCCTTTTATAGTCCTTCCAAACTCTGCTTTTCCCCTGACTTTTTCCTGCTTTGCATTTGAGAAGATGACAGCAGTCTTTCGATGAAACATAAATAGTGAAATGTGGAATCTGAAAACATAAATCATTGTGTCTGTAATACACATTCTTAGTGGTTACTCAGGGATAATATAACTTCAGAAAAAGCAGCTTTATAAGCATAAGAACTAATGAAAATTTACTTCCCACAGACTTTTGTGTAATGGTTGATCAACTTTGGTGTCTAAGATACAAGGTCTAATGGAATCTTTTCTCCTGGACAGACCATTCATAAGGCGTTCTCCTATATGGATTATCTGGTATCTGATAAGAACTGTGCTCACGCTTGCAGAGTCATCTACAGCAGGGAACTTAGGAAGTCTTTATTGCCTCCCTGAAAGTCTAAAACTTAAATATTTCTGCCCTCAGTGTCAGAATTGGTTATAAATAACCAAACATTCTTGTTCACAAATTATTGAAGGGTGACAACAGAGAAGTACACACATAGAGTAATGTTATTTCTCTCGGAAACAGTGCAAAACCTCAAAACATTTTGTAAGTAGTCTTCAAAGCTATAAAATGCTTTCTGGCTCTGACCTTTAAATTGGTGTAGCCCTTAGATAGCTTTGTCATTATTTGGCTGAACAAAATCAGCATCCACAGCTTGACAGCATTTCTCTGTGAGAAGCTTCAGTAGCTTCTGAAAAATGTCCAACTTGCTCAGGAATTTTGGGGCATCATTTAAGTATCAGTGAGGAGAACTTGGGTTGCGATGTTGACAATGCAAGAGATAGGGAAAGAAAAAAAGAAAGAAAAAGGAAAAAAAAAAAAAAAGTCCTGCTTGTGCTTTGACCACTATGGGCATGAGAGAGGAAGCTTGAATTTAGGATGAGAATTTAGATTAGCGCACCCGTTATTCTGTCCAGTCCTGGCCTTGCTCTTTGGCGCTATTCACTGCCAACTGGATCCTATTAATTTTCTAGGCATATTGGGCATACATATGCTGGATTTAAATTAGTTAGCTTGCTTGTTGATGTTGCCCTACTGCAGCATGGAATTTAGTTTGGGCTGGCTTGCCTGTTGAGCATCACTCAACCCGTGCCACATTCGTTACTGGTATTAAGAAGCTGCTCCTTATACTACAGATAGGTATTTCCAAACTAGGTCATGCCTACAGACAGTATATTGCAGTGGTTGTAGGATAATTGTGAGCGTACAGAAGCAAGGTTCTGATTAAAAGACAGACCTTTCTTTCCTTTCTGTAGTAATATAAAGCCATTAGGTTGTCCTGTGATTTTTGGCTGTGTAGCAAATACTTTAAAAATCCAACCTGATCTGAAGGCCTTTCAAGTTTTTACCTCACCTGAGGAATGGACATGAAGAAGAACAGGAGCCGTTTCCCACTAAGTCCAGATGGATAATATTTATTGTTCTATGACAATTTATTTTTAAGTTCAGTAACAAAATTGAATTTGAAAACGGAAAAGTTTTAGTACTTGCATAAAACATTTTCAGTTCAGGACCCCAATTGTTTTATTTGTTTTTAATCCTGGTACCCAGCAAAATTGCTGTAACTGTTTATTTGAAAGACAGCAGTGGTGGTGCTGCAAGAGAGCACAATGTTCTTTTGGGATAAGAGCCCCCCTCCTGTGCTCCTTAAAACAGCTCATTTTGTTCTTTTTTCAATATAGTAATTTTAGTGCTTTGGAACTTTATGGTAGTTATCCTGAATAACAGTTTCATATTTCCAAGCACATTTTGCAGCTGCCAGGAAAAATAAACTTGCATTTTCAGCTCATTCAGAGCAACTGTAACTAGGGGTGTTTTAAACTGGGGCAAAACTAAGAAATCGGAAAATAAAGCTTGGCCTGGTTATTCCAAGGCATCCTGAAATATAATTTTTATCAAGCTATGTTTAAAGTGCTAAAGATTATTGAATCATGGGATAATGAGTCTTTAGTTTATGATTTTTGAAAGCTTTTTTCTTTCATCTGATTTTTTTCAATTTATCCCAATGTCTCTAAATGCCTTTTTTTTTTTTTCCGTAAAACAAGGGTTTCTTACATTCTTTGACTTAAACTGTTTGCAGTTTTCCAGCTTCCTGATTTTCATAAGTCATTGTGTTAAAATCTTTATAACAGGTGATAATTGCAAGAAAGATTAAAGCGTGTCTTAAGCTCTCAGTACACAAACACACAACTGCTCTTCCAGCTACCACCCATTTTCTGTCTTTCATGTCTCCAAACTTACCAATACCTTTTTCTATTTGGTGCTTTGAGGTTGTTTCTTTAGCTGTATGGTCAGCGTCCTGTGGTCTAGTCTTAATTCTAACCATCTCCTCTCAAGTGCATTTATGCTGTGACCCAAGAGCAGGGTAAAGCCTGTCGCGTTCAGGGATCTCGGATCCATGCTGGTACGCAGACGCTGACGTGTTGGACCTTCTGGGCTTGGTCTGGCTGATTTATTTACTTGATATCCGTTTCTTGTGCAGGTTCAGTTCTGGGTTACTTGTAAACTGAGCTTTTCTTTTTCTTTTTTTTTTTTTTCCCCTTGGAGGTGAAAATGGTTAAAATACCCAGGATTAACTAATGTACTGAGTAGGAAGTACAGATCAAAGTCAGAGTACATCTATCTGCTCGTATTTATGAAGCCTTGCTTACTGCAAAGCTTAATAATTTAATCACTTAGAAAAGTATGCCTCTCAATTTAAGAAAGGGTCTTTCAATTAGTTGTGTATTATGTACTCTGTTGTCTGGGTTTTTTTTTTTTAATCAGTGATGAATGCTTCATACCTAGGAAATGGATTACGTTTTCCACAACACTCAAGTGCCATGAACGCTACATCATAATAATTAGTCCCTTACTCATTTGAATTATTTTTGTAAAGATTGCTGGATTACATCATTCTATTTGCTATCCATTTTTCATCTTGACTACTTCAATTGTGTATGAGTTGCCAAAAAACCACAGTAAATTACACTTTTCTGGCTCAGGCGATCACAAATTCATTAAGGAGATAACTTTGTAAAACACAGCCTTTTATTTTAAATTATTACATCAAACATAATTCAGAGGTTCTGCAGTTTACAGTTCCAGCGGGAGATCCCACGTAGTAAATTGCATAGTAAGCAAAGGTACTGCTATAACTTGATTTCATTTTCCTAATGTAGAATTTTGTCTTTATTATTTGCTAAAGCAATAACATAATCTGATCATAAATGCTCCAGAGCAGTAAATGGTTTAAAGTATTCAGATTTGTTGTTGTTATTTAGTGTCATTCAAGGCTTTTCTTGTTCAACTTGTTTCTTGCAAACAATCTTACAATTTTATCTTTTTCTAGATGTCCCGGGATGAGACGGTGTGTAAATACTGTGGAGTCAGCTATTTGATACTTCATGAATTTAAAGTGATGGAAGAAAAAGTAAAAGCAATGGAAAAGGAGATTAAATTTTATGAAGGAAGTATAGAACGGGAAAAAGGACTTCAAGCAGAATTGCAGTCTCTTTACCAAGACCTTGAACACTATCGAGCTGACAGTGAATCAAAAACAGAAAGGTCAGAGCATATTATCTAGTCTGATGTTTATTCTCGTGTATGTGTATTAGGTAATTTCATTCCAAAGAAGTTTAAAATACAAATAAGATTTGTCTGTCTTCTATCAGATTTAACACACATATTGTAATACTTAATTTAAATAATCTTTCATAGTATTCTCTGGAATCAAGTTTTAAATTCTTTAATAGTTTAGAAGCAGTGAATATATTTAAAGTGAAAGAAAGGCCAGAAGATGTTTCAGAGGTATTTCCCCTGCACACACTCCCAAAGGGAAATGATCAAATATTTAATCTTATCACTTTGTAATAAAAATATTTAGACTATTTTAAATTAAATTCCACAGTATTGGGAGTTTTACAGTTCTGAAATTTTTACTTATTGTCTCATTGTAAGATGGTAAAGAATTATCAGTGTTCCTATCCTGAGGAGCTCACAGTTCACTCTTTGGAAGGGTTGATACAGAATGCTAAAGCAACGGTGAAAATCTCAGTACTGCTTGTGGTGGCGTTCCTCAGAAACAGGAGGTTGGAAATGCTCACTGGCAGGGGTGTGAAGGGCCCAATTAAAGGGGGAGTTCTGTACTCTTAAGAGACCTCAGAGCAACACTTATTTTAGGGCACAATGATTAGAACCTTGAAGTGTGTTCTCTTTCAGCTCCTAGTTACACGCTTTTGTTGTGTTCTACTTCTTTATCGCATCATGATAACTTTAAATTTAGAACAGGAAGTCGTACTTCAAAAGTATTTGTCCTTTTGATGGGCCTACGACACAGCTTTGGTTCCTAAACCTTCAGATTGGTACACCAAATGTAAAAGTTAATGTTGGGGTAGACATGAGGAAACAAAACATAAAAGGAAAGTTTCAAAGATGTTTTTTTCCCCTCTGCCCCTTCCTTCAATCATCATTTCGCTGTGAGCGGTGTTCCGGAGGCAGTCCGCAGCAGGAGTGTCTGCAGAACCTGGTGTCCCCGTGTCAGGTTTGGTGCCACCATAAGTAGAGAGCCATCGGGTTCTCGGCCGTGAACTTCAGGCTAGCTTGCTAGCTTTGACTTGTCCATCCTCGGTGGCTACTTATAGTGGACAAAGAACTTGGATGGAGAGGGAGATTGTGGTAGTCCGTATGAACTTTTTATGGTATAATTAGCTTTATGGGTGGGTTTTTAGTCTTATTTTTGCTGTAGAATTTCTGGACTGTTATATTTCTGGTTCCTAATTAACTTTCTGTTGCTTTTATGCTGTTTTACCACACCGTAACAATGTGACGAATTTCATAATAACAAATTGCATCTTTTCTGCACTGTTCTGTGAAAGAAATCCAAGAATTTTGGCCTCTTCCAGACCTGAAGAACTGCCCTCCCTTTTTTCACTCTGGTCTTCTACTCTTCATAGTCAAATTTAACATGGATACTCTGTGCTGGTTTTCTGTACCCTAATTTTATATCAGGATATTTTGGAATCTATTGGTATATTCCACTGATTGTTTAGAGTAGGACTGTAAACATTTCCAGCTGGCTAATAACAGATACTTTCTAAAAATGCAGTTGCTGAAGTTGGCTGATAGAACCCTGTGGTATAAACAGGGACATCGGAAGCTTCTTCGTAATTTCTTGCTCATCTGAATCCAACTGTCAGAAGCTTTTTGTAAGGATGAGATTATAATTTTAATTGTCAGTTCAGTCATTTTGCTTCTGAGGACCCCCAACGGGGGTGTTTCGTGCATGACTGACTCGTGCCTAGGAGCAGGTGATCTAAAACTGATACCCCAGGGCATCTTGAGTATTAAGGTGCTCTCAAGAGACGACTGGAATGCTTTGGAAACGCTACAGAAGAAACCACTGCAGCTTGTCTACAGATGAAGCACTCAAATCCTTTTTTTTTTTTTGTGTGGGTTGTTTTTTTTTTGTGTGTGTGAATCACTCCAATACTGTTAAGAATTTAATGTTACTACTAATGGATTTAGTTAGGCTTGTGTTTGGTAATATTACTAGTAAAAGATTCATTTTAAACCACACAAATTCACACAAAGTTGAACAAAACACATATATCGTGTTGATCACACTACTCCTATTGTCTCTTGCAATATTTTTTTATGTTTGAACCGAACATTCTCCACCCCCCCAATATTCAATGTTTTGTTTGGTTTAACATCGTATTTTTGAAGAATGCATTTGCTCCTTGCTCCTTTAATGGCTCGGCGTGGCAGTACTCAGTGTGTTAGCAAATGCAGTGACAGCACGTTGTTCTTGTTGAGGATCATTTGCCAGAGGTAAACTTAAAATTTTCATTTAGCTGACTTTTTGTAGTAAACCTGGAAGAGTTAATAAAATTTTCATCTCTGCGGTTTTTTTTCTTCCCTAAGTCTCAACTTGATTTAAAACCTGCTGAAATGAAGTGGAATACTTTCAGTAAGCTTTCATTCAGGCCATAAATCAACTATTGTGCCTTGTTAAGTAACTTGACTAAATATTCCTTATCTCCTCTTTACTATCCTGGGCCTCTCGTTACTTTGTGCTGTTGGCATAAACTAGCTGTTCAACATACTATCTTCTGGCCTTGCAGGGTTGACAAATCATTTCCTCCCATATGGCAAATGTGTATCAGAAGCCAAATGTGCCTTTTTTTTTTTTTTTTTTTTTTTTTTTTTAAATCTCTGGTAGACCAAGAGATTTAATCTGTCTTGTTAGGTGCAGACTGTTTCATTTTTATATTCCTTTTAGGTTGAAGTATTGCTATTGTTTGTACCTGTGGTTAACCTTGAAAGCCACCTGGGAACCTGAGCTTTTGCAGAAATTTGTTACCTACCCTTTGGGATTTCGTCAGAAGAAGGGGAACTAACCATCACACAGTTAACTACACTGATTCAAGTTAGCTATTCAAGTCTTATTCCTCTTAACCTGTTAATAAACTCAGGAATTTCTCTGGCAGTGCCTTTTGACATTTGTGATGCTGCATGAGGGGTACACTGTATTTGTGGTCTGAATTTGGAAAATTCTCGCAATATTCAATATAAGAAATATAAATAGATTTAAATACTAAAGGTATAGTGGTACTGAATATCATGAGTGTGACAAGGAACAAAAATTTTTACGATGTTTAGACATGTGAAGAGGTATACAGGTATCACATAGCAAGTCTTATGTCTAAGATCCCTTGTAAGTAGATTCCTGAAAACTTTTTTACAAATCTAGCAGGAGGAGTTACTTGTTGGTTACTACCATGAGACTTATGCTCCAGGCTCATGCATGTAGATGTTGAAAAATTCATCCATAAATAATAAAATATTATAGATAACGTAAACCTCACATTTTAACTTGTGGAACCTGTATTTTTCCGTATTTATGCTTTTTTGTGTGTGTCGTCTTGAGTTTGTTAGTTCCTACCACAACAGCAAAACTTAATACCATGGAAAATGCTTTGTTGTTGAATTTGCCTAAAATAAATCTTCCTTTTTGCCACATGATTTCTTAGGAAAGCAACAGCAACTACCTGACTTGATAAAGTCTAAACTTGTGATAAACCCCTAAAGTGACTGGGCAGTGATAAGGGCATGCTGCTCTACCCTTAGCTACAAACCTACACGGCAATTTGGTAGAAATGACGTGTGATTTCTTGTCCTAGGAGACTGCAAATGCTGGAAATGGGGAGTGGTACATGCTTTAAGAACTCTGTCACCATTTTAAAAATAGGTTTTGAAGGGAAAGAACACAAGGCAAAAGGTCACTTTAATGGATTTATTTTTTTATGTGTCTGTTTCTGTTGAATATGTAGTGATAAGGTGGGGTTGAGTTGGTGTAAAAATCACCAAGAGCCAAATCTGGATGGAATAAAGAGGTAAAGAACTAACCTCTTCTTTTCTGTATGTGCTTATGGGCAAACAGTCCGTTATTCTAATTATATGCTATCATATGTGGGTAACCTGGGAGACTGCACATCTTCTGACTGCTCTAGGAAGCGTGACTAATGAGCAAGACGTTATAACCACTGTGGAACTGTGATGTATTTTCAGAATGATATTGGTGTGTCATCTAACCCATAAGAAGAAATCGGTTCACACAGTAGTAAATGAGTGTTTTTCATCACGCTGCAGATGTTCTGAGCGAATCTCAGGTGTGTGTTCCTTCAGCGGCTGCTTGGCAGAGACAAATAAATATAACAAGCTGCCGAGAGGTATCAGCTGGGCACAGGATTCAGTGAGTCCCTGGGCTTCCCACTCGTCATTTCCTAGTAAAAGGAAATAGTAGTGGTTTTCACTGTAGGGAGAATGTAGAGCATGCCATAAGTGCTGGAATTTTTCTGTCTCTTTATGCATTTAATGCTCCTTCTAGGTAGCTCAAGTTGCAGTGTTAAGAAGCGCACAAGAGCTGGTCTGTGCTTGGAAGTGCCGTGTGTGTGAGTGTTCTGAAGAGAAGATATGAAGTTCACTAAGAAATAGCGTCTTCAACTTTTTTTTATTGAATCTGTTTTATAAATGATAATTTTAAGGTGTACTTATTAACCAGGAAAAATCAGAATTTTGTATAATGCCCAGGTGTTTTAATACGTTCTTTTTAATACTTGAAAACTGATCTGTATCTTCTGTCCTGATGGTGTCATCATGATGACTCAGATATGGCTCAGGCTTGTGCGGAGAGCCAGCAAAAGGGCTAATGGTGTTTAGGTGAGACCCCGGTACTGTGTTCATCCTCTGTACAGCAGTGAACTGGAAAAAAAAAGTCACAGACAAGTCTTGTCACAGTCTCAGAAAGCCTTGGGGAAGTGATCTCTCCCCGTTAGATTCTTACGTAAAGGATGTTGAAGCCAGTGCCTTCCCAATAGGGTACGTGCTCTTTGCTACTGACTACCGATAGCTCAGTCCCACTCTTGATGTGTTAAAATGCTGGTGGTTCCAGTTTTGACAAGGGTTTATCTATTAACATGATTAAGTGCCAAGATTGGTTATTAATACACTCGACAAATTTGTTCACAGAGATAACTATCTTCTGAACTCAGAAGAGTGATTTGTGAGGTGCAAAACTCTGCAGTAATGCTCAACCTTTTCCCAAATTCTTGATGAAATGAACTTTCTTTTGGTGAGAAAAATTCCTTATCTGGAAGAGGCTGAAACAGCAGTCAGTGGAAAATGCAAAAGACAACATGAAAACTACAATTTTGCTTTCATGCATATTTTTCATGTATATTTCATTAAAAATATTTTCATATTTAATAGGTAAAATTAAAATTTAAAGTTACATTTAAAAAGTTATCACAGGTTTTAGCATCTGAGAATCATGCCGCGTAATGCAAAAATGGCCTTGAGAGCAGTTTACTGACTAGAATGCTCCAGCAACAATTCTCCATCGGTGTAGGCGTGCCTCCATGAATGGCTGACTTTGGAAAGTAAAAGTAGTTCATCTCCCTCAGTGCAGGTTTTTGGGCAAGGTTTGTATCTTCAGTTCTTTCTCTGCTTATTGTTGGGACAGTTTATATGCTGCGGTTCTTGAGGTTTTCCATTTCGGTGCTCACAACCATCTGCAATTACGGGACTAGTCCCTCTGCTGTGCCCTGGCTGGTTCCAACACCGAGTCCCTGCTCAGCATCACGTACAGCGGCAACGGCCGGATTTACTCGTTTACTGGGGGAAGAGTTCAACAGGTCATTGTATAACTGAACTCATTGTGGACAGCACGATCACGTATGAGAGATTGATGTAACGCTTAGGTATTGTAACCTGGTTATGGTATTCAGAAATTGTCAGAGAATTGAATTTGTGTTTAATATCCTGTATTACACAGTAGATGTCAGAAAATGGCATGCTGCACACTTGTTTAAGTTTTTCTTTCCTCTAACGGGTGGTCGCTTATTTATTCACACTCTAAGCTTGAGTTAAAACTTCCAATTGCTTGGGTATAGAGAGTTACTCTCCATTTTGTGACCGCCGGTTAAAAGCAAGAATGCAAGAACAACCCATCAAGAAGTTTTTAATAAAATAACTTTTTATGCCTCTGTTTACCTCCACTTTATAATTTAATGTGAGACTTGTAAGCTTGATCCACAGTTGTAAAATAATTCTGAGCGTAACTGTGAAGCCTTAAATAGTTTCTTTCAGTCCATACTCGGACAGAATGTCTTGCTGAAATCTGTAGGGGTTCTGCTTTATTATCTTTCAAAGTGAAATTTGAAAGTTTTGTGGTTATTTACTGAAGAAGGTTAATATATTGTGTGCACGTGCGTACAGGACAAGGTGTTCTGGAGTTCTCTATGGCCACAGAGTGATGACACTTGGGTGGGACCAGGGGATGAACTCAGGCTAATCCTTGAATACGGAGACACCTATTTTCTCTTCTGTTCTCGACTGCCTCTTGCACTTGACTCTGCTTTTAAGACTGCAAAAGGGGAAAGTGGCTACCCTGAGAAAAATCTGGGGTAAGCGTGTTTGACCATGGCTGCGTTCTGAAGGATTCTCTCGTAAAGGGAAGAGGTGAGTATGGGATGGATGAAGGTGGCTTGCTGCTCTAGATCACTGGATTTGAAGGTTGGGGAGCTCCTCATCAGAGGGAAGATATGGAAAAGAGATTTCATGTTTGGCAAGAAGGAAGCGTAGTGAAAAGATGGGTTTACTCAGGTTGTGATTGTTTTAGAATTCAGAGGAACAACTTAGTTTCCATTTGCATTCAAAGATGTAATAATGTATGTAACAGAGTTGGCTTCATCAGCAAGATACTTGTCTGGTTTGAAAAAAAAAAAATCCAAACACAGGCAATGAAATGTATTTGTATTATGTTAGGGAAGCGCAACATGTTGTCTTACTTCGTGTAATTATATGGTCTCTATTGTACCTGGAAAGTCTTGAAACCAAGCAAACTTCTGTTTGGGAAGTATACTCAAACATACACCTTGGGAAACTTCGATATGAATTCGCTGGTGCAAATTTGTAGTATAAGTAAAAAGTCACCTATAAATTTGCCTTGGCATCATTTCTTTTTTATGCACTTATCAAATTACTCCTAACCTCATTTTTTTTTTTAACTGAATCAGTATAACTCTGCTGACTTCTGAGAAGTTATTCCTGAGTTACACTGCTCTGACAGTACTGAGTATGACTGCTCTGACTGAGATTATGTAAACTGTAATTACTGTAAATGAAATTAGTAGCTGGATTGGTAGCTCTGGGAAATGGAATCTCAAAGACAAGTTTTGAAGCGCGTGTGACAAGGCAGTCATCTTTCCATTGTTGTTTTTCAGACCTGTTTCAGAGATTTACCTTTGCTGGAGCAAAAATTATCCAGACTGTCTTCATAATACATCTTATATTTCTGCTGAGATAACAAAGATAGGTAACAATTAATGCAAGATTTGAAATGACTGTCAGCCTACGTGAGCCTTGATAGAGACCTTCACAAAGAACCTCTTGATTGGTTGTCAGAGATCATTTTCCTTTGCTGTCACGTTGGGCCGTATGCCAACCTGCAATCCAGAGGTGAATGATTCTGTAGCGACACGTGAAAACTATTAAATAGTCTTGTCTTAACTTGAATAGTCTATGCTGAACAGAATATAAAAAAGATAATTATGAAGAAGTTTGTGGATGATGGGATGTGCGGTGAGTTTGTGCATTTCATACGTATTCCATGCCAAATTTATGAATGAATACTCAACTTCTTCACAGGGATGCACACTGACTTGCCTGTTGGAAGGAACGCAACATGCTGAAACGAAAACAAGCAACTGTTGGCTCTGAGCAGGTCATAGAGTTTCATGGAGCTGAAAATACTGAAGTGAAACCTTTTCATTGACAGTATGTTCCAGCCTTCTCTGGGCATACTGTCCCTGCTCGCTCCGGGCAACCAGGGAGGCAATTGCTCACTCAGGCTTAAACGGGTGCTACCGGGACTCGTAGAGGGGCTGTGTAGAATATAGCCTGCAAAGACTGGGTTATTTCTTCTGATCTTAGCTTCTGTGAAACGCAACGGCGTAAATTTGAACAACCATGGTCGTTGCTCTTAGGACAATGAGTATATTTTTTTTGCTGGCAAGAATCCCTTGCAAGATTTGCTTTATTTTCTCGTGCTATTCTTTTCATTGCCAGCGCTAGTAGTTAGCACGTTATAATTCAACTCCCACTCTGGGCAGGCTTCCTCCTGTGTTCACTAAGAAAGTATGCTGGCTGCAAGGATAGGATGTTAATTTTCACAGTTCATGTGAACTGTAGGACGGAGGACGAGATCGCTATGTTCTCACGATTCTCTCTTAATGCCAGCATTTAATGATCTATTGCACTTTTTTCCTTTGTGCTAAATACCACCAAAATAACATGTTTATTTTTCTTCCTTCTTATGATGATGAGAGTAGACAGAGTGCAACTGTCTTGTCTTCTCCACCTGTTCTTTTGTGTGCGAATGACCAGAACATACTGATAATGTCCCTTTGTGCTCCAAGGCTGCAGTTCTCTGCTAACCTCATTATATCAGATCTCGGGAATGGAAAGAGGAAGAAAATGTGTCTGTACTTATTTGCAAGCTTCTTTTTAAACTGAAAGATCGTCAAATACTGCCCATTTGGGAAAGAATAAGAATAGAAAATGAGCATCCAGTTTTCCATGGACCCCAAAGTTTCGATTTGTTATTGTTTGATGATAAATTGCCACGTTTTTCCCTCAAGGTGTAGTTAACAGAATATATCACCTGCAAAACCAGATTCGAATTTATGTAACTGTTAAGGGGATGGACTTTTCCTTGGTAGTCAGTGACACCAATCTGATTCCGCTCCCAGATGTGATCAGACAGATTTTATTCTCTCCCCTCCTGCCCTCCACCTCCAGGACGTGTACAGGTGGGCGTGGGTAAACTTTCCTAGCGACGTAATGCCAGAAATGTCTTCAGGGTTTTTATAAGTTTTATAATTTTTTCAGTGATCACAGTTGAGCCCAAGCAACTTGCTTTTTAACTAGCAGATGTTCAGCGTTGGTTTTGGCAGAGCTCTACAGATCCAGGTTTCTTTATCAGGACTAATATTTTCTTGAATTTGCATTTTGATGCAAATGTCTTGTAGGTGATCTATCTGATAACAGTAACTAAAGCACTCTAATATTATGGCTTAATTTTTTTTTTTTTTTTTTTTTTAATAAAAATCATTCTGATTTACTTTTTAAAATTGAAGCAAAGGCTGATGTAATGCTTCTGCCATCCTTTGGTTTTGTAAAATATTTGTTGATTCAAGTATTATTTATTTACTCATGACAATGAGTCACCAGTAGACAAATAGATCATTTACTCTGGTTGCAGTAGGTTAACGGTAAGTGCTGAAAACTGACAAAGGGACTGGTTTTTAACAGTTTTGTATCATTGTAGTTGTACTTTTGAGGGTGGAAGACTATATTAGCATGGTTAAGCTAACAGAAAAGAAGAAAGTTGTGCTGTAAACTGATGTTCTATGTGGCATTCCTTCTGCGCGTGTGACAGGAAGGGAATTGGACTCAACTGTCTGTTATTCCTGGATGGTTCCATTCGTTTCATTACAATTGTGGGAATAAGTCCCATGTTGTTGAAAGAACAGTGTTTAAAATGTATTTATTTACACTGTGATAGCTGTGCTTGAAAAATAAACAGGTCAGAAACACTGCTATAATGAAAAAGTTCAAAAGGTAAATTTTAGAGGCACAGAAAAACTTGGAGGTTAGCTGTCTGCCCCTTTGACCTGGGCGGCTGTGTGTGCCGTGGCTTACCCCAAACGTGTGGTGTGGGTCGTATCCCGAGCCGGCGGGAGAGCAGTGCGTGCAGCTGTGCACAGCTGTGCAGTGGGGGAAAGCTCCCTGTGCCCGGGGGCACCCTCCTCCTCCTCTCCTGTGAGCAGGCAGTGGCGGTGAAGGAAACGCTGGGTCGGTTCTCCTGAGCATTATCATGGGGCTGTGTTTTGGTTTGGCTTTTTGATTTGTTTGGTGGTGTTTTTTTCCAAAATACACGCACAAAACTTGAAGCAATTAAGATGCGAAGGTTGTTCAGACGTTAGCAGATGCTCCGAACGCCACCCTGAGCAGGTGGTGTCTCTGCGCTTCCAGGTGACGGCAGGAATCGTGCCTGACCGCAGCCCCCGCACCAGCCGCTGTGGGACCAGGCTGAGCCAGTGGTGGAGCGGTCTGGCTGCCAACTGCGAGAGCAAGGCTCTGAGGGTGGGAAATCCCGTAACGGGGGAAAGCCCCCGCCGGGTCAGCTTGGTCGGATGAGGTCTGGTTTCGTTCCCCCTTTTTCTGGGTGGGACAGAGCGAAGCCCCTGCGAGCGGCGGTGTGCCTTCGCCGCGGCTGTGGGACGCTGCTGTGCGGCCGAGGCAGGGGCTGGTTAAGCAGCGCTGATGCTGGCTGTGAAAGAAGCTCTTTGTCCGCAGTGGTGGGAGAATGTGGGGGGGGGTTCCCCACTTTATACTTATACATCACGAGTTCAATACCCTTGTACATAACCATGAGCACGTATCATCTGTTTCTGTTCACTTTTCCCCTTAGCCCAGATAGTCTACTTGTGCAGGGTCATAATCTCATTTAAATAAGCATAATTGAAGCACAGATGTGACAAATGTTAATTTTCATTTTTAATGGGAGGGAGGGTACACAATATATTTGTGAGTCCTGATAACAGTAAGCTTTTCTTTCCCAGTCCCAGATTTAGGATCTCTTTTGGTGTCAGGTTTGAAATAAAACGCTGAAAGCTGTCACTCGCACTGTAATTTAAAAATCCATTACGTGCTGTTGTGATGAGGCACCCTGGAAGACCAACGAGGAGGAAGCATGACGAGACTCTGCAGTCTGTTCAAGGCAAATCCTTACAGAGGGTGTTGGGACAGTGTTTCCTTCGATTCTCCTCTGTAAGACCATCGCTTGCAGGCGTCCCGAGGAGCGGGAGGGGAACCTGAGCAGAGCCACCAAATCACATCCTTCCCACCCCGTCTTGCGGCCAGCAGTGTTCTGGGCCCCAGATCTGTTGGGTGGGGGTTTTCTGCTGGAAGGAAAGGGGGAAGGAAAGAAAAGAAATGCATGTTCTCTCTGGCATATGGTGGGTCAAGCTGGGAACGTGGAAACCTAGCACTAGTCCACAACTTCTTGCTGTCTTCTTAAGTCTTCTTTAAGAAAAATATGGGAAAATAATCTTGCTGGCTTGACATTTTTGATCATTTTGATGCTAATGTCATTGCCTGAGTACATAGAAGTAGCATCTGGTGGAAACATTTTTTGTGAAAAGTTTCTCTTTAGTTCTTTCAAATGCCATTGTCAATCAACAGGGGCCTAAATTCCAGTTGGTGTAAAACTAATGGACAGGAATATATTTTACATGTGTATTTTTAATTATTTGCTGAGCACCGTTAATTTAGTGGTGCAGAAGTACAGTTCCATGAACATGAGCGTGAAACTCGGGGCAAAGGGAAATGAGCGTAACTAATTGGGATTCACCTTTTGCAAATATCTGAAATGAAGAAATAGATAAACAATCTAAATGGAAAAAATTACGGTCAGAGTAACCAATATTTAGTATTTGCTGTTGGTTGACTTCAGAGAATTTCCCCTTCCGCTTAGGCGAGCTCTCCCTTGCCCTTTCCCGCGCGTCCTTGCGGTTGTGCGTAGCGCCTGCGCAGCTCGCTGTGCACCCTGCGGCACCCCGCAGGGACGGGGCGCCTGCCTTTTCGGTCTTGTAGCCCCTAAGCTGGGTGTCCCAATGGAACCTTAAACTGAGATTTTCACGGTGGCATATGTTTTTTGGAGGGTGAATTGAGTTCTGTGTTGCATATGTGAATGAACACTGGATTCTTAAGATGTTTATGTAGCATTGCATATGAGCTGATATTGGACATACACATTTCCACGCCATTTTATGAATGTTTTATGAGTATTATTTTGAAAGAGTTGCTCAAGTGGCTTATACAATGGCCGGGAGATTAAATTCTTTCCATTTGGACATCTGATACATCAGTCTGAAAAATGTGATCATCATCTTTGAAAAGACTTCTAGCATGTTTTTAATTTAAAGCTGAAACAAAGAGGTTTGCTTAGTAGTGCAAATAACACTTTCTGATTATTTTATTTACATCTGTAGAATAAAAACCCTAACAATGGAACTTAAAAACAAACAAGATGAATTGAAAAATGTGAAAGAAGATTTGCGGTATTTCCAAGACGAAAAGGAAGCTGCCTATAAGCAATCACAAGTGCTCAGGTGAGAACCCGTAAAGAAACGCTGATGCTGTGCCTCCCGCGAGCGTGTCCGGTGAGTTGGGGGGGTTCGGTGGAAGTGCGGGCGCAGGCAGGGAGGAGACTGAGAAGAGCGTGTGTAACCGCCCTGGCGTTTCGTGCTTTTCCTGAACGTAGCGAGATGCTGTAGCGTTAGCAAATGTAACCAGAAAATATCACTGCTGATTGCTGATGTCGTTAGCAACAGGGTAAGTTCTTTACAAATTTAAGAGCATGAATTAACACTTAAAAGCAAGTGTGTAGCACTTGCTTGCAATGCATTGGAAAGACAGTATTTCTTATGTGTATTGTTTATGAAGAGTCAGCATAAGCTTGGACCTAATCATTTAAATGTGATTAATGTGATTTCTCAATAAAAAGCATTTGTACAATTGTCCGTACAGTTTTCTTCATTTATACATAAAAGTTCTAAATTGACGTTTAGAGGGGAGAAACTTAATATATAGTCAATATACAGCATATTTATACACTAAATTATTGTAACCCAATATAGAATAAGTTATCATATAACAGAAAAGTAGTTATCAAGTTTATTTTAGATCCCAAGTTTACTGATGGTATTTTGTCATTTTAAAAATGTATGTCCGGTATTATTTTTCTGTCTTGCAGAAATACATTGGAGCACCATTGCTCAACTCTCAACAAGGCTGTCTCACTGTTTCCTTTTATTAGAAGTGAACTGGACAGTATTAAAGAAGTCATCTCCAGTAACCTGGAGAACTGGGCTGCCATGAAAGAAGAAATTTTTCTACAAATAAAAACCGTGAGCAAAGAAGCTTTGACAGGTAAATCAACTTGCAGTAATTTTGGGCAAGATAAAATATTTTTTGGTAGTTGAGTGTAACACAGTAATTTAGAAGGTAAAATGAATTAGATAATTTCTACTTCTGATATTAACTTGTCCAGATCCAAAGTATTAGAAGACCCTATCTACTGCTGGGGCACGACGCGAACTCAGACCAGTTCCTGTCGGATTAGTGCTCAGTTAGCCAAGTCAGACTGAAATGGAAGTAATAGAAATACTTACCATGATTTGAAACGTAAATAGTATACTTACTATGATTCCATGATATGATTGCAACACAAAGACTTGGAGATGTTTTACTTTGCATTGTGTCTGCTATTGCCAGTCTGCCGTAGGTTCACGATACCATGTGGCAATGGTACGCTATCCTTCTGTGGAGCTGCTCGAGGGTCCTGCAGCGCTGCCTCCCCATTGCATGGGCAGGCTGCGCCTCTTCCCTTGACCAACCTACTGGTGTACGCCTTGGGTTGCTTGAATACGAGCAAACCTGCGCCCAACGTGTAGCAACTGCTCCCTCCTTCCGTTTCTGAATGGGATCAAGTGATACCCAAATACAGCTGTCTTTATCTGAGGGGTCTTTGGGATTGAAAGGGGCATGGAGCAGCCATGGGACTGAGAATAATTCACTTGGCCCACAGCCCACTTCCTGCTCAAACAAGGGCAGCCTTCAGGAAAAGAGGAGCTGGGAGCAAGGTCACAACCGATGGCTTGTTCGTGAAGGTCGTGCCCAGCCCTCGGGCTGGCGGTTGGACTTGAAAACTCAGATTTATTCAAGGATACCATTTTTGCTCTGCCTCAGCTAAGAGATTAGTTTTGCTGAAGAAAGTGTGCAGTAGTGTAATTACAGACCGTAACTTCCAGAGCATCCAAACAGGTCCTGTGCTGACTTTTGCAACTTTAATAGTCTTTGGACATAATTTTCATGTATGTATTCCTTTCCTTATAGTTTTTTAGTGTGCTGTGTGTGTAGGAGTTGAGCTGCTCTTGACTCTGGAGGTTAGCTTTGTCAGGGTTATAAGGTAGCAAAGAAGTAGGTGAGCCGATGTCGTGCTTTCTGTCCTTGTCAGAAGGAATATAAGGGTGATGTGCATCTCCCAAATAGCTCTGCTGGTGAAACCGTGTGAACTCCAGTGCAAATGCACAGCTGAAGTGAAACCTGCGTGCGCGGGGGATTGCAGAAAATATATAGCTTCATTGTAAATAATAGTTCCCCAGTAGCCTATGCTTCCTGTGAAATCAGAAGTAATTTTTAATGTTTTCAATGATTGCTTTGTCCGGACTGGGAAGAAATAAGTGGGGCAGCTGTGCCGCAGGAGCGAGTAGGCACGCATCCCACTGGGACAGCGCCTGGGTCCGGACAGGGAGTTCAAGGGCATCCGGAACCCGGGCAGCAGAGAGCCCAGAAGGGAGGAGAGCTCTTGCCTGCTGAAGATGAGCGTGACTGAAAAAAATCGCTCTTTAATATCCAGTTTTTGTAAGAACAATTAATTTAAATGTCAGTGTTACTATCGCACATTTTGATTCATGACTTCATCTCCTAATTAGGCCGAGTCTTGTATGTCCCTGAAGATTCCTCTCTTCCTGTGCTCATTCTCTGCCTACTTCTAGCTAACAAAGGGAATATGAGCATGAGTTTCTGCAGATGTCTTCAGGTTCAAAGTGATTCATAACATTAGTAAGACTTCTTTTCTAGAGTATCCCTTGTTTTATTTGCTATAATACTGCAAATA
Organism: Balearica regulorum gibbericeps; assembly: GCF_011004875.1. Lineage (NCBI taxonomy): Eukaryota > Metazoa > Chordata > Aves > Gruiformes > Gruidae > Balearica > Balearica regulorum. The sequence continues at coordinate 27,666,142 of NC_046192.1, read as the reverse complement.
TAGAGGTTATCTGTATGGAAGCGGTAGTGCAGCCGTTCGCGTTCTTTTAATGATTATACGTACCATTATACTTGCTACGTATCCCCGACTGCATTCAGTATATCCCACTGAGAACAGTGCCACACTGTGAATATTACGTACATCCTTAAGTCTAGCTTTCTAAATCAAACCAATTTAGTTGCACATAACTTTTTTTTTTTTGCCTGTGAGTGCCGTTCAAAAGCTTTAATGTTCTGCTTTATGAGTTGTTCATTGTTAACATATGGTAACATATATAGTAATTCTTTTGTTTTACCGTACTGTTTTTGCAACAAGATTTTCAGAACTCGTTTTTCGTTCAGATTTTGAGAAGGAAAATGTTACATGAGGTGCTATTCTTTATGCCTAGACCAGTTTGCTTGGATAGTTTGAAAAAGAGCTTATAGAAGCCCTTGCATTATTTAGCCTCAGTTAATTAATGGCAAGTAAGAAGAAGTATGAGAACTTGAAATCTTTTGGTATTTACATCGTTTAGTCTAACAATAAATTGATTTAAGCATGGACTAGCTGGGAAAGATTGTAGATAATGCAAATTTTAAATTCTTTCTGTGGTGTAAATGTTTTTATGTAGGCAGCATATAAATCATATACGTGTATTTTAATTTGATTTTGAGATCTTAGAGGAGATACATATTATTGCTTAGAATAAAATTTGTATTATTTGTCAGTAATATCTGTTTGACTAAATACAACTTATCTGTGTAAGGAGGTATTGCACGAAGTGCTGCTTTTGGCCCTCTTATGTTCTCAGCAGAAGTATTACTAATGTACGTGGCTTATGCTCATCCATACCCCAACTAGAGTTAGAGAACGCTGAAGTCCTGCAGTTGTAAATCAGGTGTAATACTTTTTAGTGAAGAAGGTAACTTTGACAACAATCTACATGATTTTTTTTAATTTTCTTTTTTCCCTCCTCAGAAATACCAAAATTGAATCAAAGATTAGCAAAATCCCAGAGAGAGAATGAGAGCCTCCAAGAAAAGGTAAAACATCTGACGCTGGTGGCTGACACAGTTGAGCTGAAAACTCAACAGCTTCAAACTTCTCTTCAGCAAGGGAACGAGCTACAAAGTAGGTGCCGTGAACTACAAAAGGAAACATTAGGTAAGAGAATTTGGGCATTTCAAGCAAACTTCCAAGGAAAATGAAACGCAAAAAAAATTTTCTTAAAGCCCCTACGTTGTGGCTGTTACTGTGAGAGCACTCAACAGCTCAACTCAGGCCCAAATAAAACGCGGGTGTTGCGCAGTCAGGAAGACTGTACGTCATTCTGAAGAGGCTGTCACCCTGCGGGGAACACGAGTCAGCTGGGAGGGGGGGATGGAAATTAAGGAAGGGAGGCAAACAATGAAGATGGTGGTAATACAATTATGCTGTTCCTTGTCAATCTTATGTAAAACATCGGGGAGAAGGCTCTGAGATTAAAAGCAGTGGTCTCATTTTGACTGGAAGGCCAGGCAGGATTTTTGGTTATCAGCAACAGAGCTGCAAAGGAGGTCAGACTAAGCCAGTCTCTTTTCTCCTAAATTCATTAAACTTGAGTCTGCCTAATGATTTGCTCTTGATAATTTGTCTCAAGACTCTAAAGAGTCCTCTTGAAAACTGTAAGAGCAGTGATAGCACTTGAAATGATAGTATCTTGTGAGCTTTGTTGAGACAATAACACTTTACAGACAGATTATTTACATTCATATCTCTAGAATCTCTTTTCCTTTCAAAGCAGCATTGTGTTCATAGTGCTGCCTCAGAGACGTTTTAAGACCTTCAGCGTGTCTAGAGGTGGTGCTGTTCTGGGCATGGCTTTGAGTCATCAAATCAGCACAGCAATTACCGTGCTGCCTTATGCACAGTATGTAGCGTCAAATTTAAAGCAGTTGCACGCAGTACTAGTCATAATGAAGGAATTTCACTGATCCTTCAATACCAGTTATGATATCAAATGTGAGACTGCAAAGTAGAAGACCGCAGGTACCATCCGATGAGTTACCAACCCGTGTTGCTGAGGGCAGTCTTTATTTTTGTCGCTGTATAACAGTATTGTTAGGAAAGCTCCAGCAGCGATGTCTTTGAAAGGCAGAAATGAGCAGATAACTCTACAGCATTTTCCAGACAGTGTCAGTATAAGAAATAGACTTAATATGTCTTCCTTTTTGTGGTATTTATTAAAAAACCTAATTTCAAATGAATGCAAAAATCAGTTAGATTTTACTTTGACAAGATTCTTCTGTGGACTGTTCACAGCATCCGCTTTTGGTTGGTTTTTTGGTGGTGGGTTTTTTTTTTTTTTTTTTCTTTTCCTCAGGAGAACTACTAACTGTTTGACTATCTCAAAAAAACTTGCCCACGACATTTTTCCGTAGGTTGATTGTCTGATTGTAGCTATCACTTGTTACTTAGTCCTCTGGTCAGAGTAAACTCTGGCCGGCAAGGTTTGGGGAGAGAGTTGCCTTAGAAGTGTTTAGCTGTCAGTCATTAGCCACAGTATCTCGTTTGGAAGACCTGAGTAAATGGAGAGAAATGCATTAATTCTATTTAAATTTCCTTTTTCAAGACAATCTTGACGACACTGTTGGACAGTGTGAAAATTTATACCTTTGTTTGGCTTGTATGTAAAATCACTGGGAGAGATTTTTTTTTTTTTTTAGGAGTCATGAAATAAAATGCTGGTAGAACATAAATGGTATCTCCTGTGTTGACTTTTTGCAAGAAAAATGAACAATCTCAATATTACATGTACATTATATATAATATGTATTATAAGTCTCGGATAAGTGCCTGGGTAAAAAAATAATAATAAAAAAGCCAAAGCTCCAAATAAGCTCAAGATAAAGTCACTAGAAAAGACAAAACTGAAGGAATTAACTAGTTGCGCTGGTTAACTAAATCATGTTGCTTCTCCCAAGAGCAGGAGGTCACCTGTGACTCCTTATGTTTTATTTGAAACTTGTTTGGAAAAGACCCTAAAAACATGTTAATGTCTCTTGAAAAGACAGGTGTGTTTCTCCTCCTTTAAGAGATTCATGTTTTATCCAAATAATCCGTGTACGTGTATAGCTGCTAGGTTTGACTATTACGATGCCACAGATCAAAAATTTGGAAATTAGAATATTCTGTGTGGTTTATTTCTTAAAGTGTGTAATGTTCGCCTTCTGTCTTTACTTATGCCAAAGTAACCCTGGAGATTGAGCTGAGAGGCTCTTACTGTACTAGAAATAGCTCAAGCGGCTAGTATCGCTCAAAAGAAGATAGCCAAGGTGACTGGCTCAAAACCAGCATGAGTGTTGTGGATAAAACCAACAGCAACGCTCTACTGCGGTTGATTAGGCTTTCCTTTTCTGCCAGTAGAGCAGCACTTATGGACAGAAAGGTTGGTCTTCAGTGTGGTCCTGTGCCGTGCAAAGAAACTCTCAGAAACTTTGTTCGTGCAGCAACGGGCGTATTCTGCTAGAAGTGCTGATAATTGCAACGAGCTGTGTGTCCCCTTGGGGCTGATTGTCTCATACTCTGTTCAGAACCCACGCACCAGTGTTTCGGTACGTGCTTATGTAGTGTTGTGTTTTGGCCACACTGTTACAGTCCTTAGGAAGCAGTGGACATAAAATACTTGTTTGCCCCAATACTTGGCTTTCTTCTGGATTCAAGAGAAGTGGAAAACTTATTTGCACTTTCTTTGTAAGAATATCTTATCTTCTGTCCTTGTATATATACACAAAAGTAGTGAGTGCTAAGTCATAAGCAGTTAGATCATTTATTATTTACCTTTCTCTAGAAATCTGAGTTTCTACAATTTTCAAAATGGATCTACTACCTGGCTGCCTTGAGGAAAACATAATTACATTTGATGTGCATGTTTTAGATGGAAAAAATAATCAAAATAAAACAATCTCAATGCAAAAATAGCTCCTTCTCAAGTATACTTTGGCATTTCACTTATGTTGAAAAGTGATTTAATTGTTTTATACAAACTAAAAAAAAAACTTGCAAGGCATGAGGTGTTTGCCGATGTGCAGGCTGTCGTAGTTCCTTCCTTAGTGTAAGCACCAAGAACAGTCCTTCGAACAACTTCCAGAACTGTAGATTTTCCTTTTTATACGGTGCCATGTTCAATGTAGCTCAGATAACTTTGCACATTACTGAGTTAATTTTTTCTGGTGAAGTGGCTGTACGTGGGCATGTGAATTCAGCGGTAGTTCACATGCATTCTTGGGAACTGGAATGTTGGCACTCGCTGTGGGTGTAGAAAGTCTAAAGTCCATTTAATTCAGTGTCCTGCCCTCACTGCTGAAAAACATGGTGTGGTTCAAAGGAAGGAGCAGGAACTCTAAAATAGCAGTTGTGGGATAATCTGTCTTCCTTACATGTCTCGTCTTGACCTAAGAGGTCCTTGAGCCTCATAAGGCAATCTTTTCAGCTTTGAAATAGGCTGTTTAATACCAGTACATAAGGTATTTGTATCATTACATTTATGCTGCTATGAAAACTACCCTTTGTTAGTGTTCGGTTCCCTTTTTGGTTTTGTAAAGCTGTTTACTTCAGAGGTTCCTGTAAACAATGAGTTCATAGTTTGTTCTTGTGCATTGCAGAAATACACTTTCAGTTTCCCCACCTTTAACTGCATGGAGAATTGCCTCGGTCTTATGTTAGAAGACCAGAGAAAGATGCTTGCAGTTTGTTGTTGCTATTATTTTAAAATTATTCGGTGTGTTCGATGTTTTTGTGATGCTTGCATGGCTTTGTGGCCTATCTTCTCAAAATCTGAATTTACTTCCCTAAGTTGACATGTTGCATCAGACCATCACATCCAGCAGTTAGTTACGTTTAGGTTCTCATGTCTGACCTCTAATCGATAAGCATAACTTTGGGCAATAACTGCAGTGTATATACATGTGTACCACATCACGAGCAGGTTCAGGCTGGCTCACAAAGAGCATCTCTACTCTTCGTGCTGAAAAACCTGAGCTTGCAAAGAAAGTGCCTGTTCTAGAGGCCCTTTTCCACTCTGTGGATCATCTTGCCTTTTTTTTTTTTTTTTTTTTTAAGTATTACTGTATAAGAAAACCAAGATTGCTCAGCATTTCCTATCAGATGATCACTATTTTCAGTGGCTTATATTTCCAAACTTAACTAATCAATTATTTTTGGATATTAATTCCAGTAAAGATGTTCATAGCTTTCACAAGGGTGGGATGGCTGGAGAAGTTGTTGGATTTTACATTTAAATCTTACACTGTAAAAGGCTTGTTGAAAACCCCATGAAACTTCTGTTCTCTGAAAAAGGACTCTGAGACGGGAGGTTTAACAATTTTCTTGACATAGAGAACCAAGTTAAACTGGCTTCTAAGCCTTTGAAAACATCAAATAGACATTTGTTGGTGGGGTGGCTAAGCTCTCGGTGGTTTATGGCTCTCCAGAATACACGGGCTGGGCAGCCCTTTCCCAAGCCTTGCTTGCTCCGTGTGTCACGAGGAGGCTGTCTCTGCTGCACGCCCCTGCCCGGTGGCCCCAGGGAAGGGAACAGCCGGGATGGGGCAGAGGTTAGGGCCTCGTGACGGGGGTATCGGGGAGCTTGGCTCGGCGGCTGGAGCACAGCCCGAGCGGTGAAATGCCAGTCCCGAATAGCTGGAGTTCCTTCGTCCTGTGTGGCGACAGACACAGGAATCCTGTGGGGAAACAAACAGTATGCGATTATATCCTGAACGAGTATTTTGTAATGCACAGTAAAGGCATGAAGAAGCAGCTGATATTTTTACAGGTTTGACTGCGGCGCTTACCACGATCACTAATGCAGTTTGAGCGTTGCACGGTATGTACCTTATCCCGCATCCTAGCCTGCACACCGTTGTTCTTCAGTGAGAAGCATGGGTAGAGCCGGTTCCTTTTTGGTTTGAGACCCAAAGTCTCCTGTCCCGTTCTCGTTTTGAATCACCCCCAAATCCATGGTCATTGCGGGGTGTTCAGGAACAGCGTTCAGAGAAGGAAGCAGGAGGGATGTGCTGAAAGCAATAACTCAGTTGGGTCAGATAATTGTGCTGTGTGGTGGCTGGGAAGAGGGTGCTCTCGGCAGTGCGTGCCGAGAAAGAGCTCATGAGTGCGTGCCTGGAGTCAGTGTCCTTCATCTCTCATGTGGCTTTCTCCAGGCTTTCTGCTGTGCAAGGAGAAGACGACTACAAAATGCCGCATGGTAAAGCACAGCCGGTACAGAAGGAAGAACAACAGAGCTTTTCCTTTTTCCCCTCTGGCCTGGTTCCAGATGGATTTTAAGATTAACAATGGTTTGTTGTGTTGTGTGTCCTCAGCTGAGCAACAGCCCCCGTGTCCTTCCCGGGCACTTCAGTTCTAGTTTCTATTCTTCTGTTGCCAGTGAATCGAGGGAGGGAGCGTACAGACCGTGCTTTCGGTGGTGGCTAGCGTTTCACTGGAGCAGATCAGAGGTGGTCCCTAGCAATGGGACTGCAAACTGTCCTCTCCCCGTGCTGTCCTGGCATCTCAGTCTCAGGTGCACCATGGCTCATTCTCACCTCTGTGCATCACCAGGAGCTCATAATGTTCTTACCAAGAGAAAAGTTGATGAAAATGTCCCCTTCACCTGCTTCTGATGAAAATTTTACTCTGTGCCCATAAATCTTGGGGATTTATATCTGTATCGGCACTGCTGGTAGATTTTTGTTTCTACACTTTTGCATTTTCTGTTCCATATTTATGGTTTAAGAAGCTGTACGTTGTAGTTTCTGCAGTGATGGGGTCAAAGCCCCCTCTGACGGCTGGGCAATGAGTCCCACTGGTACCATGTACCACGTTTTGGGCGTGTGTCCTTGTGCCTGCATTTCTTCCACCCTGCCTTGGGCGCCTCTGGGGGGCGAAGAGCGGCCACCGGCTCTTCTTCCAAATGGCACTAACAAGACTTGCCTATCATCTAGTAAGCTTGTTGACCTCTGTAGGAAATTGCAAAGTAAAGACATATTAATCAGTAATCCAGGTGGTGAGTATCACACCTCTAATGGTAAACTTACCATTAACTCTCCAAAATTACTCCTTTCATCCAAAATACTTCTCCAAGGAGATTTGGGGAGGACATTTGTGGTTCAGCTCTCACCATTTATGCCACTCTTGGAATTCAGCGTTAATGTGAGCAACTGTAGAGTGCAGGTTTCGATGAGAGAAAAAGCTCGGGATTTATTGAACTAAATCATCATTTTTCACTTTGTGACATAGCTGAAAGTGAAGCCATTACTCTTGAAAGAAGCCTAAAATGTGAGTATATTCTGAAAAAAGTTTTATCCATACTTACTTTTTTTTTCCCCCCACTGCTAGCATTGATAGGAGACCTAGCCAAGAGCTACCATTGATGGTTTTGTCTTTTTCTTATTTTTCCCTGCCCACTTCAGAGGAATAGTTTGGAAGCTGCTTGTTTATGTTTATAAAGAGATTTGAAAATTTATGGTGCTCTGCCGCATTCTCTCCTGCTCACTTGCCCTTTTAAAATATGATTCCAGAGAAGAGGCATTTAAAAAAAACCACCAAAACAACAAAACGTATGTAATGAGTTCACCGAAAGTTATCTCAGTGGTTAGTGTGACCGTGTGGATTCTCAGGCATCTCGGCAGTGTAATACTTGAGCAGAAGGGTCACTGTGACCGCCGCTCATCGTGCTCTGCTGTTTGACTCACTATTTACTTATTTTGCACGTCAGGTTTCTTTTTTAAACTGCGTATAATAAAAACTTGAAATAGCAGGCATTTTGTGGAGAACACACAAATAAAACATCGTGTATGGAATTAATACAGAATATTAGGACCCTGCAAAATCTTAATGAATACTAAACTATCAGCTAAGCAGGTTGATGTTTTATGGGAGGCATTTTAAAAATAATTTTTATGAATAGAAAAATATAGCAGTTACTTCATAATAAATTGGTTATTAAGAAACAGTAAAATGTTTGATGTGGATATCCAGAAGGAGATTTCAAGGCAGAAAGACTGCTGGCTCAGACATTTTTATTCTGCCCCTCCTGAACAGATCAGTAAAACACAAATCCATCCGCGTTTGAAGAGGTCTGTCTATATGGAACTCATTGCTGAATTGGGGTAATAAAGCCAGCTAATGCAGTGATGATAAAAATGTTCTCTTTGAAATACAAAACATTCTTTTCTTCATGAAACAAACATCAAATATTATGTGAGTTTGCAATTGTATTAAAATAAATTAGTGGGAACAAACAACACTTTTTTTTTTTTTTTAATTGCCTCATTTGATCTTAGTGAAAAATCAGTTCCAATTAGTGGATTTACACCATCTAACGTCAGTGTGTAGGAAATCAGCCAGATCTACTGTGTCCATGATTTGAGGGGGTTTGGGGTTTTTTTGGTTTAGGTTTTTTTGTTTGTTTTTTTTCCCCCCACAAACTACTTTGAAGCTAATATCCCTCTTTGGTACTGAAATAGTTCAGTGCTCCAGAAAAAAAACACCTACCGGGATTTGTGACTGATTTGTTTTGAAAGGACTTTCCTTTCTGCAACCAGTATTTTGATTCTTGTTTCATGTATTTATCACAGAGTCGTAAATTACTGAATGTTTCATACGATAGGAGGTGCTTGCAAGAACTGAAACTGAGTGTTAGTTTCTGCTCTTGTTTCTTGGTTGTTGTGCTTCTCATGACTTTCTGAAAATATATCTACTCTACTCGGCTCTGGTGAGACCCCCCTGCAGTACAGCGCTGGGGTCCCCAGGACAAGAAGGACACGGAGCTGTTGGAGAGAGTCCAGAGGAGGCCACGGAGATGATCCGAGGGCTGGAGCACCTCTGCTATGGAGACAGGCTGAGAGAGTTGGGGTTGTTCAGCCTGGAGAAGAGAAGGCTGCGGGGAGACCTTAGAGCCCCTTCCAGTCCCTGCAGGGGCTCCAGGAAAGCTGGAGAGGGGCTGGTGCCAAGGGCAGGGAGTGACAGGCCAAGGGGAATGGCCTGAAGCTGCAGGAGGGGAGATGGGGATGGGATGGGAGGCAGCAATCCTTCCCTGTGAGGGTGCTGAGGCCCTGGCACAGGGTGCCCAGAGAAGCTGTGGCTGCCCCTGGCTCCCTGGCAGTGTTCAAGGCCAGGTTGGATGGGGCTTTGGGCAACCTGGGCTAGTGGAGGGTGTCCCTGCCCATGGCAGGGGTGGCACTGGATGGGCTGGGAGGTCCCTGCCCACCCAAACCAGGCTGGGGTTCTGTGATCTTTGAGTTAAGTTTTGCCACAGAGGTGAATTTGCTGGTTTCATACCACTTTTCAGACTCGCAATGCATCATCCAGTTAGCCAGAGATGACAGTTCTGGAAAAATGCTCAACGCAGAGTAAGGTCTGGTGAGTAATTGCCTAATCAAATAGACTCACAAAAAAATAATAATCAATAATGCCGTGTGATAGTGTCTTTGTATTTTTAGGGTCGGCAGCAGCAGAAGAGCTGCAATAACACGTGCTCCTAAAAGAGAGGAGCTGATATCTGTGCTTTCATTTTTATTACCAGCCAACTCATTCCCTCCATTTAATCACAGATATAGAGTAATTTTTCTTCACAGAGTCATTGCGGTTTTTCTTTAGCCCATGTATAGTTACAGGTTTACCTCTGTATGGGTGTAAATTGCTGGCTACGCACATGAAATCTGTCTTTTAAATCTTTTGATGCTACTGCTTCATATGCTGCTTAAGTTACTAAGTATAAACTTAGCAGTGGTCTGCTGACATAATAAGACTAATGAGAGATGATTTGAAAAATGCAGCAGCTGTAGGAGTAGCTGGGTTGTTTGAGTGGGGAATGTTAGCACTCTTCAGGGAAAGAAGGAGCAGTATTTTCATCTACATGAAGTGTCTTTAATGACACTTTAAAGACCGCTTTGAAGAGCTTTGAAAATCCAAAGAGAGAATAGTTTCCTGTAGTTTTAGGTAGGCTGCGGTTCAAATATCCACTATTCATACTACAAGTACTGTTGAAATATTTTTTTTTTTTTTATTAATTCCAGCTGCGGTACTAAGAATTTGAAGGGTGAGAGCTGGGGAATGCAGTGTTGGTGTTTGAACAGAATGTGACAAATGGGTTAGACGAAGCAATGGCTCATTAGCACTTTTCAGCAGTCTCTGAAAGTGGAAGAGGAAACAGATGAGTACAATGGGAAGAACAGCGTCCTAGTTCTCTTCAAGTAGGTGTTGGGATAATGCTGCGTCTGAGTGTGATTTAGTTACAGAAGGGCCCTGCTTTGCTGCTTGAGGAAAAGCAGGAGTCCATGTTAAAGGAAATACTTTTATTATATTTTGTTTCATCTGCTTGGCCTAAACACTAAGGAAAAAAAATAAATCTGTCTTCAAGGAAAATTAAGGTCAGAAGCTCCATTTTTTTCACCTTCAGTTTTCCCAGCCAATTGGTAAGTGACAGTTTTTCACATCAATTTTCGTACGCGGGAGAAGTAGGTCTGTAGGAACGATTCTGGCATATCCCAATTAGCTTGAGTTCAAAAAAGCAGAATGTTTGCAGAAAATTCAGCTCTAAGGATCAAATCCTTTGATGCTGGAGTGTGAGCCCTGGCCGTCGCTGAGCAAATACCATGTAAGCAATCCCTCTGACCGCAGAAGGGCTTGTAACGTACAACTCGTGCAGTCGGTGAGTAGGAGGAGAGAGAAGGCAGCGGGGTTTGCTGAGATGGCGTTGTTTCGCTAATTAAGCACTTCAGAAGGTCTTGGAAAAGATTGCCGTCATGTTTGCGTGGTGTATGCAGTTGCTGGCTTATTCTTTTGGGGTCATTGAGGTTGTTCTAGATTTGTACCACTCAAAACTATTTAGAATCTGGTCCTTTCTGTTGCTCTTTCTATGCTTGGTTTATATACAAACGTGAAAGAACTAACATACTAGTTCAGACGTCCAGAAAGCCCAGTCCTGGCAGTGGTCAGCACCATGTGCTGGGGCAGATAAGAAACAGGCACTCCTTTTTCTGGCACGTCCTCCCAGCTCCTGGCAGCTTTTAGTGATTTAGGGGCTTCCTGGTGGCACTGCTCAGGTCTCCAGAAAGGACGTAAATCTATATGGCTGGAGTCCATCCCTGGGCTCCTTCCAGACAGGCTTGTGTTTGTGGGTCTCAAATAAAAAGCAGTACTTTCCTGCGTATACAAAAAATAATTTATCTTAGATAACGTAGTACACAAAATATTATAAATAAAAATAGGCAGTCTGCTCCGTGCGTGCAAGGATTTTGAGTATTTAGTTCACTTTTTTGGTCTCCTTAGAAAGATACAGTGAGGCAAATTATTCCTACTCTGACACAGTAATTTTTCATGTATGTATTTCGTATTTCTCACAGCTTCTTTACTATGCTTTTTAAATAAATGTACTTAAAAGTATCTATGTGAAGTGTACATCCAAAGTTGGTCTAGCATTAATGTCGTAAGAAAAATTAAGTATTTTTACCCCTTTTGACAGAGCTCATCAGCCAATATTCAGGCCCTCGTAGGTTGTTTCCTACTAAGCGTAGTTACTGAGTAGGCTTTAGAGAACGCCTACAACCTCCTGTTTCTCAGAATACCAGAGAAATTTAGCAACGGGAGCCGTGTTCCTGTCTGTCTTGGCCGGGGATCTGTGCGCTCCCTCCATTTCAATCTCCTGACCATCATCCCCGTTCGAGCTTACCCGTGTTTTCCCAAGCCCTTGGCTTCTCGGTTTCTTTCTGCCCGTCCCTGTGAAGGTGCTGGGCTGCCTCTGCCCCGCTCCCCCTCTGCCTCAGTTCCCTTCCAGCAACGTCGTGGCTCCTGCCTTTGAGTTTCTGTTCTCGCCAGTCCCTTCTGTGCCCGAAAGAGCTTAGCTGCTGCTCGCCGTTCCCCAAAGGAAGGACACTTCTCACACCCGCCAGCCTCGGGAGGTTTCCTTCTGTCCGTCAGCGTGGCCAACGTTATCTTGGTCTGAGGGAATACAGGGAGTGCTGCGATACTTGTACTTATGTGTGGACTCAGTCTCTGAAAAAAAGATTAAACGTGATTAATTGGACAAAGGGAACCGTACCGTGGCAAGAGCCGGGCTGGTCCCGGGTTGCCGAGAGGGGACCCAGCAGCAGTGGGGAGGTGCCTGGAGGAGGCAGAGGAAGGTGATGGATCCCACCGCTCCTGGGGAGTGGGGGGTACGGCAGGGGGTAAGGCTGCTTTTGGAGCCTGGGAGCTTCGGGAGGGACCTGGGGAAAAGCTTTTTCAGGCCCAGAGGGCTGTAGACACCCCAGCCTTGGGGTCCACAAGGCTCAGCTGAGTAAAACCTAGTCTGGTCTTGTCAGCAGTGCTGCTCTGGGCAGGGGGTTGAACTGCGCAACCCTCGGAGGTGCCTTCAGCCAGCCTCTGTCAGTCTGAACCTGGCTGAATCATGACGGGTATTTCATAAAGTTTGATAAAATAAAAAAAAAGCAAAACAACTTGTGATTCTTCTGCAAGTAATCATCTGGTGCTGGCGCAGATGGGCTGAGGCTGGATGCTTCTAGTCAGCAGGACTGGAGGGCAGCACGTGCAGCCTACGCAGCCTCTCCGCTTCTCGGTGAGGGCGTGAACGGGACTGCCCCAGCAGCCCTTTCTCATCAGTGACTGGTGTGATGAGTCAGAGCTTGTCTTGTAAACCAAACTATCTGCCAGTTGTTCCCCAAACCATGCTTAAATATGGGGAAAATGAAACGACTTTCTCCCTGTGCAGTTTTCTACGTGCTGTAGTGTACTGATGTGGTTAGAAGTAGCAAATCCCCTTGTCTGTGATCCCCAGCCAGGTAGTGAGAAATGGGCTCTATTTCTGAAATTGGAAGTGGATGAACTTAGTAGACGTGCATTTATTATTAGGTCGGCACAGTCATTTTAGACCAGAGACTTAGCGAGGCAGAAGAGAGTCATACCATGAACTGACCTAAGGAGAGCTGTGCTGCTGAGTTTCTGTCCCCCAGCAGCTGAGCTGCGAAGGCAAAAGGCTCTCGAGTAATGCCTGGGGTCTGCGTGCCTTCCGTGGAGGTGTCGGAGCTGTGCGTGTTAACCTCTCTGCAAAGCCTCAACTGCTGGCAAATAATCTTCCTCTTCTTACAGGTGTATGAAACACTGAGCTTTTATTTAGCAGAGACCAAAATTTTCAGAACGTATCTTGGATTTTTGTGTAGGTTTTGCAGGAAGAGGAGAAAATGACACAGTTCAGTCACGTGTGCTTGTGAACTGATACCACTGTGAATCTGCTATGAATTAGCTGCCGTATCGATGGCTTCCAGACCGGCAGCTCATCCGATGTCAATACAGTTCACAGGGCTGCTTTTTTTTTTTTTTTTTTTTTTCTTCTTCACTGAAAACTTTACCAGTTGTTGCTATTTCCTAAGCAGGAACCGGAGCCCTCATTGAGCACTGTGCCCTTTGCCGGAGCATGCAAACTGGATGGCTAAATTCCCGAAACCCATTTCTGGGCGGACTCTGATGTTTTGCAGCTGCGTCTGTGGGAATTTGCCCAAATAAGAGGAACCAGTCACAAACTTTGGCGGCGGTTCTTTGGTTCTTTACACCTTTTTTGTGCGTGTTCTGAGCTGTGCCCCCTCGGTCTCTGTCCTTTTCACAACAGTGTCTCACTTTCTGCAGAACGTGCTCCTGCGCGCAGAGGTGTAGGGGAGGCAGTCTCGCCCTTGCCCGCCTTTCCCCGTTCTTTGAAGGCAGGGCCGAGCGCGTGCGCTGCCCGAAAGGTTGCTGTTGGCTGTTTACAACTACGGTAAGATCCACTGTGAATCACAAAGATGAGTAAAATTAAGCTTGAGCAATATTGAGATGGCTTTGGACTGAAGATTCTTTAAAACGTGGTGGTACTTAAAGCTTTAAAATGAGTATCAGTATTACAAAGTATTTTTGTTGGCTTTGCTTGTTTTGTAGAAAGCTTTATTTTCATTACTGGAGAATGTTTTTATATAAGTATTTGAGTATAATGTTTTTCTTCATTCAGCGAGTCTTCGGCATAAGTTTCCATTTGTATTACCACTCTCCTTGTTAGTTTCCTCATTTTTCCTGTTTTTTAAACTTGATTGAGATCTACATTGTTTCGTTTCTGTGGCTGGGGGTCTGATCCCTCAGACTTTCTGCTAACCAGCTCCCGTTGACTTTGATGAGAACTCTCTCTAGAGAAGACTCGCAGAAACCAGCCGTATAATTGAATCCATCCACTCCCTCATGAAAAACTCCTGTTCAATGCTCAGTCATTATGAAAACGTCTCAAAACAAATTGAGTAAAGGAAGAAACGGAGCCAAAAGACCACCCAAAGTCCTAGAACCAAAATAACCATTATTCCTCTCCTTTTCCTTTGTTCTACAACTTGTGTCCATACTCCCGCATCTAGGAAGAGGAAAAAAAAGACCACGTTTATTAATAATTCCCAGACATCTTCTATAATAACAATTCAACAACAAAAATGTCAAAAAGGGACGTTTGTGAAAAGCTGCTCTGTAGCAGCCATCCCCGTGTGAAGAAAGGGAAAGGGCTCTCCTTTCTCTGTTGTTGATCTGCAGCAATTTGGTCTTAATCTGTTTTAATGAAGCAGTCACACTGCAGTAGAACTTGCTGTTGTCAGTGTTAGATTGTTCCCACATGTTCTGTCCAACATCTGCTTGGTGCGTGAAGCCAACGTTTCCCCTATTTATGTAGGCATTTACTTCACAAGGCAATGTCAGGATGAATGACAGGAAATTAAAGTGGAATTATTTAGCTTTGGAAAAGTGTACAGAACAATACCTTACAGAAGAATGCCCAGTTGAAGAAATTAAAGTAAACGAAAGTAACTGCAGGTGGTCTGATCTGTCCTTTGTGTACTTGGCCACGACTTCCCATTTGTAGAGAAGGCGAAGATGCCAGCTCTGAGCGGCGAGCGTCGCAGCTTGGTCCGGCGTCTATTGTGCAGTTCTTTGGTGCAGATAACAGGACTTGGATAACAAAGGGACTGCGTGGCTTTGGTTACAATGGGAGTTTGTCAGAGAAGTCCTTAAAACAGCTGAGAGGAAGTTTTGGCAAGAACACTGTCACACAAACACCGTTTTTAAATAGTTGTCGGTGATTTATCTCTATGGGTTCTGTTCGCAGCAAGCGTGGATGCTCAGTGGCTTTTTCTTAGGGAACCGAGGAGATACGTGGTTGGCTTTCCAGGCACAAAACTGAAACAGTGAAAGGCTGCCGAAAGGTTATAACTCACCGGTTCCCACTGCTTTGGACTCTCACCGTTTACGGGGGTCACGTACCCCCACCATCAAACTTCGGGCAATGTGGAAAACAGCTCTGTGGAAGAGTTTCAGACCACCATCCGTCAGTTTGAGGAGCACGGTCAAACCAAAGCACCCGAGGACTTGGTATCGCAGGAATGGCAGGGCCAAAGCGGGGTGCATGCAGGCTACCAGTTATGTAGTAAATATTGTTCCAGGTGTAGTCAGCATCTGGTGCATCAGAACGGGGGTGCAGCCAGGAATATCTGGGAATGTCCCTTAATCCGAGTAGGAAAAGAGAAGGTACCAGTCTCCATCTATTTTTTCCTCCAGGAGTCAAGGTCAGCAGTCTTCAACCTTTTTTTACTGCTGAATCCTAGTCCTTGGTGATACTCAGTTTAGAACGGGCACTATGAGGAATACCAAAAAAACTGTAGAATCTGAAACAGTTAGATTATTTTTTTTTCAGGAGAATTCCTTTCTAATGCCTGCAAAGCCACCGATGGCTTAACTCATCACAGAAGAAAACATACAGTCATGTGGGGTAAGGAGCGTGCAGATGAAAAAGCCAAACCAAGTTTTAGCTGAAGAGTTTGCAGCAAAGTTGCGTGTGCTGTTAAATAGGATTCCTGCCGCTGAGCGGTGGTCGGGGAGGCGACGCTTGGAGCAGTGCCTCTTTGAAGAGGTGACTGCCTGTTTCTTCTTCACCTCAAGCCTCCCCCAGCTCAGCTGTTGCTGCGCTGCACCGTGTGGTATGGTGGGAACGTATTCCGTGTGCGCTGCTGCGGAGACCGGTGGTTTTGATAGCATCGGTATGGGCTTCCCGAGAGGTCTTGGCTCTCGCCCAGCCGCCTGCGTGCCCGTACAAGTGGAGCTGCACAAACCCTCGCTGTTCCTCTGACTGTCTGTGCAGAACCTCCTCTTCGCTTCTGGGGAAACGGGGCAGGGACGGGTCTGCGGAGGTAACAAATGCCGCCTGGAACCCAGCGTGAAGGAAGTGTAACTGAACTTTTGCCAACCGTAGCTTGATTTATGTGCGAGGCTTAATTTAACCGTTGCCAGACCTTTTCGCTTTCCGTTCTTTCAATATTGTCATGGGAAAACAGCCCTCGCCACAAAGCTAGAAGTATGCCCTTCCTATATGATGAAGAGGGTCAGTCCCTATGGATTTCTGAGACTGCTTTTGTCTACATGCCAACATATGGTGCTCTCGGGTAGAACTGTATCTAATTGCTCCTTTTGGTTCTTTAAGTTTCTGAAAGTCTGATGTCAATGGTAAGTATTCTCTACTAACTGACTATAGATAGCAGTTAATTAGTAGTAGTAGGTAACAGTAAATATGGGTGAATTATTATCTATACTTATGATGTCCTTCTCCTTTAATATATGCAATTTCTAGAATGCCCAGAATGTCAGCTGTGTGCACGTGAATTTGTAGTTCATTGTGGTTTGAAGTTTTGTGGACTACTTCCCTCTTGAAAAATTAAAATACAGCATGGCGGTATTCCATGATAGACAGTTTCTGGAATATACCGGAGCGTTAGTTTACACCAATCTAGCTACGTTTATTTAGTTTTTGCATGATTTCATTCATCTCTTCAAAGGCAAAATTGAGGCCTATATATATACAGATATATATATGTAACCTTAAGCTGTGAATTCTAGTTTTTTGTAATTATAAGAGGTTTTTTTAGTTGCATTACTGTTGTATCAATTCCTTTAAACAAATTGATCAGTAAGTTTAAAAATGTTTATATATCATAATTTCCTTCTTTTTCTAAACCATTCATTGCTGAGAAACTCTGGGGAATGGAAAACAGGCATGAGAGTTCATGGTTTTTTATGTTCTGCAAATAACGTCAGGTGTGGGAATGCTTGCAAATCTCTTGTCATCACACTGTATGAAAAAGCGAGGGCGCTGGTGGTAGATTCCCCAGCTTCACGTAATTCATTCTACAACTAAAATAGTTGTCATGAAAATCTATATTATACAGAGAAAAACAAAAGGTATTGGTGTATATATATTTTTTTAAGTGCTTCAGCACAGAACTCTCAGGACTAGTCTCTTCTTTCGTCCCGCGCTGGATCCTCGGAAAGAGGCACGAGTGCTCGGGGGTAGATACAGCCGGAAAAGCTTTCCTGGTGCGAGCCGAGACGCGGACAGCCCGGCAGCGCCCGGTCCGGACTGCGGCTCCCTTCTCCTCTTTTCCTCCACCTGCATTAGCAGCACTGTGTGAAAAATACAATTACAGAATCGTAAAATCATTTTAGAGATGATACCACTGTGCTGCTTACAACAGGAATTTTTGTTTTCTAAGGGTCTTTTTTTTTTTTTTTAAAGAGTCTTCCGAGAAATGATCTTAGTGTCGTTTGTGTATTCACTTCCTCAATAGCATCAGTGAGAGGAGTTTGGGGGTTTGCGGCGTTCTGTTGCTTGTTGCAGAAGTGCTGGCGCATCCATAAAATGAGGAAAAATAAAAGTGAGCTTGTGGTTTTGTCTGGCCAGTGATTAAGGAGATATTTTTATTTGAATAGTGTGCTTTCCTGATTCTGGTATTTATTTATTTTTTTTTTTTTAGGACAATTGGTCACCCAGCGATAGGTAAAGTTCTTAAACAGGGACTAAAAATCCCATACTCTTTAGGGGAAAAGCAATTGGAGTGGACTTACATTACACTTTCAAAATGAAGTGAATTCTTGCGTACGTTTGGCTGCTCCGTTCGCTGCTGGGTTCCTTCGCCATAGCGGTGACTTCTTTATAAAGCGTCACCTGCTGCACTTTGGGGTAAGAGAGACAGATAATTTGGTTGATAAAAAGTTGATGCTGTTGGAGATCTGGAAAGCACTATAAGAAAATAGACTACTTCAGATATAATAGTCCCTGAAATGGAAAAAAGAGTACAGAATGCAACTATTGAAGCAGAGCCTTTTAGGGGAAAAAAGGAAAAATCTGCTCTTGTGGCCCTGGCTGTGCGGAAAGGGGCTGCGCTTCCCATAGGAAAGTATTTCAGTCTGACTTGTTCTCTCAGAGCTTTCACCTCTGTTGCCAGATGAGATAAATTACTTGCAGAGGCTCAAGAATACTGGTTTGGTGGTTGGGTTTTTGGGTTTGGGTTGTGGGGTTTTTTGGGGGGGTTTTTTGGTTTTTGTTTTGTTTTGTTTTGTTTTTTTGTTTTTTTTTTTAAGAATGGCATATCATTATGGACTCCCGGATTTCCAAATCTAGGACAGGAAAATTCCATGTGAATTGTCATTTTTCAATATCATTTGACGATGTTAACATTTTATGAGTTAATACCCTGTGGAAGCCTTGGAAAAAAAGAACAATCATGACTGGAAGTAAATAATTTTAGACCTTCCCTCTAATTGTCAGTTCTCATGGAACACTGTTGAATTCTTACTATATGTATAATTTTTAAGTGTGTGTGTATATATATATATGGATACTATTTTTCAGTGCAATACAGATATAAACTCTGCATGGTGATTAAACATGCTTTTTTACGTTTTCCCAGCAATTCTGTTCTTTTCACCCTGTTCAAAAATTGCATTTCTGTGATGTCCCGTGTTCTGCAGAGTAGGTTGAACTGTTCCAAGGAGATGAAACCTGGACTGGGATGGCACCAGTCCGAGCAGCTCGCTACGTGCACAGCAAAGAGCGCTATCGGCATTCCCTGTGTGCTAAAACCAGGAACAGATTAACTCCGGGAGGATCTATAACGTCCGGGTCCGTTCGCTTCTGTCAACCAGGGCCTGTAATGAATCTGTTCTCATTTATTAAAAGGCTTTTTTCCTTGAATATCTACTTACACTCTTCTGTTTGCTCATTCAATTATGTGGACTCTGACTGATGTGAATCAGAGTAGAAGCTGTTTCAGTGTTCAAAGATTAGTGACGTGGCGACGTCTGCTAACCACTGCCGGAACGAACGCAGGGCTGCATTGGGATTTTTGTGTCTGAAATGTATAAACACAGTGGCAATGGTATATTATACAAAAAATAGATTTTGTTTTATCGTCAGTGGCAGGTGCTATAGAAGGTGCTTCTATAATTAACTTCCACTGACTTTTGCGAGAAATTTTCACTTTCTCTTTAAAAAATCTCTTTGTAAATGCTGAGAGTTTGGGAATGTGTCTGACAGGTAGCGTGTGCTTCGCCCTATCTCATTCTCTCCCTGATTTTTTTATTGTAGTCTGAGATAACGAACAGTTTTCCTTTTCCCTTTGTTGAAAATGCAGGACTCCGTCATGGAGCGGGATTTAGCAAGATAAGGACTGATGTGGGGGATCGCTGGCAGGAAATCCCGCACTGGGATTATCCTTCATCATGGCAGGTGCTGGAAATGACTGAAATAGGCACGGAGGAAAAGTTACAAAAATTCAGTGAATTCAGAAATAATAAATTAAGGACAGGAATCACAGTTAGATTTGGCTTCTTGGAGGATATATCGTAGAGCTTTGAAGATGGAGAAGTTGGGCACTCTCTGTAGCTGTTGACCTTCAGAGAAGAAGTCAGCTCATCTAGTCTGCTGTTGCACATTGAGGGAAAACCTTGTTTTTTCTTCCACTTCCAGGTTTGTTGCAATGTTCTATCATACGTTTTTTTCCATCTAGTTTCGGGTGCTGCCTTTTGTGTAGAGGCAACTTCGATTTCAGGTCATTCTTACGTTTTCTTGAAAGCCAGCTCTCCTTGTTGGTGAGCACATGTAGACAGGGTCATTAGGATGAGAATCAGGTGAAGGTACGTGCTGTTACATCAGTTTATAAGGCTTCAGATCTTGGCATTATGACTATGCTTGGGATTATTTTGTTTTAATGGGTAACGTTATGCCACGCACAAAACTCCAGATGAGATTTCTTTGATATATAACTGTTTGAGAAGGTTGAGAAGTTTGAATTATTTATTATGCTCTTTGAGACAAAGTGGTCTAATACATGTCCCCAAGGGATTTTAAGTAAACATTTAAAATTAGTTTGTCCCCGTAAGCAAACAGATTTAGGTGCAAAGGGAAGAATGGTTGTTCTGTTCTCAGCAGCCTGGGTTTTCTGTGCAGCGTGTGCTCCTTACCTGCGTGCAGCACACCGCTCGGCTCCTGTGCCGCAGCGCAAACTGACGGCCGTCTGTCCTGCAAGGCGTCTTTGGAGAGACCCGGCTTGCTCAGGGGGCTGACAGCTAATAAATCAAAAGCGTGACGTGGCCTGCTGGGGTAAATTTGTCACTTTTTCATTTACATGAGGCTGTGCAGAAGGTGTGATATTTAACAGTACTTTTATCTTTGCCCAATATTTTCTTTGGAAGTTTTATTTTTTTCCAAATTGGAAAAAAAAAAAAAAAGATAAATTAATTGTAGAGATGAAAAGAACTGGGATATATACCGGAAAAGAGACACTGGCTGATTGAAACTGATAGATGATGTGTTCTGAAAGATAACACTCAGCTAAGAGAGCCTAAGACAGAATATATAGTGCCATTAAGTCACTGTCAATGTTTGACATGAAATAGCATTGGCAGGGTGTTTCAGGTCTGCCTTCCTGCATGCCTTTGCACAAGCTGCACGATGTAAAGCATTTCGTATTTACATGCAGCTGAATTTGATTTTTCATCCTCCCAGGAAGCTCCCCAAACAAACCCAGCATCTTTCTGTAGAGCTGGGCTCTGCTAGTGTACAGATAGACATTGGGCGGCTGTTCTGAACTGTACAGCGTGCGGCAGCGTTCCAGCCTTCGCAAGGAAAGTAATTTGTTATTCTTAAGAAAACACAGACAACGGGCTTATAGGGTTTGTAAGCAGAGAGAAATGAATTCAGATCTTACAGATCAAACCCGTACTTCTCACGGACGGCCGTTGTGCCTGGTTCAGCGCTGTGACGTGCTGCTTTGCCTGGTTGAGGTGGGAGTGAGGAGCTACATGTCTGAGCTGCAAATAAACCACAACATGTATAAAAGTGAATTGTTTTAGTATAAATACAGCCGTGAAACCCTTTTTTTTTTTTTTTTTTTTTTTTTTTTTCAGATTTAACAAATCAAGTAGAGACAATTGGACTGAAGCTGCAGAAAGTAACAGCTGAGATGGACCACTACAAAAAGCTGTTGATGTAAGATTGCTCTTTGCTTGATTGTTTGCCACTGTGCATAAAGCTGGAGCAGACCACTTTTTTTTTTTTTTCTGGAGACTGCTGCTTTTCATGACGATTTGAGAAGGTTATGACCAACAGAGAAAGTATTTTAGCTTCATATTAAACGGTCCATGTTTCTAACCTGACTGAGCACATCTCGCGTGGAAGCAGGGCTTCCTTCCTCCAGCTGTGTTTAGTGATACAGCAGAGAGGAGGCTTAGGTCAGCTCAGTCCGACCCTTCGTTTAGCACACAAGTGTGGGGTAAATTTTGTGAAATCCACGTAACTTCTGGACTAAAAACGTATGTGGAAATTGGTATTTCACAGTGTAGGTTTGGGATGGAGGGAAGAGTGCAATAAAACTAATCAGGAACTTTTCTGTTTACTCAGTGACTATGATTTATTGGGTTTATTTGCCCCTCCCAAATGTAAATTTGCTGTGACTTTTCCCCATGCACCAGTATGTTATCGCGGTTGGTAATTTTACTGTGCTGTGCCTGTGGTTTCACGTAAGAGTATGCAAAACCTAAATTAATAGAGCAAAAATAGAATGTCACCAAAGACGTGTCGGAGCTAGCTGAAGCGCTGGCTGAGAGGAGAGCCCTCGCACAGAGCGAGTACCTCGGCTTGCTCCATCTCCAGCCCCCCCGAAAGGAGCCGTGCCTGCCCACGGGTGGAGGGGAGAGCAGCAGCGAGTCCTCGCTCAGAACTCGAGGAAATAAGGAAAAAAACCAACAAACCCCAATGCACCTCTTCTTAAATCTTGTTGTGCACCCTGTTCTCCTGGGTTAATGTTTTAATTAAACATTAAAAGCTGTGGGATCCAGGATCTGGATTCTTTCTTGTATTTAAAATCCGCGTTGTTTGCATAGAGCATAGAAAATCGTTCAGAAACAGCGTCAGCCTTTATAATTCACCACTGAAAATAAACTCAAACGATAAGCTCAAGAGTAATGAACTAGTGCTGCCAATCTCAAGACCAGCTATCATCGGTCTTTTTGTGTGTTTTCCTGAAATTTAAACAAGGCTTCATTCTTTTATGGTGTGTACTTTCTGGTTTCGGTTCCTATATTCGGAGGGTTTGATCCTAATGAAGCTGCAAATATTTGGAATGCTTAGCAACAAAGTGTTTTAATGATAATACAAGTATTGAGTACGAAAAAAAAATTATGAACGCAGTTAAATAAACAGTAAAAGGTTTCCAAATGTAATATTAGAATTGCAGTGTAATATGGGTACAATTTAATAAAATAACATGTTCTGTATCTGTTTAAATATAAATATGAAGCTTAACCATGGTTATTAATTGGTGAAATGATGACATGAAGAGAGGAAACCTGCAGAGTTTCCAGCCCTCTTACCTCCTAAATGGTTATTTGTTCCTTGTTATTCATATCTCACTTGAAACGTTCGTCAGCGTTGCAAGATCTCACTTTCTTGTTTGCAACATTACACTTGTTGTGACCCGAGGTTAGGCCGAGATGACATTGGAAGTGTAGCTTCCAATTAATTAAAAATGTTAGCTGGAACCAGTAGAACTTTTTGTTTGTTTGTCTGCCTTTTAACTAAAATAGAAACTGCAAGTCAGATAATACGTCAATACGTGACATTCAGGTTACTGCATGAGAAAGGGCTATAATTTCTTTGGACAAATACACTTCTTTTTTTTTAATGTTTTCTTAGGGTGAAATCAACAGAACTTGATGTCTGTCAAAATGAACTGAAAAAAATGAAATACGAAAATGGAATGTCTGAGTCAAGGTAAATGCTGAAATATTTCATAACATACACTTCTGAGCAGGGAGAGCAAAAATTTTATGACTTTAATGTGACTTTTATACAGTAATTTTTGTTTTCTATTTTCGGTTTCTGGTTTTGCGCTCAAATCACTAGATTTAACTTCATAAAGAATACATAGGTTTTTGTCTAATATTTTCACTTCCAGATACAAATCACTTCTATTTAGTTTAATCTTAAATAAGAATATAGAAACTATGATGCTGATACCTTTTCATTTCATCTGTAGACTTACGAAAGAGCTCAAGGAAAAGGAGGAATCCCTTCTAATTTGCCAACAAGTATGCAAACATTTACAGGAAGAGGTGGCTGAGAGAGAAAAGAAAGAAGAAGATCTGAAGAGAAGAACCGGTCGATGGGAAAGCGAGCTGGAGGCACACAAAGCTCTCCTTAGCCAAGCGGAGGAAGAGGTGGCGATGCTGAAACAAGAAAGGTAACGGAGCCGAGTCACCACGGGTGATCGCTCTGCCTGGGCTGTCTTTTGGGGATCTGTTACCCTCAAACATTCCTCCTCTGCCAGATCCTCAACCTCTCTCACTTACCGAAAGGACAAATTGGTTCTGTAACACGCCCGAGGTGGCTCGTGCCGCTCAGGATGCGGGAGGAGCGTGGCTCTGGGCACTGGGCAGACTGGGTGAGACCCGCTGGTCCCAGCTCTGGGTGAGACCCGCTGGTCCCAGCTCTGGGTTCTGGAGTCGCTGCCTCGCCTGGGTGCTCAGCACAGTCCTGCCCTGCCGCTGACCTCTTGTCTCCCAGGGATAAAGTCTAAAAGCCTTGGCAGCCCTGAGCTCCTATCCTGAAATTCTGGAATTCATTGGATGGATTTTTAAAATTATTACAATATAGACAAGACTTGGATGAAAAAAGAAAAAAAAAAAGAAAAAAGCCTATTAAAAAAAAAGGGATTTAAAAAAACCCCAAACATCTTGCTTTGCAGTCCAGGGCTTCAGCTCAAGCTTAATCAAAACACCCATTTATTGCAGTTGTTGTAGCTGCTATTTGTTACGTGAGGCTCGTAGACCCAAAGCCCTGGAGACTTTAAATTCTTGTAACTTATGTTATTAGCAACTTGCAAACAGTAACAATGCTGTAAATATTACAATATGCCAAGTTACTGGATATGGTCTAATATTTGGTGAGGCGTATGGACAACTTCCCCCCAGTAAATTTTCAGTTACTGATAAATTAGTTTGTCTTTTATTGGCAGAGCAGAAAGTGCTGTCCCCTCCTTAAGCCATGGCAGTACGTTATTGGGTTGATTTGTGCACAATGGAAAATGTATTCAGAGAAGTGGCTTTTGGAGAACATAAGCATTTTTTGAGAGTGATGTACACCAAGAGGCATGAAGCTATTTTCATATTTAAAGGGTTTGAATATTCCCTGTACTTTAGTACTTGCATGAAAAGATATTACATCTTAATTTAAGAATATTTCCCTTCTACTTAAACCCCAGATACACAAGTTGTTCCAGGTGTTACATTGCTAATAATCTAAGTTACGAGAATTTGAACTCTCCAGGGCTTTTGCTCTACAAGCCTCACATAACAAACAGTAACAATAGAAAGCGCTTGGTGGTTTTAATTCAAAATCTATTACAATTTTTTAATTAATGGTAGTAATATTCTGAGTTCATTCTGGTTTGAATATTATAACAGTTTTTCAGTGTTCTTCAAAGTTTGACTTGAGAACTATTAAAAATATTTGCGGCTTAACTCTGTGTGTGGAAGAAAGATCAACTGTAGTATTTTCTTTAAAACACAGAATTCATAAAGCGTGTGATGGCATTATGCAAATACTAAGTGGTGATGACTGCTGTGCCTCCGGGCTCCGGGCAGGATTGCTGGGCTTATTGCACAGAACGCTAAACAAAGAGGAAAAGACGAGCCTTTGCCACAAAGGACTTAATTGCAAGAAAATGGCATACCCCCAATCTGGGCAGAGCCCATATTTACATACGAGTTTTTGTGGTTTCTAGGGAGTTAATGCTGATTTCTCATCAGAACAGAACAGAGCAGCTGCAGGAAACATTAAGACAGAAGATGCGGAATGAAGATAACTGGAGGGAGAAGGTAATACTGGATGTGCAGTTGGCACCCTTTCCGTTTCTTCTTTATTTTGTTTTTTCAGTTGTAGTCAGCTGTCACAAATGAGCACAGCGAGCCAGATACCTATCTCCTCAAGTGCAAACATGTCGATAGGATTCTTTGTGCAAGAGGTTTTAATGGGTGATCTCTCTACACGGGCTGGAGCTGAATGCAAAAGGTATTCAGTACGGGTGTTCGCAGGCTTGGCAGATGGTCAGGTTTGATCCAGACTTCCCAGGCTTCAGGGTATTTGCCAAGTGCCCGTGTCAGGAGCGCAGCCCCTGAAGGGAGCGGGACCGAGCCCCCTGAACCTGGGAGCTTCCAGGCTCCGTGCTTTCCCCGTGCGCTCTGCGGGAAGGGGCGCAGCAGGAGAAGCCCGCTCCCACGGGCCGGAGTCCTGCACCAGCTCCACAGAGGTGAACGTACCGAGCCCACCCTCTTCCGGGTGCAACAGTCCAGGCCGTGAGCCCCAAACCACGATTCTGCCTGGGGGAGCCCTTCAGTGCCTGGGTTTGGTTCCTGACACATCTGCCAGAGAAGCACAGGAAAGCGTATATTGAATATTGAAGTAATTTCCCAGTAGAAACAAGGTTGGGCACTGTTGACAAGAGGGAGGGGTTGCAGGTTAGGTGAACTGAAACTGAGATTGCTATTTGTAAAACAAATCTATACAATAAATAATAAGCAGATGAGCAAAAATGTCCTTTCCTTAGAAGACAGGTATTTGCAAACCAAAGCAGAGCTGAACAAACAAGCCGCTGTAGCATAGCGATTTTGGAGCTATCGGGAGTTGTCGAGTAGCCAAGGGCAGCGGAGCTGTTAGCCGTACAGGTGACGAGGAAGGCGAGAGGTTGTGGGTACCCTGCCTGGTACTTAGGGCAGCTGTGGATGAGGATACGTGTTCGTGCCGTCCCTGGGACGATTCTGTCGCTCGTGGCAATAGGCAAGTGAAGAAGTAACGTGACAGCTTTAGCCTCGCAAGTCCCCCGTGAACGTGACTCTTGTTCTGGTACGAACCCATAGTTCCTGCTGGTGCCAGGACAAGTCCCCACGTGTACGCAAAGTGCCACCCCCTGAAAATTAGCAGCGTCATCTAGCTCAGGAGCTGAAGTACGTGGAACAAGCATTGACTGCAGCCTGGGGGTGCAGGGAAGCTTGTGCAGCCGGGGGTTCGGGTGCGTGTGCCCCCCAGGCAGCAGGAAGGTAGTGCGGGCTGCCCGCTGCAGCGGGGCGCTGGGGACGGGGCCGAGCAGCACGGTGGGCAGGTGGGGGAGCCTGGTTAGACCAGGAAATTGGGAAGGGAGACGTGGTAGCAGAAAGAAGGCATGTGGCTCGTCCGGTCACTGGAGCTGGGGGTCCTCACAGTGAGCTAAAGGAGTTGCACAGTGAAAGTCCCGGAGTTAGACCGGACCTCTGAGGTGCGCAAGGCGGCTGCTCTTTCTGCTGAGCTCCAGCGTCACCAGTTCCCCTCGGGCATCGCTGCCAAAGAGGCTCCTGCTGGTGACTCTGCCGGGTGTTTTACTCGCCTTCCCTTCAAATCAGAGCAGTATGAAAATAAAGACTTCGGTGAAATTTACTGTGAAAATACCTCTATTTCATTTGAAAAGACTTGGCTGCTCTGTGGACTGGCCCGTCCTTTGTTACTATATTCATTGCGTACAAAAGCCTGCAAAGCCCGGTTGCTACGCCTTCCCGCCTCCGCTCTGCGGGCGAGTGGACAAAGGTTCCTTTCGCAGCGAGGAGGAAGGGGAAGGTGGGAGAACGATAACCTCCCGTGTGTGCACACTCCTTTATACATGCCCGTTTTTCCTTTATTTAATGGAGTGAAGGGGGAAAAAAAAGAAAGAAGTAAAGGCTACAGATGAGAGGGATGGTTAAAATACAGCCAGGTTGTAAATTGTTAGTTGTCTTTTAGTGTGTACTTGGGTTTGGAGTCTTCTGTGGAAAAATATTTCCAGCTGATTTAAAAACCGAATGCCTATGCCCGCTGTATGTGCTGATTGGTTTCTTAGCTAATTGCCCAGCTGGTTGGAACGTGGCGATGCTGCAGCTCCTCGTCCGTACTGGGCTCTGAGCAGCCTCGCTGCGTAACGGCGGCGGTGCTGGGAGCCGGGACCTTCGGCTCCGCGCTGCGGGACAGGTCGCTTTTTCTTGGAGTTTTGGGTCATGCGGTGAAGTTCCGAGCTGGGATCGGAGTGTCCAGCTGCCAGTCTTTTCCTGTGGGATTTGGAAAGCTGGTTGTCACATAAACGACTGTGAGCGTGTCAGCTGTCTCTTAATCTGCAACTTTGTCCTGTGAGACAAAAAAACCCCCAAAACACCCAAAACAAAATAAAAAACACTCAAAACCAAAGCACTCAAACTGAATATAAGAAATTTAAAAAAAAAAAATCTGAAAGGAAAAACTGAAAATGGTGTTGAACAATAATTCTGAGTTTTCTGATTTAAGCCTTATGTAATTGGTGACTAAAATTACTGTCTTTTTTTGTTCAGTACGTGCTAAGTGTCTGAAAGCTTTATTTAGCCTCAGGAAAATTTTTGGACTCCTAGCAATTAAGATCAGTTACATTTCTTTTAAAACTCCGTAACCTTCTGTCGCAGGATATAATTTTAGAATGAGGTCATGCTGTCTGCATAATGGCAGCGTATTGTTCAACCTGACATTAAAACAAGATAAAGACCGCTACTAGTAAGAGCGAGCAATTACAGCTTTGGTATCGCAGCCGTTAAAATGCAGTGAACGTCAAGTGCTCTAAAAATGTTCTCATCAGACAAAAGAATCAGAAATGTGACAAAGTGACAGAGTTATCTTTTTCTTGGGCCAGTGTGCATTGCATGAGTATAAAATGTTCCAGGGTTTTTTATTTAAAACCTGGAAAACAGTGAAATATTTTTCTATTTAAAATACAGATAAATCTTAAATTATTTTAATGGAACAACAACAAAAAGAAACTCTTTTAAAAATTTTTAAGATTGATGTAAACATTTTTAAATGGCTTTTTTTTTAATATTAATGAATGGAGGCATCTAAGTGGTTTTAAAGCAATTAGTAGCCATTATGCTTTCTGTGAAAATGAAGTGCCATTTTATTTCCTGTTCTAGTTATCAGCTATATTAGCTTCCAGTGTTAAATGTGAAAAATTCTTGTATCATCTTCAAAACAAGCTCAGGTTTTTCCTACTGCTTTTATTTTTTTTTTTAGGCTTTGTAATCAAGTAGCCTCCAACATATGATCTACTTATATAATAATATGTACTTCTATAATAACTATGGCTTTCTACAATTAGAATCCTAACTCCCATATCTAATAATAGAGAAGATATATCTCTACTAATAATAGTAATAATAATGATGATGGTCTACTTTGAGGATCAGTACCAGTTTTAAGCTAAACCTCAGTGGGGAATTTGTGCCTGTTCCATGCCCAGAATTGGGTTTATTTTGATTTAAAAAAATAATGAAAGTATTTCCAGTTTATCTTT
The DNA here is from genome assembly GCF_011004875.1 of Balearica regulorum gibbericeps. Taxonomy (NCBI): domain Eukaryota; kingdom Metazoa; phylum Chordata; class Aves; order Gruiformes; family Gruidae; genus Balearica; species Balearica regulorum. The sequence continues at coordinate 27,637,430 of NC_046192.1, read as the reverse complement.
TTCCCCGAAAAGAGTTAGGAGGATTTGTTATGCTTTTGCTCATAATTAGTGTATGACATTAGATAATTGTAATTAAGCTCATTCCAGGCTTTTCTGCTTTTAATAATTTTAAGCAATTAGGCTAGTGTTGTGCATGTTTAATGTGCCTTTCATATTCTTTTCAGTGTGCTACAATTAAGTCCATTAGAATTCAGCCTGCAGAAATGTAATATTAACATATTGGTTTAGGAAAAACATTTTTCAAAATGCAGCCTGCGGTAGTTCCTCCAGAACCCAGGCTTTTATTTTCAGGAAATTATGGCTGAACTTTCAAATTTGAATTTATATGGAGTATGTGTCATCCGAGTGTGGTCCCCGGGAGCAAACAAACATTTTATCTGGGAAGTGGCTATTCACTGACAAGGCTGAGTGGCAGAGCATGAATAAAAATTATTTTATAAGAAACAGTTAACATTATTATAGTTTAATATTGAGCTTATGGCCTATTTTTAGCACAGTAGTTGCTGTGATTTGTATCATTTTGCTGCATTTGAAAATAATAACGAGCTGAGTTTTACCTCCGGAGCAAACGCTTCCAGCGAAAAACCCATCTATTTTAGCAACCGGCTAAGGATTTTGTAATTTAGTGTTTTCATAGTGATTTAGCTCGAAGTTCAACTGCCTAAGTTCAGGCATCTTAGCACCACCTGAGACACGATGGGGCTGGTGAGACATCTTCCCGGGGCTGCGGCCGAGACCCAGCCCTGGCGCTCGGCGGAGCGGGAGCCGTCCACGCCGCCGTGCGCCAGTGGGAAGCGGCAGCTTTCCCTCGGATCATTGCTCGGATGAGTTTGGGCACCCGAAATCTCAGGCTGCCCAATTTCACATCACTTCGTTTATGGCAGTGTGGAATGTGAAAAGTAAGTGAAGTTGAGTTGGGACATACCGTTAAATCCCCCTTGCTCCCTAGGTGGAAATTGATCTGGCCAAAGGCGAAGCGCGACACAAAGAAGCAATTCTAAAAGTCAAGGAGGAAGCGAGAGTGGAACTAGACCTTGAAAGACAAAAACAGCAGGAACTAATCACAAAATATCAGAGAGATCATGAAGAGCTCCAGAAGAAGGTGTGTAGCACTCAAGGGAAAAGTTTTGTGGCAGGAGATAGTGTAAACTTCTAAGAGCTAGTATGTGAAGGAGTAGAACCTTCTTCATGTGTAGTCCTGTATCTGGATCACACAACACTTTTTCCCAGTCTTATTATAGGGCATATGTTTATTTTTTTAATGAACAGGCCAAAAAGTACCTATTCTGGTTAAATGGTGTGGAAGTTGTTCTTTTTCTCGCATTTTCTCTACCCAGAGTTCATCAGTGACCATAGACTGTTGTCGTCAATTATTTTTAAACTGACGTCATCGTATTTTAAAAGCTTTGGACTGTTTCAGGCCATGACAAGTTGTCACAAACCCATCCGCATTGGTGGTTTGGGTTGGTTTTTTTTCTCCAAATGAATTCAGCACCGATGGGGTAAGGTCCAGCGGCCACTTGACTGCTTCCCTTGTCCGTACTGGTGGGTGCATCACGCGCAGTCGGCTATTCCCAGCTACCCGAACCTACGGGTTTTGAAGTGTTAGATAGAAATTGAAAATTGTACCTATCCCCTTAGTTTTCAAAAGATTTTGATGCATTTCTTGAGAATTCTGGAAAAAAATCAAATTAATTTGATGAAATTATATTGTTATTTAAAATTCGTTACATTACACAGAGTTTTAAAGAGCTGAGAATAACAGTTTGGCTTAGTTCACTGTACAAGTATTTGGCTATGATTTTAAAACCCTGAAGAAATACTGGCTGCAGTAAAGAAGTTTTCTCATTTTTACCTCTATTTCTCTGTTTGATCTTGGACGTACTAATTAATCTCTCTGTTGTGAGTGAGTTTTGATTAATTTACAGCTCTCTGATGTCCTCTGAGGGTATTATGTAAATTCAAAGCCTCTTTTTTGTTGTTGTTGTCTCTGAGGATATGTATATTTGCATTTGTATTTTTTTTCCCTGAAGTCGACATTTGTCTGATACTTAATTCTACATATCTGAAGATATCCACTGATTGTAGACTAATGCAACTTTTGTCTAATCTAATGCAGATACCAAGTTTAATATCCAGTGCCACCAATAGCTTAAGGATGGAGACAGAAATTCTTGAAAAGAAGCTGCAAGATGCCCAGATCAAACTTGCAGAGAAAGATGAAGATAAGGAAAAAGAAATTCAGAGCCTTAAAAGACTAATAACTGAACTTGAATTTCAGCTGACGATGGAAAAGAACAATAATGAATCATTTCTGGATAATATGAGGAAAGAAATCAAACACAAGTCAGATGAACTGGAAAAATTAACCCAGGAGAGGACACAGCTGATTCACAATTTGAGTCAAGTTCAAGAGGAGGTAGGAACATGACCGAGGAAATGCCTTGCTATTTTTACTTAGACACATGTGATTTCTAAAATCATTCAAAGCATCTGTATTTCAGACCCTGTTATGTCCTGGTTTTAAAAAAAAAAAAATTTGAAATGAAAATATTTATAAAACAAGTACATCATATTTTTAGAAATACACTATATCAGAAAATATGTGAAATTTTTAATTCATCAAGCACTTAAACTAGTATTTTATTTAAAAAAAAATCACATCCTGCAAGACATTTATTTCTTAGACTCTAGCCTCACGTCATGCTGTCTAAACATGAGTAAACAATGAAGCATTCTTCATGTGTTTAAAGTAGAAGACAGGGACATTTCTCATTCTTTGAACCTGACAGCAGCAATCCTCCCAGTAATCTTGCTTATTTTGGAAACCAGTTGTAAGAAAAACCTTCGTACTGTCCATAGGAACGAGAGCGGACACGGTCCTGTTCTGAACGGCTTCTGGGGCAGAGGCTGCATCTTCTCATGTGGGACTGTGTGTGCATCCTGCCGTGCTCGTGGGGGTGGATCCCACCTCCCACCGGGAAATCCACTTGCTGCCACACAGGAAAGCATAAAAATTAATCAAAGGGGAAGAGAAATTTGCTTGATGGCTATTCTTATGACAAGCATTTGCTGAATGTTTGGAATATAATGGGAAGGGAGGAGAGAGTGCTGTAAGGCTGTGAGAAATGTGAAAACAGTGAAGTCAGGGACTGTAGATAAGATTAGACCGGAAAGTCCAAAGTAATTAAGTGGCAGAAAGAAAATTGATAAACAGTGAAAATAAAACTCTTCAAAATGAATTAGGGCTTGGGTTGATATTTATTTCTGCCTTGCACAAGGTTCAGAAACGCTGTGTAAGTGAAGTTAGAATGCTGTTGGCAGCCGTTCTGTCCTGTACCTATGGAAAAGGCTCTTGGAAAGACGCGCATCCTTCGAGGTTTGGTCAGGAGCTTCAGCAGAGTAAGGAACACACTGTTATTCTCGACCATGAGATTCCACCAGCTCTGCTTATGTTCTTAGTTTTCCCCACTCTAAAGCAGAGCTCCTCCTCTAATATAATTACATTGAGAACTGGGGAGATAAGAGGGGTTGAAAATTGCAGCTAGTTTTAAGATAAACTTTACACCAGGGTACTAACTCAGATTTGCAGGTTAACGCTTCCCAAATAATTTCATGGACTATCAGCGACCATCTGAGTGGCAGGGAAAGTAACGTCTGCCTTTCTTTCATGAGGTTGTGTGCAGCATCAGGTATTCAGAGAATAAGTTATTTTGGATATTCACATCTCTCCCGCTTCTGCCTCTGCATGTAGTTGTGTTCCTTCTCCAACAGCTCCTTCGCTTGCCCTTGCAGAGGTTAGACAGCCTGAGCAGAACTTCAGTGCTTCCACTCTACATCCACTACAGATGCTCTGACCAAAGTAAAATTTTAAAATCTTAAAAAAAACCATGGGTCAACAAAGGACTTTTAATTTCTCCACAATTTTTCAAGTTTTGACAGGAACACACATGCAAAAATGTAATAGTTTTAGTAATCTCTTCTGGGCTAAACAGAGCTTACCACCTTCCACTTCAGTGGGAACACACTTCTGGGCTCTGACCTTACTGACACCAGTATTCGCTCTTCAAAAGGTCACAAAAGTGCTCTTGAGATTTTCTTACACGTTTTTTTGCCTGCGTACACCCACGGTCATAATCACATAGAGAATTTTTAAATACGACTGTTTGTCCTCGCTTTGTGGTGATGCGTGACCTGACCTGGCATGTAGCTCATACTGGTTTCCACAGAGAGGGCTGTGTGCGGGCAGTCAGGCTGTGCACGACCGTGAGAGGGTGTTCTCCGTTTGACTTGAGCATCGCTCTCCCTGTTGGAGACTGCCGTGGTGGTGGCTTCCCTTCCATTCTCATGGACCTCCTGGTGCCAGCAACCGTTGCTTGCTTAGAAGAACAAAGAAGTGGATGTTTTCTGCTTGTATTAGTACTTCCAGTAGCTCCAACTTTTATGACTCTATTTAGTGTTGTCCCTTGTGTTTTATTTACTTTTTGTTTCAGCTGGAAACCAGGAAAATTAGCATTGCAAATAAGTTCCCCATACTGCACCAGCTCGGGGACTTCTGTAATGCTGACACGGTTTCAGTTGTCTGCTCAGGGTATCAGTAATCACAGCGCAACGTTTGGGAAAACCGCTAGACTGAAAATCATGTATCCCAATTATTTGGGAAATAATAATCAATAACGAATGCCGTCACAAAAAAAATCAGTGCATAATTATTTAAACTGCAGAGGGGGATAACTTCTTGAACATCTTATCATCATGAAGTGGCGCAGTAAGACTCAACCTCTGTCCGCTGCTTTTTCCTTTCTGAGAGCAGCGTTCCCAGTTCCCCCCTCGCTGGAGGACGGGCAGGAGATCAGAAGGAACTTCTGATAACTTACCTCATATTTTCCACCGTGTCCTGAGGGAATGAAGGGTGTGTAAATGCTGATGTATGTCCTCTGAGTGACTTTCAGAGAACCCAAAACAGGGGGAAGCACGGAAGGGTTTCTGTGCACCGGGACCCTCCGGCCACCCCTGCCTTAAGGCTGAGGAGCTGAGCAGGGGCAGGTTGTGACTAACGGCGTTTTGAAAAGCCAGTGTTTGTTTCTGTTTGCAGAACACTCTTCTCCAGGAAACAGTGCGCAGAGAGTGTGAGGAACGCTATGAGCTGACTGCAGCTTTGACTCAAGCCAGGGAACAAGTACTGGAACTAAAAAAGCTCAGTGGAAACTTCCCGTTATCGCCGTGTTCCCTGACACAGGGCAGCCTAACCTCCTCTGCTGCCCTGCTCGCCGATTACGGACAGAAAAGCCGCACAAGCCCCGGCGCTGGGAAGGAAATCAATCTCTCCGGACAGTTCGGTATTTCGAGAGCAGCTAGGGCACCCCCCTCCAGTAAGCGTAACAGCAGCGGCAGCGTGGGCTTGCCGGCTCTAACCCCACCGCATCCTCCCAGAGGAAGGGCGGCTTCGCTGAACGAGCCCAGGAGCAGGATTGCTGCTGTTATAAGACGACAACTGAGTCAGCTCTGACAGCCACGTGCACATACGTGGCATGTGGGAGACCATGCCACTGTGTCAAATGACCATTTGCTTGTGGGCCCTGGAGTCAAACCTTAGCCGGTGCAATTCATGCATTTCTACAACTTAATTTTAAGTTAAACTTTTATATATTTTTGAAGAAATAATGTTTCTTTGCCCATTGCGTAGCAACGTAATTAAATGCTATCTACATTTCAAGATGACTAAAGTGAAAAAGAAGAAATATTGCCTCTTCAAGAGGAGCATACCTTCAATAGATGTAATTAAAATAATTGCCAATTTCAAATAGTGTTTTCCTTAACCACTTTGGTGGAATTTTTGTGTGTTCTTCCATGTAACTTAATTGCTGGTTTCTGGCATAAAGATGTGATTTGTTTGGTTAGAATCAGATTTTTGCCATTATTTAATTGAGTAGTGTTATATTTGCAAATAATTGTGCTGAGGCCAGCGAGACTCGCTGGTTGCGCAGTATATATCACTCAGCGTGAAAATGCGGCAAACCCGTGTGCTCAGTAGACTAGCCTTTGGCAGGGCCATAGCTTCCTCTGTGTGCGAGTCGTCAAGCTGTGCTAATTAACAAGGAGTTGAAGACTTAATACATTTTGTCCAAAAGATGGTTGCCTCTTGAATTTCATCAGAAAAGTGTCTTTATATTTAAGCATGATTTTTAGCTTCAAAGTAGACATGTTGGAGTTCTCTATAAAATTGTTACACTGGAGGATCAATATTTTTATTTTACTGCTTGATACGTGGAGCCGGGGTTTGTTCTGGAGCATGGTGAGCCCAGACAAGTCCCGGTTGTCTTTGCTGGCGTGCAGGTGCTGCAGAAGTGCCCGCTCTTCAAACAAGGCAGCTCCGCTCTTGGGGTAGTTGGTCAACGTGGAGCATGGGGTGGGCGAAGCTCCCGGGCTGGTGGGAGCCCCGGGCAGTTCAGACCTGCTGGTGCCCCCAGTGCCCCAGGTCACTCCCTGAAAGAGCTGCTGCCCGTCTTCTTCTGAGACCATCACCTCTAACCGGGACAGAAACTTCATGGGAGGTAAGTTGGAGGGGAACGTTTTGGAGACTCTCGGAGCATGTGTAGGAACAGCTGGATGACTGAAATTGTCGGCTCCTGTTTAAGTTTTGGGACTGGGGTTGCTCTTCTCTCAGTCATGGCATTGCTTCTTCACAGGACGCTTTAGAGGTAAATCCAAATACATTTATAATCGCACCATGAACCTTGACCTTCTCGTTATTTCTGAGTGATGAGATAGTCCTATATGTGACAAAATGACAGCAGTAGACTGTGTCGTCAATGCTGGAGAAAATTAGAAAAGCTTTGTTGAATCCAGTGGCGTAACAGGGAATGAATTTTAGTCAAAGCAGTGGAAGAAACATCCACTGTAGATGTAGCAGCTGGGGCTAGATTTGAAAACGCGTTTTGTCTTAGTCAACTTCTGTTTGCACTGAAGTCACCAGTAAGCCTTGTCCAAAGGCTCAAAAATTCTCTATTCACAAATTCCAAAAGCAACAAAAAAAATCGGTGTTATAAAAGTTACTGTGGTAGCTCTGCTGCACGGAGGTGGCGTAGGTACTCTGCGCTCACCTGGCAGAGCGAATGGACCTGAACTTGAGAGTCTCTTATGCGCTGACCTCAAAGAAACTGTTAACAAAAATCAGCTGATTGGGATGCATTAGAATCAAACACAATTGCTGTCCCCAGGCGAGTATAGACTGTGCGGTGGAGGTCTGAGTCTGAAAATCCACCTTTTCCTCAGCGTTGGCTCAACAGGCGGCACGGGGGCTACTGTGAATTTGGCCAGCTTGCCTTCGCCCATGCGGAGAGCCCGGCCGTAGCTTCCAACCCAAGCACGTACCGATAGACTCTGTCCTCCCTGTGCTCGTGGAGGCTGGTCTGGTTTAGTAAAACAGGATTATGCTCAATACCAGTTGACTAATTAATTGGCCAATGGCAACAGTGAGTCTTAAACACAACCGAGAACCTGGGAAACAGCGGGAACTGTCTACGGGACCTGCTGACTTTGCTCAGATATCTGTGTTTTTCTTAAGAATGTTGAAAATTGGAAGACTCAAAGATGTGACAGCAGTTCCACTGAACTGCAAGCCTCTGGAAATTATTTTTTCAGCAATTACGCCACTGCAGAAAGAAGGGATGGGGACCGCTCCCCAAAGCCTGTTTGGAGGGTGGCCGGATGGTCCCCTCCTCTGGTCAGTGGTGATGCTGAGTTTTGTTTAGAAAAGATCCTGACTACTTTGAGCTTGAAAATCGTTATTCCGCTGTCCATCCACGACCTTCCTGTGCTGAAGGAATAGGTTTTCATTGAGGCTGTTCGTAAAGTTATGAGCTCCAGAGCTCTGTTATGTAGATTTTTCCTAAAATTTTTAGATGGACTTTGGTTGTATTTTACAGTCTTATGAGAATTTTTAAATAATGTAAATCCAGCAAATGCTATGACATAACTTTACGCCCTTGTATAGCTATGGAACAGCCGTCACGGCGAACCCTGTGGTAGCTGATGTCATCATCTGGAGTTTAATAGCGGGACGGTTGCCTGTGGACCGTTCTGCTGGCTGGAGATCACTGCCGCGCAGCGATGTCGCTGTGCTTAAAGCAAAGCCGGAGCACGGACGTGGAAAGCGTCCTGTCCCCGTGCAAGGTGGTGCGTTCGGTAACGATTCCGTGTCCTACCAGCCATCCCTCCCTTGTGCTGCTGGGCCATGCAAACAGATTGGATTTAAAATCTGGGCTCCTCTCCGCTGCTTCAGTGCTTGTGTCCTGTAGCAGCAGCAGCAGCAAATGACTGTGTGTCATAAATTGTAAAGAGAGGAATAGCACGTAAAATAATGAGAGCAGCCACAGAAATAATATTTCCAGCACCGAGGGAGTGTATAAATCATGGATCCCGACCAAGTCAAGAACAAATATTTCCCTTATTTCCCCTCCCTCCCAGAAACCCAGAATGCCTGCTGCTAAGCAATAAGCAAAATATATAAATGTCAGGAAACCTTTTTTACCAGCTTTTAAAAACAAATTAATTTCACATAGTCAGGGAAAGTTTACAGAGTATTTCTCGTAATGGGATGAAACGCACCAGCAGAAAGTACCACGGAGGATGTAGACACCTAATTATATCACCGCATTTTCAGGAAATAAAATTTCCTGGAGACAATGCATCTTGTAGAAGCAGTGTCATTTATGAATGGGTTTTTCGTATGCTGGACCTTGCACTCTAGGACTCGTGGCACAAGGGAATACTAAAAAAATTTCCAAGCTTGAAACAAATCTGCCTCTGTGGGCTCCTGACCCGCTGGCTGTAGGCAGTAAGCCATCCTTTCGCTTCTCAAGGTTACAAGAAAACATCCCATGGCAACGGGTCGCCTTGTTCTTGCCTAATGCAAAGGCTTCTGTTTTCCTCCTTGACAGAGCTGATATTGTTGCCTGATCGAGAATAGGAGCTTGTACAGTCCCAAATCTTTCCGTAAAGTATTAATGCCACTAGCAGGCTGCCAGTTTGCACCCTGGGACAGCCAATGCACTAACAGTCTGCGTTAATACCAAATCTATCCACGTGCTTTTATCCAGTGGTCTTCACTTCCAGAGCAGTTCCAAATATTTAGTGTCCGACTATCAACCGGAGACAGCCTACACGCAGCGGCTGAGCACAGATGTGAGTGCTGGGAGGAAGCAGAAGTGCCCAGGCAGAAGCTGTGAGGGGACTGCCGTCACACGCCTTTGGGGATGGGAGAAGGGGCCCGTGGCCAGGTCGGTGCCCTGCGAGGCTGAGCTGGGTGTCGTTGGCCGGGCCAGCCAGCGCTGCCCAGTGCTTGCCCTCTCCGGCCTGCCCACCGGGCCCAGCCTGATCCCTCTGGGCGTGATGATGAGTCAGTAACGTTGGTCTGATGCTTTAGAGAAGGCTTCACGTGAGCATCAAACATCATTTGTTGTTTGGCCAGCTGTCTCTCTGAGTGCAAAACCATCATCACTGATGGGGAAAGCACATGTATCTGTGCCTGATGGGAGGGGAGGTACAGGGCACCATCCAAAGCCGAGGTGGGACAGGGTGAGTGGAGCCATCACAGCGTTTCTGGCATATGAGGCAACGGCAGAGTCCATTTGAGATGCCTCAAACTTCTGCACGTGCTTCCTGAGTGCTCTCTTTCAGCTGCTGTCCCGGAGAGCCATTCCATGTTCACCCAGGATCGCTCCCCAGCCTCAGGCCAGGCCTTTGCTCTGCCCCGTCCCTGCAGAAGGTGTAGATGAGATAAGCTGAAGACGGAGCTTCTGGCTTGCAGGCCTTACACAAGCAGCGTGTATCCGCAGCGACGCTTGGCTGCCGTAGCAGGAGCGAGCCGCTCTTAGACAACTGCAGTGTTGGGGTTGTCCTCTTCCTGCTAAAGGCTTGCATCCCAGGAGATAAAACCAGACGGACGTGGCCAATGTAGTCTAGAGGGGGAAAACTTTGAACAGGGGACACCCTGCAGGACAGGACCTCTGCTGGGGTGCTCAGAGCTGTGCCCTGGTTTCGTCTTAGAAGGAACTTGCTGGTTCACTCTGAAAGAGGAGCAGAAACGAGCAGGAAAGACTGATCAAGAACCTACGGCTAGCCTGGACTCGCAGGAGATTGGGGCCCACAGCAGGACAGGGAGCTGAGTTCTTGGCCAGCGTGGGAACATCCAGCATGTGGACTCCATGGGCTGCCTTGGGAAAGCCAAGCCTAACGCTAGGGTCGATGAGCATCAGAGCCCACGGTACGCACAGCAAGAGCCAGGCATGTTACTTCACACACGTCACAAATGCAAATCAACGGCTCTTGGATGAGAAATGACTCGGATCCAGCCTGCGGGAAGCTCGGGCAGGAGAGCCGGGGCTTTCCCCCAGACCTGTCCCAGGACACTGGTTGGAGTAGCGATCGAATGTAAAGCAGTCTGTACCTCATCGTGGGTTATCACTTTTCCACTGAAAGTTGCCCAAAATGTCTGTGTTCTCCACAGATAATAGCGCAGAAAGAGTCAAATCCACGTCTGTGACATGGACCTGACTTGCTGCTTGTTTGACAGGAGATGAAATTATTGCTCGCCATACGTATCAGAGCGCTTGCTATATGTATCATAGCTATAAGTTCTTGCCATATGTATCAAACTTTTATTCCTAATAGGATATTACAATATAAAGCCGTGATGTGCCTCATGTACTAAAAATGATAAACAGATCGTTAACTGAGCTGGTGTGCATGATCCCAGCCTGGGGCTTGCATGTGGAGCTTTTCCACGAAGGAAGAAATCAGACTTCAGAAAAAAAAAAGGATCTTAGAATCTTAGCAGCATTAAAAGTATATGAAAATAGAAACTGGAGCCAGACCCAATGCCATATGTCATTCAACTGTATTAATCAGAAAAAAAGCTAGTCTGTCTGTCTTTTCGCTTAAAGAAACAGTTGTGCTGCGAGATATTCTTTGCTTTAAATTATTGATTTGGCTCCCAGCATTTTATAACTGGTTTCCTTTAAAGCCTGCAGTACGCTGCAGAATCACCGTACATTTTTAATACAAAAGAAAGAGCAGAAGAAAATGAAATTAGGGAAATTTCTCAGATAAAAGCCACACATCTTTATTTTTTGTTATGTAAAATGGGGACTTATTTAGATAATGACAATTTGATCTTAGATTTCGCCTTTAATTGTTATGGGTGGTTAAGTGTATTCTACTCAAGAAAGAATAAACTCCATATGCAACTGTAATGGTGTGAAACAATATCACCAAATATGCTTAGCACTGATGTGGGGGTTTTTCATCCTCAAAGCATAGTACAAAATTAATTTTGATAGGATAATAAAAAGGATACTGCAAAAGATTAATGTTTAAGAGATTTTTTAACACAGGAAATATAATTTGTGTGATGGAAAATATGAGCATCTGGCATTGCGCTGTGAACTGTTCCCAGATAATGAAAAAAAAAATCTTCCAAGCAAGCCTGGCCAGTTCCCGCAGATTATTTTTGCTTGTCTCTCCAGAGATACCCTCTATCCTCTGAAACACCCGCGCGACAAGCATTCCCTCCTTGCGGTTTTCCATCTGGAGCCTTGAATGCCTGCTGAATTAAGGGCAGTGCCAGGATGTGACTGCGTTTCTTCCCGGTAAGCCGCAGGACGATCACTGAGCAGCCTACCAAGGTAATACCGTCTGCTCTACCCAAGCGGACCCCGTTGCGTTATAACCCTGCACTGAAAACAAGGGCAATTCCACCAGCGCTTCACTGGCCAAAGCAAGACTTGCCTTGAAGTTAACTGGGCGACGTGGATCACGCCAGCCTGTTACGGTTTGCTTTACACCAGTTTCCATGGACAGCCCTTCGCAGTGTGCTTCCTGTGGAAAAGTCCATAAAAGAATATTTAGAACGTTTAGAAAAAACAACAACATCCTGCTTTTAAAAAGTATTAAGATAAAAAATGTCTACAATGTGTATTATACCTTATCCCCATACCTTTTCTGTCAGACAGAAAGCCCTTCTGGTGTGTTCCACAGCTCTTGTCCGCCACTGAAGTGGGCTTCAGCGACTCGTTTACTACAAAGGCCGTTTCACGTCTCTCTGAAGAACGCTTTAAAGAGCCTTCTTGCCGTAAATTGCTGTGTCCAAGAAGCGAGTCCCAGCTGCCGGGCTCCGTGACGAGGAGCGTGAGCTGCCTTTGATACCTGGCAGCACTGCGCAGCGACGCGAGGGTTTGCTCTGGGGCAGCAAACTTGTTGGGGCTCGGCACAACGAGGGTAGAGAATCAAAGGGGAAATGGGGGGCAGGTGGGAGCGGAGGCAGGGAGTCAAGGCTGAGCTGGAGTAAAGGCTCAGGTGTCCATGACAGTCACAGAATCCCTGACCGGTGGGGGCTGGAAGGGACCTCTGGAGATCATCCAGTCCAACCCCCCGCTAAAGCAGGATCACCCAGAGCAGGTTGCACAGGATCATGTCCAGGCAAGTTTTCAATCTCTCCGGAGAACGAGACTCCACAACCTCTCTGGGCAGCCTGTCCCAGGGCTCGCTCACCCTCAGAGGGAAGAAGTTTTTCCTCATGTTCAGGTGGAACTTCCTGTGTTCCAGTTTGTGCCCGTTGCCCCTTGTCCTGTCACTGGGCACCACTGAGAAGAATCTGGCCCCATCCTCTTGACACCCACCCTTTAGATATTGATAAGCATTGATCAGATCCCCTCTCAGCCTTCTCTTCTCCAGGCTAACCAGCCCCAGCTCTCTCAGCCTTTCCTCACACCAGAGATGCCCCAGGCCCCTCCTCATCCTCACAGCCCTCCGCTGGACTCTCCCCAGTAGTTCCCTGTCTGTCTGGAACTGGGGAGCCCAGACCTGGACACAATATTCCAGATGTGACCTCAGCAGGGCAGAGCAGAGGGGGAGGAGAAGCTCCCTCGACCTGCTGGCCACGCTCTTCTCCGTGCACCCCAGGCACCACTGACCTTCTTGGCCACGAGGGCACGCTGCTGGTCATGGAGAGCTTGTGTCCACCAGGACTCCCAGGTCCTTCTCTGCAGCGCTGCTTCCCAGCGGGAAGCGGAGAAGGCCTCGGAGGGAGCACCATGCTGCAGTGGGACAAGCCCCCCGGCACGCCTCCCCTCCCCGGCCACGCGCGGGCTGTACCTGCGTCTGTGGGTACGTCCCTCCGTACACACGTACCAAAACCGAAAGCGGAGCAGAAACGACTGTCGTTAGCAGGCTTGGATGGTATCAGGGTGTGCATTGCACCGTGCCCCTTGCCTTCGTTCTTTGCCCTTTCGCTGTGGGTTCGTACGTGTCCACCCTCTGCGTAGTCCCTGCGCCGTGGGTGTTACGCTGCCGGCCCCCCACACCACGGAGCGGCTGTGTACTCGCCTTGCTCGTTGTACCGCGGGTCCTAAGTGACGGTGTGACACGCTCTGTGTGCGGGCAGCTCTGACACACGGCACGTGGAGAGGGACGAAAGCGGTTCCCTGCCGCCCTGTCTGCTCGTGGGCCGTCAGCACATCCCCATTGCCACGGGTCGTGAACCAACAGATATTCTACCTGGATTTCTGTTCATCCTCTGTTTGCCGTCACACACTAAACAAAATTGGGAACAACGTGGATGTGCTATGCAGAAGCTGTTTCTGTCGTGAAGCTTGTCTCATTGCAGCAGAAAATGTCACTGCCTCGGGTCTGAGCGCCGCACCAGCCTCGGCAAAGCTCCGGTTTAACTGTTACCTCTTCGTGTGAGTCACAACCCAACACACGAGCGGAGACAAGAGCGGTCCCGAATCAGGCTGCGGGTGCCAGCCGGTTCTTACCCTTACCTGCGCTTGTTCATCTACTGGGCTGTGGCGTGATGCTGGCTGCGCTGAAAGCTGTGCAGAGTTTTACGTCTCCTGAAAAATCCCTCGATTTCTACATGTCAGGAACACACAAGTGATGACACAGAGCCATTTTACCCTACAAAACCTGGGTTTGCTGGTTCCTCAAACCCACAAATTTACAGGAAATGGTTTGTTTTGGGAAACCTCCTATTTCCACAAAAAGACATTTAATATTTTTTCAAGATAGAATACCCTGTTTTGACACTACTGAATGTTAAAATTTTATTTTAAATTTGTATTTTATTCCGTTTGGGAAAAAAAATACAGAATTCAGTTAGTGACTTATGGCAAAACCAAAAGGCGTTCGAACCCAAACCGACAGTCAAACCAAACAGGTTTTCACTTCAGCAAATCCAGAAAGTTTCACTTTTCGTTTTCCTATTTGTGGAAATCTTAAACTCTGCCGGGGCAGGAAAACGCTATCGTGTGTGTGTGTGCCTCGGCGCTGCAACCCGTGCCGGCCATCGCACGAGACGCAGCGTGTTGCACGTGGTCGGCGCAGCGAGGCCGGCCGATGCGGACGGAGCCTTGCTCGGGCGCGTGCCCTCCTGTCGACGCTGCCGCCCACGCTGGCTGCTGCTGGAAAGGCTTCAAAGCTTCGGAATTCATTGATGTGAGAGTTAAAGAACAGTTGTGTACAAATATGAAGCTGATTGCCGTGCACACGATGAAAGCCAGCTGCAGCCAGCAGCGTGTAAAAGGTCTTTAATGATGCAAACAACTTTTGGACAAAGTACAAAAGAAGATAATGAAGCAGCTAGGTCAGAAAGCACGGCAGGCGTACATGGTCCTGAAGAGGTCCCTTCGTGGTCTCTGGTGAAGCAACAAACACGAACGTGTAGACAACTTGAGGGCCGGCTCTTTCTCAGACACAGTATAAAAACAAAACCAAACTAAAAATGGGAATAAAGGGGGTATTGGTACCGGGGGTGGCGCTTGCTCTTGCTTAGGCTGTACTTCGGCCAGGGCGCCCCGCTAACTGCCCTGGCGATTTCAGTTCAGACGTGGTGAGAAGCCCAGGCGATGGGAGCTGCGGGTTCCAAAGGGAACTTGGAGGTTAGCGACCAGCTTGGACAGGGCTGGTCCTCGACGTCATTTACAGCGAAACCCGGCGTCCCGCCCCAGCCAGGGGCAGTTCTCCTCCCGTGGCACCTCAGCACGATGCTTTGCTCGGCAGAGTTACTGCTCACGAGGCCACGGCTGCGGGGGGGTGATGAGAACTGGTGTCTCCTCTACAACCGTACGGCGTTTCGTCAGCGCAGCCCGATGATCTGAGAGTCTGACGAGGAGAAGCAGCCGGGAGCTCGGGGTGACCTCGCTCAGCAGCAATGCCTGTGGAAGCCGCTTTGTTCCAGGGTTCCTTCACGAGCGGCGGATGTGAGCACCCTGCGCACGAGGGAGGCTGAGCCACCACGCGACGCAGGGACGAGCCCGTCGCGCTCCCCCAGCCCAGCGGCCGGTACCCTGAAGGCATTTCTCTGGGGTTCAGCCCTGCTCACGTCATCTGAGCACCCCTGAGCAGTCACTAGCAGAGTGCTGTTGAAATTAATCCTCTGCAAGTCTCAGGAGGGGGGGGATACATCCCTTACCAGGGCCTCCGCGTAAATGCAAGCGTCTAAGTGATTTGTGCTGTAAGAGAGCGGGAGAGTAACCTGGAGGTACCTGCGTTCTTCACTTCGTGTCTTTGGTTCACTGTCATGTTCGACCTTGTCGCGGGCAGTTTGGTGACTTCAGGCAGTTGCTCAGCAGTCATTTCCAAAGTCGACGCAATTAGCATTAGTTAATTATTATCTTTAGCAACAGCTTTCATCTGCAAAACGTTATTTCTCGCAGCCTGATTTCTAAACGCTGGGTGTCTGTCCCGTACCCGTCACGTTTGTTGTGTGCGCAGTCACGCGGCGTGCGCTGAAACTGCGGAGTCTCGGTTCTGCAATTTTGCACGGAGAAATGGCTAAGTTTATCCTTCTCCTTCATGAGCTGAGCCAGGCCACCTGCTCCCTAAAAGCTGCACATGGGGGGGGTGGGGTGGGCGGCGAGAGAAAACAGCCGCGGGAACGCAGCGGCCCCTTCTCCTGCTTCCAGCAGTCCTGGCATTGCTGGTTCGTGGTAAAGCCAGGAAATTTAAAGAAGTCCTTCATGGAAAAGGTAAGAAAAGTCGGAGCCGTTGGGGTAGGGTGTTGCTGGAAAAGGTTTGGAAATATAATCAAAGTGCTCCTGCCACTTTTGGTTCCCGCTGCAGAAAGCAGGACCTTTGCGTAATGAAGCAGAAACGTGCCAAGGACCGCGTCGCTCCTCACCAGTCACCCTTCTGGGAGAAGCAGCCAGCAAGGGGCAATTGTAGAAATATTTTGACATGTGTGAAAGCCGCTAGCCCTTACAAAATACAAACAAATCTTGTTTCAACAGGGAACGCCTATAAGACAGAAAGCGCGGGTGCCAGAGCTGCCTGGGATGCCAACAGGGAGACTCCGCTGATTTGGAAATGCCACTCCGGCGCTGGGCCCGGTCCAGCACCCAGCTTGGCTCTCCCCAGCTAGCGCTTCCTCAGGTTTTGTGCCGGTTTGGGGCCCCTCCTGGGTCATTCCCCACAGCTACGTGTGCCGTGGCATCACCGTGACGTTTGTGCTCAGGGCGGGCGCCCCGTCCTGGGGCATCCCGGGTTGTGGCTGGAGAAGGGCAGGGCCAGGCTGGCAGGCGTACACACTCCTGCGGGGCTACCATCTCCTTTCCTTTTTCTCTTAAAAATATATATATATAAAGCGAAACAAACCAAAACAAACCAGCTAGATTTAGCTCGGTTTGGCCCAGCCGGCGGCAGGCGTGCGTGGGAAGGAAAGCCTGGCCGCATACACCGTGCCCCGCGGCAGCGTCGTGGCAGGAGGCGCTCAGCGCGTGTCAGGGTTCTGCCCAGCAGTGGTTGGTAGCACATCTCAGCGGCCCCGCTCAGGGCATGGGCTCGTGGTGGCCCCTGGCCGCTCCAGGCCAACTGTGTCCGGGGGGGGGAGCAGGCGGGGGCAGCCCCGATCCTGACACCCGCGTGTCCACCTTCCTCCCGTGGGGAGAGATGGAGGCTTGACCCGGGTTTTGGTGTTCAGTGTTCTCCCCGTCCCGTCGCTGCGTCGGGAGGGAAACCCTCGCTACGTCCATCGCTGGCTGACCCTGGCTGGCGGGACCGCAGGCACGATTTCGTGGTAGGTTAGCCTGTGGCAATACAGCCGCCCGCTTGTTCTTCTTTTTTTGAAAAAAGTAAACTTGCAAATTGGGAATGAAGGGCCGAACTCAACAACATCTGCCCCATGCTGACGAGACCCCAAAGCAAAGCTTTGAAAGCTGTGAACGAACGGGCTTTGGATGCCCACCATCGTTCCTCCGTGCCCTCAGCGAGGAAGAAATTAAGTTCGAGCACCATTTGCTGACACGGGCATGTTGCATTGCTATCCCGCCTCGGGCTGTGCTGGGGGTGGCGTTGGGAAGGTCCGAGCGCTCCCGTCGCCCCGTTTGATCGGCGGGTCCCTCGTCCCAGCCCCAGGGCCAGCAGTGACGGGGGGGTGGAGGCTCCACCAGCTCTGCTGCTGACGCTGAGAAGTTGTTGCAGTTGCGTTGCTTGTTGCAGCTATGGCTACAGGCAAATATTTTGCGTGGGGGCATCTCTGGTGTCGGGTAAGCAAAACAAATCCTAAGTGGTTAAATTGCCGTGGCAGGCCAGTTGGTCGCGTGCATGGTGAGGTAAGGAGATCTGCGAGGTGACGGACTCCAGGTTATCTGGGGCTGAGCACTGAAATTGGGCAGCTTGTGTCTTCTGCTGGCATTGTTTCTTCTTTCCCTTGTCTTCCAGTGCGGTTGTAGAGGAAGGCATTCGGAGGGTGCGATGGGGCTTTTGTAGCTGTGACTTCTCGCAGAAGATGAGAGGGCAGTGCCCCTCATCCCATCACGCAGACACTAACGAACAAACGTCGGTCGTTCCTCCAAGGCACACGCTATCAGTTCTGCTCTCGACACTTTTTCAGACTCGCTGGACCCTGCTCGACCCCGTAACCACGCTGCGCTTTGGGTCAGGCTCCCCGCGAGGGCTCCGTTTCTGTGAAAAGAGCACGATGTCGTGCCAGAAGAAAGAATTTGAGGCCAAGTTTCTGATGTTTCCCACATAAAACCCCTTCCTTCAGGGCCGCGCATCCAGCTGCTACGCGAGCATCCAGTCTTTTTCACAGCATCCTGACCCACGTCTTTGTTTTACAAAGACAAGGTTTTTCAAGTGAAGCCCACACATCTGCAGTTTAATTGGGGTGGGTAGCTGGAGGCAGGTGATGTGTGGTGACAGCTTCATTTCGTTCACATACAACCAGGAAAAATGTCCCATGAGAGCCACCAGACTTCTAAGTGTGATGAAGACCATTCCCTCCATTTCCTCATCAATTAAAGCAGTTCAGGCTACTGGTTTTCTTTTTGCTAAATGTAGGTGGGTATCAAGAGTTTGAACTCTTCCGCAAAAGCCGGTCGCTTGAGTTTGTTAATTGAGAGGTTGTCTGGGTTTGTCTGCATGGGGCACAGGCTGAAGACAGTTTGCTCAAGGTGTCTTCGTGGCCACCTCCCCAAGCACCAAGCGCCACACGGCCGTCTTTTATCCACGGCGGGATGTACCTGCAGATCAGAAGTACTCAGACGCTATGGTGATGGGCACAAAATAAGAACTGAGGGTGGTAAACATCAGCGAAAGGGCGGAATGATTCAGGGTGGTCCACAACGGGAGTCATGGGATGACATTTAGCAAAGGAAAGTTTCGGTGCAATGCAGAGGAAAATGTCCTCACGTGGAGTTGTGTAAGCCATGGAAGATCTCTGGGGGGAGCGGTGGAGCCCCTGCGCTTGAGTCATTCAAAGTGGACAGGAAAAAAGCTATGGAAAATGTACTGTCAGGAGCAGCCCTGCCCTGGCAGGAGCTCATGAACCGTATGACCTAAACGGTATTTTCCATCTCCCAATCTATGTGACATGGAAAGTGATTTATTTTGGCCTACCACCACTTTACTACAATGAATAACGCCCAGCTGGCAAGTACCTGCTTTGAACTTTGGGTGAAGAGTCCTTGGAGAAATCTGGTGGTCGCAGAGGCAGGAGCGAGGAGCCTTGAGACCCACCTCAAGCGCAGCAGGTTTTCCTTTGCTGGTTTGAGGGTCGTGCTCTCCGTCCTGCCCAAATGTCCACGTACAGGTTCCTGAGAAATCAAACAGCCGAAAGCATTAATAAAACATGGGTTGCCCTCTCTTGACTTATGAGATCACATTTTTTTCCATGTCCAGGTCAGCTGAGAAGCACTTCATTGGGCAGCAGAAAAAGTAGATGAAACATCCCCCCAAGGCCGTATTTTGTAAATTCCTCCTATTCCGCCAACCTCGCGCGTGATGCTGAGGGCGGGCGACAGGGTGACGGTGGGCAGAGCGGTGGTCGGGGCGGTGGAGCCTGTCTGTGGCAGAGGAAGCTCCTCAGGAACCCGAAGCTGACCCCGCTTGCTGAGCACCAGTTTTCATGAATCATTGGCTTTTATGGAAATCCGTTTCAGCCTCCATTTATCCAGCTGTTTCCTGTGTATGGGAAGCATTGTGCTAGCTGCAATATTTGTTTTAAGTTACCAGGACTGAGTGGTCATTTTAATCATCGTAAAGTTCTGAACAAAGAACCACATGTGCGTTTTGGGAAAAGTACCCAGAAAAAGCTCATCAACAACAGCTGAAAAGTGTCCAGAAGGAGGTCAGCTGTGGAGAATGATTTATGGGTGCTGTGGGGTCACCAAGTAGCAGTATCGCCTCAGCGCTTGCATCGATCAGCAGTTGCCAACTTCATTATATTTGCCGATGTCTTTTTCGGGTTTGGTTTTTGTAGATTCCTTCTAAAAATAACAATCATCGCACCTCCTCCGAGGGTAACGGGAGCGGTTACTAGAGCTGGAATGAAACAATAATTCGTCTGCTAAAACTGGACACGGGGAGCGTTTTGATTTTTCATTCTCGTGCTATAAAACAAAAGGATGAAAAGTTGCTTCTGAAGACCAGGCTTTTCCATGAATTGGTATGCACAGAAACTCACGGAAATACTGTCCTCTGGCTATCTCTGGGCAAGGAGGTCACAAACCTTCTGCGCATCCATCTTACAAGGGACCAGCCCTTTGCCCGCAGGACTTGGGGCGAGAGAGGAGCCGTGTCGCTGGGTCCCGGGGCGCCGGGCTGTGCAATAGCTGCGGTAACGACAGCCCGCGGATGAGGAGGGTCAGGCAGGAGGTCTGCAGAACATCCCTCACCACGATCACAGACCAATTCACGTTTTACGTAATAAGCATGAAAGAGCCCGAAAAGTCAGCTCCAGAAATAACAGGGGAGAGCAGACACCTCGGCAGGCGCTGGAAGCAGAAGGGGTTGCGTTCAGGGGAGGCACGGAGTGCAAGAAACCAGACTACAGCACAGATCCCGAAAGGCAAAAGTCTCCGGTGATCCCTCTCGGCCTGACCCAGGGCAAGGGATGGCTGGACCTGAAACCTCGCGATGACCACAGCCCCGAGAGCGTGCGAGTCGTGGGCTGGCGCTCCTCACCCGGAGCCCTGAGCGCAACCTCAGCCTCTGGGCTGGGGACTTCGTTTAAACTCACACGTCTGGCGGTGAAACTTCATTTCTGGCCCCGTAGTGATCAGCAAAAGCATAATTAAGCAAGGTGTAAATCAATGCAGTTAGCAATGATCACATCTCCTTCCCCACACCCTCTCCCCCGTAGACAACCTGGACATAGGGAAGCCGTTGGTCACATTTCTACCACCCTCCTCGTTGCACAGCCCCTACCTTAAACCTTCCAGACTCCGTCTTAGGCCAATCTGTGCGACAAGCAGCGGAGGGGAGATCGCCTACTAACCCGCGTTGAAAAGGAATCTGACATCAGGTCACTCTGCAAATCGGGCTCCCTGATCCTCCCTGGCATTGAATAATTTTCATTTTCACCCAGTTCTCCTGCAATAGGGAGCGTGTTCAAACATGAACGCACATCCTTGTTGGATGGCCTGAATACTATTTTATGCCACGTATTTTTTTATTGTCCTGGTAAAACCGAGGTCTCCCTCTGCGTGTGCTGCTGTGCACTTTATCTCCGGCCGCTGCCAGGGGCAGAGCCGTGGGGCTCTGCCATTCGAAGGACATCCCGCTATTTATTCATCTGCCATCGCTTCAGCTGGGCAGCCTCCAGGACATCGTGCAAAGAGAGCTCGTTTGCTGTAATTTTCATCAATTGCCTACGAGTTTTTCAGTCCCAGGGCTGGACGAATGTGAGTTTAATAAGATGAGTCTTGGCTGGGAAAAGAGCATCCCCCAGTTAAAATGAGGGGTCTGTTCTCCTCTTTCCACCTGACTTTGTGTCTAAGAAGTCTCTGCATGTGGAAGGAGAGCCTCTTGGCAGTATCTTGGCACCGTTTACTAGCCTCCTGGTGCAACGTGGGGAGGAACGGATGAGAAAATGTGATTGAAGCCAGAGAAGATGTAGTGAAATGGTTGTGATAGCCCTTGCGATCATGAGGGTCGCATGGATTGCTCTCTGGCGTAGTGCTGGTGCTTTTCCCCTGCATTATCCCGGTGAAACATAAATCTTTGAGCTCAGGAGGTGCTCAGAGCCTGTGACCTGGTTTTATAGCCTTGCCAGATAAAACCATTCCATTCAAAGGCTGAGGGTCCATGTTACTTCCCCAGAAGTGCAGGTGAGGATGAGGGATGAGGCAAGAAGTATCCTGAAAGCATTTGAGCTGAAGAAAACAGTGTGTTTTTCAAGTAGCTCCCTTGGGGGCTCGGGAAAGGAGAGAGCTCCCGGGGAGATCACTGGTCCTTAGAAGACTTTCCAAACTGGCTCGCTCCGCACCCGTTCAGTTCATACAGCTCAGGAGGGCGAGGAAATTGAAATTTCCACCTGAAAAGCTGGAAGCCCAAAAAACATTTGGGTCTCGTTCCCAAAGCCAGAGTCCCAGGTCCCTGTTTAGGTACCTACATGGACATACTGGGTTTTCAGAAATATATTCGCTACAGAGCTCAGCAAAATCACTGGAAGCTGCAGCTGCTCGGCTTCTCCGAATAGCAGGCTGCGTCGTTTCAGTATCTGCTGCGCTACAGGCACGGTTCGGAAGATGACTAATTGTAGTTAGTTCTCCAGCCCCTGCTCTGGGACCTAATCGTGCTCGTTTTAAGGCTGCGGCTGATCTCAAGGCGCATCCCATGGGTAATCCTGCCTGCGCAGCGCTGGGCATCGCCACCGTGTGCGGCCCCGCAAAGCCGGGGTGCTGGGGAATGCCGTGCTGCTGCGAGGCAGCTGCAACGTGTGTACAGTCACTGCTGGAGGGGGACATCCGTGTAGGAACCGCGCTCCCACCCTTACCGACCAATGGGGCTTAAACGCAAAGGAGTCCATCGCTTCTGGCCCTGATCCCGAGAGGTGTTTGGGTGCCCACCTCTTCCCAAAACACCTGCCACGCTATCGCCGCTCGGCAGATGCTGTAAAGCTCCCGAAGCAGCTAAAGCTGCGGACTGGCAGGCGCTGAGGCTGCTGAAATCCCGATGCCCGGGGCTGGGGAGGAACCTGTGTCCGGCTGCAGCAGCTCCCAGGCAGCTGCAAGTCCCTCCAGTCGCCTCCCCGCCTTGCGGTACCCAACCCTTTTTTGGCCAATCTTTCGAAAAACCCAGCAGTGTCCTAAACCCTCTTGAAAAGGGGACCTCAGGCGTCCGTTCTGCGTGCACAGGGGTGTGCCGGGGCAAACCGCGGCCCCCCCCGAGGACTTGCTCTGCGTTCGTCCCCGTGCCCAGTGCGCGGCATCCCGCAGGCAGGCACCGGGACGGAGGGGTCCGGCTGGGCATCGGGGGGCTCTTATCCCGGGAATCCCCCAGCACAGCTTAAAGGCTCTCACGTCTTGGGGGGGAGCGGTTCAAAAGGGTGGGTGGGGATCGCACCCCCCGACACGGCCCGCTGGCCTGACGAGTGCCGCAAAACACAGTTGCAGGGTCAGCGCCTGCCGGCGTCTGCTGCTGGCGAGGTGCACAGGGCAGAGGGGAAGGGTGCTGGGTCCTGCCTCTGTGTTTGCAGCGCTGGTATGCGTGTCGTTGGCTTTGCTGTTGCTAGGGGAACCCGCGAGTAGTTATAAAACAAAAAACCAGCCCTGAGCCATATTGTG
Source organism: Balearica regulorum gibbericeps (assembly GCF_011004875.1). Taxonomy (NCBI): domain Eukaryota; kingdom Metazoa; phylum Chordata; class Aves; order Gruiformes; family Gruidae; genus Balearica; species Balearica regulorum. The sequence continues at coordinate 27,614,364 of NC_046192.1, read as the reverse complement.
TCAATTAATGTAACCAGACATATTTCCTCAAATAAGAACCATATGTTAGAGATAACATCTTTGTTTGTTGCTTGCGGTTTCCTTGATGGCAAACTACTGTGCTATAATCCTTTACTGTCCGGCTTGTTTATAAAGTCGTTGGGGATGAAAATACGAAATACTGAGAGTGCTTGCTTGGGGCCGGGCTCGCCCAGGGCTCGGAGCACCCGGAGAGGCGCCCGGGGGGATGCAGGAGGATGCTCTTCGCCTGGAGAACGTGTATTTTGTGCTCTTGAAAGGGATAGCTGTGGCAGCTCTCCCCTCCAGTTTGGTCTCCTTTAGTTATCTATCAATCAGCCTTACGCGTGTTGCCAGGCCAGGTCTCAGCGTGGGAGGTGAATTCCCAAACATCGCCAATTGGCGTAAGATTCTTAAGGGCTTTCTTTTTTTTCAGAGGTGTGGTGGCATATAAATGCCTATAGGCTTTGGACAAAACCTCAGCTTCTAAATCGCTTGAAGATGGGCCCTCAGCCTGGCTGTGAAAGGCACTGGGGTACCTGATGCCCGGTTAAACCGATGCAAACCTGACGATCCGAAGTCACGCAGGTATTTTAGAAAGCTGCCCCGTTTCACTCAATGGCTGTATGTGAATCTGTGCGAGCCCTCAAGTGGATTCACGTGGTTTAAGATCATTTTGCCACTGATTTCCTCCCTTGATTCCTTATCGGCAGAGGGCAGGAGCCACTCGGCTGCCCAGGACCGGCCCTGCCTCAGCTGGATCGACTCTCTGGTTTGGCAGCCGGGCGCAGCCTCTGCCCCGCTCACGTGGACGTGTGCCGCAGCGGAGAAACCCTTTAGCAACGGGCTTTGTAAGACCACAGAAATGCACAGGAGACAGGAGAACTTAATTATTCTTTACATGATTGGTTTTCACTTGGCTATCACGGCTCTCGGAGGGGAACAGCAGGATCAGGCTAATAATTCTGCCGTGGTCAATCCCTTATGATATTTACCCAGCGGCTGTGCAATAGTTGGTGGGTAAATACCATTTCTTTGGTCGATGCTCGCCTGCAGCACTTCGGAGCCATTCCACGCTCCTGTTTGAGGAAGGATGTGCAGGTCGGCGTCCCCGCCACGCTGCTGCCCCCGTACCCTCAGCTCCCTCCGTGCGAGTGCCCTTGGGCTAATGGTCTCCCTCCAAGCCAGAGCGCTTTCTTGGCTAAATGAACAATTTTTACCTCAGGGAAAAAAGGCTCAAATTGCAGTTGTTTATGGTTGTATCCTACCAAATTAAAAGAAACAAGTAGGCTGAACGCCAGGCATAGCTGAAGAGGCACAGTCTATAGAGCAGGCAGAGCCCTCGCAGGGTGCACACCGTTCAAACGGGTGGGAATTTTCCCTTCCACCTAGCTGACAAGTTCAGACCATTTGCCTTGCTCACCAGTTATTCGCGCTCCTGCAGATGCAGTTTGCTTTCACAAGCACTCGGCAAAGGGCATCCGTACGACTTCTAACATCAAGGCGAAGGGACTCGCTCCTTGTGCTCTGCCGTCACTCCTCACGCTCCGTTGCCATCAGCTCACGCCCTTGTGTCGTGTGTCATCCCCTCCCCGGACCCTCCGCCTCACCTGGGTGTCAGGGGAGCAACATTTTGTCTGGGTGAGCAAGAGTTGCGCACACAAACCCTGCGGCCGCGGAAAGGTTGGAGGCCCATCAGATGGGCTGAGCGCAGTGACGGGACGTGTCTTGGCTAAAACGGTCGCTGTTTTCCTCAAATGTTTGGCACTAATATGTTAATCAGATCTCACACACAGCCTCTCGTTGTATCGCTCGCTCTGTGTTTGCACGGCAATTAATTCTGACTGCAGCGGCTCCATCAGCCTCCGGGGTTGCTCTGTATGTGCCTGCGCTTGCGACGTGATTTTTGGAGGATGCCCGAATGAAGCAGCGATGTTTGCGGTGTGATTTCAAGTTGGAACTTGATGACAAATTGATTATTGTGGAAGGGAAGGAGCGTGGCGAGCACGGCCACACACAGCCCTGCAGCCCTCGTGCAGCCCCGTGCGAGGGCGAGGGGCTCCGGGAGGCTCCGAGTAGCCACAGCGAGCGCTGGCCAGCCGGGCCCTTTCTGGCCCTCTTCTTGCCAGAAGAACTAAAGGTGCGATTTGGTAAAGCCAACCTGAAACCCCTTCCCTCGAGGGGGTGTCTGCTGCGATCACGGCACGCGTGATCTTTCCCCACAGAAAAGTCCCAGGGAGCACCCGGTGTGTTTGGGGCGCATCAGGCAGGAGCTGCCAGCCCCGCTGCCCGTTCCTCTTTGGGGAGAGCCTGTGCCTGCCCCCCCGAGGCATTAAACCTACACAAAGAACAATATTCTTCTTAAATCTGGTATTTTTATCTGGCTTTCTGTACTTTTTATTTAACTGCGAGGAAACTTTGCACGCGGGGAAAAATGATTTCGCTCTGAGTAAACTCATTTTCGTCGGCAAATGAAATTCTGCCCTTAAATACTGGGAACGGCACGGTCCTGTTGGGGTTTATCGGGCAGTAACGGCTTCTGAGGCTACTGCGAGGTGACCCGCGAAGCTCCGCTGGTCCCCTTGGGAAGCCCGTGGCCCTGCTGTGACCGGCTGCTTTGAGACATCGTTTGGGAGTGGGTATTTATGTTATTTGTAAAAAGGATTAGTTACCTGCTAGTGTTTCTGAACCTTTCCTTCTGGGCTAAGACACACGGGGACACCCGCACGGCCCCGGGGAGCAGGTGGGTGCGGTGGGATCTGGGGGGGTCCGTTAGCTGAACAGAGCGATGATCGGGGGAACGTGCGGGGCAGCAAGACGTGCGAATCGCCTCTCGGGAGCTAACGGACCTTGCCATGCTCAGGAAAACCACGCTGGGAACGGCAGCTGGGCAGGGCCACGAGGTACGGGGACGCCTCGGAGGCTCTTCTGTCCCCTGCAGACCTGGGACAGCCTTTAAACCAGCGTGGCTCAAAGCAACCTAAATCCATCGCCTCCTGCTTCAAACCACTTGAAATATCTATTTACCTGCGAGATGCCCACCGGCACAACTAAGGCCACGTTCACGAGCTTCATGTGGCGGTTTTCTCACGTACAGCAGCCTGACCGAGCTTGGGCTGCGGCAGGTAAACCCAACAGTTTTTTAAATCATCGCCTCTCCACGGCTGCGGTTGCAATTGGCCTTTCAGGGATAATTCAAGCTGGTCCACCTAAGCTGTTGCAGAGCTGCGCGCGGATGCTTTCGCACCGATTGTAACCTGGTTGATCGCGCGTTATCTCACACGTCTGGCGGTGGATGCCCTCCCTCACGGCTGCCCACCCGTCTCTGCAGCCCGAAGTCGGGTGCTCACCTGAGCGTTTGACCCCCCCAGCTGGGGCTGCTCTGCCCGCAGCGCTCAGCCGCCCCAGCCCCGGAGCGGGACACCCCCCTCCTCCTTTGCTTCTGGTCCGTTTCGGTGCCTCCAGCAGCGCCACGAGCCCGGCTCCAGCAGAGCCTGTGCGTGTGCGTACGCGCGCGTGTATGCGTGCGTGAGCGTGTGCACGCAGGGGTTGCTGGTGTCCGCTTTGCAATACTTCCACCTACAGAATAAAACCCAGTACGGCAGCGGGGAGCAGCCTGCAGCGGCCCTGGAGCCGATGGGTGCAGAGCACCCTGGGGGGCCCAGGCGGGCGGAGGATGCTTCGGGGGGCTGGGGCACACCAGAGGGCATCCGCAGAGGTGTTTGTGAGCCCCGTGGCCTCTCCTACAAAACTGCAAAGAGGGATTCTTTTTCCTGGGACAAAAATGGTAATTTTGGCAATTTTTTTCCTTCCACTGGAATATAAAGACGTATTTTTTCAGGCCAGCTTTTCTAATTTTAACACCTTTTTTTTTTTTTTTATTTTTTTTATTTTTCCAAAATGCCCCGCTGGGCTGTGGCCAGGCAGGAGATGGGAATGGAAAGCTGTTTCCTTTACAGAAGTGTTTTTTCCTAAGTGGGGTGCAATTGCCCGTGCTCCGCAGCAACACCCCCCGAGCGCTGTGCGGACACACGGCCCCGCTGCAGAGAGGAGCACGGGGCGGCCGTAGCAGGCTCGGTTCCTGCCCCAAAAAGCCTACAAGCACATGGCTTGTGCTTCAGAGCGGGGGAGCAGCCAGGAGCAGAGACAGGAGAGCGGTGAACTTGGCGGCTTGTGGATGGGGCTGATGAGAAATGGTGGATTTCAGGAACGTTTCCTGGCAGGAGCAATGAGCAGGGAAGGATTTCCCGGAAAAGGGACCCCTATCGCTGTCATTAACAGCGGCACACAAGGCACACCCTGCTGCACCCACTGCCACTAACCTCTGGTTTTGGGGGCGGCTAAAGCCCTAATGAGTAATTGTTGGATCAGTTTCCATCAAGAATATTCTTTGATTTTTCACTATTTTTTTTCTTCCCAAACCACCCAAAGGTTCTGGTCCATGTAGATCCTTCCAACACTGGTACAAAGCTGAAAATGAAGGACAGTCACAAGTTTGAATTTCCTCACTTGAAATATTTGCATAAGTTTGTTGAAAAATTAGTCAAAACATTTTAACAAAACCTTTTTTTCTGAGGACAAGACCAACCTAGCCAAACCCCCGCCCCCGAGGAGACCCGGAACACCTCCCCCCAGTTCCTGTGGGTCTCTCTAGGGGTCTCAGGTCTTCGAAGTTCAGTGGCAGCATCTTATTTCCATCACAGCGTTTCTAACAACAATCAGGCGATGCAGGACTACTCCCTATTTCCCAGGAAAGCACAGCACACGGCAGCAGGGGCAGGCGCCGCGGGTGCCACGCTTGGTCCCGGGCGCTGGTAGGTGTCACCGTCCCCGAGCTCCCACCTGCCGAGCACCCGGCTTTGTTTAACAGCGGATCTCCCACGATCTCCTTCCACTTTGGGCTGCAGACCAGACTGGGCGGCTCGAGGCTTTCACAGCCGCTTGCTGTTAGAGCAATTGTTTTTGGACACATCCAAGCCGCGGGGCTGTGGCTCGGGGCGATGCGTAGCTCCCCTCCCTGCTTCACCATCTGCCGCTTTGCCAGGACGGCCTCCGCTCTGTCGGCGTTCAGCAAACATTTGCCTGTGGCCATCTGGGTTCAGCGGCGCAGCCCGAGCGGCCTTCCCGCCTGCTGTGCCGGCGGCAGCAGGCTGCGTCCCGGAGACAGCATCGCTGAAAACACTGGCAAGATGGGGAGGAAGGAGCAAAATCTCGTTGACTGCGCTTCATCTGCATGCTCCAGCGCTGGTTTCTTTGGCATCCGGTACTACCATCAGTGCTGGTGAAAGAACGAGCACGGTGAATCAAACATAGCAGGATGGGGCAGAGGGAAACTGGAGCCGTACTGCAGCACAGCCCGAGCCGGGAAAGCCATTGCCGTCCCGCCGGCACCTGGGCTCAGTCTGCAGTCGCGTTGCAGTGGGGCATTACAGCCTGGTTTTACCATGAAAGCATTTCCACTCTGAACGTTTAAACAGCGTCACGTACCGCTGTGCAGAATAAAGCCCATAGCAATGGCAACGAGCTCGGTCAGAAACAAAAGGTCTGCGCGGGGTGCTCAAAACCCCGGCTCGCTTCTCAGCTACGCCCGTCCGTTCTGCCCGCTGCCCGGGGGCTGCAGCAAGGGCAGAGCTGTGCAAAGCCACCCGCGGGGGATTCTACAAACAGATGTCAACGGTGGGTCAACAGAGCCACCACATCCTTCAGAGATACTGATGAAGCGTTCCCATTAGTGACTCAAGTACACAGAAGACACTGAAGAATTTAAAAATAACCAGCATTAAGTACTTTTCAACTACTGAGGTTTGTCAGTGCAGCCTCAAGTGACTTCCGGAGGTCGATATGGATGCTTCAAGGTCAAGCAGTGCTCTGAAACAATTAATTTTTGTGATTTAGAGTTTAATGAACACATTGTGTGTCCTTATATAACACTTCAGTCTTGGGAAAGACATGAGATCTAGTTGTAAAAATAATACAGCACCTCCCTTAAAACAGGCTTTGGCTGATACTTCACGGTATCGACGGTTACCGCGCTGGAGCGTGACACAGCAGAGCCAGGCCCTGGTGACAGTCTGCTCCTGGCACATCACTCAGTTCATCCCATCACCTCCCAGCACGACCTGCATCACGAACGCGTGACTGCTGTGAGCAAGCTGGCACGCTCACGCTGTCCCTGCTTTTGTCCCGTCCCCCTCCCCCGTACCCGATGGCACAGTAAGTTTGGGGGAGCAGCTTTCTTCCAGTCTCATCAAGCCAAAGCAACGGAGGAATTCCCAGGATAAGGCAGAGGAGGGGGAGCCCTCTCTCAGGCATGGCCCAGCCGGAGCCGGGACAGGCACTGAGTGCTGCAGCTGTGCCCAGCAGCCAGGGCAGCTCAGCAGCCCCAGTGGTGTGTGCAGCTGGCTCCCAGGAACAGCCTGGTCACCAGATGTAACCCTACCGTCTTGCATTTAAGTATGAAACCGTTGCTTGCCCAGCAGCTTTCTCCTTGGCAAGTCCTCCAGGTAAGGGGACAGTACCAGGGCCACAGCCGTTATCCCACCCTGACCCCTGCTCCCGCCACCTGCAGGGACCCAGCCAGCCCAACCACCAACTCGCTGCGTGCTTCTCGCCCCCAGCACACCATCCCTTCTTTACAGCACTGACCCGACGTACTTGGGCTTTGAGAAAGGGCTGCTGCCTTCCTTTCAGCAACCAAACCCATTTATTTTATGGCCTGTCATTGGCAAAGCCATCCCATGGTTAAGGCCAGCACCCACACAGCTGGCCGGAGAGATCTTTTTCCCCACGGAAGAACAAACACTGAACTCCTTGCTAGCTCACTGCGTAAGCAATCCGCAGCAGATGGTGTCTAGACGTTTAACATCACCAGATGTTCCAGCTTTGCATGGAAGTTAACTTCTGCTCTTCAGCATCGGAGCGAGGGGCACTGGAAGCACCGAAGGGTAATTAGCACGTAAGCATAAACACAAATAGAGAGAGTGAGCTCTCTTCACGTTTCACTGCCATACGCTAAATCAACTTGAGCCGATTGTGCTGCTACTTCACAACTGGGTTTTTATCGTTGCCCTAGGCTATCTAAATACTGGTATCTAGGGGGAAAAGCTACCTTGATTTCCATAGCAACAAATAATTTTTCCTGAAAGCAAACACACACATGAAATACAGTTACTGCAGATTAAAAAAAATAACACCGAGGTAACCAAGAAACAGAAGACAACATGTATCTTTTCCCTCTCAGAAAAAAATTCCCTTTTTGTATTTCTAGAGAACAGATGCAGATCAGGGCTGGCAGGATGCAGGGTAGCTGTTTATGAGAACACACCAGTTCCAAAGAAGCTTTTGCTCAACCATATTTATTTTTTCTTTCCCTTTCGAGGTCTGCAGAATTTGTGGCCAGAGCCTGGCGCTTGCTCCTGCAGCAGCACAGGACACCAGACCCATTTCAGCCCAGTACCAGCTTATTGGGCCTGTCTTTGCCCTCTGCCACGCTGCAGGTGAACGCACCCACCCAGTCACTCACAGCCAGAGCAGTTCAATGGGGAGAGCGAAGCTCTCTTCAGGTCTATGGTTTTGCTACTACCTGAGCAGCAACTGAATCAAATCCAGTCCCGCTCCTCCTCACCCATTTCACTTCTTTACCTGCACCTCCACCCAGAGCCGTCCCGTGCCAGCCCAGGGGTGAGCCTCCAGCAACAAACCCATCTGCACTTGGCACTGCTGCACACCCCGTGTGCTTGTGCCCAGGCTGAGCCGGTGTGACCCTTCCGCCAACTTCATCTCCCCAGGCATGTTACTTGTCCCGCTTTGTGCCTCTAGCGCAACCAGGCAGATGACAGGGACGCAGTCAGGGCAGGCACCCCCCGGGGCAGCTGCCAGGAAAGGTGGGACTCAAGCCCAGCTGTGGCTTCTGAAGCACCTACCAACGACACCGACTCCTAAAGCTTTCCCTGCCTGTCATCCGCAATAGCAGCACATCAGTATCCCACATCCCATTAATCTGCAACCATCAAAGTGATGCCATTAAGAAAATTACGTTTAGTTTCAATATATTTGACATCCAACAGGCAGTAAAAAAAAAAGCTTTATATTTTATTTCTTGTAAAAACCTTTTAACACATGCAGACTAAAACCAGTGTAAGAAAGTATCCACCATCGTTTAAACAAATAACTATACTTAAATATAAGTGTCTGCAATTGACTTGTATAAAAATAAGGTATTTTCCTTTTTTACAGAAATCCATTCTCCAGTTCTCATATCAATAAACAATACACAACTCTAATACATACAATTTAACCTGATCGTTGTTTTCCACCAATTCGATACTGTTAAGGTATTATGTGCAAAAGTTGGTAACAGTTTCTTTCCCAAAAGAAAAAAAAATCTTCTACGTGTTTTAGAAAATTAGATACCAGGTTTAAATTAATCAAATCCTAATCGGTTCCTTTGTTCTCAAATCAAGAGTCCATTTACTGTATTATATACAGACTTAACTAGAACCTGGTGCAGGTGCAAACCTCAGCGTCTGTGCCTGCTGTGTCCTGACCGGCCGCTGCTGTGGTGCTTGCCTTTGTGAGACCTCTCGAAGGAGCGGGATCTCTCCCGCCTGTCTCTGTGGTGGCCCCGCTCGTGCCGGTGCTTCTTGGCAGCATCAGAATGATCCCTGGATTTGCTCTGCGAACGCGAACGGGATTTTTTCCTTTTGTGACCGTGTCTATTTGCACTCTTCAGCTCTTCCCTGCCGTGCTTGGTCTTCAGGTGTGGCGAGCCATGATTGTGGTGTCGGCGAGGGCTGCCGCTGTGGCTGCGGGACCTGCTTCTCGATCTTGAGCTGTAGGTCCCAGACAGGCTCCGCCTATTATTGTAGCTTACAGAAAAGTGTTAAACATTTAAAACATGTCTTCCACACAGAAAAAAATAAACCAATCAATGCTTAGGAACTTCTAAGTTATTGGAAGAAATCAGAGACTATTTCTCTGACAGGGAGAACTGATGGATGATAGCGAACACACCTTTGAAAACAAAAAGCCCAAACTAAACCCAAAATGCAGCACCTTTCACAATTGTTCAGCCTTATCAAGAATCTTCCCCTCAACCCCAGGCTGCCAATTGGTTATTGCCTTTTTCCTTCAGTGATTTTGATAGTCAGCAATATTTAGGGGAACACTTTATTGAGATCCAAGCTGGCAGTTTCCACCTTAGATGTCAGTCTCAAGATTCTTTAAAAATACATAGGTAATGCCAGCAGCTAGCACTGCATCAACGTGCACAGTCCCTCCTCTTCCCCCGTCACAGGAGAGAGGCAGAGCTCTGAAGAGCCAGGCAGCACATCGTGCAACACTGGCAGAAGACACACTCTCCCATGCACACGTGAAGCCAGCTCCTATGGCACTTTGCACTACTTCCAAGGGGACCGAGTTCCGAGAGACTGCTCTCATTTATGATGGATTCCTTGAGAAGGCCATCGAACAGGGTAAGACCACCTTACACCCCAACATACACTTACCGTGTACGTGTGCAGGTAGGATAGTCTTAAGCTTCCACTTTACAGCAAAGCTTTTACATTTTGAACTATTAACGGCACAGTTACCAACTGCTTTGTGCCAAGAACTGAGAGCCTAAAGCCTTATCCAAGTCTGACACCTTGGCTAATTACGATGAAAAAGACAACCCACACAAAAAGCCCAGCGCCTCCCTGCAACCCTCCACCAACCGACCAACATCCCACTACTTACTGCCGCCTAGGAGTGTGAGATCGAGACCTCGACTTTGTTCTTGACCTAGATCGACTAGCACTTCTGCTGCTTCTACTTCTCTTGCTTTCTTTTCTCATGCTTGGGGGGAGGGGGGGAAATAAAATAATCGCATTAGACCTCTGAGGTACTCGTTACTTCCATGAAGTATGTCAAATGTAATTCACTGTACTTCAGCTGAAGAAACAGTTTTTACAGAAGTCTTGTCTTCATCAGGAAGATTTTTACCTACCCATTGTAAGGGCTCTTTGAAGCTTGCTGCCTCTCTTCTGGCTCTTTTTTAATGGTTTTGGTATTCAGAGATACTGGACTCTTCTCTTCAGTTTTTACTTCTCTTGGGGAAGCTAAGAATTAAATTTAAATTCAAAATTAGGTATTTTATTCATGGCCTTTGTAATAAACATACTGTATCCTTTATACATGGTTACTGGTATTTGCACAAAATGTAAGTATGAACTCAATAGTAGCTATTTCATTCCATCTTTCCATTTATAGCACACTCCTAGACGAGAACACTGGAGTGAGATGCCTGCGGGGAGACGCACAGTAGTTTAAAGCCAACTACCGGCAGGGGGGAGAACACCACCGTGACCTTCAAGCCCAGCAGCAGGCTCATCTGAGATTTCATCCACCACAGCCCAAGTGGTACAAAATAAAAGCTACCCTTATGGCCCACAAATACGTAACTCCAATTGTTACCGTGACAGTTAATTTCCAATACTATAGAAAGAATTAAGACTGAACAGCAAAATTAGAGATTTAATTTTGGTATTAGTGGTACAAATATAATAACAAAAAACTTATGCAGTTTAGAAGTCAGTGCCTCTCTACAGACAGCTGATATAGCCCAGAGATGGATTCACCTTTCCACAGAAAGACTACTATGTGAGAACAACACATTCTGCATTATGACTTACACTGCAGCTTCCTCACTCAATAGTGAGGAAGATAGAAACCAGAGGTTTCATGTAAAAAGGCAGAAAGAATTGTCACAAGCTTTCCCTCATTGTCAGCTGGTAAGAAGTCTTCCAAAATCCCACCAGAGATCCTGCTTTCACTCAAACCCTTCTAACCTAGGCTCCCACTTCACCAAAATAAAGAAAAGCTTTCATCTTTCAGTGAGAAGTTTACACCTGCCAGCTCAAAGACCTCTGGAAATTCAGGTGTATTGTTCTTAAGGAGAAATAACTGCTACAAATGTTGCTTTGTCAGAATATGTTTTAAGTTTCTGAAGAGGCCAGGTAACAAACAAGGGCCTGTGCCTTCTCCTTTACCCACCATCATTGGACCAATGCTCATGACAGCCTTTACAGTTTGTTGGCAGTTTACAGATCAATAGCAGCATTTAGAGGTGAAAGCACCAAGACAAAACTGTCTGGTTTTTGTATCATTAGAGTTCAGACAGATTTACGGGTCCGTTCAAGATACATATTCCAACAATTTATTCACTTGAATGCCAGGACAGCACTGTGACCTTCCCTTCTCCATTTCCTGATCACAAGCTGTCTTCCTTCACTGCACTTGAACAGTTGACAAGTACATAAAAAAAAGCAGAGAAAGCAATTTTGAGAGACACCTGCTGCAAAAGGAACCATGAAAGCTATTGTGACACCCCCCCAACAGATGAAATCCAGAATCTCTCCTTACAACACAGTAACATACAGCAAACTCACGGGTCTAGACATTTTCATAATGCTATCTCAAGGGTGCATGTTATTAGCATATCACTCTCTCATCTGTGGAAGTATTGAGTAAAGCATCCTGCTTCCCTCTAATCTGCTATTTCAAGATATTGAAGTGGTTTTAAAATTTGTTTTTTAAAAAAAAGAAATATTTGTCTTACTTCTTAGTTCTGTGACAAAGTCTAAATTGTCTAACAGCTCAAGAAGCAAAACTACTATTTTTTTAACACTTTGGGACAGGGAGTAAGGAGGCTTATCAATAGTATTATTCAAGTTTCTGTTCAGAAAACAAACTTACATGGTTTGGACGCAGGAGAAAAGCCACCCAGTGTTGAGAGTGCTGGAGTTCCATCCGGATTTAAACCTTTTGCCTTCAGTTTAGCTTCCTGTAGTGCCATCTTCCTCTTTTCCACTTCTTTATCCAGGAATTCATAATTGGGCTGTTAAAGTAACAGTGTGGTAAGAAGATAAACTAATGCAATTCATATTTTTGTCTCATTTCTGAAAACGTTGAATTATGTTTTAATCATCTGTCCAGTAATGTGACTACCTTCCATAATTTGTTCTCACACTCCCCTGAGAACATTGTCTAGGAAGAACAAACATGTCAAAGTTACCTTCTTTCTGGTATAGAGCTTAAGAGTTGTTAAGCATATCTCTTGAATCTCCTCTTCCGTGGTGCCAAAGAGCAAGAACCAGTGAGGACGGGTAGGTAATGGAATCTGAAAATAAAACAACCAAAAGCTTAACAATAGAGATTACAAAGCAGGCTTTAATTTAAAATATTTTCATTTGTTTTCTTGAAACCAAATTACCAGCAATAAAAGGCAATGCTAACTAAAGACAGATGAATGCTCACCTGCAGAGCTCTAGCAGCAAGATAAATGCAAGCACAAGCTATCGTCTCTGGCTGAAAGCGAACAAACACATTTGTTCGAAGGCTGTCATTCATGTAATTCCTAAAAAAAAAAAAAATTAGGAAAGGTTAGATCTCAGGTTTACTTTTTTATTTAGAGGATAACAATACTGGAGACTCAATTGACTTTATTATTTTTTCTGTTATTATATTAAACACTTGGTTTCTTTCAAATTATTGTATTTGATGTTTACATTTGCTACTTCTGTAACAAAGTTTGCACCGTTGCCATTGTTTTGAAACTCCAGTGCAAGTAATAGTATGTAACAGCTACTTCCTAGGTAGGTATGTTAAGTTACACCATGAAGTGTCCATTGAGTTAACAATCTAAAAAGTACTTTTCATCTGTCCAGCTGTTTGCTTTAAACACCAACGTTCTTGTATGTAAAAATCAATATGCTTAAAACTCAAATGCAAGCATGAAAGCACGGTACAGTTTTAACCTACCATTTTCCAGAGGCTAGATGCAACCTATAAAGTTCATAAAACATTGCATTTAAATCCTATGTGTGCCTTCAGTCACATTAACTTCATCCAGAGAGAGAAGCATCCAATTTGCTGAGTGTTGGAAAAAGACCTGCAAGTTAGTAACGGGTCTCCCACTTCACTAAGCTACTGTTCTTCCACCAGGGCGGCACTGCCAAGCAATACATGCCAAGAGATACATTTAAACAGCAGAGAGCTCCATTGATTTCTAAGTTACTGAGCTACAGGAAAGAAACGAACAGCAGTCAGTAAGTATTGACTCTACAGAAAACCATGCCCAATACGGCTTCTAAGTGAACATGCTGCATGCACTGTAATTTTCTTTTTTTTTTTTTTAAACTCAAGTTTAGCCGAATGCTAAATGAACTAAGTAAATGCTGGCAGAAAGTCTACCCCATGTGTCCTTTAAATACACTACAGTATACAGTAGCTAGGCAACAAATACATTTAGAAACATTTTTAACAGTTACTTCTAAAAGCAAATATACAAATCCTTTTGACACCCAGACAGAACTAGAAGATGCTGCCCGATGGATATGGACCACTTCAGTGAATCTCGGATGAGAGCTTGCACTGGGTTGGCTGGAGAGAAGGGCAGCCAAACAGGCCATCCCCAGGTCATGGGCTGAGGTGCAGAGGGCAGAGCTCTATGACTTACCATCATGGACTACCCTTTAATTAAAGAGTAGAAAAAAGAACAAAGTTAAATTGAGTTCTCCATTACTATAGTGGAATCAAGCCATGAAAATAGTAAGCAGAAACAAGCACTAAAATATTTTAAAAGTATATATTTGTGTAATAACTTACATCTCATTGATTTGCATATGGATCAGCAGGCTTGTTATTTCTGCTACTATTTTCCTGGCTAGGAAAAGAATGGAAAATAACAACTTACCAGGCTGTCTGTACCAGGGTTTGATTACGTTCACATTCTAAGACTTGTAAATACATAACAATGATCTGCAGAATAAGGGGGAAAAAAAAAAAAGATTCAGTTTTAACATATAAAGCAACAGGAAGGAATAACTACCTAGAGCCAAACAGTATTCCAAAACAATGGTATCTCCTCCTTTCCTAAGCATACACTGTAAGCTCACATCATCCAATCGTGCTCAGTTCTTTATTGCTTTTCAACACTTCTCAAGAAAGCAATTTCTACCGAAGTCAGTATGATTACTTGCCCAAGCACTCTGGCAAAAGCATTCACGATAACTACTAAGGAATAAAGAGAAGAAATCAGGTCATTTTTACACCCGTGTTTCTTGTCCCACAGCTCACAACGAAGCCATAAAGGTGGAATAACATTTGCAATAGTATTATTTTTGATAACTCACCTTATGTGGATGCTTGACATGAACACAAAATCCCAACTCCTTCAGTACCCTCCTTTCTGCTTTGATTACTTGATTTTTGGTGTTTATGTAGTTCTGATCAAGTATCAGGGGGCTTGGAGTCCTATAGTTTGCAAGAAATAAAATCAAAACTGTTTTGCATATCCAAAAATAGCGGCATCTCTGTTTTCCCTTCCAACCAACTAATGGCAACAGAAACCGGTTTTCAACTCCTGCAAGCAAGTTTAAGCATTAATCTTGTGCTGTCCAAGTTTATCTAAACTAGTTTAGTTTCTGCTTTTGACTAGCTACAGATTAGATGGCTAAGGTAAAAAAAATAATAATCTTCTGCTACTGTGTATGCAAACTATGCTGGTCCAGCTGCTGGAGCAAAAGCCAACTTTACAGTGAAGATCTCAACCTTTCTTTACGCTTCGTGACAGAGGAGGGGGAAGGAGTGTGATACAACTACCTTTGCCAGGTAGGACTTCAAAAGTAAGCTAGAACAGACTTCTTTTTTTCTTCTGATATTAAAGTAGCAAGCTTGTGCTTTATAAATTGCAGTTTCCTATACACCAGAAAACAAGATTATTCAGATTTTCAGAGAACAAGACAGCCCTGCTACTGTGATGTACAAAAGGCCTAGTAAAGCAAAGAATTTAACCTCTGCTGTGATTCTGAACACTGGACCCACTAATCAGCACATAGCATGTCACTTCTGCTATTTGCATTTGCAAAATGAGCTCATTTCACAAAAAATATTCCTAGGTCTAGCACTATCAAGTCCTAATTCCTTCCAAATCCAACATATGAACTCTCCAAAACATTTGATTTTAACTAACATAACTTGCTGTATGCTTTATGCACAAGTGTCATAGTCCATTTTGTATTCTTTTCTTTGTCCATATTTAGACTTGACCTTTCAATGTTGTGCATTTTAATCCACTTCCTCCTAAAGACAGACCAGCTTTTTCTCTGTTGGCAATATGCCCCACATATTCCACACGCTTTCCAATGCGGAAGAATGTTTTTGCATCTAGTTACACCCTGATAAACCAGTCTGTTTACATGATAAACCTAGTACACCCCAAGCATGGGTAACAAATTTATTTTACATCCAAAAGGAAAAAAGTATTACAAAATGGATTCAAAATACAGCTTCTGTTTAATCACTACTAACTTGTCTTTTTTGAGTCCATGCAAGTTCCACAAGCGGATCACACTTCCTTGATAGGTCAGAGAGTAGAAAAACACTCAAAACACCCAGGTTCCCACCCCAGGGAGAAAGGGTCAATTTAATTATGAGGTTAGCTGAAGGGCTTCCCAACTTCAATAATGCACAATTTAGGCTAAGACTTCTGCAGTCATGTGGAAGGATGCTTATTACCATTGGCCAAAGGACACAGCAAGCCACTTCACTAATAAAAGCATCATGCTGTATAACCACACACTTGAGGCATGAGCTCCCCTGCTCTTCCCAAGGGGCTGAGAAGCAGCCCTCAGGTTTGAAATGAACTACTGCAGCTTCTTGGTGTCAGGAAGGACCTACGATTTAAGTACAAGCCTTACTGCTTCTGTCTCCTAAAAAAACCCCCGCAATGTTTTCCATGTTACATAAAAGTAACTTCTCTAAAGTGTTACTCTTACTCATTAGGGCAAGTTTACAAAGTTTGTGATTTCAGCTACTCTACATATAACCCAGACAGAAAATGGATTGCCCCCCCAAGTTAACTGGGGAAAAAAAAAAACACTTTTAAAGCTTCAAATTAGTGAAACTGTTTCACTTCCAATTGATTTCAACTAACTATAGTGGGGTTTTATAGTAACATTTCTTCCAATATTGCTTTCCACAATTTTATCTAGAAATCACTGGCATTAGCAGGATCTCCAAGTCATCATTCAGAGCAAGTTTAGGTGTCCAGGCTCATCTGATCTTGTTAGCAGAACACTTCAGAGGTGACAGATCTTGGATGAAACACTTAGGGCAGCTATGACTTCAAGACTAAAAAAAACCAACAGTGGGACAACCCGACTGCACAGGATCATCCAACAACCTGCCAGAGGATTGTTATAGTCCATATGTCTCTGTATTCTCTGAAAGCTATGTAAGGAAGTCACTATTATGAAAACACAGTAAGGTAGAAGTGCAACAGGAAAGACTGCGAGCCTTACTGCATTTTAAGTTTTCACTGTCCTTCTACAGGGCTATAGGATCAGCACAAACAGTTCATACTCTGGTTGTACGTGTTCAACAGCAAAGCAATAGGAAACTCAAAGTTAAGACACTCTGAAATCGTGTTTTACTCTGTTGTCCCATGTCACTCTGGTCACTTACGACACACGAGTTCTAGACATCTATAGATCTAAGGAAGTCATGAAAAACAGCAGTTTATCCAGAGTGTTTCCAGAAATAGAAAGACAAATGCAGTCCTATGCAAAAATAAAAATCCGCAGACTTTACTGCACCTTATTACTGGCAAAAGTCAGGTTCCCCACTGTATTAAGATGTACCAATTTAGTACTTTTGCCATAAACTCCATAAGCTGTTGGTATGCAAAATTATTTAGAAGTTGGAAACTACAGAGATCTCCCTTTGGAAACTTCTTAGCTTTCCTTACTGAGAAAAGAGAAACTTTGCTACTACATTTGCTGCACTTAATTCCCAGACCAAGAAGTAACCATTTTAGGTCCGAGTAATAAACCAAAGAAAAATAATTTGTATTTTATATATAAGCTTATAAGCTTCAAGCCCTATACAGCCAAGTAGTATTACCAATTCTTACTCTGCATCTGTTCTGACAGATCAGCACTAGAGCTCCAGGCAAGACTATAGACCTAAGAACAGAGCGCACACAGTGCCCATTCTGGTAAGCAGGCCCAACACTTAGTCGCAAAGCTTCAGTGGGATTTAGAGATTGTGTAACAACCCAAAAGATTAACGCACACTAAAGTGTTTGTAACAATAAATAAATTACAAATATCCTTTTTAAAATCCCCTCTGACAAATGAAACCTAAGTTCTTGACACAGCTACAGCTTCATTTGATGCAATATTAAAATCTGCTGTCTTTGGAATGTCTAATACTTCGGAGGAACAGTGCCCTGCACATAGTTTTGTTCATAATGCAGAAAGTACTTCTTACAAGTACAGTATAACATCAGCATCTCATTTCAAAGACCAGATCTCCCTTAGGCCAGTCAATACGGGAGAAGAAAGCGAGTTCTATGTTTGTCTTCAACATTGTAAATACAAGCATCGTAGTTATAGAACAGTTTGAAGAACGCTAAGTAGTGTGTATGATTAACACAGGCCACTTCCAGCACAACTGCATGAACCTGTTTGCTGCAACAGAAGTTAAAGAACAGCTCACTGAGCATCTCAAACCAACATTTGTGAGATTACACAATGACAGGAGTCACATTTGGTTCCAGTCTCATAAGGACTTTCTGCAGCTTTCAGGCACATTTAAGATAAATAAAATCAACTTCAAACTACATTCTACATGTTAAACAACAGTTGCACTTTGCTCAGAACACGTTTCAGCAGACAATTTTTTTAAAAAGCACTATTTTCATAATACGAGCTTTTCTCCATGCACACAAACATTTTTTACATGCAGTACTACATGACATACGCTCGTGAAAGATCCAAAAAGAAAATATGCTTGTCCAAGACACTTTTTTAGCTTTTTCTTACTTCTCGGTATTAGAAATACCACCTAGCAGTAACTCAGTTGACTACAGGTCTTACAAAAAGAAAATTCCAATGCAATTCCCAGTTCTGCAAACAGGTACACATAAGGGACTGCTTACATAGCAATTTATATAAATAGCTTTACAAATTCAAGACTTCCGTATCCTTGTAAAGGCATGTTTTACTATCAATTCAAACTGCAATTATACAGAGCCAGAAAGTGGAACTAAGAACCCAAAACTGTTTAAGAGAGAAAGCAAGCCTACTCAAAACTTTATGTGCAGGTTAAGAGCTTCAGTTAACAGAAATACTAAACTAGAGGCGAAAAGAAAGTACAGCAGCCTGACGGTTTCAGTTCTGGGTTGTGTGTGAGAAACTAACTACAGCCTAAGTGTTAGCTTCAGATATTAAAAAAAAAAGATTAAGCTAGTATTCTAAAAACCTGGACAGCAAAGAAAAAAGCTTATAACAAGATACAGGAGTTCTTCCAAATGGTTCACCAGCGGCCAACCTGTTAGTCCCCCGATTCCAGTGACCTATTCTCAGAGCACTGGCTTCTCCTTGGGGATTTTCGATACTTCACTCACTGTTGCCATGACGACAGCTTCATCTTTATGTACCACTCCACATCACCCAGGCTTTGGTAAATGTAGCTGGTCGCTGTATAGTCGGTTGCAAGGGAAAAAAGAGTTGAAGTTAATAACGTGTACAGATTATGTAATTGTAATCTTGTAAAAAGTACAGAAAAATGTTTACATCCTGCTTGTTAAAAAAAAAAAGCCAAGCCTGAATGTCAGACTTCAGCATTTTTAAGATTAATTTCATGCAGATTCACTCAGAATCTCAGAGCAGCAGTACCCATTTCTCCAGAAAATAATGGGAGGAAGTGCATGATTTCTCTCGACATGATGCATTTTAGACACCATGTAACATGCACAAGTGACATTCTGATTTGGAACAGGCTAGCTGGAAAGATTTAAGTTCACAGGTTAAGTTCAGTTTCTCTGATCCTTCGCACAGCACAAAGAAACAAGTGATTTGTGTTCTCATTGCAAAGAAAAGCATTGCATATGATTAATTAACCTTCACTGTCTGGATCAAGGCCAAAACATTAAGAATCAATGAACCAGCTTCACTAATTCCAATAACCAGACTCCCTCATCATAACTGCAGTAAGAAACAATACCACCAAATTCACTTTCGGCATAACTTCACAAAACTCTCTCAGGGCCAACAGGGACAACAACTTTTTTAAAAAAAAAAAAGAAAGAACGAACAAAGCTAAGTTCCAAAGCGTAACACTGAATCATTCTTCTATCAAAAACTAACTAGGAAAACACGAACACAAGGCAGTAAAAGCAAAAGTTTTAGATGCAGCAGAAGCATAACCAGCACAAATACACCAAGAAACAGCTGGTTTCCCTAAGGGGTTTCTACTTCTCTTCTTTCTCAGAAACATGTTACGCAACACTCAAGTTTAAATTCCTGCTGTAAGCTGGTGATGCAAAGCAGAGAAATGAAAGAGTGAAATCTAGCCGAAAACAAAATCCTTTTGTAACTATGGATTACCTTACACTGTAAGCAATCGGCCACTAAAAGTAAAGCTACTTCAGCACAGCTGACGTCTCCAATCTCACAGACTACAATACTGCTGCATGACAAATGTAAAGAAATTTTGCATTTAATAGCAACTTGGAAAACTCCTTCCCTTCAACCATTCCTTGTTCCTTCCAATACATCAAGTTAATTTGCTTTACACATGAAAACACACATCACTTTACACACAAAAAGGCAGCATTAGGCACTCACAACTGAAGAGAGCTCTACAACTTGAGCAGACAATTATCCAGATCTGTACACAGATCAGGGAAGCTTACACTCCAACTTCACTGACACAAGCACACAGTACCACGAAAAACAGAAGTCTCACTTTTCACAATTAAAGGTGCCTTCAGCTTCCAAGACTCAATTACACATTCCTTATTGAAGTGGTATCATTAAAGCTGCAAACACTGTAGGCCAAACCATACTTTTTTCCAGATATTTTCTAAAATTGTTTTTTCTAAAAGGCAGTACTATCATCACTGGAAGAGTTCAGCTTTCATCTTTTGTTACACAATACCTTACTGACACCATAACCGCATTTGGACGGCTAAGTACTAACAAGAGAAAAGCATTAAGACTACTGAACATGGTTAAAAGTCTGGAGAACATACAGCAACCTGCTAATTGCCTACTCGTAACTAAGACTACCCTTCAAGAACTACAAGACAACAAAAAAACAGTTAGCAACAAACCTAAAACTATAACCGTGAACCTACAACTAGAACCAATACTCATGACTTGTAGCTATATAAATAACAAAAAACGGGTCTACCAAGTAAACAAGAGTAACGGTGGAAGAAGTCAGCATTGAACTGTACTGCCTACACAGCAGCCAACGAGCACTCCCTTCTCACTTTTAGGTCGTTGAACTTAGCCTGGAAGAATACTGTGAATTGAAAACTGCAACGTACATTAGTGACAACAGATGCTTATGCTCATAACGAAGCTAATCTTACCTTTTTGCTCTTAGCTGACGCAAATGATGAAACACGTTGATCACATCCCTTATACGACGAGGCGCCTCTTCAATTTTGGATGCAAGATTGATGCACGCCATAGCAACAATCTGAAAGGAAGCCCCGTTTCCATAAGAAAGTGATTTTAAATCCCGGTAAGACTAGAATTACACAATTTTAAAACCCCCAAATCCTGCGGCCTAAAGGCTCGAAGAGAGCGGCCTGTTTGGCATGCGGCTGCCCAAATTCACCGGTCGCCCAGAACAACGCCCAGCGCGCTCTTCTCCCCCACCCCCCACCCCCGCCCCCCGCCAGGCCGCGCCGCGCTCACCTCGAAGCTGTGCTTGACGAAGGACTTCGAATAGAAGAACCGATGAAACAGCACCTGCCCCGTCGCCATCGCCACCTATGAACGCAAAGGGAGGGAGGAGGAAGAGGGAGCGGGAGTCAGTCACCGGGCCCAGCCGCCGCCATTTTGTGTCAGGCACCAGCTGGCGCCGCCGCCCCCCCGCGCGGCCGCCTCACACGCCCTTCCCGCCGCGCCACAATGGCGGCGGCCCCCCCCCCACCCCCGCCCGCCTCCGCCCCGGGCCGCGCACCCACCTGCGGCAGGCGGAGGAGGATACCGGCCGCCTGGATGAGCTCGCAGCCCAGGATGCGCAGGTCGGTCTCGCACTGCAGGTCCAGGCCGTCCTGCATGGAGGGAGTGGGCGAGAGACGCTCCTCGGGGATCAGCGAGTGGTCGATGGTGAGCGACACCTCCGAGTACAGCCGGTCGCCGATGAGGATGCCCGGGGCGGCGGGAGCCGGCGGAGCGGCGGCAGTGGTGGCGGCAGCGGTGGTGGTAGCGGCGGCGGCGCCGGTGGCGGCGGCAGGGGGAGCCGGGTGTGTGGCGGCGGAGGCCATGATGGCGAAACCCGTCCGCACCCGCAGCCGGCCACGCACAGACTAACGCGGCCCGGCGCTGTGACGCAGCACACAGCGGCGCCTGCGCGCGGCACGCCGGGAAAAAAAAGTCCGGCGACTCCGCCCCGCCCAGGCCGCCAACGATCGCTCCCGCCGCGGCGGAACCCGGGACCTGCCGCGCTGCCCTTCACCCCCCCCGCCCCGTTCAGACGCGAACCACGCGGTGGCCGAGCCCGCCCCGTCCCCGACCGGCTGTCCCCGGGAAGGGACCTCGCCCGGGCGTCAGCGGCCGCCTGGGGTGAGCTGTCCTCCGCCCGAAGGTCCCCTTGGGCAGGCAGGAAGGGCGTGAGGACACGCGTGTTCCCTCCCGTGGCGGGGGGGACGCGGCTGCACCGCAGCTGCCCCGGGTCTGACGGTGCTGGGGGTGGAGGGGGCCGTTGGCGCTACTCGCTGTTTTTACCGCATTTTCTGCTGCAAAAGGTTTTAAACAGTGAGGTACAACTAACTGCACCGTTCGCTACGCAGCAGCAGAGGAGAAAGAAATTACACTGGTTAAAACTGTGTTTCAAACACCATACCGGTTACCTGGTTCATGCCCTGGACGCAAGCTCAGCCTAGAGCTGTGTTACAGCTTCTGGTGCTTGCGATACGTCACACTGGGGAAA
Source organism: Balearica regulorum gibbericeps (assembly GCF_011004875.1). Taxonomy (NCBI): domain Eukaryota; kingdom Metazoa; phylum Chordata; class Aves; order Gruiformes; family Gruidae; genus Balearica; species Balearica regulorum. Next base: position 27,592,374 of record NC_046192.1, on the reverse strand, counting down.
AATCCATAAAACTGAGTAACAAAATAAAAGGATGGCTGTGTGGCAATGCCCACAGGAGGTGGGCTCTGCGTTTCCAGGCTGGAAGCATACTCCAGAAAAAAAAGTTACCTTCCACTTCATTTATTAATGAAACCCACCGCCCTCCCCGTCCATTTCGTCACCGCGCGTTGGCCCCGTGTTACCCCGGGGACATCTGGATCCTCGGCCCCACAGAACGTGTCATCCAAGGTAACAGCTGGCGCAGCCAGTTCCGGAGGTTTTTCCCTCATTTAGCTGCTCATGGTGTAAACGGCCCATGGCAACGCGCAGAATTTGGGGCTTCGTGGGCCCTGCTCCGCACTCGCTGAGTTTTACTTGCTAGAAATTGTTTTTTTACAAGGTACCGCTTCTCAGTTCCGTGACGGAACGCCGTATGACTTATTTCCAGTAAGAGAGCGCGTGAGAGCTGGAAACAGCCCCGCCAGTGGGCTGGGGCGTTGTTATTGTGGTTTAAGTGCTTCCATTGCAATCTTAGGCGCTGCCGGAGAGCGATTATTGTGACAAACCGCGATCGTTCGGTTACAGTCCTGCACACTGCGCGAATGCGGCACCAGGATGTCCTAGCGCTCAGCCCCCGGTTCATCTGGGAGAACAGCTGTCAGCGTGCTCTGGCAGGGGCAGCTCGGTTGTCCTCCCTCCCGCGCACCGGCCGTCCCTGTTCCTGAGGGACACGCCAACCGCCTCCTCCCCCCCCCCCCGGGCTGAGGAGAACGGCGAGGCGGTGCTGCCGTCCGGTAAAGGCGGTGCCTACCCAGCGACGGCCGATGGGGCGGCCGCCATCACCTCAGCGCAGACCCGGGGGTGGGGGGGCCCTGCGACCGCCGGAGGCCCCACAGCGGTGCCCGCCAGCCCTGGCCCCGGCCCGCCCGGCTGTCGCAACCACGCCGGGACGCGACGACCGGGAAATTCCCGCCGCTTGCGTCACTTCTCGAAAGAGTCACATCACCTCTGCGCTGGCCATATCCCTCCGCGGCCGCGCGTCCTGGCCGGGACTAAACTCCCCGCGGACGTAACCGCCGCGAACTGAAAGACAAGTCCCGCCCCGGCGGACAGCTTCGGAATCTGATTGGCTCGCTCGGCCTGAGTGGCAGAACGCGTGGTCGGCCCTGTCCGCCATGTCGTGTGGGGGAGCTGGGTGCCGTCCCCTCGCCCGCCCGTGTCCTGTGGGGTCCCCGCCGGGCGCAGCGCTGCCTGGCACGGTTGGGACCCGGCGGCAGCCGCTCCCCTCAGCCGCGGGGTTCGGCTGGCTCTGTGGGCTGGCGAAGCCGGCCGGTACCGCACCGGCGGGCAGGACGGGGCTGGGGGGGGGGGGGGGTCCTGTGGAGATCCGGCGCCTCTTCCTGCCGGCAGCGCCGCGCTGTCGCCGCCTCGGCAGGGCCCCTGTCTGGAGAGGGAGGTGAGGCTGAGCCGGCCGGCGCAGGCCTTGTCTGCAGTAGGGACCCGCTCTCCTCTTCTGCCCGGGTAGAGACCGCCGGTTTCTGCTCGTGCTCCCCCAGCTTAGAGAGGCCCAGTGCCCTGCACATTCACAGCAATGCATTGCAACCCTGTCACCAAAATTCGGGAATAAAGAAAACTCCTTAACAGCAATTAGCATTAAGAAGCAGGCATTTCCTTTTATTGCAGCGCTGGGTGTCAGGAGGAGAGTTCCTCACATCAGGCACACCTAACTGGTTCTCTTGTCATATTTATACACAAATGTTACAAAGATTACAAAGTGGTGCACTCCCTGTTACAGTAATTGGTTCCTATTTCTTTGCCTAGTATGCAAACTAGAAGGCCTGCTCAGTTCCTATCTCCACCTCTATCTTTTGAGTAGGTGATATAATTTGGGTAGGGGGCTTATGGGTCGGTGGTGGTGGGGACCCTGGCCCAAATTACCTTTCCCCTAGTTTCTCAATACTTCCGTATCGGTAATTGTTCACTGTATGCATCAGGAAAATAAGGATGCTCCTGGAGGCAATTAAGTGTCCTCCCTTTCTGCAAAGTATGTATAGAAGGACCTTGAAGTGTCTTGTAGCTCCTCCTTTTTATCATGACGTGTAGCAGGTGCTCATTCTAAGAATCGTTAGTCTTCTACCTAAAGTAATAATGAATAGTTTCTTATCACATATAAGTAGCCTTCGTTACAGGCCTGTCTTTTTTGCTACAACTCCTCTCTCATGAGCCAGCATGCCTGATGGCTGACTGGCCTGGTCTGCAATTCATCAGCAACTCACCAAAGATGAGTTGCTGCAAACCAAGAAAAGAGACCGTGACTGTGCTGCAGCAAGGGCCATCTCAAAGAGGAAAGCTCAGGGCTCACAGGACCTGCTGGAGGGGACGTGCTCGCTATTAGCCAGCCACGAGCATTTCACGCGTGTGTGTGGGACGCCCGTCAGATGGGCTCATCAGGGCAGGTTTGGCCTTGTGAGATAGGCCGAAAGGACCGTAAAGTTGCAGGAAAGATTTGCTATTTTTTTTCCATTGGTTGTTGAAGACGAGCACACCTGATCGGAGCAGAGGGCTCTCGGGGCCTAAGGTTGCCTAACCCTGTGGAACGGGGCCAGGTTGCAGTATAATCATTAATGGAGCGAAGGGTCAGAGTCGTCCACTGCCACCAGGGTTTGTTGTGCTAAGAGAGCCTAAGATAAAAGTATTTGTAGAGAGATACAAAACCAAGATTTTTAATCGAGGAGAAGAAAAATCGGTGCAGAAGCCTGGTCTGCCAGGCTTTCCCGGGAGCGGGCTGGCTGAAGGAGGCTGAGGGGCAGGTGGCCTGGTCTGCGCTTCCTCAGAGCAGCCAGCACGGGATGCGGAGTGCCTGGGTGCGGCACCTCGGTTTGTGTCACGCTTACAGGGATTAGTCAAACTTTCCTAGTCTTACAATTGAGTCTTTTAGAAAGATCACCAAGTCCACAGTACACGATGTTTGCTTTTTAGCCTTCCTTTCTGTTTATCCTTTGGGGTTTGAGAGCCAGTCTGTAACTATCACTGAAACAGCGCTTTTTATAGAAATAGAGCATTGAAGTGGGAGGTGCTGTACCTGCAGGTTCGTGACTCAGCAGGGATTCAAGTTAGTTGGAAGGGTTAGTGCGCTCGCCCTATTTTCCTAGTCCTTTCACAAGCTCCCTTCCTTTAGCCACATGCTGTATAGTCACCGAGATTTTAAAAACAATTTTACATAGATTAAAAAAATCCCACCACCAACCCAGAACATCGCTGGCCTTTTAGAAACCTCCAGCAGTCTTCTGTGTTGCATTAACGCAGCCGAGAAAAGTCCAGTGAACCTGCAATGCTAGCGCTAAGCTTCTCGTCAGTGGCAAAAGCCATTTACAGTCCATTGAAAGTACTGAAGAGTAAAGAAATAGTAATCAAAAGGGGAGCTGGGGAAAAATTGCCATGGTTGGCTCTGCTCTCTAACCCTCAGATTATTCTGGAGGTGGAAACACCAGGTTCCTCGGAATTTGCAGAAGGCAAACAGCTCTTTCCGCTTCCATAGCAGTTAGCAATGTGTGCCAGACAGGCTGGAAAGAAGGAAACCCAAGAGTCGTGCAAGCAGCGGGTGCCACTCGCTGCAGTGCGATTTTGCACACCTTTTTCTTTTCTGTGCACACACCCATCGTGCCTTGGGTTTCATTCGCTCCGGTTTTCCAGGTTGCACATTGATGTTTTAAAAACCTGAAGAGAAGTGTATTTGCTTTCCTTAGGCGGCTCAACCTGCCCATACCGTTCTTACCAATTCTTGATGTTTTTCGTGTATATTTTTGAATCCAACAAAGTTGAGCAATGCGCTGTCCCCCCAGCTGTTAGGCAATCGGAAGTTTTAGCTAAGCCAGAAGGTTTCGCTGTAGTGTGTTTAAAAATAAAGATTGCAAACAGCCTGCAGTTGCCAGTTAGCTGGTACCTGATGTCTCCAAACTGGTAAACATGGAGTTACGTTAGTGTTTCATTTTGCAACACAGCCCACAGGAGGTGCTGCCCACGGTGGTGGCCCCTTGCTGTAGAAGCGTATCCAGCAGACAACTTAAACCTGTTAACGAAGCCGTGTAATAAGTTCATGCTTTGTTGCCAGGACACAGTACACTGCTGGAAAACAATGGCAATCAATAATTGCTGATTGAGTCATGAGTGTGAGTGCATTAACAAGCCTAATTCTCTTGTGGCCTTTGGCCTGGAGCTGTACAGTTCATGGAAGCTCTTTCTTTAAATCAATTGTACGCAGATAGCTACTGGCATGAAAATGGATACTAAAATACATGTGTTTGGCGTCACACGTTCACACATAACAGCCTACCGTCAGGTACAGTGTTTGGAATGGTGGTGTCCAAGTTGGTTTGGCATCAATGCCGTGTTGCCTCTGACCTTTCATAATCATTCTTCTTCACTTCCCCTACAGCTGCTAATACTCGCACAGCGAGCCGTGCAGGGCTGCCAAGAGCACGAGCCCCACCACTGGTCCTCTGGGAGGGGACAATTCCCCAGCTCGTCCAAGCAAGCAAACGCAGTTGTGACAGGGATATAGCAACGGACCACGTCTTCGAATCATCCATGTCCTGCATCACCTGGCAATGCTGTTTCATTCTTCCAGGCTTCCGACTGCAGTTACAGACTCCAAAGCTGAGCGATAAACTGCATTGGCAGAGGATGGTTGAGCTCTAAAGAAGGTAGCACCAGCTTCCGAGCGAGCCTCGTAGGAAGGGGGTTTTAGAATATCCTAAAAGCTCTCTCCTAGTGGGTAATTAGACAACCTCAGTGCCTAATTGCCTTGAGGATTTTACTGGTTTGTCAGCAAATGTTTCACAAAAGATAAGACAAGAACAGGTTCTTAACAAAGAACTGCAAATTGCAACATGCAATTACCTGAACAGAATAGAAAGGATTTGTTTGGACCAATAAGAATCTGTGACGATGGAAAAATCTAATTTCCTTAAACAATGATAGATGTCAGTATGTAAGAAAACAGTATGGTAGGAATCATAGAAATTAGGGAGTAAAATACTTTGACATGAGCTGACATCTGAAAGTTTCTGCTGTCATATCAAGTAGACCAGACTAAGAGAACAGAGACTATTGTTAAATTCGTTTACTCATTGCATTAAAATAATTTTTTGCTTTGGAGGTTTTGGACAGTTGATTTTTTTAAATCAAATCTCTTAGGAAATTGACTTCAATTCTTCATGCTGAATCTGATAAATTAACCAAGAACCTAGAATTATCTGCCATCTCAGTGATAAAAATATACGTTATCAGCTCTGATAGGACTTCTGATTGCAAGTACACTTCCAGTACGGGTCGAGTACTGGGTTTGCATTGATATAAAAGAGTTTGGCGCCAAAAGACTTGGCAGTGAAATTTACTCAGGCTGGAGAAACGATGTTTTACTCTGTCAAATTATGACTCGGAGAGGAATTAGTTAGGTACTGCTATAAAAGATTTCTAGAGACTCCCATTTTGGACTCTAAATTAACAACTCAGAGGAACAATGAAGTTTATTTGAAATCATTCCCAGAGGGTGATTTCTTTAAACTCTTACTCACTGGTTTTGAAAGAGAAGGGAGGAATTCAGTAGCAGAAGTTACATCCTGCAGTTTTTACCATTAATAACTTGGTGTGAAACCAGAAGTGTAATTATGAATACAGCCTTTTATATAAGTATTTCTCTGTTTCACCTTAACTGATTCTTTACCTGCCACTCCCTAAATCTCTCACTCTTGGTTTCTGTGGCATTCCTCCTGGCATTACTCATTTCTTGATTATCCCAGTGAAAATACTGCTGGTGACTGGCTCAAAGTCTTTATCAAGAAAGATTAAAACATTGTTCCCATGTGAAAGCAAACCTTTTTTCTTTCCAATGATGCTGTCATCTAGAATGTAAAAATATGCTGCTGAACTGGAATATTTGTGTTCTTCAAACCTCATACTCAAGATAGAGTACTTGTTGCCTTTTGCTTTCTCAGTAAAGCTGCATTTTTGTAGAAGCGTTGTATAGATTTTTCAGAAGGCTCTAGTGCATTGGGGTGCTAATCGAAACCTGCATCTGTCTCTCTCATTTTTTGAGTTTATGGGACTTGGCGCTTCAGGTTTCCCATCACAACACACACTAATTGCTTAGGTGCAAGGCATTCGGAAAACAAGTACATAAGGAATGCTCACTGTCTATTAAAATCAGTAAGCTTTTCCTACGGGCTGATGTTCGCCAGCTCACCTATTTGCAAACAGTAGTTTGATGCATTTGCAAATGGAACATCATTGACGATTGGACTTGATGATCTTAGAGGTCTTTTCCAACCTTAAAGATTCTATGATTCTGTTATCATGCCTAAGGTGATTTTAGTTCAAACCTAAATTTGAATTTGTTTTCCAGCGCATTTAAAACTCAGACCTGTTTTTCTCATAGAGCCACATTGGTATTAAAGAAAAAGCACGTGGAATTCGATTTATCAGACCTTATCATGGTCAGACGATGATGCGGCAGCAGCAGTCGTATTCAGATGCAGATCAGCGAAACCACGTCATCTGCACACAAGTAAACTGGTTTGAGAAATAAGGCTAGACCCCTGGGTGTCAGCGTCCTGCGAGGCTGGGTGCAAGCAGCTTAGCAGGCTTAGGTCTTCCACGAGTCACGTGTGACTGCGGCACGGACCTCACGCGGTCACGAGCAGCTGGAGTCGTGTAACACACAGGCAGGCAGATCTGAGCGGGTCTAATGATTGCTTTGGACTGGTGTAGATAATTACCCAAAATGTACGATGGCGATAAGATGGTGTCTCTGCTGCGAAGCGGTTCTGAGAAGCAGGCAGGTTCTGCTATACCTCGTGCTTGACGTAGCACTGTTAGGTAATACCCAAAAACACGGAGGGGTGTTACGTGACAAACCAGGGTATTTCCCATCCCCGAGGCGTGCTGCAGCCGGTGCTGCAGGAGCAGGCAGCAAGCTCTGCTCTCCCCGTCCCTCGGGGCAGCCTGTCCCTGGAGGGCCAGCTTTGGGGACAGGGCGAATGCACAACCAGGCTTGATGTTGTCCCCGCTGGCGGGTCACCGTGCACTCTAAAGCAGCGATATGCTCTGCGTGCATGCCTGTACAGACATCTGCTCAGATCTGTCCCGGGGGCGTTGCTGTCAGTCTGATAGCGTAGGAAAACAGCAAATAGGAGAGTGTGACACAGCACAGGGCGGATTCCCCAAACTCACAGCAAAGCCCCTTCAGCGACAGGCTCTTGCACCCTGCATCATCGTGACGGTGCAAGACCCAAACCAGGAGCGTGCCTCAGTTTGTCCTTCACACACAGTCCTCCAGTGTGTGCAGATGTGGTTGTCACAAATATCTCACAACTGAGCAGGCTGGTAGCTGCAGGCATGTGAACAAGGAGGTACAGGGTCAAGGTGTTAACCCAGAATAAGGCACAGCAGAGCTGCTAGCACAGAGCGTGAACAGAAGCAAGCACCGACAGGATGGAAAAGAACAGGCTGTATCCCAAAAGGCACACATCAGAGACAGATTTAGCTCTGGTTCACACAGCAGGATATTTGTCACTACTGGAGAGGCCTATATTATTTTTAGGGGTTGCATCATGAGTCTGCAGCTTTAAAGGACAAAAAAAGAAAGATGAGGGCAGCTTGTCTGGTGAGGGCTTACCGCACTGTCATGGAGCAGAGCGATGCGCACGCAGCCCTGGGAAGCCGCGGAGTGCACGTCGGTACACACAGGCCACCAAGCGCTGCTGCAAATGTGATGCCTGGTTTTATTCTTACCAGCTGTGACGCTCGTAATCTGCAAACCCCAATCACACGTGCTGTCCTCGTCCTGGGCCATGCAAACAGCAGTATAACTAGCAGACTGAGCCCAAGTGAGCATTTCCTAGTCAAATCTGTTTAAGATTGAATGGCTTCACCCAGGAACTGCCTACCAGAGGCGTGCAGCGTAGGCTCAGAGTGTTGGGAGCCTTGTCTTGTTTTCTGCCCATCCAGATTGCATTAGCAGCCCTGGTCCAGCCGCAGCAAGATGCTCCGGCCCAACAGCCTCCCTGCTCTGCAGCAGGAGGCAGAGGTGACTTTCCCAGCCTGGCTGCAGGGTTACGAGGATGAGGAGGGGCCTGGAGCATCTCTGGTGTGAGGAAAGGCTGAGAGAGCTGGCGCTGGTTAGCCTGGAGAAGAGAAAGCTAAGAGGGGAATCTGATCAACACTTATCAATATCTAAAGGGTGGGTGTCAAGAGGAAGGGGCCAGACTCTTCTCAGTGGTGCCCAGTGACAGGACAAGGGGCGACGGGCACAAACTGGAACACGGGAAGTTCCATCTGAACATGAGGAAAAACTTCTTCCCTCTGAGGGTGAGCGAGCCCTGGGACAGGCTGCCCAGAGAGGTTGTGGAGTCTCCTTCTCTGGAGAGATTCAGAACCTGCCTGGACACGATCCTGTGCAACCTGCTCTGGGTGATCCTGCTTTAGCGGGGGGTTGGACTCGATGATCTCCAGAGGTCCCTTCCAGCCCCCACCAGTCTGAGATTCTGTTGCCATGAGCCCGGCTGGGCACGGCAAGGCTGTGGAGCACGTTTGCGAGCCCGAAAGAGGCTCCGTGCTACGGCAGCGAGCGTGCTGAGGCCGCAGGACCACATCCTGCTGTGGGGGACGGGGTGGCCATCTCCTGAAACATTATCTGATAGGCTGCAGGAGCAGCTGCACAGGCTAGAAAACACCGAGCTGCAGTCAGCCAGCAGTTTCACCAGGTGTTTCCCCTACAAAGATACCGTCAGTACAGAAATGCTTCATCTCACGTAAATATCAAGCAAATCTTTTGCCGCTTCATCCATTTGCATATTTGTATTTACTGAACTGTGGGTCAGCGCAAAATGAGTACAAGGCAGGGTTAGCGATCGTGCTATCTGCACGCCGTGCCTGGGGTGCACGCAGGAGTTACCAGAAAGGGCTCTTGGGCCGTTCAGAACTTCTCTGAAAGGGGTGAGAGCGTTACCTGAGGGGCTGCACGTGCTCTCCTGCTCTGCGGCTGCTTTTTTGCAAGCAAGAACTTCCACTGCTCCGTTAGCCTGAGGAGGAGCCCTTTGTGTATATGATATAAAAAGCTGCTTTTAACATTGAACAAATTATTACAGCTAGCGGCCAAGTGTTAAAATAATGGTTGGCAAACAGAGGACGGCATAAAGCAGAGAGGCGGCGATGCTGCAGGCGAGTTAAACACATCAGCTGGACTTCTTTAACCATAGGAATTGCTGTAATGGCCTGTGAGCTGTTCAAGCATTTCTTCATGGTTTTGCAAGCTTTTTCTGCCTTTAAAGCATTTTCAAGTGTCTTATTAACCTCAAGATGTCTTTTATTCTATTTTTTCCTCCCCAGAGAATGATTCAAAGCAGAAAGATCAGGTCCATCAGGTCCTTGCCTCTTCATCCCTGCTCCTCTGTCAGGGACGTTATTTCTGCTACAGCACCTAAGTGAAATCTCTACTGAGCTCTGAGTCAGTGGCACGTTTCCCACAGACTGCGGTAAAGCGTGAAATTCTGTCCTTATGGACAGAGTAGGGCAGCGTAGACCAAAGAATAGCACAGGCTCTTCTAAGGAGCTTATATACACCATGGTGCCACAAGTAACTCGCTGCGTAAAGTGGCAACTTAACAGAAAGGCACCTTTAGCACTCCTGGCAGAAGGAGCTGATGCTAAACGTGCCGCTGGTCGTTGTAGCTGGTGATCCGAGCTATGTGAAAGCTCCTATTGTAGCTCACAACCTGAGAATGTGCAAGAGGTTTTAATAATATATCTTGCTGGTGGTTATTGGACAAGCTTTACTATACTCTGAGGTTAACTATAAGCAGAAATTTAATTCCTTTAGCTATTTACCAGCGGTGAGGGGTTGGTTTTTGTTGTTGGCTTTTTTTTTGTTTTTTAACACTGGTTCTGTGGGCTTTTGTAAGTGGTTGTTTGCCATCTAGTGGGTTGATGCGATTTTGCAGAAAAGCTCCAAGTTATTTTTGTGCCATCCCGGATCACACACGGCAGGAGGGGCAAGGAAGGGATGCTGAGATACCAAGAGCCCCACTAGCAAAGGGAGAGGAAATTAAATTGCTAATATATAGGCAAGATTTTCCTCACTGATAGAGCCAACAGCAATATTAAACACACACAGCTATTGCCACCAATAGGCACAAGTCATTTGCAAATAAAAGAAATGATAGTTCAAAATAATTATAGCTGTCATCAATGATCTGTGTCCTCATAGTGCCAAGAGAAAACTGGCATATAAATATAGACAGTATACATTTGGGATACCAATATCCCAGAATATTTTCATTACCAGTTATTTAGAAACGAGCAGACTTGAAAATTCACCTTAGCAGGTCATTTTTTGTTCAACAATTGACATAAATAGGGATTGCTATCATTACAATCAAAGTTCCCTCATACTGTCCAGCACCGTAAATTAGTCAGGTTTATGCTTAATATAATTGTCCTTTTAGTCAACATAAATGAATAATTTTGTCACTTATTTTTACAACAGATCACAGCCTGAACTAGGAGATTCAGTAAAATGCTCTAAGCCTTATGCAGGTTCTGTGAAGACCCACAATATCATTTACTAGTATTTCCCAAAATTAATGAAAAAAAGCATTTGGCAAGTATATGTAATGGGATACTTGGGTAAACCCCTTCATTCCCCCCCCCCCTTTAAAAGTTGAGTTTTTTTAAAATATAGGCATGTTTTGATGTGGCAGCAAGAATTATGGATGTGCTGTAAGGATCGCTGTGCAAGAGAGCCCGAAGAGGCCTTGGGGCTGCTCTGAGGGCCAGCACCCTCCAAGAGAACTGGAGCCCAGCGCCGGTCCCCAAAGCACCCGCAGAGCACGGGAAGGGGGCGGTCAGGCCCCCCACGGCCGGGGCCAGCGGCACCCCCAGCGAGGGACGGCTGCGGCTCGGCACAGCGCTGCAGCAGGCAAAGCTGGCGTTCCCCGGTCCTTCCCCGAGGGGTTCCCCCTTCCACTCGCACCAAGCTGGGCACACGCAAAGAGGTTTGGCCTGAACCGTAGCTCTTGTTATAACGAGGGTAAGGCAGAACAGCGGCAGCCTGGCTCTCTACCCGCCCCACTGACAGCACCCCTGCCTTGACATACCGGGCTATTTTCTTACGCAGCCCTCGCGTCCACAGGCAGTTCGGTCCCTTCTGTGCTAGGCAGCTTGCAGAACAGATATCCTCTTTCGCTGCCAACAGAGCAACCTCTGCAAAGCCCTTTCCTAGACTCCAGGTGAAAGAAATATTTACAGTAAATTACTGAAAAAAGGCTTTATTATAGGTCCTTTTACCCAGCAGGAGGCAGCACTTTACTACAAAAGCAACCAAAACTTAGGAACATTTGTGTTTGGCCTTAAAAACTAGATTTTGAAGTGAATTGAACTGAAAAAAAAAAAATCAGAATAACATCCATCATCTTATGCCTGTCTCCAGTAGCATTGGTAGAGGTTTGTACAGAAGTGACAAGTGGATCCTGCAGCACTAATCCTCCACCTGAGCAGGGGAGAGGGGCAGAAGGTGCTGAGCCAGCTACATGGAGAGGCTGGGAACTCGAGATCGTTAGAAGGGACATTCCACATTTACCCTCCATTAGTTGCAAATAGGACCCTACTACTAATGGATTATGTCAGATTTCAAATGGGTTCATTTTGTGGCCCTTTTGCACCTGCAAGTATTACCAGCAGAGTTGGAAGAAAGACCTTTTGACTTTATTTTGCAGCAGAACAAGACTTGCGCTGATTCTACAGTATCTTGAAAAATGCCAGACATCCGCTGTGGTGTTGCAGTGCAACCCATAGAAGTGATCAGCGTAACTCAGTTGTTCCCTTTTAAGCCTATTTGCATATATCATTACCAAAAGAAAATTCAGTTTACTATAATTATAATTTTTACTGCACTGGAGTTTAATATAAGACCTAAATGATTCAATCAGCTGAAAGCATCAGAATCTCAACCGCTTACCTGGACGGTTCCAATTCCCCCATGCCCACACCACATCAAGATAACCAACACACGATGTCAGATGAGAGGTGTTTCACAGGCTGTGCTCCCCCAAATATTCACCCCTTCCCTCTAGTGACTCTGGAGCAGAACAAAGCCTCCCCTAAAGGCCTTGGATCCTTTGACATAACCCACCATGCGTTCAAGCTCAATGTATAGCACAGCTAAAACCAGCTGCCACACACTCTCCTGCTTCCCTTGTGCAGCCAGAGCAACACCTACCGCTGGGTAGAGCGTCTGCAAACACAGCCCCACGAGGAGATGGGGTCAGCCATGGTGTCACCTCTGTAACTCCAGGACAGCTGCTCCAGATCAGAGCAAACATCCATGCTGCTCAGCATCCTGCTCCCAGCAGTGGTGGGACTCTTTTCGCAGAGACCAAGACCAAAGCAGACCGCACAACAGCTTTCTTCAGATGATCACCCCACTTCCAGCAAATCCAGGAGCTTCATGGACTAGAACCAATAACCTTGTATTTGTGGGTGGACTTTTGCTGCTGAACATTTCTGGTCTGTAAGCCTGCTTGAAATTTCACCATCCGGCATGTTAAGGAAGGCCAGAGCCACCACCTCATTCTCACACCAGCAACCACTAACCAGCAAACCCCCCTCGCACTCTCCATGCCCCAGCTGCCACAGCCACCCATTTTGTAGCTCTCTGCTACCTGCAGCTGATTACCTAAACCCCGGCAGCTGGTTCTCCAAGCTCTGTAAGCCCAGGCACCCACCTCTATATACCCACCTCAAGCTCAGTTGCTCCTTAGGAGGTGAGAAAACCAGGGTTGCTCCATCAGTAATGGGAACTTTGCAGGCAGTTTTGGCAAAGGCCAGCTGACCGCTTTGCAATGCCGTTTTTCCCAAGGCATGTTTTGGGATGCAGCTATGATTAGCAGAGAGCGTGCTGTGTAAGCTCGCCAAATAAATGAAAGACCTCTCCAATGGGCCATCTCGGGGCCCGTCAGATTTTAGCCTGTCTAAACAATCTGGGAACATTTAACAAGCTGCTGAAATCCACTGGTGAACAAAAGGGATTTCTGGCATTTTTGGACTTCAGGTCAAGCTGTATTTGTTAACCCAAAATGTAATGATCAAAACAATATGCATATATCTAGACCTTTCCTAAAATGACCAGCCCCGGTGGGAAACGCAGTGAATCCACAGCATTTGTTGACATTCTCTGCAGGAGGCAACTTGTTACACCAGCAGCCTCGGGTGCGTAGCAAATAACTTAGCGGTGCCTGTGCCTCCTGGATGATTTACGACGTACACAGACACACACACTCCATCTAGTCACATCCCGCTGAGACGTTGCTCATCGTTTTCTTATTCAGGATTACATGAAGGTCCATGAAACTTCTTCCTTCCCTCTTTTCTCTCTGTTATCTCACTTCCCACCGCTTCATACCTGTGACCGTGCTGTTCTGGGGGACAGCTGAGATAACTTGGGTCCTAGAAGCAGGCAACCTCTAGCATGGGGACACTTTATCCCATGGAGACTGTAAAGCTGGGAGAAAGGAGCTGGAAAATTCAAACCACTGTTAGAGTGGGAACTCCTCGCAGGCTGGTGGACCACACACAGTGCCTTCAATGAAGATACCACACTGTGGACAAGCGTGAACTTTGCTTATTGCTGGTGCCCTTGCAGTCATCTACTTGGTGGCACCTTCTGAAAAGCTACGTGGCAGCAGCTTTAGGTCTGTCCTAAAGATCCTCCCTACCAAATAATCAGACAATGCCTGCGTATAAATGGGTGTCTCTGCCAACGGGTTTGCTCTGGCAAGCCTGATCTTTCCTGAAACAAATCGGTGACTGGCTACACTGCACTTTAATCCCACGTGTCCAGGTGCTCGCTGTCCCGTTGCCTCCATTAATCACAATCCCATCTTTTAGAGGGAAAGAAGAGAGATGAACTTTTTCAAAGGAAAATGAAAAGAGGAGTGGACTAGAGAAAGTGACTGATACAGATGCAGAAGTGGAGAGAAAGGTCTTGCTGTACTGATATTAGAGCCATAGATTTAAAGAAAGGAAGATGGAAAGGAAGAGGCAAAACATAGTATGCACAAAGCCCTCGAATGCTGCTCACAGCCGTTCATCTGCTCTGGGTAAGGGCAGGTTTACAGGACCGGCAGCTGACAATATTTTAACTGAGATGGATGTGCATGATGAATTCCTCAGGAGCTCTGAAAGTTTAGAAGGCCCATTAGCTGCTTTGGGTGGAAAAAGACCTATTTTGCTCATATTTCAAAGGACTTGTGGTCTAGTTTGCTATCACACTGGATGGTGCGAGACTGTGCTGCTCCCTCTGAAAGGGTCGGAAGAAGTAAACAACGGAAAGGTCCTGCAGATCCTGTTGCATTTAAGTGCTTAGATACAACTTCAGATTTCAGATAAGCCTAACGATCTGGAGTCACCTTCCCTTCGACTCTTCTGCGGTGAGTCGAGGAGCCCACGCACCAGCTCCCCTTGGCCTGCCACGCTTGCTGTGCGTGCCTCAAAAAGCTTTCCTAGTGCCTGCTGGGCTCGTGCGAGGAAAAGGAGGCAGGAAACCTCAGTGCCGGGCCACTGAAGTACTTAGGTGCTCCCCAGGGCCTTCATGCTGCTATTAGAAGATTTGCAGATGAGGCCGTGGAAATGATCAAACATAATTAAACAGTGGAACTCGTAGCCACAGGATGTTGTGGAGGCCAAGAGTAGGGATGGCTTTAAAAAGGATTGGGTGAAATCCCGTTATTAAACGCCGTGATTGGGAAGAAGCATCTGGTGTTAGAGGTCCCTGAAGCGTCTACTGGTGATAGCAAAGAGGATGGTGCAGAGAGGGGGTCACTCGACATTTGTCTTCTCCTACGTTCTCCTTAAGCATCTGCTACTGGTTGCTGTCAGAGGCAAGATGCGGGGCAGCTGGCTTTTGTCTGAGAGCATTGATCCACCCCGTCGCAGCCTTCCCTGCAGTTAACAGCCTTACGGGCTTTATAGTTTAGTACCAATACTGATATTTTACACATGGGTTTTATTTCTCATTTCATAATAGTATGTACAACAGGCTGCTGATAAAATCGTAATGTTTTCCATCATCCTTCCCCACCCCCCTTGCATTGCCCCTGTCAAAGACAATCAGAGCAGCAGGAGGCTGCGAGGGAGAAAGTGAGCTGCTGTGAACACAGAGAGTTAATAGATAGCAGAAAGGGAAGCCCAAAAGCAGAAATAAGCTTTCCGAAGAGGGCAACTGCTTTTCACGTGCATTCCCCTTAGTGCTTAAACGGGGCGGGATACAGCCAGATGTGAAGCACTCAACAGAGCTGAAACAGTTTGCAAAAAATAGTTTTGAATACTCAGCTTCTATTCAATTTGTTGCTTTTTGTATATCCACAAAAGTATCTGGAGGGCTGCAAGGCGTTTACCAAGCTGTTGATGAATTCTGGCTGGAGTGACTTTTACAGGACAAATGTTTCTCCGTAGCCATCATTTACTATCTCCACCCCCATCTGTCAGCATCAGCCATTCCGTCAAGAAGCAGAAACAACAGCAAGTGGCCAGCAGTATGTTCGGCAAAGTGAAGAGTTTCAAGTAATTTGCCCCCTATTATCCTGGAGACATATCGTGCTGGGTCCAGATCTGCAAGGCACGTGGTGAAAACGCAGCGACCCCGATACTGTACAACCTCCGCGACGAGCCAGTGTAGCAGTCACAGTCCTGTACACACATGGGGTGTGTTTAGAAAGCGCCTTTGATTCTTTGTCGTTTGGGTTGCGGTCAATGTTTTAAAGACCTAGGTGTTAGTGGACAATGTGCGTCCACCGTTTCTCTGATGCTGGTGTTGGTCCTGATCACTTGCTGGTTGGGCAGTGGGATGCAGAGGGACGGCATCGAACCAGCGGCCACGGCAGGTTGGCTAAAGCGTGGCCGGAATGAAAGGGACCCCGGGGTTTTTTTTTTGTTTGTTTCTTTCTGAATTCCTGAATTCCTGATCTATTTTAGATTCACTTCTTCCCTTCAAAAGAGAAGAGCGGCCGTGCGGGACTGCCGAGGGGTGGCACGAGGACAGGACCCTCGCACAGCCCTGCCCGTCCCCGCTGCGTGTGTAACTGCACGTCGGTAGCACCGGCATTCAGAGCACCGCGGGTCTTCTTCAAACTGAACGTGTCGAGGAAAATGAAGCAAGTGGATTCCTACACGTTAAACCCAATGCAGAACCCTGAATGTTTCAGCAACAGGAACGAGACGTCACCAGGGTCTAACAAAGGTAAGAGAGCAGAATCGAGAGCACGTGGAGGGGAAAACATTGATGATCCATCAGATGGGAGCGCGGAGCCTGGCAGACCGTGTGAGTGCCCGGCCAGGCTCCGGCGCTGCCCTTGGCGTGGCGCTGGGCCATCCGAAACCCGGCGGTGGCTTCTCTGTGTCAGAACCGAGGCGCAGTCATGGACAGCTGGAAAAACATACTCTGCTGTTGCCTGAACACCACCCGCATCGAAGCGAAGGATCTTCACGCTTGCGTTCTTCAAAGGAAAAACAACCCCACTTGCCACGAGCGTTTTCCCCTGGGCAGGGAGCCCCAAACCCCAACCAGGGAGGGACGTTTGGTTGCAGATCTGTTTTGTGCCTTGTGACACATGGCCTTCTGCTGCTGTTTACTGTTAAAGAGTCATTCCACCCAATACAGGTTTGTAGCCATTGACAAGAATGGCATGTGGTAATGCAAAGTTATCCTTTGCAAAAAAATAAGTAAAAACAAAGGACCCTCTTACAGACACGCATATTTTCCATGAATAGCTGCCAGTAACTAGAAAACAGGCTTTTTTGCTCCTAACCTGGAGGCGTTGCCGTCCCTTCTGCGATCATGTTTTCTCAATGATCTTTAACCGCGCACTGCTCAGTGAAATCGGGAAGAGGCGGCTGCTCAGCACCACGCGGGGGGGTGACCGTGGGCTGCAGTGCCACCGCCCTCCATGAGCCATCTTCTCTGAGGCTCACTGCCAGCAAAGGCTCTGCCGGGTTTGTAAGGACTCCCTCGGATGCCAGTTTCCCCATGCTTTATCGCAAGACCGACAGAAATCGCACGTCCAGGTTGATTTTCCTGTTGAGGAGGAGCCAGAAGTGGAGGGCAGAGACCAGCAGGCAAAACTTGGCTCTTAAACAATAGCTGTTGCTTAAACACATTGGTACTTCTGTCCTGAAAAAGCCAAGTGATGTCAGTGTGTGCTGCACGTTGCAGTTGATTAAATGCCAGGATCGCCTCTTGAATGCCTTATACCCACAGGAGATGGACAGGACAGTTAGGTCTGAGTATCTGCATTTGTAGAAATAAATACATCCAAACCTTTTGATGTCCTGAGGCTGTGTGAAACCCATCAGGGCTCCCTGGGGCCGGGGGGATCCCCCGGCGGGGCCGGGATCGGGACGGGCTCCTACAGCATCGCTGGGGCAGGATGGAGGCGCCGGACTGGGCTGGGGTCCTGGGCAGGGGCAGGGGTGGGGGTCCCGGGTGGGCCTGGCCAGGGACATCCAGGTCCTGACACGACCAACCCCAACACAAACAAATTAGAAAGCTCCAGGTCATTTCAGTGAAGCAGTCAAATGAATCAAGTCTGATTTTGCTTCCTTCTTCACCTAATTAGACAACGGGGAGATTTATGGTATTGAGCCAACTCAATGTTGCTGTAATTTGACATCTAATTAATCAACATCCAGTTCCTTCACAAGTGCAACATAAATACTTCCTAACCGGTGCAGGCATGTTTCTATGAAAAAAAACCTCATAACGTTTGTTTATTTCCCGCTTCCTCCTACCATTTCAGCGTGACAAGCCGGCTGGAGTACCGTCACTGCCCCAAAGCACGAGAGGCGATGGTGTGGAGTGGCCACATCCCACGGGTCCCACGGGTCCCACGGGTCCCATGGGGCGGCCGCCGCGTGATGCAGCCCCGGTGCACATCGCTCAAGCCACGGGCGACGCTCGATGCAGCTTGTCTCACCGAAATACTCCTCGCTGTACATCTGGTGCCTGAGGTTTGTCAGCAGGGAGGGAAGGGTTTGTGTTTCTGCAGCCGGACGAGTCCGGGGATGGTAGGAAGCTGGAAAGGTATCGCGACGGCAGGCAACGATGGGAGTAAAATTCTGGCCCTACTAGAGTTAACAGGAGTTTTGCCTTTGACCTCGGTGGGGCCAAGGATTTTACCCGAGGAGTATTAGTCATCGGTATCAAGATAAATTAGACGATGTGTCCACAAGAAGCAGGCAAGGTTATTCCCATGGGCTGCGGAGCTCGGAATCGGAAAAGCTGGAAAAATAACATGCAGCTTATTCCATGTATACCCACAATGCATGCGACGCCTGCGTGCAATACCTAAGCATTTATCGCCTGTTTTATTCTGTTCCTGTCAAACACGCTGAGGAACGCTTTGTTCGGGGAGGTGGGAGGGAATTGTAGGGTAAAATTTCTCTGGATAACTTCCCAGAACTGGGCTCAGCTCTCATAAACAAGCCCTGGGAAGGCAGTTTCGATGTACAACCTATGGTTCATATTTCTAGGAAACACCGTCAAGCAGAGCTACTCCCAGCCCCATGGAAGCACACATGGCTTGGAGAGCTTGCAGCCCGGCCAGCCCCGCTGGCACGCTCCCACAGCGCTTCCTTGGAAATTGTTGCTCCGTCGGTTTTGAGAACGTGATCCTATTGAGACTCAAGTAAACACAGCCAAAATATCCAAAATTTTAATTTGAAATTTCAAGCACAGGCAGTTTAGCACCGGGGAGGAAACAACAATTTAATAAGGAGGTTTGTGGGAGACCGCTGTTGTTCGTCATCCGACTGCCGAAGGTCCGGTCCTGCCGTCCGGGCGCAGAAATACCCGTTTGGGCAGTAAAAGCTGACCAGCACGGCGTAGGTGTCAAGTGATCAGAAACAGCCGTTTGCAAAAACTTCACAAGAAGGAATACAAGAATTTTCAGGGAATAATAGAACAAATATATTTGAAACGAAGAATGATTTGCTTGTGAGCGGTAGAATAATGGATGAAGTAGTTAAATTTGTTAGAGAAATCAATGATTATGTATCATTTGCCTGGTTAAATATCATTAATCTTCATATTTATCTTACCAACCTTTTACCATGGAACTACCTCGTTCTTCACATTCCCCTGAGCTGTTGAACCCAGTGGTGTTACTCGTGACGCAACTCAGCCTGGGCAGGAGCCGTAAGCGCCAGAGGAAGCTGCTCGTGCTTTACCCACGGTGCCGCCTGCTCTCCCTGACCACGGCTGGATGCAGCAGAGATGAGCCAGGAGAAACCAGTCCTCGCTGCTCCGCTGCCTACAGCCACAGGCGGTCCAGCCATGCAAGGCACGAGCGGGAAGTTGGGAGGTAACAAATCTATAACGTCTGTGTTCTGGAGAGAAGGAGAAGAGGGGAGCCAGCAGCAGAAGGGGTCCCACGCTTTGCACATCTCAGGTGCAGCCCCGAGCACCGCACGGCCGGCAAACGGGCGCCTGCGCGTCCCTGCTCCAGCCCAGGGTCACTCCTCGCCGTCAGAAGGATGTCTCGGTGACGGGAGTCCTCCCGAGGGCATGGGTCTGCGTAGGAGAAACTCATCTCAGGCTTACGGTGATGCAAACAGCCGTAACCAAAATGAGCACAGGAAGAAAGATGGTCACGAGAGCACAGTTTCGAAGGAAGGACGAGGAAGAGACTTTCCCCATCAGAAAGTTTTCCGCAGCAGCTCATCGTTAGCCATGCTGCTTACGGAGAAGCCTACTCTTTGTTTGCTCTTTTAGCAGTCATCACCAGAGTCTAAACGCGTGCAGCCGCACCCAGACAGCGCAGCAAGGCTCCGCGGTGCCGCGGTGTTGCTTCGCACTTTGCCTTGGAGGAAGCTATGGTAGCTGCTGACGCGCTTTTCGCAATCCTCTTGCCCCGCTATAGTTCATAAAATAATCCATCTGGAAGGGACCTTGGGAGGTCATCCAGACCACCTCCCAGCGCAGCAGGGCTTTGGTGCAGCAGATCCCCTGAGGATTACACCGGTCAGTGCTTCAACCAGCTGCAGGCCATTGCCATCGCACGTTGCCCTGCACACAGCTGGAAGCCAGCTCATCCCGCCGCCGGACGCCCCACTCTGCTCCCACTTCGCCAGCTCCCACCCTGCCAGCGGGAGGGTCGCTCCCCGCGTTGCGTTAGCCCGTGGACGGGGCCCGCGCTCCTGTCCTCTCCGCAGAAGTGCTACATGACGAGGCCGGCCCGCGGCCCGCGAGGTGTGAGCCAGCTCTTCTGTGCCAAAACCATCAGATTGCTCCCCTTTGTTGTCGTATCATCAGGCGGGCGAAGAAGTGATGCTGAAGTGCCAGTTGTTCTTGAGTGTAATGTGAGGCCACACACTCACCCAGACTTGGATTCCTCACAGATACATGTGATGTAGCACAGAAGTCACGGTGGACATCAAACTCTTCCAGGAAAATGTGGATTATTTTCCTTACATAAAAATGTTCGCAGAAGCTGGAGCCAATATTTTGAAGAATTATGTTTCCTGGAGAAATTATGCTGATATGTAAAACTCGGTTTAGGTTTGGAGATTGCTCACATCAGGAGCTTTCAGGTCCAGATTTTGGTCTGGTTTTCTAGCTGTGGGCTCAGGTTTAGATCCTAAACCTTGGTCTGTCCCCCCAGTATGCGGAGGGTGTTGGTTTGGGCTGGGAGCTCTCCTCGTTGGCAGCCTGGGCTCCGGGTCACCTTGTGCCACGGCTCTGGGAGGCGATGCCTCTCTGTGACGGGGGGGACCGGCTTGGCTGAGCCCCAGCATCACAGCCAGGACCCCCCAAAGCTCGCCTGCTTTCACGGACCCTGTGGAAGTGGCACTGCTGGTGCCCCGGGGAGCAGGGGGGAGCGCAGAACCTGGGTGGGTTTAGTGTCCCATACGGCCAGGGTTGGGATTTGTCCCTCTCCTCATCGGAGCGAGGCTCCTTTCCTCCGCCAAACGCTGGCTGAATAACAGGAATCTTCAGCAAAGGTGAATTCACCCCCCTCCAAGAGAGACAATGACATCTTTTGTACCGAAAGTTGTGCAAGACAGAAGGCGGATCGTTTCCTGGCAGAGAGGAGCGGATGCTCGGCAGCGTCCCAGCGCTGCAGCCAAGGAGGGCGTTTGCATCCCTTTTTCCGAGAGCGCTGCCCCGACGCACTCGTGTGCCCGGGGACCCTCCACGAGGCTGCGGGGAGCTCTCGCGTCGTCCTCACCGGGGGCTGGGATGGTTCCTGCAAGGGACGAGCAAACAAACACGGCGCAGGAGGAACTACCAACGTGTTCCCCGTTCAGAGGGCAGCAGCTATTGAGATCTAGACTGTTTTGGTACATGTTATTTTAAAAAGAACCAGTAAAAACTATTTATATATTTGCAACAGTGGGATTTTAAATTTTTTTTTAAAAATCTCCCTGCTCTCATCATAACTAGATTGATGATTTCTGTGTTTCTCCTTTTAGGAAGATGACTAGAATAAGTTGCCAGCTGAATTTCTCTTTTATTTTATTCCAAGTTTTAATTTAAGACAGGAGAAGTGTGGCTAAGCTTCTTATTTTATGCAATTATTTCTTGGCACAGAACCCGGGGTCTCTCTAACCACACAACTATGCATCCCATATTGTTTCAATCACGTTGCGATCGAAAGGAAGGATGTGAGCGACTGGCGACAGCCGAGCGCTGATGACGAAGCCTTGAGACGGCAGGTGACGCAGAGCTGCGTTTGCCCCCCGCACGAGTCTCACGCTCCGACCCGGAAATCACTTGATGGTGAAGTGGGTGCTCAGCCCCCATCTGCAGACCCCCGTACTCTGGCAGGTAGATGACAATACGCATTTGTACGTACGCGCACACGCGTAGTCAGGCGCGTTAAATTGATGATGTAATGCATAGGCGGCAGACTGAAACCTGGCATCTAGATTGAGAAATACAGACTATTTTGTCTGTAAAAAACGTCTTTAATGGCCAACTTACTGTAGCACTGAACTCCAGTGGTGTGCCTCGGCGGGTGAATGCAGTGTTCAGTATAGGATGTAATTTTGGAACATGAGTCCATAAATCCACGAGTTCACACCTAAGAATTAACTTCATTCCCATTAGACTCAATGGCGTGTTCCTGTGGGTAGAGTAAGGATTTATTGGTCCCAGTATTGAAAATGAAATGACTGAAATCTCCTTTCCTCGTCTGCCAGAGAAGACGTGGAAATTTCCCATCGTACGTCTTTTTGCAGCAGAGGTGGCGGCAGCCCGCCCTGCAGACCTGCATCGTTTGCGTGGACATAATACGCGATTTTCTGTAGACGTCTCGCCCGCTCCTTACGTGCAGTATGATGTCCTGGAGCGCGGGCTGTCCGCATCGAACCACCAAACCTGCGTCGCATTCTGTGCATGAGCAACCCCAACAAACTGTCCCATATCACTGAGATAACAGTAAATAAAGGGTCACAGACGAACAGGGTGCACCTTCCCCAAAACACACCGCTCTTGGTCTTCAGCATCAGGTTTGAATTTGGCTTCGTGTGTTTTAGGGGCATGAAGTGTAACAGAAGTCGTAAGTATTACAATGCTGTGTTCTTGGCACAAGGCACACGTCGCCTGATTCCGTGTAAAGGACGGGGAGCGGGACGGAGGTCTGTACCGGGCAGCCGGACTCTGCTTAGATAGACTGATCCCAGATATTGTCAATATTTTCTGAGACTAAATTTAGCTTTAACACAGTTGTTCTGATCACTGTGCTATGTTCTATGATCTAACACTCATCTCCACATTTTAGTTGTTACAAGAATTTTCAGGAATTTGAACATTTCAGCGTCTCTCCGGAGCACCGAGAAGTCTGGAGCTGGTTAAGGCTCTGGACTTGGGCCATTGACAGAGGTCTTCTCTCTCCCCTCTGACATCATTAGCGTCAACGCAAATTTGTCTTTTAGATCTACAAACCTATGGCCCGCTTTAAAGCCCTCCTTGATTTTCCACCATCCAGGAATCCTTCAGCAACCACTGTGTTCTCAGCCCCGTGGTGTGATCTATCGGCACTTCCTTCTCCAGTCAGCGTGGGACCGTTGGAAAGAACACGTTGTCTTTGCAGACCAGGGCTTGCTGACCTGCCAGGGCTCGGGTGCCACGTCAGTTGTTCGACACGTGTTAGGAGCCCGGGCTGGAGCGCTGGCGGAGACACGCCGCAGAGGTCCCCGGGGCAGGAGGTCCCTGGAGATGGAGGAGGGCTCCAGCCCATCAGCGTTGGGAGGAACCAGGTCTCAGGAAATACCGGAGATCCCCCAGCAAAACAAAACAAACATACGTGGAGTCCCGCAGGAGATGGGAAAGGAGCGTAAGCGTGTCAGAAAGAATTACCGGTTTTGTTTCACTGTCTCAAAGAAGATTTGGGGAAAATGTGGAGAGTTGGAAAAGAAATTATTTGGGATTCATCCCGCTGGTGCCTGGCGGCCAAGGAGGAGGAGGAGGAGGAGGACAGCTGCGGTGGCACAGGTTGGGGAATGGGGACCTCTCCGGCCTGGAGGGATGGTTTGGAAAGGTGGTATCAGGGCTACGGGTGGGCAGCATGGTGGCACCAGGTGGGTTCATCACCCCTGCCACCAGAAGGTCACCGTCAGAGCCTGGTCACCTCGGATGAATCCTGCCCCAAGCAATGTTGAGCTTGTTTGCTTTTATTTCCCACCCTGCACTCACTGCACCCTGCCCACGGGGAGCTACAGCAGAGCCGGAGCACGCAAGGTCTCGGCATCGTCCTGCCTGTTCCCTGCTGCACCACTGTCCCCCGGGGCCTCCAGCAACGTCATTGTCAGGTATGGGAAATGATTAAAAATAATGAAAAAAGAGACCAGCAAAGAAACACAGACATCCCCACGAGTGCAGGCTACTAAAAAGGGGGATTCAGAAACAGCAAACAGCCTTTCAAAGTTTAGCCTAATTTTTATTTCACTGTAAATGGAAACTCATCGCATTGGACTGCTCCAAAGTCCATGGTGTTTCTCCCCAAAAGGTTCGATGGTGCTTTGATGGATCAGCTTGAGAAATACCTCTCTGGAGCCACCAGCTCCAGCTGCTGCGAGGGATCGGGCAGCCCTTAGCTCTGACCGGGCAGCAGAGCGCAGGCGCTCCTGTGGTACCATAAAGAAACGAATTTTTTCACCTTCTAACTCGAGTAAACGCTCATTACCCAGTGTTAGCATCTTACCTGTCAACGTAACAGATTACAGAGCTCTGGCAGGCTGGAGAGACAAACACCAGCAACACTCAGTGCACGCAACTTATCAGACTCCAGAGCTAAATATTTATATGGCATGCTACATTTACAGCTCCGGCCGTGAACCCTGCCAAACCACCGCAGCAACACCCCATCAGGGAAGCAGGCACCGATCCATCGAGTTGAATCACTCCGGTCCCTCTCCCTCCAGCCCTCTTCCAGCCCTCTTCCATGCCCGCCGCAGCAAGGACAGGGTAGGGAAGGGAGACGACCGGCCCGCGGCTGGGCTCCCCGGGGACAGCCGGGCATCCCCGCTCCAGCCCCGCGGTGCCAGCCCTGCCCCAGCCGCTGCCGCATTTTCCCAAAGCGAGAGAAGTTCAACGTGGGCGGAATCACATTTCTGAGCTGTCCTGGGCCCCTTTTTCCGAGCTGCTGACCAGCAGCAGCCGCAGTGAAATCAAGAGCTGGGAAGGTTTAGGATGGCGGAAGAACCAGGCTGTAAATTCAGAGGCATGCGGACATCCAACCTCACCCCGCCGGAGAACTGTGTCTGATACGAGACTTAGTCCTGGTGATGACGGCTGAGAACAGGCTTGGCTCAGCGGCGCCAGCGCTGGCTTTACTCGATAGACTTTAATCTGAATGTATTTCCCAGGTCGTTCCTCTCGCTCCCTGTTCCCCAAGCGCTTTTGATGACACAAACCGTTACCTGTGTTTCTAATCGCTCTCCAGTTTTCATGGTCATCCATTAAACTCTTCGAGCGGAGCCCTGGCCGGTCCCCGCCGTCACAGCCGCCCTCCCCAGCCCTGCTGCCCCCCTGCCGCAAAGCCAAACCCAACCTCGCCCACCACCGCTACAGAAAGTCGACACGAGACTATTTCAGGAAGCAGATTATATTGCTGACTTTGCAGTGTGCCACGCTCCAAAATGCCGTGGGCTCCCTCTGCTACTGAATGAAGATACGTATTACAGTAAAAAGCATTACAGTAATTTTCTTCCTGATTCCCCCCCCCCCCCCCAACTCTCCCTTTTTGGCAGTAACTTTTTGCAAAAGATACGTTTTTCTAGGTTGGAAAATTTCAAATTTTATTTCTCCTCAGTCTTGAATGATCTCCAAGTTAATGTCTTCACCTGCAGACTTCTCATTAATTTTTTTTCCCCTCTTTTCCTTTTTTGCTTTCAGTGTTTGCTACAGTACTTCCTCCACTTTGGAATCATTTGAGAGTGACAAAGAAAATAAAAAAAACTGAGAATTGGCCAGTTTTGGAGAAATTTCAAAAAGTTACAGAACAGAGAACACAAATACTAAATAAAAGAAAGGAAAATAAATTTTTAAAATTACATTCAGTTATGAAGGGGAGAAAAAACAGGAAAAAGAGAGAAAATAAAAACAGTTAAATATTTAAAATTATTTTTCAGCAGTATTAAATCTTTAAAATTGCTCTATTTCAAACCTGAAAGCAGCAGCAAATTTGATTTTTTTCCACAGACATATATAAAAAGTAAAAGGATAAAGTACACTGAGATTAAATAAGAAGGAAAATTATCTTTTTACAGACAGAAAGGTACCGAGGAAAGCAGAAAGTCCCTACGTGCTCAAATGCTCTCGGCGGTCTCTAAAGCCAACGAGACCTTGTGCATCCCAGAAGATGGGGTCCAGGTTTGTTTCTAGCCGCGTCTCCCGGCTGGCGGGCCGTTAGGCTGACGGAAAACCTGCATTTCACACGTGGATGTGGCACCTGCTTCTGCATCAGCAGATGTCCCGGTGCCAGGGAGCGCTCCCGCATGGTGGCACTCCATCCTGGTAGGTCGTTGATGCCTTAGACCTCTCGTGCTGCACAAAGCTCTCCCTGGCCCCTGCCAACGGACCACGGTCCACAGTTTCCCATGGCCCTATTTCGGAGGTAAAAGAGGTCCACAGGATGGCAGTGGGATGCTCCGTGCCAGAGCGGTCCCAGATACCTTTGGCTTGCTGGCACGGCCACGGAGGTGCCAGCAGCTCTACAGGTAGGTGGTGGCCTCTTGGCTCTCCCGCTCTCTAGCCTGCGCGACAGCGACGTTGATGCACTGAAGCCATTCCTCGGCGTTCTTCTCGTCTTTGGCCTTGAAAACATAGGTCTTGTTGTCGGTGAAGATCTCAAAGGCCCGGGGCAGGCTGCGGTCCCTGCGCTTCTTTGCCACCACTTTAACGCTCTGCACCTTGCTAAGCTCAATGGGGCAGTCGTCGGGGTCGTCTTTCTGAAACACAGGGAAGACAAACAGAACCAAGTTCATCTCGTAAAGCTTCCACCGTCTTAATAAACAGTTGATGTCTCTAGAGCTGGGCTTGCAAACGTTGCTGGTGCAACACGCACTGATGGGGCCTTCCCAAAAGAGCCTTAGGTTTGAAAACAGAACAGATACCTTGAGCCTGGCCTGGGAATGTGAGGGAAATCACGGCATTTCTCAGCGGGGCATGGAGAATACGGGACAGCTCAGTTGCAATTTTGTTTGAAAACATATAATGTAAGTAGGTGCATCTTGGAAATCTTAGCGTCATTGTAAGAAATATGATGCAGGGAGTAAAAGAGAGTTGTGCAAAGTCATGGAAGTTTCCTGCAGGAGAAGAGATTCGTGAGCTCATAAAAAGTGTACAAATTGGGTCGCCAGGTGAGAAGTTTAAGCCCAAAGCCCCGATTCCTCAAAAATATTTATGTTTCTCCTGTTGAGCTGCTTATACTTTTTACCAAGAGGAGTAAGGCAGATTTTCCAAAACCTTTCTGCTCCTATCATACAGGAAAGGTCTGGGCTGATCTGAATGAGAATTAGCGTTAATTACTTTGCAGGAGCTGAGCACGGCTTGGGAGAGGCTGCGGCGTGGGACGTGGTGGCTGCAGAGCTGCTCTGCCTGCCCCAGCTTCGTCTGCTCGCCCAGCTGGCCAGGTCTGAAACCCAGGGCCAGAGCTGGGCAGGGAGACTTCTGCAAAAATGTCTCAGTTCTAAGGAAAAGCTCATCTGAAAAGACCTTCCAAAAGAAGTCCCAAGCCCAATGGCTGTGATTCCTCTCTGGCATTTCAGAGTCCCCTACCATCACCAGTGATCTGCCATTTTTCCACATCCATAATGAATACCTAGGATGCATTTCCCAACTGTTGGAGCTCTTCTGTGTTGCATACATACGTATTATTTGCAGCCAAGGTCTCCTGCATTCCTGAAGCGCCATAACCCCTCGCAGGGGAGCGGCTGGGTGAGCAGACAGACCCCGCCGGGACACGGGAGGTCCCTGGAGTGACAGCGCACAGCCGTCGTCTTCCCAGCACATCTCCAAGCCCTGGTGCTGCTGCTGCACGTTCTGGGATGGGGCGTTTACTTGACTGATTCATTTTTTCTCAGGGACTCCATTGCAGACCTGAGAAGTTTTCTGTAAATTGATACTTTCCCACTAAACCGTTCAGTTCTGACCAAAAGACTTTCCATGAACAATGAAGTTCATCTCCAGCTTCCCATGGGAACAAATGTCTCCAGAGCCATCACTGATTTCCCATGCATGACCGCGGGGCCACAGCAATGACCCACCCTCCCCTGCTTCCACAAACACTGACTACGGCTTTATCCGCAGTATTAAGCTGGCTCTGCACTGAAATCTCACCTGGGATAAACATTACGAAAATTTTATCACAGAAAATGCAAAGCAATGATAGACTCACGAACCAAAACTTTGCACCCGATGAGCCAGACCCTGAGCCTTAGAAGCCTGTCTAGCAAAAATTATATATTCCATTTACCACACAGCATTTGACCTCACATTGCTAAAGAAAGTTGATTGCACCCTAGGCACATTTCTGTGGAAGGAGCTTACCACAATTTTCCAGGAGCTTAGGATGTGGCTTGCTTTTGGACCTCTTCTAAGGCGCTTTTCTCCTGCCTCCCCTTTACCCGCTGGCCATAGAGCTGCTTGCACAGAGCGAATATTGTGCACGTGGTGACTCTGACGAAGGGAAGGTTCATGGTGGGGCTCCAGGAACAAGCAGGCACAGCCAGCTGGCCATCTCACAATACCTTCTCTGTGCTAGGTTTGTATTTCTAAGTGCGCAGCGCGTAAAGTCCAAACACCCACGCAGCACCCAGCCCTGTGCCGCAGCCCCAGGGATGACGGGGCAGAGCTGTCGTGCTCAGCCAGCCAAGCACCATGCGGCCTCGAAGACTGAAACAAGCCCCAGAGGCAGCGGGCAGGAGCCTCTACCACGGCGTTAGCCGGCCACAGCCTGTAGCCCTGCGCCTTGCAACGCTTTCGGCACCGGTACCCGGGCAGCGAGGCGCGGGGCTGGTCGTCCCGCGGGGTGCCAGAGGTGCGCGGGAGCAGACCTCCTGTGGGATCTGAAAGCCACATTTTAATTGTCCAGACCAGTTCCATGAGGCTTCGTACCTCCCGCCTGCCTAAAGGGCTGAAAATGTTCCGCTTGGTGTCTGCGACAGCCAGCCCAGGGCACACGTGCAACTGAAACTGGTGGCTCAGGGTTGCTCCAGGCTGCAGCCCGAGGAACGGTTAACGGCAGGACTTGACTCTCGAATTTAGGCCAGAAACGTCAAAGCAACAGGATACATCACCGGCTTGAAGACCGATTACCCAGGCGCAACAGCTCGGCTGCTGTCCCCGGGGGGCTGGACGCCAGGCTGCTACTCTGACGAACCAGTCCAGGTATTTGTGTTCAACTTTAAAAAAAGCAAAGCAGCCTTGTGTTTGCAGTTAGAAAAGGAAAGTTAATCTATATGAATTACGCTGTTGAGCAAAATCTGCTGTTCAACCACCTAATCTGCCAGCTTCACCCGCCTGCCACGCGTTGTACAAGGGGATCACCGAGCATGCAAATCCAGGGAGGCGATCACATCCAGGAGTAATCGAGGAGTAATCAAGGTATTCTGATGTGCCTTATGCCTGGCATGTTTGGAGAGCTAATTAACACCAACCCATCAAATATATTTCTATAAGCCAATCGACTTGCTAAGGAACGACAATTATTCTGACACTCAAAAGTGAGCACCAGCCAGTGCTGAGCTGCAGCTGTGGTACGCGTATGGATCAAACTGTCTTCGGAATCTCAACCGAAACACCAGAGAAAGTCACTAGAAAGTAAGGAAAGGGCTGTTTCATGAACTACTTGCTTCCAGAAGGATTGAGGCGTCCCACGAAAGGCACATGCTCCTCCTCACGGGACACCCTGTTGTATTTCCTATAGGAAGGGGCTCAGGAATGCATTTAAGAAGCTTAAAGAGCTTTACTAGGTTTCTATAAAGATTATTTATAAGAAATATTAAGGTTTGGATATAGTTGGAAGATGCTGCTGTTTTAGATCATCTAAGAGAGAGCTCTTGTAACAAAACCAAACAGAGTATTTTGCACAATGTTTGGTAATTCTCATTGCGAAAAGCTGAAGAAAATTAGTTGCTAATAACTGAGCAGTAATAAATAATGAGGACTAGATTCAATTACCTGCTTTTCCATGCCCTGGGACACACTTGTCCCTGAGTCCCATTGGTATAAATTTCCAACAATTTCACAGAAATTTCAGCAGAATTTCTCTGAATTTAGATGAGGGTAGAAGTGAAAGCAAAAATAATTCCATTCCTTTGGAAAAAGCATTTTGGCATCACCTTGCTTTAAACACACTTGTATTTCCTGCACAAATAACACCAATCATAACGCCATCATCTCAAGAACAGTCGTTAATGTACAAAAGCAGGCAAGACTTTCAAAAATGGTGAAGAGTTGCTTGATTTTTTGAAACTGCCCTGAGGCGTCCAGAAGGACCTGACTTTCCAGCTGTGCTGAACACAACCATCTCCCCCCCCGAACACTGCTGGTCCCACGAAACCTGGGGACCCAGAAGCGACAGCTCCCTTGCAGCACGTTGCCTGTGGCTGCTACATACCTTGCCGTCCCGCGCCATGCACTTGGCAAACGGGAAAAAATATATTAACCTGAGCAGAATTCATTCAATTTGTGTTTATTCAAGGAAATAAAGAATCACTGGTCAAGACCAGAAACTATTTTTTAACCCACTGGAATTCCTTCAGGAACAGAAGTTTTTGCAATACCCAAGAACTGACCCTGGGATGCCTCGAAGCAGAGGAGATGGTGCTCAGGCACAGGTCACCACCTAGTAGGGTATAAATTACGGAGCCCTGGGAGTCGCAGCGCTGAGCCCTGGGCATTTGTTGCCTGAACAAGAGCAAATCAAAATCTCACGTTCTTGATCCAGAGAGAAAAATCTAACTAAAGCCAGTGAGCAACTCCTGAAGTTAGCCACGAGGTGTGCAAGGCTGAGCGGTAAAAACCTCTGGGAAATGGTGTTGGGGAGGAGGGAAAGAGAGAAATCAAACTGACGGTCTTCTGACTTACGGATTTTCCTTTCCGAAAAAGCAGCTGGTTGCCAGCCAGAGTGAAGTAGCGAGTTTTCCACCTTTTGATAAACTTCCACCGGACTTGCTTCTCTTTAAGCTTGCCTTCAATCAGAGGTTGGCCATCCTGATTTACCACTGGGGAGGTGAACACACAACGAGGGGGTTATTTCTGTCCTCCCTTTGCCCCAGCCGAAAGGCAGGCTTCTGCTGCGACGCAGAAAAGTTTTTTTGCAGTTTAGCTGCGCCGGCTCCAAGACCACATTCCTCCCGACCTCAAGCATTCGGCTGTCACTTCAGAAAGACATTTCAGCCCTTAGTCCTGTTTCGCTTGGGAGGCCGAGCAGATGGAGCTGACAGCTCGGACTCCTCTGTCCATCACTTCTTCTATTCCCTTATCCATCACGTACTTCTCCCCACCATTACGCCTCCCAATTGTTCCTCAGCCCCGCAATAATAATTCATAATTTTGTGCAATTACAAGTAGGCATTTATGTCGTCTCTGAGGCTTTAACCCACACTATAGAGCTCAGCGCCGTTATATTCCTGCTGCGCGGCGTTACGGATAGGAACATTTTGAGGATAGCGCTCTCCGTTAACTGCAGCAGCTTGCTTCGCTGCAGCAGCAGCCCTATGGAGAAGGAATGAAGAGCCAGAAGCGGGATGTCCACGTGGGGCTGAAAGACCAGGCACCATCCCACTGGAACGAGCGCAACCCTCTCGTAGGTAATCCCAGCCCAGAAACCTGACTTTTTGCTGATAAAGGGGGTGGCGCGTCCCAGGGATTTGTCTCCCAGGCATGACCCTTCCCTTCCTCACCCTTGCGAGACACAACTCCTTCTTCCCTTGGGAAAGGGATGTGATTAGTTTGGGCCCTCCCTTATCCAGTGTTTGAGCAATAAGCTAGCTCTGCGTTTTGTAGAGGTGACTCCCCGTTACATCTTTATTACCTTTTCTAGTTCTTTCTTCAGGGGTAATTCAAAAGCCATTTAACATTAGCAATCCATTTTGCAAAAAATAATCCTTACAACAAACCCAGGGTTAGTTACGTCCTGTTAGTAAAACTTGCAGCACTGACCAGTTGAGAATATGATGTTTTCTATTGCTTTTGCATTTCTAAAATAACACAATGTATTTTGACATCTGGACTGCCACAGGCCGGAGCAACTCACAGCTCAGCCCCCAGGGACCCGGTATCTGTCCTGCTCCCTCAGGAACAGACAAGCCCTTTTCATCACGTTACCCATTGAAGACATCGATGTTTTTACCATCCTGTGGCAAAATTAACTTACAAACCATTAGCGTGTCACTGGCCGATAACGCTGCCTCGCCTGTAGCCCGGCTGGTAAGAGCTAAACCGGCGTTTCTGCCATGCGGGTGCCTAAGCGCCGTCCCTCAGAGCCTACTTTAAATACCAGGTGGGTGACTCTGCCCGAGCCAAACACGAGGAAGGAGGAGAGGGAGAGACACAAAAGCTTCTGTCCCCCCTCCCAACGATCTGCACTACAGCACGTTGCCCGAGAATAATCTGAAATGTAATTAAAAATACATAGCGTAGAGTTCCATGACCATAACGACTGTAATCAGCGTGGAAGCAGAAATGGAGGCACGCTCAGCCACCTTACCTTCAGCTCCGCTACCTTCTGGTCCGTTCATCTCCTACGGTGGTCTGAAGAGTGGTTTTAATTTGTCTTAGTTTATCACTATAGATTTTATTTCAACCAATTCCCTTAAAAATAAAAACCCAAATAAAGTCTCTAGGAAAGGAAAACTTTTTCTTTTCTTATTGCAAAATTATTGCTACACTTAAAATTACTTTCAGAATTCAAAGCACCGCGTGAATATTGGGAAGCCTTGCAGATTTTTACAGCGTGTCTGTAGGGACGTGGTCACCTCTACCGCCTGCCCCGTGGTGGTGGTCACCGTGGTGGTCACCTGTGATCAACAGTCACCGGCACTTCCCTCGGCTGGGAACACGCGAGGTTTTGGGAGCTGGAAGAGCGCTCCCAAACCTTGCACACAAAAAGGAATTTTCCTGCCCAAGAAAAGCCCAGCAACCAAGGGGATCGGCATGGGCTTTAAACCACGACCGCAGAGCGACCTCGAGCCACTGCCCTTCTCATATGGAGCAAACGAGTTAAAAATTCTCTGATACCACAGCTGGGTTTCTTTTTCCTTTCTCTTCTATTTTTAGGCTGATGGACAGGGCACGATGGAGCAGATAGACTAAAGTCCAAGGCATAAGCAGTCTGAGAATGGATGTTTTTTGATGTGATGTTTGATTTGGAGACCTTCCCAGCATCTGTCAGATGGTCGGTTATCCTCTGGCTGGCCGTGCTTGCATACCTTAGCACGAAAATTTATCCAGTAACGCTTTTGCTTGAAAGTGTTTGTTATCGTCTGTGCGTGAGCCTTTCAGAGCCCGAGACGCAGAGGGCTGGGGTGATGCTGAGGACAGGAGGGGAGCAGGGTGGCCAAGCACAGCACCTGGGGTTTCAAAGGCTTTATAGCTTTTTGGACACATACCTCTCTTCGCTGCCTCCTGTCTGGTAGAAGAAAAACAAACAACGCAAATCCAATGCATCGGATTTAGATTAAGAATGTAGGTTTTCCCCAGCGTTGTTTGTACTGGCAGAGAGGCAGGCTTTGGGGGGCTTCAGCGTGTACGATTTCAATTTCCTCAAGAAAGACTATAAATATTTCTGTCTCTGTAGATAGGGAGCTTTTGGAAGGAGATGGACTGAATGAGAAGGGGGTGGCCAAGTTTCAGCTTTGAAGGGGAAGCGCGGTTGTGATTTCCAGGATAAAGACAGGTCGCTCTGCTCCTCGCAGCGCCCTGCGTCCCGAGCTGGCTGCAGCAGCCCTTTTCTGTACGTTTGCCTGCCGGCACTGATGCGTCACACCACCCAACCTGACGTGGGACAACGCAAAACAGAGGCTTGCTTTCTCCCCGCTTGATTTTTGTCACTGCAAAACGGCACAAATTTACAGGGAAGCTGGTTTGGGGCTGCACCCATTTCACAACATGCTCTTTAGCGGAATAGAGCCGCATTTTACAACGTGCCCTTTGCAATTTTGTTTGTTTGCAGAACCACTACAGATACGCTTTATCGCTTGTTTTAGAGATTTCCTCAACCAGCACTCTTTGCTCCTCAGCCTTTCGGAGAAGCATGGCTGGGGTGGAGGCAGTTTTGAAACAAATATTCAGTTTATTTGAGAATCCTGGAACTGGGAACATGAAAACGCAAAGCTGAGCGGACTGAAAGCTCTCCCTGGCCACGAGGATGTTACGATGTGCAGCGACACGGTGCTTCTGCAATATCTCTTTGCTGAGGGTGGCTGCTGGCAGCCTCCGCATCCCGGTCTGCTGCTGGGGACGCGCACAGGAACAACACTGAAGATGACAGATCTGGGGCTGGATATTGCACCTGGGGTGGAGCTTTTGAAACCCTCTGCTGAACAGGCTGAGCAGAAGGGGATGGAAAAGGCCACGGGGAATCTCCCTGCTCTGCGGTAGGGAAACCCAAACCAAGGCAGCCCAACCCTACACATCCCTCTGCCTCCCTGATGGGAGTTTCTGAAGCACTGGTCCTGGGGAGATGCCTTTGTGAAGGAGCCTCGTGCCACGTGGTTTACGCTGAATTTACACTCGTATGAAACACGTAGAATTAACTGCTGATGAATTGACGGCAAAAAAATCCTGCATAGGCACACTCCCACTTTCTAGACAGGAGAAAGAGCATCCTGTGGCAAAGCTCCCCGGTAACAACTAACCCTGTTCAGAGCAGAAAGCAGCTGAAATCCAGCTCACGCAGGCAACAAGATGCACACAAGGTATCACCAAATGCCACTGAACAAAACATACCAGAGAAAACAATAATCTGTTTTGAGCAAGGAAAAAGCTGGGGCAACGTTTCAGATAAATTTGTTTTTCAAACAAACTGGGTCCATGGACCATCAGGCTCGAGGCGAGCCTTGGCTTTTGCTCCCGAGCAGGACTGTGCGGTCAGTTCTGCCTGCCGCTGCACCGATACCCTCTAGAAGGGACACCGTCTGCTGAGAGCGGCTTTGCGGGGGAAACAGTGCCTGTGCTGGGAGGAGAAGGGCTGGTTTTCTTTCTAAGCAGCTTTCTAAGGCTGTATCAGGTATTATCTGGCATTTCTGCCACTGAGAGTTGCTGGGATACCCATAGTGGACATCCTTAAGACTCGTTCCTCTTTGGGAGCTGAGCAAAAGCCCAGACCCATAGGGCCAGCAGCTGCCCAGAGGTCTGAGTACAAGTCAAATTTCTAACTTGATGATGTACAGGGTTAATATCCCTGTCAGTCCCATCATTTGCCATTCACATGTGCACTCTCTTGCTGGAGGATGTTTTGTCACCATGAGGATATGCAGTTTGGTGTCAGGAAATTACCATCTCAGCAGCACGTGGGTGATAACAACAGGGCATGGCTCTGTCTCATCTCCCAGGACCAAGTGTCAGAACTGCAGTGACAAAGTCTGCCCAGGGAGAGAACGAGCAAAAAGCTGTGAATCTGAGAAACTCCAACCAGCAGCACCAAGCAGCAGGATTTCCTGCACTGTGCATAAAAGAAAGAGCAGAGAACTTTGTCTTTTTTATTAAAATAAAGATAGGACAGGAAAAGTGTTTTTACTCCCACGCGATAACTATAAAGAATTAACAACGCGCACGGTAACTTTCAGGGCATGATGACAACCGTATAAACATCCAGACACAGCAAAAGAAGGGCTTGATGTGAAAAGACAATTGCTCAGTTGTTGGGTCTTGTGCATCTACCTGGCTCCTGGTCCCATGGGAATGGCTTCGATACCGACTCCAGTGCAGCAGGAACATGCTTGAACCCGAACTAAGAAGGTGTAAAGCACAAAAAGTTCAGGGACCAGAAGATACCGAGATGGCTGGTGGTCAGGAATGCAATATGAGAAAGGAAGTAAATATGCAATTTTGGCCTAAAGTGGATTTTTATGGCCAAAATCTTTCAAAAACAGGATTTACTAAAGAACCGCTGACCTCTCTTTAAGCACCCGGTGGCTGGAAGCAATGGTAACAGAGCACTTCTTGTGTACATCCACAAAGAAGCCCATGGGGAATTCTGATGTCAGCTTCCAAAGTCATCGTAATGAATCTGATGCCAGTATGTCTGAGGGTCTGATTAGAAGAAAAAGATTCATGAAAGATAAGAATGAAGCTCTTTTCCAATACTTTTCCAAGTCCTTTTGCTTATTTTGATTGCGGTTAACTTCACAGGATCACAGAATAATTCAGCTGGAAGAGAGCTCAAGGGCTCTCTCATCCAACCTCCTCCCTCAAAGCAAGGTCACCTATGGGGTCAGACCAGGTTGCCCATGGATTTATCCACCCGGGACTTGAAAATCTCAACAACATCTCTAGGCAAGCTGTTCCAGTACTTGATCATCCTCATGGTGGGAAAGTTTTCCTTTGTAGGCAGTCTGAACCTCTCCTGTTCCAACTTATGCCTGTTGTCTCTTGCCCTCCCACCACTGAAAAGAGCCTGGCTCTATCTTCTTGATGACCTCCTTGTAGTTATAGACAGATTACTATGAAGTCCCCCTCCAGCTCTGCCTGCACCAGCCCTTTTCCCTCAGCCCCTCCTCACTGGGCAAGAGCTTCAGCCCCCAAACATCTTGGTGGAGCCTGTCCTGCTCCTTACTGGGATTTTACTCGGTGACCATTCAATACCTGCTGCGTGCAGAGTAGGAGTAAGTGCATGGAGTTCTGTTAGCAAGGGACACCATGAGTAAATCCGTGCTGCCTCAGAAATGCAGAGCTTTACTCTCCTGTCTGAATTCTTCCCAAAACCAAATTCAGGAGCTGGTGACCCCACTTCTTTCCACAGCAGAGCAGGGTTATATGGAAGAAGCAGCTGCACTTCTAATACAGTTAGAAAATTTTTTAAACAATGCAATCAACTGCCAATTGGAGCGTGCACATTCCCTATACACATACTAACTACTGGAAAATTATGTCTAGTTTTGATTTCTTCACCTTGCATGAAAATAAGGACAAATTGAAAGACTTCAGAAAAGTGATACGAGAATGATGTAAGGCTGACCTTTCATATGATTATTCATATCACGGGGAAACTAATGAAGTGTATTCACTTTAACTTGCCCAAGCAAAGATCAAGACGTGACATAATAAAGTGTACAAATAGAGATTTTCTGCATAGCAGGGAAGAGCATAATGGGATGCCGTGTTTAGAGATAGACTAGAAATAAACCCACATTTTAACAGCGTGGTTAAACTACCTGAGCGACAACTTAGGCATGTCATGGGTTCTCCTTCACTTGACTTTTAGAAAACAGGTTTAGATACCTTTAAAAAATATGCAAACGTAATACAGATCAAAGAGAAAACATTTCTGTGATATAAGCATTATTGGACTAGATTCTTAGACTATTGTTTTATAGAAGGTCAAACTAGGTGATCACATAATCTCTGGGTCTGAAATCACTCTGTGTGGTGGTATGCTGACACATACGATGAGGTGTTAAAGGATTCAAAAGGTTATATCTACTATATCTTTGTCATTACTTTTTTTTTTTAATGCAGAACACACAATAAAGCTAAAAATATTACCCAAATTCAAAACGAAAAATTATTTTCTAGAATATCCATTGCTTCTTAAACCATCTCAATATAGAGACACTACCTCCGAAAGCAATTTCACCCTGAATAGTACCCATTGATGTAAGCGTCCACTGGAATTATTTTCCATTAATAGTATCTTGCTTTCTTTGCAGAACTACAATGCATCAAGCTTCAAGTAGTTTGGGTACTGAATAAAAAGTAAAAAAAACCCCCAAACTTCCAAACTCTTCCAAGATGAACTCAAGACAGATAAAAACAAAGCATTAGATCTTGCATTTGATGAAACACAAAATCATCCACAAAAATTCAGTCCAATCATGAATGATCTCAATGATAAGCAGCTCCTATTAACTTGAAAGAATGTGATGTGTGGGTGGCAAGCAGACAAAAATAAATGCAATTAACCTAAGGCAATACAGATTCACTCTCTCTCATTAGTCAGCACAGTTGGTTTTGTTGAAAACCTGGAAAGGACACAGTACTGAATGCCACTTT
This sequence comes from Balearica regulorum gibbericeps, assembly GCF_011004875.1. Lineage (NCBI taxonomy): Eukaryota > Metazoa > Chordata > Aves > Gruiformes > Gruidae > Balearica > Balearica regulorum. The sequence continues at coordinate 27,554,627 of NC_046192.1, read as the reverse complement.
TTATAATTTTCAAGCAAGCATTATAGCTGGGATATTTCAGTTCACTAGATAATCACCACTGCTAGCAAAAGATAAATGTATTCAGAAGTTAATATGGTGTAGGCTATTCTGAGGGAATTGCTTTTTTAAAGAGGAATTCATAATATCCCCCTGTTTTACCCGAATCACTGCCCATGGGCACAACGTCTCTCCTGTGGCCCACAGGGATTACTGCAATTCCTTTGTAAGCTTCCAGAATAGGGAATGTACTGCAATTCCCTCTCCGGCTATCAAGTGGTTTTACTGAGTTTTTTTGTGCAAGAGCTTGCAAAGCCAACAGTCAATACGGGAGGTTATGTTGAAATGGGGCACTTAAAGGCCAGTTTTTCCTAACAAGGGGCACACACTGCATTTACCAAAATTTCAAATGCCTTGTATCTGTGCTTGAATGGTCATAATCTTAAAAAAAAAAAAAAAAAAAAAGAAAAAAATCTATGTATAGTGTAACCTGGTTTTCTTAGCTCTGAGACCAGCTGCACAGTCAGGGCACATACGTGTATTTGAGCAGATGAGCAGGATTTGTGGGAACGCTCTTTGTGGGTGGCAGGAAAAAAACAATTTGGGATGATTTATCAGCACTTCTGGAAAAGCGTGGTTGTATAAGAAATGCTTTGCAATGAGAAGAATGCATGAGAAATACTCCAACTTTCTCTGGGTTAATTGCCACTTTGGGTAGATCCACCACATTGTGAGGAAAGAGGCAGTTACGCTTAAGCAAACTCAGCCTCCAAGAGTAGTCTGGCTCTGAAAATCCTCCCAGCTACATCCGAAAAAAACCCCCCAAAAAACCATCATTGCTCTGGCATCCTAAGGCAAGCTCGAGGCTTTAAGGCATAACGCTTCCTTAAGTCTGGAGGATAAATGGCATCTTGCAACATGGCATCAAAAAAATGCAACAAAACCCAACATTAACAGAAAACAAAAGACAGTAATAGAAAAAGAATTTGCCTCTGAATTCCTTCTTTAAGAAGAATTTGTTTGCTAAACAGCATTGCTGAGAGGAAGAAATTACTTTCTTCTCTTTCAAAAGTATTTGAGATTTCAAAGGGTCTGTCCCACTGTGCACCGAAAATAAAAGATGCTTTGCAGCCTTTAGGTTTCTTAGCGATCCGAGGAGACCTCTGAATCCTCTTTCCTGTGTCAGATCTTAGAAACCTCAACAGACCCTGGAGCATCTCCTGCTCTGGTGTGACTTTTCCCAGCTGCCACAGCTCTACTTCACCAATACTAAGGTGAGTTTGCCATTCGCCTGCAGATTTCTATTCCATTGAGCACGATCTTCCACATTCCTTTCCTACACCTGAGCCTTCATATGACCCATACAATACTTTATTTTCTTGGTCTTCTAAAGGCTTTTAGAGCCAAGAAGCAAATCGTGATATTCACAATATGCCTTTCTTACAACATTTTCTTTAAACTGAGACAAAGAGAGGAATTGCTCATAAAAAGGACAGTTACAGTCCAAAAATATTCTGTGCCCAGTTCCTCCTGTTCCTGACCATCCTCAAAGGCATCCCTGAACTTTCAGTCCCGGCTCTAAAACAAAGGGTAAATGGTGATTTCTTAGATGCTGACGTTTATTCAAGTCTTCTCCTGCCTCTCCTGGGCTGTGGCAGCAGCCAGCCTGGTGTGTGGGCAGGCAGGAGGACAGGCTGCAAACCTTTCTAAAGGGGGGAGAGGCAGGCAGACCTGTGGGCAGCAACACCCCTGCAAACGCCAGGCACCACTCTCGGTGCCTTCAGTGCTTCAGGAGGGAAAACCTTCTTCCAAAGGTCCAGGCATCCTACATGCTCTCCAGTACTTGTGGTACTCGAGAAAAAGAAAGCAAAATCACAAGTTACTGCATCTGCTGACACCTTAATGCTCTATTTGCATTTTTTTCCATTAGGCTTTAGTTGACGTCACACAGATACAAGCTAGATAAAAGGTAACTCTTAAAAAAAAAAAGTTTTTCCAGTCCTAGAGGAGGCAATATAACTTAGAAGGGCCTGTAGAAGTACCAGCATATAGGAATGAAAGTCTAAATTGTGCCCAAGCCTGCTGGGCAAGCTCCTGTCCCCCTCCGCGGTTCGGGGGCGATGAGGGCAGAGCCCCCTCGCCCGCTTGGCCAAGGGCTCCTGCGCTCGCTGGTCTCCACGCAGTCAGATTTGGCACTTGTTGGGAAGGACAGAACCACGGCACTGCCGGCTGGAAACGGCTCAGGCTGGAGGGCAGAGCTCTGAGTATATTAATCCCTTCCGTTGACACCAGTGTGTAAATGGAGAATGGTATTTGCACACCCAGGGAAGCAGGATCAGCGCACGCATTTCATTGCTGCCTTTTCACAGCGGCTAGGGGAAATGGCGAACCCTTAGAAGAGATGTGACCTCCTCTTCTGTGGGATATTGCAACACCAAATCTACAACCTACAACACTGCGACGTGATTTTTCACCAGCCTGACGCAAGGATGGGTGAGTGGGAGAGGCAGTGTCCGACCCCCCCCGCAGGCACCCCACGGCAGGCGTTACGCTCCCACCATCGGTGTCGGGCAGAGTACACAGTTTACCCTACACGAGACGTCAGCTCAAGTGCTCTGCAAACAGACTCAAGAGCCTCTTGTCAGTGGTACAGAGACGGTCGCCGCTTTCGTAAGCTCCTGTTGTACTAAACAAAGACCGCTGAAGAGCTCACTGAGAATGTCATGAAGTTCAACATGACCAAGGTCAAGGTCCTGCACGTGGGTCAGGGCAATCTCAAGCACAACTGCAGGCTGGGTGGAGAATGGATGGAGAGCAGCCCTGAGGAGAAGGGCTTGGGGGTGTTGGGGGATGAGAAGCTCCACACGACCCAGCAATGTGCGCTGGCAGCCCAGAAAGCCACCCGTGTCCTGGGCTGCGTGTCCAGCAGCGTGAGCAGCAGGCAGTGTTCACAAGGGAGAATGGCCTGAAGCTGCAGGAGGGGAGATGGAGATGGGATGGGAGGCAGAAATCCTTCCCTGTGAGGGTGCTGAGGCCCTGGCACAGGGTGCCCAGAGAAGCTGTGGCTGCCCCTGGCTCCCTGGCAGTGTTCAAGGCCAGGTTGGATGGGGCTTTGGGCAACCTGGGCTAGTGGAGGGTGTCCCTGCCCATGGCAGGGGTGGCACTGGATGGGCTGGGAGGTCCCTGCCCACACAGACCATTCTATGATTCTAATCGGTGCCCGCTGTCACAGGCTTTTATTGCCATCTGCCTTTTGTTCTGATCCATTTGAAAATACCAGCTCTATACTGGTCATACTGGTGGGATCTGGGTCCCAGTCCCAACACCGCGCTCCTGGCAGCAGAGCCACGGTGCTGTGCCACACCACGTCCCACTTCCAGCCCTTCTTAGACCTCTCCTTGGAGGATGCGGCACTTTGGCCGGAGAGCAACAGGGAAGCAACAAGGTGTCAGCTTTGACGTCTCCAGACTAGTGTCATCAGCAAAACCCATGACATCGATAAGGAAATGGTGCCTCATGTCACCCCCAAGGATTGCCTTTGCCACCTTCATCTGGTCTGTTGGCTCTAATACAGCTGCCCTAACAGCATAATCGATAGCTTGCTACAAACACTCCCCTTTTTGGACAAGTTAAATGTCTCTGAAAATTCAAAACAAAGCTACTTCATTAAGCTTTGAAATTTTAAGCGAGACAGACTTGTTTTCCTTGTAGCTTGATGTACATCTACCACTGATGTGATGGACAAACCACAGTAAGACCACGGTACTGAGATGAAATTTCAGCTCAAAGCATGATTTCTTTTATGGTTCTTGAGTTCCACAAGAGTTGTGGAAGGAGGAAGATGGTCGAACACCCATGAAACGAGCACGGGCAGCCCGGCCTGCAGGAGAGGCTGTGCCACTCTTGCAAGACTTACTAAATTCAGAGCTGATAAAATATAAAGAGATGCTAGCTGTTAAAATAAATAGCTGAAACAGCCAATTATTCAAAGGCTTGGCCAAAATATTCAAAATTCTTGGCCAGAATTGTGCAGACTTTTACAGAGTGGCAAAAAAAAAAAAAAAAAACAACCCCTAAAAAAAAAGCCATTCCTCTAAATTTCAGTGCACTGATCTAAAACACACAGGTAACAAAGCTTCAAAAAAAAAAGTCCACCAGGATCTTTTGCCTGGGAAAAAGTGTATTTTCCACTCACCCTGTTTTCTAATATAGCTGAAGTATTATGATTGTTCTTAAGCACTGCGTTGTTTCTAAGAAGATGCATACCATGGATTATTATAACAACTATGTTAATTATATTATATTGAAGTGATTATATTACAGCAAATAATCCTGAGAACGAAGACGACCTGAATTGGGTGCAGTATCTATGCCAATGTGCCTTGACATGTGGCAGCTATGCAGAGCTGGGATGTGATCCAAGAGATGGAACACTCCTATCTGGACACTGAGATGGGTGCAGATCCCTCCCACCCCCCAGGGGTTACTGGTTATGCAGATTTATGAGCTTATGTTAATTTTGGGTTGCATCCCTCTAAGCACACACCAAATAAGGTTTGTGCTTGACTCTTTGTCTCATGAGAGACGCCGAGACAAGAGGAGTTTAACAGAGAATTCAATTTAAAATAGACACTGCCTGTGCTACGCTGGAAAGTTTGCTTTCCCTTTTCCCCAACCTCTGCCACCATCACCAGAGACACGGCGTTATCTGTGAACTTAGCTCCATCTTCCACCCGCCCCAACTCGACCGCAACGCGCAGCCCACCAGCGAGGAAGGCAGCCCGCTTACCTGTTGCCTTTTCAGGGTTATTGCACATGAAGCACTGCCAAGTTCCCGCTTCCTCGCTGTAGCCGAATAAATCAAAGAACCTCACTTCTTCCAGGTGCATCTGCACGTGGTCCAGGTCCTAGGCCAATAATGAGAAAAAACAAACTCATATATGAGGTGAACCGCTGCACAGTTAACAGCTCGTAACCCGAAATCACAGAGGGATGCACAACGGGTGCAACGAGGGTCCTTTTCCATACGGCTCCTGCGGACAAACAACCTGCCGGGGCAAACGTGCTAAGCAGGATGCATCTCTCTCTCATCAGTAGCAGCTAATGTATGAATTATATATTAGTCTGTAGGAGGCAGAAGACTGGTCTGAGATTTTTTTTTTTGCCTCTTCAACAGTCCTGTCCAGCACATCTCCCACCAGCTGAACCACCTTTGTTACCTCCAGCACTCTCTCGGTTTGTTTGGTTTTTTTAATGATCCACATTTCGATGGTCCCTGCTAACATGCTGCAGTGCTGAGGACTTCCTCCTCTCCAACTGGATCCCCCATCAGAGCAGGAGTTAGTGGCTGGGGACCACTTCATTTTTATTTTTTTTTTGTTTTTAAAGAAAGAATAGAGGCTCTGAATCCAGCCCCCTGTGAGAAGCACTAACACAAATATTTAATATGAATGTTAATATGAACATTTCCAAAACCGCAGCGACAACAGGACTGGTTTGGCTCGCACAAACATACCCAGGTAAACGTGACCTTATTCTGCCAGTGACAAGCCAGGGAAGCAAGGATCATGCATCTGCAAAGTAAACTGAATGTCTGACTTGATCAAAGAAACCTACAGAAAGTAAACTTGCAGCTTCAAGTATGGGAAAAGCTGGCGGATACTCCTTTTGAGGCAATCAATAACGCTGTATAATTGAATGTATTTTAAACCCCATTATTTAAGTTTAAAACAGATTGTGATTTCACACTTAGACAAATGTTGGTCTTAAACAACAGCAACCAAATTACTCACTGCAAACACAAAGGGAATTGCCAGGGCCACCCAGAAAACGCTCCTATTGATTTGCGTGGGGTCTTCACAGATCTGCCACGCCGCACACTGCAGCCCAAGAAAAACACGGATTTACGCAGTCAGCGGGGAAAATACCATCCCCTGCCAGGGACATTAGTTCATCGCACTGAACGGGGCTGTGCAAAGCACACAGTTCTCCGATTTGGGCCTTTTCAGATAAGCTTTAGTGAAGGAGCAGGAGGCTGGCTGGCTCAGGGAGACCCGGCAGCGCGGCATCTCTCCTCCCCAGCCTCTTTCAACCCAGGACACAGCCGGGAAACGGCTGTTTTCACAAGAACCGAAACACCCGAGACTATTTCAGATCTCTGGCCATTGCCCCGGATAACAAGCTCAGCTGAGCCAAACGTCGAGTTTTAACTGAACGTGAACACCTTCCGCATGCCGGAGGCCATCTCCTGATGGGTGTTAGGCTGTCTGAAAGAAGGATGGCAAGGCAGAACGGGGAGCACGACTCACATCACCTGAGGAGCTCCAAACAACAAAGGTTTTCTTCCCTTTCCAGCAGGACCATGCAGAGAAATGGGCGTCAGAACCCACGGGAAGGCAACGATCGCACGACAAAAGGTCTTGGACACACGTTGGCTTCGTTTGCAAGCGGGTGCTGCAGGGCAGCAGCCCCACAGCCCGGCTCTTCTCCCCGTCCTGGCATGGGAGGTGAGTGGCCAGGCTGCAGCAGAGAGGCGTCCTGCGCTCCCCGGCTGCCTCGCTGGGCTCCGCAGTTCCCTACGGCTCCCGCACCTCTTCGCTGGGGTGGGGGCTGCAGCTGTACCTCTGCGCGGTGGGCTGCTGGGCTGCCCTGCCCCGGCACGCTCACACCAGGGATTGCAAATAAAACTTGATTCTTGTGCTCTGTAACTGCTCTTTATACATTGCTGAAGTTCTTATCTTCCTCCGAAGAGGAATTCTAGACATTCGAGGAATTTAGCTGGCTGCTGTGCTGCGGAGCAGGAGCACGGTGTGGCTTCTCTCCGTATTTCTCCTGCCAGTCCGTGGATAGTGGATGTGACAGTCTGAGGCTCCCCGCCTCCCTTCAGATACGTCGTGCGTGGTGCGGGATGCCGAGCAGAGCCTCCCTGGGCAGGACAGCCAAGTCCTCAGGAGGGACAGACCACTCCTGCCCGCTGGAGGCTCCCGATGGAAAGGCAGATGTCCCTGCGAGCAGCGGACAGCAGAGCAGAGGATGGCCAGCAAGGCACCCTGCCCGATGTGCCCTGATCCTCCTCCTGGTGTGGCATCTGGGAGGACACAAGATGGGCAAAATAACGGTGGTACTGCTCCCAGAGGGTCTGCTCAGGACATAAGGGCACGTGGGTCACGCAGAACAGAAAGCCTAGGAGCTTCTCCATCCTGTGAAAAAATCTTTTAGCGGCTGCAATGAGCCAACTCTAGGCTGAAAGAGAACAAATATCACTGAAATACCACTGCAGCAATCTTTCTTTTCCACTCTGTGCTCTAGTACGCTTGAAATAATGTGCGGTAAGCCACTTATTTCAGGAGGGGAAGCATGGGGAAAAAGCCTAACTGGAGAGGAGAGATTTATCTTGTCCCCATGCTCCAACATCTTGAAAACTTCAGTGACTCCATTGTGAAAACATGGCGCTTCTTTCTGCTGCGTAAACTGAGATAGCAAAGTAAGGAAAGGGAAGAACAGAACTAACAATGGCTTAAAAATGCTAATTATTCTCTTGCAAGACTGCTCAACAAAAGACTCTCTTAAGGCATCACATGGGGCTCATAAAGTAGTCACCATCTCACGCTTCTGACACAGCATGAGTCAACACAAAGAATTCAGCAACGAGCTCAAAACCGGCTTAGTTTTTGTAATGTGGCCTGCATGTACTTTGATAAAGAACTATGAAGCAACTGAACGGAAATCTGTAAGGATGTACATCTGGAAATGCTTTGCTTCTGGCATATCTTAAGCCATGTTGTATAAATATTTTTTGTGGCACGAACAGGCTGCCCTGCGAAACACGACATGCTTTCTGTAGGCCAGGTATTTGCTGCAATTCCTTGCCCACGCATCCTGGGCCAAAATCAGAAACTGCTTACAGTGATGTAAATCTGAAAACATTTCTCAGAATTTACTCTGGAATAAACCATTGATGTAATAGATTTTTCTCCAGGTTTGCAAAATGCTTTAGAATACATATTGAAAAAAAAGTCAAAGTTCATTTATTCTGGATTAGCCACAGGGTCACGGGGCAGAATGCGGAGCGATCGCAGCGTTCCAGCACCGCTTCGCTGCAGTTCCTGTTGGCTGCTGGGGTCGGACCTTCCCCACGTGCTCACCGCACAGAAATTCCTCAATTCTGACAAAGCATTCAGACATTGCTGTAACGCAACGCCTAAAACTTAATACAGAATATAATACGTGACATTGAGGCTGCATTTACATCAACAGATTTCAAAACATTTCAATTGAAAAGTGCTACGCTTGTTGAAACAACCACACCTCCATAATTTTGCTTCCTGCACTACTGGCAGAGGAATAATGTTAATGACTGCAATACTTTTGCCAATTAATTCACAATATTTTAAGTTCTATTAGCAATGGGAAGAACTTCTGAAACGAAAAATTCAGATTATGGCAGAAGCTTAGTCTGTCAAGCAAAGTAAGGACTAGGTCATGCCAGGAATGCTCCAGCTACATTTTTTGGAACGTAAAAGCTAAAGGAAACCTTCCTTACGGCAGGCCTGGGTCTCGCTCCCACTGGGACTTCTCTCAGCAAACTGAAGGGGATTGCACTAGAAACAAACTCGGGTTTTGTATTAAGAAGCAAAACCAAACCTGAGAAAGTAAATCCAGCAGCGTACCGTGGAGACCAAGACTGAATAGGAAAGTCCTTTACCAGTTCAGATGCAATACATCTGCCTGGCTGTCTGCAGCCTCCGAAGGCTGTTAGGCAATCCGCAGCTCCCGGAGTTTCCAAACGCCAATTCACTGCTTAATCCATTAAACCAGTGAAGATCGGTATCTCATTTTCCAGCTCTGCTATTTTGGGAACTCAGAGATACTGTTACTGTCGTGGAGTGATGAAAGTTCCCAAAATAGGCGAAACGCTGGTATCTGAGCAGTAGTAGGATTATGCAACCGATGCGCTGGAGACTAATCACATTTCTAGGGCGGTGGAGATGTTTTGTAGACTTTGTGTGCATGATGCACTACATCTAATCCTGCCCATGAAGGCAGGCTCCTTCCTAAGCTCTTTATTCACCCCAAACTCCTTTATACTCCACCAGCTCCCACTTTTGACTAGGAGATCTTGGCGCGGACTCAAGTTAAGCCAGTATTGAACAGAAAAGCAGTTCTAATGCCTTCGGGTGAGTCAGGCCAGGATTTCAATAACAGCTAAAATACTTAGTGCAAGCTCCAGTGTGTCTAAGTAAGGCTGGCCCATAAACTGGGTCTCAGATGTGGGGATCCTCTACTCCTCTTACGAGCCGCAGCAGGAGTTCCCACTTCAATGCAACATTATCTTGGGGGTTCAGAAGGTGTTTCTAACAAAACTCCTGTTTTTAAATCACCCATAACCCTAGTAAATTAATCGTATTCAGTCAGACATCTTCACGCGTACAATATTCTGAGAGAGAGTATTTTAAAATCATGTTTGACAATTCATTTCATCCAATTGAGCTGGATAGAGATGTTCAGGAATAAATAGATATTTGCTTTACAATCCTACAGCGTCCTTTTCCAAGAAGCCTGATTAATAGCTTTGAAATAGCATTTGCTGAAATCCCGGAGACAGTAAACAGCTTTGAAAGAGTAATCTTTTAGTCTGATGGGGTAACTAATGGTGCATGTGCAAATGATCATTTCCATAAAATCCAAGTCTGCGTTTAACTAGATGAATTTCCAAGTGCCTGCCAAACAGCCCATAGTGGCAGCTAATCGGAACCTAAAGTTTGAAACTGCGAGCAGGAAAAAAAAAAAAAAATCCATATGTAGCATCACTAGTTTTCATCACATCGGGAACAATCCCTGTGAAGCATTAGGAGAGGGTGGAGAACAAGGCTGGAGACCTTTCAAAGCACCATACAAAACAACACTGCGGACCCTCTGCGGAGGTTGAAAATGTAATGGCTAGTGAACAGTTTTCAACCTCCCCACGAGCCGAGAGCTTCATATAAAAGGGAGGTCAGAGGCACGCACTATGGATCACCGTACGGCCAGCCTGGAGAAGAGGACCTGGCGTGGCAGTGAGTGCAAATGCTCGGAAGACGCCGGAGCGAAGGCAAAGAAGGGGAAGGGGCAGGGAAAGAGGGTTTGCTTTTCACGATTTCAGCACAGCAAAGACTTGCTGTAGCTATTGTAAAGGTCTTTGTACAGCTGTTCTAAAAGTCAGGGCAAAGTTCATCTACTTTTTTTTTTTTTTCCCCTCAGAAAAAATAAAAGCTTACCTTTTGGTGTGGAAATGTAGACTGGATCATGGCAGTTTCAAAACTGTGTGTCCCCTTGAGCTGTGTCTTCTCCCACAGGGCCTTAAGGACTTGCACAGAATTACTCTGTATGGACAAAGGTTCTGCAAGCAAGCTCTGAAGAAAATGTTGAAAACAGGATTTCAAGCGTTTTTTACTTGGCCATTAACAAAGAGCATCTTGTTCTTACAGTGGGACAGCCAAGTGAATAACCAGGGATTAGTTCATTTCTTTGTAAGGAGTTACGATGGATCGATACCCACACAATTAGATAAATCCTCAACTATTTCATTTCCTCTGGGGATTTTTTTTATTGTACATTACATGTCTTTAAGGTCTGTGGCTCACCAAAGATTAACCATCAACTCCCACTACACGTAGCAACTTGGATGTCATTTTTGCATTGAAATGCAAGTTTATCAAAATGTTAGCAGCACTGGCCTCCGTGAAGCAGGTGCAGAGCTCAGCGACGCGCACCTTTTTGGAAAAGAGAGGTCATTTACCAGTTAATGCAAAGAGATGTTTAGCACCGCTGCAGGTTTGTATACGTTTATTTGGACCTGACTGCAGCTCTTGGTCCTTGTGCAGGAAAGAGTACCAGTGCAATGTTTACAACTGCACTGATCGGACAGCGGGAGGAAATGCAAGAGAAAAAACTCCACAGAACACGTTTTGCTGGCAGAGTGCAGGAATTTTCAGCCCCTGAACATTCACAAACCAAGATGAAACCTGGGTTGGGTGCTCTCACCTCCACAGCTCCCTATTTCAAAGGACAGCAAGGTACAACCTTATACTGCCTTAAATTATTCTAATACTTCAACAGCATTAAGTTCTTCATTGTATAAACTGCACACAAAGTCCACGTTACAAGAACACTACTGTGGCTGAGAGCGCTTAGCGCTTACTATATCTACTGCATGATCTTGCAATTAAAAAATGCGTTTGCATGCAGGAGCCAAGCGAATCTGATTTTCCATGTGTCAAGTATTTGATTTCGCAATGTGAACAATCTCCTTTTAACGTAGGTTTCCTGGATGGACAATGCTGCTTCTCTTTCTAAGCAGAAACCCAGCAATCCTGATCGCACTGTCTGGCATCCGACTGACACAGATGCTTCAGTCGAACTCACACCGGGAATTTTATCGTGGCCGAGGCAATGCATTTTTTCCCAGAAAAGCTGTCAGAAACAGCCAGATCATTTTGTCCAAATCGAAAGGGAGAAGCAGTCGGCTCCAGGTAGCCCCCTGGCACGAGATAACGGCAGCCCAATTAGCGTGCGTTTGGCAAATTTCTGAGCGACTCTAGGGAAGGTGCTGGAAAGGGACACGTCGGGAAAGGGAGCCTGGCTCGCTGGTGCTACCGCAGCGGCGTGGCACTGTCCCACCTGACGAGGGAAACTAAACCATAGATCAAGTAGCATTAGAGAATTATTTTAACGAATGACCCCGTGAAACTAAGCATCTTGCCTATCAAATAACCTCTCTAACCACTCCTTATTCTCATTTTTTTTCCTTTTGTTAGTCATCGCTTAACTGTAAGACCATTTCTCAGCTCTCCACTGACATATGCTTCTCTTCCTACTGCCTGGCACCAATAATTTGATGTTTCACAACTTCTGTCCGAGAGTTTCAAAACATAACTGTTCACTAATGTTTTTAAAATTAAATAGAAAGCAGGGTCATGAAATTAAGAATTTGATCTGGAGACCTGAGAGAAAAAGTCTCTCTTCACACTTTTACTTCTGCAGAATGCAATGTCAAACAGAATATGGAGCAAGTGGCAAAAAAGGCATAAAAATACGCTAACTAGTATTGAAATCTTCAGAAACTGTATGAGAGTTGTCTGTCTGTGAATCTGCTGAAAACTACATTATTATCAGCAGCCTTTCATTCAACTTACTATTAACACACTATAAATACATTTTATGTCAAATTAATCTCTTGTACAACTTCACAGGCTTAAATAACATCATCCCAGGGCTGAATTTAGTGCCTTGCATTTAATTTAATAATAGTGATATATCTAGTACTTAAAAGCTTTAGGATATCAAACAAAAGAAAAACATAAATTATCTGACATTAAACATCGTCCTGATGCAGAGCAGGCTCAAATGCTCTGTGTGCAACACAAGAGGAAAAGAGGAATTTTTTAATTTTTTTTTAAACATAAAAAAGCATATTAAGTGCTGTGGTTACAACGCATTTGCAAAGACACAAAACCAAATTGCGCTGCTTCGAGCCTGGCCCCGGCATCGCAAGGAGATTCTGCGGGGGGCTCCTTGGCAGGGGTAGCATTGGCACAGCCAGAGCAAAGGACCAAGACTGTAAGGAATAAAAGCAAAGCTTCGGAAAGAGTAGCCGCGGTGGGACACACGCAATTCCCCAGCCTGGGGCAGGGAAAGCTGTGGGAAACGGGGGGACACACACCGGTGTTTAGGGGCAGCGTCTGCAGGAAGCAGGGCCCGGGCTGGGGCACTGGGGATGGGGAAGGGAAGGAACATCGTCCCGGTGAGCGGGGAGCTGCGCCAGGCTCCGCGGTCCTGATCAAAGATGGAACTGGCACAGCCGGATTCAGAGCAGGGAAGGGGTTAAAGGGAGAGCGTTTTCAGTGGAATTACATCAGGAAAAGGCGAGGCACAAGGGTTTAAAGGTGGAATCAGTGATTAAATTGTCAGTGCAGCTGATTCAAACCATGAACCACGGGTAGAGCAGAAGTCACTGTGCTAAACCTGGTGGGGAGGGCTGCGCAGTGGGGGCGAGGTGTGCCAGCTCTGCCGCCCGCCCCTCCGCTTCTCCCTGCTCATTTTTGTGCATTTCTGTACCGTTGTCCATATTTTTCAATACCTGCTTTCCTCTCATATGTCTGTAACACAATTCATTTATTCTCTCTAGGCCCTGTTAAAATTCAACCTCTTTCTTCAGGTTTTCATTTACAGAGTAATTCCCCTCCTTCATTTTCCCCTTTCACATTGCCTTCGCGGTCCTGTCTCTGCCTAACTCGCTTTGCACGTCTGACACGTCAGGCAAATCCTTTGTAATTCTAAGGTTGCATCAGGGTGGCATGAACTGCAGTGACCGGCTCTACACAGGTTTAGAAACTGAACCTCACTATTTCAACACAAAAGCCATCTGTTTCATCCTGAAGTGTGAATGTAGGGGTTTCTCCTACAATTTCAAACCTATTAGGAAATTCCACATATGTCCGAATACTGGGCTGTGTTTGGAAATGGTATTAAACGTGAGAAAATAGCTTTAGGGTTGGTAGGAGAACAGCACTGATCAGATTTGCAAACCCTGCTCAGTCAAAACCTCTGCAGTACAAAATCCCCACAGGTGCTGCACCTCTAACCTCCACCTGCAGCCTCGGGGCCGATTCTGCTCCCCTGCAAATCCACTGCAACGCTCCTGTTAGTTTGCAAGGCACTAGGGACTTACTGGAAGTTTTGCCTGAATGAGGACAATAAGGTTTGGCCCCACTTTTTTATCCCCAGACTTTGTAATCTCTCCAGATAGTTCGAATTCATTGTGTTTAATAGAAATGTAAAAAACTTATAAACTGCAAAACCACTTCAAGCTACCGTAATGACTTTCTGAGAAATCCCAAGGGTCACAAAGCACTGTAGATTAGAAGCATGTTTAGAGAGATTAACCATTAAAACACTTTTTTCCAAGTACAAAGTGAACAATATAGAGGTGCCGGTGGTTTGCATTGCACACACCTGCTGGAAGAGGAACATGATATGGATCCACAGCGGAGGCTGCCGGCTGATGAGGGTAAAACTGGATTTACTGTACAGGCAGTAATGGCCCTTCAGGGGACAGCTGAAGAACAGCTTTGCCACGCAACTTCTAACAGTATCTAGAAAAAAATACACAGAATATTAAAATCAACTACATACAAGACAGAAACCTCTCTGTCCGTTACCAGCGTACGCGCAGCCGTGCAGCGCGTGGGCGCACGTTTCCGCTGCTGGGGTAGCTCAGTCTGGATCAACTCCTGCGGCGTTCAGAAAGGCATTGCTGTGTCTGCGCCCTTCAATTAAACACAAGCCATCTGACAGTACCAGAGAAATTTAGTCTCCAGTGCTTTAAATCTTACACAGTAATCATTTACTCCCAAATGCAAAAGGTGCAAGAGCGCAGCCAGGCTGTTTATCTCCTTCGTGCTTTCTCATGCATTTGGTATCCTCATTGAGCTTATCGAACCAGACAGATCTGTCAAAACGGTGCATCATTTATTCTTATTTAAAGAGTTTGTTGGAAAAAACATCCCATATTAGGAAACAGCCATATGGGGGCCTGACCTCGGTGGGATCCTTGCCGAGACTTTGCGCGGCTGAGAGCTGGCGTCTGTAGGGATGGAGCAGTGCCGCTCCCAGCTAGGAACGGGATCGTTCAGCTGCTGGTAAAAACTGTGGAACTTCCCCTTCACAATGGATTCTCCAGGAGCCAAAAGATGCATAAATCTATTTACAACACTATCGTGCACGTAGCATGTTTGCTGTACAGGCCATCTTATAAAGGCATCATCAGAAGTACCACAGTTTCAAAGAAGAGCCTGAGTATTCATCAGCCGACATGCCCGCTCCGGCCCCACGCCACGAGGGCTCCCAGCCGCAGCCGCCCTCCCCGTCTACCCAGGAGCTCAGGTCCACCTGAACCTGCCCGTGCAGAGATGCTCTGCCTGCAGCGTGGCTTCGAGGGGCTCCAGGTCCTACAGACCCCACTTCTTATCGACCATACGTACTGCAAGTCTGCTGGTCATACCCGATTTTCACACACCAAGCCACGGAGCTGCAGCTTTTGCAGCCGTTCTCCGAGAGGCACCACACACAAGGGACAGGAATCATCGCTGCTGCCATAGTGCAAGGGACAACGTGACACGGTGACTTGCTCAAAGCCGCACGCCAGCGCAAGGGCAGCTGCTGGCAGAGCCCGTGGGCCACGACCGCCAGCACAGCCACAGACTTTGCAGCAAAAAACACAAGGGGAAGGAAAAGGCATGGAGCTCCAGGTCCAACCGGACAAGAGACTGCAAATGCATTCACAGTTACACACGGGGAAAGGTGGGATGTGTCCGTTCACAGCTGTGACTCGGTGTCACCTGCCCAACACACGGGTTTTCTCCAAAAGTGCAGTTTGACCCACAGTCCCAGCGCTGGGGCACTACAGCCAAAGTTCTCACTGCTCTGTCAAATACCGACCGTTTACACCATCCGTGATCATGTCATCTGTTGATAAAAATCCCGCTGTGGTTACATACAATCTGAAGGTGTCCTTTGGGATCAACTGCTCAGGACAAAGCTATATGCTATGTAACGTTACCTGACTCTGAACTTCCCGCACTGGTTTTCACGGGAAATCAAGCCCTTGAGATGCACAATTCTGCTTTTGCAAAATATTGACCTTGAACCCTCATTTTCTGTCTTTGGATGACTATTCATAATGGTAACAGCATGTTAGGCATAACCTAATCAGACTTCTTTATTAACTTAAAATAGTCGTATCGTTTTATAGCCCCTTTGAAGAGGAACAAGCAGCTATCCAAACTAAAAAGGCATGGAAAACAAAAGACGGAGATCCTTAGACGATGACCTTGATGGAAACACAGGAGAGAGCTGCACCCTCTTCACCCAGCTGGAGAGCTGAACTTGGAAGAGGAGGGGAACAACCGGTCCCACCAGCTGCTGCCGCCGCGTTTGTTTTGTAGCTGAAGGCAGAAACGACAGACAGACAGACAAACTGCCCTGCAGTGGCTGATGAGCCCGCTAAACCACGCACAAAGCCACCATTGCTCACCTCTCCTGTGTCCCTGTCCTTGGGTCAAAGCCCAAGCATTTTCAAGGAGAACGGAGAGCAGCGCAGGCTCCTGCGCAGTCAGCCAGCCAGGTCTCACCGTGCAGCATCCGCAAAATGAATCACGCCGTTGAGAAGGTCGACACGGGCCAGCTGTGCAGGGAGCATTACTCAGAGTCTCGTGCTACCCTGGTGAGTCACCGTGCGGTGAAGGTGTAGGAATAAAGTGCTGTAAGAAAATATCCTAACTGGAAAAATGAGCTGTAACTTTTTAGAAAATGTGGCTAACGGGAGACACTTTAAATAGCACAGCCCTCTGGATCTACTGACAATGCGAACCAGCAACAAAGACGACTGATATCAGAAGGCAGCCTTTCTGTCCAACAACAGACCATCTTGAAATACTTGTTGTTTTTAACATTTTTCATCTAATCAAGACGTGAAAGCATAGGAGAGAAATGTAATAAAAACACTACCTATGAGGAATCAATTTATCAGAGGTACAAAAGGATGGGTCCCTTGAGCAAAAGTATCGGTGGATCAGCTTGTCACTAAAAACGCAGAAAATTCAAAACGGAGATGTTGGAACCTGCTGAAGATGCTACAGAGAGGCCAGATGGCTGTTAGGCTGGGGGAAAAACCTTCAGAAGCTGGCAAGCAGAAAACACTTTATTATCCTTCGACAAAGCTGTTTGAATTCGCTGAGAAAAGGAAGTCACCAGTGTCAAGCTGGGACTGCAGAGCTCATTGAGACTCCACTGTAGCACCAGAGAAGAGATCCAAGATGTAAAGGCACGGGAAGATTAAAGTTAGACTCCACAAAAACCAACAGAGTCACCACGCATACTGTGGGGAAACACACACAAGCCAAGACGATGCATAATATTTGGAAGTCAATGCAAGAACCCAACCAGATTGTACTGACTGTAGAGAAAAGGATGATAACTGCACTCCTTCCTCAGAGGACCACTTACGTGGTATAATCAGCAACATCACAGCAGATGAAGCTTGGATTATCTGGAAACCAATGGGGTGTTCATTAATCTTTAATCACAGGCAGGTGCATAAGCCAACATGGGGCCAGAAGGAGAAAGCAGAAGAAAAGCCACAGGCACTAGGAGGTTGGAGGGTCAGACCAGGAGATGAGCTTTCCTCCCAGACAGGGAGTTCATGCACCAAGTGAAAATTATGTTGAGCTGAACAGGACTAAAAACACCACCCGGGTCACTCCCCTCCAAAGACACGGGAGGAAGGACCTAGACCAGCCCCAGCTCTCCTACACCACGGGTGAGCCAACAAGGAAATCCATCCATATTTGTCTCTAGAGAGCACATTTAGCAGAGGAGAACTTTGAAGATATTTTCTTTGCTCCAAGACAGTGATGGAAAGAGGAGCTGAAATGAGGGCCACTGCTCTTGGCTTCACTGAAAAGAGGCACACTCCTTGGTGTTAGGAAATACAACGTTCTTTCCTC
This sequence comes from Balearica regulorum gibbericeps, assembly GCF_011004875.1. Taxonomy (NCBI): domain Eukaryota; kingdom Metazoa; phylum Chordata; class Aves; order Gruiformes; family Gruidae; genus Balearica; species Balearica regulorum. The sequence goes on along the minus strand of NC_046192.1, from coordinate 27,537,087 downwards.
TTGCGTAGGCCTGAAAAAATGGATATATTGCAGCACAACGTTGCCTTGAGGAAGGGAAGAATCCACATGAAGCGGTGGCTTGATGCCAAGCATTGGGCATATGTAGGCTGCTCTTTGAAGAAGACAACACTGATTTGTGCACATTGACTAAATCCTGTGGAATGTGGAAGCGCTGTTTGGGTCGTGTCAATCGCCCGAGCACAAACATACTCTAAGATCTACAGTGGGACAATATTAGAAGCGTACAACCGTAAGCTTTCAGCAGTAGAAAGCCAGGGCTTAAAGTTAAACCAACAAAGATGCAAATGCTGCTAAACTGAGATAACAGGTCTGAAAAGAAAACTAACTTAGCTGCATATCACAGATACATCACGCCCATGGGCAACACACTCACCCTAGCAGGAAAAAGATGGGGCACAAAACCCACTACTCTTGGATTAGTGGCTATGGGGAAAATTTGAGTTTAATCTAATTACCCAAACCTACGCGTTCATACCCAAATCTGCCAGTGTTCACGTTCAGTATAAAGGGGGAGTTTGAGAAACTGAAGGGGTTAATTAGAGCAACCCTAAGTCCTGGGACATATTAAAGCACAAAAGTAAGCGGTGTCTCCAAGGAGGCTGTTGACAGAATGCTCTTCCAACAGCACGGTCCAAACTAGAGACCCCTGCTTTATGCATCACAGATGCTAATAAAACTTCACTTCAATACGCTCAACCAGAAGTAGAGGTTCGGCCATGTGTGAAAAGTTTAATGCTTCATTATGGGAAATCACTCTTAGCTAGAAGTGACCATAACCCACGTACTGCCACTGCGAAAAGGAGCTGGCAGTCAACACCTTCCTCTCCAGTGAGTACGGCGGTTATTTTTTCAGTCACAAATGCATGAATTGTCAAGAAACCTGGGAGGCATTTAAAGGCCACAGGCAAACATTGGAGTGCGTTAAACAACCGTGCTAGGCGGCAGAGTCCAGAGCTGGATTTCTTGTCACCGAAGCCAATTAAACCCCACCTGGGCAGTCTCCAACAGAAGTCACTGCAGCTGTAAGCAGGAGGTGGCACAGCTCCAGCGTGCCAGCCCCCTGTTTAGCAATTAAGAAAAGGTGCCCAGTGCTAGGTGGGGTTGAGTTTGACAGGACTGCGAAGGAGGTTCCTAAATGCTGCAGAATAAAAAATTGCATAGGATATATGGGGAGACACAAAAACCTAACAAATTGCTTAGCAAGACAGTGCGGATGACACTGAGAAAAACACTGATGCTGATAATACATGCCAAAATAAATGTCAGCTGAAGTGCCAGAGTCCATGCTGGCTGAGCAAAAAGTTAGTGCCTGGAAAAAAGCAGCATTCATTTGTCAATACCAACCCAAAAAATCCCCCTACTCAGACAGTCTTTAAACCCTCGGTGTGAGATGAGCAATCACTCACAGCTATTTCGGCTACATTTGATTTGCTGAATGTTAACAAGCCAAAGTTTACTACGTGTGTTTTTCAATGGTTTGCCAATGAACTGCCAATTTCATCATATAACAGCTAATCTCAGCTATTGCAAAATCAGTGGAAAGTGGTATTTAAATAATAAACTTATTCTGATGAAGACTAAGATGACTCTGATCCCTGTCTAGCACTGTCACACTGTATTTTGCTCAAGTGCAAACCAACATGCCAATGCCAGGGGAATTCATTTTTATGATCAAGGGAGACCTGTAAGTAGGTAGGCAAGGCAAAATAAGCTTCTTCACATGAGGCTGCCCAGAATGAAGCTGGGCACGTTTTCAAGAAAATGATGCGTCAGAAAAATATCTATATTGTGCCATTTCATAAAATGTTTAAAATTGAGAAAACGCTGATCATTTTAATTAATAGCATCACCAGAGACTGGCCCACAGCATGTGAAATTGGCACACTGGATATACACACACTGCAGGATAACCAGCAGCCCGCTGAAAAAGGTGCTTTTAAAATCATTGTAGTATTTACGAATTGCACATACTTAGGTACTCAGTGTGATAGGCAGCTCAAGGAGATACATTTGGGGCTTTCCTAAAACACAGGCACATAACTTGGCTGACCTCTAGGTAAGAGGTTGCATACTTTTCCCAGTCCATCATTGCAAGTTATATAAAACACTCTGAACCAAACATCAACCTTGTGTAATCCCACCTGATTTCAGAGAGTTAAAGCAGAGATAGTACAAGATAGCAAGAGCCACTCACACCTGAGAGACTCGAAGGCAGTGATTTCTAGGGAAAACAACTCTCTGCATTTGCACTTGGCAACACACAGCGGCCGACAAAGGAGAATCTGATGAGGGATCAGGTCTGCAGGTTTAGCTAAGAAAGAGAAGCAAACAATTTTTTGTTAGCAGGAACAAAAATAAATCACTTGCAGGCTTGAGTTAGCAAAAGAGCTCTAAAGGTTTTAAAAAAACAAAACAAAACAAAACAGTCTCAGCCTACAAGGGTGGAGACAACTTAGTTCCCTGAATCTCTGTGTAATTCCATGCGTGGAAATGTGTAACTGCTCACCCTGACTTCACCTGGTAAGGAAAGATGAATTTAGCCCCAAAGAAACTTTCAGGACATTAGTTAGATATAACACACAGGAGATTCCTGTCAACAAAACCTACGCTTGCTCTGCAACAGCTCCCCCAGCACACGGCATGTCTTGGCAAGTGCTGGTGATCCAATGTTGACTAAAAGTCCTTTTGATGTGATTTAAAGCAATGAAGCCCAAATTATGGCAAAGATGGATCTGCAACTCTTTAAAGTAATTGGTCAAAAGTATGTAAGGGAGAGAGGAAAGAAAAAATTAACTAGTTTCCCCGAGGACATTAAGCCTATTACATTGGTCACATTTAAGCTACACATTTACAGACTCTAGAACCGGTTTTGTACTTTAAGAACTACTGTCGCTTCTAAATGTGGAAAGCAAATTTGAAGCAGGGTGTTTATGTCAACTTCTATTTCACTGAGTAACCTGTCCCATCTGACCTAAATCAGGATTTATGAAAACACCATTTCAGCCACTAGATTTGTGACTCTAATAGCACTCCTACACCATACAGGCTGATAGAAGCTTTGACTGTGGAAAAAGAAAAGAGAAAAACCCAAAGACAGACTTGTCTTATGACTATATAAGAGTGCTATATCTTGGAGCTGGATGACGGATACAATTGTTTGGCTTGGGCCAGGAAAATCCTTTGCACGTGTCAACATGTCAAAAGATAGCGCACAAGGAGGAAAAGGACAGTTCAGGGACACGACACCAGGTATGTCTTCATTGTGGTGTTAACTCGGTACAGGCAGTCGCAGGTAACTGCACACACCGCCTTGGTCTGAACCCCCATAACCGTGCTGCTGCTGTATTACCTGCACCAAAAATGAGCTTCCCGTGCACCCGTGAGCTGCTGCGGGCCGAGCCACGCTCTGACTTTCTCAAGAGAGAATTATGGCACATTTTGTACATCTTGTCGGCATTCCCTCTTTGGTAACGGCAGAGAAAGCAATTTCTCAGCACTCGGGATGCTCAGCCTGTGCCCCCAAATCCAGGTGGAAAGGTGGCCAGCCCGGATCTACCCCGTCGTGCTCAGGGAGGGGGCAGCGAGCGCTGGTGCAAAGCAGGTTCATTAGGGGAGAAGCCTGTGCATGCTGATGGGAGCTTTGCTTAGGCTGAGCACTGGCTCAGACAGCTCAGCGAAGGAGGAAAGTTCATAGCTCTGCCTTATTATCAGCAAAGAAATATCTACTGCTGCTGAGTATCCGGGGTAACACGCTGAACAGACAGAACAAGCACTTGTTTTATCTGATTACTATGAATTATCCCTATTGATGAGCACCTACGAGCAAACCTAAGCCAAGCTCCACATCTCAGCATCCCCTGGGCATCGTACCCGGCTCTGCCTGCGCCCTGCGCTCCTGCCTCGCTGGCAGCAGCGGCTGGTGACACTTGGGCAGATCTTCTCCATAAAGGAGGATGAGCTCCCCTCCTTCCTCAGCCTGGCTTGGAAGGAGAGTCCAAGTAACACAAGGAAAGGATTTTAAAACATGAAGAACACGTGAAAGGCCATGCAAGGCACAAAACAACCCCACATAGTCACCAAATGCCCCACATGGCAGAGACTGATCAAGATCCCAAGGAACCGCTCCTCCAGTCAAGAAACATTCCTCATCCCATCTGCTGGTAAGTCTCAAACTTCTAGGCAGGGAATAAGCAACAGCTTGTTTTTCCTACAGAAAACAAGAGAATATATGTTGCAATTTTAAAGTTCACTACTAAGTGGTTGTGCCTGGGGAAAAAGAACAAAATATAAAAAGAAGAATGTCAGTGGAGTTGTTAATTGTTGTTTATTCCAGCTTAGCATGCTGGGCTAAACCAGGAGGGACAGAGGCAAGTAGGTACAGAGTCACTGGTTCTGGGAACAATTAATGCATTATTTGATTTACATTGGTAATCCTTTACTATTAAATAAAATCTGTTAATAGGAGTAAAAGTATGCTCATAAATGTCCCAAATAGAATCAAACCCACCCATAAACATGAAACCAGGGAATAAGAAATGGATACAACACCTTAAATTTCAGTTTTAAGCCTTTTTCAGCTTCCTCAGTTTCCTTTGCCGGATTTGGATTGCAAACAATAAATACGTTTATGGGAGAAAAGGTTAATTTTTAAAGCAACCAGCTTCAAGAAATGCTGATTTATGTTGTTTTTTTAACATTACTAGCTTTGCATGCACGCCGTAACTCAGTCCAACAGATTTCACCAGTAAGTTACAGAAAAATTAATGGAGAAGGTGGGACTATAATGGGGGCTGGACAGCCACTACAAGGAACTCAATAGAGAGTCCAAATCTGAGTGGCAGAAGACATGTTTGAGAACACGCAGATTAACTTTAAAACCCGCTATCTCCTCCCCTTTACCATCAGGGCAATGAAAAGCCTACGTCCTTTGGGAAGGCACAACGGTAAAATCTCTCTGCCACGTTGTCCCATCTCCAGAAGCAAATTGCATTTACCTTCCCGCTGCCTGTACCGATGGCTGACGTGCAAAGAGCCCACGAGGCGTGCGCAGGAAAGCGGGATCCTGGGAAAACATCCCAGTCCTGCCGCTGCCTGGCTCCTCCGTGTCCCAGCCACGTCCCTCGGCCACCTCTGCCCAGCACCCCCAGCCTGGCAGAGGGCTGCTGGCTCACCCTGCCTGCACGGGCAACTCCTGGAGAAACCCTTAAGTTCGTCCTGGTCCAGCCCAGAAGCTCAGAAGCGTTCTGGTTTGGCTTTTCCCCCAGGAGAGTGGTAACACCAACCCACCAGGAATCTCCCAGCTACCAGGTAAAGCCTGTTTAAACTGATGCTCCCAGACTCTGTGTAAAGCACATGTGATTTGCTATTACCACGTACATGAGGGCAGCAAGTGATAACCACGTTCGTGTTCCTGTTGTGCTCCCCATTGCCCTGGGAGTTTCTCTGCAGTCTGATGGCCATCCCGTGAGTTAGCACTTCCATCCTCACTGCCAGCCCTCACATTTGGGAGGCATTTGAAATAACAGTCCTGGAGAATAAAATGCCAACTAATATTTTTTTTTTTTTGCCTAGCAGCAGCAGAGTTGATCTCTGGAAATGCTGGCCTGAGCCTATGCAACTTTGTGGTCCCACTGAAGGAGCAGAGGTCCATCTGTTCCAAATCAACATTTGGCTTATGGAATGCTGGAATTTATCAGACCGGTGCAGGGGCGAGCACTGCAGGGGAGCAATGAGCTTTTCCATCTACACCATCATATGGTACCGATTATCTCTCAGTACAGCATAAAACATAACAACAACCAGATTTAGGGCCAGCGTACTGCAACCTGTTTCCCCTGTCGCCTCCTCCCTTTTCAGCATTCTGTCATTAATCCCATAAAATGTTTGCTGTTTGTATTTCTTCCTGTAGGGCACCAAGGAGCCAGCAGTGACTTGCTGCTATATAATGGTTATACTATTTTTTATAGGATGGTGTTGCATTTTGAATGTGGCTTCAGTGACCAAGGATTGAATGATGCACGAGATCTCCCTGGGCTCCGTCCTTTTAAAAAGGAGGCAGGCTGGAAATGTGCAAATCCCTCAGTATCCTCTACACACATGTATTATCAAATGCTTTCTTTCCGACAGCTCACTTGACACTCAATGCTCTGACCTGTAGGCATTAATGGTGGCACCTTTATCCCAATTATCTAAAGAGCAAGTAGAACTGGAGTGGAAAACAAGGACCTGCCCTCAGGTTATAACCAAGTCCAGCAGCTGTACAGGCTTGTGCCTGGGAACCGTCTGACACCAGCCACTCCCAGAGGCACGATACACACCGCCGTACATTTGATCCACCATCCCTACGTGTCTGGGAAACACGAATAAGTCAAAAATTGTCCAGCACGCAGGGTTCAAGGTGAGACCCAGTGAGGCCAGAGCAGGTGGAGCCTGCCAGCTGCTCAAGAGCCCTGTGCTGCACGTGGGGGTAACTGGGGCTAAACCAGGTAAAACAGGAATCTCATCTTTCCCCTGAGCCTTTCGAAGCAACCTACCCAAACCATCGCCAGCCCTACCTCCCCAGGAGGGCACACCAGACCTCGAAAAGCAGAAAGGCTGAAGGACCGTTCAGAGAGCACCTACTGCAGCCAGTGGAGGAAGAGCAAACACAATGCAGGGATCTTGAACACGGGCTCTTGTTCGTAATCGCTGGGACACCGGCCACACCAAGGCAGCGGAAATCCTGCCCAATGTACGCTGAAAAGCAATAACGAAACTCAGGAGCATTCAGGAAATTATAGATGTGCAAGTCTGGGCCACTGCCATCTGCAAAATCCTGGAGGTACCGGTAAGATATAAGATCAAAAACCATCTGGAAAAATATGAGCTGATGAAAACTACTTTCCTTAACTTCATGAAAGCTAAAGCACCTGACAAATATGGTGGCATTTTATTTTTGGGGGTTTTTTGTTTGGGTTTTTTTTTTTTTTTCCAGGAAAAGATCCACAGGATTAAGAAGATTAAAGTGATGAACATGACCTAAAAGAATGCCTCAAATCGCTTAAAGGTATGGCAGAGATGTGAATCTGTCTAAAGTGGCTCAAACTAAGCAGGAACTGAACCAAACCATCACCCCCAACCTGAAACAAGCTAAAATAAATGGACTTTTGTGGCTTTGGATGCCTTCCTTCTGCCCCAGTTTAAATCCCCTCTCAGACTGCAGCGTTAGTTCCAAAAGATTCACTTACACACATACACACATGCATCCGGTAAGCTGTTGTAGCTTGTCTGTTCTCCAAAACACCCTCAAACCTGACTATTTTCTTAGTCTAAGACATTCTGGCCAGCAGCCCAGTCGTAACCCTGCTTCTGCTGTAGGATCACCACCCAGTTCACAACCCTCCTCTGCCTGAGGCACGTGCAGCCAAAAATAGTTCATACTAAATGAGATAAGAGAGGTGAGGACATGTCAATTTTTCAATGTCTATAGGAGGCATCTTCAGACTGTCACAGACATACCATGGATCCACCCTTACAGTTCTTAACCTGTATCCCTTCACAGCTGTAAAATCTAACACTTAAGTTAACATTACATAAATTTTGACATATAGTATAATTCAAAGGAGCTTATAAGTCAACAAGGAGACTGAGAAAACACACCCTGTTAAGCAGAAATATTTTGTGCGGGCTAAGACCTACACAGCAAATGTCTGAATCAATAGCAGAAAAGGAAAATTTGCAAATCACAATGTTACAGAGCAGAGGATGCACTCAGAGACACGCAGGGGACCTGCAGCGGTCCCCAGATCTGCCCTGTGCCCACACGCACAGTCAGGACTGCCTAAGTCACTGGGCTTGTAGCAGCAGTACAGCTGGCTGATGGGGTAAGGCAAGCTTCAGAAGAAATGAAATCTTACATTAAATCAACTGATGTATGTGGAAAACCTTGAAATCTTTTAGGGAGCACCAACCCTTCTTCAGATCTGTCCAACCTCGCAGCGCTGCCTAGGCCAGCTTCCCAGGTTTCTTTAACGTGCTTTTCACCTCCACAACCTCCTCTGCCAGTGCAAGCTAGAGAGCTTTTTCCCCCGTTTAAGCTGAATCTTTTTCATTCATATTTAAGCTCTTTATTTCTCACCTTGTCCAGCATGGGCTGTTCCCTTAACTGCCTTGCAAATAGTTGAACATTGTTATCAAGTCCTCCTTCAGTTTTCTCCTACCCTGGTTAAGAAACCAAATTTTCTCCATTTCTGTCCTTTTGAGGGATGTTGGGATGGCAATTCTGACCCGAGTCAGACAGCCCCACCAGGACCTCATCTGGTATTAGCTCACAAAGGGCGAGTAAAAAAGCTGCAAGCGAGGAGTGCAAGGAGAGAACAAGCACGCAGCAGTGAGTTCCCTCCTGCTCTCCTCCATCCGTGGCTCAGGCGTTTGCAGAGTCTGGGGTGGTATTATTTTGATAACCCTTGAATGGCTCTAGCCCACGAATTTACCTAATCACTTTTGAAACCAGGTACCTTTCAGCACACTTAATGTGCTGTAGCAATCAGCTCTGCCATTTAATTACGTGTATCTCATTCTCTGTTGAGGTGCCCATTTTGTGTATTTTGAACTTCCTTACATGTTCTCTAGTAGCTGTATTAGGACAGACAGCGAGCCACCGCTCCCAGTTCATCTTCTCAGTTATTCACGACATTGCAAATCTCGACCAGCTGCCTCTTTTCTGCCCTGTGGAGCCCCAGTCCATTTTTCTTCATATGGAGGTTTCTGATTGTCCTCGTACTCCTGCTACAGATCTACTCTGTCCTTCAAGATTCAGACTCCAATTAATGCAGACAATGCCCTAATGATGTCATCATGAGGTATCTATTTTTCTTAATTCTTCTCTTGTCCGTTTGCTTTTCTGTTATCTGCCGAGCACTGAACTGAACATCCTCTCTTTGTGCAAGGCAGTGACTCCGTACTGGGAAAACCTCAGCAGCCTCCTCCTTTCGTTCCTGCCGCTCTCGGTATTAAGCGGTAAGGAATTCACCCTGTTCACAGTCTTGCCCAAAGGTTAGACATCACCATCATTAGAAATGCAAGTTTGAATTTCTGTTTAAGTGAAGTCAACAGAATTTGGCCCATTGCTACTTAGAAGTTCTTACAACCTGCATTAACGCCCTGTTGACTCATGCTGCCACTTGAAAGCCCAGGAAAGGCACGACTAACGGAAGGGTACGTGGGGAAATTTGCAGTCCCCATTATTAGCACACTGCAGTGCTATCTTCTTGCAACACATTTCACCACTATTTCCTTCAAGTACTCTGTTTCACGGGAGATTGCTCTGAAGTGCCTATCTTTTCATATTTACCATGTTTTACGTATTAGATTTCCAGTTCAATAAACTCTTATGCAACCAACATAAAATTAGCCAGCTACGTATATTAATGTTTTCTAACTTTTTTTCACTATTTTCTAAATGTCTCATTTGAAAAGTAAAACAAATACATTTGAATGGGCCTTTACAGTGTGCGGGAATCACAGAAGTCCAGTAACTGCAAGGTTTTTTGATGGAGTGGTTTATGTAATATCTGAAATATTAACAAAGCTGTCCCCTGCGTAATGAGCCAGACTGCATTTCTTCAATATATTTAGAATGAGTCACATAAATCTCCTGTTCTGCACATGTGTCCCTACTCAAAGAATTTCCCTAAGAATGCTAGCTGAGGATTTTCAGGAAATTACAATAGTTTGAATGAATTCAGAAATAGTCACATACTTAGAACATATCATAATAGGTAATTCAGAAAGGAAGCTGAGCAAAACATTTAAAAATATTCAACGTATCGTATTTGATTAGTGCAAGGTCATAGCATTCAACACTTTAAAAACCAGATTGTTCACTCTCATGTTTCCGCTGTAATTTTATGAAACAAAAGTTTTATAGCTAATTCTAGCAAATAACTATTTCAAATAGTAAATCTGGAATTTAAGATATTTAGGAAATGCTTCAGAAACATAAGCTTTTAAAATAGATATAGTTATATCCCTTTTATAAGTAGAAACTGTTTTTCAACTTCTTGACCACTGAAAAAGTAAACAAACAAAGATTTTATCAACAAAAGTTGCTATCTGATGGACCTGAAGTTACGTAGTATTACAAAAAATAATTTAATTTATTGAGTCAGCTACTCTTTGGAATCAACATGGCCCATTGAAGGGTTGGGCTGTTGATAGCCCATGACCACCAGCAAGTGGATAGATGGACATAAATTCACGTCAAAGGAAGCGACTGCTGCTCAGTGTAAGCAAGAGGCTCACAACCTGATCTGGAGTCTTTACCTCCAAGAGGAGTATCAGAGACCCATCTTGCAGCGTATCGCCCACCTCCCCCACAGTCTCACAAACCCAGCTTTCTCACACTTGAAAACAAACACCCACCCTTGAGGAAAGCAGAAAACATTAAACGACCCCAGGGAAGTGGTGAGATAGGATCCAACCCAACCCGAAGCACTGGGGATCTCATTCTGTTGCGCCTTTGAGGAGATTTGTGTCTAGACTGGAACGCGCCGACCTGAGGGTCCTGACCTGCTTCATTTCTGGTGTATCTCGTAAGCCAACTGGTTTAATAATATCACGATAATAAGAAAGGGGACACAGATCTGCTCCAGACCAAGAAGGAGGGTACAGCACCAGCACGTGCTTACCCGTATGCCTGCGTGGCCGAGTCCCACCCACAGCACGTGCACTCCGTTGCACTCAGTGCTCCATGACTGTCCACACAGCTCCATACCTCACAGCCTGGAGCTGGGTGACATTCCCGTTGCATGCCTGCCCTGCAGACGTGCCCAGAGGTATCGCCAGCCCTAGCCAACAACCACATCTCTCCAGCTCTGTGAGACAGGTCCTGTCCTTTCCCAGAGAGCCGGGGGTTCGTTCCCTGTGACAGCCAAAAGGCAATCCTCACGTTAACCTTCATGGGAGCCTGGGATAGGCGAGGGCTGCACTACATCCCTGAAGGAAAACAACACCGCTCCTGGCAGATTTCAAAACACTGCAATTTGTGAATGACGTTGTTTTAGAAAACCAACGTTCCTCTCCAGCCATGAGCTGGAACCCTGAGAGGACTTTCAGTGTAGTGTTAAAATTCTCATAATGGGAAAGGCTCAGACCTCTTACCTTCAATAACACACTGATCGGGGATAGGAATTCTCCTCCCCATCTCCATGACATATGCTTTCACTTTACCCAGATTTTCCTTCAAGTGCAAGTAGAGCTTGTCCTGGTATTCCACGGGGCTCATCCCTGCCTCTGCGCTCCCTTTGAGGGCCTTTTCTTTAGCAGATTCTGGCAAATTTGCTGATTCTGTGTAATTGATACTTTGGTGTGAAACCAAAGAATTTCCCAGTTGCATTGCTTCAGCATCGACACCAAAAGGCAATTTGTCATTTTCTTGGCTAATGTAGATCTCGGTGAAGGAGATACCAGCGGTTATCTCCCCGTTCTCCTCGTCCTGTCCGCTCTCTGAGTTTACCCCCTTCATGCGGACTGCATGCAAAGCGAGGCTTTTGGACCTGGAAGGCAATTAAGGAAAGGAAAAATGTTTTGGAATAGAGGTAGGACAACAAAAATCACCCAAACATGTGCTCCTCCGAGTTACCTCTGCGCAGCTGGTTCAGAGAGCTGAGTGTGGGGCTCGCTTGGCCAGAGGCAAGAATCTCTTGGTAAATATGCATTTCAAAAGCAAAACTCAAGCCACAGCTTTAATAAGCAAATGAAACTAAATAATATCCATATATCACAACATCTGCATGCCATGGGAGCTAGTCAATCTATCTGTAAGAAACTCATAACCCCAGGACTGGAGTATACGCTTTATTGATCACATCATAAAAATGCCATCCAGCAGCCATTTAACCGAACCAAGACTGAGCCTCCAGTCCTTTGCTGCCCCGTACCTATGTGCTGAGGATGAAGTTAAGCCTCCATAGGAGTAAGAAGGGTAGAAGTGAAGTGACTGAAAGGGAAGATACTGGAGGAGGAAGAGAGACCCTCTGCCGTGAAGGCAGCCTAAGGACACCGTGGGTGCACGTTGCTGTCGGAGCCCTTATCTCCCCCAGGGTCCCGGGAGAGTCACACTCATCCCGCACAGCCCACAGGCAAAATTTGATTCAAACGTTCGATACGTCTTGTTAGCAATAATACCTGAGAAAGGTCTCTGTATCTTCCTTCCTAGTAATATCTGTATGCAAATATTTTCCTATCCCTTGTGCTGTTTTAGGGCACAGAAGAGATTAAATAAATAATTTAGAAAGATTTTATCCAGCCTTTGAATTAGTATGAGGCTTGGTTAAAATTAGACTTGTGATGCCCATAGGTATCATGCAAGCAGATCAAATTCTCAATGTTTGGATAAAGTTTTATTACAAAAGTGATATTCATGAAAACGACTCACACGTTTTACAGAGCCATACCTGTTAAATCTCATATCCTTCCTTTCTTCTTTAGAAACCTGGCCTAAACTGTATCTCCGCACCGAGCCAGGAGTACTGTTGTCGACATTTATTTTCTCTTCAAAAGCCTGTATTTTAACTTGAAGCTTTTCATCTTCTTCATTTCCATTCATAACAGATTTTAAATCATCCAGTGGTACAGGAGATTCTGTTTCAGCATCATTTTCCAGCCTAAGGAAGTAGAAAGCAGAGATCTAACTCTGGCACGCTGTGCTCACAGTGCTGCTGACGCCGCATTTTCACATACTATGTATTTGGTAACATAATTCTGTTTCAGCAGAGATTCTCTTAGAGGTTGATTAATCATTTTCAAAAACATCTTCTAGGTTGCCCAGAGAGGTTGTGGCTGCCCCTGGCTCCCTGGCAGTGTTCAAGGCCAGGTTGGATGGGGCTTTGGGCAACCTGGGCTAGTGGAGGGTGTCCCTGCCCATGGCAGGGGTGGCACTGGATGGGCTGGGAGGTCCCTGCCCACCCAAACCAGGCTGGGAATCTATGTTCAATGTGTCTGTCAGATGGATCAGAAACATTGAACATCTCGGACAGCACTGGATCACAAACTGTGTGTGCTGTATCTGCATAAGCAAACCCCAACTCTTTCCCTGATAGTCCCATAGCAAAGATTTTCAACTGAATTAAACCATTCTCTCAGCTTGCTAAACAGGGACATATTACAATATTTTCATAAACCAGAAGTAGAGCTAATTGCAGAGTTTATAGAAGTCTGTGGTTTTAAAGGTTTGACAAAAGGACATGCAGTTCCTACTGAATTACTGTACTCTGGGTAAGAAAAATATCTTTTAAAACTCGGCACATGGACAGAAGCAAGCTCAAAAAAACTTCTAAGCAATGTGGTGAAGTTCACCAAAAGAGAAAGAGAAAATTAAGAGTCAAAATGAACTTGTAGGGCTGCAAGGGGAGCTGTTTTATTTTAAATTTGACTGTTATGTTAGTCTTAGAATATGTAACCTTTTAATGCAAAATTCAAAGGTAACTTCACATTAAATTGGAGGGAAGCTGTTAATCTTAAAGAACAAAAAATTCTTCTGTCAAATACACTGCTGGTAAACATTTCCTTTCTAGTGATGCAAATACCCTCTGAGCAGTGAAAACCATTGTCTTCGTCGGAGGCCCAGCAGCGGGGCAGTAATTGCTGCCAGCTAAAGCCCAACGGCAGAGGAAACCCCCCGGAGAAGGGTCCGGCCCCACCACCCAACCCAGAACCCTAAACCTCAGTGTCCGCACTCTCCCTTGCAGATGCTGCCTGGCCCTTACGCAGCAGCAGGACTGAATTTCCCAGGGGACCAACAGCCTAAAACCACTCTTGCTCCTTCCCCACTCCTTCAGGAGGTGCCTTCTGCTGGGGGTTTGTACGTTCCCATCTCACTCCTGCAACTATGGAGTACCTGGACCAAAAAATCATGAGGGCAGCACAGAGACAATCAGAAATCTCTTAGAGAATTAAGGGGCATTTGACAGTATGTATTTTTTAAAGTCTACCCGCAGCTCTAAAACAAGCTCGTTTTGCTTCTGACTATTTCTTTGGGTTTTTTCCCCTGACGAGCAAACATCTGAATAGCTAAAACTATAAAATATGGATATGGAAAGCCTCAAATGAGAGTTTTAACACAGCACTTTCAAAGCAGCAGAGTCTCAACAAGTCACACTCACAGTTGGGAAGCCTATTAAAAACTCCCAAGTACTGCAAATTACCAATTGTGGAAACAAAGCATGTTTAAAAAAAGCAACCATGAATACTGCATCACAAAATGCACTTTTTCATTTGTTTTGATAAAGGCAGCTCAGGATATTTCTCAGGGGAGTTGGCAAGTTTTGTCTCATTTTGTTTTTAATTTAAGGCAAGATCTCACAATACATTAACGCTGCAGAACACTGAAAAAAATTTATTCTTCTGTAATAAAGAACCTTGGGATGACCTTTACTAACAAATCTTTCTGGAGATGTGGGACAAGATTTAATTTATTAGAAAGCCGTCACTCCAACATAACTCTCAACACTGCTCTCATTGTGGGAACTAAGCACTAAGAAAAATATCTGTTGCATACGTATACACATATAAAGCCCTCTGGCTACAGAGAGGGAATTGATGGACCGATGGGGCTTATGAGTGACAGACCCAAGCCAGAAGACTTGATGATGTTTGGAAATAAAATGGCCTTTTATAACAGCACCTTTTTGTCCAGTGTTCTCCCGTTGAGCTCTGATGGCTTCGCGAAGGAAACACAGAACACGCTTTGGCTAAAGGAACACGTTAATGAATCCTATTTGCCATACGCAAAGCAGCAGTAAGTTAATGCACGCAGGGCTCATCGCTGCCGGGTGCTCCTCAAGCCACCACCCTGGTTTTGGCCCTGCTGGTGCCCAGGATGTCAGGGGAACCACAGGCCCTGCGGGAGGGAGGCAGAGCCCTCGGCCCTGGGCACGTCCCCAGGGGACCACTCGCTCTCCCGTGTACCCACTTTGCGCTCGCATCGATTCCCAGGAAGCCAAAAGCACGTACCCCAAGCGAAACGTTCGATGCAGCCTCCACCCTGCGCCCAACAGGACGCCTGGCAGGCCTTCCTGCTGGCCTCCCCTTCCAGCAACAGTAAAATAAACTATTGTTTGAAATCTTGGCAAGAGACGTTCGGTACATTGCTGAGGTTGCTGGAGCAGGATCAGCTTACACCAAAGCTCAGGCTGTTTTCGAGAGGAAGAGGATGCAGAAACCTATTGAGAAATCATAAGGATCTGGCTTGCAAAGATAGTACCATGGTACTCATCTTTTCACTGCTTTTAAATTCTCTGTAGAAAGAGATCTAAATAAACAGGTCTGCAAGTCAGGAGTGATATGTTAATCTGAAGAGCATTTCTCCAGACCACCAGCACCATTATCAACATCACCAGTCAGGTGCTTAAAATGGGGAAAAGAGCAGACACAAATAGAAATTGCTAAAAATACACTCGAGATGGGATTGCTTCCAGGGCTTCAACTCTGCGTGGATGGAAGCAACACAAATGGATCAAGTGAGGGTCCTTGTGCTTTGTCAACATACAGACATAATCACCTCCTCAAATACGACGGAAGCACAGATTTGAAGACAAGTGGTGGATAGCGACAGTGATCTCAAAACCTCTGGCTCACAGCTGGGAAGCCCATCAAGAGCTTCCAAATACTGCTAATAACTGATCACGGAAACATCACCAGCCAGGTAACGTTCAAGGCTGAGGGACCAGAGGGACCTGGATGCTCCATCCTCCAGCACGTCACACACGGTGCTGCTCACAGCCCCTGCTCTCGCAGGGTGCTCACGGAGGAGGCCAGATCATTTTAATAGCTGATGCTGGTGGACCCAGGCAGCAGGCAGGGCCACGCGCTGCCCAGCCTGCCTGCTGCAGGGCTGCTGCTCCCGGGGGCCAGGCAGGACGCGGAGCAGCAAGGGGAGTGGATGCTTCACGCAGACAGGCTTCTTGGTGCCTGCACTGAATCAAATCATGCTATGGTCCTTTTCCAACATAGGAGAGTCTTAGATGCTATTACAGCTGTCTTTACCACTGCAAATGTTGATTTAAAGACAACAAATACTATAGAAAATGAAAGGCAAGTGAATGGTAAATGAATGCTCGAGGATGCCATGTGCTAGACCTATCCTCTCCTTTAAGAAGAAGAGATCGTTTCATCCAGCCACAACACTACAATGAGTAGCAGTGGTATAGCCTGTTATATTCAGTTCTTACTCAGAACGAGGGCTTGCAGGCATCATTACATTTTCTTTCTTTCCTTTCTTGCTTTCTTTTAATTGACCACGCTATACTTCTAGGGTGGATCAGTCCATTAAAACTCCGTATATGTTCTTAAAAAGCACCTCTGAGACTGAATAACTTGTGACAGTAAGGGGCAACAGAGCATCGCATGGTTTTAATTATACTCTGCTAACTGCACGTAAAATTCCCTGTGTCAAACAACTCCAAGCCAGCCATCGCTCTGAAGAAATCAGCTTCTTGTGTAAACACATGATTCTGAAAGGAATGGTTATAATCCAGCCACACATTTTAAAATCCTGTTTTCCTTTCACAGCATAAATACTCTAGATTGCTGCTCTTTAAAAACCACTGCAGTTCAGTGACTGCAGCAGCTCTGGAGCTACGAGGGTATTTCCATGTCGACATCTGGACCGGTCCCACTTAGGCTAGTACAAATCAAAAGAAACTCCACCTAACATCAGTGGAGAACTCTCATTTTAGGCTTAACTGCTGCTTCAATGTCTATTTTAAGTTCCCTCCATTGCAAACTCTGTCCTTCCTTAAACCAGGAGAAACTCTGAGCAGCCCCCCTGCAGCCCTGGGAGAAGGTGGGTTCGTTTTCCATCGCCTGCCCCTACACATTACCCTGCAGAGTCTGGCCCTCTGACCTCACGGTGGGTTTTATATTCCAAAGACAGCAGTTATATTTTCACTTGCTCATACGCGCAGCTGCGTTCAAACTTGTCACTCGGAAGCAAACACGACTTAGATGAGCAAACCACCAAAGTCCTTTCTTTTCATGCTCGGTATAATTAGTAGGGTTTTTTTTCCCCCAAAGGAAAATAAAGATGTTTTCTGAAAAATCCACTGAAAAATATTATTGTTTCCTCCCTTCTCCTCCCCCAGAGTCTCCACCCAAACAGTATTTTGCATCTGTAACCACACTCACACTTCTACTCCTTGGCAAAGCGAGTCCCTAACAAAGGGGAATTTTACAGGGAAACACAGCAACAACATTTTAATGAAACCCTTTTCTTGTTTTTTACTGTTTTTTTATCAGCTCTAGAGATAAGTGTTAAGCACAGAAGATAATAAGGAGTAGGAACATCACAACATTTTAGCAGTTAAAGTTATTTTTCTACCATAAACCAAGGGACCACAATGGGCTGCATGAATAATTATTATGCTTTGCTACTGAAACCTCAATTCCTGCCCTGCCTCACTGCCGTTCCCTTCTGGTCCCCTTCCCTAAGTGACATCTGGCATACTCTTCCTCACAGTTCAACCTGGCTGGTTTGGAAAACACATATGTCACTTCATGCTCACCCTGCTATTTCCACTTGGGCTTTTTCACTATCTTCACTCAATTTCAGCAGAGGTTTCTGCCGCCAGGTGAAGTTCGGACATTTCCTGCTGTAAAATGAGGGACTACATCAGGGTTCCTCTCCTTTTTTCATTTTTAACTCTCTTCAGGATACCAATTAATTGTTTCTCAAATGATCTCAATGTTTTGGCTCCAACTCTACAAGTCTGTCTCTGAGGCTATCCTTCATGGTTATGAGTTTTCTGACATCTGTGTTAAATTTTATCACAGAATTACTATTTCTTTGTGCCCTCTTGACCTATTTCAGTATACACAATACTAATTATAAGTCTCTCCCTAATTAAAAGTGACTACCACCATATATTTAAATAACACGTTCTTACTGTGACAAATGCAGCAACACTCCCAATGCTTTAACATTTAAGAGAAGCTGAGCAGAACATCTTTTTAGACAAGCTTGAAAAATTTTTTTCAGACTTTTTTAGCAAAGCTTTATCAGGGAGCTACTACGCCAGTCGTTGTTCTCATCAGCTCCAGTGGTTATCTTCTAGAATAAACTCAATGATAATTGTGTAGCCTGACTTCACTGATTTATTTTTAACTGAAGCTTTTTAGATTGCCTTAGTCTACTTATCTGACACATGGCTTTCTTCCTATTCTGTAAGTGCTAAAACTTGAACAGCTTCTTTATTCTTCAGCGCCAAATGACGCAATTTCTGTTGTGTGATGTTCAGAGGTCACTCTGCCTGGAAGCCTGAAGCTGGAGTGGGCAGTGCAGACACCTACAGCTCTTGCTGCCACCCTTTAATTACAGATTTCTGCTTTAGTGTCAATCAGCCTTATGCTTGCATTTGAAACACATGCCTCAAGATACTTCTACAAGTCTGTAAACTATTTTGTACGCTTACCTGACCCTATAGATTACACAATCCAATGGGTGAATGAGCATATACTAGAATGATACAAGAGGGATATCCAGATTGATTTGAAAATGGCAAGGTAGCAACTTGCAGGAACGATAGTACATCTTACTTTCAGCTGATTGTTCATTCATCACAACCGGAACATATTTAAGATACATTTATACTGCCTCGCAGAGCCACGGAGATGGCTGTGGCTTTGTCATACAGAAACTAGCTTTACCTGGCTGCTGACGCGTTGTTGTTCTCTAGCTGTCGGACGAGGAGCTTGGCTATGGCAGAGAAACTGTTGCTCATGCGGTAGATATCTCTGCTCTGGGTGCCCAAGATGCTGGCGAAGGTGTCAGTGAGACTCTTAATTTCCAGTAAAAGAATATGGTGAAATGAGTGCTCCATGTTGGCCAGCTGGTTCACCAAATACATCAGGCATATTCTGGCTCGCTCCTAGACAACACGAGGAGAAAAGAACCATTTTAAACCAATTAATTCATTGTTTGGTTGTGCGAGGGAGGTTTGTGCGCATGCTGCCGATTAAAACATTGTCACTGGGGAACAGTGGCTACCCCATGATAACTAACAACAAGGCAACTGCATCAAACGCAGAGTTTATTTTTGTGTACTCTTGATGTTAAGTTTACTCCTCTCGGTATTACCTAACCCCACCTAACTTCAGCACGCCTTGTCTCCTCCGACCGACAGACAGAGTGTCTAAAGCCTCTTTGAAGGGCCCTGTGTAGCTCTAGGGTGGTAGATCAGCCTGGCTCAGAGATCAGAGCACCGGCAGCAGACCTAGATCCCCTTTCATCTTTGATGAGCCTTATGAGCCTGGCCAAGCTACTTCACCTCCCTAAACCCAACGTCTGTGTCCTTTTTTTGCTTTATTCTGTGCTGTTTGTGGCAGGCAAACTCTCTCACAAGGGGCCGAGTGCTCCAGTTCATGGGGTCTTCTCCCCCAGGGTCTCTGTCCTCATGTCCATACCCGACCTGTTGCACATTGAGCTCGCGGAGGCGTTAGCACGGACACAAATGCATTACAACCTGCCACTCAGGGCTGCGCTGGTTTGTGGCACCGCACAACCCACGACCAACTGTGGTTTTGTGTCTCTGTTACAGCCTCGTAGTATTAATGGGCTAATTTCTGGATTTTTCCTTTGTCCGCGTTACTCTCCACTCCATAACTGCAAACAATGAAGTCACCAGGCTCAATTGATTGCAGTCAATTCTGCGTATGCCACTAGCTGTTACAAATGCTTTGCCAGGAGTGAAAACCTATTTTTCAGACCATAAAATGTTTCCCAATCGCAACTTCCCTTCTGGACCTGATAGCTGATTTGCTATATTTAGCAGTGTCACCTCCTAGCCTGTCGTCACCAGTGCTACCCAGGCCGAGCGGGACTCCCCCAGCACAGCGTCGGCAGAGCAGCGAGGTGCAGCGGGCAGCAGCTGGGGGACAATCAGCACCTCTGCTCGCTAATGGCGAGAGGTTAACGTACCTCGTAAATCACAGAGGCTCTCTCCTTTCATAGCAATTCATTTAGGAGCAACGCTCAGATTAGACCCACGACTAACACTGCACCAAAGAGAAGTTTAAAATGAGATTTCGTTTTAAGATCTCATAACACGCGATAAGGCGCTGTCTGGCAGCTGGATCAATCACTGCCAACGCACTGCAGCCTGATATGCCCTCTGCAGCCAAAGTTTTGCTAGCCATTTTATCAGGGGGATGTGATCTCGCCAATTTATCAGTGAGATCACATCCCCCACAAAGTAGGATTAAAGGCGCTGTTTTGGATCATAATATTAAACATGCAAATATTTTCTAGCAAGGATACTTTATCATCTCTGCTTGGCAAGGGCACACAACTCCAATTCCAACTATTTCTGTACGTACGTGAACAAATTCACATACTAAAACTCAAACCCTGAAGGTGAAGCAATGCATTAGGGTTCTTCTGCTTTGTTATAATTGTTCCATGTATTAGGTTTCACAGTTGTAAAAACACCCAAGCGGGAAAAGCAGCAATTATTGCAGGAGCTCTTATCAGATCCTACACCGAGGTAAACGGGTATGGCTCCACAGAGTGAAACCCACTTGGTGCTCCACAGATTGGTACAGAAATTGGGAAACATTTTGCTTTTACAGCCTGTGCTGAAATGCAAGCAAAGGCACTTTAGGAAAATAAAAAAAATCTCTTCATCCCAAGGGTTAGCAGAAAAGGAGGGGAAGTCATGTGCCATACAGATCCTCAATTGTGGGGCAATACTGTTATTACCTCTTCTCTTCTGGGACCGTGTAACAGGAGAGAAAAAATTGCTGAAAGTTTGATTCCAAGTACAGCTGGGCCATAAAAATACACAGGGGACTTCGGCAGAACACAGCCCGAGCATCACATGCAAGACATTTTTTGAAGAAAAAGTCAACTTATTTTAAGCAAAAGAGGATCTGCTACACTGTGCCATGACAGAGATAAATGAGAAAAGTGCATCAGACAAATTGCTTCCCGTCAGCCATATGGGGAAAAGCTACAGCTCCATCCTCGGAAGGGCTGGGACGGTGTGACGGAATGAGCTTTTTTCCTCTATGGCTTGAAAGAGGTTGACTTTTTGGTACACATTCACTAGTTTATTTGGAAGATGACACCCCGCCCCCCCCAAGAGATAAACACAGGCTCAATTAACATTTAAAACACGTTTTTGTTTCCTAAACAAACTGTGCAGCAGACCTAACTGGAAGGGAAGTTTTGACCGTTTTCACGTCACTTTGATCCAGCTGGAGTGTCTCCAGCCATGCTGAAAGGCTGCTACTCGCCTGGAGTGAGGTAAAAGAACAATAAACTCTACTGAGTAATATAATATGTAACTGTTATACAAAACAAAATTACAGCAGAATAGCTCAACATGAAAGCGGTCATTATCCCTGCCACAGTTTTTATCAAAAAAATTTCAGAAAGCCTATTTGGATATACGTAAGCCATTGTTATTTTAACAATACTTGTTTTATGTATTCATCTATTTTTTCATAAGCATTCCTCGCATTTAATGGCATGACAGCTGCCAGTAGGTGAAGATCTAAAATACAAGCAATGAGGTGTGGCAAAGTCTTTTGCTTTATCTTCAAATCAGGCTCAGGAGACTACAAAGAGAGATCACAAGGCTTTCAGAAGTAACTCCGATTTCCAGTTGGTTCAAAACATACAGTTATCGGGGAAAAAAAATAAATGATTAAAATGTTCAATTGACCTATGCCCCAAGATGGTGTTTTGCTTTGCACAAATTTATGGTTAAGGGACAAGTTCTGATTTCAACTTCACCCATGAGACCGTCACTGACATCAACAGAAGTGGCGTGTATAAACAAGGGGGCAACCTTTAAAGTAAAGGGATCTCTTTTCAGCCAAAGCTCTCATCTCTCCAGGGGTCTGTCTGAGCTGCCAAGGTGGAGACAGCAGTTCAGTGAAAGCACAAGAAGTTGCTTCTAGAAGCCAGCAGAAAGGATTATCTGCTCATATCTGCAATCTATACCATAACAGGCCCAGCCTCAATCCTTGCCACCTCTTTTCCCAAGTAAACCTCCCAGTGAAATAACACATCAATAAATAAAATTCCAACACTACCATTGTCATTTCATTTCCCATTTGTTTTGCTTGGCCGGGAAGGGGATGCTGATGCTGATTCACGTCTATAAGAACCAGCAGCGTATCTGTAACGTGGCTCCATCACAGGAAGAGGGGGGGAAGTGGCAACAGAGGTTTTTGGGAAGGGACCGCCACGGTGAGCTGGGGGACGAGACCGTCAGCAGCACATGTGTCTGCAGGGACCATTTTGCTGCTTGCACGTTTCTACTTGGACCTGATCTAAATAAATTAACTGGCTGCATTAATGCTTGTAACTTAGCAGTTAGGCCTATAGATCAGAGTATTATTTTAATTCTTTCTTGTGGGTGCACTCATCGTTATATACTGAGCCTTTAAGATCTGTCCAGCTTTTACGATGCCAGATGTGTTTCTGCTTATTTTATCGCAGGCTGATTCTGCAACACAGCAAGTGATGCCCCATACATCAGAGAAACCTGTGGCTTTTTTTTTTTTTCAAGAAGTCTGATCTGCATGGGAGCATCCAGCGACACGACCCATCTCTTGGCTTACAATAGGGTGGGGACAAAATCCGCACAAGAAACCGCCAGAGTAAAGCAAACAGAACCTTTACAAGGGAAAAGGAGGACTACAAGAGATCCACTATGGTACTAAATGCACCAGAGCCCCAAGGAGCCTTCAGTCACCTTCACACGTCTGGTCTGGTGTAACCCCAGGCAATTGTGGACCACTGAATCTCCTGCCAAAGTCCCTCCTCATACCCCCACAAAACTAGGGGCCACAAAGCACTCAAGTTCCCTGAAATTAAATAAAAAAATCCTTAGGGTAAAGAGACAAAACTCACATAATGTCTGCGAAGGACGCGGGAACTCGCTACACAAACGGGCCCGGGTGACGCAGGGCAGCAGACCGCATCCCCACATCACAAGAGAGGCAAAACCCCCCATGAAACAAAAGTATTCCACAAGGAGAAACTGGGAAACTTTAAGCCCTCCCCCAGCAACTCTAGCATAAGTTTTGCACCCAAAATGGTGACTCACCTTGGCTCCAGCGTGCAACACCCAGCCATCACCCAAGCACATTTAAAGGCTCACTGCACCATTTGTGCCACAGGGAATAACTGCACTGCCAGAAGCACACCCAAACCCTTCGAGGGCACCCGCAATGCGGATGTACCGCTCCCCATCGAGGAAAGGCGGGAGGCACCAGGTCTTCCAGCCGCGAGGCAGCTGCCAGACTGCTCACGGGCAGAGCTGGGGCACCTGGGCACTGCAGGCAGCACCCGAGACCCACCCGCTCCTCAGGCTGCCCCAAAGCTCCTCTAAACTGTGCTCGGACCTCTCCTCACCCAGAGACCTTGCCTGTGCTTTCCCACCAAGACGCTGCCCCTGGGTTGAGGCACAACGTCAAGAGCCTCTGTCCGCCACCCCGGCTCCTCTGCCCAGCACAGAGGAGACAGGACGGAGTGGGGACAAACTCCAGAGAAGATCCAGCGGTGAGGTCTCACGGGGCACAACCCGCGTCCAGGTGACAGCGTTGTGCAAGCCTGGCACTGATGTCAGGAGCCTCGTGGACTGATGCGGCTCCAAGGTGACTGCGGAAACAAAGTCAAGTCACCGGAGCACTGGTAACTACTTAGACATTGCAATCGGGGCAGATCTTCCATAATTCAGAGTTATTCATGCTTTATATCTTTTTGGAAAGCAAAACAAGAGAGGAGCCATTCGTCTCACACTGGAAAGTTCACCTCTGCCACCCTTTGCATGTCATTTTTATCAATGTTTTTGGGTATCCAGCACGAGGTCTCCCAGACATCACTAAAGCAGAGCCCACTACACACAGATGCAAAGCGTGCCATCTCTACAAACACGCAGCGCTCGTGGCGGCAGCGCGCTGGAATGCGGTCTGCTGCTGAGTCAGCAGCTTGCAGCTTCCTAGAAAAATAAGACATATGACATGGGACATAATGCCAGTTACTCAACACTTGCAAGAGAGAGGCTGGAGATTAATTATTCAATGCTGGCTTGCCCAGGCTGTGTGTGTAACACTCGGTAGCTATGTGTATCCATGTGTATCCACACAAGCCAACAGATTAAAAAATACAAGGAGAAAATATTTTGCAAATCATTTCTTTGTAAGCTTTACTGTAGTCTGTAATTTCCAACAATATATGAAATACAACATGTCCAGTTGGTCCCTTGCTTATTCTTGGTGTTGGTATAAAACAATAACAACAACAAAAGGCAAAATAAATTCAGTCCCTTTTAAGCAGCAGAACACAGCAGAAAAGGAGCCTCAGAGACACTCACATGGGAAAAGCTGGTTCAACACGCTAAAATACAGAATCTGAATTAAATCCTTGAGTCCTGATCCCAGCTGTGCCCATTTGAGGATTAGTTAGTTATAAGCTGTAAAGCTTCTAAGAGACATTGACCCTTAAGTACTTAAATGCGGAATGAAATGTGGTCAGCCACAGTTTTTAAAGGTAAAATTTTGCTAGGGTGATGTAAGTAAACAAGGAGAGAACAACAAACTTCATTTGGCTCACAGTCTTCCATGTGATTTTGGCTTCTCCCCACCCCAGAAATAAGATTTACAAAGCCAAACCAAATCTGGTTTTGATTCTTAGATGATAAATTGCATTTTAAACGAATATAAAGCTCAAGATCACCAGAAACAGCAAGCCTGGTGTCTTCCTGTGCTGTACCCACACCGATCAGACAGCCGTCGCCCAGCCAATACACGCTCAAGACTGCGTGCCGAGAGAAAGGACTGGCCTTATTGCAGCCACTGAAGTAAGACTTGCACGCCATCCATCCATGCCAGCGAACGGGAGCGCAGAGGGGCTGCCCCCGACCCTCCTTCTCCCTGCCTCCCACCATGCTCCCTGCTCCACAATATCCAGTTCAATTAGCGCAATTATCTCAAAGGGTATTACCGAGACAATTCTGATGAATATAGGGAGGATTTTCCCCACACGCAGCAGAACGATGCCACTTCTCTCCCCTCCTCCCTCCAAACTGGCCTCCAGCTGAGTCAAAGGAAGGACAGCCTAAAGGTCTGATTCAGAAAGGCAAAACCTACAGTGAAATCTCTAGCCTTTATGCAGACAAACTCCAGCTGACTTAGCGCAAGTTTTGCCTCAAGGATCACTGAAAGGACATGGAAACTGGGGCTCTTTGCAGAAATAAATTATCCAGGTAACTGTATGGCAGGTATCAGTGCCACACTTCAGCAAATGGTTACATTTATTAAGTACCATCCATTTTCTGCTATATAATCGAGTTTTGTCACAGCCTTAAAAAATTGAATTATTTACCAGAAATTCTTTGAGTTCAGTAGAACATTATTTTTGCCTTGATCTGAAGTGGAAGGAAAACGTCTATTAAAAGTGGTGAAAGACACATAAGCTCATACCTGGGAATGAAAATAAAATCTCATTAAAAAATCATGATGTGTCATAAATAAGCCTAACCGGTTCGGTGTCCTCAGGACAACCAAGGTCTTGAGCAATCGGGTAGTTTACAAGCTCGTGGTGGACATCTCCTCCAGGTGGTATTTTAGTAGCAGGGGATAGCAGCAGGGTGAAACGGGTCTCATCAGGGTCCAAGCCATTTCCCAGTCCCAGCAGGACAGGGCTAACGTTAGATCTTCCTGATCTAACATCCCCTCACCACTGGGGACCTTTGAGTTGGTATTTTGGGGAGGGCAGAGGGCTTGGAACCCGAGAGCCTGACGGTTTCTGCACACACTCTGTTTGAGTCCGTTCATGGCACCTGGATGAGGCGAGCATCGCTCCCGCGTCCAGACTGCACACTTATGACTAAACCAAAAACTTCTGTGCAAATTCATTACGCTGCCATGAAACTCCCATAGTTTCTAGGAGTCTGTCAGTGTAAATCCTCTTCAGGCATAAAGTTCCCATTGGGTCAGATCCCAAACCAAGTGAACTGTGAAGACGTTCCTGTGACGAGGCTTGAGCCCAGCATCACCACCAAGCACTTTCATTATAACGACATTTGCAAGAAGGACCCAATTAGCTACGGCTACAAAGCCAAAACGACTGGATTGCCCTATACGAGGAAGTTCATGTTTCACTGCACGATTACAGCACTCCTGAAGGCCATATGCATCTAAAACATGATATCATACAAAGGGCGTGCAAAGTATTTTTTTTTTTTCCCTTTTCTCTGCCTTTCATTTCACGTATAGGTACACTGCAACTTAACTTAGCTAAGCCCCTGGAACAAGGACAATTATGTGCTTTTATCAAAGAGGAGTTTTAGCCATTCTGTAAAAAGACAATTCATATAAACAGAACATGTACATGCACAGGCCAGATACATGGTAGACAAATTAAAATAATAATAATAATTTTTATATTTATCTTTACAGTTATGAGAATTAAATATTTATCTTTTTCATGCTTGTTAATCTCTTCTAGAAAGTTTCTTTCTTTCCCACTAACCTCCCACTTCTGCAGAGACCCTTTACTATGAGACTCTTCCTTGGTTAGAAGGCCGGAGGAGTTTCAGTCACTAAAATACTACACCTGATTTTCATGCTACTTGCTCTCCTAGCCATACTGGTGGTATTCCAGTCTAGACCTATTGCGGTCTTTTGCCCAGGAATATGTTCCAGTATGGCAGTCTGGTTACTCGTGAGGAAAGGAATACTTAGATGTATAACTTTAGACAAGATTTAGGAAAAAAACCCAAACAACCCAACCCCAAAACCAACCAACCAACTCCTTTTGGTTTTAAACTTACTTCATCAATGTGCCCAACAGCTCCAAAGATCTTTGCCGTTTGCCCAATCAAGCTTGGAGAACTCTCAGCAATTTCTTGTAGCGTCGGAAGAAAAGTGGCTAAGGCTGTTGGTTCATAGCCAGATATTTCTACAAGTATGTTTAGAATAATGTCACTGTGGTTAGGGTCTCTCAAGTGTCCAAACAGAAGCGGAATACACTCTTTCAGCGCCTATTAAAAAAGTCAGATGCAAAACCCCAATGAATATATTTTTAAATGAAATATATATAACCAAAAGAGGTACTGTACCTCAGAGTGATAAAAATACAACGCTAGCAAAATAGTTTTCCACCCTCGCTGACCTTTGCCCAGAGCTATCGCTAAGGTCAATCAAAGTTCAGCTCAACATATGGAATAAGGGTAAACTGTAGCCTTGAAATATTGCAGTTATGCATACATAAGTAAGGAAATGCCCAGTTGTTAAAAAAGACAAAAAAACTCCTCGCCAAATATTTCCCTTGCTCTGGGCCAGTCCTACACTTCTTTGATTAAAACAACATAGGACTCAGCCTTCCCCAGTGATACAGTAAATTAAAGTACTAGCAGAAATTTTTGGTTTCCAGAGGAAACTAAATAACATGACAAGGTTAATAGCTGGAACAGAGGAAAAAATAAGAGGCAAGATCCTCATTGCACAAAAAAATGCTGTAGGCAAGTTGTCATTTCTTGTAACAACACAATTTTCAAGGGGCTGAGGATGCAGTCCTTAAAATCATCTTACAAGCAGGATGCAGTGTATACAACTAACTACTGAATTATGATTTTTTCATATAAACACACAGGTACACCAATACACCTCTGATTCAGTGAAACTGTTGCATCTGTGTAAAATATATAAAATATATCTCAGTGCAGAAATGGGGCACAAAGTGAACCATTCTTGTTATTTTTTTGAGGATTATCAGTTTTAGGAAGTGGAAAGTTCCTTAAGGAGCTCTATTTCATCTGGGACTGTATTATGATAAAGTTTCCTTTGCTACCTGGGGGGAAGATACTAACTACTGTTGGTTCTTCTTTTCCAAAGGTTTTATGAACTTCATAAAGTCACAAAGCAGGTAGTTTTGTGCCTTGTTCTAATGCTCTGGGTGCTGTCAGTGACATGAAATTTCCAAGGCATGATCTATTTTGCCTTAGTTAATTAATCTCCAGCTCACTCCTAACTAATTCTTAACTCATTTTGATTTCCCTTGATATGTAATTTAAACAGTTCATATATTCTAACAGAAACATAGTTATGGGAATTCACGCTCAACTGACAGAGGAAGAGCCAAAAAAGTAGAACACTGGTTTAACACAAACATTTTGATCCAGCAGAGTCATTGTTATGTTCTCTTCATGATTAGATGGAGAATTTGGAATGAAATTAAAGAATTCATGGGGAATTAGCGTAGGAAAGCACTGTCATGCATGTTACAGGACTCCTCACTGCTCAGAGAGCAGCTAGCAGACAGACCTTGCCAAGTCATCTGAAACAAATAAACTCCTCCAAAAGGAGGTGCAGCATTTAGCAGTAAGATCTCCCAAACGCAGTTTTACCTCCAGTTCTTTCTTCCTAGCCACGCTCTGGAGGAGCCTGAGGAGGTGGTGGTGTTCGGCTTGGTCTAGCTGAGCCAGCAGTGCCACCAGCTCCCGCAGATGGAGGTTTATCGGCTGCGGTCGCTTCTCGTACAGAGCAGGCAGGACACGCAGCAGCATGGAGTTCCCTGAGAACAGAGCAAATGAGAGGCCAGTGAGGTCAATACCAACCATCAATAATCTCTCTCTACAGCTGGAGAGAGCCCCAGAAAATCGGCACACACCTGGAGACAACATCAGCTTTTAAGAATCACCAGTGCAAAACCAGGGAGGCATAAAACCCACTGTAGAAAAATATATACTGTGCCAAGAAGACAAATAACCAACCTAAACAGGACACATCATTGCAGGCATAACAACATAGGTGTAGAAAAAAAAAAGAAAGAAAATCCTATTAATTATAACTTTCATTCTCAAGTACAATATCATGAGAAGGCTGCTTAATGCGCTTTCAGATGTGGATGGTACTCTGTTGAGTCCTAGACCAAACTAAGTGTGATTTAAATTAACCAAAGAAAGGGGAAAAAAAAAAAAGGACTAGAAAGCAGATAAAAGCTATATTTCTCCTTTGTTGAGATTCAGACTTTCAAATTAAATAAGCAGCATATGGAAAGAATAGTTGGTTATTAAGAGAACTAAATATGCATGACAGTAAATTTGAACATGAAATAGTTAAGGATGCCATTTCCAGAAATAGACAGGAGCCAGAGAGAGTCAACTGCAGACAGACAAAGATATGCAAAACCCTCTCTCACACATTTTCTTAAGATGTCTGTGCATAATTCAATTTGAAGCCCAGGCTCATACCAAAATATATAACTTCACATTGCTGTACATGCCTGCCTCAATATATTTAAGTTTCACTTGAAAAACATATGGAAAACATCTGCCTATCGCAATGCAGCATGGCTCCTTTTTGTAAACCCTTGAAAGTCCTTAAGGTCTCTTTGGAGTTGGTTTCCAATAGGAACTAGCTCTCTGGCCTGCTGCTTTTTCTCCCATTTAAATCTGAGTCTTATAATTTTGCAAGATAAGCAGGTCACTTCATGGATGGCAGAAAAATGATACATGGGTTCAGACTGGACCACATCGAGCTCCTGCCAGATACAGAAAACGCACCCCAGGACACCGTTAGGTCTTGCAACATCATGTCGGAGCCAAGTAACTACATATAATTCATTGCAGGTTCAGACAACTAACTTCTAGTCGAACAGCTTGTCACGATCCCTAAGGGGTCCTTACGCTTCGGAGGAGTGCCTCCGCACTATTCAGCCAGCCACACTTCGGCATCCTATCCCTGAGCATTTATTCTGCTTGAGAAATTGTTGGCTTCTCCTCGAAGGCAGCTCTGAGCGCTCCGTACGACCACTGCAGTGCTGAAGGCAAGGTTCAGACCCACAGATGCGGCGAATTTCTGTCTTGTTTTGTTCTATATATAAAGTACAAAGGCCAGTTGCAAAGGAAAGATAATTGCTGATTAATTACCCTAAAGAAATTAGCAAGCTGTTCAGTTCCGGCCATTTTCTAGGCACGTTCTTTGTACAAATCTCTTCCTGATGTTACAAGTGAGTCTGAAACGGTGTCACTTTTTTTATGAGTGTCTCTAACATACTGTGGGATTCATGCAAAGTGCCAATTCACCCAAAGTTGGAACTAAAATGGTGAGAGGATATACTTACTTGAACTTTTCTAGACTCTCATCTGAGTTTGAACAATTTTGTAACTGAATACACTAAAAATTTCTTCCTTCCCTGGATAATTTCATGCTTACAGAAATAAGTCCTTTCTTTGCACTCGCACACGTTTAGTTTCCACTGGAAGCTTTCTGCCCATATGGAACAGAGCCTTTAGGCTCCAGTTGAATTTCAGAAAAGCTAACAATTGCAAAAGTTGAAATTCCCATGTTCCTGGAAGGGCAAAATTCACCTCAGCTGTAAAAGTGTAGAGGGAAAGAATTCAGCAGAGAGTAACAAAAAGCAGCAGCTTTAAACAAGGAAAGACAGCCACTAACCTGAGATGTGCTATTACCTACACCGGGATGTCACAGATAGGAAGGTATCTGGAAAGTAAGACTAATTATTCAATCTGAGAAAACAAGTATTTTAAGTATCGCCTGTATTAGAGGAGTGACGCAATTTGACATGAAACAACATGATGGATTGCAGCCATGAAACTTCTCTGAACAAAAATACTTTGTACAAATGCAAATTTGGGCAGTTTCCTACAGCAAATATTGCTGGGCTTCTATTCACTAACCAAGATAAATGAAAAGCAAAGGCAATTTAGAAGCAATCCTGTTACTTACAGTGCTATTTAAATGACCTCACTGACATGGAATTGCTTTTAATTGAATAACCCATGTATACAAACTTGTTAACAATCCAAGCAGATACCACAGTTTGTGTCTGTTCTTCGTGTAACTTAAGAAAGGTCACGAAGCACAACCCAATTCGCTATTTTCTTGTATTTTCATGTTTCGAGTTAGCTCCGAGTACCTCTTGCCACTTGTCTGTCACATCTTTTCAGTTTCTAAGGGATTTATGCACGTGCGGCTCACCAATCTTTTGATTCTCAGAGGTCGGGCAGTCAGAGGTGATATCATGCCCGTTCCCGGGTAATTCACTTTTTTCCATCTTGCTTCATCTGAGTCCAAACTAAGAGCCTGAAAAGTATGTTTGTTGTCTGAGAAAGGAAAAACACTGTACTCAACTCCTCAATTACCTTCTTTCCCTCTTCCTTCCCTACCACCCTTACCCCCAATACTTTCCAGATTAGATTTTTCTCAGACTTTCCAAGCAGACCACACACCAGGAATTACGCAATGCAGGCAGAGACTAACGTACAGCTAGGGACACTCGATGGCTTTGCACCGCTGGAGGCACATCCAGGCAGGAAAGGCAGCATGTCCAGCGGGAGCAACCACCAGTGCGTGCAGTGATGGTGCCAGCCCGCCCCGGCCGCCCCAGGACTGTGCCCGGGCACACCTGGGCACCACGCTCCCCGCACACGTGCGGAGTGGCAAAGGTTGCCTTGTGCTCAGGTCTCTGCTCTGCCCAAGCCAGCGGCACACAGAGCTTGTAAAATAAATGAGCCCAGTAGCGCACTGCAAACATAACGTGGATAGAAGGAGCTTGAAGCTATGCAGTGGTGTTCTGACGTTCACTCCAAATTGAGTAGTCAAAGACAAAAAGCCTGTGTACCAAGACAAAGTTTTTTCCTCAGGATGACTCAAGTAAGGTGCATACCTCCCCGAAAACACTTCCCTCTGCTTTACCAAACTTTGGAGGTTTCTAATCTATTGCTTCAACGTTACCATTTATTTTTTGTGTTTGCAGGAGAGCAGCTGGAGCCCCCGCCGTGCCAGGAACCCCATATATGCACAGGGTGAAGCGGCGATGCAGTTTGGCACGTAGGAATAGCACAGCACGGTGACCAGCAGCCCAACGCAGAGGTAGTCCAGGTTTGCACAAGCAAGGCCGGGTGCTGGGAGGCATCTGGTGCAGCAGCACCAGGCTCTCAGCAGCCTCCTGCAGCCCCCGGAGCAGCGGGCTGCCCTGGGCTGCGTGGAGCAAGCGTGGAGGAGCTGGGGAGCAGGCAGCGGGCTGGGGAGCAGGCAGCTCCAGCCTTCCCTGCCTCCTCTGCAAAAGGCAACACCTGCAAAGTGCCTCCTGGTCCCCGCTGCAGGAGGGGGCAATGGTTAAGGTCACCCACTCGTGACCCAGGTGTTGGAGGCAGAACGAGCAGGGACAGCAGCACAGGGCCCTCTTTACACGCTCCTGTGTGCGGCGATAAGGGGCTAAACCAGAGACTCACATGGAAAAGGAATACAGACTGCAAGTTAGGTACAATTATGTGGGTGCTTTTTTTTTTTTTTTGGCCATTCTCTGAATATTTCATAGCCAATATATAATTTGTACCATATTACTCCTAATCTCACCTAAACAATGCATCTCTGAAATAATTAATGGTCCATTGAACTGATAAGCTTTCTAGAATTTAAAACAGATTAACACCAATAACAATACTACTTAGCACTAGATTAATGTCTAATCCAAGAGTGCCTTGCTTTGTTTGTTCAAAGTTAACAGAAAAAACTCTAATCATGCAGCTGCTAATCTACATGCTCCCAAAACAATATACTACCAGTAATGTATTATCCACACAGTTAGGATGTTGTTAACGGTAATTAAGGCTTGAAAAGCAAAACCCTAACAAGCTGTCTTTATGAGTTCTCCCTTATTGCTTAAAGCAGTAAACTGTAGGCATACCATAGAAGTTTTGATACATAACTATCAAAATAAGCTACAATATTTAGGTTAAGCCATACACACATCCAAACCAACTCCAGGTATGTTTATTTTTCCAACAATCCCCTCCTGAGCCCTGGCACATACCAACTACAAAATGAGTTTGCAGAGAACACTTTCCTTTCCACAAAGAACACAAACCAACATAACCGACGCAGCCCGTGCTGGTAGGCGGCAAACTCCCAAGTGATTTCATCCCCCGTCTCACCCTCGCACTGCAGGACGTTACAGCAATCTGCTCTCGGAGGGGAAGCGGCAGCTCGCAAGAGCAGCTTTCCCCGTTTCTTCCCCTCTGCGAGCCAGTCCATCTCCCCCCGGTGCAAACCTGGAAGGCTGGGACTGAGCAAGCTGCACGCCCCCTTCTCCTCTCGGCCAAAACCAACAGCCAGAAGTGCTCTGATTACAACACTGGCACTGGCGTTGCTCATTCATTCAAGCTGAGGCTCTCGGAGTATTTATTAGGGGCTCGCTGCGTCTCACTCGCAGTCTTGTCTCTGCTGAAGTCTGACTTAGACTTTAGCTCCAGACAGCCCAGCTCTTTTCAAGAAGCAGCCAGAGAATGCTGCCCCAAGAAATATTTTCTCTGCTTACGCTGTTCTGTGTTTTCAGGGCTTCTGTTTCTGTTCTGGATGAAAATGATGACTATGATCTCATGTATGTCAATCTGGATAATGAAATTGAAGGTCCAGTTCTTGGTACTGAGGAAAGTAAGTAGATTTTAACTAATTTCTGTTAAGTGCAGAACTGCATTCTTTGCTGCCTAGCTCTTGTAACAGTTATTATTACAAACATAGATTTTCTTTTCAGAGGAAGAAGCACGTGCCTATACCAGTGGATTACTATGGACAGCAAATGCTAAAGCACTCGGATGGTGTGCCTTGGAGTTTGCTTTATGTGCTTTATTTTTCAGTTTTCCTGCAAAAGACTGCCAATGACACTTAGTTTTAGAATTGCTATAATACACACTACTTTTTCCGTTTTGATGTAGAGGGAAGCACACTGACAGTCTGGAGCACATAAGCCTTGCACAGAGCCAGATTTTGTCAAACACTCCTGTTTAAAAATGTAAGTACAAAGGCATAGCAACATCTGTATCTTCCATTCCAGCTGTTTCGTGCGACTGCCAGCGAGAGCACACTGAATGGGACAAGCTCTTCATCATGCTCGAGAACTCGCAGATGAAAGAGAACATGATGCTGCAGGTGATGGATGAGATCCTGAAGGTGGACCTGCAGACCCTGAAAGCAGAGATGAGCCAGCTCACCACTAACCTCGCCACTGCAGTCGAGAAAGTCACCTCAAACGTTGTGTCACAGATAGAGCAGGCGCTCAAGAGGAACAGTGACCAAGCTGAAGAAGCCAGGAGGCTTCACGACTCTGAGCAAGGAAAGGTTCTCGAGCACGTTCTGCTGCTGAGCCACAACATGTCCGGCAGGCTCGGCCAGCTGGAGAGCGCTTGGCTGAGGAGGTCTGAGGTGGAGGCTCAGGAGACAGCTTTTCAGCAGGATAAATTCAGTCCCACCAGAGGAGACAGTCTCATTTTGAACTCCCTGTGGAAAGAGCTACAGCAAACCAGAGCCGAACTGAAGGCATCGCAGAAATGGGCAGCTCAGCACTTACTGCCAGCAGGTAAGCCCACTTGCACTACGCTTTATTAGGGAGCTAGCTCTCTTTGGTGGGCCTGACCCAAACAGACATCCTATAAACATCCCTCTTAAGCACCTTCCCCTGCACGTGACCCCGAAGCAATCTTACGGCCAGCACAGCAGCTTTGAGCAGTCTGTACATACAGGGAGGAAACCCATTCGCTGTTCTCAAAAAATAGGCACTGAGCTTTTCAAACCTGGGATTAAAGAAGGGTTTAATCCAAGTCCTTACAACAGGGCAAAGCCAGCTGGGATCCCACCTCCTGCAGGCTCTGCAGATCAAAATGGTTGCCAGAGAGCAGTAAATGTATTTTAAACACATAAATTATGTTTTCTCACCTTTTATCTTCCCAGCTGGTAACTCCTACACATACACACTAGGCACTGAGCTCTCTTGTTCTCTTCCTACAAGTACTTGCTCCTTCCTCTTCCTAAAACTAAATGTCGTCTCACCAACTCCAACTGCCCAAGAGCAGAACTGGATCTGAGGACGCGCTGCTGATGTTAACCAGCTCAGCGTGCTTCCCGCAGCAGGGAGGGCACATTCACTGCGTGCAACTGTCAGGACAGAATATTTCCTCAAGCATGGAAAAATTAGTAACACTGTGGTATTGTTGGTTTGGGGTTTTTTTTCCCCTTCCAAAACGTTTGCATGGGTCAGCAAGCAAGGTGGCTGTAGAAAGATGAGCTCATATCTCAAATTTCACGTCAGTTTTTCTATGTGCTGGAATATGACGCCCAAAAAGCGGCGACTGGGGTACAGCAGAGCAGACCCCCACCTATATAAAGCGTGGGTGCAGAATTGCTACGTGTACAATATAACTACACTGACTATAACTCTGCCTACCAGCTAGCTATCACTGCGTCGACATGCTAAATGTTGACGTCTTTAACAACCATATTTTCCAAAGCGTAAGTTACTGCAGCTTAAAACCCCCACAGAAGTCTACACTCGCAGAATCCCGGAGGGGATGGGGTGGTGAGTAGGAACTTAGGGGTGCAGTTACACCAGCCTTACCAGAGACCCTTAGCAATACTACCAGCATGAGCTCTTACACAGGTGAGTGAGGAGGAACGCTGCTTGCAACTGCTAATGCAAAGGCAACAACTTACACAAGCCTATTACAATACAAACACAATAGTTTACACCGCGTTTTACAATCATTAATCCATCCTTTCATATAGGACGTGGACTCCACTTTATAAGTAAATTGCTTTTACTCCTCTACTTAATTGCAACACTTCAGTAATCTTTACATACTGAGAGCAGATCTTATGGCTATTGCTTTTGTCCCCAAACACATGAATCTTGCCTTCCAGAAAGCATGATCTCATCCTTTATCTCTCTCCTGTATCACAGCCAGCCTCACGGTCAGTTACTCTGCACTAGGTGAGAGTAAAAAAACTTGATCAGCATTAACGATCTCAATCTCATTAGTGGAAATCCAGATTATTTCCACAGGTTCCTACATGATTTTATCTTAAATGTTCTTTTTTTTTTTTAATTTAAAAGATAGATTTTAAGCACTTCCAGAGTCTCTCTCTGGAAATTTTTTTCAAGGGAATTTTTAGCAACTGACTTTAATTTCTCACATCTTGAATTACTGCCAGCCATACTCTTGAGGGATTTTCTAATCACGCTTTTTGTTCTTCAGTGAGGCTGTTTTTAATTTTGTTTAGGCCTTGATAATAAAGCCTGAAAGCTTGCTAATTAAAAGCTTTTTCACAATAGCGTTCCTAAGTAGGATTTTAAGGAGTATCCCCAACAGTTGCTCGCTGCTCCTGCCCCTCCTCACAAAGGCCAACGAAGACATGTAAAATCTACTCAAAGTTGAAAGGAAGCAGTCTATGAAATAACACAGCAGCGCAGTCCTGAAGGACACAAAGAGTCCTTCATTCACTGAAGCAGAATTTCCACGTGCGTTTCCTTGTTTAAACAGGAAATGGAATGGCTGCTTTTTCCCCTATGTTGCTTAGTATATTACGGTATATACAACTGGGGTACAGTAGACAGAATACCAAAAATGGTTGGGTTTAGTGATCATCAGTTACCTTTCTAAGTTTCATAAATTTCTGATAGTGCTTGTAACTAATCTGATTTCTATTATCAGCATATTAATTGGAGATGAGAGAGGAACTGTTTTAAAAATATCAGTTGTGTTATACACTACCTATGGTTAACCAGTGCACATGAAAGCTACTGACCAACAGCCCTAAAGGCAGGGTCAGGAAAGGGAGTTGTTATAATAAAACGGACGCACACATCTCCGCATGCTTCTGCCAATGCTCCCTGCGCCTGCTTTTCCCTGCCTAGCCCCAGCCCCATCCCCTCTGCTGCCCACCTGCCCGCACAGACCCTCGGGGCAGCCCAACTTCCCAAGGCAAGCGCTAGGACAGACAGGCAGCGTTAAACCTAAACGTCACTTGGCATGGCACAGGACTACCTCTGCAGCGAGGGCAGAGCCAAGCCTTGCTCCTGCAGCCCGATTAGCCCCTAGACCCGTTGCCATAGAGTTCAGCAAACTCATCCATCGGATCTGACAGCTTCTTCAAAGCATCCTACATCCCCCTGGATGCGCCGAGCTCTCAGCTCCCGTTGGGAAGCCCAGAAGTGAGCACGTGTCAAGCATCTTAACTGTGCACGTACAAACAGACTAGTTTTTCTTTACCTAACAATCTTTCTAACTTTTTCAGGGTGTGAAATAGCAATTCTGTTCCCCATGCGTTCGAAAAAGATATTTGGGAGCGTTCACCCGACTGCTGGAATGGCCCTTCGCTCCTTTACTGCTTGTATCTGGATCAAGGTAACTGAGGCTTTGGACAAAACTATTGTCTTCTCCTATGGAACCAAGTTAAATCCATATGAAATCCAGCTTTATCTCAGCCGGGAGTCTGCAGTGCTTGTTGTTGGTGGTGCCCAGCACAAGTTAGCTGTGAAAAATGTAGTTGTTCCTGGGAAGTGGATCCATCTCTGCGGTGCGTGGAGCTCCAAGAATGGATCTGCATCCCTGTGGGTGAAGGGAGAGCTTGCAGCCACCGCCTCAGACATTGCTGATGCTCACACCATTCCAGACGGAGGGATTTTGCAGATCGGTCAAGAAAAGAACGGCTGCTGCGTTGGAGGTGGATTTGACGAAGCTTTAGCCTTCTCCGGAAAATTAACTGGCTTTAACATGTGGGACAGAGTGCTCAGCGCCAAGGAGATAGCAGCACAGAGCGGAGAAGATGCGTGCAGTACCAGGGGCAACATCATCGGGTGGGGAGTCACGGAAGTTTTGCCGTATGGAGGAGCCCAGTATGTTTCTTAAGTTCTGGCAAGGCAGTTTCTGAAGCAGAGAACATATTTCATGAAGAGCTGAACATCAATACATACGAGTAAACAGAGTCGTAGGAGCCCACATCAGTCGAATTCCCAAGGAAGATTAGCATTGCAAGTTTACAAAAGGAGGTACTGCGGAGACAGGATTTGATCTCTGCCTGCTGTTTTGGCAAAACACTGAAAAAACCCAACACATCAAGGCGCGACATTCGAAAAGCTGTTCCTGAGGTCAGACGACCACTGTCTCTCTAACACGGTGTTTTCTGATGTATAAAAGTGAGTGCCACCATGGACGTTCGGAGCTGAATGGTGCTCCTGGCATCCCTGCTGAAGCAAACACATCGAGCATCCAGCTGACCAGTCTGCATAACAGACATACGGCTGTGCATCTTCCCAGCTCCTCCAGTCCCTGGTGTTTATAGCACTAATGTGAATTGTACAGAGGAACCACATAAGCCAAGAAATGCATTGTTTATTAATCGTTGTTAGTAATTTGTAGGCTATAACAAAAACTAGCTCCTTGTTTAAAGCATTATTTATGCCATGGATTGACCTAACGTACAAAAGTAATATTCCCCATCATAATCTGATGTTACATTTTGAGAAAATGCAGCTGTATTATATTGTAAATGGACTTCATAATAATTTTATTGAAATTATTTTTGTAAAGTTGTTCTGTAAATAAAGATACTTTACTAAACTGAAACTTTCCATGCTTCTCATGAACTGAAACTCTGACAGTAAGTGCCAATTGGGAATTTTTCCATGTTTTGAACTACACAGTTTTAGCTGCTAATATAAAAAGAACATAAATATCAACATCTCAGAGACCCTCAGAGGACCGAAATCCAAGCATCAGCCATGGACAGCTTTAAAGGCCGGTCACGGTAACAATCCCTCTTGCGAACATTGCCTTGTGCAAGGATCTAGGAGTTTCCCTACACGGAGATGGTCACTTGTACAGAAGAGATGCTTTGGCATCCTGACACGTGTGCGTTGACCTGAGGCTGTGCTAGCACAGTGCTTGGAGGCTGAAGGGAGGATCGGTTTTGAGATACCCCCAAATAAAAACCAGTCAGTACGCCAGGCATAATGCTGGCCATCCGAGAAGGACACACTCAGTTTTAAGATATGTTTAGATATTCAAAGTAACCAATTGGTTTGATGCTAACAGGAGGTTTGTACAAGGCAGAATTGATGAATATTTGGTGGCAGCAGCTCTCTTATCTCACGTTCACAAGCTTATCCAAAATCCCCTAAAAACATAGGGCTGGACAGAGTGCATAAGCAGCAGACGCAGAGTGCCAAGACACTGCGGTGATTTGCATGTAGAAAGCAGAGCAGTAGTTGTCAATGATGACAAGTTATTCGCTGGATATGTAACCATGGATGACAAGAACAATCATTCACTACCTCTGAACAAGTTATTGTGGAGAATGTCTTATTCAAAGCACTTCTTATTTCCACTGGAAGCAGCACACCCTTCTGCTCTATTCACATATTTCTCTTTCTCATTCTCTGCAGATGTCCTAAGACCTCACTTTGAAAAGTTTCTTGACATGCTGCTGCCATGCTCATTCCTGAATACAATGCAGCTACCAGACCCCTCCTTCCACAGTACAAAAGTAGTAAGAAAAAGCTATGACAAGATAATTTCCACTTTACTACGCCATTCAAGGGTGTTGTGCTTCATAGCTAAAGTTATATGATCTGCTCCAAAGTTTTGACAATATTATTTAAGGTAAAAATAACTGCTCTGATTGCTGGAATTTCTCCTGTTACCCTGCAATAAAAGTGTATCTAAATTCTAAATGCTTATTACTAAGAACAACAAAAATCCCTTACTAGATAATACCTGCAAATAACCTTAACTACAGAACAACAAAGATTACCTCCACTCATCTGCTGTCAGCCAGAAAACACATCTTCAGAGTTAAGAAAAACACTTGAGATCCCAACATTGTGCAAGGGCAAAACTGCTCTCAAATCCTCTTTCCATACAGTACCCTCCATTAAATGAAAACAAATGTCTGTGAAACGCAGCAGAAAAAGCAAAATCCTCAAAAAGATTACCAGAAGTCCTTTCTGGCTACTTTTCTTACTGTACCTCATACCTGAAATGCTTTGCCTTGGAAGTAGCCTTTTCCTATCTCTGTTCTAGTTTGGCAGATGACCAAACACAAAGCCAGTCCTTCCATTCTCACTGACTCAGCTCCAAAACTCTTTCCAATTGCTTTGCTCTTCCTTTATCAACCCTGTGGGTCAGCAAAGCTCTCCCACAGTCTAGCCCCCTCCTGCCCAGCACCACAAGTCTCCTCCATCAGCATGCTTCTCTCTTTCCTCTCCACCTTAACTGTATTTTTCTTTGTCAACAATTACTTCGCCTGTTTGGAAAACACCAAGTAAATAGTATTTTGGAGGAGTTTGGGCTCCAAATGTGGAAAAGCCACTGCAACTCTGCTCTCACACCGCAAATGGAGAAACAAAGGAGCAAGCACAAGACGTGCATGCCTGGAGCACGTTGCTGAGCCCAGTTCTGCTCTCTAACAAGCCTCTGCTGAATGCAACATCCACATCCCTTGCCTGAGCTGCTCTGGAAGGTGGAGTAGCTGTGCGACACTCAGATTACAGCAACAACTGCAGGGTAGTTTTGCTGCTGTCCCCTGGAAACAGGAATATATCTGATCCCTGATGCTGATGGAGGGTGTCAGCACAGGGCCCTGATGGGCACAGTACAGACATTTGCATGTTTAGAAGCTGAGTTCACACTAACTGGAACAGAGTAGTTAAACACTCTTTCTAAAGAGCTCTTTTTTAGCTAATAAGATAAGAAACTGATCATGCAGCCAAGCAGTTGCCCCAAGTAATCAAAAAATCCAGTTAGCTCTCAAACACTCGCAGGCAACGGGCCAAAGTCTACTATCAGTCTCACTGGTGCCATTAGGCTGAGCCCTGTCTGTGCAGCACCAGAACAAGGCCTTTTGTCTCCGCACCGCTTCGTAAATCCATCCTTAGCAGCTTATCCTCTTGCTTCCCTTCTCCCTTCAGCAAACACTCAGTCTTCAAGCGCAGTTCTTAGCCTGCTGCAAACCAACCTTTTCATGCCTGAAATACAAATTATGTACAGTGCAATTAAGCCAGTATGCAAAACAGAGCACTTTCTCTATTCAGACTGCCCTCTTCCAATCCAGAATTTCCAAATCTGATGACCACAGCAACATCTGCTGGTAGAACAACATAAATACACAAAAC
Source organism: Balearica regulorum gibbericeps (assembly GCF_011004875.1). Lineage (NCBI taxonomy): Eukaryota > Metazoa > Chordata > Aves > Gruiformes > Gruidae > Balearica > Balearica regulorum. Next base: position 27,496,109 of record NC_046192.1, on the reverse strand, counting down.
CAAGCGGGAACGGTCACGATGAAACCTTCAGTTGTGGGGGTTAGTCACTTTTCCTAGACCTGTTTCACTTTATTTCTTTCTGTTAAGAGCACTAAGTTACAAGTGGTAACGCACAATGCGAACACATAGATACTAACATCACAAGCCTTAAAAGAATTATCCATGTGACTTTGCAAGTTGTTAGCAATATTCTGTTCTTGGACTCTACTCAATTAGTATTATCAAATAGCTCATACATATTTATTATTTACCGTATTTATCACACATTTGTCCTTAAGCAAAGCAGACAGAAATATGCAAACTCATACTATAATGTCTTAATGACAAAGTTACTTTCTAGCTCAGCTACCCCTCCATAAAATACCTAAAAATAACTACGCTCCATTTATATTTTTTAATAAATACAGAATGCATACCTTTAATTTGAGGGCTTAACATTTTCATAGCAATGTTCTTGGAAAAATTAGACAGCTATTGCTACATGCTGCTGTAACTCCCGTAAATGAAGAAAAGCAAACTGTGACTTTACTACTGCAGTAGCACTGTATTGCAACAAATACCATGAACTTTACTACTTCAGCTAAATTGGACTTCCTTTTTTAGAGGTATGAATATTTTTTGCTTTTTAAACTACAAAAGCAAAACATAGAGTTTAGCAATGGTATTCTACGTAACGCTAATAATGTAGGCAAAATTAAAGAACCACTACAAAGCTTTCGTATCTTACATCTGACTGTTTTGCCACAGAATGGGATTCATTTCATTCCCATTAATATTTTGGAGTATTGCCAATGACACTAATAGAAAGGATAAGAGCCCAGTAACTAGTGTCTGATATCATGGCTTATAATTTGAAGTCCATTAGTACGGTACACTAACAAGTACAGATGTATTTCCTGCCCTATGGGTCATCCAATCTATAATGAAACTTCCATAGTCAACAAGGTTCAGTAAATTCATATATTCTTGAAAGGTCGTCTCTGATATACTCTGTCATTAGATTGTGTCTAACATGTTTTATCACATAGATATGCCCATACGCATGCTTTACACATATGTGGTTTGACATACAACGTGTTTGTTTGTATATACGCCTATTACAGGGTAACCAATCTAACGGTGGGCATGCTGCAGGACTAAAGCCAAAATCTCAGCGTCTTCCTACCTTGAAGGACACTTTTGACAATGGCGTCCGTGTGATCAGCCAGCAGATCCGCTTTAGCAATTGCGGCCAAGGATAGATAACTTGACATGTTTCTGCACAGTTCCTTATTGCCCCTCTGAAGAAATTTCACTGCCACTGGGACAGCTAAGGCCATTACTGGAGGTCGATTGTAATTCTGCAGAAACATGAAAAACCACTGAAAAATAAGCAGCTGAAAAAATTTATTAAAATAAAGTCTCATGCTGATCAGAGCAGAAAAACAAAAATCAAAACAGGGGGGGAAAAAAAGCAAAAAAGAAAAAACACACCAAGAAAGGTTATGTTTTGGTAACACCACTGAAGGCAGACTTCAAAGAAAGAGCAAGTAAGGAAATTGAGAAGTACTGCACCAGGAGATGATAACAATGCACCTATTTTTGTCTTCTGCAAGAGGAGAAAACACGATATCAAGTGCATTAGTTAAATGTTAACTGCTGTAACATTTCTAACAAGATGTTGCGTGTTCGGTGTCTCAGAGAAGACAGAAGGTGCATCCATCACCCACACAGAGTAGGTAATTTTCATCCCAAAGTGTAGGAAACACCTCAGAGCAGCCACTCACACTGTTGATGGATAAATATTTCTCCCGGCAGTAAGGGACACGTTGCTGCCTGTCGTTCCTGTGTCGCAGTGACCTGCCCCGCTCCGACGTCCAGCCCTAAGCAGGGAGCCCAACGTGCAGGCACAGAGTCAAGGCTCGGGGAAGTTTAATTCCCAGCACAGGTAAGTCTTCCCCAGCACAAGGCACAGCTTCCCTCCTCTAAACCGAGGTGTGCTGCTCCCTTGAGTTTTGTCCTGTCTTTGTGCCTTATGAAGAAAGGGCTCCTCTATTCCCAGAGCAGGATCTCACGCTAAGATTAAGTCCCACTGGGACTAAATCAAAGGCAAATAGGTCAAATGAGGGAAAGAGCACACACAAATAAGTAAGTGTACTGGGAGGCTTGCTCACAGGGTAATAGCTTGAGTATTGATCATCAATTTTCCTCTAATAACAACTTAGATATCCTTTCTTAAACTCCAATCAATTTCTCAAGACAGCGAACTTCTGCCCTCAAAACCACACCAAGCTCAGAGGTATCTGCACGTACGCTTAAGTTTTGACATTAAGATCAGAAAGGATTTTCTGCAACTATTTGCATACATGAAATTGTGTGCACAGACTGTACACATCTATCGCCCATTAAGTTCCCATACATAACTTCCCTTGAAACTAGTAGGATATGTTTATGTGTAACTGAGGATCTACATTCTTTCCCTCCTTAATCAGTGCTTTTCTCTCATTTTCACTCTGTTTTGAACATCTCTTTGAAACTGGATTACATCATTGTTTTTGAAAATAATCCCACAATATGATTATATTTAATTAGCATCTGAAATCATAGGCAACCACTGGACCCCAGATGTTTCGGAAAGTAACAAAATACTGCAAAGAAAGGCAGTCCAGACTTAACACATGCTTGCTCTGGAGCAGCACTGAAAAAAAAAAATTTAGACCTGAGAAAAAAACAAATCTGTTGTTCCATATACCCTGCTACGTTGCCTCTTAGGCCAGCTCTGCCTCCATCAGCAGTAACTGCCCTTGCCATTAGCCTCATGGAGAGCAGGATTGACCCTAATTCAGGCTGCATCATGCTACTCAACCAATGCAAACAAGCCAAGTGTAACCAACGATGAGGATTTTTCCTTGCAACAGAGACCGGCCAAGCAGCAGAGTGCTGCAACCGCTCCGGGATGGTCCCTTTCTGCCAGCCCTAAGGAAGAAGGGGTTGCAGCAACTCTTAGGTGTCAAGATAGCTCATCATGGCAACTGCCATATGACCAAAAACTGTGTCTTTAATGAGAAAAGCCCTTAAAATGAATAGAGCTTTATGCAGCAGCATGTTTAAATCAACAAAATGCCTCATTACATTTGGCCAAGAGGCACTAACGAGTAGGAGCCAAATTCAGCCTCCAAGTTATACTCTAGGACTCCATGCAGAAAGAACAGGAAGATAAGGTCTGGCCCTCTGACTATGACTTAAAGATCTAAGAAAATTCCAAATAACTATTTATTTATTTTTTTCCTACAATAAAGGTAAAACACTGTGGTGGGTTGACCCTGGCTGGGGGCCAGGTGCCCACCAGAGCCACTCTATCACTGCCCTCGTTCACCAGACAGGGGAGAAAAGGTATAACAAAAAATTTACGGGTCGAGATAAGGACAGGGAGAGATCACTCACTAATTATCATCATGAGCAAAACAGACTGAACTTAGAGAGGGAATTAATCTAATTTATTACTAGGCAAAACAGAGTAGAGGAATGAGAAATAAAACCAAATCTTAAAAACACCTCCCCCCACCCCTCCCATCTTCCCGGGCTCAACTTCACTCCCGGCTTCAACCTCCGCCCCCCCCAGCGGCACAGGGGGACGGGGAGTGGGGGTTACGGTCAGTTCATCACGCGGTGTTTCTGCCGCTTCTTCATCCTCAGGGGGAGGACTCCTCTCATCGTTCCCCTGCTCCAGCGTGGGGTCCCCTCTCACAGGAGACAGTCCTTCACGACCTTCTCCAATGTGAGTCTCTCCCATGGGCTACAGTCCTTCATGAACTGCTCCACCGTGGTCTCTCCCACGGGGTGCAGACCTTCAGGAGCAAACTGCTCCAGCGTGGGCCCCCCACGGGGTCACAAGTCCTGTCAGCAAACCTGCTCTGGCGTGGGCTCCTCTCTCCACGGATCCACAGGTCCTGCCAGGAGCTTGCTCCAGCGCGGGCTTCCCACGGGGCCACAGCCTCCTTCAGGTGTCTCCACCTGCTCCGGCGTGGGGTCCTCCATGGGCTGCAGGTGGAATCGCTACACCCCCTCATCCTCCCTCCATGGGCTGCAGGGGGACAGCCTGCTTCACCAGGGTCTTCACCACAGGCTGCAGGGGGATCTCTGCTCCGGCGCCTGGAGCACCTCCTGCCCCTCCTTCTGCACTGAGCTGGGTGTCTGCAGAGTTTCTTACATCTTCTTACTCCTATCTCCAGTTGAAAAAGCTCTCTCTGACTGTTTTTTTTTCCTTCTTAAATACATTATCACAGAGGTGCTGATTGCCTTGGCCAGCGGCGGGTCTGTCTTGGAGCTGGCTGGCATTGGCTCTGTCAGACACAGGGGAAGCTTCTGGCAGCTTCTCACAGAAGCCACCCCTGTAGCCCCCCCGCTACCAAAACCTTGCCACGCAACACCAACGCAAACACTTAGTTAAGAAAAGGTTTGCATTTAGATGGAAGGAGAAAGGTTTCATTTGTTCCATTATAAATATCAGGGCATGAATGCACACTTATGAAAATGTGAAGGTGACAATGAAAAACAGATTTCAATAATATGATATAGTGATGTTTGCAAACCTAGGGGACCTCCCTGCTGCTAATATCAACAGAAACATGCTGTGAGATTCAACCCAGCTGTCAGATATTCATTACTACTTCAACCATCCCTTATGCGTTGTATAAAAAAAAAGGCAACATAAAATAAGGGGGTTTTATGCAAAGAACTTGCTGATAATAGCTCTGTTTCAGGGAGCAGTAAATGTACTTTCGTAACTTTTTCATTTCATTTCAGTATTTCAAGAAAGGAGTTCAATCTGCAAGACAGTGCAACCCCTAACACATTTGGATATGAGCTGGCTTGATTGAGACACGCTGTTGCTAACAGCGAACACTAAAAACTTAGACAAGCCATTGCATACTTTAGAAATCATATTTCATGAGAACACTAAAGTACCGCAAAGACAAGACACGATTCTACAATGTACAGTCTCTTGTCTGGAAAGTTTAAGCTGTGCTGCTACCGGTATCCAAATCTGGTTATTGTCTCAGCTCCGGGGACAGACGACAGAAGGGGAGATTAGGCAACAGCCCCAGGAACTCGTTGCCTCTCAGGAAGCGTGGCTGCTGCCAAAGCCGGTCATTTGCAGGGAAAGGTAGAGGGGACACAACCCCTGATCCACCACCGACCTTCCAGGATGCATTACTGTGCCCCACCTGGGGTATGGATCATGGCCCAGGGATGCCAGCGCAGTGCGGAAGAAATCTTGCTAAGCCTCATTCACAGTCTTGACCAAATGCCTGGCTGGAATAAACATCTATGCTTCCCAAACCAAAATCAACAAGAACCTGGGCTTCAGAAAAGGAGGGATTTTTCCTTCTTTTAATATTTTCCTATAATACACTTATGTGCCTCTTCAGAGTGGCAGACTGGGGTAAAAAGAACTGACCATTGTAAAGTAAAATTTCATTGAAGCAAATTCAGCATTGGTGTTATTTTTTTCTGAAACTCTTTGTTTCTTTTGGACTTTAAACACTTTCAGCCAAACTAGATGAGGATCCTCAGTAAGTCTATGGAACAATATATCCCAGAAGGGCCTAAGCAGTGTCTTTCATGGGACAGTGATATACTTGTGCCATTATCGCTCAAATTTTTATAATGAAAGAACAAACACCCCCCACCCCCCCCCCCCAATTTAAAAGGCGGAGGTAAAAAAAGCAACTATGAAACAGCAGATATACTGCAAACTTCACCCCAGAGCAGTCCGTCTAGAAAGGCACTTCACAGAACTGTTTCTGGAGCTGGTCCCTGTGAATTTTGCCCACAGCTGAAACTGTGGAAACAACCCTGATTTCTGCTTCCAGTTAGATAACTGTGCTCATGGGTTTCTCTTTGACTCTCTCCAGTGTATTATATTGTTTTCCCAACAAGGAATGATATTGCCTGCAGTCACAACTTAAAAACAAAAAAAACCCCACCAAAACCTCACACACACCACAAACAAAAAAACCCCAAACAAAACCCCAAATTCACCCTGATTTAATACCAGATTCCCCCTTCTCCCGCTATAAATGGCTTTTCACCCTCAGCTTACTTTCTTAGAAAGCCTCAGAATAGCCCAATCCTATCCCCAAAAGGCTGCTACATACTAGGATGTCTTCTTTTTGCTGTTGTTCTAGCAAGTGTTTTGGGACCTAAATACTTTTTCAGTCTTGTGGTTGCTGCCTCTAACATTTAGTAAAATATTCTAAGGAATTATTCCAACAGTCCTGGCCAGAGAATAACTTCTTTCTAGTCCTCTATTTAGAGTAGTAGCAATCAGATTTTAGTTCGGAGGTCAGTTTTCTGTGTTGTATCTAGGCTCAGCTTTTACAATCAAAATGTAAAGGGAGATCCTCCTTACTGACAGCATATCTAATGACCCAAATTTCATGTCATTAAACTCTCTTTGGCATTTTGCTGCCTTCCAGAACAATTCAAAAGAATAACCTCTTCCCTGATATTAAATGCTTTCAAATGAATCTTTCTGTAACCACAGAAAATTAGTCCTGTCTCCCACTTTAATACTTACATGAAATGCAAATATTTAGAATTAATGGAGCATTAAGATAATGAAATCTGGCACTAAACAGTCAAGACACCTCTAATGATAACAAAGCTGCCAAAACTTTTGATTCACTGCAACAGATGCCATATGCATGTAACGGTATACATAACAACTGGGGTTGTATTCTTGGTTTTAAACAAATGCAACCATTCCCACGCATGATCAGAAAACAAAGTACAACTGCATTTAAAAGATAAACCTGAGTAGCCAACAAATGCATTACACTCCTTTGCTTTCAGCTCAGTCTTACCTGCAAGATACAGCTCATGATATCGGATGCAATTTTTGCATGTGGTGTGTCCTCATCTTTTCCAGAGGGCTTCAGGTTGTGTTCTAGGCACGACTCCCAGAGAGCCACGAGGGCTTTCCCGTGCTTTTCAATGGACGCTGTCTCCCTGATGGCAGTGGTGATGCGGGTGATGCAGATTTCCACCACAGCCTGGTCATTGTCATTGGTCTGGTAGTCCTGGTTCAAATGAAGAGACAGTTGCCAATGAATGTCCATCCTTTTCGAGGACCCCACAAATCTAGTCTGAACACATGAAGTTTTTGCAAGTGTCCAGTGTCTATTTTCTCACTTCAACCTTTACAACAAAGGTTTAGTGTTATTAAACACAGAAACGAGTCATCCCATAGACAATTCACTGGCTTAGGTCTTAATTCTGGTTATTGTAAAGGTACAGATTATGTTATCAAATGCTTTTTAGTAGTCTGTCCCGAAGCATGGTCTTTTTGACCAGAGACTGCAGCCACACACCTTAGAACCACTCACACAGGTCTCTTCTCCCATAACCGTCCTAAAACCAAAACTGGAATTGTTATACCCACAATATACATAGATGTATAGCCAAATGCAGAGTCCCAAATATTTCACATCATGTCAAGTCCCTGATGTAAACACAGTTAGTTTCAATTAGTACCAATGTAACATGAATAAGAGTTAATTAAATAGGCTTTATCACAAAGTCCTGTAATCCTCCATAATCACTGACACAGATGCCACGTGGATATGAACAGCAGCGCATCACCGTAACTTAAACAGCCCAGAATACACAACCATTGTCCCTTGGTCTAACCTTTGCTGTTCCATCCTAAAAAGTAACACAGATAGAAGACAGACTGAAGTAATAATCAAAAGTCATTGTTTTTGCTAGCTAAAGCACAGACATTTTTAAAGGGCTGGAGCCAAGTTCAGCACTGGCTTACAGAAGTGCAGCTCCAGAGTTAGCTCAGTGTTATCACAGGCAGAAGCCATGACGTTTGGGTCTGTCTCAAAACAATTCTCTGCCTTTATTCACAGCTAGCTCTCTACAAGCTTTGCTTGGCGTGACAGAAAAATTCACACGCTTTTTCTTTTGTATAAGATTACCCATTGAGAAAGGGGTGAACAAGTTAACAGCCGCTGGTTGGGATGGCACAAGAGCAAACCCCTGGCGAGAGTCGCTGTGCATGGACACAGAGAGCAGAGGGGTCCTGTCCATGCTGCTGTGAAACTCCTCACATTTGGGGAAAAATTATATGCGCCCGTCTGTCAGATCCCGACCGCTCGGGCAGCGATCTCCAGAGCCCTCTGGTGGGAATCACCACTCAGCAGCTCGGAGGTAGGGCACGGCACTGTGCTAATGCAGACGTGTGTTTGTGAAAACATTTTGGAACAAATTCAGGCATTTTCTCTCAAAAAGTTTATCAGGGGGAATTTGTGTAAAACTCCTGATAATCTGCAGTTAGGTGAGTCAAAGTACATCACAAACTGCAGAGGCAACAGCCAAAATACCTTGATTAGTGTGCTGAAAGACTGTGCGGATGCAATTGCTGTCAAAGAAATGAGCAAAGAGACAAGCCAGGTACAGTGGCTGTTCTGATGGATGAGTCTGTTCTGGTTGCAACCAGCAACGCTGTGATCAACGCTCTGAAAGTCAGAGGTTGGACATTGCCAAACCTGATTTCTAAAATCACATGCTATATGAAGTGCCAGAAAAGTGCAGTTGTGAGAACACGCACATTTTGCTATTTGAGTATCCTAAGGCTTGAAAAAGATTTTTCCTTTCCCTTCAACAGATTGGAAGCAGGAAGGATAAAGAATTTTTAATTTTTTTTAATTTTTTTTTTCATTTGGACAACAATATTAAAGAGCTTACCAAAATCAGTGAGCCTACCATCACTCAGAACACTTTCTGCTGTGAAGAGAGTACATACTATACATACAGTGTACCTGTGACCTCCTGCTAATCTTTAATATGCCTTAAGTAATTATTTAATAAATATTATTATAAAGATGAACTTGAAATATCTTTAAAGATAGTGGGAACTGGATTTGGTTACCACATTTTTAGTTCTTACACTTTGCTCGGCATTACCGAGTTGTTCAGAAACTCACATTGTGTATGTCCCCGTCTTTAATATTTACACAATACATTTAATCTCACGAAAAATTATTAAGGACAGTGTTTCACTTACCACAGATGAACTAATTATTCTTATTTGTTCAAGAGCTTCCGAGAGGCTTGCTTCGATTTCAGCATCCTCTAAGGAGAAAAGATCCCCTGCACGTGAAAGGTCCTTTTGTGCCAAAACCAGCCCAAACAGGTGATGCATGGCTGCGCTTGCTGCCACTCCGCCAGACCTCTGAACGCACCATGCGCATGAATGACTCAGATGAGGACAGAACGGAAACAATCTGTTGGAGTAGCGATCAATTTAATATGAAGACTAAATCTGGGGCATATTTCAAGACTTCCTTGGCCACAATCTAAGAGGGAAAAGAAAAGACAAAAAGAAAAAAAAAAAAAGGAAAAAATAGCAAATACATTGACTGTCGTATTCCAATTTAGCAAAGATTTTTAACTGGTGTATGCAAGCAGCATACAGGGTCCCTTGATCCAGGGACGTCCTTAAGCACGTACCACAAACCGCATATTGAAGGAGCTTTTGCCCTCAAACACTAAATAGCATCAAATTAGCTAAACAATATATAACTTGTAACAAATAAGAACACTTTTTTGTCCTTTCAACGCCTATCACCTGAGCAGGATGGTGACTGGGCTAACTGATAAGGATTACAAGCCACCTTTCTGTGGTCAGTAGCAGAGCAGAGCTAGGGGAGGCAGGTGAAGCCGCTTTGTCTGTTTTCTGGGTTGTTGCGTCCTGACTCCAGAAATACACTGTTAGCAGGATTGAGAAGATAATGATTTTTATTTAGAAAAACAGTCAGTTTTGTTGCCAAAGTGATCCCTGCAGTCTTTTTGTGTAAAACAAACACTTGGCTGAGCTGAAACTATGTACTTCTCCTTGGCTGGGGAATTTAACAGAAGCTGAGCCAAGTGGGGCCAGGCTCCACACTGTGCACACGCTTGTGAAAGAAGACAGTCCTGCGCTTATGCCCCAAAACTCTGGCGTTTAAAGCATCCACGGAGGAGATGTTTGCCTTAATTACAGACGCAGCTTGGTTTTTTCCACATTTCAGAAGCGCTATTTGTTATTCCAAGGCTGCCAGGGCTGGCCTCATGCTGTGGGTCCCTCTGCTCATACACCCTTGAGGCCAGGGTCTTCATGGCCAACCTCAGCGCACATGAGGAAGGGACCAATAATGCAGGGTCCAAACATCCCACAGGGCTTGGACACCCTCCTTGGACTTTGCTAAGGCAGGTATAAATCCATGCAGGCAGAAAATGTCTGTCTGAGTCTTCCAAGGGTCTCCATGACAGCCCTACCATCAGGAACAGGACAAGGGCAGTCCGTTCTCCCTCAGCTCCTGATTGCCCTGCACTGCTCCCATCCTTCCCCACCAACACGATTCACGATGACAAAGAAGAACAGCAAGCCACAATTTTTCAGCCCCAAAGAGCACCCCTAACTGCAGGGCCCTCCATGGGCTGCTAGCGCTTCAGGCAGAGCTGCGAGGGAAGTGGGGTGGTAAAGAGCCTGCTGTTCCAGACTTTACTGAAAAAAGCTCCCTTTACCTTTAACTGCATCTGTGCTGGCCATCTTTTAGTGCACAAGTGATCATTCTCACTCCTTCAACACCAACATCTGCCACAGCATCGATATTTTCTCCATAATGAAGCATGTGGAGATAAACACAGCATCGCTCAGAGAAACTGCGAAGTAGGCTGTTGTGAGTTGCTGTTTTGTGAATCAAACTGTCTTTCTGAATTGAACATACCTAAATGTAAGGACATACATCACATATATACATGTATATATGTATGTCCATTACATTTAGGTATGTGACAAGCTAAACAAAGTTTCAGCTTAGCTACTAGTGTCTCTCTTTGCAGGAATACAACAGATATATGACAATCTAGCTAACAAAATTAAGGTAGGCATGCACTAAATACGATACTCATTAATTCAAGAGTTTGAGTTAACTTAAGTGTCACGCACTGGAAAAGCGGTTGCTAGAACTGGATCAGTCTGCCTTTGTGCAATTGCTTCAATGACGCAGTCTGTGTTTCCAATGAGTAAAATTTCCCTGTAGCTTTATAACAGAGGAAAGAGAAACGTCTGAGTTTTGAAATATATTAGCTGAAGTAAAATGTAGGAGAAAATGGAATCTTATGAAAAATAGGTTGTTCGTGGACAGAGTGATGAAGAAGCAGGGAAGTGTGACAAATTAAGGACCCTAACACCACCACATTTTCCACGCAGGTTTGCATTAGATGAACCTGCTGCAGCAGCATACAGCCACGGTCACCCCGATGGCACGTGCCAAGCGGGGCAGGCAGAGCTCCTGCCTGCCGGAGCACGTGGCGGCCTGCAGGAACAGGTATTAAAATACGAGCATTATGTCAAAAATGAAAACTTTCCCTCTGTCTTCACTTATTCATCTAATACAGGCTATTTACTGATTTTAAGGCTAGGAAGAGACCTACCAAGCACGTCTTCCAGAGGCCCATGTGGATTCACAGCCAACTCCTCTAGGTTCTTCTCTCGAGTTGATGAAAAGAATACTACATTGTGACAACCTACGTAACTTATAATTATTTTTCTGAGGTATAGAGTATTCTTAATCCTTGTTTCTCTGTTTTATGCTATTTTTCAGAGGAAAAAAAGATGCAAAATGTCAAATAAGGGGCAAACCCAATGCAAAACAAACGAGAACCTTCTGGAAATAACTCAAAGCAACAATCTCTATTTTAGTAGCATATACAGCACCTTACACTTGATCTGTTATAAGCCCAATTATAAGTTTTGGGATCTTTTTTAATTTTCCCAAGTCTATCAATATCATTACACAGGACTTTTAGCTTGATTATTTGCAACAAGACAAGAGCTAATAAGATTGCAAACCCTGAGGCACAACAGGCTAATCTCCTGATGATTGCTATGGCATAAATCACCAGTCACTGAATTGAAGGGGATGGTTTAAGCACAGAAGAGATTTGGCCCATCGTACTAATATTTCGCAATTCTCAAATTCATAAATAAAAGTTAAAAAAGCTGTAGACACAAACTGATTTTTTTTTTTACCTGTTCATGATTCCACAACGACATCCTCAATGATGGTTACAGGTGCAAAGCTTGTGCTGTTGGAAGCAAAGCCTGACCACTTGCTTTGCTCTCCTGCTACCCCAGGCAGCATCCGAGGGCAAGCAGAGAGCTGGGGAATCCGGTGGCAAGCACTGAACCCGAAGCTGTTAATTGCTGTGCCAGGAGTAAGGTATTTCAGGAATGCAGACTAAAGCAGCCTAGAAGTTGCCAATGGCTCCGTCAGGTGACTAAAGGAACCTAAATGCAGAGAGGCCTTATCTCTGAAAGAAAAGCTCTGTTTCTAGGACAAACTACAAAGCCTACTCCACTTGAGGGCCGTTGTTTTTAATAGAGAAAACAGAACTCTCTGTGTTAGTGGAAAGCTATCCTTCCCTGGGAAGAATGTTAAAAAAAACAAACAAAAACCAAAACCACCACCAAACAAAAAACCCAAACCCTCAGTAAGCTCACACTGTTTGAAAGAAAAAGAACAAGTGAACAAACTTGCTACAGAAGAGATTTTCTGTCCAAAGGAATAAATGCTATCATTCTGTAACGCTTTACACGAACACAAAAGAGGGTCAGAAATTTGCTTTGGCTTTTCACATTACTCCCATAAGTAGCACAATAAAATCTGCACGCATAATTTAGAAAAACGCTCTAGGAACGAAGATCCATGGAACCCTCCCTTTGATCAGCTGCACTGAAACACAGCAGCCCCTTCTCGGCCTTTGGCAAACAATACTTTAGCACACTGAGAAGAGTTTCTCAGAAAGGCTCTGTTCTCTGTCTGATGAACAGACACTTTTTATGTAAGTTTTATAGACAACACTAAGGACAATACAGAAAAACATTTACTTACTATAAGCTCTTTGAAATGGAATTATAGCAAGTCTTCTTAATACTTATGTTATGTAACAGTGCTGAAAATACTTTTCTTGCATAGGTCTTAAAAGGAAAGAGTTGTCCCTTAAGCATCTCCTTGCTCACTACAAGATTGTGGTGTTTTCTACTAATAGGTAGCTGGCACTGAGGAAAAGCATAATACATGTGTCTACAAAAATGTCTTTTTTTTTTTTTTTAAAGGGTCAGGTTGGACAATAAAATTGCTTCAGAATATGGTTCCTGAGATCTCTCATCACCTTGACTCCACATCACCTGTCAGTATCTTCTCAGACAGGACAGAGGTTACTGTATATGTCAAATCAGTGCCTGAGACTGATCAGACTTCTGTGTGTCCTGTGTGCACAAGCACCAGAAAACAGCCAGAGGGTCCTGCCAAAGTCGGTCCACCCTGCGGGGCTCCCCGTCAGCACCCTGTCCGTGGGGGATGGCAGCAGGGATCCCTATCTTCCTACGGTCAAAACGTGGGAAATGAAGCAGGGACTCCAGCTCTTGTAACAAACTTCAGTTCATCATTATGCAGGGAAAAAAAGACTCAGCTTATAACACAGACCATTTCCACTGGCTCGCAGTGCGGTCCCACACCTCATTCAAAGTTTTGATTCTGATTTTCAACACCTAGTTTCCCTTTTCATGACAAGCTGAAAGCGCCATATGTTCCCTGGGACCTTGAAGCTGTTCCCCTCCAAGGTGAGTCTCTCAACTTGCTGGAGGCACAGCATTCTTACCAAAGCTCCTTATCAGAAGCAATCAGAATAAAAGCTAGCCTGACAGGTTTCAGAGCTTGAAGCAATTGAATTGGTCTGTTTGCAAAATAATTCCCCCAATAATAGAAGATTAACAATAAAAATTCCATGTAAAAGGGCAGTTGGACCTAAGGGCATCCAAAAGCCAATTGAACTTTGAGTCTTACAGTTTTATCAGGAACTCAAATTCTGTAGAATGACATTAGAAGGACAAAAAAAAAAATCTTTTAAATCAAAGAGGAAGAGGAAAGGATAAAATTTTTAAAGTTTACAGTGAGGGAAGTTCTACAAGAAATTATTCTAATTTCCTCAACTTCCAAAAGACTTGAAATTAAAGTAAGGTTGCTTGATTTTACCTGATGGTGCTACCCCACTGAAAACTAAAATGCAACCTTCAAAGAACTATGCAATGATATTGTTAATCTAGTTCCATACTAAGCAACATAAATCAAGAAAACCCTCACTACATTCAAGGAATTTTAGGAAACGCAGGCAACCTAGAGTTCACATTAAGTGAACCTCACAGTATTGTCTAGTTTGCTTACTGCAAAACAAGAGACAATTAAAACCTTACTATACTGTTGAACCAATCTTGTATGTGAACTTACATAACATTGCACTTCAGATGGAGGTTAAGTATGCACAGTACTCGGTCCTAAGCTAACTCACCCCTGCAGCAGTATTGGGGATAGTCCTGGCAGGCTCTCAAAGCCACCAGCCACTTGCAGTTGAGTACATCAAGAGACAACAGGCTGTGAGTACAAACCATCCCGTTGTCCCTCCACACAGAGGACAGGTGATACTCCAAACCCAGCGCACAGCCAGGGCTCCCAAGTGAATCCAAGATTCATTCAGCACTTCTCAAACCCCATTCTCCCCTGTAACACTCAGTTTGCTGTGAGCACCACGTGTGGTTCTCCTCAAATGCTGCAGCACAGCTCCCAGCTGGAGAGCTTCCAGCTGGTGCTTCTTGTTCTGTGCTGAAGGACCAAGATACCACAGACACTAAAGCTCTTTGATAAACAAGAGGTAGCGTTCATTTTCCAAAAATATTAAAGAAAGAAATCTAAAAGTTATAAACTGAACACCCAGTTCAAAGAAGTAACTTAGATTTAAAGTGTCGAGTAAATTACACAGGAGAGGAAGCTGATCTGAGAATTTCCCTGTAACAGGGAGAGAGACAGGTTCCAGGACTAGGAGGCCAGAGGTCTTGCTTTACCATGGCGATCTTGGGCCAATCACAGCCCAATTCTTTGACTAGTCTATCTATAAAAAGGAGAAAAAAAAAAAATCAATTTCCTTACCTCGCAGACATGTTGCCATGCTTAATACACTGGATTGTATGAAGTGCTTTGGATGCCTTAGATGAAAGACGCTATAGGAAAGCAAAAGCGAAACAGTATTAGTAACTCTGTCTTTTCAGCACTCTGTGTGCAGACTATAAAATACATGCCGCATGATACCTCCAGGGACACAACTGTGTACTTCACCAAACAGGGTTTAATATTTAGGACATGGTCCCATAAAACACAAACAGGACAGCAGCTCTACTAAACCCTGTGGGAGTTTGTGATGTTATTCACACATGCACGGATTAAACAAAGCGAGGTTTAGATTTCCATTCCCTCTGGGGGTGGGGACAAATGTTTTCAACAACTGCATATTTAGTTTTATTTTACTTTTCCATGAATAGGAGGAAGATTAGAATAATCTTCAAAGTGAACTTTTATTCTGTGCATATGATAAGATTCCCTTCTCTTGAAAACCTTCTCCCCCATGTCACAGGGAAAAAAAAACAACATCAGTTTTGTGGAATTAGAAAAATTATGTCTCAAAGAGTTACAGAAGTTTGTAATATCTCCAAGACTGCTGGATACTTCCTTCCCCATCCAGGAAAAAAAGAAAGTCTGGATAGCTTCCTGGTTATTTTCAGCCTGAAGCTTTCCCAAGAACATTCACATGTGCAATTAATGTACAAAATATTGCAAGATATTTCAGAGAACTTTTTCTCTCCATGTTACACTAACAATTTGATTTATTTTTATGTTTGAAAAGCATTTACTCACTAAAATAGAGCACTCTTTCAAAACTTTTAAATAAAGTTCTCACATTTTTCAGTGAAAGAAAAGGATTAAAGATTATATTGAAAGAGCATCATTTTCACACAGGGTGAATAGACTACAGCAGTTCCCATGAGATCAGCTGCATATATTTAAACTCTTCCCACAAGACAACCATTGTTTCCTACAAGCCTCTCTGGTTTTTTTCTGTCATGACAGGTTTCCACACTTCATGTCATCTAGAAATCCCATGGATGCCGAGCTGGACCAGATGATGAAACAATAAATTATGAAGTTTACTAATTAGGCTAGGGTTAAAAATGGTTTTTTGCTAATGAAACACCTTGCTGCAGTCCAGGGAGCTGACTTGCTCTCAACATCCAGTTCTTATACACAAGGAAGCAGTAATCTTAGTGGACGCAACTGCAAAATAATCAGAGGAATTATACAGCCTCTTTTAAGAGCCATCTCTTCTACCAGAATTGCAGGGCTATACTGCTATTCTCCATTTGAACTGAGTTCGGTGTTCTTCCTAGACATCTAAATCAGCGTGTAAATGTTCTCCCCTGCGATAAACTGGCTTAATCAGGAGGTTTCACAGGTCAGATGCTGCTTTAAGCGAACCAGATTTCACAGATCTCCGAGGCAATTTTGACCGTACAATCCATGCAGAACCCAGCTGATGCGGAGTGGTAAGAATGTATTTAACTTGTTAAGCGCTACTTTTGCAAACAGTTTATAACTTGACCAAATTTTTTATATATATGTACATCTACTTGATAATATACGTGCTGTCGAGGCAGTTTTCTACAATTTTCAGTATATAAGTAATCACAAAGGTTCATATTTGACTGCTGTTTCAGAACACACCAATGCTATATATAACACTTTGTAAGACTTAGTGGTTTGTTGGTTGTTTTGGGTTTTTTTTTACCATCAATAAGACAGAACTGTAAGAATTCCATTTCTAAATATCTTCAATATATTAAAATGTTATGCTAAAATGAACAGCACACTGCTAATATGGAACAAATTGCTTCATATAACAAATACCAATGCACTCATTGTCACAGTGATGCTCTCAAGAGCCAGGCATTTTCAAGCATTGCTTAAGGAGCTTTTGTATCTGTGACAAATTTTCAAGGTGGTAGTGATGTTACATAACAAGAACTCATTATAAAATTTTACAAAATGTATAAATAGGTATTTCTGTCTAAAAAGAGTGAAAGACTAAATGGAAGAGAGCATGAGGCACTACAGCATAGGGTCTTTAAGAATGCCACTCTGGAAGTGACAATTGGACTACAGCAATACATAAATTCAAAGTCACTGCCCCTCAAAGTCTCCTGAAACAGCAGTCACCCAACGATCACCGAACGTCCCCAGGTTCCTCCCAGGTACCTGGCAATCCACCGCAGCTTCTCTTCAGCCCATGTTTTCATAGGGCCAGCAGCTTCCCTAGCCTGCATTTTCAATGTTCCCCTAACATAAGGCAACAATTCTTCAACACTGGGCACAAAAAACCTCCCGAGCACGGGGCGGGGGGGGGGAAGTGAAACACATCGAGCCCCAGCACGAGTCAAGAGCAGCACAGGATTAACATACATGCTGTCATGCACACCACACCGGCACTGCTTTTTCTTTCTGTGCCACTTCAAGCTAACTTACAATGTTTTTCACAAACATCACTGTAACACACTTATACATATAATTACCACAGTTCCTGCATTCACAGAAAAACCAGTGACAGTCATACTATTAAAGACTACATTTCCTACACTCTCAAAACCCTCTTCCATTATTTAATATTTGGATCTGTTACTCAACTTCTTTCCGTGCAGTAATTTATTCATTATTGAAAATGTTACATGAATGCATATTTAAGTTAGTTATTCATACCTCTCAGAAGAGAAAGCTCTGAAAAACATTAATAATTGAAGGTAAACTGTCGCTCTTGAGAGAAATTCTGATAAAATCCATTACAGTTGTCAGTCCCCCTTCCATCCCCCTGTCTCTGGTATGCGAGGCTGCTGGCTTGGTGCACAGCCTTGTCAAACCAACCGTACAGTCTATTCAGTTACCCTGGAGTTGTCATGTGGAATCAAGCAAACAGATATCTTCTCTCCATTTTCCCCCAACTCTGGCACTCAAAACCAGATCAGAACTAATTCTTCACAAAGCTTAACTTCAGCAGCAGCTTGAGTGAAAACGCTCCAAGCTTGATATGGAATTTGAATTAGTTAAAAGGATTTATCAACAGCCAGTGGTTACATTCAGTTAATTAATAACTTGCTTAAGAGTAACGAGGAAATTGCAGAAGTTAATATTACTTATGGGGCCTCTTCTCAGAAGGTGGTGAGAAGGCTGGACCCTTTCAGTGTCTTTGGAGGAACATTAGCCAAAAGAAAGCTCAGGAAAGAGTAGGACACTGGAGGAAATGCATCCTTTCAGTTCACACCTGTTGCATCTCACCAATTTGCCGAACCTCAGACAGCCCTTAGAAAGCATAACTGCCCAGGTGGAACCAGTGCCCAGGACCTACCTCAGCACCTCCACCTTGGCAGCTGTGGAGGAGAAGTGATTTCTAGATGTTCTGCACACAAGCTTCCCATCCACATTAAGCACGTCTGTATAATTTTCCCCTTAACTGTCCTTTGAGAAACAAATTCCAGATTCCAAACAAATCAGCCGTAACTAAAGCCTGCCCAAAGGATACTGACAGAACTGATACTGACTATGTCCTCCTTCCCTGGGAAAGCCTTGGATCAAACCCACACTGGGAGTGTCCCAGCACTGACATTTTTCTAATAACAGCCAAAGTAATATCAAATGAACCAACTCTCAGAACAGCAAAGTGTAAGGTCAAGTGCTCTTAGCCAGCTGCTGGAAGAAAAGAAAGACTGTTTGCCCAAAGATAATGGGGAGGCACATTTGTACCCTTCTTGTTAGGGCTTTTATCCTTTTGCAATACAGAAAGGATTTATAAATTATACAGTTTTAAAAAGAATCCGTTCCATAGAGTATACATTCACTCATATGACCTCAATTTTGATGGCAAATCCTCCAAATGGCACTTTTTTTTTTTCCCTCCTGTTCATTCTACCACGGCCTCTACAAACAAATACAAGATTAATGGTGGGTGAACACATACTTTTAATGATGTTAAGAACGTCATTGTTGGTTTTGAAATAAAAGGCAATTGCATGTTCTCTGCATCTTCCTTTTAACTTAGTATGTATATGAAGAACACAGCTTGCTTCTCTCCTACCTGTACAAGACTGTAAAAAACTAGCAAACTCTTAGCAGAACATAAATATTCTCACTCTAAAAATAATTTTCTAAACAAGAGATTTCTAAAAAAAATTTCAAAGGGCAGTATGGTCTGACTATGAGAGCATAAATGAGGGTCTCAGATTTCACTTCTGCATCCAATAACTACTAAAGTCCTTCTACAGCAGGAATTAAGAGGTTGATTCCTTCACTCACTACGAGCCTACTTTTGACTTCTAGTAGCAACCAAAGTAATGTTTCCTCCCAGTGCCTGACAATCTTTTCTTTTTGTGTGTGGAAGGAAAAGCAAAACCACAAGTTGGTTTTGTACTTACTCAAACACAACTACAGTTGTAGAAAACAACAGTCCTCAGACGATTTGCACGGAAAACCTTTTCTGATAACTGAAAGGATAAGACCAGCGTTGACTGTTCTCAGACAACTCGTTCTCTTAACATCACAAGGCGGCCAGCAGAAAGGAGTCCCCACACAGAATGTCTCTTACTCAGAAGCAAATGTGCTCTGCTCCCAGAATTATCTGTACAGTCAGAAAGAAAACCAAGACAGGGAGCAGGCTGGGGAATATAAGGCAGCAAAGTCAGGATCAGGTGAGAGAGACCCAAACAAGCTTTGAAAAGACAACTGATGCCATTACCATGGAGAAAGACAGTGGCACAGCCCTTTCCAAGCAAGGCACTTCGATCTCTTCTGATCTGTACGCTCCCTGCGGAGGTTTGCCATGCTAGCATCACCCTTTACAACCCTGACATAGTCATACCTTAATTCTTTTGCTTCTGCTTTTCCATTGATGGATTCATTGCAGCACACCATTAATGTCACTAAGACAATGAAATCTTAGCTAATGCAAGATAGCATGTGAAGGAAGAGAGCAGGAAGGCTGACTCAAGCCATCCAGCGCAGGCATCTTAGAAGTTCTCTGACTTTCCTTTTGCTGTGTATAAAAACTGTAATCAACTACACGCAAGAAATTACCGCTGAATATATGCTTGGAAAGACAAATGGGATCAGAGACAGCAAAGAGCACTTGAGCAACTCACAACTCTAAAGCCCATAATGCGCATGGTAAACAATATGTTGTGATGAGAAGGCAAAACAATATATTGTGATAATAAGGCAAAAAGATTTTCACATACATTTCACTAGCTGAAAAAGGAGAATTTACTTTATGAAAACGGTTTTTCCCATCCTAGAAAAAACTTGGGTTTAACTTTTATTCTAATAGCTATGATGAATTTGTGTCCTTTTTAAACAAAGCCCTGAAAATATTTATTTTGTTAGACTTTTTAAAATAAGCATCTTGTTAGGAAAGAGACATGCTATTGTTCTCTCTCCAACTAACTGGTGAAGAGAAACAGAATATTCCATATTCACTGCATTTAGCCTAAATGAGTTGTGTTATCTTCTACCCAGACAAAGCATTTTAATTTTAATAATGACAATGCTGACAGCTACAATACTGTTCTTGCAGAAGTTTGCTTGTAAATAATTAACAATTGTTGTGCAATGACAGCGGTTTTTTTGATAGCTCTATTAATTGCACAGTCAGGCTGGAGTCTCTTTAATTTAGAGTATTCATAAAAATCCAACTCCCTCTCACCCTACTAAAATAAAAGGCTAATGGAAGAAACAGGTTGACGTCCCTGCAGTCTGTCTCAACGCCAAAAAACTGTTGCACACCAAGAGTCAGCCATGGAAAAACAAGGAGAATAGTACAGAAATCCCAGATCATGCCTCCAAATGGTTTAGATGTTTGACTAATAATTACCCAGTTTTGCAGTTAAAGTCTGCGTTGAGGTAAACAACAAGTTCACGTGGCAAAATGCTGTGCTGTGCTGCAGGACCTGGTGGGCAGTCCCTGGTGGTGGCACTGGCAGAAGACAGGTTCAGCACGGGATGGGGCACCACCCATTACTGTCCTTTAAATACATGCACTCCTGCCTCTCAAAATCTTGCCACGCAAGACACCGATGAACATTCCCCTCATCTGCTCATATTTTTAAAGCTTGGCAGCATTCCTCCAATTCTGATGGAATCAGTGAGGATACAAATACCTTGAGGACCATAAAAACGTTGCCCTTGTAAGCAAGTTCTTTACCAATCACGTCATAGTTCACTAATTCACAGCTACATCTTTTACATACATGTTAGGAATTTTGTCCAAGAATTGTAGAACTGGATGCAATGTTTTCAGCTACCATAATAGGAGATATCCAATTTTTTTCCTCCCCGCCCCCCCCCCCCCCCTTCAGATAACACATCCTGGTGTTTCCATTCCTGTGAGGATGAAATATTTCACTCCAGAAATAACAGAGCCTCCCAAAAGCCCACTGAATTTAACAGAGAGGCTCTTATTGCTGTTACAAGGATCTAAAGTCTTTTGTCCTCCCAGGAGGTATTTCCTGAAGTTACCTTATGCCCATTTGCTGTCCCAGACAACAAAGTAATAACGACACACACATTTATGAAGTAATTTTTGGTTTCTATATAGACTAGGTAACAAGAAGCATTTCCAGGCCATGCATTTGACTGGCAGCAGCCCAATATTTAGTGTACTTGCATAGTTTTGCACACTAAGTGGATTATTCAGGATTGTAAACTATCCTGACAAAAAATGTTAGATGTCAACCTAGTATTTCTATCAAATTCCATATTAATTACTAAAGCTATTTTCTAACGACTCTATTTTTTTTCCATACTAAGTATTGCTTATACTCCACTTCAATTACCAACAAAGCACAGCAATCTTGTTTGACAGTTTTAGAATAGCTGTTTATTTCTAAAGGCCAAATCGTGTGTACCAGGCAAAGTCAAAGCTCTTGTGGAAATTAAAAGAGGTTTTCCCCGAATGAAGTCTAAAAACTATAGAATTTGACCCATTGTCTCAGAGGAGCTAGACCCTGCCTCAGCACTGTAGCTGTTCGTTAGTCAGGTTCGTAGGTGGTTATTGCCTGGCAGCCCTATCTTGTAACAATACACAGAGCTCATTACCAGCTGCACTGCTCCAAAAGGCTCATCTGCATCACAAACGACAACATCTGCTGTGCATCTAGGTGCCACCTCGTTGATAGAGTAGATCAGAAATAGAAAAAAGTTTGCATACTCATTTCTGTATAGCCACTGCTGGTTTGGAGACAGTTCCAAAATACTCACAGGTGACAGACAAACAGCACTGCAGATCCATCTGACCGTACTTCAGCTGCTCCGCAGTCTCCCTTGCTGTGACCAACAAGCTGCAAACACACCCAATCTCTTTTCTACATATACAGGCACACACACTCCATTCACATTTTACATATCAGGTAACATTTTTGTTAACCACCTGCATCATTTTCCAATCAAACTGCATATTTTATTACTTCAGGCATCTATTTCCATTCACATTGTTTCCCACATACAGGGTTTCCTTAATTGAGCTGCATAACTCCACTGTTGAGTTTTTCTACACTGTACCAAGCAGAGTATCAACTACCACTGTTGAGTGCCACTGGAGTTACAAGCTTTGCAAGGTGAGGAGTCCTTTAAGAGTTCTGCTGTATTTTTCACTGCTTAGATTTCTGAATGTTTTTCCTACTTTGTAACACCAGAACAGGTTGAAATCTGCATTTGGCTTAAGTAAAAGGTTTGTTTAAGGACAGCCAGGACAAATGAAAAAACTGTGCATGACAGCCCAAGTAACCCTTATATTCTGTCCCTGAAAGCAAAAGTCAAGAAAACTTACCCTAGGAGAGCAAAGGCAGCTACTCCCACGCAGAAGAAAAACTGTCTGACCACAGGGGACTATTCCAAT
This sequence comes from Balearica regulorum gibbericeps, assembly GCF_011004875.1. Classification (NCBI taxonomy): domain Eukaryota; kingdom Metazoa; phylum Chordata; class Aves; order Gruiformes; family Gruidae; genus Balearica; species Balearica regulorum. Next base: position 27,473,255 of record NC_046192.1, on the reverse strand, counting down.
AGGTGCTCACACTCCTGGTTTCTGGTTAGGAGCCAGAAGCCTTTAAAAGGGTCCTAAAAGCAGGAAGGAAAAGCAGTATTGATAAGTAACCATGAGGACACGCTGTTCTCAGCTGCCCTGAGTTAAGAGCTTGGCAATCAGGGCATGCCTGCTGCAGAGACACAGCGTCTGGACCCGTTCTGCACAGCATCCAGCTGTTTCTCATCCTAATTAAGTATATGGGCTAACAGTGATTATTAATATTAAACACCTACCCTCTGAAGCTGCTAATGAAACTAGATAATCCGTACCATAGATCCACGTTTAAAATTAATACAGGCATTTATGCTAACTTACAAAAAAGAGAAGCAGCACACGCGATATAATGCGCTCACACCTTTCTCGTGCACAGGTTCTCCTCTTGGCTACGGATAGATGCCACAGTAAGAGCCAGCATTTAAAAAAACAGTAAAACATCTGTTCACATGCTTAATAAGCTTACTATCGTTAATGCTATACCTCACACAGGAGCACAATGCTTTGAAAAACAAACAAGAGGCATAGTACTTCCACCAGAAACTCTAATTTCAATAATGGCATCAGAGTTAAGTAGTGGCAGTTACTTGGAGGTTTAAGGAAACCAGTCAGCAGAAAAAAAAAAAAAGAAAAAAATTAAAAAAAGAAAAAGAGAGGCAGCACCTCATGGGACAAGTTATTTAAATGAATTAGTATCAGCGCTAATGTGGCTATGTAAATGCCTTTCCAGGACAAAGCTTTGTTTGCTACATTTGTAGAAGAAAGCCTCTAAATAAGTGAGCAAGAAACCATCAACATGTACAATTGGGAAATCCTCAAGAGATGATCTAACCTACCTCCTTATGCTGAGGCAAGAGCTGTCAGGTCTAGGCACACCTGATGTTTGTTCTGATCTTGCTTCCCTAAGCAAAACTTTTCAACACTTCATAATTAGGGATTTACCCAGTAGCCAAAGACTTCTTCCTACTCCATGAGAAATCGAGGACAACAGATCACTGTTTGTTACAGCATTTGACTTCAGGATTCTTTGCTCTCTCAAACAGCTCCTTTAGGAGCAAACATCTCTGTCAGCTTCTAACTCGTCTCATATTTTCTTGCTTTTTTTTTCAATTTTTGTTAAATCTCCTCTGGACTGTGTTTTCTGGAACTTCTCAGCCCATTTCCATCGGGCACTCGTGCCATCGGGGTCGCTGCTGATGCCTGCAGGCCTGGATTGGCACCAAGGGGGTACGAGGATGCTCCATCCGTCTGTGTCTCTGCCCAGGGAGGTGGCACACAGCTGAGACCTCCCTGCCCCAGCTCCTGGCCATCAAAGTAGCTTTGACTCTTGTGGCATGGTCAGAACAACCAGTTTGGTTTATTATCCAGCACACTTTATCAGCATCTCACAATGACACGTGGCTGAGAGCAGGGGCTCCGGTATGAAACCGACTCCCTGAATTTTCAAAACATATTGCAGAGAAACCATTTTTCTCTTATAAACTAAAAATTTAAACCAATGGTCTCTGCAACATAAGTCAACATCTGATCCCTTTGTGTCCAAAATGTGGTTCTCAGTTTTTCCCCAGCAGGTCTGAATTTATCAAATAGTGAGGTGTACACATTGCATTAAAATCAAGTAATAGAAAATTTAGCATTCACCTTTCAAGTCCAACTCAGTAGTAAACTGATTCAATTTTGCTGTCAATTACATTGGGGAGAAAAAGGAGAAAATAGAAAAAAAATCAGATTAACACATTCTGAGATAAATGGTATTTCAGATAAGTTTAATCTTACTTTTGAAAGGTGCAAACTCATCATATAGATCCATATGGAGACTCTTCAGAACACCTGGAAGGTTCAACACCAACACAGTTACATCATCATCTAACTGTATTTCTTTTTTCTGAAGAAAGAAAAGAAGACTGAGGGTTTTATTTTTTCCTCATCAGAACTCATACAATAAGATGAGAATTTAGGCTGAGGCCTGAAATTCCCATAGCCAATCTAACTGACTTTAACCATAAAGGTAATTTTCTACTAATATATTAAGTTCGATTGCCCCTTTAGCCTTCCTCATCAGACTGTAAATAGATGCTCCTCTCTCTTCTTGGAAGGACAAGAATTAAAGAAAGACAAGACTTGGGAAAAAACTGAAACCCTTTCAAACTGGAGGTAGATACCATGGACTTAGAAGACGTTGTTAGGAGGTGCCAGACCTTAACAGATTCTTGAACTTAACTTTAACCATATGAGTAACAGTCTCATTCTTTTTAATTACTCATTGCCCTGTTTCAGAGTCAGAGAATCACAGCAGGGTTGAGACTGGAAGGCACCTCCAGTGACCATCTAGCCCTGCTCAGAGCAGGGTCAGCCGAGGCCACCTCCAGTCGGACTTCGAACACCTCCAAGGACGGTGAGCGCACAGTCCTTCTGGTCAACCTGTTCCAGTGTTTGACCTGCCCCACAGTAAGAAAGTTTTTCCTTACATTTAACTGGAATTGGCTGGATTTCTAGTTGTGCTTGTGGCTTTCTGTCCTGTCACTGGGTACTGCTTCTCAGAGGAGTCTTGCTTCGCTCCTCTCCATCAGGTATTTATATACGTTGATGAGATCTCCCGGAGCCGTCTCTTCTCCAGGATAAGCAGTCTTAGCTCGCTCAGCCTCTCCCTCTATATCAGATGCTCTCACCCCTAATCATCTTCACGGCTCTTCACTGGACTCCAGTATGTCCCCGTCTCTCATACTGGGGAGCACAGCACTGGACACAGCACTCCAGAATCATCAGATTCCATCTGCGGAGCAGAGGGGAAGGATCACCTTCCTCAGGCGGCTGGCAATGCTCTGCCTAAGGCAGCCCAGTGCGCTGTGTCTGCCTCTGCTGCAAGGGCACACAGCTGCCTCACAACCCACCGAAACTCCTCTGTGTCCGTAAACTTCTGCAGAAACTGGTTTGGCTTTCACACACATTGTTTTAAAATGTGTTCTTTCACAACTTTGGGACTCGGGCTTTAAAGCAATACAAGCAGGCACTAGAGAGATAAGCCATGGCTGTCACAACTGGACTCAACCTCATTACAAGAAGATGTAAATGTGATACTGGTATTGTAATACACAGGGACTTACAAGAGAAAATGGATTGGTATTCTAGAGTTAAAACTGATCAAACAGAACTCTCAGCCTTCCCTGGAAGTTTTCTGATGCTTAAATAAATTGTCTCCGATTCCACGTTCTCATTAATTCTTGCAAAGAAACTCTTGCCTACTGGTTACTGTAATAATGTTCTGACAATATAGAGGGTAAAAAAGAACAGCATTTTCTTGTCTAAATAATATCCAATATCAGTTCCATTATTATTTTCTCATTAACAGAAAAAAAAACCTGTAAAGCCTTCCTGACTGTCTTCAAATCTCTGATGAATTTCATTAGCATTATTTCACCTTAAAAATTATAAAATCTACTTCAAATTTGCAGTCTAATAGTACCTTCACCCACCCTATATTATGCTCCCAGAAAAGGGTTAATGTCATGCATATATATAGACCAAGGACTTTTTTATTTTAATGGCAAGGCAACAAAGAAATTCACTTAATGACAAGTTCTTGGACTAATGTATTATTCATTTTGTTATGTGACAGTAGAACAAAATTGTATCCATAAATATATAATGTTGTACACCACTTTTTAATGTAGTTTACATTTATGAAATAATTGGCTGTCTTTCACCACATTATCCTCTCTTTATTCACTTCTTTTTTAAGCAGATGCCATAAAATGCAGTTCGTGACATAGAAGATGCGTTCATTCCAGGAACAGAGACAGCACCTGGCCTGGATAAACCTATGAATTTCAACCTCTGCTTCTGAAAATGTTTTCTAGTCTCTGGAAGCATTTTGGAGGCATCTTTACAGTGGTTTTCCACACGTAAATTGCTAATTTACTCCTATTTCCTTACGATCAATGTTATGTATTCTTAAATGTATTAACTCATTTGAGGTCAACAAATTGTATCTAATCATCAGCATATTTACGTTCACGTATTTAAGGATATGTGGGGTTTTGACCTAAAGAGTAAAAATACTCAAACCTCCTTACTCAGTGCCCTAAAGCAAGGTGAGCCACAAGCAGAGATATGTCCAGAGGGCGCAGGCAGTGCCCTCATGGGCAGGGCTTAGCCCTGCAGGATCCGAACACAGCCAGCAGAGCTGGGTGCAGGCAACACCAGCCACTAACGCTCCCACGAGAGTCAAGTGGTGAACCAAGTCCCTGATACACTCAGGGAATCCAGTCAGGAGCAAAACAAGACAAGTCCAGAGACAGGATACAGCACAGGTCCAAAGTCCATCCAGGAAACTGGGCTGCATGCAAGCTATGACATGCTTGCGTGAAGGGTCCATCCAGAAGCCAAGCTGCTAACGCATTGGTCTGAGATTTATCCAGGCCTGAAGGACTCAGCTTGAGCTGAGCTGGTCCCCTGGGCAGATGTGGGTGGAGGGCTCAGGCGAGGCTGCTCAGGGCCACCAAGGCCTGTCAGTGCCCTCAGAGCACACGCACCTGCCAGGTTCCAGTACCCTTTGCTCAAATTTTGTTTGCCTTCATAAATTGTCATAAGGAGTGTTTGCAGATTATTTTATCCTCTCCAGCTGCTGCCCTTGCACGCTTCAGGTTCACATCCCGTTCTGGGTTAGGTACCACATGGGCTACTTACACCAACAGGGCTTTTCTGTAGGCACTGGGGAGATGTAGAAAAGTCCTCTGCAGTGCTGCTGCCGGTACAGCCTCTCCTGCAGCGCGGGCGGCTCCTTCCAGCCTGCTCCCCTCTTCTCCCGCTCCACACCAGCCATGAGACCCAGCTCTGCCTCTACAGGTGAGGAGACTCCAGCTAGCAGGCACTGCAACAATGGGCGTCAGCCAAAACGTTGTAAGGCATGTAACAAACCTATTCCTTCCACAAGTCTGTATGCTACTTAGATTTTTACAAATCTGCATGCTTTTGCCCATCAACAACAGACGAGTCTCATGGCCATAAACAGGGAATTTCACAATGCCAGACAAATGCTGCTCAACTGCCAAAACCAACACTGAATCATTGCTCGAGCAGCAATTAAACTAGAACAATGCAGATACCCCGAGCCTTCCTTTAATCATTTTCCCAACTCTGTGTTAATTAGCTAGACTGCAGAAACTACAGAAACGATGAACCTATGTGAGAATAAAAAGTAAAATTACATTAAAAATTCAGTAAATTATACAACACTCTTTCCTATCAAAATATTTTAAAATATTCATGTCCAAAAGTACCTATCCTACAAAGACCTCAGGATTGTTCATTAGACTTCTTTGTATCGTGGATCACTAACTGCCATTAAAAATCAAATTAAAAGGCGGCGCTTAAGAGCTGCCAAGGCTTGGTGAGTCCAGCGGGCACTAACAGCACAACGGGAGGTCACCGCGGTGTTTAGCAGCCGTCCAGCACAGAGGCCGGGATTGCAAAGGGCACATCGGCTTCAACCCCATGGTAAACAACTGGGTGGGAGCCTCTTCTATTTGTTCTCTGTTTCTCCCAATGGCTGCTCTGCGTACATGTGCTATACGGGCCTGAAAGTGATGGTTTTGTATAAAAGAAGGGTAGCACCACTGACACAACTGCCTAGGTCTTAAAAATACCACAGCTGTTTGCATCTTGTCAGCATAAGCGCCCCATCGGGCACCTTGGTCTGTACAGGGCTGCGTCAGCCGCCCCCCGGCCTCCACCTGAAGACCCCAGAAAGATTACCGAGCTTTGTAATAACTGCACGCGTGTAGACGTTCACTTCTTGTGACTCGGGGCACCGCTGCCTCCTTCTGCCTCAGTTTCCTCACACCACACCAACATCTGCCCCCCTTCCTCGGGGTGAGCTCGGCCTCCGGGCTGCGGCTCTCGGTGGCCGGTGGGAGTGAGCTCCGCTGCGGGGCTGAGGCTGGGGGCGGGGGCAGGCCGTGAGGGGAGATCCGGCCTGAGGGGCGGCCCGGCCGTGAGGGGAGGGCCGGGCTGAGGGGAGACCCGGGACTGGGGTGGGGGGGGTGGCCGTGAGCGCCGCCCGCCCGCAGAGGGCGCCGCGGTCCCGCCGCTGTGGCGGCTCATGGCGGCGCCGGGCCGGGCGAGGCTCTGGCCTGCCGGGGGAAGGGGAGGGGCGGCGGCGCGGCCGGGCGGGCGGGCGTTCCGGCCTTCTCCTCTCCCTCCCGTCTCCCCGCTGTGGGCCGGGCAGCCGCCGGTGTGGGTGTCGGGGGGCTGTGCCGCGCTCCCCCATCCGCGCGGGTCTGGGGGTGCTGCGGGGAGGGAGGTGGCTGAGGGCGCGGCGGGGCTCCCCCGACGCCCTCCGGAGGGTGGCGGCCGCCGTGCGCGGGAGCGTAACCCCCTCGCTGTCCGCAGGGTCTTCCGTGCGGCGAAACCGCCCTCCGGTGGTGGTGGTGGCGGCGGCGGCGCGGGGAGAGGTGCGCGGCGCCGGGCGGGCCCGGCCGGATCCCCGGAGCAGCAGCAGCCCTCGCCAGGTCGGTGCCTGCCCGCTCGGGTGCGTGTCTTCGCCTCCCCACACAGGCCCGCCCTGGTCTCCCGGGGCCGAGCCCCCTCCGTGCCGAGCACGCTTTTGCCATGTGCCCGGAACCAGAGAGCCACTGCCCTTTCTTAAAGCCATTCCTAATTATTATTCCTTTAATGTTGCCTTCCCGCTTCCCGTTTCTCCTCTGGTGACCGAGTGGGGTGCGGGGCGACGGGCCCGCCGGCGCTCCCCGGGGCTGCGAAGCCATGAGCCGGTGCTGCCGGGGGCGTCGGGCTCCGGTGCCTGCTCGGCTCTCCAAAGAAAGATGCTTCCTTGTGTTTGGGGTTTGGGTTTTTTTAATAAGCTAAGTTGGAAGTCTTCTACGAGAACTGGGCTCGGTTTCTAGGTATAATTTGGTCATGCTTTATCTTCAGCTCTGAATTCAGAGGCAGCACTCACATTGGGAGTGTGTAAAAATGTGGTTAGAGAATGGCTTGAGATGAAATACAATGACTGGGGTAGTACTGGGAAGTGTTTGAAGAAGCCCTGAATTACTCCTTAGTTTAGCTCCACTTTTTTTGTTTTGTTTTAGTTTTTTTCCCCAGGAGTAATTAAATTATGAATACTGTATAACTGAACATCCTTTTGGATTTCAATCTGTTATTAGCTGCTATTTAGAGAACTTGCAAATCTGCCAAACGCACATATCTGACATCTTTACACGTTACTAGCAGTGTCTTGTTATTTGACGTCCAAGGACATGCAGCAGCCAGAACGTGTGGATGTTCACAGCAGCTGGGCGGTTGGAGAGGCAGAGAATCTGTGGCAAGTCTCCCAAGTTCCAGGGAAAGCTTGCTTTTCCTCCTCTGCGCTGTGAAGCTGTTCTTAATGAAGTGGATTTCACTTTTAAACGATTGACTCTTTCTGTTTGCATGTTTTTACTCCAGAATAAAGGATTAAAATAAGAAAAAGAGTGTCCAAACAGGAATCTCAAGCTACTGATTCCTTATTACTAAATATCCTACACTAAAACAGTGTTATTTCTAGCTAGACAAACACTAAACCTTTTCAGAAAGATATGATGTCAAGGTTCCAAGTTAAGTGTTCTGTGAAAATAATACCTTTACTGTAATTTTCCCAGAAGATACTAACTAGTATTTGGGCAGTAATGTAAGAAAGAATATGAGGTTATAGGCAAGAAATAGTTATAGAAACATAAATCACCTTTTAATATTATTTTCTTTTTTCCTCATTGGCAACTTAGATACTATAGGATGAAAAGAAGTGTCATAGCAATCTCCTTATCCTGTTTTCAGGTGCAAAGCATTTAATGCAATAAAAGAAAAGGTTGGGTTTTTTTAAATGTTGAGGAAAAATTCAAATCTCTATGCAAGACTGTATATATTGGGGGAGGGAGCCATCTGTATTAGTCTAGCTCAAACACCATTATTCTTTTGAGCTGAAAATGTAGTCATGAAATACTTGAGTGTCAGGAGACATAGTTTATGTGGTGAAGGGTATATCCTAATATTGCACAGCCAGTCCAGGTGTGGAAATAACTGAAGCTCACTGACACCATTGCCTTTTGCCTTCCCAGCAATGGCAGGAGGAGTTCAGGCGTTGCGGCCGATACGTTTCATTGACGGCATCCAGTTGTTCTGGCTGCTGGTAGAATTGCTGGTTTTGGTGATCAGGCTCTTACTGGGACAGAGTATTTAGTTAGGGATTTAAGAAAAATAGCAATTACTGTAAGTTTAAAAATACAGTCACAAGAACTGGCAATACAAATGTTATTCTGCTGCGTAAATGTTAAGTAATAGCAACCCAGGAATATCCATATGCTTTAAATGTGTTAAGTGTGTTGTGTGGCAGGAGGCCAAAGCTCAAGTCTGCAGTCATCTGGGAAGTGTAAGTGGCCTGTCTGATTCCTACCACTTTTTTAAACTGTTTGGTTTTCCGTAATAGCTGCAGGGTTTTGGAGCGGGGTATAGCATTAGATCAGGTGGCTAAGTCTGAATTGCCTTGTTTAGACTTGCTACCGCATAGTCCTTGATCTTAGAACGGTTGAATGTGTGAGTCCAACTGCAGTTATAATGTTCATACATGGTTTTAAATACCACATTAAACCTAATTTTTCAGACATGGTTTTAAAATACCATGTTCAATTTTTTATTTATTTTTTTACATCTAACATATTTTGCTTGTCTTGAAATAGGCATTTTGGGATGAAGCTTAATAAAATGTATAAGGGCTTTGTTACAAAGTTTACAAATGCTTTGATGTTTCTCCCTTTTTAGTGGGTGGTAAAACTCAACAGCAGAGTACCAGAATGGGAAGGCTTACTTGAAACATTACTCACAACTTTTAACTTTAAAAATTATTTTCAAAGATGGCTATGAAGTCTGATATATTCAGTTTATACTGGTGAAGTTATCTAATAGGCTAAGGTAAATTCTCAGTGTATGAATACATGAGGTTTTTTTATCGTTTAATTGGTTTAGGTCCAATGATGACAGCTCTCTTGAGAAGCAGCCAGTTTCTACAGAAAACTTGTTCCAGCATTTAACGCCACAGATACCTCATGAAAAGAAAAAGCAGGTTTCTCAAATCCTAGCAAAGTGAGTCCTAACTTTACAGTGAATGATGCTCTATGAAAACAAACTTTGTGAAACTTCACCTGGATTCAGAAGTAGTTTGATGCATAAGGAGGGTGGCTCCAACCGGTAACCTTGCACCCAGGATATGTTGCCAGCCCTTCCAAGCCCTGGCCCCATGCGTGCAAAGTGAAGACCATCAAAAATCCCAGCTACAAACATCAGGCCTTTGGGGACTGTTGTCTGTGAGATAGTAAACAGCCTTATTCACTTCTAGAGGGATGCTCTTAGACCTCCGTATTATATCTGCTTGTTTTCTGAATTTGCTGTGTGTCTGAGATGTTCCAGATGGTCTTAGAAATTTTTACCATCTTTCCTGTTACTGGTTCTACATCTGGCTTTAAATACTGAACAGGTCAACCTACTAGTGGACTATTTCTTTTGTAGGTTTTTTTAAACAGTGCATTTGCTCTGGCTTTTTTCCTTAATAGCTAGTTAAGACTCCTCTATATGAGGAATTACTAACTTTTAGAGGACTTAAATTATCATCAGAACGAGTGGGAAATCAGTTAGTTTTTGTCAGCAGGAAGTTTCAAGGAATAGTAATGGATAATTCTGCATTTTTTTACAATTTTCTTCAATTTTGTAGTGGTTAGCCTTCTAAGTAAATATTAAAATTTCAAATAGGATGGATATTTCAGCAGAAACAAAAAATAACCAGAACTATTACAATTCGCTACAAGAAAATAATTTAAAAGCTCAAATTCAACCCTCCCTTGCTTTAAAATTTAAGCTACATTGTACTATTGCATTTCATTCTGGGGATTTTGGGGGCAGGAATACCTTACAGTTGCCTTCTGCCAGTTTCTTACACTTTCCATCTTTGCTCTGGAGTATTAAATAACGCAGGCTAGTTTGACACTATGTTGACTCTCTAGTTAGTCTGATGGTCTGTCTAGATCAAGTAGACCTTAGAGCTCTTCCAGAATCTGAGTCATAAGTGACTTCTTTTTCATAACATTATCCTGAAATTAGTTGTGTAGAAAGCAACGTTATGTTAATGTTTTGTAAGTGTGAGTAGAGTGTTCAGAGTCTGGGCTAGGATCATTAAAGAATGTACTGTTACTTTTTTGGCATAACGTTGAACATGAAAATCAGAGTTTTGGTCTTAAGTGCTAATAAATTGCTTGGTTTGCTTTACCCTGTAGCAGAGTGCTGGCACCTCATTGTAACTTGCAGTCTCTGCCTAACACAACCCCAGACTAAAATGCTATAGCAATATAAATCTGGAGTCTTGCGTATTTGTCAAGACCTAATAAATGCGATGGACCACAAAGTATTTTTCTTTCTTGGAAGTCTAACTTCTTTTCTATAAGCAATAAATATAAGCAAGCATTGTACGGTTAATGTCTTATTCACACTGGCTGTATTTGTTTCTTTGAATTTGGCAGGTTCGTTTATGAGATTGGAAATAACTGTGATATCAAGCATCCGTCTGGATGCAGAGGTCTTTTCACAGAGGATATTCAGCATTGGTAAACGGATTTGCGGATTTGCATGGGGTAAAAATGGAGGCAGAAATAAACTTCTGAAATTGAATCTCGGTCCAGGAATGATGGCTTCTCAGCTGTATACACATGCTTTCAATATCTCCCCAGTAGAGAATAGGAGATTGTGCATAAATGGAACACCATGGATTTGGCATCTCCTGGAAGAATGTGTCGAGAATGCGTGGGAGTATTGGAGTGTTGTCATAGGACTGATTTCCATTGTCTGTTTTCTGTTTGCTGCACTACCGTAAGTTTAAAGTCTTAAGCAGTCCTCAGATTCAAACATGAGTAATCTTGCCTGAAGCCTTTTTTCAAAAGCTGCCCTTTTTTTTTTTTTTTTATTTTATCTTGGATATGTTTCTCTATCTGCATAATACAGATATAATATGCCAGAGAAGCATGTTGTTCATGTTTGCAACAATATTTGGTGGTTGACAAATGAGCTTGATGTACTGTTCTGTTGTACTGACTTGACACTAATCTCTGCCACTTAGAGCAAATGAGAATAAATCACCTCTTCTCTCTTATCTTCTCTACCCTGAGATGTGTGTGCACACGCAGGCACACTTGCTGCAGAAGCTGGCTCAGTGTTTATTTAAACCACATGCTATGTCACCAGTACTGTTGTGCTGGCTCCTGCCAATGAAATTTGGATTGAGGAAAGGTCGGAAGCAGCACATGAGTTAGCGCTTCGGTAGTGCTAAATCAGATGCCGTTTGGTTCCTGGCACTGGGTTCAGGTTTCAGATGTGTAGGTAAGAGATGACAAAGGAAAAGTAGAAATGCTCCCAGCAGGTGCAAATGCCTGAAACAAAATGGAATTGACTCCAAAGTCTGGCCCTATAAGGGGGGTATAATTTACTGAACTAGTAAAAGGGCTATGGAAATCAAGCAAAATAAAACCACTTTTGGTAAGCTGTGGAGCTTGAGAAATATTACTTGAAATATTAGTTGAAAGGGGGCTTTACGTTAAAACTGTCATGTTAGTGAGCATGGAATTCATCAAAATATGTCTAATGGACTCACATTTGGGATTACTTCATAGTCCCCATTGTGAATCTGAATAACAGCTCTCCAATTTAGAGGCGTAAGTGTAGTTGTCAGCTCCTTTAGAAGCTTCATTCACTCTTAGCCCTTCCATGTTAAGGAACAGCGTTTTTCTTATTTCAGTATTTTAAAGGCTGGTATTTACAGCAGATGAATATAAAATGCTTACGGCATAGTTCTGGTGTCCAGAAAATGGTATTTCAGTGCAGGCCACAAAAAAGGAGCCCAGGCACGCAGTAATGAAGTTCTGATTTGAGTCTTTTGTTATGTTAGAGTAAGACATGGTGAGCTGTAGTGGTACTGAGCTCTTCTTCAGAAGGTAAGTGGAGTATTGCTGTCATAGGTCTCTTGTGGTTAGAGTTTTAATCTTTCTTTAGTCAGAATTTGAAAAATGTACTTCTGAGCTTATTAAACATTTTTTGCTTACACTGTTTTACAATTACTTCTGGAATTTGTGCCAGTCAAATTTACGTTGCCTGTCAGAATGGAAGAGTGGATCAAGCGCTGTCTTTGGGCTTTCTGCTGTGTTGGATAGCTGGAGATCTTACAAATTTCGTAGGCTGTTATTTAACAAATCAACTGCCAATTCAGGTAATCTGTCAATATTCCTACGTTTTGATTTGTGCTTTTCAAACTGTCTCTTTAAATTCTAGGATTCCTTAATATTGCACCGTAAAGTCCATACTGGGAAAGAAAATAGTTTCGTATTCTGTTCACTGATCTACCCTGTATAAAATAGGTCATAATTTCCCCAATATTTACATCAATACTGTTATGTGTTATAGGAACCATTTCATGCTTGTAATTAACAGTCAAAGAGACTTACTGGCTGTTACTCAGTGATGAATGAAGTGGGGAATTTTCATTTGAGCTTCACCTTCAAAGTGAGCTTGCAGAGCAAATGGGGTTGGAAGGAAGCTGTGGTGTTTAGCTTGTAGTAGATCAAGCTGTTTTGGGGCAGCTGCTCTTTAAAGTTCCTCTTGGGGTTTTTTTTGTTTTGTTTTAAGAAAACTGTTTATTAACAGGAAATACTAGTACAAAGCTATTAATGTCTGAATTGAAAACATATTTTCTTCATTAAGGGGAGGGTTTCTCCGAAAGGAACAGTCGTTTTCAGCAATACATTGTGTCTGAAACTTTCTTATCTGCGTTTTTTAAGAGAGCAAGAGGTGTGTGTCAGCCACCCGCAGAAGTTTTCACAAGCTGGAGATGGACCCAAGGGTGGACAGAGTTGTCTTTTACAACATAACGTATAGCACTAACAGTTCCATCTCCCCGTGATGACGAGGGAAAGAGAGAATGTCAGGTTTGTCTTAGTGAGGGAAGAGGCACTGAGTGAGATGAGTAGCTTCCGAAGTGCTGGGAAGCTAGGAGGAGCAGGCTTGAGCTTCTGGGCAGGAAGGATTGATCAGTCTGCCCAGGTAGGAGTTTGTGCTATGCATCCTGGAAAATGACCAGCTACTGCCATTGTGTCAGCAAGTCCCTGTTGCATAAGGTTTATGCTGCGTTTATCTGCAGTGGTCTGACTTGGTTTGTGCTAGAAATGCTTTTTCTTTTTCTTTTTTATTTTTTTTCTTTTTAGCAGTGCTTTGGTATTTGTCATTCACATTATCATTATGAAGCAAAATTCCCATCCAGTTAAGGTATTTTGAACTATTTGTATACTGAACAAGCAAATGTATCTTCTCTTTCAGATTGTCACTGCCATTTTTTATGTTAACATGGATATAATTATGATTTCACAATTTGTCTACTATAAGCTCAAGAATAAGAAGATGACAAAATGTAAGGTTTTTCAACAATTAAAATGTTCTCCGTAATGTGGCATGCTCTTTAGTTTTATATTTTCTACAGCTTTTAAATACCTTTTTTTTTTTTTTTTCAAAGGGATCAAAAAATAGAGCACACAAATTCTGGTTGAAGTTGTTAGGTTTATTGCTTCCAGTTTTCTTAGGCTCTTGTGAAAATCCTGCCCTTTCTTTTCTCTGCCTTTCTGCCTTTCTCTTTTTTTTTACCCACGTAATATCTGTAAGTATTTTCCATGTAGTAGTTTCAGTTTATATAGACATACAAAATGCAGTAGTTTTGTGGAATCTGGTTCCATATTTTAACTTACACCATGGTTTTACTGTCTACTTACAGCTATCTAAATATATGTGTAAGTTGAAAGCACGCATTATTTCTTTGTGTGGTTCGGTTAGTTTCCTCCATGTTGATTGAAACCGGACTTTATTTGCTTATAGCATAAAATATCTTGACATCTTCATGTGTTCTGTTTCAGTACATATAGTTAAAAAACATATTCAAGGGGAATTAAATTACTTGAGTTGGGCTTCATAAAATCCTGGCAGTAGTTGTAGTATTCAGCCTACCAATGGACTACTGTTTTGACTGAAATGGAAGACAGAAAGCTCTGTTCGCATTGTATCAAATCAAAAACATTAACTCATCAATCTAAAAAAAAAAAAGTATCAAAGGAAATCCATGGTGCGGCAGAGGTAACAAAAAGCTGAAGTAAACCAGATGCCTTCCCAGCGGACTAAATAGGGATAAAGCAGATTCATTCAATATGGAACTGATGATAAACCTGGAGATAGGTCAGTGCTGAAGATATTTCCTTCCTGCTGCCTACTCTTGAAAACAAACACGGGCTTTTGTCCGGTTTAGCTGCTGGTGCCTGTTTCAGCTCACGGGTTTGCAGAGCTGGGGAGGGAGGGGTGGTACTGTGCTGGAAGCTGTGACCCAAAGAGGGCTTTTGGGTACTCAGTTCTGGAGCAGCTACCCTCGACAAGTCGCCCAGTTTTCCATCTCAGAGCGCGGCCTGTGGAACAGCACTACGAAGTCTGTGTTATTTAGAGTGCAGGTCTTTAGGACAGGCTTACTAATGCTGTACAGCAGTTTGTTCCGCTGGTAACAGTGACTGCAGGACTTTACCAGCCTCTCGTAGATAGGGGAGATAACATAGCTCCGGAGTTCTGTGGGCTTGTCAGCCGTTTCCAAGTTGTCTTGTAGGTGTCTATGGAGACGTGCTAGGTGGAGTCTGTGTCTTTGAGTACTGGAGTCTTGGTAAGGCTCGGTATCTAGCTAACCACGGACATAGATGGCACGGCACTCAGATTACGTATTTGTCTTAAAGATATTTTTGTTAATATAAATTTCAAATATCCTTGCTTTTGCAGTTTTTAATCAAGATGTGTTGAAGGAAACTGTCACATTCTGTTCTATTTAGCAGCTTTCTGTTTACCAGCTGTTACTTAATAGTAAACTGTTAGGAGCTAATACAAGAGATGAACTGAGCATGAAACTTTTCTCTCTTGGTAGCAATGCCTGTTTAAGGGGGTCCCTCCTGTTCCTGCACTGCTCCCCTCTGTTGTGCTGTGTCTTTGTGCAAGAACTGTGATAGTGAGCAGGGGTGGGCACGGAGCCCAGAAGAAGGAGGTGGACTTCCATTGCTGCCAAGAAAAAGATACATGAAATTCTACCTTTAAATTCATATATTTATATTGCAAGCAAAAAGTAACTTTAAATCAACAGCAGATGTTATTTTTCAGCTAATTTGTTTTTATGTCATTCTAGGCAGCAAAAGCCTGAAGAATTGCTGTATAACCTGGATCATGGTGTGTATAGCACTGTGTGTTATTTTACTCTGTCAGCTGTTACTAAGAAGCCAAGACCAGAGTGCAGTAATTGAAAGAAGTAATGTAAGTTCTTACCTGCTGCCATTCCAAAAAAATCCCACCCAAAAGTGTCTTGAAAAGATTGCGTACACTGAGCTTTAAAGAAATTCAGATGTTGTTTATAACAATGATTTAGAAACCATAAAAGTGGCACTATGTGGATGTTTTAACTATGGACCATACATCCCAAAATAAAGAAGTTATAAAATCGCTTCTTTTAGCAGCTGCCTGTGTTTTGGGCTTATTCTGTCCCATGGGTCATTAGGATGTGCTGCTCTGCCAAAAAACATGTATACGTGTTGTGTTTCTGCTTGTGTAAATACTGTAGATGACCGTGTAGAGCCTACACAGTCACAAGTGAAATCAATAAAAGTGGAAAAATTACAATTGTACCTGCTGCTGCTGTCATTTCAGCAGGAAAGTACACAGGCTATTCTAGCAATTTTATGGCCTTCATACTAATGCCAGTAAAATAATTGTAATCCAGCAACATTGCCCAGCAGGGAAGCAGCTTATTTTCAAAACACAGCTAGAGTGAGAAAACTAGCAACTCTTAAACTGTGAAAAATGAGTATTTTGCTTTCTCCAGACAGGATGATTTTTTTTTTTTTTTTTTTTTTTTGTGGCCCTAGCTACAGTTCTTAGTTTTGGTTTGAATTATTGTGCCCAGGCTTTTTTAGCAGGAGGACTGGGTTGATATTAGTGTCGTATCCTAAAGCCTGGCACTAGTTTTGATCTCAGTCATGGCTATGACGCAGCAGTGTGCATTGTTGTGAGAGAAAGATTAAACCCTTTCTAGCCCTCTTTGGTCATTTGAAGAGCAGCACTGAACTGCTTTGAAAGGAGTTCTGTCCAGAAAATCAGCCAGTGGACTCTCAGTGTAGTCCTCTGAAACGCCTGAAAACATTCTTGCCAAAATATGTGTACCTTTCTTTTTTAGAACTCTCTTGATATGGTTGAAATGTCAGGCTTCATTTGTGGCTATGTATCCTGTGTGTTTTACTTGGGAAGTAGATTTCCTCAGCTGTATAAAAATGTAAGTAGGTTTTTGGCTAAGTAA
Source organism: Balearica regulorum gibbericeps (assembly GCF_011004875.1). Classification (NCBI taxonomy): domain Eukaryota; kingdom Metazoa; phylum Chordata; class Aves; order Gruiformes; family Gruidae; genus Balearica; species Balearica regulorum. The sequence goes on along the minus strand of NC_046192.1, from coordinate 27,456,817 downwards.
ACTTGTACAAAATACTCTCTGTTGCTTTAGATGTTGGATTCTCCCTAACGGTGAGCCCTCTTGAACTTGAAAGCCTACTTTGCTTTTGTGACAATCTAAAATGGTAAAGGAAAAAAAAAAGGGCTTTTTTTTCCCCATTCAGAGGAGGATGGTGAGAATTTTAGGAAAATTATGGTCTTCGATTGATGGAAGAGGATTGATTGGCTGGGGAAGATGAAGTGTTTACAGTTGGATTTATCAGATATGAGCAGAAACCTGCATTCTGTGATTGTTGTCACGAGCAAGTGATATCTCACCTTTTCTTTCTCCAAAATATTCTACCTTAAGCAACCAACCGTGGGATCAAAAGTTAGAATTAGAGCAAAATTAGTTTATAATTCTAGCACCTTTTCACAAAGATGCCATTACAGACTTTTTTTTTTTCCTCACAGCCTCTTCACTATCAGTATATTAAAAAAAACCCCAAACTTGGAACAACAAAAGATCTGAAAGTTTTACATTGTTAATTGTATAGGGGCTTTTTAATTGATTATGGAAATTAGTTCATTTCCAAGCCTGTTTATATTCCTCCTCTACCTTTTCCTTCACAGCTGGAATACCACAATATTTTCAAAAAGACTGATAGAACAACAGATTTTTTTTTTTAAGAACTAAATATCATTTGGAAGCAGATTATCCTTGCTGCTTTGCACTTATTTAAAAATTACATTAACTGGAGCTGCTTCTAAGAACTGTAGCAATTTCTGTAGTTTTTGGTGATATGTGCTGCAAGTACTAAGCTCGGAGTATTCAGAGCCCAGGAAGAGATGGACAAGAATGACTGAAAGTCTTTGGATGTGTTATAGTACAAAATGCTAAAATTACCTACAACTGCCTACTGTGATACATGTTTTAACATTTCTTTGTATTTGTAAAAACTTGTGTTTAGTTCCAAAGAAAATCAACAGAAGGCACCTCTTACCTGCTCTTTGCATTAGCCATGATGGGAAACTGTACATACGGACTGAGCCTTGTTTTAAAGATGCCAGCTACCAAATCCTTCCGGGCCCTCTACTTTTTACACCATCTTCCATGGCTCCTTGGCAGCTTTGGAGTTTTGTTTCTAGACGTTTTTGTATCCTTTTCCTGTTACAGCTAGAGTTTCTCAGGATAGGCTTGTTAATAAGTAGATCAGAAATTAAGTGGATTTTTTTTTAATTAAAAATTTGTTTTCTATGATTCTAACCTGATCATAAGATCTTCTTTCTGAACAGTAATTTGTATGCATTTTATAATATTTCACTATAAGAATAGTAAGTTTATAGAAAATACCTACATTAAAGCTGCATTGCACAGGTTAATTTATATCTTGTAAGCAATACGTAGTCTACTAAAAGTTGGGGGACGTTCACATTGTGCTGTTTTTCTTAGGTTTGCTGTCTGATAAATGTACCCCAAACAAACAAACCAAAACAAACCCCAAACCTGCTTGTTTTTAAATGCAAATATAGAATTTCAGCTTTGAGAATTTCGTTAAATTGGGTAAGTGCTATTGCAAGATTGCATTAAGTTCAGAGACAAACAATGAGGTTTTGGCAAACTTAGTTTCGGGAAAATAGCATTTAACAAAGCAATGCTGCAGCTTCCCTTAACTCTGTGATTCCGGGCAAAGGCAGATGCATTGAGACACTGAGTTCCTCTGAAAACCAGTGGCTGTGCTCCCAGAGCCGTGCTAAGGGCTAACCAACTACACTCTTATCTAGATTAGTGTGCCAGTGTCTTGAAAGTCCTGAGCATACTTAAAACACTGTAATTTTTTTTCTTTCTTCTTCTTATATTCAGGGGACGTACATGAGATGCCCACAGTATATTAGTCATTCTTAGTCATGCTCTCTCTAGACTGAGCATCAGCATTCTGTGATCAAGAAATTAAAAGCAAAATGTTTAGAGTAGTATGGTACTTTGGCTAGTGAATGGTAATGTCATGGTACTTGGTCTTACTGTAGGTTTATAGTCACCTGTCTTGTTACTATAGCTTGTATTTTCACTTAAAAGAGTATAAAGAGGAGATTTTCTGATTTTTCCCTGAAGTCAGAATTTTAGGTTTGTGCCTTGGTACTTAGCTCCATGAACTCAAGCTATAAAACAGGATAAAACGAAGAGTGATTTCAGGACCATGCTGAAGCATGTTGTGTTAATCCGTTCCATATTAAAAGGAAGTTCTTTACCAGATTTACCTGGAACAGTTCCAGAAGTTATGATTCCCAGGCATCATTCTTGTCTTTCTGATTAAAGTAATTTCATAAGCTGCTCCAATTAGACTAGCGATGGGACAGCTGACCCTGGCCCTTGGATGGGCTGTTAAATTACCCTGGCATTCCGAATAGCCATCTGTGCTTCGAGCATCTCCAGCCATGGTGATTTAAGTGGGTGGTTTAGTAAAACATTCTGTGATGTGGGAACAGAATACTTCGCTACAGCAGTGAGACTAAACTGTGGTTCCTGGCCCGTTTTGAAGTAAGTTGTAGTTTTATCTTGTCTGAGACAGCCCCGTTTCTTTGGCCTGAGCAGACTGCGGGGAGCAGGGCTGCTAGCCCACATGGCTGGTTTGAGCGCTCGGCCCTTTTCTTCCATGAACGGAGTAGTGACTCCTTTCTGCCACCCCCAGCTGGAAACATAAACCAGCCGATATTTATTTACCCAAAAACCCCTAGAACTTGATGACCCTTACAGTATGTTATGTGCGTATTTTGCAGATGCCTTTCTATGATGAACTCTGAAAAGGAACTTTTATATTGGCCGCAAACCTTCCCCCTCCCCGAGCCCTGCCCCAGGATTGCAGTGCCAGTGTGCACATGACATTCATTTCTGGGTCCTGTCTTGATTGGAGTCTGAATCCAATCTTGCTAATAGTCCTCCAGTTCAAATTATATTGAAAACAGATGCTTCCAAATCAGGTTGAGGAGCTTATAGGAATCTAGTCAAGTATATAGTGTTAGTTGAAAATGTATGAAGTATTTGTAATCAAGAGAAAACAAAAGCAGACCTCCTGCTTTGAGAAGCCCTGAAGGTAAGGAAGTCAATGCTTTTAAAAAGAGAGTTTCATTACTGTCTCTTGTCAAGCAAGAAAATAGAAAAAAAATCTAACAAACTGATACGTTATGTTAGACCAGAAAACTATGAATTGGATCACCTGGGTTTTGGAAAACAGAGGAGTTAAACCAAAAAGTCATAATTTCTGCGAGGGAGGTGTTTCATCACTGATGATTTGTGTAACAGTTTTGAGGTGTAGTTGCAGAAATTGCCTAATTCTACTAGACTTTATTCCTGATAGTGTCCGGGCTTTCATTAGGTGGGAAAATAAACTCTCATTTCTCAAGGTCCAAACCAGGATTAAGAGTTCACTTACTCTGTGTCTGCTGCAGTATTCTTTTGCTTCCACCTGACACGGCTGGCACTGACTATTTTTAGAAACAAATGGACTCCTGATCATAGCTGGAACAGCAGCTCCAGCGTTACTTAGTGCAGGATTACACCGGAGCTGTTTTGGCTTGGTTTAACAGGATAACACGGTCATCCTGTTCCCTTGGTGTCTCCAGTTAAAGTTATTTGGTTGCACAGTAAGCCAGTTATTTTCAATAAATAATGGAAGCGTCCAATTATTTGTAGAGTATGAATTGTCCTCCTTTTCATTTTAAGAGGAGTTTCATAGCACTACACATTCGAATTACAAATTGGACACGATTTTCTTTTGCAGGAAATGTTTCCTTCCAACTGGCGCTCTGCAGTAGGGGAAGGTGGTTGGAGTTTCTCGAGAAACCAGGCAGCCCAGGGTTTAAATGGGCTGATGGGGCGCCTTGAGGGTCAGACGCTAAGTCCAGATTTGTCTGGTTTAAGGTTCCATGGTGGGCCATAATAGAGCTTTATTTAATGTGCATGATTACTTCCTGTTTCATTTGTACACAAGGATGCAATACTACGTATTTTAAAATACTAAATCAGTTGACCAGTTCTGCCTTCAGACTTTTAGCAGCAGCCATCACTATGTTTCAAAGAGACTGAATCTAGTGCAAGTTTTTCCAGAAAACTTCGTCCTTTTCTGTGACTCTTCTACCCTCTTTCACCCTGCTTCCTTCCTCCCATGCTCTCACCAAAACCAAACAACTCTGCTGTGTGTTTAGTTCAGACAAAGCCCTTTACCAAGATTTTTGTCTTTTTTTTTTTTAATTTGACATCACCCTGTTGTCAGAGAACTGTGTTCAAATCCTCCACATGTAATTCTTTTCATTGTGTAGCCAGGTTGTTACTGGATAGCCAAAGTACATCCAGCAAGAGCCAAGCTGTTGTATGCAGACTCTTCTCTTGCACCTTTTGTGATCTGCAGGGCAACCGCTTGGAATCCATTATATACTTCTACAAAACATCACTCCTTGTAATTTAATTACCCTGTGCGAAGAATATAAGCCTGACCTGACAATTCAGCCAGGAGAGTTTCCCAGCCAAACATACAACTTCGCTGCCATCCCGTAAATACCTGCTTTTGTCTCAAAGCTATTTCGTTTTTTGAAATTGTCATTAAATTGCTTAATTTAATGAAAGAAATTCGATATGCTAGCTTGGTGGCTGCCATAAACTTTACTCTGAGAAGTCAGTTTGGTTGTCTCCTCCACTTTGGGCTGTCTGCATGCTTAGGTCTTAAAGTTTCCCCCAGAAAGTCAGACTTGAGCAGCAAGTTAGTTTCTATATTAAGTAGTCTTGGCAGTTTAGCATTTATTTAAAAAATACGACCAGCTGAGTACACACACTACAAAAACATATTCTGGAAACACTGTTTGATAAGCTCCACAGAACTTGTGTTTATACCTTCTTAAAAGCTCTGGTGCTATTGCCAGCTTGGTGGCTAAGAGTGATAATGCGCAGCGCTGCAGCCCGGGCTTGTCCCAAGCCCACAGTGTGATGGAAGTAAATTCCATTCCCAGTTCACAGGGTCTTTTTTCCACCAGTGCAACTATTAAGACTTGAGGAGGTGCTCAGCTGTGAGTACAGTAAGGCCCATAAAAAAGAAAAGAAAAAGGCAGGAAACTTAAGTGTTACCTATATATGCTATAAAATGAATTTGCTAAGCTCTCAGAAGGAAGCGTTCCCCACATAATACTACAGAAAGACTAGAAAAGGAGTGCTGGCCTGCTCTCTCTGAAGGAAATCCTGTCTAGTCTTTAGCTGAGGGCCCTCACAGGTGGGATGCTGGAGGGCTTTGGGAAGGTGGGATAATTCTTGGGGCTCTGCCTAAGATGTGGAGAGTTTCCTCTCCCTTCATCCAGGCCTCCCAGAAAGCTTTTTTTTTTTTTCCCCCTCTTCTTACTTTTATAAATAATTACATACATTAGCCTCAAACTTCTTGCACCCATCGTCCACCAGCCAAGTTATTTTAACTGATCCAAAGTGTTTCTGCTAGAATTCTGTATGTCAGATTGCTTCCCAGGGAAACTATTTCATTTTTAAAATGGGATTTTACATGTAGTAAATGGGATTTTAACAGTAGTGGTGACCCAGGTTCTGTCAAATCTGAACTCAGATGAGCATACATTGAAATTTGTACCATGTACCCGGGTGCACAGACGGCCACTTGTATCTACACCACGCGCCTTTACACGTGCTTTCCTACAGATCCTTATGTTGGAGGTCCCTACTTGTCCTCATCTACTTCACCTCCTTCCACCCATCTCGTGTCCTGAAAGCTTTCTTCATCAAAGTTGGATAGCAAGTCATGCTGGGTTTAGCATAGTCTGCTGCTGGAATCACGCTGTCTTTTAGAAAAAGAAAAAAAAAATAGTCCCCAAAATGAGTGAAAAAAGTCGAAGCCATAAACCCTGCTGTACAGAGTATGGCCGCTTTGCTGGCTGGCGTGCTTTGCCTCCGTGAAGACCTGCTGCTTTGCATTTCACGTCGTTTCTGTGCAGATTTACCGGGGCTGGCGGATCTTTATTCTGTAAGGTGCTGTGCAGATTTCCTGGAATAGAATAGAAAAGAATACATAAGGGAAGGGCATAGCTGGATAGGTTTGTGTGCTGTCTTTATATATTGAAGTGGTATCTCCACTGGAGAACAAAGTGGTTTGTATCAAGTTCAGTACTCAAGTATGAAACTCCTCGGCTATCTAGCAAAAATTCTGAAGAGTAAGAAATATCTCCTGTCCGTTCTAGATGCACAGCCCTGATTTTTTTATTTAAAGGCTATGTATGCTCAAAGTCAATAATTTTGTTTGAGAGCTGGAACCATCAAGGATGAGTCCATACTTGTTAGTATGTTAGTTAGTTGTTCAGATTAGCAGTATTTCCAGTGGTCTATTTTACAATAGAAATAAATAATTATGTCTAATTGTACAATTCTGTGTTGAAACCAGCATTAAATATTGAGTCATAGTGATGCCTGCATGTCAGTGCCTGTAAATACCAAACCAGCTAGAATTTTGCAGGAAATGAGAATTTTGTTTTCCGATCAGGCCCTGCTGATCTATTGCTAAGAAAAGTTTTTAATAACTTCTCCTCCTTACCAGCGTCTGCCCGCTGAGGCTGGAGTAGTACAGGGCAATGTGTTTGATTCCACGTTGTTCCTAGGTGAACCTTGTTCCCCTTCTGCTTCTAAGGAATTTCACACTTGGGACCTTTGCAAGCCTGAGGAAGAGATAGTAAAGGACATTTTCCTGTGTGTCTGAGCCGTGTAACCAAGGGGATCTGAAGTTTTGAGTTAGAATTTTTCCGTACGTTCTTTTTTCTAGTGTTGCAAGTAAAATATGATTAAACTTTTTGCCACAAAGAAATACTGAAAATGAGCATTAAGCAGGATTTGGAAAAGGTTATATGCTAACGGAGAAAATTCCACAGTTGGGATTAAATAAATGGATAATACTTACACTACAGTACAGGAATTAGATACAGCGAGTTTTAAGCTTTCCTCTGTGGACTCTGGTATTCAGAGTCTGTGCCAGAACTAAATGGATGGCTGCTTTTATTCTGTACACCTTATTTGGGGTTTAATTGAAAGCAAGTACTGCAATTGCTACCTCTGTATCCTAGTTAATCCCTTCCTTACCCCAAAACAACAGGTGACTCTGCAATTCCTCCTGTATCGTCAGCGCAAGGAAAGACAATCCGGTTTAGTGGCGCTGGAAGTGGAACCGTTGCTGGTGAGCGAGGAGCCTGCCTAGCGCCAGCCTGGATTCGGCTCCCGTTTTCACTGGCTTGTGTCCTTGGATGACTTTGACAAACAGTTAAGATGGCAGTTGCTTAGGGACCAAATTTATTACTTACTTTTTATTAATTTATTCTGCCATTTATTTGTCATTGCTTATTTGCAAATGACAAAATATTTAATATTTACTGTGTTGTTTCAGGATAGGTACAATATTTTTCCTGATACTTTTTTTTTTTCCCATTTTAGCTCTTTCTCCCCAAAGTGTGCTGTAGAAATGTTTGCCATAACGATACAGTGCGTATGATGGGATGACTCTTTATTTTTAGATGAACTCGTGCATCTAGTTAACAGTGGATGAGATTTACCCCCGTGCACCCAACCTGGGGTTCCAGACTGCTCAGTCCAGTTGCACTGTGTGTAAGATTTGGTCTTTTTTATTCGTACTCAATTTCACATGCATCAGAAGAAAAAAACAGCCTATAATTAAGTAACTTCAGTGCAGAGGATCCATTATTGATGCAAAATCTGAATCCTGGTTTAAGTTGGTGGGAGCCTCATTGCAGAGTGTCACTATGCATTTTATTTTTAAGAGTTAAAGCATTTATACATCAATTCCTTGTGTTCGAAGGAACATAGTTATTACATGTCATCATATACCCCATATAATGTTTTCCTACAACGTGCATTTTCTTGGCAAGCTTCTGGTTTAGATAAGTACCACAGGGGGAAAAAAAAATTAGAAGCTAAGGAGACTGTACCTTGCAATTGTGGATTTTTTGCAATACTGTGTGATGGTTGAAGAAAACTTTAATAAAGTTATCTCAAAGAATAAACTTCTTGTCAATATTTTATTGGATATATAATGATTTGCTCTTCAATAAGTTTGTGAACAAAAAGAGGTGCTTTCTTATAAAGCTCAATATGAGCATTTTATGCATCTGCGGGCTTATGAAGTTCATTCCCTTTGATAGCAGATGTTAAAGGGTAACGATATAAATTTTGTTTTTAAATAATAAAAACTAATAAATAATAAACTTATTTTTAAATAGCAAAAGAAACTAAATCGCTGCCAAAAGCACACATGAAAAATGAAGCATTTTTCTCTCTGAACTTCTACAGAACTTCACGTCCCTGATAAAACCCCGTGAAACAGGGCGGGTGCTTTTGGGGGGGGCGAGGGCAACCTCCTCCCTCCCGCTGCCTGTGGACATTCGCCCTCGCCTTCGCATGGCGATCCCCGCGCCGCGCGTTGCTTTGGGCAGTGCCGCGTCGGCGGAGTGAAAGGGATTTGCTGAGCGGAATCGTGAAAAGCCAAGTCCTGAAATGAGACGCTGAGGGGTGATGCACCACCTGCCCCGTAAGTCGGTGACTTGACTGGTGTGTACTGGGGGCCAACGTGTTTTCCCTGATCTCCGAAGCGAGTAGAGGGTATTCGAAGTTGACCTTTTCGGTACGTAAATTAAAACGCTATTCGTCGTACTCGCAGATTTATATGCTGTATAAGTGAGATTATCAAACTCCTGCCTGGCTGGTGATTGAAACCATGACTTGTTACTTTTTAATGCAGTTAGAATTTTTTCTTACATCATTTCTTCAAAGATTATTTCCCCTTTTATTGCTGTATGTAATCCTGTTTGGGGATTTCTTTTTATCCCCGTTTCATACTGCTGTTTATTAGAACGGCCAAACGCAGGGTATATAAAGTTACTGTGATTTAATTTGAGAATTTTAATGGAAAATAATTTTACTTGTAAAATGTGAAGCAATGATCGTTATTGACAGTTCATATATATGTAATATTTAGTATATGGGTTACCAGAATACTTGAGAAAACATTATTCCCGATTAGCGCTTTGACTGCAAGAGCTGATCAGATACAAACAGTTGTCCGTGCCGTTTGCTCTCGCCCCTTGGGGTGTGAGGAAGGTCTTGGTCATCCCTTCGCTCAGCCCGTGATTATTTGCTCAGGACCAGACCCTGCGGTGCCAGGAGGAGAAGGCAGAGCTGTGCCCGAATATACCAGGTGAGAGACGGAGGGGCACGTCCCGATCGCCTCCTCGGCAATCTCAGGCAGGAAAACGCGGCACGTAGCTTCTATCGCAGCGGTTGTGTTGGAAAGCAGTGTGTCTTAATCTTCTCGCTTTATGCTATTAATTCTCTCCCCGTGCTGCATGTAATCCAAGATTAACGGTATTGTTTTCTAATTTCATTTTTTTAACTATCACGGAAATCTCATTAACTAAAGGAAACATCTAAAATATCTTCAGGGCTTAATTTTTATACGAATTAATCAAATAATTCAGCTAACAGTTCTCCATCATCCATGGAAAATTCATCCAGGAATGGAGTTACTCCTGGCCATTGTACATCAGTTTTGATCACTTGTTTCAATAAGAAAAAATATTTATTAAATTCACCACTTCTATTCATTGAAATTGTAAATTTGGCAGTGGTTTTTTCCAAATTCATGCTTGTATTCTTGCTGACAAAAAATGTATTATTAGTCTAAAGGTAACAAGGTTGTTTCATCTAGTAGGAAGCATGGAGCAAGAGCTGCTGCTGTTGGTTGCTCCCGGATCTCGGTCCCCGGTTCCTGCTCACTAGCCTGCGCGGTTTGCAGCAGCGATGGAAGCAACAGAAGATGCTCCCGCAGGGTCTTTAGTACGGTGCCGTCTAGAGGGGGGTTGTTTACAGCTATACCAAAAGTACAAGAACATAGAACAAGAAAAGCCACCTTATTTTCAGGTTCGAAGAGCAGAGCAGAGGGCTGGGAAATGAACGTTCTGCACATGAAGGACGTCAGCCTCGGCGGTAAGGGTGGGCAGGGCTGCTGGTCCCTGCGAGCAGCGGAGCGGAGAGAGGAGGCAGAGGGAGGAGAGAGGCGGCTTTGGTACCCGGCCGGGCAAGGAGCGGTGACACAGCCCTGCTCGGGTCCCAGCCACCTCTGCTACGGGGCCGCGGTCTCGGTGAGACCCAGAGGTTTCGCTCCAGAAGCCGCTGGTACGGCTCTTGGCTGTGGCTGCGCGGTCGGGAGGCTGGTGGTCCCTGGGTCGGGGACCCTGGGGGCAGCGTCTGTGCCGCCGGCAGAGCCCAGCTCCCGCGCCCCACGCTTGGGTGAGCGGCCGCTGCTGCCGGGCAGTGCCACCGTGGGCACCACGCGGCCCCGGCAAGCGATGGGGATGCAGCCAGAGCCGCCTCGGCAGCACAGTGCTTCCTCCGCCACGTCCGATGCGTCCCCTGAAAGCACCCCAGTACTGCGCAAGGGCTGCTCCAGCTTCGCCTCCGCGTGCCGTTCCGTGAGCGTTTCCCAGCCGTTCTTCTGACACGCGGGGGTTGATGGGCCCCATCACCACCGGGAGAGGTAAATCCAACCCCTGCTGCGAGGCGTTTTAAAGAAATTCTAGCGGTGGTAGGGATGATCCCTGGGTACTAATGGCTTGGAGTACTTCGGTGTCCGCCCATATGGCTGCTTGCTAGATGCTGCTGAAAATATATGGTATGAAAATATATGGTATGGCATTGATTCGTATCGTGAGGAGGGGGGTCACCGTAATGTGCCCCAAACAGCTTTTAAATGATGACTGTGGAGGAATTAAGACCAGTTTAATCCAACTAAATAATACTCCTAATGATAAACCACTAAAATCAAGTTGACTTTTAGATTCTAGCAATTGTATCAGACAAGGTGATTACACTCAACATCAGTATTGATAATCATTAAAATAGATTAAACTATTGACTGAGGAATAAGAAACGCTGGTTGACTCTGGCACAAGCGCTGGTTTGCCTTGACAGCAGTGCCCCTCCTGCTCCCTGAAGCGCCTTGCTGCTCCGTGGAGGTTCAGGCAGGTACCAGTTACTGCTCTTCATGAGCACCACGTGGCTCAAAATCAGCAATTAGCAAAATTACCTACCGTAAACAGCACCTTTTACCTTTAAATGTGTTTGGAGGACAGGCCACAGACTTCAGGAAGAAAGAAGCATTGCGTCATTTTGTCTGACTTGGTAACGGGCCGCAGGCTTGTACCTGCTCCCGCCAGGAGCCCAAGCCATTGTTAGCTGGAGGACGTCTGCCAGGGTCTTAACACACCCAGCGGGAAAGGAGCCTTTATGTCTCAGCGCAACCTCGGCGACTCTTTGCGTTTCCTTCAGCAGCAGCCTGAATGTTCTCCTCCTAAAGCAAGTTCTTGTAGCTACGGCCCGAAGTGACTTGGGGCATGAAATGACTCAGTTTTACGACCAAGCTGAAGATGTGGAGCTGCCCCAGCTACTTAGTGGGACCGCAGCACGAGCGAAGCCTGAGCGTCTGAGGTGGAGCTCAGATGGACCCGAGGCAGCCCTAAACCCACCAGCCCGTGGGCCAGGCGTCTCGCAGGGACTAACGCCGTCCCCTTGGGAGATGTTGGCTCAGCAGGAGGTAGGACACCGGGCTGAAATGAGTGCAGGTTCAGGGAAGGCTGGGGACTCCCCCGGGCTCCACGGCCCATGGGGCAGAGCACCCAGTGTGGATGGTGGAGGGGGGGAACGCTGGAGCAGAGCGGTTGGGCAGGGTGGCATGGTTCTCCACAGCCCCTCTCCTCCAGGACTGTCCCCTAGCACAGAAGTCATGGTATCTACAGCAAAACCAAAGACTTGTGCAGGACCGGTAGTAAATGAAGATAATGACCAGAAGAGGCCAAGGAAGGAGGAGTGTAATGCTGGGGCAGAGGGGAGGGGGGTGTATGTGAAAGGGAGGAGAAACCGCCCAGCCAGAATTATCTTCTTTTTGCCATAGGCAGCACTGATGGATTGACGTAACGCGGGAGCTTGACGTTAAAGGTGATATCCTCCATATCAACGAGAGAAGGTGTTTTGCAAGCGGGGAGAATGGATGATGCAGAAGAGTTCTTGGGCACGTTGGAGGAGAAATCGCTCAGTGTTCCAAACGGCTTCTTGGAAATCCAGGTCCCGCTCCAGAGCAGCCTTTTAGTCGGTACTTCACCCTCCGCCCTTTGCTGCAATGCAGCCCGGCCGTATTCGGGGCGCCCAGCGTGGCTGCTGGTTCGCTACGGGGTATCGAACACTCACTTGTCTGCGCCTGCACTTGCAAAGGGCTTTTTAAAATTGATTACTGGTCTGGCTCAAGTTATTGTATGATCCTGTAAATATAGAGAGAAGATGGGCATTTTATGATGTCTGACTTTCCTACAATATTTTTTTTTTAAGTAAACTGTAATGGAAATATTGGGTTTTCATTTCTTGCTTGCTTCTTTTCCAACAATTGCCAGTAAATCAAAGTTGCAAAAAGCCATCTCTCCCTCTGCGCTGGCAGAGCTAACGGCAGCCTGGCGGTCACTTGCTTTTGCCTCATTTCTAGGCACTCAGCAGACTTCAGTGCTGAGGTATCGACACTCGCAGCTTTCAGATCAAGGAAATAGCGGAGCATAGCATTTCCAGCAGAGAAATGCCCATATTGTAAAATACGGACTGCCAGCTGCAGTTACGCCAATTCGCTGAGATAGATACGAAAGAGCTGTGCTTAGGAAGCAAGCGAGGATTTCTTCCCCTGTTCTTCTCGCATCTCTGCTTGTTTGCGTGTCTCCCAACAGCACATCAGGCGTGTTGGATAGCCCCTAGCCACGGGGCCACCTCTCCCATGACACGGCTCAGGACCTGCAGCGGGGTTTGGCCCCTCTTGCAGCATGGGCTCGTTGGAGCTGGCCCTGGGCAAACGTACGGAGCCAGTGATGTCTGAGCACATCTACGAGCATTGATTTGGAGATGAGTCCTGCAGTACAGCCTCGTCTCTCAGCGCTCTCCCTGGGTTGCGAGCAAGCAAAAACTCATACGGAAGGAAAGTTTAAATGCTGAACATAGAAATTTTTTTCTGCGTTTCTGTGTCTCTTTTTTAAAGTACAAAAGCTGGGAGCTTTCTACAGGTCCTGGGGTGCTGCAGTCCTCTCTTGTTTAAATATTTGTAGTGAAGAAGCAAGAAGTGTCTGGTGCAGGATGAAACGGTAACCGGCGGTTGAATTACCGGCAGCTGCAGGGGCAGAGCTGGGAGCCGGACCTCGCTGCGCTCAGCCAGACCGCGCCACCGCGTCACAACTGGCTGATTTTGTTGAGCCAAAGCTGCGGTGAAAGCGGTTCCTTCCACTTTTGTCTTTGCTCATTGGTTTTTTCCTAAATATTAAGATTGTCCACCTAACGAGCAAAGCACCTGCCTGCAAACACCGGCAGAGCCCGACGCAGGCTGTGCCTCCGTGAAACCTCCTGTTAAACCAGAAGAAAGCCGTCCCCGGCCGGGCCCCGGGTGCATTTAAGGACACGTGCCCCAGCAACTCTCCCTCGCGCCGGGGATTTGGTCACTGAAGCCGCACGCCCGTTCCATCGGGCTGGCCCGGCTCGCTGCCGCGGGCGCTGGGTGCTGGCCTGGTCCCCCAAACCCCGGAGGGTGCAGCCCCCCATCGCTGGGGCTCTCGGCAGAAGCAGCACGGCTCTCCAGCGTGGTTTCCCCTTTGTAGCGTATGAGCACAGCTCCAGGGCGAACGCTTCGCCCTCGGTCGATGCTCGGCGCTCTGCTCCCCTTTTGCACAAGTCCTTTATCAACAAGTACGTTTCCCTCGTCTGTCCTCGCAGCGTCAGGTCGGGGGACCCGGTGCCTGGAGCGGGCGATGGTGGTGCGATGGCAAGAGGGCTGGGAGCCCTGCGGCGTGCAGGACAGAGCTGCCAGACCGCGGTCCCAACCCGGACGGAGCCGTTCCCACCAGATGGAGCAGTCGCCGTGCCGGTGCTGCGGAGCTGTGAAACCCCAAACCCCGCGGGGCCCCGAGGGGCTGCATCCCCCCGGCCCGAGGAGGGACCCTCCGGCGCGTCCTCGCAAAGTGCCCTGCGAGCGCCGAGGCTGAGCTCGTCTTCGCTTCCAGGATGGAAATCTGGAATAAAAGTCATGGAACCGTGAGAACCAAGCTGAAGCGCTGCCTCCGATTTGGTCCTTTGTGTTTTGGCAGCTCCTTGCTTTGTGAGCGTGCCCGAGCCTCTGTCCATGTTTTTTCTAACTTTGCCGTTTGCGGTACAGGCCAGGCACCGGGGACTGGTGCTTTTCTAGCAAACTGCCTCTTCTCACCCAGGGTGGCCAAACGCATAGATCAGGTGCTTAAAAACCATGCAACACTGAAAAGTGCACCCTGACCTAGCTTTGCATTCTTTCCCAGGCTCTCCCGGGGGGGAGCAGGCAGGATGCTGCCCGTGCAGCAGCACCCTCCCGGCGGCAGAGCTCTGGCAGCCGGCTGGGGCACGGTGACCGAGGGGCACGGAGCCGGCAGCTCGCCCTGCGTCAGACCGGGTCGTGCTTCAGTCCTGCGGGTGCCACCCGTGACGTGGCGTGGGCACGGTGCACCAGTGTCTGGTGTGTGACCCGCTGGGTGCGTTCCCCAGAGCTGCAGCAAGCGGGTAAGGAGAGGCACCCTGCCGATGTGCCGAATAACCGGCCACTGCCGCGGAGGGTCTGTGGTGACCGGACGTTTGCAAAACTATTAGTGTTTTGCTGAGCGTGTGGTTGTTAGTAGAGACACGGAAGGAATAACACCAAACTGCGGCAGGGTTTTTAAGCCCTCCTTACCCGAGTTTTCCTGAGGAGCCAGTCTCCGTGTGGGAGAGGGGAGCCGCTGGGGAGGGCAGTAGTCCCTGCCAACGGGATGCCCACAGTGCCGTTCCACACTCGCCCGCCCCGGCGTGCTCAGCCAGAGCCCGGTCATGCACCGGGGCTGCACGAGGGCCTGGGAAAACGTCCATGCTGGGCTCACCCATCTAACCTGCAGCTCGCCCTGAATCCCATCCCGCGCCCTTGCTCCTCATGGATCTGACGCCTGTGAAGGAAAGCAGGGAGCTTTCCCCCAGCCCTGGCTGCAGGGAGATGCTGCTCCCCAGGAGGACAGCCCAGGATGTTGGCCCCACACTTATCACTGACCGGTACCTTCGTGTGCTGCTGCAACGGGAGTGGGAAACCTGTTCAAATTGCCAAGCGTAGGGCTTCTCGACTTTGCTTTGCTATTGCTTTAAAAAAAGTTGTTCCCAGCCCATCTGGCCTTCTTGCCAGGGCTGCGTATTGCCATGGACTGACGGTGTCATCTTCCCGCATGCAGGTACTTTCATGATAATAAGGCTCAAGTTTTTCATCTGATCTGCTGGAGATGAACCTTGGGGTCGAAGTATCCCCAAAAGCTGGAAGGCTCAGCCTGAGCTCCAGATGTTGCAGTTCAGAACTGGCTCTGTGCTGGTGAAACGTAAAGTTATGATTTATTGTTGCATGCAGCGTAATCCATTTTTACATCGAAAGTGATATTATGTTATGTAATCAAATCTCATTTGTTATTTATTGCATCCTCTCCCTGCACAGATGTGGATGCTTCACCCTCTCTCCTGGTGGATAATGTCCTTCGTGCTTCTGCTGGTGGGGCTGTGGGGACCCGCTGTGGGACGGCGGGCAGCGCTCCTGCCGGGGGCAAAGTCTCTCCAAAGGAAAACAACATTTTTCACCCATAAAACCTGCAGTAACTTCTGCAAAGTGCGACCCCAGAGCAGCTGAGCTGGCCGGCAGCGGGACAGGAGCCATGGCTTGTCCTGGGAGGTGCATCTCAGCCAAACATGTGCAATAAAATGTTTGGATGTCGAGCTGCTGCTGCTGCTACAACAGACCCCCCCCCAAAGATGCCCTTGGCCTTGAAACCCACGTGGTTCTTGTGCCTGTAACTCTCCCATGTCCACGTGCTGCCTTTTCCTGCTGCCCCCAGCAGGCAGGGCAGGCAGGGCAGGCAGGGCAGGCAGGGCAGGCAGGGCAGGCAGGCGCTCACAGATTCCTACCGTGCTGCCCAGGCACTGAAATACAGACCTAGGTGCTGCTGAAGTACAAATCTTGCTGCTCAGTGCAAGAACGACCTGCAGCACGAGCATCTCCATCTGCCGCCCTCCCTGCCAAACACCTTTCCATCTGGCAGAGCATCTCGCGGCGAGCGGAGACCGTGCTCTGCCAGCGCCTGCTGCCCAAAGAGCGCAGTCTGTCCCCGCCGTTTAATACCCACCTCTTACCGAAAGAAAGTGCGATTGTTCTGATGCAAGTCAGGCTGCGTTGAGCCCACATCACTGACGCACGCCCCTGCTCCGTGTTGTACGCGTGTCTGGCTCGGTTCAGAAATGGTATGAGCTAACGGGGCTGCGAAGAGGGGCTGCAATGCGCCGACGTCCACAGGTCTTCGGTGCCAACTCCAATTGCTGCACACACACAGCGTTTAGTTTAGAATAGATTATAATATTTATTCCAGATGTATTAAGCTTTAGAGCATGTCTTTCCTGCTAATCTTGCCCGTGCTGACATGTATCAGTTCAATCTCCCTGCCTACAACAGACAAATTATTTCAGTTGTGCGTTGAAGCCCGAGGTAACCGACAGCTCTAACGCAATCCTGGCGGCTACCAGCGCCCGTGAACATGCCCCAAGCACAGACCTGGAGACGGGTTTTATTGTAAGCCCTTTTTATTCGATATTTCATTTTATACTTAAAACCAGGTATATGATGGGGACATATTAAATGTTGATCTTCTTGCTCAACTATTTGCTAATGTGATTTTTGGTACCACATCACGGGGAAACTCTGAATTCTTTTATCTCTATGTAAAAGTGCTGTCACAAACCCAAGCAAGTTTTCAATGTGATGAGACTCTTAAAAAGAAGGATTTTTTTTTTTTTCTTGTTGTTGTTGTTACTGATGTCTTCTGAAAAGGATATCCTTAAGATATAGGAACAGCTATAGCTGCCGGTATTCTGAATTGCTCTGATGGCTTATACTGCAAAGAGAGCCTTGACAATGATGGATAACCTCTGCAACTTCTCAGCAGCGGGTTTGCTTTATCCTGCCTTTGTTTTGTGTTCGTGTCAGGTTTTTCACTTGGGGCTACGCTCAGCCTTTGTACGCTCGCTGCCTGCCCCCCTCCTCCCTGCGGCGGGCAACGTGGGCAGCGCAGGCAGCACGGGCAGTGCAGGCAGGGCAGGCAGCACGGGCAGGGCGGGCAGGGCGGCTGCTAGAGGTGTGTGCTTTGCCTGCAGCCTCCCGTCCCCAAAGCCCCCCAGCAGCACCCCTGTAACTGCTCGGGAAAGCACCGAGACAGCCCCGTTGGGCAAGGCTTTGCTCGCGCAAGTGAATTTGGGTAGAAGAGGGCTGGGAGTTCGCAGCGTAAGAGTTATTCCTCAACAACTCCATGTGTGTGTCAGAGCAAACTGTCTGCAAACCATGCTGGGAGTAGCAAAACCCGCCAGGAGCCTGTTGCTGGTAGGCAAACACCTTTGGGTGAGGAGCAGCCCTTGCCAAGACACCCGTTGCGCCCCTGGTCTTTGCAGCCGCACGTCTGATACTGCAGGGCTTTCCACCGTCTCTTGTCCATGAGTCTTTTTTTCCCCAGATCCGTTTAAGTTCTTTGGTTTTGCTGGAAAAGTTTTAATAAAATCACTGCTCTGATACAGAAACCCTTTCCTTGACAGCTTAGTAGTACTTGTACGAACTCATTGATTTCATTAAGGTGATCTGGTGGTAGCAAGGAAACGAGTGAGGGTTTAGGGGAGTTGTTTTGTTGAGTTTGAGGTCTTGGAGAGGAGAGAAGTGAGTGCTTTGGCCACATTGCCCAAGTAATAAAATGTTTATAGACATGGGAAATGGCCCAGGAGACTTTTTGTAAAATCTTCTTTGCTTAAAAGGAGTTGGCTAGGCAATAGCTTTAGAAAGGAAGAAAGAAAAAGATGTGGGAAGAGGATTGATGGGAAGTGGAGGGAAGGCACTGAGGCAGGAGGTGTTATCCTTGAGGTTATCCTCGAGGCTGTCCGTGAGGTTGTTATCCTTGGTTGGCTCTGGGGCAGGAGCCGTCCCGCATGGAGCCGGCAGCGCCGGGCAGCCCCAGCCCCGAGTCCCGCAGGCAGCGGCAGCGCAGTTGGACAACCGGAGAGGACACGCACGAGTGGCGGTTCAGACCAAAGAGTTTGAGCATCGCCTGATACAGATGTGGTGATTAACACTGCTGTGGTTCATTACCGTGACCTCTCTCCTGCTCCCCACGCTCGCAGGGTGACACGTTCTTATTCGCTGCCTGCGGGCACAGCGGGGCTTCCTTCCGCACCGCTTGGTGGTGGTAACAAAATGCTGGCAAATGAAAAAAAGGGAATTTCTGGGGAACATCTGCTGCCTGCTGCTCTCCATCAGGGGAAGAAAGGAAGCGGGGGGCATGGTGGGCTGAGCTGGGCTGAGCTGAGCTGGGCTGAGCTGAGCTGGGCTGAGCTGAGCTTGGCTGAGCTGAGCTGGGTTGAGCTGGGCTTAGCTGGGCTGAGCTGGGCTGAGCTGGGCTGAGCTGAGCTGGACTGAGCTGAGCTGGGCTGGGGGTGACCTGGGCAGCCCTTTCTCGTCCCAGCGCAGGTTACCCAGGTTCACCCTGCGGTGATCAACCCCGCGTCAGCAGTCATCGGGACGGTAAATGCCAACGCCGGTTCCTTGGGGGTGTGCGCAGTGTCCCACGCGGGCCAGGTGTTTCAGTGCGAGCCCACCTCTAATTAATAGCAGTATTTGTTTAAACAGATCAATGTCTGTCCTTGACCTCAATGCACAATTTGAGCTATTACTGTATCACTAAACATGAAATGAACTGTAATACATTTGAGAGGCAAACCACTTATATCGAACCCAGTAACACAGACGAGAACCTTTTATTACATCCAATGAAAGCTGTGTGGTTATATTTAAATACTCCAACTGCTAAAACCTGCCATGAAAGACTTTTCCACAGCTAATTTTCCGAGGAGCATCGCAGAGGCTGACCTGTGCCTCCAGTGCACATCATCTCTCCCAGGAAGAAAAATTGTTTTGGAGTGAGGAGCTCTGCTCCTCGTGATTGAAATAGTTCACTTAACGTACACTGGAAATAGTGCTTGCGCTGAATACACGGAGCTATAAATGTACGAGGAAAAACGAAGAGCGAGGTATAAGGTACGCTGACGGTTTGCAGGCACGGCTCCGGGTCTGCTGGTGGTGACATCCCCTTCGCACGGGGCAGGGGATGCGCCCCGGGGCAAAATAAACAGCTCTGCTACCCCAGAGCTCATCAAACCCAGTGAAATCGTGATTAAGAGATCGTCTGCAACGGAAGCAACGAGCAAGGACCTGTGATAACTTTCCAAGGGAAGGCTTGGCCTCGGTAAGGTACTTCTAATTAGCGGCAAGTTTAAAAGTCTCCTGTAGCACATGGGTAAACAATCTCTTGGAGTAATATAGGGGTTGTCAATGATGCTTTTATGTTCAAAACAAGCCTGTATTGTACTCTGGGTCAATGAGAAGCTGTGAGAGGTGAGGACTGTTCAATACTCATGGCCTAAGGTCTGCAGAAATCTCCATAATATAGAAATGGGTTCTGCAGGGACAGGAATGCTAAGAGGCGGCATCACCACTCCGGGCAGTCGCCGGTGCAGCGCTCCGTGCACCACAAACATCATCATTAGAGGTGTACCTTTACACTTTCCTGTTACACTTTGCTTAAGAACAAAACAAACCCTAAAAAAAGTACGAGTATTGGGAAAAGAAAGCAGTACTGCCGGTACGGGTTGCCCCATCGGGCAGGCTGGTTTCCTCGAGTCCATGGCCGCGGTGGTGCAGAGCTTCCTTAAATCGTTGGCGTTTCTTCTCTGGGTCGGTCTTATGGACCGCGTGAGGCTGCAGCTTTCGTGGCCACTAGATGCTCTAGATCAATTTTATAAATTCATTATGTGTTTGGGAGGAAAAACGGGGCGCGGGGGCAGTTTTCGTCTCCACGCGAGCCATCTCTCCAGGAGCGCTCTCCTGGCTCCGGCTGCTGAGCAGAACGAGGGTTTTTCATTTACGGTCCCAAAGGAAAAGTTGTTAGTGAATGCTGAGCATTCCTCTTTAGTCTAAATTAATTAAACGACACAGTATCTATTGTATGAAATAAATGGGGATCATTTTACATGGTATACTGTACGCAGCGATTATAATGTGTGATCTTTCTAGAGAAATAGGGGAAAACAATGTCCTTTGCTGGAACAGGCACGGCATTCCCCTGCTCTGTAATACATCTCCTTGTTAAGCGGCAATGCAATGTAATCCGCAGCGAGTTAATAACTAACATGACAGATGTGTAATCTAGAGTAATGTAAAACGTTGTAAGCACAAGGTGCACGTGACTACCCTTCATCCGAAACATGTGTAAATCGCCAGCATTCCCGCGCCCCCCCCGCAGCAAACAAAAGCCGGTGGAAACGCAGACGATCGGCACATGAACGCTGCAACGCTGCTCGTGTTTTCAATCTGCGCTAAACAATTATGCAATCAGATCCCCGTCGGTACCCACACCCCAAATCAGTTTGCTGTAAACCAAGTCTGGTTTGCTAAGGCTTTGTCCCTGGCTGGTAAGCTTCGCTGCCTCCCAACCAGCATCCTCCAAGTATTTCAGAAAGAAAGCTGACAGCCCACCTCAGGAGGGCTCCGAATATGCATTTACTGCAGATTGCAATTTTTTTTTTTACTGAAAAGAGCAATATGTGATGCGAAGCAATGCAGTGTTACACCGCCGGAGGAGCAGGGTCGCAGCACTCGTCCCCTCGCAGCACAAGTGACGGCCGCTCCTGGAACCAAGGTTTGTCTTCGGAATAATTATTAAATCTTTAGAAAGTGTTGCTGAGAGAACAGCATCAGCCAAAATTCATCATAAACAATTTTAAATAATAAGATGACAGTCAATAAAACACATGGAGGAGGAGGAGTTTTGGAAACATGCGGCCCCGGGGCACGGACCAGGGCTCCCCTGAGGCTGATGTGCAATGTGTGGTGTCGACGCAGAAAGCCGTCATTTTGATTTCTTTTTATTAAGTTGCAGTTAGTCTGAGCTTAATTACTGCAAGTGGGCATCCCAATGCCCAGCCAAAGCTCCTCTCACCCTTTCCCCTTCTGAACCCGTACATAAAACACCTCATGCCAGGCAGGGACAATCATAAGCTGTGCGAATGTGTACACTTACTCCTTGTGTGTGTAGTATGCTGGATCTGCACCGAGAAATCTTCTCTGATATTGCCCAGGAAAGGAAAAAGTATTCAGTGCTTTAAAAAAAAGAAAGAAAACCACAAACCAACATATGTTACATTTCCAGCATCTCTGAGCATCGTTGCTTCTCATCGCGCCGGCGGTGCTGCTGTTGGGGTACGGCCCCTCACATCTGCAGCAGGGGCTGGGGGTTTGGGTGCTCGGTTTTTGCTCGGGACGGAGGGCGCAGTTCGAAATGCATTTAGGAGAGGGTTTGCCTTTAATTTTGCCATTCCTGGGGAATGCAGTGCCGTGGGCTCAGAGGGCCACGGCTGTAAATCTGGCTGGGATGTAAGCTAACGTCTTCGTACAGGAGACAAAAGGAGAAGGAACCCGCGGGCAGGGTCGCAGCATTCGTGCTGGTACACGGTCCTTGCTCTGCGGGGCTGTCGGGGACAACGTCCACCCAGCAATGTGCCAAACGCGGAGCTGCGGGGAAGGTGGGTCTGAGCCAGGCTCTGCCCTTCCACCCCTTTTCTGCTGGGGCGGGCGCAGCCACGAGATAAATGGTTTTGCACATCTGGGTTCAGGCTTGTCAAGGAATTTTGTTGCTAGCATTTTTTGTGACATTTCTCAGCACTCGATCACGCACATTGCTGATGTTTGCTCTCAGAAACAGCAAACGGGGTTTGCATTTTTCCAACCACGCTAAACTTGGACTCTTGGTACTTGATATAAACCCTGTCCCAGCCGAGCTCTTTGCAGTTGCCCTGAAGGAAAATGGAAATATGAAACAGAGTGGAAAGAAATGAAGAGCCAAATTTTAGGGAGAGATGAGCACTTCTGCACACAACGCTCCCGCTCCTGTGCTCCCTGTGTTCGTATCTTCTTGTTTCGGCTCCTCCTGTAACTCCAGCTGTGGCAGAAGGCTTCTGAGAAAGCAGTTCAAATACAAATTTTATGTTAAAGTGGAGGAATCAACAGAATTATTCAAGTAGTGCAGAAAAAGCCTTAGTAAAGCAAGTGTGCGGAGCATCTCAGCTATTAATGTATTATTCCCTAACAGCATCTCTCATTCTTTGAAACAGCAGAAACGCCTGACTGGGGCTACTCCAGTTTAGATAAGAAAATAAAATATGCAAAAGCTCTTCCAAATAATAGTTTTTATTAACCTCCGGTGAAATCGCACGGCAACCTGCGCAGGGTGATTTGGGACATTGCTCCCACCGCCCGGGACCCGCTCCTGCTCCGCACAGCACCCGGGTCCCCTCTCCCCGCAGGTCCGGGGCAGCGTTCCCCGAGCCGACCATGCGCCCCGCGTCCCCGCTGCCGTCACGGGTGGAAGGGATGCTTGATGCCTCATTTGCATAAGAACTTCATTAACAAGTAATTAAGTGCCAGGAGCCGACGGGCCCCATGCGTGCCATCTGCGGGCAGCCGCTCACTGAGCAGGCAGGGCAGCGGCGGGTGGGCAGGATCCTACCGTGGAGAAGCCAAAGAGCTTTGCATGAAAACAGTGGCTCTGTTTTAGAGGTATTTTCTTAAAATGATCTCTATGCTGCACCAGAACCACGTTTCGTAGGTTTTTATCAGTCCTGCTATTGACTGAGGTGCTTTATACACAGTGCCTGTGCCACGCACGTGCTGGGAGCCGCGGCACGAACCTTGTTGGGGTGGGAGATGAGCCCTGGCCGTAAACCAGCACGCAGGGCTGCGTTTGACACCGCTGATCTGATAAATGCTATTTTGGTATAAATTTAAAAGCCCTAAGATGAGTTCTCAGGAGTCTGACGGTTACGTGGGGCACGCAGGGGTGCCCCAGCCGCCGTGCGGGCAGGGCTCCTGCCTGCGGCACCCCTCCTGCCTCCCAGCCGGGCTCCCTCCCTGTTGGGTTTTGGCTGATAATTTGCTTTAACGGAGCTACCCGGGAAGTGACTTTCCATCTAACATGACTGAAGGAATACAAATCCCTCCTTTAACCATAGGGTAGTCCCTCCTTTAACCATACTAAGGCAGCAGTAGCATCCTGAGCAAACGAGCGTCACCGCCACGCCGCCGCGTCGGACCAGCATTCCCATTTCCAGCGATAAAACCCTCTGTTGGCTGCACAGACCCGTCCCCGCTCACCGGCGACAGGCGACGGATGCTGCTGCCGACACGGGGGGAGCAGCAGCGGGAGGGCACCTCGGGTGCCGGTGGCCATCCTGCTGACGCGCGGCTGGAGAGGAGCGCACAGCCCCACGTCGGAGCTGCGCTGGGTTCCCATCCCGGCCGCCGCCGCAGCCCAGGCGGGCGGCTCCGTGCGCGGGAGCTGGTTTAAACAAACGTGGAGGTGGATGCGTCCTCCCGGCCACGCTGACTGACGCCGACGAAAGAATAAACGGTTAAATATTGATATAAATATTTAAACTTCGCTTACGGCCTTCAGCATCTATTTACTTGAAAATATCCCCTTAGAAAGTTTATTCGACATGATCTGCAAGTCAAACAACTTTTCAAAAGGCACACCAAGGAAAACACAAAGGACCCAAAACTCTCTTTATATTACGGGGTCCCGCTTTAAACCTGCTTGAAAACTGGGTGGCAAGCGTGAACCGGGGCAGAGCCGGGCACGGAGGGCGAGGGGAGAGCGGGGCCGGGGCGGCCGTGCCCGGTGCTGCCCATCGGCGCGACGGCTGCGTCCCTGGCAGGGCTCGGCTCTCGCCGCAGCCTGGGGAGAGAGGAGGCACATGAAAGCGGGTCTGGATTTGCCTTGCAATGACAGCTGCATATTAATCTAAAGAATTTCTGAAAAATCAAAAAGACATTTTTCAGCAAAATACACCCCTAGAGCCTCAATCATAAAGCAGGGGAATAAACTTGAAACAGGATTGATTTCATCTTAAAGGGAGTATTTCTTTGAAATGCTACCAACTGCAGTTGTCTTATTTGGTTTTCAATACTGTAACAAAATTGTGCCATATTGTGTCAAATAAGGAGATAATATAACAGCTTTAAACAAATTTTGTAATTATGGGATCAATCAGAAATGAATTAAATCCACGTGCATTAGGTAACTCGTGCCACTGAATACTGAGTAGCTCCAAATACCGGCTCCGAGCCCGTCTCCGGTGGCCGCCGTCCTAAACCTTTGAGTTTGGTGGGACACGGGGGATGCAGAAACCCCCAGCAAGTGCTCCCGGCCTGGGGAAAGGAGCTCAAGGTACAGCATCTTGATTAAAAGCAAAGGAAACACAAAGAAAAATTATAAACTCCCCAAACCAGCCTCTGCCAATAGAACAAAACCATCAGTTCTGCCAAAAGCCTACGTTTTGGATGAGTTTTTAAGTGTTTTTCTCTGCACGGCGATGCTGATCAGTCTCTCGCACTGTCGGGTATTTTTCCCGCTGTTTTCTCACCCGGTTTCAAATCTGCACAAGCCACAGTGCAGCGAGGTTCACTATTCACTAATATTGAGTATTCCCGCTGTGAATATTGTGAATACAGAGTGACTATAGACCCCACCTCAGTTACGGGACATCCCTGGTGTTCGGGAAGGAGTTTCCCTGCCTTCACCCTTCATCCCACCGCCGCAGAGCATCCCCGGGCTGCCGGGGACGGGGGGGTTATCTCAGCCAAGCCTCAGCAGCCTCTAGCCACGGCCCTTTGCTGGAGGTTTTTCCGCTGCTGAGACCTTCCTGTAAACCTCTCAGGGCTCTGGGCACCGGCCTGCCACCGAGGGGGGGAAATAAAGGGGTTTGCAGGATGTGGCACCTCGGCCCCCGGCCCCGCCGGTGGCAGCTCCGCTTGCCCTGATGGTGAAACAGCCCGGGAACCCCGGCACCGCTGCCGTCGTCTTGAGAACTCGGGGTGGTTATTGTCTCTTGTGCAACTTCGTTAAGTGATATTAAGTGCCCTTCACTCACCAATGATGTCATATATGCATTTATGCAAAAATTAATGAAAAAATATTAATGGATAGCAAATTTTCTAGCAAAATTTGCACTCGCTTTCTTTAGCAAGTTTGACACAAAGTCTCCTTTGTTTGGGTTCAGTAAAACTCCCTCCTTTCCCCATTGTAAATATTTGAGCCAAAGACCGGAGGATCTCCCTGGGCAGCTTCC
The DNA here is from genome assembly GCF_011004875.1 of Balearica regulorum gibbericeps. Classification (NCBI taxonomy): domain Eukaryota; kingdom Metazoa; phylum Chordata; class Aves; order Gruiformes; family Gruidae; genus Balearica; species Balearica regulorum. The sequence continues at coordinate 27,431,497 of NC_046192.1, read as the reverse complement.
TCCAGAGGGAAGCATTGGGTACTCCGGAGTCCTTAGGGAAGAGACCAATCCTCAGCGTGGGGTGGGTGGATGCAGGGTTTCACACACGGCCGGAGTAAAGCAAACACCTTACTGAAATTTTCATCCTAACGAGCTTCGTAAATGATTTCTTTCACTGATATTAAAAAAAAAAAAAAAAAAGAAAAGAAAAATCTAATGAGCTTTGGTGCTGCTAGGAGACCGGGATGAAACTGGGAGAAGTGCCCTATCCCCCGGCGGTGCGGGGCAGCGTGGGTGCTGTGGGAGATGCCCCTTGCCAGGGCTGGCCGTGGGTCAGGGCAGGTCCTGTGAGGGTTCCTCACCTCCTGCCCAACCTGCCTGGCCAGCACACGGGGAAGCCCCAGCATGGACCGCCCGGGGTTTGCCTCAGCAGGCAGGAGGAGACCTTGGGGGATGCTGGAGCTTCTGCTGTGCAGAAAACACTGTGACTGCTTTAAATACGTTGTCAGAAAAAAGGAAAGAAGTTCTTTTTGTTTTCTTCTTATTCATTTAAATAGGAAGAAAACAGGGAAAGGTTTATTTAAGTGCTCCTACAGGCTCTTGAGCCTCCCCACAACTGTTCTCTTCCTCTGCTGAAGCACAAAACCAGGCAGGTGAGAGCAGTCATGGTGCAGCGGGACGTCAGCACTCTCGGGAAGGGGAGCGATGCTGTTTCGGTGGAGTTTCTGAAGGCTTTCAAGAGCTCGTCTCTGAACAGGGGCAGGGAACAGTCTATTTTCTTGAAACTCGGGCTTCACAGAGAGCCCCGTTCTCCCATGACATCTTCAAACGTGGTGCCGGCAGAGGCGGCGCGGCTGCGATTGAAACCGCCGGTTTGTCGGATGCCACAGCCGGCGTGGGTCCTGCAGGGACTGGGACGGGCAGCTGAGATGAAATATCCTCCGCTCCTTAGAAGCTCGGTCCTCTCCTTCCTCTGCCTCCCATCATCGACTTCTTTAAAAATGTGATGTCTCTGCTTTCCCTTGCCTCTCAAACTGGTTCTTTGCTCGTGCAGGAGGCTTCACGAGCTGTGAGGGGGCTCCCAGCCCAGGCTCCCACCCGCCCTGCCGTGGGCATCTGCCGCCTCGGGTGCTGGGGGTGCTGGGGGTGCTGGAGGTACTGGGGTGCTGGAGGTGCTGGAGGTGCTGGGGGTGCTGGAGGTGCTGGAGGTACTGGGGTGCTGGAGGTGCTGGGGGTGCTGGGGGTGCTGGGGATGCTGGGGGTGCTGAGGATGCTGGGGGTGCTGGGGGTGCTGGAGGTGCTGGAGGTGCTGGGGGTGCTGGAGGTGCTGGGGGTGCTGGGGATGCTGAGGATGCTGGGGGTGCTGAGGATGCTGGGGATGCTGGGGGTGCTGGAGTGCTGGGGGTGCTGGGGGTACCCTAGAAGGAGTGTGCTTGTCCTTCTCCACTCCTCGTCCTCTGGTGGCCCATGGGCTTGGTAGCAAGTACTGCAAAGAGCTGTTTTTATAAATGCACCTCTTGGTTTTCATCCCTTAGGAAGTACCTGGCCTCTGGGGTGAGGTTCTTCGGCGCCACGTGTCTGCTCCTGCTTCCCAAAGCAACTTGGGCAAACTCGACAGAGGCGTTTGGTGAGACGAGGTGAAAATAAGCACGAGGTGAAAAGCTCGCGGGAAGGTGAATCCCTAAAGGAGACATCCATCCCCCAAGTTAAGAGCACATGTGTGCAGTGAAGTGACCTGCACACCCTCCTCACAGCCCCCAGGGCTTCCTGCTGGGACGTGCGGGTGGCTGCGGGGGGGTCCCGGTGGTGGCACTCCCCGCCGGCACTGGCACTCCCCACCGAGGGACGGTCACAGTGGGACCCTGCCCCCGGCGTTAGTGTAAGCCTGGACCTTGCCTACCAAATCCTAGTAAAAACCATAACTGTCCGGACAGGGCTGAGCACGTCACCGCACGTTTTCCAAATCCCAGGATTTTCTCGGTACCTCGCCTTGCACCCCCGGTACCTTTTGGCTCTCCCCGTCTGCAGAAGCGCTGGCTGCAGAGGGTTTTGCTCCTGTGCCTGTCCTGCCAGGAGCCGCTCTGGGATTTTAATTACAAACTGCAGCACGTGGCCAAGCCCTCGCAGCCAGGGGGTTCCCCATGGGGATGTTGGGCTGCGAGACCTGAGTGCGGCTCCGGATAACCGGGGGTGCACCGTGTCCCCGTGGCAGTGCCGCTGGGCACACCAGCCGTGCCCCGGCGAGCAGCCTGGCACAGCTCGGGCTCCCGCACCGTTGAATTCTGCTTCCTGCTCCAGAAAACGATAATCACCTACTGATGCCAGAGAGGTGGGTCAGTAAAACGACGTCCGTTCTGCCCCGGGTGGTCACCTGTCCGTGCAGAACTTTCACGGCTGCGTCTGCACTCGCTTCTGCGTTAGGTGACTGATTTTCCTCCGGTAAATAGTCCTTTCTGCTTCCGGGTGAGCAATGCACTCGCACAAGCCGTTTGCAGGACTGAGCTGTCAACTGCACATCTCTCACATCCCCCAGGGAAATGAACATTTATCTTAAGGGAGTTTCTCTAATGATTTATTAAAAAAAAAAAAAAAAAAAAAAAAAAAGGCAAGGCAGTACTTTTCAAAGCAATCAGGAAGGGAAAGCAGCAGAAGATGGAAAACTGCGGAGGGCGACGGGGCAGACGGAGAGTCTCAACACCGCGAACAGATTGCTGGAAATCACGGTGCGGCGGCTCAGGGTGCACCGACACAGGTCTCAGCCCCGCACTGCTGGGGCAGACGTTCAGCCTCCTCCCGGCCCGGCGGGCTGTAGTTATCTCTGAGAGATCCCACAGTGGGGGTTTCCCACGTGTGTGCAGCCGAGGATTTTCCAGGAGCTCAGCCTCCATTTCTGGAGGCGATTGCATCGAGGCACGACACGGTTTGGAGCCCGGCTCACCCCAGCAGCCGCCCTCGTACCTTCTCCTCACGGGCAAAAGTGCAAATGAATGGGTTTGCAGCTTGTCGGATAAATACAATGTTTGTTCTTCCTAATGGATTTCAGCAAGATATGGTAAATATTAACTCCCAGGTGGGGCAAAATGCATAATTCATCAGCTAGCACATTCCGACTGCTCTGTCTCTCTCATGATTAACATGTAAGGCATTCATTATATTTTTCAGCCGGTGTGTAGACGAGCGTAGAAAGTTATGCAGATGAATACCAAGCACCTGTGTTATAGGAAATCATCCCGCTCCATCGCAAGACCTGCTCCACAGCCAGCCATCCCTGCGACACCCCTGCCGTGTGCCGGGGGGGTTCTGGGGTTGGGTAGGTAGAGGTTGGCCACTCTGCGACGCCGGCACTCCTGGCCGTAGGAGACAGGCGCTTTTCCTGCCGCAGCCGCGCACGGGTTCATGAAAATAGCCACTGTCAACCAGCCAGCAGCCCTTTTGGGCCGCAAGTTCAGGTTTGTCATCTCACCCTCTTATCGACGTGCTCCTGAAGGGAAATGACACTTGGCCAAAGAAACTGCTTTCATTACTGACAGCATCCACCGAGGGGCCAGGGAACGTGGTGCCTGATCCAGAAGTGACACAATCGCTTCGTTACTCTCTGCTTTTCAGGCAGAATTAAATCTCTTCCCATGCTAATGGATCTTCTCCTCACCCGTTACATCTCTGACAGATAGAAGACCCCTTTGTCCATCTTTTTCTTCCTAAAGCTCAACACATAAAGGCAGACACTGATAACTTCAAGCTGCAAGACCCTTGAACATCACCGACCCTTCATCCTTCTGCATCTGCTCTCCCAGCTGCACAGGTTTCACCAACCATGGTCCCACCTGTGAACCCCTCTGTTTATCAAGCTCTTTCCAGCATCTGACAGATCTTCTTAGGTTTGTTTCAGTCCTTGTTGTCTTAGATCCAAAATAAGAAAATCAGACCTTCTACCTGCTTTTTCCATGCAAAAGGAAGATTCCTGCTCTCCTGCCTCATGGATGGTCCTAGTCAAGAACCAAATATGCTACCAGTATTTTCTTTACCCACACTAAGCTATTGCCAAAATGCAAGCATTTTTATGTTTGCATCCTAAAGGCCATGATTCAGTGGGCATAAAATAATGCTGTGCCCACGAGAGGGCTGCTGAGCAGCCCCAGGGGCTGGAGGTGAGCGATGCTGCTCACGAAATGGGATGCTGCACAAAACCTAGCCCAAGAAAGGCTTGGCCCTGTAGCTTGTTTATGAAGCCCATGAGCAGTACCCGGATCTCCAGTGCCAAAACAAACTACCACATCTGGAGCAGAAACATCTTGCTTTTTGCCATCTTTCCATCCTCACAAGGTGTGATGCTCTGCATTCATTTCTGGCAGGTTAGGAGGGTACGTGCAGGTCAAATGCGCTGTCCTAGGAACGCCCAATTGTCCACCCATCAGGTTTTTTTGGGAAAAAAAAAAAATTCTTGATGAATGGAGCAACCCAAAGGAGGGTGCTTGCAGGGATACGGTGGGAGGAGACTCTGCAGCCCCATCCCCGAGGTGCACTCGCTGCAGGGGGTCCTGCCCCGCACCCACCGGCCAGGCAACACTGAGCTGTACATTGACAGGAGCTTCTTCTGTATGCACATACAAATTTTTCACTTGTGTTCATTTGCTTTAATGTGCTATGTGACCTGAATGCACGACGGGGTCTTCTGAAGGAGGCGGCGCTGAGCCGGGATGCTCTGCTGAGCCCTGCCCTCGCGAGGTGACGGGCGAGCAATCGCTCTGCTCACACCGAACCTGCCTCAAAATATCATCCGCTGCCTCACAAAAACCCACCAAAGGAATTAAGAGTTAATCTGAAGACCTCAGCAGGGTGATGCAGGCTAGTGGTCGAGCCGGGACCAGCTCTGACTACGTATTTCTGGGGAAGATGGGTTTGAGTAGCTAATGAATCCTCTTCCCTATGGACTGCGTACTCCTCCATGCATCAGCTAGTGCAGCCCTGTGCAAATCGGACTGCCTTGCTCTTGCACCCAAAGAATTCTCCGTTTCTCACTTTGTCTTCCAAAATCCCCGTGCTTGGTTGTTGTGAGCTTAGTAAAGAGTTAAGAGGTGAAAACTCGCTGCATTGGTCTTTAAATGTGTAGTTTAACCAAATTAATTTCAGTGAGGTAAATAGGATTTAAATTTCTACCTAAGTGGTTAGTTAAGCCAGGAGATAAATATGGGCCTTCACCTGCTTCCCGTTAATTAGTTGTCAATTCATAAATGCTGGCATTTGGTGCTATCACAAAAATTGCCCCCAGAAGTGATTAGGATCTCTCTCAAACACTTAGCTGGTGGAGGAAATCTGTCTTCCAGACTATTGGTCTTCTACTTTTTCCTGGGCATAAATTAACCTTCTGCGTACATCTCGGTAGCTCCCGTGGCCACGTGGCGACCGTGGCAAATTATCCCATCTCCTTTGGTGGCGAACATTTAAATGGATCTGATCTATTGCCAACCTCGCTTCACCTTGCGCTGAAATTAGATTTAAGCCCAAGACTAAGAAGTCAAGGCTAGTGCACTGACTTACCACTTCCCGATTTTTTTTCTCGCTTGAAGTAGTCTTTGCCTTTGCACTCGTGTGGTGACAGCACAACAAAAAGCCATCTTAATAAATGAAAGAAGTGACATTCAGCAATGCAATTTAAGACCTAGATAAGTCAGATGTTAAACACCTAAGGGGTATAATCTCCTTTTAATGTGAGCACAATTCCTATTAACATTAATGGGGGGTTGTACGACAGCTTCAAAAGGAGAATATGCACCTAAAAGTGCAAATTAGCACTTACAAACTCTATTGATAAATTATTAAAGCATATCATTAAAGCATAGCCACACCTCCAGATCATTAGAGCAAGTCAAAAACAGCAAGGCAGCGTGTGCAGCACTCCCTCATTATAACAAGAGCTAAAACGCCATTTAGTCACCAAAATGAATCTAGTGTAAATATTGGTTCCTCAGCCCCCGCTTCATGCAGAATTTGGAGCTTTAAGAGCTGGAATTACTCTTCTTTAAATGCAAATGAGCACCAGGAGATGCTTTTAATGCAGGTCACCACTTAGAAATCCTTGTTTAAAAAGCAAATTAAAAACAAAGCCCCCAAACCTTAGGGACTGTGCTGTCAGCAGAGTTCTTTGTTGTTGTTTACGTGGCACCACGACCACGATAAAACCAGCACCCCTCTTCCCCTGGGGGGTTCAGACCTGAATTACCAGGTCTGTCACACTGAATTTTCCTCTGATCGCTTGCTGCAGTGGGTATCACGGGTGACGCCGGCTGATTTGGGAGTACAATGAAAACCACTGGTGCTGGTGCTCCCCTGGGGAAATCCTCTTGGTTTTCCTCTCCTGATCCAGCAAGGTGGACCTCCCCGAGGTCACGATGTCCAGTCTTCCATGGCCACACAGACAGCAGCTCACCCCACTCCCGTTTGCCTGCCCAACCCAACGGACACGGGCTCATCGAGCATTTTGCGGAGCGGTGCTATTTATTCCTCCCAGCAATGACCCCCCCCGGAGCAGACACATCGAGTGGAGCCACCGAGCCATGTGCATCGATGGAAATGATGGGGAAAACTCCGGGCACTGGGAAGGATGGACATGTATGTGCCTGGGAGCACCGGGGTTGGGCGTCTATCCCCACTTCCAGCCCTGACCCCTGTCTCCAAGAAAATGAGAAAGCAAAGCAACGCCAACAAGCGAGCCCAGCTCCTTCAAACCCCAGGCTGCTCCTGCCATGCCCGTATCGGCTGATCTATCCCCAGAAAATACTGTCAGCCCATTACCTACGGCTTTTAAATTATTAACTGTCTTTGACATCTCATCCGCATTAATTCCCTCCCTTTCAGGACACTGTGTATCTCTCGGAGATTACCCTTTTACTCTCCCTTTTGTTAGATTAACCAGACGTGGGTGTCTCCAGCTTCCTTCATAATTCATGTCCCAAAACAGAGACTCTTTTGGGTTGCCCCCCCAAGCACCTTTACAACCCCAGCGATGTCTCCCCTTTCACAGGGGGAGCAGAATTGTCGGCACCAGTCTCAATCTATCTCTCCAAGTTAGGTATTTATGGGATTACAATTGCCCTGTAACCCTGGGAGGGAGTTAAATAGGACATAGTCATCCTTTTCTGTGAAGGTCCTATTTACTCAACCCGTGAGGAACTTTTAATGCACTAAAATAGTATTTCCTCCCGCGCTTCAACATGCAGACTGACATGGTTCACGCTAACCCAGTGACCGATACTCCTAATTTATGGGGTATTATCTTCACCCCTCCACGGATATATTCTTAATTTTAAAAAAAACGGGCTATTTCTGTATCAAGGGTACGTTGTGTAGTTAGTAGTTATAACTAACTAGACAGTGTAGATAGTAGTTATAACCACTATCCTTAAACACAGGTCCCAAACACTAAACCCATTCCTGAAGCCACTAACAAAATTATTTTGGAAAAAAAAAATTATTCATATTAATGTAGCTGCACCAAGAGTAGCAGTCAAGAAAACGGCACCCCAGTGGTGATCCTGAGCTTTAAGTGATGCCAATTCGTTATGCTATTGTGAATCTTGCAGCAGGTGAAGTGAGTGCAAAAAATCCCAGTTTCTGGAGACAAATAAATATACAAATTCAGCTGTTGAGGTTAAAACAGATCTAAAAAGTGTCCTTCATTGCTGTGGAGAAAAGCTGTAAAATGGTAAAAAAAGTGCCCAGGAGGTCTTCTAAAGCTAAAATAAAAAATAACGATGTTTTGGTTTTCCAACTAATTTACCTAAAATATCAGTCTTGTGAATATGGGGTAGCTGGACCCCTGATTCTGCAAGGTCTGGAGCTGGCAGCACCAGGTGAGCTACGGTTTTGCACATAAAGCACAAGCCAAGATGAGATGGGAACAGGAGAGGCAGAGTAAGATGAAGGTTAGAGTGACACCTCCGATGATGGCCTATAATGAATTTTTTAAAGTTTTCCAACAAAGAGCAATAAAGGTCAGCTCCCTTCCACTGAATTCAGCTAATACTTTATTAATACCAATAGAAATGACATGCATATAGCAAAAGAGACAAGTCTGTAAGTGTTCAGTTGCTGCTGAAATCTAGATTGCCTAATCTCTCATTCTGCTCTAACCTAACACTCGTTATCGTGCTTTTGAGGTAGTCTCTAGAAGTGCATGTTTTTGTGACGGCAACTTAAATAAGCGGAACCAGAGGATGACTGCACAACATACGACCTCCCCTTTACATCCCCTGAACGTCGGTTTGGTTCATCCCAGCCCCTGCCTTGCAATGAGACCTCCTCGCTGGCACCTTTCCATGCTCCTTCTCAGCCCGCAAATCCAGAGTCTGTTCCAAAGAGCAGCTCCCCATGCTGGTCCATGGCGGAAGACACGTGGCATGTTATCTTCTTCTGTCGTCAGAAGGTTGGGACAGAAACCGGGAACCGGACCGAAAGGGTGTCCTCTCCCTTCCGGAGGTCCAAGTTTGGGTCACCCATAGAGGGAGACCAGACAAGAGACTGCTGCAGCATCACCTCGAGCTGGTTGCTGGCTTGGGTGCTGCTGGGGTGGTATTTTCCAGGAAAGCTGAAAATACGGACTTTTGGGGTCGGGTTTTAGGAGAGGTCAGCTCTGAGTAGGAGACTCCAGGTGAACCATCTGCCCAGGGACCTTGCTAACGACCAACGGTGTCACGCAGCGGCCACCGGTGCCCACACCAACATCTCCCTTAGAAACCCAGCGAATCTCATCCCCATTAAACAAGGCTTAATTATTCCACACATTACATTCAAAACAGTCCTTCCTTTTTAAAAATAATTATCCTGAGAAAATACGTTTTATCTCTCTAATAAGAAATCATTAATTAGGAGATGTTGACCCAATGAGCTGTGATAGTTCAGTGGATGATGAACACTGCTTTTAATCAGACCTTTTACAAGCTAGTGGATGTTAACTTCTGGCTGTTAATTATTCACACCTTCAAGTATTCAGATGGTTAGAATATTTCATGAATGCTCTTCTTTTTATTTAATAGCGACATTGGATTTTACGAGCTAGGAATTGCACTTATTAATTTACAGTCATTTTGCACTTCCATGCCAGTCATTTAGCATTAAGTCTCTGTTTAAAAATAATAAATGACCCCTGACTCTCTATTGTCTGTCATAATTAGCATACTGTCTTTTAAAGAGGAAAGCATGTTTTCTCTTCATTAACAGTAATATTACCTAGGACGACAATCAGTAAGTCCGTGATCTAGAAGCTGCTGTGGACGCCAAATTACCCTCTCTACCAGGACAAAATCAATTAACACCACTAGGGATGTCATTATTGTCACATTATGTCACCGGATATACTCCAGGGTAAATAAATGATTTGTGGAATTTTTAATGCCGCCGCTGGAAACCCAAAGCTGAGCCGCATGGGTGGCAGAACCGGCCAGCCGGGGGGTCCGAGCACCGCACATCTCTGCCCTTCCCCAGGGACCAAATTGCTGCTGGTGCAAAAACGAGGGGGAAAAGGTCAAATGAGCGTGGGGCTGGGGCGGCACGGAGCCCGGCAGGGTCAATGGCACCCGCGTCCTGCCATCCTGCACGGAGCATCACCCAAAGTCACTCAGCGTCACGCACACAGATTGGGACAGTGCCACAGCTGGGCGGAGGGGAGGGGGTGCGGAGAGGTGGGAGAGGGCTCAGGGCTAAGAGATAATTGTAGAAATAATTTTATTGCCGTAACTACGTCCGGGTGTTTGCCGCTCCTCGGTACTGTCAGGAACCGCCGGGTTGGTCCTTGGCGGAGCTTTCCAGCCGCACACGGCACCCGGGAGATGCCATTTTTAAAAGTATCCGCAACTTCTATATTTTGCCCTATGTCGGGGGGTATTTAATTAAGTCTATTCTGTCTAACACGATCTGATGTCATTGTACAAGGAGATGTTCTTTGTTAGCAGCGCTCTTAGTTTCAGGCTCCTCTGTGTATTTGAAACCATGGTAACAGAAGAGTAAGCTAAAGCCAATGAGATAATGAGATATTCTCATTGTAATTGTGTTTCATGAGGGCACACGCTCCCATGGGTGGGATCCGACTGTCTTACAACTGCTAACAGAATTTAAGGAACAGGCATATATTAGCACGGCGGCGTTTTTCACAACAGCCATGTAAACACTCCCGACATGGCGTTGGCCGTTGTTTCCAGCGCATTCAAGCGCATAACGTGCATTTGTGTTGCAGGAAATCACGCTGCTAATGGGTACCAGTGTTTTAAAATCCTCAGAACTTCAAGGAACTTCAGGTTTGAAAGGCATTAACGAGGCTGCGAGGTGCTGGTTTGCATGATAATTGCAGTGGGGGCTGGAGCGAGTGGGGAGGAGGCGATGGAGGCAGAGCAGGGGAGCGGGCTGGAGCCGCAGCCCTGAGTCGCTGGGGTGTTCCTGGAAGAGCCCGTGTGAAACACGGCACAAGTGCTCCCACTGGAAAGGAAATCTGGAACGTCAATCAGCATTTTAATTCTAAAACTTTCTAGAGGCGCTAACGAAGGGAGGCATTTAACTTCTTCCCTTGCGAAGGAAAACAAAACCAAGCGGTTGGGTTTTAGACATCGCTCTGGAGTTTTTTCCTTTTCCTCCCCGATGCATTGAGAGGCACCCACTGAATTGCCCTAATGTACTTTGCATATTTTAATTATTGTTTTTAACCACAAAGGTGATCACACATTGCCGAGTTCAGGGGTGCCGAGGTGTGTCCCCCAGCAAGAAGCGGGTGTGCGCAGTGCTCAGCTCCTCCTCACAAACCCGGACCGAGTCACCCACCGGAATTACGGGCGCCTTGAGGTAGTTACGGACACGCTGCCAGAAACACACCCAGCACGGTGCTGCCAGGTTACTGGGGGGAGTTGGGGGGGCCCGTCTGCTCTTCGTTCGCCACAGTGTGTGCAACACTTTGCGTACAAGACATAATTTGAATAGCGTGCAAAAGCAGAATAGGAAATATAATTCGGGGAATGGAAGGAAACAGGATCAGATCTGCTTCATGCTACAATTGTCTTTGTCCCGTGTAATTAATCGCTCTTTCCCCTGGGAGCAGCAGAGCACCTCGGTGCGGGGCAGGATGATATGGGATGGTGAGCATGTGTGGAGGGAACAGAGGATGGTTTTCTGAAAAAAGTCACAAAATGTCTAGGAAAGTCAATTTTTCCTGGAGCAAAAATACCGACGTGGCTCCCCAGGAGCAATGCCTGGGCCATGGGTGGTGGGCACCCAGGGGCTGCTTCGTCCTGCCCTGGCTGGCAGCAGGGTTAGTGTTTCACCGAAACAAACACAAGCAATGCCAGCATTAGGATCGACAAGGTGCGTTTCTGCTCTGGTCTTCTGGGAGAGCCAGTTCCGGACTCCCCTTGCAGATTCATAGTCGTACGATAGGGAAATGCACAAAAAAATGCTCTGTCTCATCGGCAGAGGGAACCTGAGCTGGCTTTGGAGCAGGTCCAGCATGGCCACCACTGCTCTGCTGCATCGTCATTTGGTCACCGTCGCTGGCTGAAACCATCCCTGCTCTCTGTACCCACCTTCTGCTGGCAAAGGCAAAACCGCTCCGTTCGGCGCAAAACCACCCCGTTCAGTGTGAAACTGCTCCGTTCGGTGCGAAACCGCTCTGTTCAGTGCATCGCCTCCCACGGCGTGGGCTACAGGAGAAGGCTCCAGCCTGGCAGAGCACAGGGCTGGTACCCAGCCCCACGTTCAGCCTCGCTGGGAACTCCATCCCCAAACGCCGTGGGCTCATGCGTGGCCGTGGGACCAGCCTGGACCACCACCGCGTCGGTGTGGCTGGTGAGCATCAACCTCATCAGTCCCTGAAATTCCTGGGTTTGGGCATCGCTCCTTTCCCCGCGCTGCCCTTTCCTGCCTTCCCTTCCCTGGGACGGGCGGGCGGGCGCGTGGCGTGACCACAGTCCCTGGCTCCGGCTGACGGCGACCCGGCGGGCAGGCGCAGGCCGGGCAGCAGCGAGATCTTGCTTCACATTGTAGTCAGGGATGATTTTTATTATTATTATTATTACTATTGCTTCAAAGAAGACACTTCTGATGTGGGGAAAGCTGACAAGATAAATTATATCTGTTGTCAGCTGCATGTATAGACCTTTGTGATATTTTAATTAAAACCACGTTCTCCGTCAGCCTGGCGTGCATCTTCACCAAAGCTGCAGTGAGGAGCTGGGAGCCTCCAGTGCTGTCACCAACACCACAAGCACACGATCGAATCCCCCTCCCATGCCACATATTTTATGTTTATCTCATGCACACCAAAAATTCGTACCTGTATTCGGTTTGTGTGAAACAAGACCACGGCAGTGTATGCAGTATTTTAGATGTGATGGGCACGGCTTTCGGACGGTGCGTTTACTATTAAAGCATCGCCAAAACGGATATAATGAGCCTACATAAAAATGATCTTTAATTGTTCAAATACGCTGTAGCTTTCTCCCAAACACGGAGTCCAAAGGAAAGCTAGTTTTGTTTATACCCTTACAGGAACACTATTTCCAGCTCCGTGGCTTAAAGCTTCAACAATTCAGTGCCAATAAATAGGTGGAATGCCTGCAGTGGCGTATTTCAAAGGAAACACGTTCTCTCTCAGGCCATACATTAACACAACTAACTGTTCGGCCCCAGACGCGTGGGCTGAGGCAGGCAGCTCGAAAGATGCTGTGAAATGCCGGAGAGGTGTCCTGCTCTCCGGGCACATGGATCCCTTGTATCCTGCTGCAGGTGTTGAGCTCGACATCCCGTCTGCAACCAGAGGACAACAGCGACTCTTAGGAAAGGACATCTTTGAACATCACTAGTGAGCATTTCACTGATCCCATATCAACCCATATGTGACACTTTAATACGAGTCCGTTGAATGACTTTGTAGATCCATCGGCTTAACGGTGCCCAGCAGAACCGCGGGGCACAGCTGGTAGCCCATCGCGGTGTGGACCTTCCCTGTTAGGAGCCTCTTGCTCCTTTATCACTTCACAGGGCCTAAAACCCCAGGAACTGCCCCCGAACTACCCAAACAACCCAAACCAGTGCCAAGCAAAAGTTCAATTCACCTTCACAACTTCACACTCACTCATCTTGGCAAGTTTTTTCCCCAGCTTGTTATTACAGCTGTGGATCACAGTTCAGCACTTGTAAAATAAATCTGTTGCCATAGCTTGCATATAATTAGTGCTAAATGCATGTGGTTTATTTTCAATATCATGATCCACATTAGGCATCGAAAACACTTAAGATGCTGGCTATCACCACACTTTATGACTCTGTCACTTGCTGACTTGAAGCAACAAATATTTAATGTGACAGTAACATTAAAATACGGCTCAGCCGATAAAGCAGCATGTCCTGCAATTTGCATTGCATGATGCAATGATGAGCCGTACATATTAACTATGATGCAGCTTGTCTGGTTCAGAAAACCTTTGTTGTTGAGACACGGAGACCCAAGGCTGTCACGCCGGCAAGGAGAGGACAACTATTTTTAGGTACTAATGTAAATAAACTGCCGGGATTAGCCTGGATTTCAATAAAAACGGTCACGAGACAAGATGCTTTTGTAGGTGCGCGCCGACTGTCATGCAAGACACTTAGCGCTCACGTTAATTAAAATTTATGGAGCATCTCTTGTGAACGTGCTGCTTTTACGGGTGCACAAGAGTACCTGGATTTTCATATCGCTCGTTTGCTTTGATGACGCTCGTAAGTGACTCCATAGACCAGGAGAGAGGCAAAACCCAGCCCTGACCCTGTGCCCTGTCCCTCCCGCCCCAGCGCTTCCCCGGGGCTTTTCTGGAGCAGGGGCCCATTTGCCATCACCCCTTCGGTGGGTGCTGGGGTGGGGGCAGCCCCGGGCGAGGACAGGCCAGGTCCTGCACCCAGAGTGACCGCAGGACACCGAAAAGTGCCCTGGCACTAAAGGCTGCCTTTGGGATGGACGGACTTGTAAAGTTTATGAGGTTTATAACGTTTTATGAGTTATCAGGGTGTTAATGAGGTTTGGGTCCAAGTTCCTCCAAATCTTCAAAGGTGCCTGGAGGATGCTGAGGTTGGGACACGTTTGGTTGGGAGCTTTCCCAAATCAGCTCCTTGTCCTCTCGCAGCGCTGAGCCCCGGCCAGCACCGAGCCCAGCGCCCGCCGGCCGTCCCCATTGTGCCCGCTTCCCCGTGCGGGGAGGAACATCCACAGCCCTGAGGTGGTACGAAGCATCCCTTATCCCACGGGATTTCCTAAGACGTGCACGGAGCACCTGGAGCCTTAGGGGATGTGGTGCAAACATCCTAAAAGTCATTAAATCGGTACGTTTAGGAAAGCGTGAGAGCAGCAGCGTGAAGGAGGGGTGCTGTAGGGCCTGGGCACCGGCCGGCACGCAGCCTGGGGACCTGTGCGTCCACAAATGCTTCTTCAGCAGCCAGCAGATTGAGCCAGGAAAGCTTTCCAGAAAAAGGGAGAAGGCAGACGTGCATTTGGGACGGTGGAGGGGCTGCAGAGGGCAGGGGAGACCCCCAATTCCCCGGCTGACAGGAGCCTCCCCTCTGTGTATCGCTGCACAGAGAGTCAGAAAAAAAGCACGGGGTTTAGATGTATAAATACATGTATGTACACGTGTGTGTGTTAATATACGTATATAAGCCACCTCTTCCTTCTCTCTCTCCGCACTCATGCATATATAAAACATGTTTCTATAGGTATACACACACAGCCGTACACCCGTCCGCGCGGCGCAGGTCTCTCCCAGCCCTGTCGCCCCGGCTGAAGCAGCAGGACCCTCCAGGGTCCGAGCGTGGGGCTGGGATGGCACCCCAGCCCTCCTGGCCATCACTCCTGCTCCCCGAGCTGTCCGCATCCACCGTGCTCCCCCCAAGAACCCGCCCCCCAGATGTTTGCAGATACACCGAGAAGGAAGATTACTGTAGAAGTTGTTCAAAAGAATTCTGCCCAAAAAAAAATACGAACCGAATGCTAACGCAATCCCTTCTTTCTCCTTCGCTAACGTGCCCGTACGCGGAACAACACGGCAAGAGCTCTCTCGCTGAATTTACTACAGAAAAAACTATTTGACAGTCTTGTACAGGAAATCGGAGTTATGTAGCGTCTTTTTTAAATTTAAGCAATATACACAAATCAAGTATATTTATTAAATCAATGTATAGTCATTTTTACAAGGAAGTGTAATTTAAAAACAGACATAAAAGATTTCTAAAGTAATGATACACATCTCTTTTGGACAAATGTTATTTCAAGGATTTATGATAATTCCTTTTCTGAAAGAAAAACGAAGCTAATTGAAACAAACTTTGTACTTTATATTAATGCCATTCGAATACAGTATGTGCTGCCAGTTATAAAGTGACATTGAAAGCTGATGCTGTTCTCAACAACACCATGGTTTCTCAGTTTTATGTACTTTTTAATTTCCTCTGTGGAAAATCTGTTCTTCATAAAAGAGCTGCTAAAGAAAATGTGGAAAAAGTTGATTCATTCCATATTTACATTCTTGCTAGTACCTGGAAATGAACCAATTACCAACGTGAGCCAAAAAAGAAGTTAGGAAAGTCATTTAGCAAACTCATCTTCCTACAGGCACTGCTTCAGAAGTGCCCTGGGAAAGTTCTGCTCCGATATCAAACACCTTTCATCCTAATAAGATTTTGGATTCTCAGCCCCTCGGCTAGTGCAGCCTGCTCCTCGCCATCGCTCTGCGCTTCAGATCCTCCGTAGCTGGGGGGCAGCTCTGGGGGCCTGGGGAGGGGCCCGGACCCGTATCCCAAACCCAGACTCAGACTTGGACCCAAACTCGAACATGAACTCAAACCCAAATCTGAACTCAAAACTGAGCCCAAACCAAACCTCACCCTGAACCCAAGCCCAAACCTGAACCCAACTCAAAACCCAAATCCAACCCCAACCCAGCACCAACCCAAACCCCAAACTCAACCCCAACTGAACCCAAACCCAATCCAAAACTGAAACCCAACCCAAACCCAACCTGAAAACCAAATCCAACCCCAACCCAACCCAAACCCCAAACCCAACTCCAACTGAACCCAAACCCAACCCAAAACCGAAACCCAACCCAAACCCCACCCAAAGCCCAAACCCAACTCCAACTGAGCCCCAAACCCAACCCAAACCCCAAAACCCAAACCCCAAAATCCAAACCCAACCCAAAAACCAAACCCAAGCCCAACCCAACCCCAGCCCCAAATCCAATGCAACCAAACCCTTCCTCAAACCCAAACCCCAAACCAAACTTGAACCTTAATCCAACCCAAATCCAACCCCCTCAGCACCTCTGGGGTACCTCATCTGGACCTTGCTTTGGAGGTGTGCCACAGCATTAATTGCAACTGTGTCTGTGTATCTTGAAGCGGGGAAGAACAAACAGCGGGTGCAACCTGTCCCTGGGCTTCAGCATCCTCCTGCTCCTTCATGGTCTGATTTTGTGAACACGGAGAGGACAGGTTAAACAGCGAGCACTGATGCTGCGCTCAGCCTCCCATGGGGTGATGTGCATGTCCACATCCTGCAAAGAGACCCCTCTGCTGGGCTCCTCTTCCCAGAGGTCTACTTCAGGGCTTGGGGGGCTCCATGGCAGCAGCCCCTCATGCTCCGCCCAGCACGTTGGGGCAGGGCTGCTGCTGGCTGCAGGACAGCGCGCTTCCCTCATCAGACCCTCATAACACCTGTACTAGTTTAAATGACAAACTAAAGAAACAACGGATGAATTCCCCAAAAGAGGAAGAAGAAGGGGGGGGGTTGTTTGTCTTTAAAGCTGAATTTTGGCATTGCTACCATCCACCCTGTTGGAGGGATCTCTGGTTTTTCGGTCACTTTTCCTACCTCTACCCTGAAGCCACCACCACGGCTGGGCAGCGACACCTTGCCTAACCTCTGGCTGCTGCTGCTGCCGCCTCCAGCCTGGGCAGCCGCTTTCTCTTTCCCTCCGAGTTGCACGTAAGCGGATGTGACTTGCTAGAAAAGCCAGTCATCTCTGGAGGGGTTTTGTTTGTAGCTTCTGCGTCTCCTGTTTGGTTACTCAGTTTTGCAGAAATACGTTTTGGTTTTTTTTTCTAGGACTGGGTTTAATAGAAACTTGACGTGGCATCTGCGCAGTGTGGTCGCCCGCGAGGTTAGGTTGCTTGCTTGGGGCTTGCATGGCTTTCAGCAGCACTGGGACCGGACAGGGGTTTATTAAATTCTGGTATAGGAAGAAAAGTAGAAAGTTGAATTTCCAGCACTAATATGATTTTTATTCTTTTTTTTTTTTTTCCTAGCCTGTTGGTTTTTTGCGCTTATATTGTGAGTTCCATTTCAAAAAGCAGTTTGATGGACACGGCGCGGTGCCGCTGCTCCTCATTACCAGAGAAAAGCCAGCGCTGCTGGCCCTGCTCTCCTCCAGAGAAAAGGAGAAACCTTGTCCCACTTCTTGCTCCACAAACTGAAACGTAACGTCTGGAAGTGTGGATATAATGAGGTGGAAAGTTTTGCCTCTTGCACTTTGGTTTTCATGCAATAGATCTGTAATCTCCATTTGGGTTTATTTTGCCGAGGAAATAAACCCACCAGAAATAAACCCACCATCGGCCGCCTGCGCCCGGTGCCCAGCAGCCCCGTTGCTGCTTCCCTGCTGCAGTAACGTCTGGAGGATGCAAAGAGGATTAAGCCTCCCTCCTCGCAGGCGTGGATAAAACACTTAGCAAGAAACTTCCCACGTTCGGGAGAACTGAGAAAGAAAATATTTGATTTTCCCTAAGCAGGGGAGAAAACAATTCCCCATCCCGCCCCCACCCTCGCCACGGAGCCCGGGGGGGGGCTGCAAACCCTCGACGGGGGGATTTGTGGCCCCGTGACCAGCCCGGGGTCCCGGCTCCTGACATATGGCCCAGGGTGCAAACCCCTGCTCAGAAACCCCCCGAGGTGTCGGCTCAGCCTGGGGAAGATGCTCCCTGCGAGGCGGCGGGGGTGCCGGGGGGGCTGGGTTGCCCCATTGATCCGGTACCCGATTCCCACAGGCGCCGCAGCAGCGGCTGCACAATAAACACGGCAGAGAGGAGATATACGAGCATCGATCCCATACTAATCATGTTTTGCACTTCCACGGGGCTTTTAGGGAGTCTGGGGGGTGGTGGCGGTGTTTATAAGCGTTGCTGTTCATATTCAGAGCCCCTGAAATAACAACCAGCTTGGGCGGTCCCCCCCCAAATTCATGGGAGCACCGCGGCTGCCCGCACGGGGCATGGACACACCGGGCTTTTTCAAGTAGCAGAAATTAAAATTGCTTGAAATGCAACAGGCTTTAAGGCTTCCTGCTCCGAGCCCGGTTGGGAAATACAGCCTCTTGTGCTCCTCGTAGGAAGCAGGGACCGTGGAAGTTGGTTTGTGTTCTCCAATTAAGTTAGGATTGATTTTATTTATTTTTTTCCTACAGGCAGACTGAAGAAATATCTCTACTTAAAATTGCTTTCACCCCATTTTAAAGTATGCACACTTCTACTAAATTTAGTGCATAGGCTGTTTGTCCTGCTACTTTAAATTAACTAAAAAATCAATTGTAAAAAACAACTTCCATGCATAGCTGCAGAAAACTGTAGGAACTCCTGTATCTTCTACAGGGACACATCTAAAACAACTTAAATATTACAAAAGACTACACGAAACTCTGAATATGGAAGCTTTAAACTCACTCAGCTAAAATATACCACCATGGCATTGATTAAGTAGCTTAGTAGAGATATCAAAATTAAAATACCATTGTATTGAAAATACCAGTAAATGGCAATTCTCCTTTCTCGTGAAGCGGTGGTTGTACGTGATTATGCAGACAGACGCAGGGGCGTTAGATCAGGCAGAGAGGGGAAGAAGAGCCCCAAGGAAATGAGACATGAGCCCGGCGGTGGGGAAGAGACCGAGGTGCTGCTCGCGTTGCAAAACATAACCCTTCCACGGAGCTTTGCTAAAACACAGTGTATTGATCAGCTACCACAACTGCTAATGAAATCCAGTGTTTCTTCTAATCTTATTGACATCTATCTAGATATATACACACTGAAATGTGATGTATTTGCAAAAATGTGAAAGAGTGCTAGATAATACCTGTTAAGTGCCCTCTCAAAAAAAATCCAAATGTTTTTTCTGTGCCCTAAACCTGACCTTCACCGATGTTGACACATATGGGCCCAGCTCTGCCCTCGGATACGTAGGTGCCATTCATTTAAACTAGAGTGATGTCAGAAAAGTTTCTTCCTGGAAATACCTTAGCCATTTCTGCAGACAATTTTATTCTTATCCTGTATTTCTGCAGCTCTCCAAAAGAAACCTTACTTTACGATACGGGGATTGCGTTGGCTCGGGAGCCGGGGAGGTGTGCTGCCAGGCGGCATCCCCGGCACGGGGACAGGGATGTGATGCCACGGGGATGGGCTCTGCAGCAGCAGCAGCAGCATCTCTCCTGAGGGGTTTGCTGAGTATCAATCCCAATTAATAAATTATCCCCTTCTGAGCAAAACGAACAGCACCAAGCAGCTGCTGCTCTTCCTTCAGCCCAGTTCAGGCATTTGCCTGTGTTTTCTTTGCTTTCCCACCCCTTCCATTACTGCCTGCTTATTCTTAGCGCTTCGCTATGTATTTTTAATTTCCAGCCCTCCCGTTCCTCCTTCGCGGCTCCTTCAGCCCATTTCCATAAAGCCGGGCTTAGAGCACAAAATGATTATGCGGCTTTTTGGAGCTATTTCTGCCTGGTCTTATCAAAGTTTTCAGGAGACAGGAACCAGGTAATATGTAGGCTAATATGGGCTTTCAGTATTAGGACTGACAGATGAAACGCTGTAATATGTTTGCAAAATTTAATTAAAGGAGAAAAGCAAATTCTCAGATAAGCAAGGAGAGCCACGGTCCAGGCTACCAGATGTGCGGCAGGAACGCCTTGCACCGTCCGGCTGTATTTTTCCCCTGTATGTTACATCTCAGTAAGGGTGTAGGTTATACATGGGATTTATGTGCTGGCTTTTGTTTTCATTTTGATTTATTTATGATGAGACTATGAACTGAGTTACTGCAAAATGTCTGCTCTATGCCATTTGGATATATCGCTTCTAGTATTTATTGTATTTTTTGCTGAACCAGGATTACATACAGTGATATAAAAAAATTGACGGGAAATCAATGTGGCTTAGTGTAAAATATCTTGACTATAAAGATTTTTTTAGATATATCAAACATTCGCTCGGTGTACAGTGTGTTTACTGTATCTTGAGGCTGTTCCCTTGACATGACGATTGTACTAATTGTCCAAGTATTTGATTTAATTTGCAGTGGGAGCCAGAAAGGGGCATACAATTTCTACTTAAGGGATTTCAGTTTGAGTTCAGGGGAAGAAAATGCTATGTACACAGGCAACCGCATGATATAATCCCTTCCATAAATTTGACAAGACCAATCCAGCCCCCCTAAGGCTGCTTTCCTTTCCTCCTCCCGCGCTCCCCCGTGCGCGCGCGCACACACACACACACGTTTGTACGGCTGCCGCAGAACGTCGTTCTTCTCATCACAGAAAACAGAAACCCAGAAACCCCGTTTCGAAGCCAATTACGTCTCAGACAGTTCATGGGTGTTTTGTTCTTGGGCCAGCGATGTCCTTCAGCCCGTATCGCTCCTTTTCCTGGTGGGGTTGCACAGCCAGCGTGGCCTCCCTGGGCTCTTGCCCATGCCCAGATCTTCCTGCCTCCTCCTCCTCCTCCTCCTCGTCCACCAAGGCCGGCCAGGCTGAGATGGATGATGACATGTCTTGAAGGGGATGCCTAGCTGAGTGGGGCTTGCCACAGCTGCATGGAAGTCCTGCTGCAGGGCTGGACGTGTCCCCAGGGAGCCACCTGGAATCCTGCTTGCTTCCCTTCATGGCCATACGAGGCTGGTGGCCCATGGTCACCTTGTGGTCATGGTGTTGGTCCTTCATGCACCTTCTAACCTGGTTTACACGGGAGTTACAATGTGACGCTTCCCTCCTCCAGCCCAGCCAAGTGCTCCGGGTGAAGGTCTTCATCCCAACGGAGGCCTCCATCCCCTGTGGGTTAACCAAGCTCTTCTGTGGCACCATATTAAATGTGGCCCAGAGGTGTGGACTCATTACACTTAATTTATCTTTCTTGTCCGGTAAACCACTTATCTCACCGAGAAAGGTACGTGTCGGGTGAGAGTGAACACATCTCTTCCTGGTAAAGCCAGGGTACGTTTTACCCAACATTCATTTACTTAATTATTTTCCTTAGCAAACAATGTCCAAAGACTTGCACGCTACGGAATGTACAAAAACGGTCTGCAGGTGCCTATATTGGGCTTTTTTCTCTATCTCTTCTTAGCAGGAGGTTGTGAATTTTCTGTTCTGCGATCGTTTTGACTCACACTGAGGGTTTGCGGGAAGTCCCTGCAGTTCTCCGTGCCAGCTCTTTCTCCGTGCTGGGTGGGGGACATGATCTGCCCCCCCTTTCATGGCCCCAGGGAGGGACAGCAAAGCCAGGGCGCCGGGGAACACTTCCACAACTGCGAGTGCTAGGGACTGCTCTACGGGGAAAAAAACTGGACCAGTCTTACATATGGCAAAGAAACAAAGAAAATTGTAATCAAGCTTAATTTCTGTGCTATCCAGTGACCGCCAGGTGATGAGAAAGAGAGTTGATGTGATGAAATTAAGGGCAAATAAATTTAAAGCAATCAAAGGACATATTTCTCCAGCTTTTGAAATGCAGCAGAGTGCAAAAGCCGTGCCAGTAATTTCATATATGCTAATGCCACATGGCGTAATCATTCAAAGTCTTTTTGAAAATGCTCAACTCCTCTAGTAAATACTAGAGTAGGTCTGCAAGACCGTATCTAGCAAAACTTTCTCTTACTCCCATAAAAATTGTTTGTTTCTACAGCAGAGTAAAACCTGCTGCTATTTTCCAGGAAGAGAAAGTACAACAGATGTGGTGTCTGACCTCAGGAACCTCGTACATATAAAAGTTGCCTTTATTAGAAATATACGATGCCTTAGATATTTTAAGAGCTTCAGAAAATGCCGCGATCTCGGTCCTTACCTAGATGCCTGTATGCATGTGTGGCTACACAATACTATTTTAGCCAGCAATTAATTGCATCTGCAACACAGACAGTCACTTTTTAAATCTCCCCCATAATGTTTGACCCAGGGAGGATGCAGTCGGGCTGTTTAATAAAGAACTGAATTCGTAGTTTATGAATGGAAGTACGTTTCAGTGCCCGGTTCATTTTTGGAAGATCAATATTCGGGGTGTTAGGAAGATTTGAGATCTGGTTCGTATGAGAGCGGTGCCTTGGAAATCGGGGGCCGGCGCTGGGTTCGGAGCAGAGAGGTGATGTCCCAGGCCAGGCTGGTGGGTGGTGGGGCGGGGGGGAAGCTGGGGAGCAGTGGGACCCCCCCCCGCAGGGGCTTTCCTGGGGCTGGGGTTCAGCTAATGCGCCCTGGGGGCTCAGCCCAAGTAAACCGTCCCCTGACAGGCTGGAGGTCCCGTCGGAGCAAGGCGGGCTGCACGTATCCTGCATACCCGTATAGCGAGGCTGTGAGCACCTCTGTATTTAGAGATGCACGCGTGTGTGTATATATATATTCTGGGATGGGCAGAAACAGCTTGTAAGGAGCCGGGAGGGGGGGGATTGTGTGAGACGCTGCTTCCCCCCGCGCCTCGCTCGTATAAACAAACCTTTGGAGCTACGACACCGCGTGTCCCATTTCAATGGACACCGTGGCTTTGGAGCCCGGTTAATACGAGGTTAATTGCGAAAGCGATCGCGCCGCGATAAAAGAGCGAAGCGTTTCCCCCCTCGGAGCAGCACCGGGTTCGCCGCTGCCGCCTCACTCTCCTGTTTGGATAGAAATGAGCAGAACAATTCCAATATTTCAAACATCACTCAGGCGGCCGGGGGACTCGCCGCTCTAATCGCTGCCTGCTAAACCTGTCTTTGGTCACTAATGCATTCAAACATTGCTAATGACATGGAGGTATGACAAGATAAGAACGGGCGCGTAATGAATGACTCCACAAAAGCAAAGTGGCAAAAGTAATTATAGACTCGCACGGGCGGCTGGCCCCGGATGGTCGCGGACATCAAATTTCATGTACCGCTAAAACACCACCCAGATGATAACCTTGTGTTCGGCGGGAGCCGGGGCTGTATCACCCGTGTAATTCAGCTGACATTTGCTGCTGTTAACATGAAACAATTTGCAGAAAAGAAATAACTTCCATTTCCCACAATTAATTAGACAAATTAATTAAACCGCTCTTTGGTATTCGGAATCTATTCCCTATTCAAGAATAGGATGCTGCAGAGATTTTGTTAAATGGTTCAGAGAAGGCTTATTAACCCTGAAATGAATTCTATCAAACCCCATAAAGCACCAACTTCAAGTGCATTTGCAGAGAAGAAAGCTTTTCAAATCAGATAGGAAAGCTACAAAAGTGCTGAGTATTATCATAATCTGGCTAGTGTTTAATTTGACACTCTTATGTCAAGATATTAGAAGAGAATGAGCAAATGGTCTGATAAATATGTACTTAAAGAATGACAATCCTTATAATCAGTTAATTTCTATTTATCTTATGATACCCTTTTCCACAGAAACATGTATTAGAAAATAAATAAGATTACAGGATAATTCTGTGAGCTCTAAAAACATAAAACACTTGTCTTCCTTTAAATGCACAAGTCATGTTTTATTGTACAACATTTTAATAGCGATATCATCCGCGCCGTGACATTCGATTGTCTTCCGCAGTGACAGAGACCATCAAGTCTCTGTCCCCCACCGCAGGCGTCTTCTCCTTTCGGCCCCCCCGGCAATGCACAGGTACGGGGCCTGATCCTGGCGCCACAGCCCCAGCACAGCGAGCTCTGCACCACATCCCGGACGGCACAGGGATGTACGGGGCAGGGGAGGGGATGGGGGCTTTCACAGGGATGCATCGGGCATGGCGGTGGGGTGAGGATGGGGTGGGGATGCGCCGGGGACAAGACGCACCAGGACAAGGACGGGACGGGGCCAGGGATGAGCACCAGCAGGTGCCACAGACCCTGGAGATGTAATGGTGTCTCTCCTGCTCGCCCTTGGGCTAGGCCGGGGTTTAGGTGCAGGAGAAACCACGGGAGAGGGGTCCGGGCTCGGAGCACTTGCTTTGCCCATCCCCGTGGCTCTCCAGGTTCTCACCCTGCTCCAGCTGAGCGCGGCTGGGGACGCTCACCGTGTCGAACCGTGCCAACTACCTTAGCGGCTTCCAAGGGAAGGTTTCCATCCTGGAGGTCTCAGTGCAAAGGCCAGACCTTAAAAAACTGTAAAAACTATTTAAAGCTTATTTGGATGCCAAAGGGGGACTCGTATTAGCAAAGCTGTTCCTCAACTGCAGCTCCAGGAATCAAACTGGAATCATTAATGTCTGTAAAAAGCTTTGTAAGAACTACTTGCTGTTAAGGTTGTGAAGCTTTTTGTAGAATATAGCATATATGTAGAAATATTTTATGACTTATTGCCTCTCATTTAAGAAACTTAAATATTTGAGTATTTGATATGAACGCAGCCTTTCTCCTGTACACATATTTCAAAGATACTGCAAAGATTTGTCTCCTTCCATCCAGGGGGCTGGTATGATTAGATTAAACTAACTTACTATGACAAGCTTTGGTGCTTTCTTCTTAAAGCCACGTTGCGTTGAAGAATAGTGCCTGCACGAGGGAGAGAAAACTTGGTGGAGCCAGTTTGCTGGTCAGTGCCTGCACCACGGGGCATCAGCCGTGCTTGGGCACGAGAGGGGTTTAAGGCAAAAAAATCCTAATCAGAGAGGCTAAATGCCAGCGGTGTCAAAGGCTGCAGGATATGACCCAGCGCAAAAACAATAGTCAGCCAGAAGAAATTAGTTTATTATCTGGTCTAAAGGGATTTTATTGACTTGCTGAAAAAAAGTCATATTTAATATTGAAGTATAACTTTTAAAAACAGAGATGCTGACTCTATAAAAATGTGCTCTCGAGCTGAGACCTTGACTCCAAAGTGTAATCCAGAGGTTTTTTTTACAGCCGTGCTATAAATCATCAAAATTAAATGTTTGCATTAGCAGTGCCGGGAGAAGCCTATGCAGAGCGGTGGGGATGTGTCACCCAGCACAAAGCGCCGGCATTACAGAAACCCTCCGATGGCGTCTGCCAGGGGGGAGGTGTGTAACCACCATGTGCCTGGATTTACGCTCTTTGCTGCCGTTTCTCTGCGGGTTTTGCCCCAGTGCCGAGGTGCTGGGGAGCCCCTGGTTCCCGCGGGTCCCAGCACATCCTTCCCCAGGGACCGCATCCCGTGCTGCCGGGGAGGGGTGCTACGGGGTGAGCTGGGCCCCACGGGTGGTGGAGGAGGATGGTGGGGGGCTGCCCGGGCTGGGGGCTCAGCAAGACGTTGAGGATGGAAAGGGAAACGAGGTATTTTTCACCACTCCACATGGTAGGTACCAGGCTGGCTGCCACCAGCCCTTGGCTCTGCCTCTCTGGGCCATTCCCTTGGCACGGGTTATTGGAGTAACGTTGTCTTTTAATGAGTAAATAGCCAGATTCTCCTCGCCAGCCGGGCCCCAGGGGGGGTTTGCAGCCCAGCCCTGGCCGGCGGAGGATTTTCGGCACTGTCCTGCACGTGAACCCCTTCCCATGTGCCGCCGAAAACGCTCTCCGGAGTCCAGCCAGCCAACCTGTTAACATCCTCTCCTTCACACTCCTGCAACGAGCCAGCTGCTCTGCCTAGGAAAATACAGCTGGAGAGGTTTATAAATAGTAAATTAAGGCTTGCTCCAGCCACTCCAGCTGGGCAACGTTATAGGAGCGAGTAATTCATCACCGGGGTGTCATCCCTCCCTTGATGTACTGCCCACCAGCACCGCGCCGGCGCGCAAGCCGGGAAGTCCTCACTTCACACCGCTCACCACAACCGCTTCTAATTTCGCGTTTAAACCTTTTTTCAGAATTAATTTTGCACAGATAATCTAACTAGCTGGGGAAGTGTGGGTGACAGACCACTCACAGAGAGGCGGGCAGCCTTGGGAAGGTGTAAGTACATCCTTCCCTGGGAGGACCAGCCGCTGCAGGCAACATTTCGGGGACAAACCGCCGCCCCCGAGCAAGCCCTGGTTCTGCTGGGCAGGAGGGGATGGAGGATGCGAGAAATGAGCCCGGACATCCGAGACGTCCTCCCGCTGCGGCGGTGCTTCGGGGAGAGGGGAGGCAGGGGCTTGGTCCCTCCATCTGGCGTGCATCAGCCTAGGGTCTCCTGGGTGCGTATCCATATCAAAACTCAATTAGAAAATGAGACCTGGATGTGAAGGACTATTGTATTTCAAGTATTTTTATAATTAAATCTGGGAAGGTGTAACAGGGTATTTATGAAGGGCCTTCAGAGAACATCACCTCGTGCACGGAGGAAGGGGGTAGACGAGTTTATCTGACATACGGTTATATCATTTTCACAGAGCACAATAGAAAAAAGGTCACTTAAGGGGTCAGGATCCCAAACGCACATCAAAATAACCCTGCACCGCTGCTGGTTAATTGTGTAATACCCCCAAGTCGCTAACCAGAGGTTTCATCCCAGGAGCTGGGGGGGGGCAGCGGGGACCCCCATCCCCATCTCGCAGCCCATGTCTCCATCCCCACGGGGCGGCCTCCTCCGGGGGGGCCAGGGGGGTGGCACGGCGCCTTCCCCTCGCAAAGCGTGGGGTTTCGGCTTTGTGCCGCTCCTCTCGAAGGCCTGCTTCCAGAAGAAAAGTTGTTTCTTTTCCACATCCCTGACTGAATTATTTCCTACTTGCAGAGCTGCTACCTACAGGATATAATCATGCAACGCAGTAAATCATTACGCCGTGTCAAACTGCAAGTGGTTTTGGAGTTAGATCTGGAGTTTAAATCTATGTCTGACTGTGTATTTTATCTCAAATGTACTTTTTAATTTGTCCATCTGAAATTATTCTAAATTTAAAGGGTATCCAGCAAGAAGAGGAAAACTTTTTCTAAGTAACTGCGGTTATTTTTCTGCCAAAGTCTCTTTGCAAGAAATCTCAGCCCAGCGCTGAAGCTGCAGCCGCATTCTGGGCTGCGCATCCTTTTTCGGCAACACAAACGCTTGTCTGCTTTGCCCATGTAGAAACCCAAAGTCCACCTACAGAACTTTCATCTGCGAATTGCCTTTCTGTTGTTCGCACATATATATATTTAATTGCTTTAAATAATTTTTATAAAGTCGCTTCCGTTAAGGAGCCGGCGTGATGGCTATCGTTAATCATCCAAAAGCGTGGGGGGTTTAATGTTCTTGACATCGGATGTGCAATTGTAACCTCCTTTGGCAGCTCCGTGATGGAGACGCTGGTGAGCAGCGTGCGGGGCAGAGCCGGGGAGGGCAGCGGCGAGGGGACGGGGAGGGACGAGTCCCGCAGACCCGTCCTTGGGGCTCCCCTTGCCGAGCGGGTGGCGGGCAGGGGTTGAGGAGGACTTAGCCAGCCTGCCACGGGAACAGAACAATTCTGTCCCCAAAATAAGACGTCTTGGCGGTTTCCCGGCTGGCTCTCTGGCTCGCGAGGCACAGCGGGGCCGGCGCGCTGGCTCCCTTGCTGCCCGGCGCTCGCCGGGCTGGCTGTGCTATTATCGAGCTGCCAAGGAGAAGGCTTTGCGCCGGAGCGTCAATGGAGTGACTTTCATGCCTCGGAGTTTGCTTTGTCTTCACAAAATAATCTCCGCTTCCTAATTCCCCCCATAGTTTTTTTTCAGATGTGGGTCTTTGCTGCAGAGCCAAGGGACGGGGAAGGCGGCGGCGCTCGCAGAAGTCCTGCTGCAGCCGGTGCTCTCGGAGCGTCCCGTGCCGTACGGCGAGCCCGGCTCTGCCGACACCCAACCCCGGTGCCGGGGTCTCGTCCCCCACTTCGCGGTGCTGGCACCCACCGGCGAGGGAAACCGCAGGTCATTATTTCTGACTTTGCACATTAAAAAATAACGTCGAGCCAGAAGGGAATATCTTTAAACCACAAACGCCAGAAATAACAATTGTATAAACTGCATTCATGAATACATAATAAAGTTCAATTTGCTATTATTTATCATGTTACTTAAAATTAAATTGAATTTATAATGCAAAAGAAAAGATTTTTGTGCTATTTTGAAGATAATGCAAAATCTTTCATGCCATTCACAAAGCATTTGTATTAGCACCAGTGTATACAGATTAATTTATTTATTTTTGTTAAATTATCACTGCTTCCCATTGTTCCTTCATCCTCAGGGACAATCTGCATTCTTTCATGTATTTTTTAAGAGCTAAAGAGTCACATAGACAAATAACACATTCAAAAGTCGCAGCTGTTTTGGTCATCTTTGTTTTTGGAGTGCTGGAAGAAGTTAAAATCCAAGAGCTGGAAGAGGCCATCTCGTTGGCATTGGCGTTGGCGTGCCGGGGCAGGGTCCAGGAAAAGGGGAGCCATCAAAATAGAGCATCTCTCCAACGTGAGCCAGACCCTGGGAGGAGGGAGAGTGGCAGCAAACCTCTGTCACGGTTAACGCACACATCTGAAATCATGGAAATTAAAGGGTTTCAGCACGAGCCGCCTTCTGCCCGCTCTGCACAAATATTATGTATGTTCTGAAACAGGAGCTGCAGGCGGGGAGCACGTCACCCTGTGCAGAATAAAGAGCAAATGCCAGCGAAAGCCTTCCTCCGCTCGCCTCTGCTGAACGTGCTCCTTATCGCCGTGTTTTGTGCGCTGGACTAAAATAATCATTTGTGAATAGAGCTCTAATTACATTATAGCTAATCCATTTTCCTCTCTGAAGCTGGTAGTCAACAGTTTATTCTCTCACCTCAAAGATGAAACCGAATGTCAATTTTCAAGATAACATTGACATGAACTTATGTATCAGGCAAGTAGACAAATACCATTATAATCATTTATAATCCTTTAAAGCTGTGACTGAGAAGTGGCATTTGGACTGGATTTAAACTTGGCGTTGTCCGTGCAGAAGATTAACCGCTACATAAGACTTTGATTTCTGAATATTGCCCATTAGAGAGTTTTTACATAGGAAATTGAAGTATTATATATAGTTTTAATGTGGTTAACAGAGTCTGACATAAACAATAACATTCCAACTTCAGTTAATTCTTTTGCATCCCATTTACAGCAGGGAAAACTGCGCTGTCGTCCAAAAAGCACCCCAGAAGGACTTTGAAGATTATTCCTGCTTGATGGGAATTACACATCCCGAGTTCATTTCTGCCATTGCCGATCGCTATCGGATGTTCTCCAGGAGCTGCTCTGCATTAGCCAACGCGCTGTTTCTGCAAACAAGCCCAGGCCTCCGGGGGAAAACACCAGCCCAAGAAATAAGCAGCCGCCACCTCGGCCAAGACCGCCTTTCCTGGGAAAGGAGCTCGTCGTGGAGGCGAAGGGGAAGAAGTGCTGCGGGAAGGTCCCGCCGCGGTGGGGAGGTGGGATGGGGTGCGATGGGTCCCCCCCATAGGGTCCCTCTGCTCCTCGGTGCCCCAACACCTTCCAAGGAGCTTCACGAGGGCCGTGAAGGGGGGGGGGGGGGTCACCTGTGTAGCTATGGGGGTCGAGGTGGGACCTCATAGACTTGGGGTCTGCTGGATGGACTAAAGAAATGGCCAGAGTGCTCCAATGTCTGGAGTTCATCCTTCCAAAATCCTTTATAAAGGGTGATGTCAGAAGCCGGTGCTGGCAGCTAACGAAGGAAAAGTTCTTATTTGGTGACGTTGGATTTTCTTGTTGACTTTTGTAATAAAACTACAGGTTACAAACATTGCCCGCACAGACGTAAGGAGCCAAACCCCAGCAGGGAACGGTGCTGCGACCCTTGAAGCTGGATGCTGGATGGTCCCGGCTCCAGGGAACGTAATAAACACCGGGGTCCCGCTTACAGAGCTTCCAGTAGGAAATTAGTAATTAGGGTTTAACACTTTTTATTGCCACTTGTTCCTGAACATCAGAAGCAGCTTAGGAAGGATATGAAGGAAATTAAAATGGTGGAGCCTGCTAGAGGAAGAGGAGGCTAAAAGGAAGGCTGGACAAGCGAGAGGTGTAAACGCTCATTTACTGCAAGTGTTTTAGAGGCTCCCAAAGGCTCAGGTACGTGCCAGACTGCTTTTGGCTTTTGATGCGGGCTGGCACCGACCTGCCCTCCCGAGGCTTTGTAAAGCCTAAGGAGCTTTTCGTGTGTAATTCACATTGTTCTCAGGGCTGTGCCCCTGCTCGAAGCCTCTCCCTTTGCCTTAGGAAGGGATGCGAGTGACTGCAGACAGGTCCCAGGTGTGCAGAACTGCCCAGCCGAGTTCAGACAGGGACATTTTGGGCACTGGAGGAGACGAGGGGGGTGTGAGCCCCCCGGGGCTCTGGGTGCCCCCGCCCCGCGCTCCCCTGCGGGTCCCCAGCCCGGAGACCTGGGTGTCTGCAGAGCCTGTTGGAGGCACATTCCAGCCCATCCAAACAGCCTGCTATCATCTGGGTTCAATCTAGTGATAAATGGGCTCCAGAAGTTTCTGAATATTTGTATAAGACCACAACGCTTCTTATCAAAACATTTCCCATTATTATTTTCCAGTCTTCCCTCCATCCCCAGCTACCTCCTCCTTCCCTTTGGTGCACTGCCATGCCCCAGCCATTAGCAGTGCGATCATTTTTTTCTCTCCACATGGAAAATACAAGAGAGCTTTCCTCTAAAGAGGGTAGCCCAAAACCTCCTGGGGCTCTCAACCCATCCTCCATCTGCGGTCACGCAAGTGTTTCCTCCCGGGCGTTATCACTGGAAATGAAAGAATGTGAACACGCCAGGCTCATTTGTTTTGTGTGTTTAATTTCTTCGTAGGTTTGTGTAAGTACTTATCGTCTTCTCCTTAGAAGATAATCGAAGACAAATGTGCATGCGAGATGAAGGCTTAACAAATGGGGCTGCCTTCTGAAAATGTAGTTCGTGAAATAAATAGGGACGTAAGAGCATCGCCGGTGCCTGCGAGAAGCGACGCTTCCAGGAAGCACAAAAGTTATGAATACAGCTAAAATCAACACTACCCCATCATCAATATTCATATAGCCCAGACAAAACATTTTATATCGTAGCTCCTCATAAATCAGACAGAGAAGAAAGGGGGAAAAGGGAAGAGGCGAAGAGAAAGGGGAAGATATAAAGGAAGAAATAGCTGGGGGATGAAGGGATGGCGAGAGGGGACTCGGCTCATTCAGGCTAACATCTGCTCGGTCTGAAGTGGAACCACCTGTTAGTTTATTAAATTGTACAATTAATTTATGTGGAAGGAAGGGAAGACTATATCTCATCAAAAAATCTTCCATTTTAACCCCATCCTCCAAAAGGGAGCCAGGTAAAGCCAGCCATTCACGCCAGGGATGCGCGGCACCATCGTTTTCACGTGAAATGATGGAAAGACTCCAACATCTCCCTCCAAGGCGCCCGTCACCCCGCCGGGTGCTGACAGACGGCATCTGCTCTAAACAGCGTATTCTCTTCCACGGGGAAGTAATGAGATGGCTCGCACACGTGTGCCGTCGTGTAAAGCCCACGCGGCAGGAACTCCTCAAAGCCCTCCTCCGCCTTGGCCCGGTGTTATGAAAATTTCCCGTCTTTAATATCTCTGCCACTGGCAAATTTCACGTGAGGCCAGGTTTTAATCAAAAAAGCGCGGTAATTTGTACAGCGGCAATGATAAATCAACTTCTCCGCCCTGCCTTGCTCCCACACTGCCCCTGCCACCCGCCAGCCGTCAGACTCTGGCGACGACCTCTGGCTCCGCAGCGAGAGGGTGGGGATGGCAGAGCATCTCTGCGAGGGACCTCAGCACCCCGAGCATGCAAACGGGGAAACGGGGGGCTGCAAACCACTGCCCAAACGCAGCCCAAAGGGTTGTCACCAAAATGCTAACGGCCCCACAGCAGCGGGGAAAAGGCTTTTGCAGGAGAGGCTACGTGCGGGCCCCTTGCAGCCCTGGTCTATAGCACTTACCCATGTCAAAACACTTGAATTTTTCATTATGAAAAAAGAAAAACCCAACAACCGCAAAACATTTTAAATCATTCATTTCAGGCATCTATTTTGGAGCACGTCCTAACAGCTCCTTCCAGCAAGTCCCTACCAAAAGAGGGTCCGGAGCCCTCGCGGGAGACACGCGCCTTCCAGGCTTGCAGGATCGGGCTCCAATTAAGCGCAATGCTCTCCAGATTTGGTTCCCATTATTGTCTTCCTTTGGCATGACCGACTGGAGCACTTGAATTGGAAAGGTCCCAGAATCTTCAGTCTCCTAAAACATTTTCAATAATGTTGAGAGCAATTTTCCTTAGAGCATGTAAGGATTTCAGCGGAGGAGCCAACTTTCCCAGAGGAATGATCCAATTATGAGGACTGGATGCTCTTGTCAATCTCTCCCTCAGGGACGTGGAAAATCAAAATTATGATTTATTTTTTTTAATGTGACAGTGAGCGTAAAGGCAGAAATCTAAACTGTGCCGTTATCTCCCCAGGCACCCCCCGCTCCCTCTGCCTGATAGTGTTAGCTAAAAATACCGACTCGTTTTAGGCAGAACCTCCTTAAATTCTGCTCTAATGACAGCGCCGGCAGGACCCAGCCCTCGGTGCAGTGCTGAATTATGGCTTTTTAATGGTGACCTTTGCATGTAAAAATTGAGTCAAAAATTACTCCGGCTTTCGCTAATGCAACGAGAGAAATGCGGTTCAAATCCAGGGGTTTGCGTTCGGTGACAAAGGCGGGGAAAGGCAGCAGCCGTCCCCCAAAAGCTAAAAATAGTTCCCGCAGGGCGAGGGCAGCGGAGGAGCTGGTGGCAGCGGGGGGGACGGGCGAGCGGGGAGGTCAGCGTGCCTTTGCACGGGATGCTGCAGATGTCCTCGAGATGCCGGCCACGGTGCACGCTGGCCAGGGCAGGACGGGACCCCGATGGGCTCACTTGCACCCCTGTGCCCAGCCCTCCTCCTCCTGCCCACGGCACCCCTCGCTGTGCACCCTGGAGGAGTGCAGCCATCTGGGGGTACAGGGGGGTCGGGGTGCAGGGATGCAGTTTGCCAACCCCTCGCCGCCGCCCCCCGCATTGTGCCGGGAAGCAGGAGCTGCCATTGTGCGGCGGGGCGGCGGGGGGCCTTTGTCCCCGCGGGGCTGCCTGGCTCCCAGGGCCGGCGCGCCGAGATCAAGGGGTGGGCAGTGGGATCTGCAGCAGCCACGCGCCGCCCGCTCCCCCTTAGAAGTTGTTGTTGCTATGGGGTCTATTGTTGCCGGCTTTCCCCTGGCTCTTTACATCCTGCACCTTGCTTTTTCACAGGGCGAACAATAATGCAAACTCTTTTTGCTCCTATGGTTGCCTTTTCACATTTTCCCCCCCCTTTTGCAACCTATTATGAGTGATAACTCTAAAGAACTGCACAATCCTTTTCCACCACCAGCTCATACCGTGCCGCTCACCAGGTTATTCTGCCCGAAAAGCCCAGGAAAATCTGCATATCTGGGGGACGTTATTAATTACCTGACATGACTTCTCTAACTCTGCAAAGACCCGTCTCTGGCTAATGAAGCTGTCAGGGGCAGGCAGCGTGCCGATGCCACCCTGCCGCGGGCACTGGCCTGCATCCAGCACGGCGCCTGCTATTCCTACCCCAATCCAGTGATCCCACGGGAGCACGGGAGCAGGATCCAGCC
Organism: Balearica regulorum gibbericeps; assembly: GCF_011004875.1. NCBI lineage: Eukaryota > Metazoa > Chordata > Aves > Gruiformes > Gruidae > Balearica > Balearica regulorum. The sequence continues at coordinate 27,397,727 of NC_046192.1, read as the reverse complement.
CTGGTACCTCCCGGCATCACCACATCATGTCCATCTTCCGGTTCTTCTGGATCTCCTCGGCAGAAAACCAGCTGAAAAGCAAAACCCCATGAATTCCTTGAGGTCGTACCTGCAACGGGAGCCGGGTTCCTTGCTTGATCCTCCCAGGGTACGGCCTCGTGCCCCTACGGATGCCCTGTGTGCTTTTTCTAGGCTCTGGGGAAGATGCTATGTGTGGAGGCTGGAATAAATTTAATATTGTGCCAGGGTTAGGGGCAGGACCCTTCGCCAGGGTGCCGCAGGCTGCCAGGCTTTCCCCGAGCAAACCAGCGCGTCTCACGGGCAGGAGCCCCGGGGCAGGGGCAGGTCCCTGCCTGGGGGAGGGCAGCATCAGCGCAGCAGTTACTTCCCATGCCCCTTGGTCGGGTGTCACATCCAGTGCCGTTCCCGCAGCAGGGAAACATCCCGGGGCGAGCCCGGGCATTTCTGCCTGGGAAGCCTCCCCCCGGCAGCACCCGAGTTCCTGCCCCAGCAGCGGGATGCTGCTTGCATCCTCCGGGATCCAGCTTTCGTGAAACCCATTGTCAGGGATAGATGGGAGTGATTCCCCGTGACGGAAGGTGATCTTCCCTGGTGACACAGACTGGTCTCTCTCGGCTAAAAATCAAGTTGCATAATTGCTTAAATGGAAAGTGATACTCATGTTTAAATAAATTATTGCGTCGGTTTAAAAATTTCTAATGGTGAAGAGCAAGCGGACTGTTGGATTAGCGCGCCAGATCGTCTGGTTTGTAATGACAAATGTTTTAATTAAAATAATTATAATTAAATGGATGTCAAAAAAATGTTTCAGTTCAAAGCACACTTCACAACCTCACATCACATCCTATCAGACGACGGACCACATGACAAAACAGAAAATAAACGGAGACCTTTAGGCAAATTCTCCTAAAAGATGCAACGGTAATTCCCCAGCCGCGTGCGACGTGCTGCCTGCGGTGGGGGCTGCACCGGGGCCAGCTGTCACCCGCACCCGAAAGAAAGCCACTATTAGCGCTTTAATAATACCGAGCTAACGTGTGTGGACAGTGCTTCGCCTCTCCCAGCTCTCCGCGAGCATTAACGCATTTGCAAACCCCACGTGGTCTGGAGGAGACGGGGATCGTCGCTCTTGCTTGGCACACAGGCCAAGCCTTGCTCTTCTCCTGCCTAAGCTGGGTTTAAAGCTGGGGTTCGGCTGCTCGAGAAGCTGTAGCTGGTGCTGTCTCCCTTGGCTGCTGTTTCTGTTAAGGAAAATAAATATAAGCAGACTGCACTCCTTTCTGCACTGTGGATGTAGCGTGGGTTTCTGCTCTACGTTTCTAAAAGCATCGTTTTCCCTCGAAACACCGGTGTTGGGATGACCGGCGACGCAGGGCGAGCAGCTTGCCGCTGCACAGGAGCAACCCGCAGCCGAGTGTCCCCGTAGCGCCCGGCTGCTCGGTGCGGCCAGAAACGCTGCAGGAGGGAAAAGGGGGAGTGAGAGACATCGGCAGCAACATCCCTGGGACATCTTTAAACTCCACCGTACAATCCCAAAGTAATGTAATCGGATTTGAGGCCAATTATCACTTCTTCCATCCGACCCATTTCATTTAGTATACCATGAGTATTTTCAGAGCGGTCCCTCCAGGCCATCACGGGTCTGCAGGTGAGCACAGCAGGAGCCATCCCATGGGCTCCTCCATCCTTTATCCTGCATCCCTCATCCCGCATCCATCCTGCACCAGGCGATGCTGCTCTGCTAGCAGGGCCAAAAGCTGTAATTGGATCTTAATTACACAGCTCTCCAAGAGGTTATTTTTATTTCTTTGTTTGTTAATGCAATTATTTAGCTGCCCTATTTTAGCCTTGACCTTGCAGGAAGAGGGTATTTTCCAGTCAGCATAATGCTTTATCTTTGAAAGCTACAATCAATAAGGATAATTAATGATGCCTGCTGCAATGATAGCCTCAGCAATCATTATACCACATTAATCCCTGCAGTCAGACTGGGGTCAAGGCCATCTAAATCATTCACCTAGGGGTGGAGAAATTCAAATAGTTTACCAATTTAAATCTAAGGAAACAAATCTGACTTTATTTTTCAGAGCCGTTTAAACCGTTATGTTTTTAAGAGGCTGCCTCCTGTTGCGGCTCGGTTTTTTGCTGGAGCCATGGATGCGAAGTGGCGCAGCCCGTGATGCTCCTCGCGGCAAACCGTGTCCCCTCGCGGGGACGGCGGTGGGGTTGTGCACCAGGGACATGCCACACGTGCCACTGGTTTCTCCTCGACCCTGATTTCTCTGTCAGGATGAGTCCAGAGCGGGGACGGCCCCAGCTGCCACCGCAGCAGACACCAGTCCCGAAACTGGGGACACCCAGTGTGGTTGCTCCATGGAGCAGGAAGGGGGTCGTGCTCCTCTCGCAGGGACAAAATGCGTCTTCCACCAGCCCCAGGAGTGGGGCTTTGTCAGCTTTTGGTGCTGGTTCATGCTGGGGACTCTCCTGCACCCCAAGGGGAGCCCCTGCCCCGGGGATTTCTGCACCCAAGGGAGCCGCACCAGGTGTCCATCCAAAGAGGGGACCAGACATCTCCAAGACATCTCCGAGAGGAGCAGAGGTCTCTCCCCAGCACATCCCTGTCCCCAACCAACCCCCCAAAACACAGCCCGTGCCTGAGCTGTCCAGGATGCGGCTCACAAACTGACGGCGCTGCAGGAATCCCCCGTCCCCAGCACCCATCCCCACATCCCACTCCCGGCCGGGATGGAGCGAGGGGCAGGGGACCGGCTGCCACGTATGACCACAACCGGCAAAACCGCTGAATTATTTTACTTACTTCAGCCTGTGCATTGCACATTTGTAATGTGTTAGGGCCAGGAATGCTTGGGGACCGTACTGAAACGTGTGTGCTGTGGTTGAGCATCCTGGAAAGCCCGAGGGAAACGGTGGGGACTGTCCCCAGCACAGCCCTCCCGCAGCTCCGGCCACCCTTGGGACTGGTTCAGCTCCGGCAGCCACCCGCCGCTGCTGTGCCGGGCTTGTTTTAATGTCCGCTATCGAAGTGATGTAGCTTTTTGACACCTCCGTGCTAGCAGTGAAGATATCGCTTCATCTGCTCCGTGCAAAGATAATTTTTGGGATGCGGCCAGCACCACGGTCGCATCCTGATGCCTCCTGATGTGCTCAGCTGGGGCTCTGCATCCCTCTCGCCCCAAGGGGAAGCCAACGGCATCCCAAGCCTTGGGGGAGGAGAGGGGTCCCATCCTGCCCCACTGCCCCGACTGCCTGTCCCCAGCCGAAACACCCGCCCAGCACATGCTGGGCAGAGAGAGCCACCAAGGGCTTTGTCAGGGTATTAAGAAACCCCACAAAACCAAGAGCAGATTATTACGGAAAGGCTGCAGAGTAATGTCCTTGGCCAAAAATCATGTTTCTTGATAATCAGTAAAGTTTTGCTGATCTGAATCTGTTCCTGGTGGCTCTTGCAGGGCCGGTTTTGCTTCTTTGGACACACTGCCTGCTGCAATGCCCACTGTGATGCCTGCTGTGATGCCCACCACGATGCCCACCACGATGCTCACCACGATGCTCACCACGATGCCCACCATGATGTCCACCATGATGTCCACCACACTAGAGGGACCAGCAGCAGTGTGGAGCGGAGTCTCAGGGCTCTCTGTGTCCCCCCAGGGTCTCAGCCCAATTCGGGGGCTCAGCAGTCCCGGGGGGTGGGTGAAGTTTGAGAGGCACCCAGAAATGTGTAACGGCGTTGAGTCCCTCCATCGAAACGAAGGGGAAATTTGGTTTAGTTTTGATTTATCACTCTATTATGAACAAGTTTGTGTTTTCACCAAAGTCATTCTCCTTGCCTGTACTGAATTAATTATATATTAACAACAGCATATAATTTATATGTGGACATATACAATAAATTATGGTCTAACTATATAATTCTACACATATAATTAATTACATTAAACATCTACATTTTAAGCCTACAATTAGATAACCCTGAGAGACAATCCTGTTAGCATTTTTAATAAATACTTGTGTTTGAAGCTGTTTAACAGAGCACCTGATAACTGATATAGCAGTGTTAACATCTGTTCCATTATTTCCAGAGGACGTTAGTTTAACGTAATGCTCCTCACATAAAATATGCATTTGTTCTTGACTGTCAAGTGCCTCTATTATTTTATTAAAAAGTCAAAAAAGAATATAATCAGACTTCATAATTTATGTGTGACATTTTCATTACAGAAAACTTTATGCAAAATTGAATTCTAAAATTTAATTTCCTGTGATGTTTAAATTACTTACTATCTGGCTCCTCTCCAAACATTGTGATCACTCCAGGCCCCATATGAATTCTATTAAGGATACGTTTAGCTGCTGCCAAAACTTACAGGGTATTTTTCTATGTAATTCCAAGAATATGCTCCTTAAATTTATTTTGTGCCAGTTTAAATAGCTTCCCTCGTGCAGGAAAGAAACGCAAGACATTTTTAACCACTGCCATGGGTTTTTTTGTTGTTTCTCTTGGTTTTCAGTGCCCACCCCGGCACCAGCCCCTGCTCCTTCAGCCCCCTTAGCAGGGAGGAGCAGTCCCAGCAGCCCGGGGAAACCTGGCTTAAGCCGGGACGAAGACGTGGGCTTTCAGGGAGCTCTGCTCGCCACGTCTGCGGCGTGCGTTGGAAATTAGCACACAAAAATTCAGTGTAACGAGCGCGTGGCAGGAGGACATATGGGCCAGGATTATGGTTCACGCTGCTTCGGTTCACAAAGCTTGGGTCTCGTATTGCCTCCGCTCCGCGTTATCTCCTCGGGAATGTCTTTAACGTCCACGTCAGGAAGAGAAACCAAAGATCAGGCCATGGAGGAGAGGAGGAATTGGGTAGTGAGAGGGATGTAATGTCGCTCAGGGGGGACCAGACCTCCGGTAGCGAAGTGGCTGTGGGGTTGGGAGACGCCGAGGTGGGGCAGGGGGGTGCTCCAGTCCCTCTGAGAAGCCACAAAACATGTGAAATCACCTGCTCCCCTCCTTGGATGCTGCCCGTGCTTTTGGTCCCACTGCCACCATGGGTGCTCTGGCCACGCATCTCACCCAGGTCTCCCAATCTCACCCTCCCCTGGGAGCAGGGATCCTCCAGCTGCACCTACAGCATTGCAGACGAGATCAGGTTTGAGGACAAATATTTGACGAGTGAACCGGGTGACTCTGCAGATATCCCCGCTCTTCCTGGCAGCTCTTTCTTAAATCAATCTGCATTTTGCATACCCTCATCCACCAGGAGCCAAGGCACTATCAAAGCTTACAATCAATACATCTGTATGGACTATTGCTATCGGATTTGGTCATTTTCTGAGCAGACCATGTCAGTAAAACTTGGCTTGCTTCAGGAAAGTAGCTTGATCTCATGAATCTTCAGAGAAATTGACAGAAAACCTTACGGCATATCTTTGGAAATAATTTAGCTTGCTGTTGCTGTGAAGTTTGCAATGTTTCATGTACCGCGTTGGACAGTGATGTAAGAGTTTCCAAAATGAAGGTGCTCTGCCAAATTTCTGCTTCCCTCCCTTTGCCTGGTATCTGCGAGCAGCAGTCACGTCCTGCTGCCTGCGCCTGCCGCCGGGAAACGCGAGCAGGAATAAAGAGATGGTGGGAAAAGGTGGACGCTTGGGGAGAGCAGTGCCTGTGCCCTTCACAGCCGCCCTTGGTCTGAATCTCGACCAGGGAGCTGAGCACAGTGATGCACATCCCACCTCGTCCCAGAGCATCCCAGCTCAACCCAGCATGTCCCAACAAATCCCAACTCATCCCAGTACATCCCAGCATGTCCCAGTTCATGCTAGCACATACCAGCTCATCCCAACATGTGCCAGGATGTCCCAGCTGCTCCCAGCACGTTCCAGCATGTCCAAGCACATCCCAGTTCACCCCTGCACATCCCGCCTCATTCCAGCACGTGCCAGCTGATCCCAGTACATCCTAGCACACCCCAGCACTTCCCAGCTCATGCCAGCTCATCGTCTTTTGAGGAATGAGTGGGACAGGGCAGAGCTGCTTGACATCTGGGCAGCACAGCCATGCCAACACCTTCCCCAGCACGCTAGATATAAAGGGCAGTTGTGGAGTACTTCACCACACTACCTAATCGTTATTAAATCTCTTTTTTAATAAAACCTGCCCTGATATAGGATACACATCCAGGAGCTTTCCCTTGTGTAGGAGGTGACCAGCCGGTCGCTGGTGACCGCGGTGAGGGCACAGCGATGCACCGAGCACTAAAGCAGATGTCGTTGCAGAGCCTGATTTCCACCGACCCTAGCTCATGCTGGTCGTGCTCCTGCGGGTCTCCGTGCAGTTCGTTCACTTGCTCAGCGTTCACAAGTTAGTCCCTTAATGTTCACCGACAGGAAAAACAACCGGCCCCGTTGGGAAGGGTTGGATTATTCCCAGGTTATGAAGGCAATGCGGCATGCGTTATGGTGAAGAAAAGCAAATCTGGAGCAAACCCAACTGCTCGGATGGAGTGGGAGTTTGTGTGCACCGGGCGACGCAAGCCCTTCCTCGGGGACACGGCGTCTGAGCCCGGCCATGTGCAGACCCCTGCACCGGGACGCCCTGAGGACCCAGTTGCATTGCCGGGGCGGGGGGAGCAGGTGCGGGGTGCTGCTCTGGGAAGCTTGCTCCCAGCCTGACGCCGTCCGGCTTCCCTTCTGCGCCGGTAAGGCAATCCGGTGGATGGAAAACCTCCGACTGCCGCTGGGTTTGACTGCACCCGGGTGCTAACCGCAGCCCGTCGTGAGCGCACGGCTAATAAAAGATGCAGCCGGGCCGATGCCGAAGGAAGCCCGGGCAGGAATAGGACGACAGAGCAATATTGCAAGAGGTAGGATCCTGCTGAGTCTGGAAGTGCCTGATTTATTTATATTCAGCTAAACTGAAATATTCAGAAGGGGAATATCTTCAGGCCATACTCACCCCCATGCCAGCGAGCAGTCTTTTCCAGTGCCCGTCCCCCTATTAATTCAGGCAGCACAAATCCAATATGATTTTTTTCTCTGATACACTGTAGTTCACAAATTGGATGATGACAAAACCAGATAATTTATTACCGGTATCTTAATTTATTTATTATTGAACACTTTATTAACCTATACACTTTGCTGCCTGCACATCTTTAATGGGTTTATAGTAGAATTATTCATTTATTCCTGGGCATGAAATAGTACCTTCATAATTCACCTGTGGCATCGTAAGATATTAATTATAGCACCCAGGGTCTTCACTTAATGGTGAAACACTAATTGTGAAGGTAAAACAAAACACATTCTCATTCTGGAGAGCTGCTTCTCTGAAAATCCACTTGCCATTTCCAGGAGCGGCGACGGTTCAGACCTCCTCGCGTGTGAACAAATTGCGCATTTTTATGAAGTCCAGATTTCCGCGTTCAAAGCCAATTTCCAATCCTGACCAGAACAAAACTGTTTAGCAAGACTGTAGTAGATATGGAGAAGTGGGTACGGAGGGTTTCTCACCATCCCCGTATGCTGTCGGTGGATGATGGAGGGTTTGGCTCCCACAAAAAGATGCTCTCTTGCAGGGGAAGGTTTCCGCAGCTGTGACCTGCCCCTTGCCAACGCCTCGGCAGCCAGTGCCGTCTCCCCGCGGGGCCGATGCCCGGCTGCAGGCGAGTTTCGGGGAAGAGCTGGCAGCGCCACGTTCCCCCGGGCAGGACGGGTATTTACGGCTGCGTTACAAACGACTGAGAAAAAAAGGGCAGCTCACAGCGCAGGCAGCAAGGCGGTAAAAATAGTATCGTGGGGAGGGGGGCTGTAATAAGAAACACGTTCGGATGGAAATAACTTAATTCTGTCACAAACACCAGCTTAATGTATGCCCTTAAACTCGGAGCCGTATACGTTTCCCTGCAACATCCGCCCGTATCGGGAGGATCTGCTCCAGCTAGACACTCTGGTGCCTCGCGCCCTTCGCTTGCATTGCTTCGCAGCAGCCATCATCATGTTTTAATGAGCCATTTTTCTATTTATCTAATGTCACTGTTTCCCCAGCAGCGCTGTACCCGTCCTGTCCAGTAAAACCCATTATCTCTATTAGGCTGCCGATAGCGCATCGGCGGGATTGCTGGCTCCCTAATTGCTGGAGCACGCTCCTCCTCCCCCTGATAGATTACCCTGGGCTAACAGCCCCCACACCTATTCCCCAGCGCCCCGCTACCAGCCAATCCCCAGCAATTGGGTTCTGCTTTCAGTAATAAGTCCTAGCCTATCAATATATAATAGGCCTTAATAATCAACAGCTATAGACGGCGTCTGCTTCGGGAGGCCTCCGTAGAGCCGAGCGGTTTTTATCTGTCTATAATTAGCAGCAGTCAAATCCCGTTCGTGTGACAGGGTGCGATGGTCCGGGCTGTACGGGAACGATAACAGATTTTACATAGGTTCAAACATGATTTAATTGGCTGCTCTGACTATCTCGATAACGTGCACGGGTGTAAAACAGTCCAGCTGGCCCGGGAACGTGTGGGAAACATAAATATTGCGGCGGGCAGCTTTGCCACCGCCGCTGCGATAGGTGCCTTATTTTTGATAGCGAAGGAGCCGTCGTGGGGTAAATGTTGTAGATCAGCGTGGGGGCTTTGCTAGGAGGGGCTTTGCGTCCGCGTTAGGAGGGGCTTTGCAGCCAGGAGAAGAGGATGCTGTTGGAAATTGTCCCCAGCCAAAGTCGCTCGGGTAAAGTAGCTGTGCTCAGCCCCGGTGGCTGTGGATGGGGAGGAAGGGAAGGTGCCCCAAAACAAGGCAGTAAAACTATAAAGTTAATGAGGAAACCGTGTAGTTTTTTACAGTATAACCCTTTATAACCCCCTCCTTGGGAGCCGGGCTTTCAGGGTAATACAGGGAACGCTATAAAATGGATGTTTAATGTAGCTGGGGGCCAAGAAAAACATTGTATAATTGTAGTAAGCAGCTTGCTAAGTAAAATGATAGCTTTTAAAGGATGAAATATAGCGTAGGTTTTCAGGACTGCACAGGCTCCCGCTTCATATTGCTTCAATAACGGTTTCTTCATTTCACTTACAAACGTATCTCTGAGGACATTTGTTACAAACATCTCTCGGCTTGGAAATAAGATGCTAACTAAATCTGCTCACATTATCCATCGTGAATAAACGACCTGATACATTCGGTCCTTGCGCCTGCTGGCGCCAAATTTGTTTGATTTTCACCCGTTTTATTCAAACAGGGATGCTGGCTCACAGGGTGCCGGCATGGCCGATGGCTACCGGAGCGGTGAGGGATGCTCACCTAGGATAACCACCCCAGCTGCACCCACCCTTCGATTTGGCTGGGGGGTCTCCGGGACGGGGGGCACGAGCCCCCCCCAACGCCACCCAGCCTGCCTCGGTCCCAGCGAGACCACGGCTCCGTTGCTTCCCAGGCCTGTGTGATGTGGTTTGGGCTGGATTTCTGAGGAAAAGGGGCACAGGGAGAGAGGTTTGCTTCTGTTTGGGTTTTGCCGGTTGGCGTCTTCCCCGTCTCCAAACACTCGGCGGCCAAGGGCTGCTGTGGCGCTCCTGTAAATTCAAATAAAAGGGCGCCTACCGCTTAGCTGCGGTTTTTAATACAGAGATTAATATATATTGTGTATTATATGTATCCTCGCGAGGTGGGAAGCGGAGTGCACTGCTGAGGACAGGAGCAAGGCTTGCCGTGCAGCAGCCGGACTGTGCACGCACCTCGGTAACGCCAAGGGCCGCGGGTGGGTTTTGGGGCTCCTTTGCCCAGGGTCTCCCCACGGGGCTCCTGGTGGGACACAATCTGCCTCCACCGCGGGTCCTTTCCCTTTGGAGGAAGCAAGCTCTTGCTGCAGGAAGGCAGCGCTGTGCTGGTGCCTGGTGCCCCTCGCCCGGCTCTCACCCCTGCTCCAGGTGAGTTGCTTAGTATGCCAAAAAATGAATACAAGGCAGGTGGCAGAGCAAGCACTACATGCACGCCAGATTTTCTCAAATATTTTCCAAAATATTAGGCAGGCAGCGTGTCTCTGCCCACTAGCTGTGCTGCCTTTGCCATTGCAATGCCCAGAGCAGCCTCCTGCCATGCTGCTCGCCCACGGCCCCGGGGCTCACCGGGTGGAAATGGCCACGGTCGTGGTCATGGTCACGGTCACGGTCACAGTCATGGTCATGGTCATGGCCGAGTTTCTGTCGTGTGCCTTTCCCCCCTTCCCCAAAGGGAAAGCACGGATCCCCCGGCTGCCCTCCTCACCGCACGCTGCCACACCGGGAGCCGCGACGCTCAGCCTGGGTCGTCCTCCGGGGTTCAGCACTTCTGCTAGAAAAACTATTCGGCTTTGATGGGATATTGTGCATCAAAAGGTGTTGAGGATGCGCCTAGCAAGCACTGTCAAGCAAGGTGCTGAGCCTTTCTGGTGACACCCAGGACATGGTACCGCTGCAGAGAACCCGATCCTTTTCCACGCTCTTGTGACCACACTGATAAAGTCTGATAAAATCTGATATTAGAGTCACAATATTCTCAATTTCTGTAGAAAAAGTGACCTTCAAGCACAAAACAACCCCCCTCGGCTCCCAGTTCTGGGGTCTTTTCAAACTGAGGAAGAGGACGCGTACCTCTGCTCTCGTATATGCACATAATGTGAAATTTCATCAGCCACAATATTTTAGAAGACAGGAATCGTGAGATATATCACATGTAAATAGACATATCATCTGAGCAAGGCACCATTTATCAATATCACTTTGAAATGCAGTGGATGATCTGATGGGATTATGTAGATCTCAACTATCTATGGGTGAATGAAATTGGGTAACCTTAGCAACCCCAGGTGCATTTGTGCAGCTATGAATCAAATGTCAGCGTGATGAGCTGCGCACAAAATAAAGAAATAATTCTTTGAAATTCTCAAAACAGTCTGTAGTGTATTATTTTATAAGTCTCTGCCTATTATGCATTTTAGAAGCTAGCTTTAAAAATAAAAAGATAAAAAAATTAGCATTTACACACCCCGTGCCTGCATAAACCCTTACAAATAAAGCCAACACGAAACACAACCAACAACTGCAACAACATCTTAATGGTGGAAAGGGCATGTCCCACCAAGCAAATAGGCTAGCTGGAAGAACAGCACAGAGGATGCGTTATTCCCATAGATTTGAAACAGGACCTTCCATCGCCAGTTCGGATAAAAACAAAAGTTACAGGCTGTCGTTTCACTCCTGTTAAAATATATTCAGCAGGGTGTTTTAATACCAGAAAGGAAGGAAAAGCTGGAAGTCTCCCTTAAAAATTCATGAAGTCAAGAAAACGTACGGTTTGGGGGTTTTTTATTATTTATTTAAGTAAGTATTTCAGATGACCATAAGATACTCTAAATATACACTGCATCGTACTTGAACAATAAATAATTACATATGTAGTTGCAGAGACTTTCCATATGCCTGTGCACAGATAGATACAGAAAGAGCCCGTGCACGTTCCATCTTTTGTTTCCTCTGCATTGAAGCACTGAAGTTTTCAAAGTTTCCTGGGTTTTCCTGCACGGAAAGCCATCCCTTTGTCCTGGCGTTGGTTGGAGACCATAGTTCTCAGTCTGCAAATTCATTTTTAATTAATTAGTGGCAACTGCACTGACCCATTGTGATCACCCGCTCCAAGATCAGTTGTAGGGACAAGGATGGGGAAAAGGCAGGGCAGGGCTGGGGGTGCCCAGGGGTCTGCTGCCCCGGGCAGGATGCTCAGGCACCTCCCAGCTGCCCTCTCCGCTGCCTGCAGATGTGCTAATGTTTATCTTGTGGTAGCCAAAGTTTTCCTTAAAGCGTGAACACTAGAAGTTACGTCGATAACTGAGAATCTCAGTTTTCCTTAAAAGTATTTCCTAGTACTTGTGGTCAACGAAAAAATCCCATATTCGCTTCTTGGGCTTCAGTTCCCCCTTGCTTTCCAGGTCCCGAATACTGAAGAAGTAGGATTACAGTTCCACAGCCCATCTCAGCATCACGTGCCACGGGGTGGTCTCCAATTTCGGAGCCGGGAACCACCCATTTATTTATTTTACGATGCTTTAACCCACCCTTGTGCTTAGCAGGCTGGCAAGCCCTGTTCTCTACCTTTTTTTTTTTTTTTTTTTTTAACAGCTATTAAAGAATTAGTGTTTCCGTAAATGCGTTTCATTCTCATTAAACATTTTCAGGTCGTGCTGGAAAGCTTAGCAGTTAAACCACCCTGAGAATTAGAGCGGCAGATCTGAAGCAGGCAGCCCTGTTTATTCAAAATCGCCTTCTCCGATGGCTCTCCCGAACGAGCTGGATTAATTGTTCAGGACCTATAGCACATGCTTCAGTGAAAATAAATTACTTTTATTTCTATTACACCACCGGTGGCTGTGTAACTTAATTTCATTAGCTTGAACCTGTTGAGAGTGTTCAGATTTCCATAGCAGGACGCACTTGAAATGAAAAGATGCTTTCGATTCTCAATTAACAGAATCGTTCCCTTTCAACTGAAATGAATGTTATTGAAACCAATTAGCATAGACTGGAAAATCTCTCATTAATGAGGGGAGTGTGGGTGAGTAAACAGCAATGAAAAGATGAAATTAGAGAAGAGCCTCTTCTTGTTGGCCTGAATAATTACATGCTTAGTTGCCTAATTGTCTGGTGAAAAGCCTTGCCGTGCTAGTAACAGATTGCCATGTTCATTAGGCTGCAAAAGGCCACCTGCTGCTGCGGCTCATTTTCCTGCAGTCTATATACACGTGTTGCTCCCCGGGGACTGATATTTGGACACAACACTAGCTGTGAAAAGCAAATGAGCTTGCCAATATGCTGCAATATTGTGTCCTTTATGCCAAGATACAGAAGCTTAATATGTCAAATATAATGAATAAAACCAACAGCGATAACGAAGTTTATGAGGAAAGTGACCTTCTAACACGTCCCGGTGCAGAAGTGCAGGGCGCGCGGGTGCCGGTCCCTCAATACAGATGTTCCTTTCTGGCCTGGACTGCTCCAAATTACGTAGCACAAAAGATAAATTACAACCGCTACGGCCTGAGCGATTCCTTAGACAATGGCATAATGAAAGCATACAATGTTAACTGTTAAAATTGGAAACAAATGTGAAATGCCGAACGCTAAGAAGCGTTCGTGAAAACCAGCATTGTTCGTATTTGCTCCGCTGTGGCAATAAACATCAAAGGAGGGAGGCCTCTTTGCGCCAGCCCTTCCTCAGATCACTTCGTGTCTTATAATTGCTATTTTTATGGGTCTTTTAAGCCAGGCTTTATCGTGCGTCGCTGTTTGCAGAGAGAAGTCGCCCTGGGCGCAGAGGCGGGGGGTGCCCGGCCATGGGGAGCTCCTCTGCCGTGGGCTCCCACCTCCAAAGGGCGGGATGGAGGGACGGATGCTGCTGGAGATGCGGCCGTGGGACGTTGTACGTTGATGGGACATTGAGGCTGAACTGCCGCCCTTCCGCGGAGGGGCGAATGCCACGCGCAGGGCAGGGGTCCAGCAAAACCAGGCTGTGAAGACCTGCCTTCTCGCAGCGCAGCGCTCCCCTTCCGAAGCTAAAAGCGACCTGCCTGCTCGTAAAATACAACAAACTAGCCAGGGAAAAAGGAGACTGAACCTGCTGCTGGCTTTGGAAACGTTGACCCTAATTCAAGAAGGCTTGGATGCTGAGGGCGGTGCTTGAGCAAAGAGTTCAGCTCAGCACATGCTCCATCCCTCTGGGCCACCGCCTGCAGATCTAACGTTTATAGCCAAAATCTCTTGCTGGCGCTATGGCAGAGAACCCTGTCGTCTGGATGTCAGCGTGGCTGGGAACCGGGGCCCTGCCCCACGGACTCCATTCAGCTCTTTCGCTGGTGTTGGGGTGAGCGACAGCACTACTGGCTAACCCCAGAGACAAAGGCGCTAAATAAAATAAGGCAGGCAGTTGTGAATAGTTTACCAGCCTGTGAGTTATTGCAATAGCCAAGCTCTAAAAACTGCAAGTGCAGGTCTCCAAGCATTTATGGGTCCTGTCTCGGGTGAAGTTTCTAACCACTTCTGAGTGAAGAGGTTTACACTTCAACAAAAAACCAGCTCAAACCAAAATAACCAGCAGAAAGCGTTCCCACAGTGAGGCCTGCAGCTGGGACCAGCACCGCAAGCGGCTCCAGCATCCCAGGACTGAGCCCTCCACTCCATTTTCTAAGTATCTCCATATGCAAGGTCTCTCTGGTTTCTATTTTATTTTTCATTTTCCGCATTTTTCACATCACGTTGGACGATGTTATGCACTGAGCAGGTAAGTGAGCAGGAGGAATTGCCAGGGTATGGTAGGTTGGGCAGCGGTGGCTTCTTGGTTCATAGTCACCAGCAGAGAAGTCAGGGATGTAGGGATACGGATATCAATATACACATTTGAGTGCATTATACCACTGAACAATCATTATTGCCCATGTAGAGATCACCTCGTTAATAATAATTGCATTGGGAAGGGGCTCACTGGCCTCTGCTGTATTACAGAGGACGAGCCCATGCAGGGACGGGGAGCCGCGTCCCCCAGCAGCAGCCCCGGTCCCACGCCGGGCGAGGAGCAGCCCTCCTGCCCCATCTCCTGCTGCTTCACAGCTAAAAACTTCTTCTTCTAGCACAAACTGCGTCAGCGTTAAAATATTCCACGCAGACAGTTGAAGCCTCTCACAACGGTGGCACATACTGTTACATCAAACAAAACAGCGCACGCTGTGGTTCCCACGTACCGCCCGTGCTGCAAGGTTTAATGCTACACGGGTTAAACACAAAAGCTTCAGTCGCTATCAGTCAAAGGTCTCGGGTGACAGCGGCAGCAAAACATACGCCGCCGCTTCTGTTTTGCCAGTTTTTTGATTGCTTTTTTTTTTTTTTTTTTTGAGGAGAGCGTTGAACAAGTCCTTCATTAATTCAAAGAATGAAAAGATGTGATTAAGAAATGGTTTTATCATTTTAAAAAATTATAATGCGCCTGGCAAGGAGCAAGAAACAGCCGTGCGGGTGCTCCGTGCGTGTCTGCCAGCCCGCGCAGTTGGTCTTCCAGCAGAGCACCAGGAACGTGGGTCCTGGTGATGACACACCCCTTTGGTGGTCCAAGGCATCCTTGTGCACCCCTGCATCATGGCCACGCACATCTCCGCGCCTCGCTCCCCCTCTCCGACGTCCGTCCCACCAATAGGGCACTTTTAGTGTTTGTTGTAGAAAACTCTTCCTCCCTGGCCACAGTGACGGGTGTTATTTAACTTGATAAATTGCAGTACATGTATTTCATCTAAATTATACATGAAGTTGCCATTAGCCCGCTGAAATTTCAAAGCGTACAATCAGATCCCGATACGGGGAGCAGGGGCATGGATCTATTTAGAGGAGGGAAACAAACGGGTCCTTTCCACCAGGACATGCACAATCCAATGATTTCTCTGGAAGCTGGATACATAAACGGTATCAGAAAGCTCCAGTTTGCCATTAGCAGTTCTGTGTTTCTGAGCCCACAGCCCTATTAATAACCTTGACTTGGGAAATTCTTGCGAGTAAATGAGCCGTCTGCAAACCAAATTCAGTGCAAACCTTTGTGCTCTTCCATGAAATTTTCTGTTTATTTTGTATTTTTCCATTACTGACTCTACGTGCTCAATGTGGTTAACCAAGCACAAGTCTCCTCTCTCTCCATTAAAAATACTTCACTGATAAAACAGGACGGAAGATTGCGATGCACGTAGAGGTGCTTTTAGAAGTCCCTGGCGAAGGGCGCTGCCCTTTTCTAGCAGAACCGCCCTTTTCTAGCAGAACCGCCCTTTTCTAGGAGAACTGCCCTTTCGGAAGGTGTGGTGTTGGTTTTCATCATCCCGGCCCGTGCAGTTGAGCGTGTGCCGGTCATCCTCCCAGTTCAGACAGTCCCAGCCACCAGAAACACGGATTCGTGCACTCATGGCCACTTCCATGGCATCTTTATGTCAACATTAGGGGCAAATCAAGGGAATTAATGAACACAAAAAAGACCTGGCATGTTCCCTGCCACGGAACAGATCTGGAACTGCTGTTTGACTCTCTCAATGAACAAAACTCTTGCTGAAGCCACTAGGCTCGCCCCCCGTGAAAATCATCGGTCTGTGTCGGCTGTCCCTGAGCTGTGGGGGCTGAGAAGTCACACCAGTGGGCCAACGCTTTGAGGCCAGTCCCGGGGTGTCTCGGTGAAGCAGGGTGTCCCTCTGCCCATGGCTGGTCACCCCCATGAGCCACCTCCATCCCATGGAGCTGGAAGCTGCCGCAGTTCAGCAAAGCCGGGCAGGCTCGTGCCGGACCCACCGCAAAAAGCGATTTACGGCTGTTCCCGAACCCCTCTGCCTACCCGAGCCACAGGTTTGCACAATATTGACAAACAAAATGATAGTTTTGTGTTATTCTGAATTACTTTTATGGCACTCTCAGGTTTTATTCCATGAAATACCCAATGTGATTACATTATTTAGGCTACTTTCCAACTAGTTAAATACAATTGACTAAATTAATTACTAAGATCAGTTTTACGACAGATCAGGATAATTTATTGGGCGGTTTGTTGTTTTCCTAATAGTCTCACCTGATTGATGGAGAGGGATGGCTATAAATGTTTTTTATGGCTGAGTGAGAGCAAATGCCAACCTAATCAGGTGTTCCACTCTGGATTAAGTAAACCCCATGTAAGTTGGATAATATTAAGGTACAATTATTTGTAACACCTAGGACAATTTTAAGCAATTTAGGGGAAAAAAATTCAGAGACACACGTTTGTAGAGCAGCTGGCAGGAGAGGCAGCACCACCTCACCCCCGCTGAGCTTTGGGGTGATGTGGATGTAGATAACGGCTGGACCTCAGGGTTCAAACCAGGGAGCTTTGCATTTCTTCTGTATTGCCCATGTGTGGATAAACTGGCACCTTTGGCGACTCAGTCTCTATACCCGATCCCTTTTGTGAGCAAAAATTTATTGTTAGTGACAAATAAACAGTGGACAATTAAGAAATAATGACCCAAACTTAATTAAGAAGTTCAAAGAAAATGCTTTCTAGTTCTGCAGTGATGGGTTCAGAAATTACACCTACCATAGAGGTACCACCTGCAATGGGTGCGCAGCAAAGGATGCTAATCTGATTGCACTGACTCCTTTTAATGCAAAGAGTGAATTGTTTTCAGACTGCTGATGATTAATGTGGTTATTGATCAGTTGATCAATAAGGCCATGGTGTCTAATTATTGATAATCCTTCTCTAAATGAAAGATCGAGTGTAAGGAGTGCTAGTTACAGAGCTCAAAATATAAAGTGATTCAGTGTGAAACCTGGTAATTGAAAGTCAAACTAATCCCATAAATTAAATCACAGCAATCCATAACATTTACCTGATAAATCCTTTTGAAAGCTTTATTTAACTTTCAGTGCTCATTGAGAAAGCTGCGGATGCATCCAGAAAGCCCCGTTTTGTGATGAAAATCTGGGTTTGGGGGTGACTTTTATTAATAAAGTATGATTTAATGTAATTGTGCATAATAATGACACCGGTTCAGAGCATCTAATCCCACAGCTCTTTTGCTACACCTGAATATATTTTGGAAATTTTAAGAAACTGCTATCAGTCAGACGTGTATCACCTACACACCAGCTTGTTTTCCAAACTCTCCCTCCAGGCCCTTTGGCTGCAAACCGGTTATATTGTCAATACAGTGGGGGAAAAGCAGCCTGTTTGCTTCTCCCGGGGACCCCTGACAACCCCTGCAAGACTTTTTTAGGTACTTGGAGGAAACTGAAATAAAACCTGGAAGACGTGATCGCATATTCTGGTAAGTAAACTCGTTAGACCAATTAAAAGTCTCCTCTGATTGATCACCTATTGCTTACATAGCTAATTCATACCCGCAGCATCCTCTGTGGCCGTAATGTTCAGTAATCTAATTAGAGCAATTTTAAGTAAATGCTTCTAATCAGATAATACTAAAAATATTCCCTTCCCCAGACTCTGAAAACGTCCGGGATGAGGACAGCCAAATTGCCCGGCAGTTTATACAGCCGCGTGAATTCTCCGCTATGTCGACGTAGCGATGGCAGGCGGTAACTTTGCGTGGCTGGAAAGCCCTTGGCACGCTGCGAGACGGGGCAGCAGCGGCTGGGGCTGGGGCTCTGCCGGCAATTCATAAGTTTTCATTTTCCTGCTTGTCACGCTACCCCTCTTGAACAAGCTTCAGTTTGCTGTTTGTTTCTAATCTGATGTTACGGTTTTACCAAAATTGCATTTAAGGTGCTTAAATAAAAGAAGGCTTCAGCCAGCTAAAAGTCAGAGCGGAGGATTTATGAATTCTTGTTAGCGGCTCCCCCAGACCACTAAACAAACACATGCAAATTTTCGTAACACCTGAAATGCCTCGCTGTGCGATATTAAGAAATCTGTATGTCAGGCAAATGACATTGGACACCAACAAACATCTCCCTTAATGCCGGCTGGCACCTTCCCCTGCGCTCCACCGAGTTCTCCTTCGCCTCGACGAGAAGCGCCGCCGGCACTTTCATATTTTTCTCCTATTTAGTCTTTATTCTAAAGTTTTCACCAGCCCACCTCCACAAACCGCTCTTGTTTGAGGACAGTCCCCGTGATTTTCCGCAGTTCCCACTTTCTGGCAGCGCTGCCCCGTGGGCCGGCAGCTGAGCCGGTGGCTTTGAACCAGGCTTTGGGTGCGAGCATCCCTTCTTCTGCAGCTTTTGTAGGCACCGCTGTTACGGACAAATATTGCTTCGGGTTTTGCTGTACATCACCCCGTTCCCCTGCCCGAGCTCCCCGCACCGCTGCATTGCATCATCCCCTCCGGGTGATTTATCCCCGCTGCTCCACAGCGACAGCATCCCTCGGCGTGGGGCAGGGACCACGGGGTCTCTTACAAGTATTAGGTTCAACGTACTGAAAGTTTAAGTCTGGCTCAAAGTGTTAGGGCTGAGCTAAAGCACTTAAAAGCGCTTTTCCATTGCCCAGGAGAGCTGTTTTTCTGAATGTTTAATTGATGATGGAAGAGCCGAATGGATCTGCAGAAACTTTCTCCTGTTTCTAAGTAACAGGAAGGGAGCTCAAGCCCATATATCCATATTTTATCCTCTCTCTCCTTCTCACTAATGGTAGCGAACGATTCGTAACTACTGCGCTAACGACCAACGCAATTCCAAACATCCCCCAGTCCTTGGAGTGCAGGAGGGAGCTGTGTTTGGGGTGAGCAGCCTCGCGCCGGGGCCACGGTGGCCGCAGGGCCCGGAGCCCCTCCTGGCCCCTGTTTCCAAAACACGCGGTCTGGGGGGGCCGTCCTGCTCCCCCGCTGTTGCAGTGGCGGGCAGAGGAGAAAGCCGGTGCACATCGGGACTTGGGTGTAAATATAAAAATGCTTTTTTTTTTTTTTTCTGGGACCCATTTCCCAAGGTTGTCCTGGGGTGGCCGTGCCCCCCGCCCCGAGTCCTGAACGCCCGGTCGTAAAGATACCGGGAAAAAACCCGAAAATAAACGCAGAAGATTTCTCAGTCTTTACCGAGGAGCAGGAGCACGGCGAACACGGTTCGGAGCGCGGGTGCCCAAGGCACGTCCTTGCTCATACGCTGGGCAGTGCAGGGAGGGGACGGGTGCCTGCGGGGGGGCCCATGGGTGTCCCCCCCAGCAGAGGAGACGTTTCACGCTAAGCAATGAGAAATTTGTTTATATTTACAATGCTCCGCTAGGTCTCGGGCTGCATCTCCAGCAAGACGAGTTATGTGAACTGAAGCTGCCCATTTTGCTTCTAATTTTTTTTTTTTTTTCTCCCAGTGGAAAGGAAGGAAAAGAAGACAAAATTAACAAAATAAGGGGTTTCTATTTTAAAATCTACCAATAGATTATGCATTGGAAGGACATTTTGAAAAATACATTCATTACGAATTTGTGTTAAATACAATGTAACGGTCCTGAAATTACAGCAGTGATGTGGTTCTAAAAATTGCCCCATATTTAATAACAGTATAAATCACATGTAAAAGATTCGTCACACCAAGCGATACTGCTTTACATACATAAACCTCATAATTTGTTTTTATTGAAAAGATTCAGACAGTCAAATGTTATTTATGTTTTTAATTTGTCCGCACTACTAAATAACTCCCTACTCAGCGTGCAGCCCCGTGGTGAAGCCTTCGACGGGCAGAGACCTTCGAGACCCCGGGGCCCCGTCCCCCGCGGGTGCTGGCTGCTCCGGGGGGTCTGTCCGCGGCTCCAGCCTCTGGTGTCCCAAGTGCCTGTGACGCCCAGGCAGGAGCACAAGCAGGAACAGCTGAAGCTGCAAGTACGGAACATCTCCGCTCCTCTGTGCAATCTGGTATTGGATATACTGATTTTTTTTTTTTTATTTTTTTTTTAATGCTGGAAGGTGCCATAAGCATGAGACCACCAATGGTGGGTGTTGGTGTGGCTGCTGTCGGGGGTCCCCGAGGGTCATCGCAGCAAGGCTTCACCCAAAGAGGGCAATTCAGCGCCGTACCTTCAACCAGAGCTTGGCAAACCTACAAAGGGCTGGAGGGATGGGCGAGCAGCGTGCCTGCAGAGAGGGGCTCCGTGCTGCTTGCACGTGGCACCGTGGGAGGAAAGACCCACCAGCACTTCCAACACAGCCGCTGCAGGGGACAAAAAAAATCAATCTATGCTACGGAGGTTTTAATAAGTGGAGGTTTGACATAGTGCATCATAAACCGTCAGCGCTGATGAGCAGCTCTTCATCATGAGTGTCACGTCAGTGGAGCTGGAGCCGCTGATGGGGCTGGCAGCCCCGGCCCCAGCTGGTTATCCTGCTCCTGGGGACCGGGGCACAAATGCACTACGTGCTGCACCAGCTTTTAGTGGAATCGAAACACTCAGAGGGTTGTCCCATGTCCCACCAGCCAGCTGGCTTCGAGTGCCTCCTGCGCTGGCCGGGCTCCCCACGCAGGACTGCGCCAGGCCACGGAGTCACGGTCAGCGCCGGCCCCTGCACCCGCTGCGGAGCAGCCGCTCGCATCACCCCTTCCACAGAGGGACCTTCTGGAGGGGATGTCTGCGGACGCCGGCTCTGTTGGGGATGAACTCATTGCAGAAAACCCCTTTTGCCCCAAACCGAAGGCAGAGCTGCTGAAACCCCGCTGTTGGCTGGGACATGCTCTGGAGCTGGGCAGCAGCTGCCGGGAGTGCAATTTAGCCCTCATGGTTATGGAAACATGTAATAAAGCGTTTGCAGTGCACCATTAAAGCACCACCTTCAAACCTATTCTAAGCCGTCTAGCACCGTGTCATTACACCTAGAGCACAGCTAAAAATACAGCCCCTGGGGGAGATGCACAAAGCAGCAGCAGGAAAAAAAAAAAAAAAAAAAAAAAGACATAGGTGCTATTTAAATATCAGCTGTGAAGTTGTCCTAAAACACCACGACCTCCCCGTGGAGCGATGGAACACGGTGCTTGGGCCGTCCTGCTGGGTGCCAGACCGGGAGAAGGCTGCGGCGTTTGGGGCTGGTTGTGTTTTTTTTCCTTCTTCACCCGAGAGCAGCGCTGGAAGTAAAAGCGCTCGCGCTGATGGTGGGAACACGTTTGGTCAAACGCTCCTTCCCCGGGCGGCAGCATCCTCCCCACGCCAGCACCGGCGGGGCAGGGGCACGCCGTGCTCCTGGCTATCCCTGCCTTTCTAATCCTGTTAGGGGTCGGGGGGACCCTGACAATCAGATTTTCCAGGGAGAACCCCGCGCAGCCCCGGCCGCGGAGCGACACCATCTTCTCCCGGCGCGATCCCCGGCTCCTGGCGCGAGGCGCGGCATTGTCAGCTGTGACAGGCTGATTTAATCTGCAGGAGGCTGAATGCCTCTGACCACTGCGCCGAGTCATTAACCTTGACTCGCGTAATTGAATTCAAGGTTGATTGCCTGTGACCCTCCTCGCCGAGGTCCTCAAAATGTACATATTCATTACGAGCCGCATGGCTAAATGGATTGCACAGTGAAAGCTGTAGCAATCAGCCTGCTTGGTATGCAGAGGGCGAGGAGGGCACTAATTGCATGTTAGAGCTGAGGATTAGATTATGAAAAGAGTGAGAAAATGAAGATAGATCCCTCTGACACTGTCAGATTAAGGGCAGCGACGTACAGGAATATGACATTGAAATTTACGGTGCCGTTAAGGGAAGGGAGATTTGAAAGGGGATGTTGGATATTTTTTTTCTTTAATTCCCTTATATTTACTCAGTTACAGTCTATTTAATACCAAAAGCCAATAAATGCATTTTCTAAAAACTCTAACAGGGGCGCAATAAGGAATGCTGGAATGTCCTTCGTGCCCCGGACGGTTGCTGTAAGAAAGCCGTGCCAGCCCCCGCGGCACCTGCCTGCGGTTTGACGCTACAGCTTGTCCAGCCAGGGCCACGCGTGGTGCGACGGGTCCGGGATGCTCCTGGGGGAACCCTGCGGGGACGCTGCCAAAGCCCACGGCGGGCGGGGGGTTAAGGGCTGAGCCGCTCCAAAGCCTTGCCTTGGCCTGGCCGTCGCCAGCAGAGCCGTCCCCAAGGGCGGGGGGCCCAAGCTGAGCCCCCCGCATGGCTCCTGCCCGACCCCAGAAGGAAGGGGATGAGGGACGGTGCCCACGAGCGATCTGTGGGTTCGCGTCGCTGCTGTTGTGATAGCTGGGTACGATTTTCCCATGTTCTGCTGCAACTCCAAACAGATGTGATTTTTTTTTTCTTTTTTTTTTTTTTGCATTAAATGAAAGTTAACTACAAAAACATTTTGCCCATAGGGAATTCAGATTCTCAATGTGCTTTTAATAACCGTTTGTAAAACGTTTAGGAAAATCTATGACAACACGTTTAGGGGAAAAAAAAATCAAATTATTCTTGCCTTAAGATGTTATTCTGGTATCTAAACTTTACGAATCACCCTGTGTGGCCCAACTTCTAGTCAGTAATCCTGCGAAACAGAATGGAAGTACGCAGCGTCCGAATTTAATCCATGCAATAATTTTAAATAAAGATGCTAATCTTAGCCATTGGCTTAAAACCCAGTCAGAACTTTGCAGTACTTTATACGTCCAATCCTATGTAGTCTACGCAGCTAACCGAACCCAGCACAAACTGATGGTCTTGTTGGAACTCATTGCAATACGTAGTTCCCAAGTCTGTGCTAGTTCTTTAAGGCTGCCGCTCACGTTAAAATCGGGCTTAAAATCTGCTATAAAAATAATGTTTGAACTCAAGCATTTCTGGAGGTGGGAACTGAGCATCTAAAGCCCAATCCAACTGTTTTCCGAACATTGCAGGGGCTGTGCTTAGTGGTTAGATAGCAAAGGTCAGGCTGCAAACGAGGTGAAAGCTCGTGCGGGTTTTTATTCCAACCCTACAAATGGAAGTTCTTGGGAAGCTTTTCCCCTCTTACTCCCTGATACTGTCATTTCCTGTGCCGGGGCAGGCTGTGAGCACGTGTCGGTGGAAAGACCAGGCAGAAAGCGCCCGAGTGCCTTCGTGCACAAAAATGCAACCTGCAGACGATGGGACTTGGTGCAAAACTGCACGTTTTCCTTCCGGCAATCTCACCTTTTATGCAAAAAAAGCGCCTCCTTTTGCCTAACAAACAAACCCTGGAAAAGTGCAAACAGCGAGCAGCGCTGTCGGCATCTCTCGGCTTCCCTTCGACAAGGAGCAGAGCTCTCCAGCGGGGCTGCGGGTTGCTCCCCGCTGACGGCACGTGTCCCTTAGCTGCCGCCCCAGAACGATATTGCCATTCGTTTGATTAAATTCCCAACGTCTATAGCTCGTGGTACGGTACTAACAACCGGATCACAGGTGGCAACACATCCAAAAACCTAAACGGCGTGAATTGCCGATGTTTGGGGTTTCTAATATGCTGAGGACATAAGTAACGGGAATAACTTTGTGGTTTCATTCAGAGAGGGCTCTGTCCTGAAAGGAGGGTTTCTAGCTAAACGGTATGTCAGGACCATCGCTGGATGAGTATGACCAGAATTTTTATCTCCCGCTCATTAAATTACCACCGTGTATGACTTTATAAGCACTGAAAGTCACAGAAAATCGTTGCTGACTGACAATTCGGGATTGCCGGAGAGTGCGGGTTACCAACACCTGACTCAAGTTGAATAAGACTGACAAATTAGCGCTCCTGCTCCCTGGGCAAGCCTGCGATAAAATTACCGTGCGACGAGTGGGTTTCTGCCCCGCTGGAGGACGGTGGCACCCGCAGAAAGAAAAAAAATAGTCATTTACTCACAGGGGAGAAAAAAATTAAGTTTATAAAGTATTTGGATATAACCGCAGCACCTTACTCTACAGTTACATACATGCAATGAGACAGCTAAAATCCATTTGTCTCCAAAAATTGCTTTGATTTGTTTCAATTTATGAATGAGCTGCAGAGAGTGAAGGAAGCGCCCAAGGAATGTAAATGAAGCGGCTGCACCATGGTCTATGAAAAAGGCCTCTAGACATCTGATGAAGAAAATTTTCTGTGAGGAAATCCCGTTGTTGGCATTCTGTAAATCCTAAAAATAACCAAAGACAAATAGTCTAACTCACTACTGCTGAAATTCCATTTACTTACCAACCACGCTAATGAGGCACTGCAGAGGGACTCCTAATTAGATCCACTTTATTCCTGTCGCTGAAATTAATTTATTCGCTTCAGCTTCTAGAACTAGTTTGATATTTTCCTGAGTTTTAAGCTAGGCAGTACAAAGGCTAGAAAAGCTGGACCTGGCTCTGATATTTATATCGGGCTTACTGATGGTTGGAAGAGTATAAGGTTTGGTGCAGGCTTTGTCCAAAGCCAGAAGATCTTTATCGGCGTGTTCGGAGCAACGTTGTGATAGCCAGGAGGGTAGGGGATGGTGCAGACCCTGGGCTCCGTGTCCCCCGAGCCCCCCGCCTCGGACCAGGGTCTAAGTAAGCAACAAAGCGGCAACACTGTGCCGGGTCTCGAGTTCCTGCCTCACGCATATTCAAAGCGGGAAGAGGCCGTATGCATAATTCATTACCCATTACGATTGCATTATACTATTTATACTATTACTTCAGTAGCTGTTTAAATTAAGGGTTACAAATAGCTCGTGGGTTTGCTGCTGCTCCGGCAAGAGGGCTGCAGCTCCTCCACGAGCCGCTCCCTGCGGCAAAGCACGGGGAGGGCTTCGGCCGGGGCGAGGGGTGCGGGGGTCCCGCTCCAGGGGACCCTTTCAAGAAGTTTGCAAACTTTACGTCCTGTCCAGCGCCCAGCTGAGGTCTGACAAGTCGCCTAATACACATATTAGGAGTCTTGGTGCCTTTCCAAACATTATTTTATTAATATGAATAATATATTAACCATTGAACAGCCTGGACTTCATCCAAACCACTCTGTTGTAAGTGCTCTGCGAAGACTTACCAAGGATATTTACTTCTCCAAACAACAGATAGCATTTGTATCGGTTTCGGTTTTATTATTGTTTTACTAAATAGTTATGAGAGCACCAAGAGAGGGATATGAAGATTTTCAAAACAATTTGAAAGACAGTCCATAAAGCGCTTTACGTCTTCAGGAGTTTAAAAGGTGAATTACTGTTCTTTAATAATTTAAAGAAAACCTCCAGAATGCATTTTTAAATGTATTTCCAGCTACACACCGGTTCCTGTCCTCTGCTCTCATCACCAGGGGACCACGTCAGGATGAATCACGCCGAGGGAGCCCAGTCGTGGCTGTGTAATCTAAACCAAAGCTGCCAAGGGAAGATCCGCTCCCCGGGGGAGACCCAGCAGGTACCGACGGATGCTGTTTGTTCATTACCACGTACCCAGGCCACAGACTAGTGATGTATCCAATTTAGAGCTGACTTAAAATTCAGTTTCTCAAAGTTTACTTGAAATCACTCACATTCACGAACGCCTCTATACAGGGCTGCGGCACTGACAGCTGCGCGACTCAGGGAGCACGCAGCAGCAGGAGAGGGCTTCATTGAGAAGGAAGCGGGCCATGATGGGAAGCCCTCTCTGGGTCTGCAGAGTCCGGAGATACCCCTGCCCTCCCCGTGGCGTTTTTCAGCCACCGTTGATAACGGATGCCAGGAGCCCATAGGTTTGCTCAGACATCCCGTAGAGCTGTTCTCCCAAACCCGGCAGCGTCGTTGCCTCCTGCTGCTCCGTCCTCCTGGCTGACACGTCATGCTCCCGCAGTTATAACTCTCTCTGTACAGCTGCTCCCACGCTTCCTGCAACCTCCACCTGCTAGCAAAAGCAAATGTACAAGCCATGCGTGCAAGCACCCCGTGAGAGTCATATATTACACGGCGGACTATAAACAGTATCTCAAAACAGCATTTGTGGCATGTTGGCAGTGCACTTAGCTGGACTCAAGGAGAAACGCAGGGTACTACTCACGCTGGCTGGCAGTCCCCAACTGTACATCCCATCCTCGCTTTTGTCTCAGGTTATTTGAGGCCATGGCTACCCAGTGCAGCCGTGGCTTGTTGGACCACCTCAGGAGAGACTCTTTGGAAAGTGACTTGGCATTGCGGAGCATCAGTTTCCATTAACGTCCTCTCCATGGTGT
Source organism: Balearica regulorum gibbericeps (assembly GCF_011004875.1). NCBI lineage: Eukaryota > Metazoa > Chordata > Aves > Gruiformes > Gruidae > Balearica > Balearica regulorum. The sequence goes on along the minus strand of NC_046192.1, from coordinate 27,371,086 downwards.
AGATAATATCTTTCATGCCTAAGAGCAAATGTCCTAAGTTCTCCTACAGGTCAGCCATGCCAACACCAGCTGGGACCTGTGAGTCCCCTGTGGTCCAGGTAATGAGGAGTCCTTCCACCTGCACATGGCCAGACTTGGGCAGTGCACCAAGCTCAGACCAGAGGCCGCAAGCCAGGGCTAGCAACGTCAGCAAATGTGGGGTTTAATTCAAACAAGGACCCTGCGCTCTGGAGGTGTCCCCCACAGCTGTTGTCCAGGCTTGGTAAAATCAGAGTAGATCAGCTGGGGCTATTTATCTTCAGGCTGCATTACTGGGGAGGTGAGGATGGGGAGAGCCATCCCCTGCAGAGCGAGGTGGTGGTCCCACATCACCTCCTCTCACTGCAGAAGCAATTTTGCCGTCCAGTTTGTTCACATTTGGCTGACGACCACCCATGAAGGAGGCAGCCCAAAGCCATTTTGACATGAGCGTGGACAGTTAAGAACATCCATCAGGATGACACTCTGCTATCTCTGCTCCCTGTGCTCCACCGAACTCAGCACGTCCATAGATGTTTCAGACCATGGGTATGGGAGGAGTTTAACCCACAGCGGGTTAAGCAGACGTAAAAGCTACCAGCAGACGACTCTCACTTATAAACTCTCAAATTCATGTCAGAGTTTCATTAACACTCCCATAAATGTGGTTCTTGCCCAACAGTTCCTTCAGGAAGCAGCAATTTACCTTTCACCTCCAGTTTCTCAGTTTCTGCATTTTTCTGCCTCACGTGCTGATGCGTACGTGCCGTTTCACCCCTTCCCGCATCCCGGGGGCTTGGCCAGCGGCACCGCGCCGGGAGGGGGACGGTCCCACTGCGCCGGGGTTAACGCAGCGCAGCCGGAGACAGCTGCCTGCTCAGGTACGAGCATCCTCTTCCAGACAGCCCATCATCCGCTAATGGGACTTAAAACAGTTGCTGCCTCATCGGCAGGAGCGTAATGATCGCTGGGCAGTGGAGAGACCCATTATCCATCATCCATACTTCTCTTCTGTCTGATGATAATGATTTCTTAGTTCAACAGTAGTGCAGAGGGACCTCACTGCTTTGTGCACGATTGTAGTTTAATATCCTGATCAAGACAAATACAGATTGCATACGGGCTGCAGGGCTGCGTGCCCGCTGCCGCAGCAGGACGAAGCCACAGAGGGGTTCCCCCGAAAACTGCTGCAAGAACTTAAGAAAAACCAAGAAGCGGCAGTGCTTTGCGTGTGAGGGGACAGCGTGTCCCCCCTCCCTCCCCGGTACGTAACTCTATTGAGATGCGGATTTGCTCTGTAAAGAATCAAGTCAACAGGGAAAGAAAAGAAATAAAAGCTCCTGAAAAATGTATTTCTAGTTCTATTTCATTTTTCTCCAATTATTATTCTCTAATGGTTCTACGATTATTGATTGAATATTGCCATTTCGATGTGTATAGAAGTAATCTGATTTAGTTTACCGTACTTTAGGGTTTGTTTCAATGAGTTAAACAAGGAGATGCAGAGCACGGCGCTAGGCAAGCTTTGCTTTGTATTAAAATAATTGAAAATACTGGGAAAAAACAGATCCCGCTTCACTCGAGCTGAGGCTGGGGCTGCTGGCAATGGCACAAGCGTGAGTTTTCCTTCAACGGACGGTCGTGTGACAAATCTCCTTCCCCCGCGGGAAATGCAGCCCCAGTGCTGGGGACTGGTCCCACCGCCGAGGGGATGCTCACCTCTCCCGGTACCTGCCCCCCTCCCCAGCCGCAGGAGCTGCCCTCTCTGCTGGTGGGGAGGGGACGAAGGCACCTCGCCTCACCCTCACCGACACTATCGGGAACTTCAAATCCAATAACGGGTGCTCAAAAGAAATACAATAGCGTGAGCAGAGCTGCTGCTGAAAATGAAATCCGAAAGACAAGTATTTATTCTGCTCGGACCTCCTCGAGGAAAACAGGCACACCGGCAGCATGCTAAACAGAGCGGAGGTTCGGGGAGACAAATGTCCAGGCAGCTTTTCTGTAATATCCATTTGAAAGAAGCTTAGTGCCACGAGGCTTTCATCTCAATATTCCTGAGGCCGGATTTGAAAGTGCTTAAGGTTAAATATTACTCACTCTTGGAAAGAACATCTCCATCTGTCTCATAAAAAAAGCTTTCAGTCTTGGAGGTACTCAGGGAAACTTACCCATAAACACGGTCATTAGAGACTTCAGAGGAAAAAAAATCCTGTAGGCTCTGCCCGAGAAGTAATTAGCCTTTCAAATTCCGCAATGTTTAATCCCACAAAGCCTTATATACAAAATATAATCCGTTTTTTCTGTGGAGCTGAGCCGGCGAGTGAGCGCGACCCTGCCTGACCAGGCGCTGCACAGCTGGGTGCCACTTGCTCACATCTGGGCGTCCCCAAGTGCAGGGCAAGGAGGAAAGTTTCAGCAAACCCAAGTCCCCCCAGAGGGCCCCGGAAGGATGCTCCCAGCGCGGTCCATGGCCTCGGGATGAAGCCTCCAGGTGCTCCTGGCTGGCTGGAGAGCCACTGCAGCATCTCAGAGATGCCAAAAGATTCTTGGGCTGCTAAATGCCCAATTCACTTTTGAAAACTGGCTTTAAGCAGCTGGGTTTGAACATTTGCAGTAAAAGAGAGACCCGAAATAGCATTGTGTGATTTGGGGTGAAGTGCCCTGAGGCCTGGTGATAATAATTGTAGCACTCTTTAAAAAGAAAAATGACATTTTTTTCAAGGCGGTGAAAGCAGCTGACAACATCCCCGGGGACCTCCCGAAGCTTTCGAGAGGAGAAATTACATCTTTTCAGAGGCTGAAAAATGACAGTGCTTGGCAGGCTGCAACGCGTCTCATGGAGTCCCGGATCAAACACAGTGTGACGGTGCTGATGCCATGGGCTCGTGACCGCCATGCGGTGTCACCAACCAGAGGGACCAGCAGGCGATGAGAAACCCATCCGTCAGCTAGAAACACCATCATTAATGGATGACGGCGCGCTGGTCCGGTGGAAGCTCTGCTCTAGAAAGCGCTCCTCATTCATCTTCATGGAAAGGAACGAGGTGGGTCCTGCTAACTGGGTGAGAAACGTGGCTTGCTTCTCCTCTCAGGTCTAAGAGGTGTGATGCCTAAACCGTCCTGAGGGTGTCCCAAGGCCAGGAGGTGAGGTCTGAAGCATCCTAGTCCTATTGCTGACCAGTCGGTTAGAATAAAACTAATCTCAAAACTAAGTTGCATTTAAATGGGTGCTCATTTTGTGTCCTTGAGCGGACTGTGGAAGGCACGTTATTCTGCAGGATGTCCTTCAGCTTGTGACCTCTTCCCATGCCACCATCCTCGCTCCCCACTGTGCTCATCCCCCTGCCCCCAACATGACTTGGGGTGTCTTCTTTAAACCCCACAGCTTTAAACTCCAGCTTTATGAGACTGAATCGGAAGAGGATGCTGCACTGATTGTTATGTGTGGAGCGCTGATGGCTGCACAAAGAAGCTAATAAGAAAATCTGGCTTTTAATGTATTGATCGTAGCGATTTGATTACACTAGGAAAAAAGGTCGGACAGAAAATGCCAATAACGGTGCAAAACTTGAAAGCAAATTAATGCTTTTCCATCATCACAGTTCTGCCTCCCACCAGCATGGAAGAGCAACGGGAAGCAGAGCATCATTCAGAGATGTTGTAGCGATGTCTTCTCCTTCTCCTTCACACTGCACATGAAGGAGGGAAAAGTGTGTTATCACTACTGCCGTGGTCTTGTCTTGTTTAAATATTTGCAATCTGTGCTCTGGTCTGATGTGCTCGGAGGTCAGACCACTGAAATGTGGGTGGTAGGACAGTAGATGGGGCTCCTCAATTGCATGCACAGAGGAAAATTGATGCCATGAAACCGGGACTCATTTTCAAAACGCTAAGAATAGGTCTGAAATAATGGCTATGCTATTCTGGTTTTAAGTGAATCAGGAAGTTCGGAAAACAAAAATACCATAAAAGTCAGAGACACACATGCCATGGCTCTCCTTTGACAGGAGGATTATTATTATTGAGATTTGGATGTTCATCTGGACCTGGCTGTCAACCAACGCTCACCTGTAGGGGCTTTGTAGCTTGGGTGAAAAATAAATGCAGTGAGGAAGACCAATAAGAGATCTCATAGAAACATACAAAAGGGAGCAAATCAATACCAATAAACTGCTTCAGATGGTGATTAATTAATAGCAATTAATTTTGAAAAGAAGAGGATATTGACTTAAATTGACAGAGGGGATAACCTTTGAGCAATTCAGAGAAAACGTCTTTAAAACAGAGTGATTAAGTTGTAGAAAGTAATAAAAAGGCTACACCGCCTCCAGGATGAGCTGCACCCAGCTTGGGAATGATGTCACGAGAGCCTCTAATTAGACGCTGGAGCTTGATAAGGTAAATTGATTAGCTTGGCTCTGCCAGATGGGAGTTAAACAGTCATCTTACTTCTAAACCTCCTCGGTATCGGGATAGCCTATTTCCTGCAGATCTTTTAAAAAAATACTAAAAGCTTTACAATCCTGAGATGCGACAGCAAGGAAGGCTCCATATCTCACTTCTCCCAAGGTCACGGGTGTTTCAAAACTTCCTTGTTCATCAGAAAGCGAGTATCCAAATTTTACCATCTCATCTGGGACCTGTTGTTGGGATACAGATCCATGCTTTACTGAAAGCTGTTCTTGCAGATTCCCTTTCTACGAAGAACCTCGGGACTTTTCAGCAAGCCTTTCCTTCTGGCCTTGGCACACGGGTTGTCTTCTTCAAGAGAGAAATGCCCCAGAGCCTACACCAGAGTCAAGTCTGGGTTAAGTTGGGAGTGAATTAAATGAATTGTGAACTGGTATTACAGACTTAATGGCTGAACTCCTCCACTTGCTGATAATTAATAATGATTAGGCGGTCATTGTAGGGCTGATCGTGGCGATGGGCCTGGGCAAGCCGGCAAGGCCCATGGCCACAGCAGACATGGGTCAACCTCAGTCTTCTGACTTCTCCTTTTCATGAGAATGTAAATTAATGAAACACTTCTGAAAATGAAAGAGCGGCATCTGGTAGCCCTTTGCGGCAGGGGCAGGGAGACACAACAGCACAGCAGGCCAAAATAATATTTTGAAGATCTTAATTTCTTATCCCCTTCCTTCCTCGGCATTTTGAAGCCCTGGCAGATCATTTGAAGAAAGTCATAACCACAATCAAACAAAACTAATTTCCCAATCTTCATAAAATACATCCCACATAATGACCCTCCGTCACAACAGGATGCTCGGAAATTCCTGAAATCTCCTCCTGCTGAGAGCTCCCCCCAGGCAGGAGAGCCCAGCTGCTGATTTTCCAAGGAAGAGGCTATTTCTTTTTTCGATAGCTTCGCTCTACCTTTATTCTAGAGCGAAACCATGATTCAGAAGTTGGAGAAAACAGTTAATCACAGACATACTGTCTGAGATGCAGCACGCGGGCTTGAATGTTATCTGATCGCTCTGTGGTTTTGGAAAAATAATATTGTTTCCCAAAATGTGTGACGTGCAGAGCAGTTTATAGCTGGTTTCGCAGGTCTGGCGAGCGCGCAGCCTCCGAAGCAGATACAGGCCTTGTGCAAATCTCTGCAAAGGGAGCTGTTTACTAACAATATTTCCTAACAGACGACTAAAAGCCGATTTATGCGAAACTTTAAAAATAAAGGAATTCTAGAAACGCTCTCGACTCGTTTTGAAATAGCTCGGTTAAATGTCAGCGGATGAAAATATCATCCAGCAACAGGGAGCTGAGCCTTGTTTTGAAAAACAAATAGCCGTGATTGGATTCAGCTGGGCAACAATGGGAACTCTGGAAAAGCCCGGCTGGGGGAAGAGCACGCTCCTTCCCCGGGCTGCGACCCCGCATCGAGCAGGACCCGGCGCCCCAGAGGTGCCGGAGCCTTGCGGAGCCGCCCCAGCCTGCCAGCATCCTTATTCCGGGTGAATTAAAGTCATTTTGGTTCGTGAAGATTTAGGAAGGATCCCACAGTGTGATCGGATTTCTCCCTCCGAGCTGAGAGGCTGAAGACAGCTCTGTCTACAATGGCTTGCAGAGCAAATTATTATTGAGACTGAAGACCTAAAATGACCTTGTAGAAAGGAAAAATTGTTATGGGAAAGGAAAAAAAGCCCACCCCGAACGGGTCTATTGTTAATAGCTGGCACCATTATAAAGTGCACGATTGGTAACTTATTTAAAGATTATTTTTCTTCAGATTTTTTTTGCTTTGTGCAAATCTGACTTGAAAGGAATGCCATTCTTTCAGACCTCTACCAACATTTATGTTTGCAGTCATGAACAGCCCCTAAACTTTTATTTGAGCAATAAAGACAATTGCAGAAAGCAGATCCAAATTCTGATAGGACTTTTTAACAAACAAATAAACGTCCCCTGGCAGGATTTGCAGCCCACGGCGGCAGGACCACGCTGATGAGCGGGAGCTGGAAAAGCACATTTCTGCAGGCACACCGAGGCGTAGAAGTGAACCAAACCACTTCTTGGCTGTTCAAGCAGAGAATGAGAAAAGCAAACAAAGTGCACGGCTCCGATAATTAGATGAGGTTTCAAAATTTCTCTTGGTGTTATTAATCTACAATGCTGCCTTTTAGCACTGTTAACCAACATTGTTGGTTTTTTAAATACAATTTAACCTGGCACTGATGGCTCGGGAATGTTGACTTTTTCCCCGACGCCTATCGCGAGCTGGTTTGGTGGTGTTATTTGGACACATTAATGGGTGAGGACGTCTCGCATCTCACTGGAACCAGCCAGGAGGCTGCTCCTCCTTGCTTGCAAGTGCCGACAAAGTAACAGCAAGACCTCAGCCACAAAGTTCCTGCAGGTCACGATCCAGCATCAGACCCCCCCACAAGCAACTTACAACGTGGTGGAGCTCGGTCTGTGAAAAATGGGGAAAAAAAAAAGAAAAACAAAAGAATAAAAATGAAACAACAGAGCATGGGACTATTTTAAATGTCAGTTTATCTAAGTTTTAAATATCAGTCTCATTCAGTTTTAAATGTCAAGGCCTGATTCTCCTCCAATTCACATCAAAATGGTGTCAGAGGAGGCGCCGAGGTCCCTGCCTGCTGCGGGGTCCCGGGACACTCAGCCTTGCCCTGCGTGGGGGCCAGGGACAGTCCCAGCTGGCACAGCCAGCCAGCCCCAGCCTGGCTCCCCCCAAAGCAGGGAGCTGCCTGGTGCAAACTGGTGGAGCCCGTTGATGGGACGTCCCCGTCGACACCAGCTGAAGATGCGGCCGTGCAAGGAGAAGGTTGCAGGTCGGCGCGTTGCTCCTGCGCACCCTGACTGCCGTGGCCTTTCATACCAAGTGAACTCTGCTGACTCCCATGAACTCCCAGGACCATATGTTTGATAGCAACTCGATATTTTTTGGTCAAGATTTGCAGCAAAGGGAGTTTTATAATAGTATTTTACTAGCTGTAGCATGCATGTTATTATACGGTTAAGAACAAGATAGGAAACATATGTGTAGATATTATTCGCTGCAGAAGTTAAATTCCATCAATGACCACAGAAATATTTATGTTTATAGTTTGTAATGAAAAACTGAATTATAATTATGGATTTGCACAAGCGCGAGTACAATATCATCGTGGCATTTGCAGAAAAATGCTAATTCCCAGTACTAAAGTCCCCAGTCAATGTGCATCTTGACAATACAGGGACACCTCACTTCATAAAGCTTATACAACATGTCCAGAATCCTTCTTTTTTTATGATCTAACTCATGCGAAAAATTTAATAAAATCGTATTTACTGTTCCAAAGGCATGTGAGCGCACACATGTGAAAGGATATATAGAGAATGTCTCAGAAAGGGGTAAAGATGTTAGACTTCATCACAGAAAGGAGCGAGATGGGGCCACGTCTACCAAGCAAAGACTGCAACATTAAGTCCTTGGACCAGAAACACCAACGAGGTCTGACTTCTTGGAAGATGACGTCTTCTCCTGCTGAGGAATCCTCTGTGGTGGCAGAGGACACAGAAGATAACTCTGCAGAGGCTGGTCCTTCAGGAGGCCAAGGCAGGGGCAAGGCATGTCTGAGCGATGTGTCCCACACAGCGACCGTGCTCTTCCCATGGCCGATGTCCCATCCCCTCGCTGGGGACACTGGCAGGGGACACCGTGCTGCCAGGCCACTAAAACCCCTCGCAGAGCTCATCACCCCTGCGCCAGTTTCTCCAGGGAGCAACATGTCTTTGTTTAATCCAGATTCGCCTCATTTTTAATCTGTTACCGAATGAGCCAATGTGACCCTGCTTTGACTTCTGGTCATTTACGTCCAGTCAGAATTGAGGGTAGGGCCAGGAATTTTTCACATTTTGTCTCCAAAAGCTCCTACAGAGCGAAATCTCAGTTCTATGACAAGTTCTGACCTCTCCAAAGCTCTCAAAGTCAGGAGTTCAGAAAGTGGCTCCTATCACTCCAGCTGCCAGGCAAGAAGCTAACGTTTTACAAGATAATTTTCATCCTTTAAAACAACATTTTAAATACACTTATGGACAGAGATATTTGCTATCAGGCAGGCAGGTGGTTTGATGGCCAGGGGAGTTAACGAGCTCTGATTCTCCATGGCTTTGGTCACATTGGTCCTTTCTCTAGTGCTAGGAATGTGCAAAGCCTCTCTGGGATTATCCAAGGGGTCGAGGTGCTCACAACGCCTCTCCTGTCACCCAACAGATGACTCCAAAGCTATTCCAGAAGAATCCAGGTGCCCAGCATGGGTTCTTCTCAGAGGACCTGGGAGGCCTTGCACCACCAGACCACGGTGCTACCCACACTTCCACAGAGCTGCTGATGGAGCAATGATGCCTAAACTCTACATTTGAACACCCAGATGCTATTAGAAAGTTTTTCAAAAGCACTGTTTTAATAAAGAGAGCTCATTTTTCAGTGCTTGGTCTAAGAGTATGGCAGCAAAACTAAGAATAAGTAAAGTAAACTAATGCCTGAGCTCTACTAATGAGCAAAAAAATACTTCGGTATGGCTGTCTCCAACATTGGGTGACGACTTTTTATTGATTAGGTTGAACGGGATTGCTCTCTAATTATGTGAGCCACTGATGCTCTAAAAATGTTAGAGAAAACTTGCAACTGGAGCTACACGGGAGGTTATTATACAAGCTTTGTAGCACTGGAGGCTGGGATTTCCCTTTTAATGAATCAATCATAATAATTTGGTTTTAACTTCATTTTGCACACCGTTTTGCTGTAGTTGGGTGGCAGAGGAGCCCGCCGTGGAGCGATGCGGCTCTGCAGACCACCATGGCTGCGCTGTGAGTTATGAAGGGCTAAATTTTTAATGCCTTGGCCACCTTCTTGAGCGGTGTTATCCTATATCCACTGTGGAAGAGCATTTTAATAATGAGAACCTTAAAAATTATATACATGTATAGGTAGAATAAGCTGTCACACCTTCAATGAAGATAACAGATTTGTACATGTACCTAAAATATTCATGCAACCTTTGGAATTTAAGCTTATGGCATAATAGCATTTGCACAATAATTCAATCTAATTGTGTAGGCAAGCTGTAAAACTGCTATATCTCTGATGGTTTACTGTGCGGAAAAAAAAAAAGGATGCTGTTAAACCTTCTTCGCTGACATCTAATGTTTCAGGTTTTTAAAAATATTGTATAAAGACTGAGATTTATTTCCTAAGATGTTTCATTAATGGTTGTGGCAGGCAGCTGGCCTGAGGTTTGACACACAATAAAATCCATGTCAAGAATATTAAAGATAGTGCAAAAGATAACTATGAATTTACATTCAAACAGGCTTTTGACAAAGCCATTGCAACAGGCTCCTAATCAGGTCTTGAGACCTAGCCTGCCCTCTCTTTAAACCCGTGATCTTGAAAAGGAGCTTTAAATTGGAAATTATTACACATTAAAACCTCAACATGGGCCAGATCGAAGCGGATCGATATCTTGCCGAGCACAATAAATCAGCCTGCTGCTCTGCGGTTACTGTTTGCTGAACATATTTAAATTTTCTTGTAACAAATTAATTCCAACATTTTCTCTTGATTGAATTAGGGCAAGTGTTGGAGCTGTCACAAGTATTTCACTGCTTCAGGGAGACAAATTGCTCGTCTGGACATGGGTAACAAGCCAAAGTGTTGAGTCCCTGATAATCTTTCCACTAATTCTCCATTACAGCAAAATGAAGCCATAAATCACCGTGACAGCTGATCGATGCAAACATTGTTTCCGCCATGATTGCCAGCGCTCCCCGCGGACTCACTGTCCGCTTACAATTCGCCGAAATTACTCCCCGGGCAGCCTCCCCGGGAGCTCGGCGAGCCTCGCACCAAAGGCGCTCCTGTCGCAAAAGTAACCATCTCATTTCGGGTCTCAGCCCGCTCGCCAAATAGCAAATATTAATCAAAACGCCCTATTTAGGTACCGGCCAGGTAATCTTTTAAAGCTAAGAAGCATTCCTCCGGCAATCATTCTTTCAACGAAAAAAATGAAATTTTAAAACTCCTGTTTTATAAAATATATTTGCGGGAACGTAACGACGTCAGGCTCCAGCCCTGTCGCTTTCTCTTAACTAACTAGTGGCAACTTGGATGAAATTACTTGACCCTTTATCGAGTTCTGCTAATGTCTTCTAAAAAAGAAATTAAACCACCCTTCGGCTTGCCCTATGGCAGCTCTCCGCGCACATTTAATTCCAGGAAAGATGTATTAAGTAGTTCTGCGCAGAACTAATTCACACGCCGAGCCGGCTGCGCCCGCCATCCGCCTGCATAATGCCGCGACGTTCCCCGCTCCGACCGGCGCCCAGCCGGCCGAGAAACCGGTGAATCAACGGCAAAGCCTGGAAAACTGTCTGCGTGGGTTAGCAGCCCCAGCCCAGACGGGGAAATCCTAACGCAGACGGGAGCTGATGCTGTGCTCCGGGGGAGGAGGGCTCTCGGGGTGCCGTCTCACCACCAAACGGGGACGCGGCGAGGAGGAAAGATGGAGCGCTCATAGGAAAACCCCGATTCCCATGCAACAAGCTGTTTGCATAGCTGAGATAATGCAATAAAAGGGATAAAAATAATGCAGAAGCGGTTCCAGGAAAGCTGTAGATTTATTGCCCTGAATGCTTTCCCCATGCGCCCGGCGTAGCTCTGCACGCCGGGAAAGGCGAAGCGTGGCAGGGAGCAGCGCGGGGACCCCCCTGGGGCCACTCGACGTGGGGTGATGCCATTGGTGTCATTAATCTACAACGCTGCCTTTTAGCACTGCGAACCAACACTGTTGGGTTTTTAAATACAATTTAACAATGCCCCCCCGCCCCAGGCACGGCTGAGCGTGGTCGTGCCCCTGCACCGCGCGGGGCCGGACGTCGCAGCCCAAAATTGTCACGGCCACCAGGGCAACCCCGCCGTCCCCAGCCCGCTCCCTCCGCGGGAACAAGGGTTTCCCCAAACCCCGCTTTGGGGGCAGCTCCTCCCCGGGGAAGGCCAGGAGGGGACCCTGCTCAGGACGTGCGAGCAGTGCCCGGAGCTCAGGGATTCGGACAAAGTACGGCAAGCGTGTCGCAGATCTCACTCAGAAGATGCTCCCGTACCCGCGGGTGCCTCGCCGCAGCCCACTGAGAGGGGGGGACAACAAGTGTGCTGCAGTGCAAATGCATCCGACAAGATCCCTGCCGGTGAACAACAAAATGTTTCAAAATATTAAGGCTCCAGAGGTGGTTTGGTTTAGATGTGCAGTTATATTGTGTTACCAGCTCTAAATATCCATGGTCACAAGCGGAAAAGGCATAGCTTTCTGCTTGCAAAGTATGGGTTTGTTGATCTATAAGTAAAAAAATGGAAAAAAAAACCCCAGAAAGTGGGTCACAAACTCTGTTTCCTTATATAAAATATAATGTGCTTCGTCGTATGGGTTTGTTTATCTATAAGTAAAAAATGAAAAAAAAAACAACCAGAAAGTGGGTAACAAACTCTATTTCCTCATATAAAATACAATGTGCTTCATCATGTCGACATTGCGGTCTCTCCGTTCCACATCAGCACGCAAGAACGTCCAACATGTGTTACAAGAAATTACGTGGAGGTGGTTTGCAACAACCTACGCGCAAAAAGAGCCTCTTCCAAGGAGCACACGCTCAGCCGGAGCCAAACTTCACCCCCCAAACGCCTACAATCGCCACAGCCCCCCAGTCCTCCCCCCGTGCCACGGATCCGGGGAGTTCATCGCGGTATTGGATGCGAAGGGTAAAACGGATAAAACGCATCCATCAATGTCCCTCTCCAAGTAGTTCGCAACCGATCAGGAGTTGAGATCAATGAGTGATCGTTAGGCAGGAGAGAGAGATGCTGGAGGTGACCAGAGACAGATAAAAGAATAACAGACCCCTGTGCTGGCTTGGATATGAGGGATCGGATAATTTAAGGACAGCTTTAAAAAAAAATAAAATAAAATAAATGCCACTTCTGCCTCATAACCCTTATTTGAGACTTTTATATGCTACAAGTTCCACTTCGGAAACACTTACTATAATTGAAATACATTTAATTGAGAAACACTTAATTGAGACTAATTGAAATTCCACCGCCGCTACCATAGCAGTAAATTAAAAAGTAGGGAAAAGGATCAGAAAGGATGTTTTCTCGCCATTGCTAAAGTTCAACTTGGTTTGCTGTTACAAACTGGAGCTCCGGTAATAAAAAGTCTTGTGCTTCTGCAATAATTATGCATTTTCATATATTGTTTCTAAGAAAGAGAATCTATTATTTACAAAGAAACCACCCTAAAAAAATGCCAGTCAAAGCCATTAAGATGTTTTCACTGATGCACCGCACGTAAATTTGATTTATGTTGGTTTAAACAGTTAAGAAATCCCCGCAATAACTTCATTTATTATTTTATTGCCTGATTAATGATTCAGAGTAACTGACTTGTAGCTGAAGTTTTACCAAATGCAAAATTAAAATAACAGCCTTTTGTAAAAATATTCTGTATTTGTTCAATTACGTGTTTAAAACTGAAACAAATATAAAAACTTCAATAAATATATTTTCTTCCAAGAAATGACACACTGTGGGTTTTCTGTTATTGTTGGGTTTGATGTTTTTGCCTCTAAGGAGGTCAGCAATATGGAAACATAAAGGCCAATTTAATTTGTGCATCTGTGGCTGCCAAGTATTTTAATTCCGACAGCTGTGACTGAAGAGTTAATATTTTACTTGTCAAAATCCAAAAGAAGGCCAGTGAATCACTCTAATTCTCATTAAGAGGCTTCCCCCCAGTAGCACCCTAATTCAAAATAATGAAAGTAGAGACTGAGTGCGATTCTAATACCAGTTGAGACCTATCTTTTAATATTTCTCTAGTGATGGATTAGGGATCGGGGAAATTCATCTCAGATCATAGAGCCTAATTTAATAAGGGATCATTCCAAGAGTATTGCATTTTATAATAATGTCATTTAATGTGTCGTCTTCCATTTTTACTGTCCCATATGTATGCTTACACGATGGTGCCATAGGGATAAACTTTTAAAGAACCAGTATCGGTTTTTGTCCTAGGTTCTTCGTAACGAGGAAGTTTATCAATGAAACGGTCCATTAGCCAGCTACTGTAATTGCAGAATAGTTAAAAGAAACAGTGGGAGCCAAGAGGACGGATACACAAATGACAGTTTCAAGCCCTGGAGTGAAGGCAAAGCAAGAACACTTAAAAGTAGGTTAAAATCCGATTTTAGTGCCTAATACAATAGTGCCATAACATGAAAAATGTGGGAACCTGCTTGTTTAAAATACATGATAATAAAATCATTTTCCCCTGTAACACCATCTACACACAACATTTTCCACTTGCTTGTTTGGTGTAGTCCTGTGATTATTTGGGTTGTATTTGCTTGTTTTTATGACTGTTTTCCAATGTTCTTTTCCCCAAAAGTGCAGCGATTGGCCATTCTGTGAGGGCAGCAAATTATCAACAACCGATACAATGGATTGGACGTTATTATTGCGTATTCACATTTGGACTGCATTTAATGTTATGTTATTTGTATTTCTTGGCATGGCACTGAAGGTGAAATTCTTGGTGATTCCTACAACAACGCCTAAGCTACTCAAGGTCAAGAAATAACCCAACCGCCTAAAGGTCAATATAGTGTTATTGGCTATACGTTGTATAGCTCCAGCCTGAGCTTTGCGTAATCACGCTTCTCTCGTGCAAGGCCCTTAGGAAAAATGGTGTTATAATGAGAATTTTTGTTCCAAATACATTCACGTGATTAAGTCTTTATTTTCAGGTGACAACTCAATGGCTTCGCTGTAAGGTTTGACAGAATTAGATCAAACACAGCCAGCCTCAATAGGAGCCAGTTGAGTAATAACCTGCTGTAAACAATAATCTAATTACAGGAGTTTGTCCAGCATTGTTTGAAGGGGAAGACAATTAATACAAAAATGAGGGGTTTCATTTTTTTCTCTGTTCCCCTGTGTATTTTCACAGTTTTGTTTTCCTTAGAATATTGTAACTTGTGGTATTTCTTGCACTTTTTCTCACACAACTCAATTTATTACTCTTGTCAAAAATATTCTTTCTTGATATTTCTTTTGATTTTTTTTTCCTTTTCTTCTTTGCATTTTAAGTCCCCATTTGTCTGCTGACTGGTTTTATTCTCTTCTGGTTCCTCTTTCTTTCCTTTTATTGTCTTCTCCTCAAGTCAGTTATTTCATACTTCTTCAGGCTTCATTTCTGAGTCTTACCGTTAGATAGTTTGTAAAACCCCCTTTACAAGTTGGAAAAGTTTCATTTAGATTTTATAGCCTAGATTTTTTTTTCTCACCATGTTATCTTTTTATGTGCTAGTGCATTGTTTGTTAAACTTGTTTCTTTTGATTAAATATCAAAAGTTATTCCTCCAGTAGGAATGTTACATATGTACATGCCTGGCATCTGGAACTGCTTTAGGGACTCATTCAGTCTGAGAAGAGAAAATTATATTTGTAACTGTTTTAAATCAGAAAAAGAAAAAGTGTCTGGTTGTATCTAGAATAATTAGAAATGACTAGTTTATATTAAAGAATTAGAAACACCAAAAAAATGGTAAATAAACAGGTCTTGAGGACTATTTTTTAATGAACGTTGCCTGTGCGAGTCACCTTCTTCAATTTCCACCACTTGTTTTTCCCGTATCACCTTCATCACAAATAAGGAACAGAAAAAAGGGGGTGACAAACATTGGCGGTTCGTACGGGCTGTGTCCAGGGTCACGTGTGCTTTTCATGTTTTCCTGGGTTTAATGGGTAATTCATCATTGTTCCTTTCCTTGCCTCACCTGTATGACGCTTTGCTCAAGGAACTAACATAACCGTCCTGGTTTGGTGCTGGCATTTTCAGGTGCAGGTACCAACCCCATATGAACCTGCACCCCGAAACGGCTCCCACGCCTGAAATCACGCCGAGAGAGCAGGAGAGGGTGAATTACAAGCCCAGGGAAAGCGAGGAGTGTGTGCGGTGAGTGAACAAGGAGACTGGATGTCACAACTCCCAGGCACTTTTTGGAGGTCACCTCTGGACACGAGCCGGCCAGGGCGGGAGGTTCGTCCCCGGGCAGTACTTGGCTGCTTTCATGTTCTGGTACCCACCGCTAGGAAAGTTAAACTAGTATCAACCCAGTTGCGTCTGCAACTGGTTAACTTGGTCCGAGTCCAGCTTGCTAAGCTGCCAATCACAAACTCAACCAAAATGGGGTAGAAATAGCACTATCTCAGTGGGAAAAATTGGCCATAGCTAGAAAATGGGTCCCAGTCAGACAGATATAAGAAGAAAGTATCATCAGAAAGTTAACTGTCTGCCAAAGAATATAAATAATGTTTCCAAACTCAGTCATTTATTGCTTTTCATTCGTTCCTCATTTCCTCCTTACCTCTGTCCTTTTCCCATCCACGAGTCCATCCATAAATGATGGTCCCTCCCACCACCACCTCCTCAGGCAATTATATCTGGCATATCTACTTCTCATCCCCGAGCTTAGCTGCGGAGGCTAGCTGAACCAGACTTGTACGCTATTTCCTAGGAGAAATATCTTCGAGAAGACAATTTAGGAAGAAGCTTTCCATGGTGGCATGACCGTAGGCTTTGCTTCTTGCCTTACCAGATCCTGACCATACCTGCCAGGGCACCCAGCCTGGCTCTGCCGCAGACCAGAGCCACGTGTACGGGTGCAAGCCTGCATCCACGCCACGCCATTCCCTTCCAGTTCGTCACGTGGCGGCACCAGCTCACGGTTTTCCTTTTGTTTCTTTGTTACGTTAAATTAATCAGAATTCAGTTTTAATCTAGAAATTCACAGTCAGTTCACTAGAAGAATTTGATAGTCAATACTTAGGATAATATAATTGTGCATTTAAGTCTTAAGGCATTTTTCTTTAGCTGTCTGGACAGGTATAAATCAGTATCAAAAAAAAAAAAAACCAAAACCCAGGCTGCCACAGCAAATATTCTTTATTACAATACAAAACTGATTTTCAACAAATAAAATATGCTGTTGTGGTCAGTATTCCCACAGATATCTCTGTCTGCTAAAGCATTTGCAGACAGCAGGCACAGGAAAAGACAAACACCCGATGAAGTACATGTTTTAAAGATCAACCCAATATTACACAAAACCCATCAATAATTTGCTCTGTTCTCACTGGAGCATGAAAACAACATCAGCCAAAATCTACCACGTAACAGCCCTCCTTAAGGAGGTAGGGGTTGGGGTTTTTTTCTGGCAGCCCAATTTTTTTGAATCCGAATAAATCCTTTAAAAATGTTGATAAAAGTGATCATAGAAATGTAACCGGATTTGTCATCCTTTTCCCTCTGATACTGAACTAATACTTTTCATTTTAAAGATACTTTATTAAATACCGTTAACTTTACATCAAAGATGCCAAGCAGCTAACCAGTGGGGAGTGTCTTAAGAACACGAAATAATTTCGACTTAGTGTAGAAATGCAGTTTCTACTGCTGCTGTAGTCCTTGCGCACGCTCAATAATTCCTGCAGTCCTTACACACAGTCAATAATTCCTGCAGTCCTTGCACACCTTGCACACGCTCAATAATTCCTCCAGTCCTTACACACACTCAATAATTCCTGCAGTCCTTGCACACCTTGCACACACTCAATAATTCCTGCAGCCCTTGCACACGCTCAATTCCAGCGCTGCCAGGATTTACATGCACCATCGGCGTTAACTTGCGTTTCCTTGTGAACCTCGCAGCTCGCTCCCAAGCGATGGGTCGGTCCCTGGGCGTGGGTGGAGATCCCTCCGGATGTGTGGAAGCTTCTCTGCTCTCTTCGGTAAGAAGCAGAGGAGCTAGAGGGACGCCGGCTGAGACGGAGCGTGCGCTGGGACGTGTGCTGTGCACAAGGCTCTGCACCAAGCCAGGCTCGAGATCATAACACACCATCTCCGCTGGAAACCCTCTTGAAATCAGTTTTAACTGAATCTCTTTCGTTATGCTTTGAGTACAAAATAAAATGTTGGAAAATGACTAATTCAAGAATGTTTTCCCCGCTGAAAACCCAATTTCAGCCTACAAGGGCCGTGCGGGCTGCAAGGCCCCGGGAGCCAAGGGCACTGGGTGATTATTTGGCGGCGGAGCTGCACGCAGACACGCGCTATTTAAATACCCGGGGAGGCAGTTTTCACAGCCATGGCCAGATTGAGTTTCACGTGTAAACTGGAATTCAACTTCTTTTGCTACAAAGAAATGTATATGGGTTTGTATACAAAGAAATTTTAAAATAACAGTTTATTTTGGGTGCTGAATGACTTTTCTGAGAACTTAGACATCAGTCGCTACTTAGATTTAAATTTTCTTTAAAATGGATCTCAAAGAAAAAAGTTATACTTTGTGAAGTTACGTTTCTGCCAACGGATCTTAGCTGCAGAGGGTCCTGGCTCACGGGACTTTCCGTTTAGTCACAACCCAGAGAAATATCATCCATATGTTGCAAATGAGGGAAGACAGTTATAATTCAATTACATTTTGCATTAATTGCATTTGAAGGATAGCAGCTTGCCGATAGCCGAGATGAGATCGGCTATTCACATTTCTATTTGTACAAAATCAGGTGGAGGGAAAAAAAATCTTACGTAAAGCCCCTCACCCCAAGTCTTGGTAGCCCCTCAGCCCAAGAAGCCTTCGTCGGCAGCAGGTCCGAGGCCGGAAGGCTGTTTGGTGAGGAGGGGGATGATGTCCATGCCCTCCGCCCCGCGGTGCTCCCTTCGGCCTCCTGACCGCCCAGGGAGCCTCCAGCTGCCCCGAAGGCGTTTTGGTCTCCCCGCCACTGGGAATTACGGAGACAGTGGCCATTAATGGATGATGGATTAATGGGTATCAGAAAATTTAATTTCCTGGTTATACTCTATGATTCTGGTCTTTCTGTAGGGACATAAACGTGCACGAGATAATGACATTTCAAGGGCCAAACTGTGGATATTCCCCTCCACCCTTTTCCTTCTGAATTCACACGGTCGTCTGAGCAGATCTGGCCAGAGGGAAAGTGCTGTTAGCCTGGCTGACATAAACTTACTGTGCAGGCTCTTTCGGGTTGTTTAATTTAGGAAAATAAATTGATGAGTGGGTAACGTATTCCACGGATACATCAGTGTTAGTTTAGAACCGATGGACCGAGGCCAGTTTCCCTGGACCTGCAGCCAAGTGACCAGGAAACACTCCTCTTCTTGTCCACGGCAGCAAACACTCCTTGTCCACGGCTCCCACCCTCCCTCGGCAGTCACGATAAACAAACCGTGCTTCTCCCTGGCCCCGGATTCTGCTCCGGGCGCTTCGCCTCCTCTCCCTGCCCCTCTCCGCTTCTCTCCTGTTTTCCCCGCGACGCTGTCGCACACGCAGACGCAGCGTCCAGATCTCTCCTCCGTGCCTGTCATCGCGCCACGAGGACGCTCTCCACCCACGCACTCCTAATCTGTGAGTCATCTCGGTTTCTGCTGGTGTTTAGGGAATGGCTTCTACTGTTTTGGCCATCTCGGTGCATAAGGAAGCTCGATTGTTCCCTGTGCCCATCTGCGGCGAGGCTTGGTTATTGCATCCACCACCTTCGATAGCACCGGGCTCGATGCTGTTACAACGCACGCACAGGTTCCGAGATGTAAGATTGCTTTATAGAATGAACTAATTTTGCTGTTGCCTGGAAGTCGTAATTCAGAGGTCAATGGTGGTTTGCTTCAAAGAGGTGTTTTCAGTTTATTTACTTGTCTGATCCAGCCTAGTTTTATGGCGATTCAATACTTTTCACATTAGTACTCGCGACCACTTGGAAATAAGCAGTATTACAAGCTTGTTGCTTCTCTGCAGGACTTGTAGCTGTATTTAATAATTTTATACATTTTTTAATGTGAGTCTGTTCTAAAGCCTTTCCACGTTTGATGCCTGCCTTGGTGTCCCAGGGCAAACTGTCGGCAGTATTGAGTAAGTGAGTTGTGATGGACATTTGGTCCTAAATTGTTCCCCAGGACTTCAATGAACAGAGCACCACTCAGACACTAGCCAAGAGCCCTAGGCTATAATTTTCTTAGCTCTTTTAAGCTAAACAAGGTTGTACCTACTCAATAGCTGTAGAGAAGAAATCAAGGAAAAATGCAATTTGTGGACAATGCATTTCTTCTGTGCACAAACCTGATTTTTCGCTTCTTTTCCATTTACATTTTGCAGCACCTTTTCTGGAAAGCCCGGCTTGTGGCCTTCCTTCCAGCATCCTCCGGGAGACACGGCTGCGTGCTCTTCTCTGGTAGTGAAAAACTGCAAAGCCGTGCTTCAGAGGGCTGCCTTTGCACCGCAGCCCTGCCACAACTTTCCTTGCAAACAGCAAGACCCGAAGTACGTGAGCTCGGGCACGAGGAGGGGGGTGGCTGGCGCTGCCTCGACCTCCTGCTGCCAGGGAGCTCCATTCCTGCCCTGCTCTGACCTTACGGAGGGATGTCCTGGGGCCGCTGTGTTCTGGCTGGACAAACTAAATTTACAATTGCTGTGTTTTCCCAGTGTTATGGACTGTCCTGGGATGCTTGTGAGGGCACAGGATTTTCCCTCCTAAGGACACCCAGGGCACAGGTATTTTTCCAGGTCTTTGACCGTCCCCAGGGAGCTCTCCCACCTTCCCAGGAAAACGCTGCTGTGAGCAGCAACCCCAGCAGCGGAAGAGCGCCGGAAAGCACCGGCTGCTGCAGCCAGCAGCTTAAGACCTGAGACAGGAGAGTGCTCACGGCGGCACTCACCCTCTGTAAAGGCACGGGTTAGCTGGAAAATGAGCTCAGATCCTCAGTGCATCTTCTCTCCTTTTCTAGCAAGGAAGAGAATGAGATTTGTAAGGGAGGGGAAGCTGAGGGGGGAGCGGTGACGCTCACATGCCTCGGGGAGGGAGGGATGGAGAGGGGCTCACTCCCGGGCTGCCCACCTCCCCTGCAGCCCCCACCTCGCCTGCCCCAGCAGCAGCTGCTGGTGTCCCCCCCCCAGGATGGGTCCCTCTCCCGCCTTCTCCTTCAGCCTCTGCCGAGATGAAGACGCTCACGCTGCCGTCTCTCCCGCACGCCGGCTGCCAAGGCTCCCACTCCCGCTTGAAGCGAGAGCCTGTCTCCGTCCATCAGCAGCGCGGCTGTCTTCTGCCGTCTCCTGCCACGTGCCGGGCAGTTGTGAGCAGGAGCAAGGCGCTCAGTTGAAGAGGAGAAGGAGAAAGGGCCCCCAGGATATCCGCGCATCCCAGCCCCTGGGTTTTCCAGAGACCTCCCTTGGAAGCCCTGCGCAGGGCCCTGTCCCACTCCATAAGCCACCGAAGGATGACGTGGTGCGCAGAAGGGAACGTTTTCCCTTGCACGCTCTGACGGGAGCGTAATCCCAGGGCTCCTGTGCAACTGTCGGGCACCCAAACTACACCGCTGATCAGTGCAAAGCTCCTTCACATCACCCTGGCAGAGGCAGCTGAGACAGTCCCGGGGATTTTGAGTGTTTTTTTTGTAGTTCACGCGATGTCAGAGGAGCTCGGTCCCTTCCGCGTGGGTTTCCTTTGCCTTACTAAACCCAGCTGGTGCCTCTCGCTGTTCTCCAGCCACCCTCACGCCAGCTCGTTTCCCTGCAGCATTGTAAACGGGCTCGAGGCTGTGTGCAGGAGAAAGGACTGCCCGGGGA
Organism: Balearica regulorum gibbericeps; assembly: GCF_011004875.1. Lineage (NCBI taxonomy): Eukaryota > Metazoa > Chordata > Aves > Gruiformes > Gruidae > Balearica > Balearica regulorum. The sequence goes on along the minus strand of NC_046192.1, from coordinate 27,349,864 downwards.
GAGAACCGGGGACAAGGAAAAACATCTTTGAGAGGGCTGGGGGCAGAGATCCTGGGGACGGGAAAGTCACATGCATCCATCAGGAACGGTTACATGAGGTACCAGATGGAGATGCTCCATCTGTGTTGCAATTCCCTTTGAGACCCCCAGAGCCAAGGCGTGGGGACATCTCCCACCAGGTTGTTTAAGCCCATCCACTGTTATTTATACGAGCTGGGGGATTTTAAAACCGACCTCGTGATTTCGGAACTCGCCAAAACTTGCCGTAAACTTCCCGGCCACCCGCCTGGGCACAGTGATGGCTGAGGAACTTGGAGGATGGTAGATGTGGCTATGGAGTTCTGTGTAGATGGGTTTTTTAGCTTTATGGAGAACTTTAAGGAAATAAGCAATGTGTGGAGAAGAGAACTAGTATTTTTAAAATGAAAGGTTCTTTCCCAAGTGCCAAGTACGCACTGCTGGAGTCAGTAGAAGCAGAGGGTCTAGCCAGAGGAGGACTGCGACACAGAAAAGCTAGCATTGAAAGGCAGTGGTACTGCTCGTGGAGACACCTGAGGCAAGAAGAAGCCAATGCAGATTTGAGGACAGCTTTCCGAATTTCATGAAGTTTTCTTTCAGTTTTTGCAAATTTAATTTCCTAGTTATGAGTATCCCGATTTTATAGGTGTTAAAATACGAAAGTGCAAGCATTTTTAAATATAAATGGCATTTTTGATTACCAGTGGCAGAACTAAAATTGTTCTTTCTGCTTCCGTTACTACCTTTGCATGCCTGAGCCCTGAACATTAATCCGTGCATCTGCAAGCTGTTGCTTCAAGTTTTTTGAAATTAGACGAGACCAAATTTACCGTTCCCTTATTGAACAGCACTCTAAGTACCCTGAGCCACCACGTTTCCCTGTGGTAACGAACAATGAGTGTACGAGCACACAGGAAATAGTTAAAACCAAATGCAATTCCTGGCTAAGGTTAATTTTTATTTTTCTGAAAACTAAGTGGGACACTTATAAAACTTATCCAAGAGCTTGAAAAAATTTTAAATGTATTCACACTTTAAATAGCCATAAAGATACATTACTCATAGGAATACATCATACATAACTCAGCCTGACCTTGGACATATCTTGGCTAATAGCAATTGTTTTGAAGTATATATGTTCCATTTATACCAGAAGGCTTAATTCATCTTTCTCCAGGAACAGAACAGCGAGCTGACACTCTGTAAATCCTGCCTTTCCATTGTTTAACTGAGAAGTCTCGGTGCAGATGTTATGAAAGAAAGCTCGGAGAGAAAAATTCACAGGCATTTCCCCGGCCCATGAAAATAAGTTCTTGATTACAAGCAAAATGAGGCCATTAGAAATTAATCTAAGCTAATTACATCTGAACACAAAATAATCTATGAATTGCAAATGTTTACCTTTCCCTTAGTAGTATCACTACGGTTAAATTACTTTGGAAATTCATACAAAATCCTTTACCTCGGTAGGAAAATATTGTAAACTATTTCTGCAATTAAACTGATTACACATGTAAAAATTTTCATCTGCTTCATATTATAAAGCTGTTCTTCAGCTGCACAAAACAAGAACAAAACCCACGAAGGGTCAGATCTTTTCCTGACACAACGAGTGCAAGACAGAGCTACCACTGTTTACACCAGGTAAGAATCTGGTCGTTACAGCCAACATCCGACCGGGGAACCCTCCGCTGCAGCCCTGCACTCGCAGCAGGGTAAGAGTAACCAAAATCCCACCTGCAGGTACTGGACAAGGAGAAAAATTATCTAAAAACTCCCCAGAAACCATATGGATTAGTTAGCATTCCTTTCCATGGTAAGGACGAATGTTGTAGCAACGGTGTTTCTTTAAATTAGTGGGCTGTTCAAGTAATTATGATAATCTAAACCAGATATTTAAAATGTACCAAACCCGGTTAATTCATTAGCCTATCGTTTTCTTTTTCTTACAGGTTCGGTACTGTGCTCTTCACCCAAGCAGAATTTCTGCTGCAGTCAACAAAGTCAATGGAAATCCCTGTGAACGTTCCTGTGCAGGGGCAGCAGCGGCATTTACATGTGGTTCCCATTGTCCTGCATTTAACCTCTCAAAGATAGTTTGGGGGAATACTTTATTTACATTTTCTTTAAAAAAGAATATGTTTACCTTCTTCCTAAAGATTACCACATGTCAAAACACTTCCAAATCTAAATATTGCATGGAAGAGAATCTGCATAATAAATAGTGTATACGCATTAAGTAAAGGAACGGCGTAAAAGATGTTCTGAGTATTCCCAGCTATTTCGTAACGGGCAGTATCTTAATTTTCAGCAGATTATCTACCTTGGTAAGTGCTAGAGAAGTTTCCGCTGCTTAAATATTTACTCAAAGGACAACTAAGAGATTTGTAAGTGTGTTGTTGTTAATACTAACAGTTTGCACACTGCCGTCTTTGCCACGGTAGGGTGCACAGTCTAAGGGGCAAAGCACCCTCTACGATCCTCCTACACGCGGAGAGGGGGATCGCTCGGCGCCAGCTCTCACCAGAAAAAAAAAAAAAAAAAAAGTATTTTAATCTCTAAACTAAAATGCCCTCCAAGAAAAGTTGTTGCGGTTGCATCCAAAATTCAGATGCTTTCTACTAACACGGCCAGTTCTTATTTTTCAAACCCTCTTTCCAGGGTGAGCTGTTCAAACATGGGTTAACTCCACCACCTTGTCTAAGCTGCATCTGGTGTTCTCATCATAGGTGACTGGTGGGACATGTTCTCCTCCTGTAAGGAAAAGAAAATAGTAGGTCTAATTTGTTCTTAGGGAAATAGGCAGGCGGCAGTGGCCACCTAACATCGGAGTGACGAAATGCTTCCCCCGTTACAGAGTGTGCGGAGCATGTTAACATCGTGCTGGAGCGTGTGACCACAGCAGTGGAGGTGCTAGTCAAAGGCGGATGACTGGAGAATTGAAATCGTGGGGTTTCGCAGAGTGCAGGAACTGTGAAGTCAGCATGACCCCAGAACCATTGAGCCCGAGCGCGACGGCCAGCGTTCGAGATCACTTGATGCAAGCGCAGGAAGCCAGAGCGCTCGAGGGATGATAGGGGTGCAGGGGACAGCGCTGAAGTGGGCATTCAAAACCCTGAAGGTCGGATGGAAACAACTGCTGACCAGCTTGTCAACAGCTGTTGACTCGCTGGTATCTGCTGCCTTTTCCCGAAGGTGCAGAATCAAGGGTGACATTTGCAAAGAGCAAAACACCCGGGGCACCGGCGCGGGCAGAGAGAGGAGGAACCGCAGGTACCTGCCGCTGGTGGAGCCGACAGCCGCCCGGCTGAGCGATCCGCTCTGGCCCCGTAGCTGCACCTCCAGGGTCGCGGTGGGAAGCCCAGATGTGGGTATTGGTCTGTAGCACATGGGATGTCAGCCCGAACGGCAATGCAGCTGCATTTCCTGAGCACATTATTACAACTGTTACCTTTCTTCTCTAACTGAACTTGAGGAAGATGTTCATAAAAGATTACGCTACTCTGATACTGTGCTTTAGCAACCACGAGTTTATCTCCTCGGTGGTTTCAGGACGGCTGCAGGTGCTGGTAAGGTCAAACTGGCCCTTGCTGGGAGCACTGGCCCAGGGTGGGTGCATTTGGTACCTCCCCCATTCAGAATTCTCTGTCAGAATCTTTCCCTGGGTGAATTTTACCTGTGTAAAAGGAGACTCTTGACATCACATCAGTGTTTAATCAACAGCGTGTCTGACGTGCAAAGGTCATAAAACCTTTGTTATGAAGGAAAACACTCTGAAACATGTATCTTCCATGGCGGCAGTATCAAAAAGGTGAACACAGGGAAAAGGAGGGGTAAGTAGACAGGCTTGCAAAACACGACACGAATCTCCTTCACATTTGTATCTTTTTTCCATTATCTTACAGAAAGAGCTAGCAGCTTGGGGCCAGGGTGACAGAAAAAGGGACCGCAGACAGAGTCCACATTACCTACTTTCTGAGAGCACAGAAGTAGGCAGGTTACGCAGCGGTTTTTCCTTCTTTTATTCTTTCAGCTTACCTTCCCTCTCCGGGAAAAGTTAAGGCTCTCGTCCGAGCACCAAACATCATTGCTGAGGAAGAGGCTGCCTTCCGCAGCCCAAACCAAGAGCCGTATGTCGGCACAGCGTCGGTACGAGCAAAGCGCGGGTGACGTTACGCGGGGATGATACAGCAGATCCCGGCGAAGGCTGCAGGCGGGAGCGCCCCGTTGCCTCCTGGCAGGCAGGCTGCCTGCAGACGGGCGGAACCGCGCTCGGGGGGCCTTTACAGGCACCCGCCACCTGAAAACTAAAACCAGCCGCAAACTGGGGAGGGGTTGGGTTGTACGGCTTGTTTCTTTTGTCTTTTGTAAGGCACGCTGTTATCACGGCGCCGAGGAAGAGGACGGGCATGGAGGGCTCTGCTGGTTCTTCCATTAGAAGCGGTTGGTAAAATGAGTAATCACTGGGAAAACAGCACAAATGCGCCCTAAAAACCATACTCTGCAACCAGACTAGCAAGACTCACAGTGTAGAAAATTCTGGGGATTTTCTTCATTCACACTAACTTAATTGCCTAAAGAACATCTGGAGAGAAGACTGGCCACTCACGTAAAGTGTGAGTAGTGACAACGCACATTTCTGAGAGCACTCATTAGATCCTCCATCAAAACCAGGGGCAAGTGCAGCTTAAATATAGGAAAGAATAAAAACGAGCACAGTTTTTCCAGTTCCTGTCAGAACTTGGTTGCCCACCTCAAAAACGCAAGAGTGGTAGAGATCTGCTTCTGCTCTTTTGTAAATCTAGGTAGTAGATGACCTCTAAGGTGCACTCTCACCTGCTGGTACCTCACAGAATGAACAGGCTCAGAAATTGTGAGAAACTGAAAATTCAAGGGAACAGCCACAAAATTGGACAAGTATCAATATTTACTGGGCAGGAGTTAGTGCAGTGTGTACTGTTACACAAAACACACGGTTTACTCCTCGAGTATTCAGCCGCAGCTCACTCCTAGGACCGCTGTACTCGTAAGGGCACGCCGCAGCTGTGCGGAACCATCGGCTGGATGCCACGGGGGCTCTTCCGATGCCGCTTTTCTGAAAGGCAAGTTTAAGCGCGCTGGTTAAAAGCTTCGCCCAGAATAAAGCTGAGCTGCTAATGAACAATGTGAGACATACCGATTTTAGACACGGTGTTCAGCACGTTTTCATGCGCTTTGATGCACTGGGTAAACCCAGTGTTTTCTTTCTTTCTCCCTTCAAGCGTTCGTGCACAGAGAACTGAAATCTAGGGTGGGAGTTAGCGCGGCGGTGTTCGGGCTTTCCTGCACGACATCTGGCTGCCATCGCACTCGCTGCTCACCTAACATCGTGTTGCTGTAGAGAGCGAACAAGATGTGGAAAACGCTACTTTGCCGAGAAAGAATCTGTGTAAGTTCCTGCTGCGAAGGTGCGATCGGCTCTACGAGGACAGAAACAGGTGTTTACTCCTTCTTATGTGATTTATTCGATCTCTTCTCTAAATCCCCTTCTCAGGCCAGTACATCTCCATGTAAATCCCACGCTAAAATTTTATCTGCAGGAAGCGTATATTGTGTGTGCGCTGGCTGGCTCATGAAATATCCGTAATTAAATTGCACGAAACCTACGGGGTTTTATATAGGTTCAGACACTCTAAGAAATAAAATAGAAACAGAAGAGCTCTGGCCAACTTCTGTCGGCCTATAGACTTATTAGGTATTCCAGTCCAAGGAAACCAGGAATGTAAGTATTCCTGTCCAAAAATATCCCGTTAAGACTATTTTATTTTAATCACAGCTGCGCTAAAAAATACACAGTTCTCTTACACCACCCAATCATCTTTCCCTCTTACGATGAAAGTACATTTTTCACGTTTTTTATTACAATCATCTTGAAGACAGACATGCCAATATCTGAGCATATTGTAAAGATTTGAAATTCACATTGTACGTATCCATCACAGTTTACGTTACATACATCAATAACCTGCACAAGACTGTTAGGCAACTGTATTTAAACTAGTTGTATTTTAAAACAGAGCAGGTAAGAGGTGACAGGTTTATTTGAAGTAGACTGAGAATATTCGAGGCTGTGCTTGGGATGGGAACTGCGGGGCCACAATGACCGGGCTGTGATATTAGCTGCTCCTGCACATATTAATTAACTTCTTTATTCGGGGATCAATCGACACCACCGTTAGTTTTATTGACTTTATAATTAGCAGTATCTTACTTTTGCTTGAAGAACGCTCTTGTACCTAACACAAAATCTATCCTTTCCCGCCCGTTATTAGCTGGTTTTGCTGTCGCTCCCCGCAGCCCTCTCCGGGAGTGCTCCCCTCCCGCGGGGGGACGCAGCCCCGTCCCTGCCCGCCCCGCGGGGGACACGCTCGGGCTCGCTGCCCCCGGCCGCCCCCGGCCCCTCGGCCTGCGCGGACCCAGCGGCGCCGCCGGCTCCTCCCGCTGCTCGCAGCCTGGCGGCGGCCGGGCCCGGCAGAGCCCTTCCCCGCGGAGAGCGGGCACGGCTCACGGAGGCCGCCGCTTCCCCGGCGAGGGGCCCGGCGGGGGGGAGAGGGGGCGCCGGCGGCTGCGCCTCACCCGCCTCCGCGCCCCTCCAGCTGGCCCGACCGAGCTCCCCGCAGCTCCCGGGCAGCGCCCGGCTCCATCCCCGCCGCGCCGAGGCGGGCACCATGCCGCAGGCGCTGCCCTGCTTCCCGCGGCCGGGCGCGGGGGGCACTGTGGCTGGCGCCTTCCCCTCACAGGAACCCCACGGCGGGCGCCTTCCGCTCACAGGGACCCCACGGCGGGCGCCTTCCCTCACAGGAACCTCCGTGGCGGGCGCCTTCCCCTCACAGGGACCGCCATGGCGGGCGCTTTCCCCTCACAAGAACCGCCGCCATGGCGCGCGCCTTCCCCTCACAGGGACCCCCGTGGCGGGCGCCCCCGCCCCAGCAGCCCCTCCGGCGGGCGCCCTCTCCTCACGGAGCCCTCTGAAGGACCGAGACGGCCCGGCGGAGCGGGCTCCAGGCGGGGCCCCGTGCCGTGCTTGGTGGGTGGCTTCCGGCGGACAGCCGGGCGCTGCGGTAGCTCCACCGCGGCACGGCGGGTCTGCGCGGCCCCGGGGGCGGCCGGAGCGGAGCGCTCGGACCGGGGCCGGGACCGGGGCCGCCCCGCCGCGGGGTGCGGGCGCTGCCCGCTGCTAACCGGACACGGGGGGCGAGGAGGGAGGTGGCGGGAGTGCGAATTTTGCACGGTGCTAATTTCCCTCTGTTCCTTCCCTGGAAAATATTTCGAGCCATTACGCTTTCCTCGATTTTATTACCTGAGGGAACTTGACAGAACTTGTAAAGACACAATTGCTATATAACTTCCACCGGTCTATTTTTCTTCAAAAGAAAGCCAAATCAAAACGCCGCGGTAAGTTTTGTGAAGCCGAAACTCAGGAAAACGGATATAAAGCGGTAACGAAAGATGCGCTGAGGTGAGCGGTGCTTCCTCGTCGTGCTGGGCGCTATCGGCCTGTCGCGATATCTACGGAGCAGAAAGAAACGTGCGAGCTCTACAGAAGGTGTAAACACAAAAAAAGAAAGAATATCACCGATGATTTAATATTAACAGTACCAGAGGTGACGTGAAACCGTCCACTAAAACGTTACCCTTTTCAGTCAATAGGTCGCAAAGTGTCTTAAATTCATTACTTGGCACTTATTGAAATTCGTGACGTCGAAAATGGATTAAAAAAGGTGAAGCAAACCTGAGCGAAACAAAATATATTGTACTGACAACAAACGTAATGAAATAACACTTTTCTTTTTTTTTTCTTTTTTAAAATAACTTAAAATACACTAGAAAAAATATGGTCAATATAAATAATTTTGTTTTCATGGAGAACAAATAGATACAAAGCCCGTCCATACCAAAGTTCGCGTAGAAGAGCTTTCCCTCTGCCTTGGCAATAAGCCTGAGGGTCTGATGGCAAACTGGGATAACAATCACCGACTGCAAGGTACCCCAGGTTAAATACCTATACGTCTGTCAAATAATAATAATAATAGAAAAAAAATCACAAGATTACGTGAATAGATACACCTTTATGAGATAAAATGTAAATGTTTGACAGTCAACTATCAATTCACAAGTTATAGCCAAAATAAAACTTTGTTCGTGTGTATCAACATATTTTACATGTACCCAGTACCTCTTATTGGAATTTGCCGTTGTGTAAAGTGGTGGTTGGGAATTAAATACTCTTTTTTTTTTTTTCCTTTTCTTTCCTTTTTTTTTCCCCCTGTTGTTTTTGCCCCCAAGACAAGAGAGACCCAGCAAAGGGAGGCACACTCCGCTCTCCTGATGCTTTCCGCTCCCGTTTATTTCAGAGGTGGGACAGCAAACGACCAACAAGGATTTAAGAGTGGAAAAGGTAGTGCTTGATCTCCCTCTCTCTGCTTCCCTCCAAGATTAAAAGAGAAAGAACCCAGCCACGTTTGTTTGTTTTGTTTTGTGGTTTTTTTCTACTAAAGATGAGGGTGAAGTGCAAGTGAATCAAAGGACTCCATCAATGAAATACAAATACATGCAACCCGGAATGCTGCTGGAGGAAGTATCCCGGACAGTTTCCCATTAGAAATTCGCAGAGAAATCATTGTCTCTCTCTTTTTCTTTTTTTTCTTTTTTTTTTTTTTTTTTTCCCTCTTCGTCGTCGTCTTTCTCTCTTCTTTTTGTCGCTATTCCAGACGTGGTTGTTAAACTCAAGTATCTGATGCAACGTGAAAGGAGGCCCGCCTCTCTTATCAAATTTCTTGTATTAAAGTGAACTTCGCAGAAAAAGGTCAGTTTCAAAACCTGTGAACTTCCCAGCTGCGCGTCTAGTTCCTCTCATTCTTTAAATAAGTATATATCTCCCAACAGTTTCTCCTCTCCCTCCTCTGGGTTTGGGTTTTTTTTTTTCCCCCTTTTTTATTTAAAAAAAAAAAAAAACCAACCCCAAACAAAAAAGCCAAAACCCCAAACGCAACCCACGCAAAAAGCGAGCGGGGCCGGTCACAGCCCCAGGGCGGCGGCGTGTTTCTTGGCCTTCAGGCGGAGGTCGGCGATGCTGGAGTTCTTGCTGGTGGTCTTGGCGGCGGCGGCGGCGGCCACCACGGAGGCGGCGGAGGCGGACTCGGCCAGCGTGGCCAGCGGTAGCCCGAAAGGGGGAGCGGGGAACATCATGTAGGGTGCGTGGGCCAGGTGCGGGTGGAGGTGGTGATGCGCGTGGGCCACGGCGCTGTCCAGCTGCAGCTGCGCCTGAACCTGCCGGGAGAAAGGCGGCGCGTGGCAGCCACCCACCCGCGCCCCCGCGGTCACGCGTGTGCGGCTCAGCCACCCCCCCACCCCCCCGACCCGCCCGTGCCACGCCGCCCACTTGCCTGCTGGAAGGGCATCCGCAGCGCGCCCACGTTCACGTACGGGGCCACCCGGCAGGCTTCGAACTGGCTGGCGGCGCCGATCAGCACCCCTGCGGGAGGCAGCGGCGGGCGGTCAGCGAGGGCGAGTCCCCCGACCGCCCCCACGCGTGTCCGGCCATCCCCGCGGCACTCCGCATCACCTCCTCCCTCCCTCCCTCCCTCTCTCTCTCTCTCTCCCCAGTACCTTTGTGGAGTTGGTTTTCTTGCTTTCGGCATTTGGCTCTTCGGTTCTGGAACCAGACCTGCGGGGAGAGGCGGGGGTGGGGGACACACACACGACACGGGACACGGGCGTCACGATCGCGCTGCTGCCGCGGGGAGGACGCGAAGCGCAAAAAAAAAAAAAAATATAAACTCACCGAAAATAATAAAATAATAATAATAATTTTTAAAAAGGTCAGACAAAGAAACCCGGCTGCGGCACGGGCTGGGCTCCCTCCTCCCGGGCAGCCCCCACTCCTGAGCCCGAAACGCGAAGGACGAGGGAAAAAGAATCAAAATCTACAGAAAATGGCCATTTGCAGAGTGCTCGTTCCAGAGAAATTACTTTCTGAGCCCCGGTTTCGTCTTTCCACATCAGGGTCCCAAAAGACCCAAATCGCCTCCTGATATCCAATACTAACTGGCGATAACGGGCTTGGGTGTTTGCACCGCCAGGCCTGAGAAGATCGTGCTCATTAATAAATAAATTAATTAGCTTTATCTTCAAGAAAAACTAAACAGCAGAGTTTAATGACTGAGGGGTTTTTTTTTTGGGTGGGGGAAGGGGGGGTAATTATTGTCATAAAGGCTTCGCTACCAAGAAGTTTAGAATTTCTCTGTTCTTCTGTGCAGTGGAGTGTAGCACAGAAGCGGAATAATTGTCTCATTATCATGATAATCTAATTTGCTTCCACAGAAAAGGCTGCGCGTTAGACAAGAACACGCTTTTAATATTGGAAGTGGAATTGTTGAAATAAATTTCCAGAAGAAAGTTCTGCTCGCATAGAGAAGAGAAGGGAGGGAGGGAAGCAGGGAGAGCGCGTCTGAAAACATTCCTGTTTAAAGACAGACCTCTGCACCGCATCTCAGAAGCCACATCCACCAAGCAATCCTTTCCCCACGGCCAAAAAAAAAATAAATAAAAAAAAAAATCTTTTTTGAGGTCTTACTTGAAGAGACAAATATAAACGTGAATTTCCCCCGCCCTGTCATTTACTGCAGCCAAGCGCAATCTGCCCCACAGCCACGTTCGCCCTCAGTCTCCCGTGGAAACGCACATTCCGTAATTTACAAATTAGTGCAGATGCGAGGCAAAATATTACTGCAAAGCGTTTTCCGGAACGATTTAAAGGGAACGGGTTTAATCTATGTAAATCTCCAAAAGTTCTTATGCTCCCTGCGATTTGGCATAATGGGAGCGCGGATTATGCGCCGCCGCCGCCGCGTTCTTTGTGGAGCAAACAGCCAGCAGAAGGAAGCACCTCCCTGTTTCATTTTTCATAGCCAAGTTGAAACCCTGCAACTTTGTTTGGTTTGGGTTTGTTACGATTTTGCTGGGCGTAAATAAGCGGCCGCCTCGGCCGAAAAACGGGGGAGCGGGAAAATGAAGGGTTTTTTGGTTTTTTGGTTTGTTTTGATTTTTTTTGGGGGGGGGGGGGGGGTCAGGCTGTGATGACAAAAGCTGCTGATTATGACTTTTTCGGTTCAACGTGACCGCTCTGTGTCTGTCCTTACCCTATTACAAGATGCAGGGAAACCCCACAAGGCTTGTGCGCATAGTTCGGTGCAGATGGTGGCCTGCGAGCACAAAGATTGAGGGGGAGTATCTGTTACAGCGATACTTTCTAACAGCTGCAGATGTTAGGGGCCTAAAACTACTCCATGTGTTCAAACAAATAATGACCATCATTTTCTCTTCTTTTATTATTAGAACGGAAATACACCGGAGCAGCTACATTTGTTCTGGTTTGAGGAGTTACCTTCCTCCCCAGCCGGGCAGAGCCCGGACCCTTCCTCACCCTCCATCGCAGCCCGACAAAACTGGCAGAAACCAGCCCAGGAACCGATTTTGAAAAAACTTTGGGAGGGCAGCCCGAGGTTAAATCAATGCGCAGGTTAAATCAAAGGAAGCTGTGGCTTCTCGGTACGACAGAACGCTTAAAATAGCCTGGTTTTATCCCAGACTTTTGTATCTCATAAATCCGAACAAAGCCGGTCTGGGCACTTCACTCAGTTTTCGTGCCGCTTCCCTCAAGATTTCAGAACCACGACGAGAAACGGAGTGTAATTTTTTTTTTTTTTTTTCCTTTTCACTTAGCAGTTCCTAATTTAGTTTATGGTCACTACATCTATAAAGTGAATTGGTCCGCCCGCCCGGTGAGCCCTGCGCCAGGGGCAGCCCGGGAGGGACCGCAGCCCACGCCAACAGAATAAACCAAAGAGCCGTGGGAGCCCTTGCCGAGGCAGAGGTAAAATGAACGCAGAGACTAAATAAATCGCGACACAGGGAGGGGCACGGGACTTGCAAGAAGCCCAAACAGCGAGGAAGCCCGGGGAGGTGATTTCACAGATTTGCTGGGTGCAATCCGGCGCGGGGAGCTCCCCTCCTCCGACAGCCCGTGTCAGGAGCGGCGGGCACGGGGCACGGCCCGGTTTTACCGAGCTGGCCCCTTCCGTCGCGCACACCCCCCCCACGCACACGAGCACCCACGCATCCCCGCAGCCGGGCACGGCTTGGCTACCTGCACCCTGGCCTCGGACAGCCCCAGCCTCTGGCTCAGCTCCTCCCGCATGAAGGCGTCCGGGTAGTGGGTCTCGTCGAAAAGCCTTTCCAGCTCGTTCAGCTGCTCCAGGGTGAAATTCGTCCGGCTCCTCCTCTGCTTGATTTTCGTCTGCCCTTCGTCTTCCATTGCTTTCGCATCCTCCTTGCGGTCCTTCAGCTCTGGGGACACTGGGTACGACACGGGCAGTCAGACAGGCGGGGCGGCCGGGACGGGGGGGACCGCGGGGGCTGCCCGGGGTACCGGCACCGGGCGAGGAGGCGGGGGGGGGGGGGGGGCGCGCAGCGAGGACGCCGGAGCTCATCCCCCAGCCCGGCCAGCCCGCTCCGGAGGGTTTCCTCCCGCTGCAGGGCAGGTCGGGGCCGGCCCGCCGCTCCCCTCCGCGACGCGGGCTCCCGCAGCGCCCGGCGGAACCGGGCAGGACACCCCCACCACCACCACTTCCCCCGGGGATGGGGCAGCCGGGAGCGGGGCCTGTTAGCCCGGGCCGAGCTAGGCCCGCCTCGGCCGCTGCCTTTCCGGGCCCCGCCGCTCGGCTCCGGTAACCGCTGGCGGCGGGGAGCGGGGCCCGGCCGGCCGCATCCCGCAGCCCCGGCCGCCGCCCGGAGGCTCCGCACCGAGCCCGCCGCACCGACCCGCGGGAGCTCTGCGGCCCCGCTGCCCGCCCGGGGGGAAGCGCAGCAACAGGTCTCCGGTGCGCTCCGCCGGTTACCGCGGCCCCTCCGCGCCCCAGCCCGCTCCCTCCCGCGGATTTTGTTTTCGTCGTTTAATTTTTCTGCCAGAGACGCGCCCCGGGCCGAGCGGGGGGGACCCTGCGCGGAGCCCCGCGGGACCTGCCCCGGCTGCCGGCTCCCCCCGCGCCCCGCTCGTTAGCGCAGATTTGTTTCTTAGCCCTTTCCGGGGATGCTCCCGGCCGCGCCGCGCTCCGCCAAGAACGTTTGTCCGAACAAAAGGGGCGGGCAGGGAACCGCGGGTACCCGCGCAGCGACGGGAACGGGCCCTGCCCCGCCGGAGGGCCGCGGAGACCGCGCTGCCGCTCCGCCGGCGCGGCCCGGTTGCCCGCTCGCAGCTGCCGAGAGCGGCGGGCGGCCCCGGTACGGACACCGCGGCCATCGCCCCGGCGTGGAAAACGCGCGGAATAAACACGGGGTATTTCTGAAGAAAACCGCTGGGCGCGGAGCCGGGGATGAGCGCGGCCCCACGCGAGTCCGCGCAGCCGAGATCCGCGGGAGAACGAACGGGCCCGCGTGTCCGGGCTTTCGTTGGCAGCGCGGCTTCCCGTGGGATGCTAAACAGGAACAGATCGTGTTATGAGCAAGTTAAATGCTTGTTTAAATATTTGAATATAAACTTCGAGACTGGCCGCATATTTCCCCTAATTGGGAAAACGTGGGAAGCCGCTCATTAACGCCCGTCGCAGCCTCCCCACGGGCGCTGCCGCGAGCCCCGTCCACCCGCGGCCGCGGGTCCGTCTCTCCCGGTGCGCGGCCATCGCCCGCTCCCGCCTCCGCTCCGCGCGTACCGACCCCGACGGGGGCGGGGGGGGGGGAACGGGACGACGGAGGGGAAGGGGAAGGAAAGAAGGGGGAGCCCCCGGTGCCGCCGTTACCGTCGCTGAGCTTGGGGGTGGCCGCCTCGGCGGCTCTCTCGGCGGCGACGGCGTCGGGCTCCCGCGGCGGGGACCGCCCGCCGCCCGCCCGCGCCGTGGGGCTGCCCGCTTCGTCGCGGCCCGGTTCCGCCGCGGTTCCGCCGGTCTCCCGCGGTCCGCCGCCGCGCAGGGGCCCGCTCTCCAGCACCTCGCGGTAGGTGATGAGCTCCTTCTTCTCCTTCGCTTTGGGATCAAACGACTTGGAGACAAACGCCGTCAGCTCCTCCATGGCCGCGGCTCAGGGGCGCGCTGCCCCGGCTCCCCGGGCGGGCATCCACGGGGCGGGGTGGCGGCGGCGCCCCGGGCCGTGCCGAGCAGAGCCGTGTGCCGTGCCGTGCCGAGCCGAGCCCAGCCGTGCCGCCCGACGTGCAGGGCTCTCGGGGGCTGATAGTGACGCCGCGATTGAAGTGGCACTATTTATACTTTGCAAAGCCTGCCCCTTGTTCCCGGCGAATTACCTCCCCTCGGAGCTCTGAATGGACCCCTTCTCCGCCGCCCGGCCGCGCCGCCCGCCGCGGGGCAATGCGGCCAGGGCACCGCCGGCCCGCCCGCCGCGCGCTGCGCCCTAATTAATTTAATTAGGCGCGGGCCCGTGCGCGAGGTCCCGGGCGAGCGCGGCGCGGGAGAGGGGCCGGAGCTGCGGGGGAGTGGCCAAGGCGGGAGGCGGGGGGGGGGGGGGGCGCGCAGGCTCCGCGCCCGCGTACCGCCCCGCGGAGGAGGGGGGGGGTGGGGGTCGGGTCGGGGCGGCCCCGGCGGGGTGCGGGGGAGGGTGCGGGGCCGAGGCCAGGGGCGCTTCCCCGCCGGGAGCCTGCCCGGTACGCGGCGCCGCGCAGCGCCGTGGAGCCGTGGACGCGTCCCCGGGCGAGCAGCGGGGGAGGCGGAAAAGTTCCTCCGTGGACGCCCAAATCCACCAAATAAATTACCGGCTAATTGACAGTGACAAATACAGCCGTATCATTAACGTTTTCTCATACGGCGAATTGAGGCATCAGATTAGAGCGAATTACGCTATTTATTGCTAATATTGTTTTTCTTTGTTGCTTAAATCCCATTAAGAGAGTACTTCGGTTGACAGAAGTCGTCTCTTTTACACCTTTGCTAGAATTCTAATAAATTATTCAAAATTGTTTAACTCTTGCTTATGTATTGATTTTTCATTTGACCTTTGGAAAGATGACTTTACATAAAAGAGCGTTTATTTACTCGAGCAGGTTCGGTATCGAGGGTGGAATTAGCATTTCTTCAGATCCAATTATACACGCCTCAGCCGCGCTAGCCAACGATTTACTGTTACTCCGTTTCGGGCGGCACAGCGGGTCCCGCCGCCGGTGAACCGGTCCCGCTTGTCCCCGCTCCGCCACGGGTGGTATTTTCGGTACCGTGGGGGATCGGACACCGCGGTCCCGACGGGAACAGACCGGCTGCCGACGGGAAAGATGATCGTCAGCGGCTCTTCCAGCCTCGTGTTTCGTTTATCCTCACGCAACGCTTCGCAATTCCCGTGGCGGGGAGCGCGTGTTCGGAAACTCGAGTTAAACCAGACAAATTCGTCAAAAGACAGAATTAAGCGCAGGGATTAAATTGTTTCGTTGCGTTTCTCGCCGTTACCCGGCGGAGGCTGAGCTCGGCTCGGCGGGTCGCGGCCCGGGACGTTGTCACCCCGCGGCTGGGGCGCTCCTTTCCCCGGGGCACAGCCCGGCCCCGGTGCGGTGCCCACGCCACGGGGCGGAGGGGGGGGGAAGCGCTGCCCCTTCGGCCACGGGGGCGGTTGTCAGTGCCAGGAAACACCGAACCTCTTTAATCACATTCGGGTGAAACGAGAAACCCTCCGCGCCGCTGGCCCCTCGCCCCTCGCCGCCGCGGAGCCCGTCACCCGCGGGGGAGGCGGACCGCAGCGTGCCACGGCAACGTGCCGGTAAGCGCTTACGGTTGTCACCGCGCCGCGCCCGGCGCAGACCGCGGGCTGCCGTGGGCCGCTGCAGCCGCCCGTGGGCAGCGGGGACACCGGGACCGGGACCGGCCGCGCGCCCGTCGCTGCCCATCACGCGTGGCGCGTGGGGAATCGCCCCGCCGGGGCGGCGAGAGCGCCGCATCGATTCCTCGGCGCTCGGCGGCGCTGCCTGGCCGCCTGGATGAGCTCGGCGGTGGCTTGCTGCTGCCTGCCCGCCGCCCAGGAAGGCGCTGAGCTCAAACCGGCAGTCGCGGCCCGGCGGCTCCTTCGTTCCCGCGGCCTGGCCCGGCCCGGCCGCTCCGCCGCTCAGGTAACGTGGTGCGGCCCGGCGGCGAGCCCACCCCCGGCAGGGACAATGCAGGACGCCGCGGGCCGCCGCGGGGCAGGACGCGCCCTGCGGCCTGCTGCCGCTCCCCAGGGCCGCGGCGCGCTGAGGGGACGCGGCGGCTCCCGGTTTCGGACCGGGGTCGGGGAGTGGTGGGACGGGGCCGGGCCGGGCCTGCCCAGTGTCGCTATGACGACGCCGGGGCCGCTCCGGAGCCGCTCCGGAGCCGTGCTGCCGCGGCCTGGCCGCCCTGGGCCGTAGCGGGGCCCCAGGACGGGCTCCAGCCGGGCTCGGCCGCCGGGTCCTGCGGCTCCAGGCGTGGGCAGGCAGCGGGTCGCTTCCCCTCTCGGGCCTCCCGCCCTGGTGTCGGGAGTCCCGCCGGTGCCGGGCTCGGCTTCCCGGCGACCTGGCGCTGCTGTGCCCTCTGGGGCGCGGGGGGCTGCGGGGAACGGCCTGACCGGCTGAGGAGTGTGTGTGTGTGCGTGTGTGCGTGTGTGTGTGTAACCCCAGTCGCAGAGGTGTCCGTCCGTTCTGGCAGTAGCCTGTTCCCGCCTGTGCGGGCAGAGGAGCAGGTACCGGGCAGCGCGTAGGGACCGGCGGGCCGGAGCTGGGCAGCCGGCTGGGCGCAGAGCAGAGCCCGGGGGGTGGTGTTCCTCCTCGCCCTGGTGGGATTTCCCGCTGGAAGCTGGCAGGGAGCACCAGGAACTGCTCTCTTCCCGGTCCTTTCCAGTCTGTCTGTCGTCTCGCTGTGCACTAGCGGGCCCAGCTGATGTGAGTGGGGAGCACGAAGTACCTGGAGGGATGATGCTGTCCCTGACACCTGCCCTTGGAGCCCACCTGATATTGTGACTCACAGGGCGAAAGGAGGAAATTATTCGTGTAGGATCTTGCTTTCCCGGCTCTTGTCTGTGAAAGTGTGGGTAAGGAAGGTTTGCATTTGGTTTCTTCTGTATCTAATGTGCTGTTTCTAGCAGCAGTCATTTTTAGGTGTTTTCATTTTATATTTCAGTTAAGTACAATTCTGGGTGCTGCTTTTTCAGCTATGAATGAAACATTTGTTGAACACTTTATCTGTTCTGATGATCTGGGACAAATTTTAAACGTGTTATTTTAACTGGTTTAGCATGATCCTATAACCTCCAGGAGCGAGGAAGGTATTTAGAACTTGATTTTAAAGAAATATCAAAAGCTATATCATAAAGTTCAGATTAAACTTACAGATCAACAAAGTTAAGGAATGCTGTTGTTATAAATTATTCATTCATGATTTTGAATGGAGGCAAACTTGAAGAAAGTCCAAAATGAATGGTTTTGAAAAATACCGTTGATGTCATTGTCAGAGAGGATATCCTTCACGTAACCAGAAGACAGCGTCGTGGTATGTTCGGTGTCTATGGATTCTTGTCCCTATGGGAGAGATTGTAAAAAAGGAACTGAATTCCTGTGCTTCTCTGATGTCTGGACTTTCTTCTGAGGCAACCAGTTATGGTAGCTCTCTTGGTAGATGCGATTCAGATGTTCCCCCCGTAATGATCTGGAAACTTGGCTGAGGGAAAGAGGCACTGCTGGAGAAGTATGTAAAATCAACAACAACAATTCAGGTTGCTGCCCTCAGAAAAACAGCCACCTTACTGTCTCTTCTAATCAAGTCTCTTCCTCTACTGGGAGCAGTTTTCTGAATTGTAGAGCAGGGAGAGTTTCTGCATAGATATAATCTTGGTGGAGGTAGATACAAAGCCAGTCTTTGATCTGTGCACACACAGGAGCTGTCTGAGGGACTTCTAACCTCTGCTTGTTTGTGGTTTCCCTTTTTTGGGGAAGAGCGTTGCCATTACTAACACTTTGACTTGTGCTTATCATCTAGCAAGCATGTTTGTCGAGGACTTACAATAAATTTTACTTCAGCTAGCCTTGTTTCCTGGCTGAAGCTCAAGTAGCATCTCGTCCTGACTTGTTGATTCTTTCCTACAGATGGACTTGCAGAGTTCAGCAGGAAGAAGGGGATACTGAGATGGTGGCAGTGTGTTTTCCATCGGTTATAATTTCTAATGGGTTATAACTTCTTGTTTGTAGAGATGCTACATAAACAGTGCAGGTGGTTAGTGATTATTGCAAGTCGGTTATAATCAAAGTTTCTTAGTAACTAACAAACATAAATTGTTTGGATTTGGTGCCAAACAAATTTGATTATTTTACCTTCATCACTTCTGGCTGATTATGGTAACTAAAGATTGTATTGTTTAATTGGATGCTGTGCTCAAAATGTAGTCTGCTGCAGTAATGTTTAGTGGATAACAGCCTCTGATTAAAAACAACCAAACAATATTGTTTTCTAATAATCTATGGTAAATACAATGGTAATTTGAAACTCATGTTTGAAAATATGTATTGCACACTTGAAATAATTCTAACATCTATGAAACAAGATTGAACAAGGTCAGATCAATGAGTGTATACTTCTTACTATCTTGTAAAGTGTGCTTTACTCTCTTTGAGTAGATTTGAGTCTGGAGAAGTCTGTCTATTTCCTATGTCATCTATGTTTTCTTTACATTTTTGTATACAGGGTGGGAGGTTACTTAGCCATTTGCAGGCGAGCTTAATAGCACTGTTTATAACTTTGCTGAATGTAAATACTTGGCTTGAAATTTCTGATGTTGATGTTTCTCCTGGTAAAACCTGCCTATGAGTATGCACTCTGTTTCCATTTCGACCAGTGTTGCAGCATCAGTTTTCAGAAATGAGACGTAAACAAAAATTAACTGTTAAAAAAGCAAAGGCCTGGAGACTTGTCTTTTAGATACTCCAACATGCCTGTGCTCCAGAATGGGGACTTAAATTTCATCAGGTCCAGCTGTTAGTCATTCTGTGGAAAAGCTGTTCATTTTCAGACAAACTGCAAGCCTTCAAAATGTTGAGGTGCAGACATTCACTAGAGCCTTCAAAATACTAAAGCAGCTGATTAATGTGATGATGTTACGTTCCATCTCGGGCTTCAGCATGAGTTTCCATGTAGCTGCTGTGGGTCCTCATGTCTTGAGACAGCATCTTCTGAATTCTTAGTGTTCCTTTGCTGTTTGACCAGGGTAGTTAGTTTTAAATTCCGAAGCGAGTGAGGGAATATGCTAAGAGTGGAGGAGAACTGCACAGGGGGAAGGTTGAGGCTGAATGATGGAAAAGAATGAGCCTCACTGATGTGATGATTGGGAGACTGTCTCCCCACGAATGCCTGGGATGTAACCCAGGTTCTAAGTTCATCTGAAACTGTTTGTTTGCCATTGGTGCTTGTTAATATTCCTTTCCCTCCTCCTCTTCCTCCTCCTAGTATTGCTCCACAGTCAGGATAAAAGCCTACTGCCACCTCTTGTGCCTTGCCAGGCATCGAGAGCCGTATCTTCCACAGTGTCTGCGCAGAGGGGTTGGCAGAAGTATATCTCCTATTGCAAATCCATATGGCTTAACACTTCTGTCTGGGAAGTAAGGGTAAGGAGCCTTAAAAATGGCATTCCCTATAGCTATAAGGGTGAATTCTCTTGCACCATTCCGTAAACACTATGGTACAAATTTTTGCAGTGGATCTACAGACTGTGTATGGAAACAGCCATGTAGGAAAACCCCATGAGGTTCAGCATGTGATGCCATGTCATGAGTCTTAATTTTTTCTGTTTGCCTCCACCCTTGTTATTTTGCTAATTAACGTTCCCTGAGTGATCGTAGTTCTCCAGTGCGATCTGTGGGTACTGTTATACAGTCCTGCTTGTGGAACTGGTGTATGGACCACTACTGACTCACCAGAACAACTCTTCTGCCGGCGTCATCAATCAATGCCGGTGATCCCTTTTCCCAGATGCGTTCAGGAGTACAGAGGGAGTGGGCAGTAGTCAGGGGGAATACAAGCCTGTTACAGTTCTTGATAATTGACTACTCTCCAGTGCTGTGTTTATATGAGGCATCTTTGCAGGAAAATGTGATTCACGTACCGAAGGGATGGCCCGTGCCTGTCTGACGAGTTTGTCTGTTGCCTGTGTACTTGCAAGATAATACGGCTACTAGGACTTGGCTACACAAATTGTTCCAGGATCAACAGTCTGCTTCTGGCAACCGCTTTTACAGTGGAAACTCTAGAATGTGCAGGACATCAGTCACCCATGTGCCTCTGTCCTGTAGCTCATCCATGGTAAACCTGGAGCTCCTGAGGCTCATGTACGCTGTAGGGTTTGTCCTGTAACGGGGAAGAGCCATAGCATGTAGTTCTTCTTTGGGCCTCAAGACACTAAATTGAGATTTACATAATCTGTTTCACTAGTTTTATGTGCTGCCTAATCCAGTTATATGTCCGAATGGGGAAAAAAAGCTGATGGCAAAAAAAGGAAGTTAAAGAACAGATGATATCTATATTGAAGTGTAATGTTCTGGCTTATAACTATATCCACATCAAGTGGCAAGTATCTCGGCAGAAATGTCTTTTGTACTCCTTGGTTCTCTGGTCTCCTTCATTAATCTTGCTGTCATGAGCTTTGGTCTGAGCTTTTAGCTTAAAATCTGTGTGTTGTAGTTTCATCTTTCTGAGCAGTTCTGCTTATTTTAAGTTTGAGATTCAGGATCGTGTTCATTTGAAGATTGTTCTATCAGTGTATATGTGAAGAGCTTTATTTTACTGCTCAATAACTGTTGGTACCTTGGAGCGCTGTAAATCTGTTACTGTGAGGGGAAAAAGAATAAAATGATTGCACAAGATGGTGTGTTGATATAAATTGACATTCCTCTACAGAATTGTAAATTAAAGTGATAGTTCCTTAAATGAGATGAAATAGTCTGTAAAGCACTGCCTCTGTCTTTTTCAAAATCTGTGTGGAATAACTTTAGTAAGATGGTAGAAATAACTTCATTTAAAAAAATTCCTTTGCATAGCAGTTCATCCTCCTAAAATTCTGCTGCACAGAGATTTGCTGTTTAAGTTGAATATTTCAAAAATGGTTTGTTTAGATCGTTAGCTGAAAGACCAATTCTAAAGTACTGAAAACAGAAACTGTTGAGAAGTGAAGTACATAGAGGGATTTACTGCAGCAATGATTAGTAGTGGCTAATTTGTAGACACTCCTGGCTGCAGGAGTGGAACTGATGGCTCTTCGGCACGCAACTGGGACCTGTCTGCAGTCCCTGGAGATCTGGCTGCATAGGAGTGAGTTTACGTAGCTACTGTTTTGATTGTGGCAGTAAGTGAACTCTAGTGAACGTCAAGGAAAATCCAGCTACTTATTGACTGTCTTGTGTTTTGCATTAAACAACTGTTGGATAAAATGTAGAAACTCTCCTTGAAGTAGATGCCGGGTCCGGAACTGGGCGCTTTGCAGGAGGATGTCCCTTTGACTCTTGACTTGAGCTTCCTCTGCCTTCCTCGCCCTGGCAGTCCTTAGGACTAGCTTCAGCAGCGTGGGAAGAGCGCATCTCAATTTGATGAGCAAACCTGCGTCTCTGACATAGTCTTCAAATTCTGTCAAACACAACATTGTCTGTGTATTTATTGTACTTTGAATGTAGCTACCTGAAAGGCTCCCTTGGGAAACTTGGTCACAGTACACTGGCTTTGCAAATCCCGTGCCTGCTTGGGTGGTTTTTTTATGTATGTATCTCTATATATATCTATATCTCAATGTAGGATTGTAATGCAAAACAGTTTTAGCTCTCTTGAGGGTAAAAATGTAAGTTTAAGAGACTTTGTGGAACTAAATATGTTGTTTTTTTTTTTTTTTCCTGAATCATGCATTTTGACCGAAGGGCCTAGCATAATCAAGACTTGTATTTGCATGTAAACCTTTTGTGAATTTGAACGTAAGCGTACTTAAAGGTGAATTTCTCTTTCGTTCTGCTTTCAGTCTCTACCCTGGAGATCAGGGCCTGCTGCCTAGGTGATAAAAGGTGTGAGGAAGGGCAAAAGTTTCTGTGCAGAAAATGAACGAGTTCAACCTGTTTATGCTAGAAATATGAGGACCTGTAATATTTCAGTGTTGGTTAAAGACAGGTGATATTGTGGCAAAATATATCCGTGATCTAGCTGTTGATATGAATGCTAAAGAATTATGAGTTCCTGTTTTCCCAGTGCAGAAGTAGCTGGGGAGCCTTGAAATAACTGTTTGTTCTTGGGACGAGGGGCTGTTACTAACTGCCATTAGCTGAAGTGTGTGTGAAGAGGGGTCTTGAGTCTTGGGTGGATAGAGCTAGGACAGAAAAATAACTTTAAAGCATTATGCACTTTTTGAAACCTGAAAAGTCAAGAAATACAACAATCCTTTAATTGTGAAGCAATGAAACTTTTCTCTTGGGAGTTCGAAATGAAGATGATAGTCTTTGCAAAAGCTAAGTGAATGGCAGGCTTCCCCATTACCTGTTGGTTTGGGGTTTTTTTCCAAATCTGATATCAAAGTCTGTAAACTTTGTCCAAGTAAACACGTTGACAATCAAGAAACATTTCTAAAGTTTAGTATTTGTTGATCTGATTTTGGAATAAAGGAATTTAAAATTGAGTGGATCTAAACTGAGAATCAGAATTAACCTAGCTGTAGTTTAAATGAATTAAAAAATAACTTTCTAGATTTTTTTTTCTCTGAATGCATATTTTAATTGTAACAAGTAGGACAAAACCATGCGTTATTTTAATTCCACAATCTAAAACCACCATAATATATTAATTCAAATTTGCTGACAATGTAAATTTCAAGTTACTTGGTAACATGAATTTGTTGACATCTTATGTCTTGATTTATTTAATTTTTTTATTTTTGCAAGCAACCCAAATTTTCTATTCATATTATAACTTTTAAAAATGCTATGACCGTATGTTTGTTTACATTTGCACAGACATTATATATACTTATATGTATTATAGCAGTGTAACATGGATGTAAGACTTTGTTACAGTTTAGAATTTTTGTTTTTATGTAGTGTCAAAATGGGACGTCGCTCCTCGGACACAGAAGAAGAGAACAGAAGCAGAAGGAAAAAGAAACACCGCAGGCGTTCGTCTTCAACTAGTTCCTCAGACAGCAGAACATACAGCCGTAAAAAATCTGGAAGGAAATCAAGGTCAAGGTCGCGGTCTCGAGATCTCCAGTCTCGTTCTCATTCTTATGAGAAAAGGTGCATTTATAGTAATTTACTGTCTGTTGCAGTTGTTTACTAATTGGGCTCTTTCAAGTTACGGTACAAAGCCAGAGGCATTGGATTCTAGTGTGGAGTCAGTTTTAGGTTGGAATTTTACAGCAAAGTTTTGCTCGGAATCTTGGAAGATGTGGCAATATTTCCACTCACATTTAAAGAAAAATACCAAACTCACTACCCCCACTAAAAAACCCCAAACATCTTCCCCTCCTCCAAGAATACAAAAGCAGTGTATACACAAAATGCAGATCCAAAGGTAACTTATTTATTAAAACAAACAAAATCCAACCAACTAAAATAACTTTTCTTTTCTCCTCCTTCTAAATACTGATTTTCTCATGTCTTTTTGGAGATATAATGGCTCATGTATTAATGCCAGTTGGAAAAGTAGTTTCATTCAACTAGTTATAGACTATTCTGTGTTACTTTTCTCTGTTGTAATAAAGCAAGTAGGTCTTGGCAGACAGCAAGGCAGACTCTCTCAATAGAAAGACTTAGAGTGATTTTTACAGTAGGTCTATACGTTTGCAGCACAGCTAGTTTTCACTATTATTCATGCTATTTTGTATGTGTACAGAATACAGTTGTCATCCAGGTGTTTAGAACATGGGTCATGTGACTGTATCTACCAAATTTTTCGTGACCAAACGTTGTATTTCCCTCATCAGAGGCCACTCTCAGTACCTGACCTTTTTAGATAGCATGGTTGTCTCTCAGTCTGACTTGTGGTGATCCTGGAGTCAATTTATTAATAAGTGGAGCAGGAAAATACTCATTGTGTCTTGCGGCATTGTAAATATGTTGGAAAGTGCTCCTGACAAACCTTTCTTTAGCTGGCAGAAGAGTGTGTCGGTGAGGGGCAAGTTGGCTGGTTGTGGGGGGTTTCTTATTTATTTCCATCCCCCCTTTCTTCTGTTCCTGCTTAGCATCTACATACAGCCCTAAGGGGACACAGCGAGATGACATGGGCTTTGATGCCAACAATATGCTGATGACATGCAGCTTTATGAATCTCTTTAGTCCAGTGCAGGCATGGCTATCTCGCAGATAAAACCAGAGCTTGAAGGGAGATTAGAGTCTGGACGAAGACCAGTTGACTTAAATTGAATCCAGAAAAGAGGAAAGTGTCTGCTTTTAGGATCTGGCTGGCACCTTTGCTTTGCCCTCAGTTTAGGGCATTCGCTCCTGGCAGTTAAGTCACTGTTACACGCTGGGCTTCTGCTGGATTTACCCCTGACCCTGAAGAACCAAAAGCAGCAGTCTCTAAGATTACTCTTCTTCATCTTCATTTAGCAGGAACATTGCATTGCTTTTTCAGATGAAGACCTGTTCTTTAGTAGTTAACCTATATATCCTTTCTGGTTTGCATTACTGCAGCATTACTTGTGCGTAGTACAACACTTTTTCCTTTATGCTAGGTAAGCACGTACCACATCGACTTCATCCTGAATTAGAGAAATGTTGCTATGTGGTGTTATATTTTCATATTACTCAAACATAATAAAGCCCAAAAATATCGAGGTTCTCATAAGGATTGTAATTGTTATTTAATTAGCTGTTAGGGAGATGGAGATGAAATTTTACAACAGGTTAAGACTTGGAAGGTATCCCTTCCACCAGTTTTTGGATTAGTTGGTTTGATTTATGTATTTAGCATGTATACTTTCATCTTTCTCCTGTGTGTATAAGAATTTATTCTTTGAATAAATGAAATGGGGAGTTTGGGGGGGAGGGAGGAGGGAAGTACCGTTCTGACTCCTGACTGAACTCAGGAGAAAATTTCCAAGCTCAAATGGAATAAATTAATACTGATTATTTGATTACTAGTAGTACATAAGAAAGGAGGATCTATCTACATCAGAGCAGAACAAAGATTACATGTTATGAAAGTTTAAGATAACAAATCTCTAAGTTTATACAGAGAGAGAGATACAGAAAATATTTTTAGGTGTACATAATTTAAAATACATGCTTGTGTTTACATTTTATGTATGTACGTGGTATGGCTGGAAATAATTTTATAGAGTGGTGATGCAGAAGTTAACATTTCATGAATTTCACTTTTAGCACTGGAGTTGTAGTCCTTATCCCATACGGTGTATTTCTGTGTAAATCCTGCTGAGAATGTAGGTCTAAACGTTTCTTCAACTTCAGGTTTGGCGAAGAGGCAACGAGTTCCAATGAGCTGGTCATGGGACTGACATCCATTGAGAGCTGGGTTGTGTTCCCGGCTTTGCCCTTGAGGTATTGCATGATTTGGGGCAAATCAGTTAACTTCTGTTCCTCCTTCTGCCCCTTTTCTGTCTTGAATTGTGTATTTTAGAATGTAAGCTTTTTAGGACAGGCATTGCCCACTTGGATGTGAATTACTTATTACAGCGTAAAGGGGGTATTTGAGGTTTCTGCAACATGTTGTAATACAAACACCACAGGTTCGTATGTCCCTTTTAAGTAAACTGTTAGGATTTTTGTTCTTGTTTGGTTTTTTGTTTGCTTGTTTGTTTTTTAGAGGCAGTAGCGTACTAATCACGTGGTTTTGTTTTAGACGCAGACACAGATCGAGCAGTAGTTCTTCATATGGTTCTAGAAGAAAACGGAGTCGTAGCCGATCAAGGGGCAGAGGCAAATCCTACAGGTCTCAAAGATCGAGATCAAAAAGTAGAACAAGAAGGTAAGACTCTTTTTCTAGGAAGAATAATTATTATTATTATTTCTGTACTGTAAGAACATTCAATTAAAATCTCCATATAGTTACTGAGTTTGGAATATACTAGAAGTAATGCTTGCAAGTGATCGTCTAAACTACATGTCACTTGAAACTCTTCCGAATTTGAAACCTCTGAGCTGTGCTTTTGATGTACTAAATCTTTAAATTACACTTGTGGAACAGTTGGTTTTGAAGATAAGTTATATGTTTTGCATTTGACCAAGTGCAAAAAACATTAATAAAGTCACCTTGGTTTAACTGTAATCATCTGAAAACTTCTTGTAGATTTTTTTTGGTTACTGATTTCCATAACTCCCATGTATAACACCAGCTCCCTGAAGATCGGACTAAACTGTTATTTTCTCATCTGTATTTCCCTTGGAAAGAGAGGAGTATTTAGTTATGCACATTTTTCTTAATATTTTTCTTTAAATATTTAAAGATACCTATTTTTGATAAATTGGATTGTGACAAATGGATATTCTCAATAATAAACATAATTTAAATATTTAAATCTTAATCACATGTTGCAAATCATGTTATAAAATCTGCTTCATACTTTTGTGATTGAAAGAAGCTCCATTTTTGTGTGCGTGTATTTTTCAATTGAAAGATTTAAATAAACCTTATCCCTGGATATCAGAATTACTGTTACCATTTTCTATTGAATTTAATTATTGAGTGTATCAAGCAGATCAAAGCTTTTTTGGTATGTGTTTACAGGTCTTCAGCCAGGCAATTTTATGTACCTGCACCAAGAATTTAGTGAAACATGTCATTTTCCTATACCAAACAGGTAGAGCTGTTGCATCTAAATGTTGAAAAAATTGTTGCGGAAAGACACGAACGTTTCACTTTCTCTTATTTGTATTCTCTCATGACTTATTCACAGCTGTTCATTACAGTAGTTGCCTGGACACTTATTGCTGCAGTGCCTTTGTAGTAGCAATTTGATTATTTAAACTGTCTGATCTCTCTTTGAGTATACGTACCATCTGAGCTGTAGACCCCGGATAAGCTGCTGCGCTGTGTGTGGAAATATTCCTGTAAATATCCACTGTTTTGCTAACAAAATCAGTTTTAGAACAATGAAATGCCAAAAGAATGAGGTGAAAATGAAGGTGTTTTTACACGGTATGTCGGATATTCAGCATCAGGAAATCTGACAACCTGATTTAAAGATCTTGGGTTTACTGTAATAAGTATAAATTGCAGATCTCATTAGACATAGTCTAATGGTCATCTTTTCCAAGGGTTTTACCGATGTTAATTGGCATTGCAATATATGGAAATTATGCACCTAAAAACTTTAAAAACATGCCTACTGTTCATTTCATTTTGTGCTAGGAAATATTGTGTATAAAATACTTTATGCATAAAATATACTAGCTTTTTCAGTACTATAGCTATGAAGGTATAGCTGCATGTCACTTTAAATGATGTTACTATTCACAGACATGGTTCTTCAGGGAAAATATTTATAAATAACACCCTAAATTATAACAGAAGAGTCTTTTGGCACGTTAAAAGCATAAAACTAAAATGTTCAAAGCATAAAACTGAACACAACAGGACACATTGAATCCTTCACTGTAATTTTTTTCGAGTCTGCTCTCTGCTGTAATGTTACACTGAGAAGCCATGGATTAATCTTATTTCTGCAGAAGAGTTTAATAGGTTGCAGAAAGCTGCTACTAGAGGCCTGTGTTTTCCCTGTTTCTTAGCGGTGAGGCAGTTGCAGCAATGGTAAATAGTTCCTTTCTTTGCTATCTCAAAATCTGTCTTGTGCACTCGATCGAAGGTATGAACAGCTTTCCTAGGAGAGCTGAGTACATCACGAGTCTTCAGGCTGGAATAGAGATCGTGGGGAAAAGAGGGAATGTGATGGAGGAGTATAAAAAAATAAAAATAAATGGTGGGGAACGATGATTAAGGAATGAGTATTTCTGATCTCCTCCAATGTAAGACCTGGGGCAGGCATGAAGTGAAGTCAGCTGGTGGCAGATCCTGCTCACACAAAAGGAGATGGTTCTTATATATTGTGTAATTAAGCTGTGGAAGCCCTTGCTGTTGGAGGTTGTGGATACCAGAAGTTGAAATGAATTAAAAAAGCAATCAGACAAGAAAAATCCATTCAGAGCTGTTAATGCAAAGAGACAATATTTGTCTTGGGAAATGTATGGCTTTGTAGCACTGAAGTGGAATTTTTGTAAGAATTTGGCATCTGTAATTCATTAATTTTTTGCTTGGGGTGGGGCAGCTTGTTTTCATATGACTTTTAAAGGTAAGTACTGAAGAAAACAGGTAAACCAGCTGATAAAATGATCAGACGTAACTCAGGCAGCCACCTTGGGTTAGTGTAGTAAGGAGTGTGTTACCCACTAAAGTATTCTTGTTGCTCTCCCACTTCTTAGCTGCCAGTGGCAGGGAGTAAAATCCACTGACCCACCTGAAAAGCCACAATATACAGCAGAAAAGTGAAGATCAACTCTATGCTGCTTGTATTTGTAATGTTACTGTTGTACCTTCAGAGTACCGCCTCTGGGACTTGAGCAACTGTGATTTTTTTTTTTTAATTTTTTTATTCCCCAATGGGAGTGGGACCGACGCTAGAAAACTAGATTCATATTGGAAGTTAAGATCCATTACCTTTAAATCACTGGATTTGTTTTTGGTATAAGTCATGCAGATGTCACAAATTCTGTATCCTATAATGTCTTCTTTCCCCACAGTCCCCCCATCAAATTAAGATAGTTTGGTTTTCAAGGTAGTGAAAATGTTGGTAAAAAGTATAATATGTGGCCATAATATCATTTTTTTAAATAACTTCTCTAACATAGGTGTTTTGTGTGAATGAATGATTTACAGAGCTCCAACTGTGTAAAATACTGAAATACCAAGTTTTAATTTGAAAAGTTGGTTTTTTACAATGACATGTTTTAAAAATATTTTGCGTAGGTATTCTTTGTAACCTAAAATGATTTTTTTTTTGTACCTTATTTTAGAAGATAAGAAAACTCGTGCATAATATAACTATTTTATTTTAGATACATTTTTTTAGAGTCAAAAAAGTGGAGCTTCCTAGTAATGCTATAAATTTAAAGCTGTCCTACAGCAAGATAGTACGATGCAAATATGACTTAATAAGATCACAAACTGAATTTCAGCAAAACAACCAAGATTTACATTAAATTAGGAATTTTAAAACTGATTTAGTTTGTTTTACTGAGCATTTGCTTAATAACATTTCGCCTTCTTGCAATCTTTTTAAAGACAATAATTCGTCTGTGAAATGCAGGCACATCCTCAGTAGAAAAATTGAAAGCAACAGCTCACTTTCTGAAACCACACATATAGTGATATAAAGAAATATTTCAGCTCTACGAAATTTAATAAATCATCCCATTTCCTAATTTGATCATATTAGATGCTGATGTGGAAGAAGCATTTCAAATACCATCTCCTCATTAATATACATCAGTCTGGGGAATAGAACGGAATACTTATGCAGAGATGTCACAGTTACTGTTTCTTAGTTTACTAAGTGGAACAGGTTGATGTGATACTGGGTGCTATTTGTCAATGTCTTGCTAAAATGGTTTGGGTCGAGTTATGGAGTCCAGAAAGACGGCGGCTGATAAATCAAAAGTGGATTGAGTGGACAGGAGGCAGTGATTGATACTGTGACAGGATATGAAGAAAGGAATCTTGATACAAGCATGCATGATATTGAATATGAGAAGGAAAATGGCCCTGGAGTATGGATATTATTCAAGGAAATGAGAATAATAATATCATCTTGAAATTATTGCTGGGTGAAGATTAGGATAGTTCTTATTAGAATATTATGCTTCTCTGGAATGGAGAAACTCAGATTTCATATAATTTCTATGTGGATAGAGTCTTGTTAATATTTTTAGAGTTTTCTCTGCAATTGTTCTGCAAGTTAATCGTATATGAAAATACTTACTTTGCATCAGAACTTGTAATGCAAATATTTTAATTCATGTATCTTTAAATAGAATTAACCAAAATATGTTAACCTTTATTCCTTGATTTCATACAATTCTGTGATTATAGAGTATTTCACTGTAATTGCCTTTAAATATGCAAGTTTGTTTTTATTGTCTGCCAAGTGCTTTTGGCTTTTCCCTTTACGTTAAGCTGAAAACTGCTGCCTTGAAATATCTTTAATGCAGTTCAACTTAAAGATTGACACACTAACAGCTAGTAGTACATCTGTACATATCTAAGAAGAGAAAATACCATGCGTAAAGGAATCCTGTTTGTAGATTTGATGCCTTTGGACTGTCAGCAAAGAAAACGTTTGATCACTGTGTTGGGTTTTTTTTCCCCAGTGTGTGTGTGAGTACATGGTTACATCTTATTTCATTCCCATTCTTCCAGTCTAATTGATTTAATATTGAAATCTGTGCATCTCATTGCAGTCCAGTGGCAGGGCAACCGACATCTTATTGGTGGCTTGGGAATAGGCTTGGGTTTTTGGAATGAAAAAGCAGCTTGTTGGCTGAAGTTGCCGTTATCCTGGCAATGTAAACTAGAATTAACTTACGTTCAGCCCTCGTAGCTTGCCAGAATTCTTTATGCTTAGCACTTAGTTTGTAATATTTAAAAATGGGGTCCTCTAGTCATGCAGAGAAGTGCAATGTAAAAAGGGTCATTAAATTAAAAAATAGTAAACCCCACTAATTTCTTTAAAACAGTGTTGTGTTGGTATACGTACCGAATAGCCAGGTTCACAAATGCAGTGATCTTTAAAGATAGTGCAATAATTTGCATTGCCTGGTTTATAAGACACAGTGATTATGGAATTACAGGAAAAGAATTCCCCACCACCCCGCTCTAGATGCATTTTCAACGCTGCTGCTTCAAACACAAATACAGTGCTTACCCTGGAGTTAGAAATACTCACCATTGGGTTTGATCTGTTCTCAGAAAGGTCATAGCTTCGTTCAGACACTTATTCATGGCTGCGCCAAGCTGTAAATCCTTGCTACGTATGGGTTGTTTACCTGTGTTCTTTATCGCGTGCCACTATAGAGGGAAGATCTGAAGCTTTTTGCAGGTTTCAGTTTTTAATACTGGCAAGAGCCAGTTATCTTTTACATGAGGGTTTGGTTTTGTCTTTGAAAATTTCCTTTTATAATATCTTCTTAAAAATAAATCCAAACTATTATTAGCAAATATTTTAGTAAAGAGTTGATATTACACAGTGAAATGTTGCTTGTAAGACTTTTCAAAGATATAAACAGTATTATTACTGAATGCTTTTGCATTTGCATTACTTGGAAAGGTGAATAGGAATGGGTCTGTCTTCGAGTAGTCTCTCTTTTTTTCCATGCATTGTATTATTTTAGTGCGGTAGTATTTGTGTGTTAGGGTCTTTCCAAATTAAACCCCTGGTTTATCATATCTTACAGCTGATAACAGGTGTTGGATCAAGACATAATCTCTACTAACTTGTGTTCAAACCTTCCCTTTTATTACAGGCTGTATCTGTTCTGGTTAGCACATGCGAATGGATAGCTTCTAATAGATTACAGTGTAGAGTTTTAATTATGAACAACTTCAGGAAGAATTTTCTAGAGCAGCATCAGCCTGAAAAGAAAATAAAGGTTCTATGGAGAGAGGAAGATAAAAGGGATGTACATTTTGAGGTAGACATTAATGTCAGTGGCAATGTGTAGTAGAAGAGATAATGGCAGATAAACAAAGAGCAAAATTGTGAGGGGCCTTGTAAATTAGACTGAGAGTTTATGGAGGGACAGGAGGAGGTGGAGGAGAGATTAATTAAAAAAAAAACCAAACCACAAAAAAAAACCCCCCAAAAGAGAAAGGAATGGCTCAAATGGTACGCAGAGATCATCACACAAATAAGATGAATTGCAGTTGTGTGGACTTAGAAGACTGATTTTTAAGAAGAAAGACTAAATGCGATGCAGATGTATGGATTAAAGTTGAAGGTGGTTTCAGTTGAAGAGTAGAGGTCTTGCCTATGGGAATAAGCGTTAACATAGGTGATGTTAGCTGTTCTGGGGGAATGGGAAGGCTTCGGGAGGAAAATGAAGATTTTCTGAATTGACCATCCTACAGACATCAGGCAATATGAGTTTTACTGTCTGATGGGAAGGAGAGGGAAGGAATTAGGAAGTGAAGTTTGAAGAACAGCAGCAGTCCTGACTTGGAGCAGTG
The DNA here is from genome assembly GCF_011004875.1 of Balearica regulorum gibbericeps. Lineage (NCBI taxonomy): Eukaryota > Metazoa > Chordata > Aves > Gruiformes > Gruidae > Balearica > Balearica regulorum. Next base: position 27,317,618 of record NC_046192.1, on the reverse strand, counting down.
GGATATAGGTACGAGGGGAGGGAGATGGTACGACCGTGGCTCGCTCTGTGTAGCTGCTGTAGGAAACAAGAAATGTCAAGACAACTGTGAAGAACAAGGTTGGGCGCATAATGTCAGACAGTGTTGAAAAGCTGTCTTAATCTATAAAAATGCTTTGGAAATATCTACTTTGGAAATGGATCCAAGAATTTTCAGAAGAGAAGCAGATAGAAGTCCTATAAGAAATCAAGCAATGCTATTTAATCAGAATATTTCTTTTGAAGTGTTTTGTTACTTTTTTTTTTGCCTGGTAATAACTACTAGAACTGCTATTCTTTGAAAGTTTTGATCCACTGCCTAGCATATTTTTTTCCTCTGTCCTTGCTATACAAATTAACACACTTGCGTGCAACTAGCCGTACAGACCCATGTAACTATGTAAGGAATCAGTGTAAATATTACACGTTTGTCTCCTCTTAATGGTGAGGAAGGGAAGTTTGGAGTCTTTGGTCCATTAGAATGTATATTTAAGATATCGTAGTATTTCTTTCATTAAACTTCAGATAAAGGCTTTGGGCAGGGAAGAACGAGTGAAATTCAGATTACTGAGTTTGTTCATCTGATCTTTAGTTTTTGTGTGGATGGTAATGTCAGATCGTATTTCTTCTTTTTCCCCACAATAAATCAAAACCTGCAGGTTTTATTTAGGATCTTGTTGCATTGCAGGTTGTATCACCAATAGCATCTAAAAATATTTTTCAGCTATAATAACTGACTTTTTTTTCAAAAGGAACTTCACAGTTTGTCTACATGACTATACTGGAAAAAATGCAGAGGTGAAGCAGTAGCACAAAAGATGTCCTAGAGCAATAACCCACCAATGAGCACATTACCGAGATCTAATTGACTGCTTTGGGAAATTAAACTTCATAAGGCAATGCCAAGGGCTCTTAAGTTATCAATAAGGCCAGATAGCTGCTAGTGACAGTTCCTTTGATGCCTTTCAATGGTGTGTATGTGTGTGTGTGTATATGTGTGTGTATATATATATATATATAAAAGCGCCTTAAAAAGATATGAATGCATAAGTGCTGTTCACTTAGAGCTAAGTATTGAGTCTAATTACATGAAAACTTTTTATTTCTAAAGCAGTCCAGGTGTTACCTGCACAGGATGTGCTTTCAGCGTAGCTTCTTGTTTTTCTCAAACCTTTTGTTTTTCCCTTTGGGAAAGGGTGTATTTGCAGGTTAGTGGGGGTGAGTTTTTTATGCTTCAGTTTTCTGGTCGGGAAAAGGTACTGAAGAAGACAAGAAGAATATGATTCCCCTTAGTGGACAATTGGCTTTTTGATTTTGATGTGTCTCCATTCTAAACTACTATGTATTTTTACCTTTTTTTAATCCTCTTTTTCTCTACTACCAAAGCTCTGATCATGAAATAGAATCTTTTTTTTTTTTTTGCTGCAGAGATCATGTTTCTAGAGGCAGCTATGCAAACCAACATATAGCAGATGTCTTAAAGATGCATTGGTAATATAAGACCGTCATCGTTTGCTGTAGTACACTGCTGCTGTTTCCAATGTTGGTTTCTAGAATGTGATCATCAAAATTGTAGACTTTAGTAGAAACATGTTACTGTTTATTTTATTCCCATCTTTCATTCTTTCTAATTGTAATAACGCATGACGGTAACACTATCTAGTTTGAAAAGATGCAGGTGAAATGCATGTATTTCTGCCTAGACAGTGGTTTACTGGACCTTTTCTACGGGATGCATCAGAATGTAAAAATCCCCTAGCCAGATTAACAGTTATCCTGTAGCAGTAGAATACAAGTAGCTGTCAACCCCATGTATTTCAAAAATTTAACCTGAATTTTGTTGAATGTCCCTAAATCAACCTTGCTGAAGTTGTACGTGCCAGAGTTAAGATTACACGTACAGCCCCAATTCAGCTTCCCTGTTCACAATAGTTTTAATGATGGATTACTGTTTCTTCCAGAGACTCCTTGCTACGTTTACTTTACATATTAATAGATTGGTTACCCTAGTCCTTCTCAATTATCTTTGTATATTACTCTTGTGTTATTTCATTCGAGTTATATGAGGGGCAGTTATAACAAGACTGTTGTTCTTATAACCAGCTGCCTTGGATCACAGGTCAGCAACACTTGAAGTATGCTGTGCCTGATGCTATGCTTTTTCAAACTAGAGGTTAAATATTTTTCTAGAAATATGTCAGGTCCTGGGAGAAATTAATTGCCAGGGAGATAAGATGTTGTTCATCAGTATTGTCTTGCCTCTGGGGCTGGAAGCTAGTCTGGAACTTTGTGGGAGCCAGGACCTGGGGACCGCCGCCTTTCTTAGCTCTTTTTCTCAGGGTATTATGGTTCTTTGCTCCTAGCCCTGCTGTGTACCATTCAGAATCCATCTTTGTGGCAGAGATGATAGTTGCTGACTCTTGGTTTAGAGGATTCTGTTGTTGGTTTTGATCGCTCTTCTCTATAAACGAGCGTATGTGCCCTGGAATTCTTTGGTTGCTGCTTTTGTCCAAGATTTCAGCGGAAGCCGTTGCTCAGTAGCAGGGCATTGCTGTCTTCGTGAGTAGGGCGGTAGCTGCTGCCTGCAGTGGTTTTGGGACTTTTGTGCAAACAAACTCTATGCCATATAAATCAACTGTACTCCAAGAGCCAGGTATGCAGCTGCCAGGTTTTGTTGCTATAATGACCAAAGTGTGCTTTGGGAGCGAGTTCATGCCAGATTAAGCCCATTAAAGTTGGGGTACTGTGACACTTTCCTGCCTGTCCCTTCACCCTTGAGTGCCTGTTCTTCTCCTCCCACACGTGTGCTTCAGGATGGGTCAGTGTGCCGATCTCCCGAAAACGCTCGCTTCCCCTCTCCAGTGAGGAGTGAGAGAACAGGGTAAGATGGCCACGTATGGAGAACATGGGTTGGGGAAAAATGGGTCGAGCCTGGATCATTCCAGTTGAGATCAGGTGAGAGGCAATTTTAAAGCTGGAGTAAGGCACTGTGAACGGGGAAAATTGCCAGAGTCTAAGGCGAGGCACCGTGTCTCCCTCAAATGCAAGATCAAGAATATGTATAGATGATAATGCTTCATCTGGTCCTAATATAGATTTATTGGTATAAAACTTTGGCCCTATCAGAGTCGATGGCAAAGCTGCACTTGACTTGAGTGATTCCAGATTTTACTAAGGTGTGATGTTGTAGGAAGGAAAGATTACCAAAATATATTAGATAATTTCAGGCATATGTAGAGCTTTTGTATTTTCACTGTTAAAATAGTGTTTAAGTAATGTGAAAACTTATATTTGGTTTTGCATAGTGTAACTGGAGAGAGATGAATTTAAATATAATGTATATTTTAAAAAAATTGAAATATATAGAAAAGATAGGAAGTTAACATCTATACCTTAATATTAACTGTAACTTAAATGTTTTGGATATACTTTTGTAGAATTTTTTTCTCGAAGCTTTAAGTTTTCTACAAATTCTTATATGCATACCTCCAAAATACTGTGAAACATATGCTTTCAATATGGAGTTTCCTTATCCATAAATATTATTTTAAAATATTCTTCAGTTGCGGTTTTCATAGGATCATATCGACTCCTGGTAAGGCAAACTGAAAAATGCTCATTGACTTTAAAGGGTTATATTCTGCTCAGCTTGAATAACTGATTTTATTTTTTTTGTAATTCTGTACTGCTGATTTATATTCTTAGAAATGAAGGTAAGGGCAGTTGTATGCTTTTTAAAAAAATTATACATATACTGTTAGATATCTATTTTTCTTCCATAGTTTTTGCTTCTCTTATATGGAAACATGCAGGGCTGAGATAAATTGCAATAGAATTTAAATTAATCTGTGGCACAGCACTGAAAAATCTGTTACCAGTCTATATCAAAAAGGTATGCTAAAAGTTTTCCTGTTAAAGCTCTAAGCTTCTTGATTGGAGAATGGGTAAAAAAAAAATAAAAATCCTTTTCCTATTTTTCTACTATATAGTCTTCTTGAAGTTCTTCCAAATTAGATTTTAAATGCCAATTAGGAGGTTGAATATACTAAAATAAAAGCAAATACAACCAAAATGGCCTCACCTTATGGCTAGTTAGGCTTTTCTCTCAAAAGCGGAACCTTTGCTCTGAGCGTGGCTTTGAGAAAGATATTCAGCTTAATGAACACATTAATTAGAACCATAACTATTTATAAGATAATTAGAAACGAAGCACGGTAAACTGGGCTTTTCCTGCAATTAATGGAGGATTAATTACTGGAGGTAATGAAGTGGATTTTTAAATGCATTAAGGTGAAGTACAGAGATGTGCAAGGCTTTGTGATAGTTGCATAATTATTCCAGGCTGTTTGAGCATAGCTCATGTGAGATCGCTAATAAGCATCATTGCATCATTATGTATGCACTTAAAAAGACTTACCACCAAAATGACTGCCTAATTATTTCTAATTGGCAGGAGTCTGTGTAGTCATTGAGCTGTTTGTAGCCATTTTAAGGTTCATTTAACTATCCTTGGGGCCATGTGATAGATGGAAAAAAGCTTCAACTACACGCTGGCCTTGGCTGGCGCCGTTAATCAATTTTGGTGGGCTTCAGTTTGAAATGCATTTGCTCATGCAGAGGTCAAAACCTGAAGTAGTCCAAGCAAAGTTTGGCTTTTTGAAGCCACTTGACTGTATTCATTAGCAATTAGTAAAATAATTGTGTCTGTCACTATATTTGGATTTCCATATGACTTGGTATTCTTTCATCACTGTCCCTTCTTATAGCATATTAGCTTCACTGGAAACCAAATATTCTTCCAACAGACCCTTTTAGCAACTTCAGTGTAGTGGCATATGTTCCCATATAGTACCTTTCTTCATTCATTTGTTAGCTTAAACAGTGCACTACATTTCAACACAATCATCTAATTTGCTCCCGATTGATTGCCGAGTGAAAGTTTCTACCCAAGGACAACATTTTAGGGCTTTTAAGGGTATCTCTGAGGAATTAGTCATTAAGCATTAAGAGAGGAAGCAAGTAGTAGTCAAATCGAATTCTGACGTTTACCAGAGTTTTGTAGTTAGGGGCATCTATTTCCAAGATGTTGACAGCTATGTATATTCAAGGACATCTTCTGGCAGAAGCAAGCCGTGTAATAATCATGCTTGTTTAAAAACTCATTCTTATGTGAATGCTAGTGCTCCGGTTCTGTCAATAATTACATGACAACTCTGGTGACCATCATTTGAAAATGACCTTTTTGAGCTGTTATAATTAGTACGTAGTTATTTTATCTTACTCGGTCAGATTTAATGTGACATCCCATTAGGTAAGCGTCTGTGAAAGTTTTCAGTGAGCGCATTGTCCTGTTGAACGTAATCGTAACCATCTGTGGGATGTTGTCAATGTACATAAGCCATTCATATAGCTTAAGAAAACACTGGTGAGCAAATTGTAGGCTAATAAAATAAAGGTCAGCTTTGCCATTTTTGCTACAAAAAAAGTGGTTCTAGTAATTCAATGTTAAAACATAAGTTTAAAAAAAAATAATAGTTCGGATTATGGTTAAAGTGTAAGATTGAAAATTCATTTTAAAAAAGCAAAACATGTCACTTATGAAATATTAGTTCATATAACTGATAAGAGGTTAAGGCAAATGAATTGTGGTAGCGTAAACTAAAATATAAACTAATTCTTAAGGAAAGCTGCAAAATTCTTTCACATTTTAAAAACTTTTAATTTTGAGACTTTTATAATGGTAATCTTTGAGAAAAGATCACTTTTGTGAACAAATATTCAACACAGAAAAGCTATATAAAATACAAATAGCCTTTCTTATTTATACTCGTCAGGAATTTTATTTTATGAAGTCCCGTCAAATACATGGCAATGGAAATGCTGCTCTGTAGATGATCAAAACTATTGCTAGGAAATTGATGTTGTGCTATTTCTCTGCAGACTCCCAGCATTGGGGCACTGTTAAATAGTGTTATGCCGTGTGAAATTCACAGCAAATTGTTCTAGATGCCTTTTTTCTGTGTGTTGGGAGAAAATATGACTGACCTGTTTTCATTGACATGTAGTTTATAAATTTGTATCTCAATTTTGACTAATAAAATGCAATTTTTTCAAGTCATTAATCTTTTGTGAACTCTCTAATGCACTGTATTTTAACAGTTTGAGTAAAGATGCTTTATCTCATAACAAAAATATGGTGTACAATTAAAGGTTGTGTTGTTGGGACAATATGCTGGGAGAGGATCTTTTGTCAGGATTTTGTAAATTTGTTTTAGCATATTTTAAAAGAAAATGCACATTAAAAAAAAATATCTAATAAACAACTTGGTTTCATTTTAGGTAGAGCAGCTCCCTTTCTGGTGAGAGCTTCCAAAATATATCCGGACCTGACTCTCCTACTAAACCAGAGAAGAGATAATTTCATATTTTTCAAGTAAATGGCTAAACAGTAGTAGTAAATGAAAAATATAAAATTTAACATAGTGAGCAAATTAGTCATGCCCCTTCTACAAGTTGGAGTTAATGCTATTAACTGAATAGCCCTGAATCTTTTGCTTCGTTTGTCTGTGAAAAGTTCAAAGGCTTTTTTTTTTTTTTTAAAACTGTCCATTCCTCAAAAATGTGAATATAATGGGAATTTATATGGGGTTTGTTCATAACATTGCTTTGTATCTTATTTTCCAATGGGGAGGCAGACAACAGCTGCAAACAGCAAATAGGAAATACGTCTGAGAAATAGGAAATGTAGGCAAATTTCAAGCAAGCCTTCAACTTAAATTATCCATTTATTCGCCATTATTAATTTCTAGTCAGCTGGTTATTCTTCTTCAAGCCTCTGACATCAAGAATTTTAACTATCAAATGAGAATAGAAGGGTTCTCTCTTTCATGATTCCAGTCTGCTGTTAAATTGACTTGTGAAAAGCCAGTAAATCAAACCGGGGTAGCCGGCAGAGCCAACGTGAATACAGAGAAAGGAAGGAGTGTGTGTCCATGCTGTTGTAGGGCCCAGCCGCTCCTGAAGGAGAAGACCAGCGACCTCTCCCGATGGGGTCCTTGTTGTGTCTGGTTTACAGGACAAAGACAAAATCTGCACAGTTACACGCTGTACACCCTTGAATGTCCTGCCTGCTGGACCCAATGAGCAAGTAGTTGCCAAAATCGGCGTGTATCACCAGTTTTCCAGCTGCAGACTGCAAACGTGCATAAGATTGCAACTTTAATCTTGAGCCCAAGTCAATAGAGCCCCTTAATCAGAAGGGTGATAATTAAGGGTTGTTAGGATGTGGCGGTATTCAACCTGAGCCTGAAAGGAGCATCAGAAGTCTGAATGTTGCAGATCAGGCAGCAGGGTAAAGTAAGATTTTGAGTGTTCTGGTGAAAGCTTTCCTGAAGACTGTGGTAAGGTATCTGAACTATGGAGTATTCCCATGCTTCAGCTAAATTAAAAAGATCGAATTATCTAAATAATACAATGAAGTCTTGACCTTATTTCAGAACATATCTTACAGTAAACCGGTAAGATCACAAGATTGGTGCATCTTATGAAACTGAGGCTTGGTAACCAAAGTTATCAATTTTCTAGTGTGTTGCAACTGGGAAGTACAATAGATTTAGAGATGATATCATCCTGTCTGAGGAATGGTAATATCTTGATTGCCCGTGGTTAGTCAATGTGCCTTTGTTACTTAGAACAGGAAAGTGCCCGACAGGGATCAAGCTGTTAGCGTGCTGTCCGCAGCATGGCTGAGTGTTCAAAATAGAATTTCAGCCCCAAAGACTTGGTAGTTTGATTAGTAGCAGGAAACAATAGGTGTGGGAGGGGAAAACAAAGTTGGAGAGATGTGAAAAATACGCAGGAGTAAAACAAGTGTCTGCCAGCGCAATGAACCGCGGGCAGCTGGCAGTGTCATTGCGGGCACGGGGACGTCAGTGAGCACTTGAAGGTGACGGAGGGCTGCAGGCAAGTTCTCCTTGCTTCGTACGTTGTTAGCTTAATACGTGTTACTGTCTTTCAGTTCTGAAATCTCACTGTGTTCCAGTTCCCTCTCCTCCAACTTCCCCATAATGGCGTTAATGTTCTGGGAGTCGTGATGTAGCTGGTGGGAAGAGAATCGCTGAAGCCTTTGAGGGACGCAATAGGCAGTGTTTTATTTTTGGAGATGGCTTGTTAACTGCATAATTCTGGTAATATTCTCAGTGATGGAAATAATACAGTTTACGTTGTAATTCTTGTCTTCGGGTTTTGAAATCGCGTTGAGCGTAGCGTGTAACAGCTGCTGTCGCAGGCTTCTTGCAGATTCAGGAAGGCCGCACGGTGCCGGTCTGTAATTATTTCATGGCTTGGTGAGGTTTTGTTGTTTTAGCTTTTAAACAAAAAGCAAAGCTTAGAGGAGAATTCGATAGTAAGACTGAGAACCTTTTTTTAAATGAAGGCATGGGTATGTAGAAATTGCATTTTAATTGATTGTTATTACAATCAATCTAAATTGGGACTAATATCAAGTAGTTTGTGATCATTATCATCAATTGATCAGAACAGTCATAACATATTTTGAAGTATAGCAAGCAAGTAGTTTTATTACTTTATGTATTTTTTAAAAAACAATCCAGATTTTGTTGTTTCTTTCTGGTATGTTTTATTTTACAGTATCTTGTGTAACAATTGTAGGTTCCATGACGACAACACTTTTTAAAAATTTTTTTATTTATTAAGTGGAATTTGCAGAGTTCCCCTCCCCCTTTGGATTTTTTAATTATTCATTAGAGTTGGGGTTTGGGAAAGACACAGCAGGGTTATAGGTGATAACTTCCAGTAAAGTAGATTTTGCAGCTGATAAGACTGTCAGCCATGTATTCTTCATCGGTCTCCAGCAAATAAACTCTGCAGTGTTCATCTAGGAGAATATTAAAAAAAAGACCATGCTTTCCTCTATCTACTCTATGTTTGTAAAATACAAAATATTAAAGTAAGATGCATTTAACTTGCATATAAATTAGAAAATTATCTTTGCATTTATAGAACATATATTGAAAAAATAGTAATAAAATATACAAACTGTTTATGTGGTGTCTTCAAAAGATTTTGACAGTGTGGCATGATATGGTTTTGCTTTTTGTGTGTGTGCTTCAGGAGTTTCTAAAGCCCTTTTATGACTTAATTTTCGGAGACTTGATCCAATAGTCAAATTATAGCTATTTTCATGAAATATGTTAAGGGATTTTTTTGTTTGGGGTTTTTTTGTTGTTTGTTTGGTTTTTTTAGTTTGGGAAAACAAGTGGTATTCTAAAAGTCTTTACACTGCATGAACCTGTTGTGGTGAAAAGTATAGGTGGAATATCTCAAACTTGTAACATCTCATTTAATTTAAACCTAAAATGTCTGGTTATCACTGAATTAAAGAAAAAAGTTTCCATTTTTCTTAGTTGTGACCACAGAGTAATGGTTTAATTTGTTACCAGTCAAGTCAAAGTAGCCACACAGCTTTTCATCCAAGTATTATTTCCAAAGTGTTGTTTGAGACTTCCGTTTGTCATGTGAATTGAGTCTGTCTCGATAGTTCCAGTCTTTTAAATTAGGTATTTGTTTCTATGGACAAGCATATGCTTTACTCTTGTCTTTAAGCAGGTTGGGTTTTGGGGGGTTTGTTGCCTTTTAAAAGGTACTGCAGCTTGCTGCAGTGTTGAAGAATGAGAAATGCTGAGATTTTTTTTTTCTGTAGGTTCAGTTTTGGATCCGTGCTGGTGGTACTTACTGGTTTGAGTGCCTCGTGCTGACACCAGTGGTGCTGTAACGCTCTGGGTTGGGTTTTGGGGGTTTTTGCAGTTTTCGAGAGCAGTTAGTGTCCTGTGGTTTAAATTGATTTCAAGCATCTGTTTAGGTAATTTCATTCAGCTGTCTAATGTCTCTTTGTGGAGGTAAGTATACATCAATATTATAGCATCTTTAAGCTTGAACCATGATTGGGGCCTCAATCTTAGATGTTTTATAATCACAAAAAATAAAGCAGTGTCTTTTCTGTTGCTATTTGACGAGTAGTACTTACCTGTAACTAATCTGAACTTCTCAGAGGCACCAGGGAAGTAAAAAAATTCAACCTCGAAACCTCTCATTTATGTTCCTTAACTTTTTAACATAATATTGGAGGTGTTGTCAAATTTACAACAAATAATTACCTGGATAGTGATTCCATCTGGAAAATGAATTTGACCTTTTTTCATTGCTGTGTGGTACATACAGATCTTCCTGTCATAGCAGATGCAGTCACTAATGCCTGCGTGATGTAGAAATAAATAATTTGGTGTATTTATTGCGAGTCCTGAAAGTAAGCTGGACCCTTGCTTTTTAAAATAGATTCCAGCTGTATAAAGAATAGAATACCTGCATGTGTATGTATAAATTAATTACAAAGCCTGATGAATTTACTTGCTGATAGAATGCCACCTTATTTGTTCATGTAGAATTCAAGTTTTCTCTCTTTTTTTAAGAATGTAAAAAAAGATGTAAAATGTCTTGTCTGCAGGATTATACAATCTAAAGGAAGAGACGTTTCATACAGCCCATTTTTTTTTTCTGGTTGCTTTTTCTTCAACCTAAGCAGTGGCAGTTCTGGAATTCGGTTAGGAGAGGAAGGAATCCTTTTTGCTGGTATTTTTGTGAGGCAAATTAACAACTGTTTTGGTTTTGCTTCACCTTGTGGTTGAGTAGCTTTTATCTTCTTGCGTGAGCAGAAGACAAGCTGGATGTTCTCAACCCATTTTCGTTCTGATAACAGATTACTGGAATAATAATTACTTCTCTCATCAACCTTAGCTTTGGGTTTATTTGGAAGTTTGTATATAGTATACATGCAGCTGGGTGTTGCATACGTTTGTGTGGGTATATGTGTTTTTTATGCCCATGAGTCTAGAACTTCAAGACTGCTAGAACTGCTTTGAATGAGAAAGGATGGAGAATCGGAGGGGTGGCTTGCTGCTTAGTTTATGTAATAGCCAGGACAGGGTACCAACTTCTGTTTCTTTGCTATTTTATTATCTGAAGGTTATTAGAATTAAATTCTGGCTTTTTCTGCTCAATCATGAGATGGCTACATGAATGTAGGTCTGGGAAAAAAAAGTTCTGTTTTGAGGCAGTCTCTAAGAAAAGAAAGATGTGAGAGAAATTCATTTCACATAAAAACAGATGTGTTCTTCAACTGATGGTCCTAATTTGAGGTGAAGTCTTAGCAAAGAGAGGCAGTGCCGAGTCTTTGCACAGATTAACAAGGAAAATGAATGATACAACGTGTTCCCCCCCCCCCCCGATAAAGGTGAGGCCAAAAATCCTCAGCTCCTTTGGACCAGTTATACGTCGGGCAAGTCATGAGCTCTGTGTAAGCTGAAGGAATCGAGTGGGGAGAGATTCCCCTCCTGCCATCAGGGAGGGAGTGGAGCAGTTCACAGTTGCAGGAGATCAGTGGGAGCTGTTCACACAGCTGTTCTCCCTTCCCAAATCCCAGCCAGCACACTTCATTACACTTCCTTTGGCCACAGCTGCTCCCACTGTCCTGCATCTGTGTGAAAAAGCCTGTTGAAAAACAGTACGTAGAGTTTTCTGTGCCGAATGCAAAAATAATGTGCGTCCAATAATGCCGCAGTTAGTTTATGCGCTTACATACGTATCTAATGTGCATCTGGCCTTCTCAAGCAGATCACACTTCTGCAGGGAAGGAAATGCTCCCCAGGTGAGTTGTTTGGTGAAGGAAGCGAGTTGTAGTTACGTGCAGGTTGGTGTAACTAGCTTTGTTAGGCACTCTGTAAAAGCACATCAACAAAACCAAGTGGTTCATCTCCATGCTCGAATAACAGCTGTTTAATCTCAGATGTATATTTCTGGTTTTCAGATAATAATTTGTAAAGTCTGTTTTCTGGTTTTAGTTTTCCATGACGGCTTTTGTCGAAGTTCTCCTGCAGCTGGTAGGGTTGTGGTCAGCTTCTCTTCTATCGCTCATTCCTTAGGCGAGGAATTCTGCCCAAACTCCATGAGAAGCAAGTCTCTGAGCAAAGGGCTGCTGCCACAAAAGCTCAATTTAGGTAAACTTTATGTATGTCTGGAGTCAGTTCTTTTTCACGTGTTTTGATCTCGTGTAGGTTTTCCAACACCTTTGTGGTGATGTGGGCGTGCTGAACCGGAGAGACGCTGTCGTTGCCGGCACTGGATCTAGAGTCTTTCCGCTACTGTCAGCAGACTCTTTGTAGGGTAGTCCAGGCGTTGTGGCAACTTTGATCTCCTTTGGAAGTGAGAAGAGGTACACCAGAAGGTTGTAGTCTGGGGGACTGAATTGGTAACAACCGGACTGCTTGAGAATAAAGATGACTAAAAGTAATGTCTTCTCTATCTGTCTTTCGGTCTGGCTGCATTTACGTACTGTTCATGCCAAGTTTTCAGTTACTACTTTCTTTTTTTTAATTACAGCTTACTGGAATTTTGAGTGTTGTTTCCTCGTATGTTTGATTATGTAATTAATGTAATTTATAGGGGGAGAATTCTTAATTACTGAACTAAGTTGATGCCTGTATCTGGTGAATCCAGTCTCTCAGATCTGCAAACTGTTTTCGTGGTTGTCCCTGTTACTGTTTCTATTTCATCTTGCATTTCTCTGGCACTGTGGATGATATCGTATCTTTAATACCCCTCTATCTTGTCACTTACCAACTGTTTAAACCCGCCGGCTTGAAACCACTTCTTTTTCCTCTTAGCACCAGTCATTTCAGACTTAAAAGCTGACTCTCTGCTTCTGCTCAGCTTCATTTTCGCTCCTCTTATTTTTAACAATAAATAAACCGTATTATCAAACACGTTATCTATATCTGACTTCCTCAAATACATGCATTTTAAAGTTGCAAACCAGTAGTGATCTGGAATGTGTTACAGAAGTAGCAGTATTTGTATAGTATTAGTAATTTCCACACTCTGAACAACTGCAGTTGAGGCTTGAGATTATTTTATCTTCCCCAAGAACTTGTACCATGATTTGTTTTTTCATGCTAGTGAAGTTGAGTTAAATGAGAAACTTTCTCTTAATATGCTCTGAAAGAGAACATGTCGTTTTGCTGCAGTTAGTTGTGCATTTGCACTATGTCTTTATTACCAACATGAATATCCAGGTTTGATGCTGTGCAGTTGTGCTTCATTGTTCTCTCCCAGACTTTTGATTTATTGCTGAAGTATTAGAGAGGCATGAATTTGTTGGGGTTTGTTTGTGGCTATTGAGCTAATAATAATCTAATAAGAATTATGTCAGCTGAGAGATACTTAGGAGAACGCTAGGGAAGAAGTTGACATCTCGGAAACCTTCATTTGAATGGCAGTTGCCCTTTGCCAATAAAGATGGTTTTGGGGTGGTTTTTTTGGTTTTTTTTTTTTCCCAAAAACTTACCTTCACTGAAAGAACGCTCAGTTTGAGCTGTCTTGTGTTATCGTTCTAATTCCTCTTTCCATTTAAAAAAGTCTGCCTCGGTGACTGTTTTCAAATTGTAGGGTTTTGAAAAGATTAGATGGTACCTATAAGATATAGTTCAATGCTTTAGTGCAATATAATTGGGGAAATACTAAACGACACTGACCTCATTTCCTTTAGAACAATGAAAATTAATAGTTTCACGTTTTATTAGGCTGATATTCCAGATGTAGTGTACATTTAATTAAGTGTAGTTTCCTTTTGGTTATGGTATGTGTATCTGCTTTTTGTCGCAAATTCTTTCTAGTTTTACAGTTTTCCACATGTTTTCTTTCACCATTTATGATTTTTTCAAAGCAGGGCTATAAGGATTTAAATCACTTTAGCATGCAGCAAAACAGTTCCCATTCAAACAATAAACGCCATTTTAAAAAGCCTTTAGATCTTCTGTCACTTCATAAATATAAATGTATAAAAACATTATGCAGTTGTAGTGCCCACCTGCTAATTAAATGCAGATTTCCTCAAACTTGTTTTAAAATCTGCTTATTTGTTTCAACTCTGTCTCTGTTCAGAATGCATATGGCCCTTGTGAAACTAATTATGCTTATGGAGCAGCTGTTAAATTTAGTGCAACTAATTTTATCCAATATTTTACATTTTAATTGATTACCTGTGAAGAAATTAGCAAATTAACACTTATTGTGCAGTAACTGAATGGGCTTTTATGGATACTTTCAATTTTTACAAGTGGACTAAGTGTTGATGGAATAAAGACATTTCTTAGGATTTTAGATAGGAAAGTTATTGGTGAGCCTTGATTATCTGGTGTGAGAATTTAGGGATACTGAGTGATGCCAAGCATCTGTGTGTTCTGTAAGTTAGACATGAAAAGCAGATTGGAAAGTAATAGCTTTTCACAGAATTTTGGTAACATATGGGCTTATCTGGATCTAAGAACTCTTTGAAGATCTTTGAACTTGACTAAATGACTTAACCTTTGGCATGGTGGGTGGGTGTTTTGTGTGTGCTGGTTTGGGGGGGAGGGGGGGTGCATGCTGGCAGTCTACTCTCCAGCTTGATTTTTTTTCTTTTTCCTCCAGTAGTTCTATAATTTGAACACTTTGGGACTTGCTTTAATATGAATAATCGGGATAGTTTTTACTTTTCAGCAGTAATAAAATAAAAAATCTTTATTCTCCACTTGATCTGTGGACTTTTGGTCTTGTTTACCGATGAATTCTTGGCACAGATGACTTCTTGTAACTCCATTTCATAAAGTTATATCTTTATTTCCTGGTCTGTATATATTGCGAAATATTTTATTCATAGTAACATACAGGTGGATTTGTTCATGCTACAAATGGAAATGTATTGCAACGGGATGTACATGGAGTAACAAATTTAGTATTCTTTAGTTTTCACTTTATGAAAGTATCTTCCACTGTCGAGAGCCTGTTGCGTGTTTTGGATTTAATATAGCATCTTATGGAAGTTTGTATAAAGTATTCTTATTTTAGGATTTGGGGCTTTTAGATACTCTTCTATCTTCTTAGCCTAATTAGAACGGTAACGAACAGTAGAGTGAAGTTCTGTGCCGTGAAGTGCAGCTGTCCGTGCAGGCTCTTGCCGTTACCCCGTGGCTTCAGGCGGGACCAAGTTAAGCGGGGAATCACAGCTTTGACACCGAACAGTCCTGTTGTCACCGGCTTCCTTGAAGCTTGCGGTTGGTGTTGCAGAATTAGTCTTGATTCCTATTAGCAGGTGGGTTTAATTAGCCTGGGATGTAGGAGAGATCGGAGCCTCCCTCAGAGCTGGAGGAAATTAGGCAGGGTTTAGATATTGAGGTCTTAGAAGTTGTGGGTAAGAGGGGAAATTTAAGTGGCAGCTTGTTTTGGGAGCACTTACCAATAAATAAAATCCCAGGAAGAGTGGTAACATCTGCCTATACAGACAGAGCACAGCCTTGTGCGTACTTTGTGGGAAGCTGTGCTTTTCCTTCTTTGTATTCTTTTATATGTTTTTGTGTCACTTCTTTGCTTTTTGAATACACGTTTTTGGTCTCTGTGTCTGGTGTTGCGTACCTTTTGCTTCCTTCTTGCTATGAGTCCCATCTCCTTATCTTCATTTATTTAAGTTTTCTTAACGTTATTAAATCAATCTCATTTTTGTTCTCCTATTTAAAATGCTGGACTTCTTTCCGTCTTAAGGTTACATCTTACGCCATTTTTTTAAAGATGAAGGGAGTCTCTTCTTTGCTGCTTCTTTTGGTCAATCCCTTCCTTAAGCTTTTCAGTTTGGGGAGAAAGAAGCCCCTTAGCTCATATTTTGTTTTTTAATGAATGCAGGGAATGCCTCTTTGTAGGAAAATAAAAAGGCAATGGGTTTTGCCTAAGTGTTTTGCAGTTCCCCCTTGTTCCTGCGAGACTTGCACTGCACAGTTCCTGCACGTTTCGGTGCCCGTCCACGTTCATGGCCTGAAGAGGTACGGTTTCATGCATTCTCGGAGTGATGCAGCTTTCACTCAGTGCGTCAGTGTAATTGTGGCTTTTGCTTCAGTCGGTGCTAATCGTCCTTTCCTACGGCACTTCACAGAACCTGAGAGCTCTCAGAGTGCACACGTAGCAGAGATCGAGAAGATTGAGAAGATTGAGGTCTTACCTGCTCAGCAGTTCTTATATGGTTTATTGCTGGCTTCCTGTTAATTCCTGTTCACTTTTAGATGCATTTCTGGCAAACTTATTTTATCATGTCAGATGAAATTGTTCGAGAGCATTATACTGCAAAGATTGTTATTTTTTGCCCTCTTATGTCTGTTATCTGTTATTCTCTGTGCTCCCTTTGTTTCATCAAAATGTGGTAAAACTGCATAATGCATCTTAACTCATAATATACTAAGCTGTTACTTAGATAGTTAAGCAAATATTTTTTAAATTTTTCATGCCTATTTATTTGTGTGAGAAGCCCCTAAGATTTTTTTTTCCCTTTCAGACTAGCAGACGACTTAAGCTGAGTCTCAACTCCTGTTTAAATTTATTCATAAAACAAGGTGTTGTGGTTGCCTAGTGGTTTTTCCAGTAGTCCTCTGTTACTATGCCTGTGGGTGGATTGCGAAGGAGAAAGGTTAATACAAGATAAGCTTTTTCAAAAGTAATCACTGCTGTACGATGTTAGAAACACAGTAGTTACCCTAGTTTAAAAATGATTAACAGAATCTAAATTTCACTAGCATTGAGGAATTGAAGGGAGAATTAATGTTCAACTGTTTCTTTTTTCTTTTCCTCAGTTTTCCTTATTTGCTTCACCCCTGTTAATGGCTGGGATTAATACATCTTTCTGTATTTTTGGAGTTCCGTTGCTGTCTGTGCTGTATAAATACTGTTTGTAATCAGCGTAAGTAAATACAATGAACTTTAGCAGGTAGAGTCGGTTTTATTTGGGAAGGCTGTAGCTCTGGAGCGCTAAGGGAAAGTAATGAAAAATGAAATATTTGCAAAGAACTTTGTACAGTGATGGAAGACCCTGGAAAACTCATCTTTGGAGGAGGTCAGGCCATGTCTCTGCGGATCCACGGCAGGTCGTCGTGGCTGGTGTTTTCCTGGTGCTACGTCAGTAGGCTGTGTTAGGGCGTGCTTTCCGCATCCCTCAGCACTCCAGTCTTGGCCGCTCTGTCCTGCACAGAGCAAATAAACCCTGCGTACATCTCAGCTATCGGAGAACAAACGTATAGGAGAAATCGCAAGTTGAATCAAGTGCAGCGGGATACACTAGATCTACTTTGGAGCTTTTTTCTGCGCTGTTCCCTCTATAGATCCCCTAAAATAGGGCATTGCGCTCAGCTTGGGTTAGGCTGGGGTCTGCACCCCGCAGAGGCGGCCAGGCTTCACGCCTGAACTTGAGACCCTTCTACGTGTGCTAGCTTGTTATCTGACCAAACTGAAGTCGTCTCTGCATGAAGCCAATTCTGGATTGTCTGCATCTGCACTCTGGACTGATCTACAGCCCAGATCAACTGCTCTGATAATTGAAGGATTGACTGAACTAATGCATCCTGCAGAGATGGCTTCTGTGAGTAGAACTTCACATTTTTGTTAAGATCTTCACTGTAATAGCCCGTTGATAGTCATCTACCTGCCTCACCTGCGTGACCGTGACAGGGAACACAACCTGTATCAGCTATTTTTTATAATTGTAAAACTCAAAGGATACACAATTATTATTGACCACCCTAGACTAATAAATCTTATGGGTGCGGAAGATTGCAAATAAAAGAACAGTGACAGCTTCTGTAAAGAAAACGTAAGTTTGTTAATGCTGTTATAAATACGTTATTACAGATTTGATGCAGCAAATCTACTTCTGATTTTTTAAAAGCTGTTTTTCTGTATATAAGTTATACCTGCTATTTGTTCTCCTTAGACATGTGAATGAAGGGAAACCTAGGATTTGAGCATCCAGCCAATCTGAACTGAATTTGCTGTTATTTGCAGCTGTGAAAGGTAGATGTGAGAACAAGCTCAAATTTGAGCTGAGACAGTAAGCTCTCAAGCAATAAATATTTTAGATTCCTCAGTTATTTCTGTTTGAAGGACTACACCCTTAAAGCAAGGAGAGGCCTTGCATCAAACGAAGGTGATTTCTGTTCCTGTAGGGTACTTCTTGGTTGGTTGGTTTTTTTACCTGCAGACTTCTTGGAAATTGTGGTTACCTTTGAATAGTGAATGTCTGTAGGGCAGGGGTTTGTAAATCTGTGCTGCTGCATCATGGTGCTTGTAAAACTGGTGCCTTTGGGCCAACCAAAAAATAGATCTAAAATTCAGAATACTCTTGTAGGATCAAAACTTCCTCCACCTGAGGACTAAAGGATGGATGGATGGATGCTTTTTAATTTGTCATGACATGATAAAAATCCGTTTTGAGACAGAAAATGTTCTATAGTTCATAATACACCACTTAAGTGGTAATCTGATCTATTGTGTTAGTGCTAATAGTGTGACCGATAACAGGAGATATTGTGTTGCAAGAGATGCCATCTGCTGAATGAAACGTAAAACTGAGGCTCTGACCTCCGGTGCTAGTCTGAAAGGCTCAGTGGCAAGAATAGGTGTGTTAACCCCGCTATGCTGGACAAATTCCAGACTCAATAACGACATTCTTCCGAAATGTAATTTATAGCTTCATCTGGATGTAGTATTTTCTTTTGCTTATTCTATTGCTGAGTTTTATTAAACAGTTTTTGCCTTTTAAATGGAGTGATCTTTTTCTATGTGATTTTGCTTTTAAAGGCCTTTGGAATTTTGCTCTCCGAGAGGTGCTAAATAAATTTTTTTTACACTGTTTTAAAAAATGCTGTTTGCCCCCAGCCCTCTCAGTACTTAATGAAACTTTTCGATGACGTGCCATCAGAATGTTTATGAAGATGTGTGTTCTAATAGAAACTAATGCAAGCTCGAACTGCTGTTTTCCTAAATATTCATTGTCTATAGCTATTCATGTACCATAGAAAAGATATATTGATCCATGATAAGTTATAAATTAAAATTTAGAAAACAATCTAAAAGAAATTCAGGAATCATGAAAAGGTTTTTTGGATACATATAGAAACAGCCATATTGTAATACTACTTGATCTTTTTTTTATTCAAGTATATCAGTAACGTATTTATTACAGAGGAACGGGTAACGTGATTGAGAACAGAGTATCTTATAGCCGTGTAGGAACTTGTAACCAAGAACCAAATATGCGCCCAAACCCTTGCACCTGCATTCAGTTTCTGGCATTATTGGGTCTGTAGAGTTGGCCTGTTTATAGGTTTTCTGCAAAGTGTGTTTCAAATCTGAATTGGATATTAAGAAGCTGCGTGCAAAGATGGGGTTTTGACATGTCACTATTGGGGTTTTTTGAACATTGTTCTTAGTAGTAATGTATTGAATATGTAAATACAAGCGCTTAGAAGCAGCTATAAATTGGTTGATTATTTGCCAGCTAAATTGATCACAACTTAAGAATTTAAAGTTTAATGTTCAAGAAAATAGTTCCTTCCTTTCCTTCTCCAATTGCTCTAAAGATTACTCTGGTAATACTAGATTACTTTGGGTGAAGGGGTGAATACTAGGTATTGTGGTTTAATTTATTTTGTATTCTTCCTTCAGAGTAGAAGCAATGCTTTCTTTTTCACTTTTCTTTTGATAAATTGGGAGGTTTTTGTTTAAAAGTATTAAATCACTAAATGATTTGAAAATGTGTTTAAAATAGTTGGACTATGTAACAAATCTAACATACAGTGACAGTAGAAAATGTATGACTGCTAAATTTTAATACTGTGGATTTTGTGTAGATCACGATCAAGACCTCGTCAACGTTCTTGTAGTCGAAGTAGTGAAAGATCCAGTCATAGGAGAACTCATAGCGGGTCTCGTGAAAGAGAGCGGCGTAAAGGCAGAGAGAAAGAAAAAATAAAAGAGAAGGGCAAAGGAAAAGAAAAGGAGATATGTGGCACGAAGCATGGGTAAGTGAAATGACAAACAATATAACTGTAATAAAAACAGGGAACAATTTAGTGTTTTACTTTTTTGTAATCAGTTTATTTTATAATATGTGGTATTTTATATAAACCAAGCGGAAATTATTTTAATCTTTGAATATGTGATTCTTAGTATTGTAAAGTTCTGGAATGTGACAACATTTCCAACTAAATGATGGTTTAATTTACAGTTCTTCCCACCCCCCCCCTTGATTTGCAAGTATGTTGAATAGCTTTCTTCAGTTGATTAATATAAATATTTTTCCAATACATAATAACCACAATTTAAGGAAAAAATGAGGAATATTGGAAAGTACGAAGCCTATTTCCTACAAAAAGATGGTTTTCACTGTTCACACCCCCCACCAACCCCCTACAATGTCAGAAGTTCCTGTTGGGCTTCATTTGTGGCTGAAGGTATGGCTTCAGCAGAAGCACTTGCTGTGGGGGAGTGACGGACTGCTTTTCAGAACCTGCCGTCAACCTAATTTCTCCTTGGAACGACTTGGATTGTTGATCTTGGTTTTTACAGATTTCAGAAAAGGCAATTTCTGTAATTACCTCTGCTTTATATACCTTGATCTCCTGCAGCCTTTGCTGTGGTGTTTATCTTTTCCCTGTTTATGTGATTGGTTTCGAAAAGGAAGACGCTGATGCGTCACTTCATGAATTCCCCTTTGGTGGATTCCTACTGAAACGCTAAATGGGAATTTCTCGAGTAGCATACTCCACCCATGTAAACCTCCCTGGTTTTATGGCTTGATGATACTAGTTATTTGGTTTCTCAGATATCATTACCTACTTGTCCATGGTTATAGCATTGATTATGTGGTTTTTTCCTTATTTGCAGTATATCCCTTAGGCTGCTGGGAACTTCAAGAGTGGCGTCTTCCACTCATTTTAAAGGATACTTTCCTTATTTTACTCAACCACGTGGAATATTTCTCAGTTCTTGTTGCAGATGTTTTCAGCAGTCTTGGCATTCAATGTAAACAGAACCTCGGAGATGTTTGCAGTATGTCTGATAAGTCATAAACAAGATGCCTTTTACCCAGTTACTGAAATTCAAATATATTTTGATACTTCTAGAAGGCTTGAGGAGAAGGCTGGATGCTCCAGCCAAAATTGTTGAGTTTTTTCATTGGTGGGGTTTTTGGGGTTTTTTTGTTTGTTTGTTTTTTAATTGAAGTAGGGAAAGAATCCATACTGAGCACAGAACATTTGTTGTGAGAGAGGTTTTCTGGACTTTGTGTAGAAGCACATCTTAAATCATGTTGGAGTATATAGCGGTGCTCTGTTAGCATACTGCCTGACTTTACATCTTTTTATAATGAGGATTAATATGAGAAGGCTGTAGGAAGAACACAGAAGTGCCCAGAATTTTTTTGGAAGCAAGCAATTGACCTTTATATTTTGATAACTTATGAAATTGCTTATGCTAAATTTGAAAACAAAATGCCCTGTTTGGGTCATTTCCAAGGTAGTTAGGACAAAGAGTACAAATTGATAATAGAAACATTTTATGACATCAGTCCGTTTTCCTCTGAGCTCAGGTACCGACTGGTAGGCTTTGTCCAGGGATTTCTTACTTGGAGCGTTCTTAGACCATAAAATGAAGTGCACCTAGGATGATGTTGATGTAATCTGTGCTTCATAAACTTTTCTGAGAGGGGACGACATGTTTTTCAGTTTAATCAAATAGCGATCAAAGTCTATCTGTACAGACAATATGGATCTGAGAAGCTCATTCCCTTTACAGTTATTTGTCATTCTGAAGATTGAGACTGTATCAGCATCGCATTATTGTTTGTTAAAGGCTTTGCAAAGCAACATATTTGAATACACAGAGAAGACAGAGCTCTCTGTCTTGCTATTTGCAATTACTGCACAATTATTTGTCTACGGAACGTTCTGTTACGGGCCCCAGTGAGAGTGAATTGGGAACCTGCAGTTTTCCTTAAATGCAGGTGTGTAGGAACAAAGAATTAGTGTAGTTTCTCGTTGCCTTGTGTGTGCTCCAGGAAAATGAGGCCAAGAAAGATGTTTTACAGTTGCGTGTTTGTATGAGGCTTCCTCAAGCCTCCCCAGCTCTCAGCTGTCTTCCTCTGTATCATTTATTTATGTATTTATTTTCTTGTTGGGTGAAAAGCATGGGAAAGAAAAGACATCCTTGGCCAAGGAAGCTCACCTGTCCTCATTCTATAGATGTGTAGGAAGGAGGTTGGTACAACACAAACCGAGGGGACCTTTGCCTGTGTAAGTCTATTGGCTTCTGGCATTTTTTTTCTTTGTTGTCTGCAGCAGTAGGGAGATTCGATGATTTGTTTGTTCTGTCTTGATGCTCATTTCTGAGGAAAGCACCAAGAGAGAATTTTTTGTTTTCCAGTAACTATAAGGCTTTTAGTAGTTGGCTGTGGTCAGCAGAAGGTAGCAAGTTGGTTTTGCTGATATTTTTTGAGGATATATGTTATAATCTAAGATTTTTGTCTTGTAGTGGTGTCAGATGTCCTCTTGTGGGTGTGGTTAGAATTATAACTTATTATTAGGGTTGCCTCCACAGCCGAGTGTCTTAGCAGATCCTGCGATTGATGCCAGTGTGCTGCAGCTCGAGGGTTTGCTCCCTGTGCTTGAACTTCGCTGCTCACCCAACCGACTTAACGCTGGGGTAGACCAGGAAGCACTAAACCGATCTGCTCCATCGGCTGTCTTCATCGGAGAGACAATAAACAGAGATAGGTGATGCCTCCTCGAAAATGTGTGGCTTTTTCTTGTCTTATGTTGGATCCAGTTTAGATAGGAAAACAAGAAGTATTTTATTTTTCCTCCTGGCATATTCTGCTGTCGCTAGCACAGTGATGGTGCTGGTTTTTTCAACTTGTTCGCTTTTTTTTCTCTCTCTGAAGTATGAGGAAGAAAGTCTAAATGGACACAAAAATGACTGCAGGTGTACATTTGGGTGTGGAATACTGAGAGGAATCTGTTGTAGATCGTTCTCCCATGATTATATTTCTAGATCTTCTGTCTAGATCAGCACTGAAAGTAATACTGTTCTACAGAGCCGTTCTAGAAACTCCAGCAGCGGGGGATCCGTAGAGGAAAGAATAGTCCTCTGCCCTCTCTGTTTGGAATAGATCCTCACAGGTACTCCGAGACACATCAAGGGCCAGAGCTAGTTTTCAGTTTAAATTTATTTATGTTTGGAATGTATTTATTGAAAATAGCTACTTTAAAGCTATAACGAAGATCATCCTAAAGCCAGACTGTGAGATGAGGGAATATAAATTATCAAGCGCTGGTTGACTTTACAGTTTAACTTTGCATAAAAGAAGGTATTTAACTTTGTCAGCGCTGCAGGCTATCTGATGTAGGTAGTCGTATATTTGGGACTTGACTGTTCCTCTCCAAGTGCAGAATCAAAATGCAACTTTTGCACTAATTAAGGAGCAAATGGTTGTATTTGTTTGTGGCTCATATAAACTCTAATGCTTATTTTCTCTTCTGCGGTTGGTTTGTGTATGCTTGTGGATGTGAGGGGAAAAGGCTGGTGTTTGGTTTTTAAATCAGGGCAACTTTAGGTTCTTTCAGAGTAGATCTTGTCTTCACAGTGAACATCTCAAGAGATTTCAAGAGTAAAAAATTCTGCCATAGTAACCCAGTCATCGTCCTTTGGCGTTCTCCATTTTGGTGGAGATTCTTTAAGGTTGAGCACTGAGCTTCTGGAATGCTGGAGCGGTGTCAGCTGTCTCGTGGAGAGAGGCTGTATGACAGTCACAGCAGAACAGCTGAACCCTTCTGTTCTTACAGTCTGAAACCTTTGCAGGGATGTGCGGGAGATTGTGCTGCTTTGAATTTGGGTTGGGAAGCTCATTTACAGCATCTGACAGTACTTGATGAAAAAACCTGGTGTTAAGAGCAGTCTATCAAGCTTTGAAAGAGTTTTGTACTCGCTGAAAATGTAAAGCAAACTCAGAAAGCGTCCCGGCAGCACACCCTAAATATTCATAAACAAAAAAATGATCCGTCTTTCAGATTATCAGGGTTATTTAACTTCCAGTGAAAACTCTTTGCAAAATAAAGCTGATGACAAGCAGGTAGCAAGAAATGTTCTTAACTAGTTTGTATTCAACTACTACAATGCTACTTATTTTCCTTCCATGTTGCAAGGAATCTGAACTAACCAGTTCGCTTTTACTGCTTTGGTCTGCTACTCTCAGCAGTTGTTGGAACTGTGTTCCCCCTTTGTTGGTTTGCTTTGTATTTCTGTTGCAGTGCATGGGAGAAAGACCTTTATTGCCTGGAAGGATATAAACAAAATAATCAATGGTATGGCTTCTTCTGACTACCTGTTGCCAGCGTTTCCAAAGTAAAAGCACTTGCTTGGCCTTGTAGCCTTTTCTATTCGTCCAGTCTCCCAAGTTTCAAATCCTGTTTCTCTGTCTGTAATAACAATATTGTTCTCCAGTTATGACCCATGACTGCAGTAGTGATGTCGTGTGCGTTATTGCTTTCGACTGTTGCTATAAACTAGAACCCTACCAGTGCTCGTACTTTGGAGTTAGCTTTCCTGTTCTCAGGACCGTTTAACTGACAAGTGCTGTGTCGAGGTGTTACCGCACCTTTGTAATTTTAGAGCACGCTATATCTACTGATCTATTATGAAGTGTTACAAATAAAATGGAATTGATAAAGTAAGGACCAGTATACATTTTGTGATGCTTTATCATTTTCTGCTAACTCTGCAAAACTTTATAATGTGTAGTCGACATCTGGTGTCTAGTTCTTACCTGTAAGTTTTAGTCTAGTGATTTTCTTTTATTAAATTTTTGTTTATTTGAAAAAAGCAAAACTTTAGTGTTCTTTGTTCTGCCAGAGTAGTTTATCAGGTCCTACGCTTGGCTGTCCCTTCCTGTTTTTCTTCTCTTGGTCTATTTTTTTTTTTTTCCCCTTGCAAAAATGAATCGTATGCGAGAGTGTGCACTCTGGGCTAAAATGAAACAAAAGAAGGGTGGCATTGATCAGAAAAGGTCACTGACTAAAAGTGAAGAGTCTTGTCTCTGTGTCAAAGGAATGGGACAGGTTGGGTTTAAATTCCAATGGCTTATCAAGAAGGGAGTTGCAGTTCTCACAGTAGGCCCTCGCTGTGTGGATTTGATTGATTACAAGAAAAATTAGTCATAGTCCTCCTGGAAATATAATGATGTACTTTGTCCTATCAATCTGACTTTAAAAAAAAAAAATTTAAAAAAATCTTGTTCGTTGTTTGGTAAAGCTGAATTGCACTAATTTCTAGAAACATATGCTTAAAAATAAAATTTGATCTGGTGGCAGTGGGGTTTTATTACAGAATCCTTTCTTCCTATTGGAAAAGATTCTGTCCCAGTAAAACAGGAAAACAAGGTGGTAGATGCAGTCTGGGTTATTGATCAAGTGCTAATTTGTTGAAAATTCTATGTTTAGAAAAGGTAAGTTACAGGTAAGTGAAACAGCTTTCTCCTGTTACAGCTGCGTGAGGATTACCTGAGCTGTACATCAAGACTGTGGCTGGAGGAGGTTCGGGCTTCAGTCCCATCCGACCCGTTTGGGTGCCTCAGCCTCGTGTGCCATTGCCCCTCGAGATGAAACATTCTCAGCCTGCTCTTTCTGACGTGCAAACGTGATGTGCGTGGATGGCTTTCATTCTGGCAGCCCCTTAGTTAAGGCTGAAGCAAGCTTCCAGCCAGTCCCAGAATGTAATTTTTATTTGATACACCTATGGGATGCTTCCTTATCACTGAGTTGTAGCCTTCCAGCACCTGACACGCAGTTTGTCTCCTTCTTTTCCTTGTTGGAAGAAGTTATATATCGTGTTCGCTGGAAAGCAGCAATTATTTGCTTGTAAGGAAATAGAGCAACCCTTCTTCCCCTCCCATGTTTCTTTGGCTTCAAAGCTGAATGCACCAGTCCCGTTTGAAAGCTTTGTTCTTATTGTACGGTGTATGAAGTGCTAATATAGTATTAGCTAGACTATATCCCGAGTCTTGGACATTAGTGGATTTTTAAAAGGTCTCTTTAGACTGCGAGGTGTTTTTTCTCAATTTTGTAAGGCAGCTTATTTGACAGGCATACTAGCACTACAGTTTTGCCTTATATATAGGCAATGTGATATTTTCTGTAATACTTTAAATGTATCGACATAAGTAACTGTTCCTAACGTGTATTTTTCTAAGGTGGTGTTAAATCTGGGAAATACATCTATTTTTAGTATTTCTAGAAGTAACGGTACATAGTTCTGTTAAATCATGACTCGAGGGCTTGCCATGCTTCTGTTGCATTCCACAGGGTGGACCTGATGACCGCAAATCGTGGCTTGCGGGCTGCCGTGAAAGCTGTCGGTTCTTCTGTCCACTCCCACATCCCACATTTAGAGCAGCAACTTTGGCGTACTAGTAATCTTCAGATGCCAAAGTCTTCAAAAGTGAAGTGTTTTATAGCACTGATTTACTTAAACACGTAATTATATCACTACAATATTTTTCCACTAAACTTTTTGCTAATCAAAGTGTTACATTCCTCTTTTATCTATGCTTTTTTTTAATTCACTTGTTTTAAAACAACTTGCGTACGTGTCTTTGCTGACTTGTATGTGCGTGCTGTTGAATGTTGATGTTTAAAGTCTTGATTAGCTGAAAAACATGCAAGTTCTGGCATTCTGAGATCATTGTTCATTGTTGAATGGGGGGCAAAAAAAACCTACTAAAAATTTGTTAGCTTTAAATAACTTACTAGATTTATGGGTTTCACCCTAGCTTTCTTAGTAGCAGAATTTTGGATTACTTTAAGTGGTTTTGGCAATTTTTAATGGCCTAAATTAAGAACAACTTCTCAGTTGTTATGAAAAAAGAAGTGGTGTGCCATTAATCAAACCCAACCACTGTTTTAATTTCGGATACTTCATAAGGGTATCGATACAGTTTTGCATTAATAGATTCACAGCTTCCTAAATACTTTGACAGATACCTCGGAGCTGAAGAGTTTGTTTTTCAAATATAGCCTTCATTTCTCCTTTTAATTCAGTACGTTAAGTCTTTAAATATTTGCTGAGGTCCGTCTGTCTAGGGGACCTTTTTCAGTGGCATTTAACCAAAGCACTCGCGGAGCTGTAATTTCTGTGCTCAGCCCTGGCAGCGTCCCAGGAGGTTCCGCGGGCGAGAAATGCCCGTCGATGAGCTTTGCAGTGCTTGGCGGAAGGCGTTGGAAGTAAATTGGGAATATTGGACTTCTCCGAGTTTGACAGCAGTCAGACACTCCTGGAGCTCGTCATATTTTATTTTTTTTTCTTACCTCTTTGCACACTATGCAGTTGGAAGTCATTTATGGTAATTTTCTCCTATTTGCATATAGGTTATAGAGTTCTGTGGTGCAAAGCGCGCTCAGAACTCCTTTTAAGTGTCTGTTCAGATCAAAGCAGGACTGTGTGATAGCTGTTGTCTGACACCAAGCTGTGTGGTGTTGTTTTCATTAAACATTTATCGCACTTCCAATGTGACAGCAGGCAACTTTGTGCTTGGGCAACATGTTTTCATGCAAAATTTATTGAAAAAGACGAGACATTGTAAAGAGATCTTGTTGCCTTTCACCAGTGGCGAAGGGTAAATGTTTGATTGGAAGGAAAGATACCTCGAGTGCGTTTCGGTGGTGCGTTACACTGAAGAGCTGTGAAACGCTTGGCTTCTAATAAGCAAGTAACTATATCTTAAAATTGTTGTTTGTTCTGAGGACCTTTGCTTTGGCAGGTCACTGGAACATTTTTTTCATTTTGATTCTACTTGGTTTTAACGAGGGTTTATTATGGTCCCATAGTGATGGCATAGGCATTTGTAAATTAAATGGTGACTTAATAGTAGGGACTAATACACTACATTTTTTAATAGCTCCATGCATACAAACATAAATGTTGCATTTAAGACTATTTGCTGAGGAAATTAGGAATTATTAGGGTAATCTTAGACAAAAATAGATAAGGTACTCTATTTAATTGATAACATACTACTTTAGAGTAAAGCATGATTGATTATTGGTATTTAAGGAACATTTCGTTCTTCCAGTGATGTAGTCTTATTTTGAAGCACTTCTGTTGTAAAACAAACTTTTTCCAGCCTGAAATCACAGACTTTGCCCCTTCCCCTAATTAGGAAAAAAGGGGAAGAGTCTTGACTCCTGTGAGTTATACCAGTGCGTTTAAAGAAGTTTACCAGTAGGACACATCAAACAGCTATGATTTAGCAAGAACTTAATTCGTGTTACGGTTTAATCACTTTCAGCATTTCTATGGCCAAGATACTCAACTTCCAAAAGCCACTATTGCACCTGCATAATGACTTCCCTTTGCGTCGGTGTTCATCAGCGTTTTTGTAATTATGTCATATTGCAGAAAATCTCCCGTTCTTTGTAATCAGCGCATACTTAAGAGCTAATCGGTGCTGCCCCTTCGTGAGGACACAGTGGCGGCTCCCTCTAAGTAGGTGGCCAGGAGGAGCCGCGGCCAGACAAGCTGCTTCCTTGGGCGATGGGCTCTGGCCGTTGGCTTCTAGCTTCAGCATCACTGCGTGGCTTAAGGAAACCTAAAGCTGCTTTCGTTCCTGTGTTGGGTGACGTCTCGGGGCTCGGAGGAAAGGAGGGGCCCATGCCATAGGTGTTCAGTAGAGGAAACCAGTCCCTCCTCCTGCCTGCGGTAAGCCTCTCCTTCATCTCATCTCTGCTCTGCACAGGCAGGACGTTGGCGTTGCTGGTTCGGGCGTGTTGTGAGCACTGGATCTCAGTTACTGTCGGCAAGGTGTTTCACCGGCTGTGTGTGCTGCTGCCTTTGGAGACTGAGAATAATTTTCTGTTTTTTCCAAGTGGATGAAATTAGTACGTTGTGGTGGGTTGACCCTGGCTGGGGGCCAGGTGCCCACCAGAGCCGCTCTATCACTGCCCTCGTTCACCAGACAGGGGAGAAAAGGTATAACAAAAAACTTATGGGTCAGGATAAGGACAGGGAGAGAGATCACTCACTAATTATCATCACGAGCAAAACAGACTGAACTTAGAGAGGAAATTAATCTAATTTATTACTAGGCAAAACAGAGTAGAGGAATGAGAAATAAAACCAAATCTTAAAAACACCTCCCCCCACCCCTCCCATCTTCCTGGGCTCAACTTCACTCCCAGCTTCAATCTCCGCCCCCCCCAGCGGCACAGGGGGACGGGGAGTGGGGGTTACGGTCAGTTCCTCACGCAGTGTTTCTGCTGCTTCTTCATCCTCAGGGGGAGGACTCCTCTCATCATTCCCCTGCTCCAGCATGGAGTCCCTCTGTCTCCCACGGGAGACAGTCCTTCACAAACTTCTCCAACGTGAGTCTGTCCCATGGGCTACAGTCCTTCACGAACTGCTCCACCGTGGTCTCTCCCACGGGGTGCAGACCTTCAGGAGCAAACTGCTCCAGCGTGGGCCCCCCACGGGGTCACAAGTCCTGTCAGCAAACCTGCTCCAGCGTGGGCTCCTCTCTCCACGGATCCACAGGTCCTGCCAGGAGCTTGCTCCAGCGCGGGCTTCCCACGGGGTCACAGCCTCCTTCAGGTGTCTCCACCTGCTCTGGTGTGGGGTCCTCCACAGGCTGCAGGTGGAATCTCTACACCCCCTCATCCTCCCTCCATGGGCTGCAGGGGGACAGCCTGCTTCACCAGGGTCTTCACCACGGGCTGCAGGGGGATCTCTGCTCCGGTGCCTGGAGCACCTCCTGCCCCTCCTTCTGCACTGACCTGGGTGTCTGCAGATGTTCTTACATCTTCTTACTCCTGTCTCCAGTTGAAAAAGCTCTCTCTGACTGTTTTTTTTCTCTTTCTTAAATACATTATCCCAGAGGCGCTGATGGGCTTGGCCTTGGCCAGCGGCGGGTCCCTCTTGAAGCCGGCTGGCAGTGGCTCTGTCAGACACAGGGGAAGCTTCTGGCAGCTTCTCACAGAAGCCACCCCTGTAGCCCTCCCCGCTACCAAAACCTTGCCACACAAACCCAACACATATGTATTCTTACAGAGTTTGGTTATTAGAAAATAGTTCTGATGTGCAAGGAATCTGCAACTGCTGTTTATTTTTTGCTGAATAAATTTGTAAAAAATCCCTTTCCTGTATATAAAGAGGACTTAAAAAAAATATTCTTCTATAGTTTTTTATTGCTGCTTTTTGTTGCTTTCAGAGAAAGAATCTCTTTCTTCATCTGCCTCCTACTATGGCCCTAAAAAAGGGTTATGCCAGCAGGGCAAAATGAGAGGAAGGAGGAGGGTCTGCCAGTGCTAATGTAATTCCCAAATGCTTTTTAACGTGACGCTACAGCCCGAATAGTATTGGTGATACTGCACAAAATTTTTGTAAACCTTCTTTCTTAATTTAAGAGTTGTGCAGCTATAGCCATGACAGTTTAAGGTTATATGAGAAGTAGTGTTGGCTGGGAAAAGTCTGCTATCTTTTAGACCAACTGGTGTAGGTAGGGAAAAATGGTCACACTCCGAAGGATGTGAAACCTTCGTCAGGTCTAACACACACTCAGCAATCACGAAGCTTAAATTCAGGTCAGGAGCAATTCCCCTGGGTGCAACATGTTTGTGTTGGTCGGTTAGACAATAAGAAGGAGTAGCAGCTCATCGCTTTCCATGCTGTCCGTGGTGGCAAGAGGTGGCTCTTAAAATCTGTAAAATGTTTATCTGATCCAATTATGCTCGTGCTGGTTCCAAAACATAATCTCGGTAGTTGTTGGCCTAAGGTATTTGTGTTCAATCATCTCTATTCACGTACAAATGGGATTTTGTCACACTGAGACTGATTTTGTCACCCGAAGACCTTTTCTTTAAAATCTTACGTGACAAAATACATTTATCAAATAGCAGAAACGTGCAAATATAAATTGATGTTCAACATGCTACGACACTTGTTTAATTTGCACTGCTCTCGCTTTCTAATTCATGAGTTATTTTTAATTATTTGCATTGTCTTTAGAACTTATTTTAAAGAGGCTAAGGAGGGTAATACAGCGAAAGTTTGTAGTGTTTATTTTGCAGTTTGAGTTTGAAAGAAAAAATTGTATACTTTTGTAGGTTTTGATTCAGAACATCATAAATAAGGATTGCTTCTGGGCTGAAACCTTGCATGCCATGTCTCAACCTTGATTATATTTTTGTTGTTGAGTGATAAGCATCCTAGAGTAGATGCTCATAATAAAATTGTGACAGACCCTTATCAGCAGTGGAATGAACAGCGTCACTAGTGCAAATGCCCTGTTCAAGAATAGTAGGCTCTGTGGCCGTATGCCCATATTAAACACAGTAATTTGTAGAAAAATTGTAGAACTTCTTTAAAATCTGTTTAAAATTAGTGAATGTATTTTGAATGCTGAAACCAAACTACTTCAGTCCTGTGTTGGAAAATAGTTTGAGTGCTTGTAGCAGAATTTTCTTTGTTCTTTTGTCAGAGGGGAAAAATCTTTCCTTAATCCAAGTGTTTTTATTTTCGGTGTCTGGACTAAATTAGGAGGACTTTATAACTGCTACAGTCACGCTGCTGAGAGGTCGTTATAATAAAGTTTTAAGATGCCTGATAGTACTAAGTAGTTACAGTAATTTATTTTGGTAGCTTCTTGAAGAATAGCAGATAATACGCTGCTAAAATTTTATGACAGGTTGAGCCCCTTTATCCGACCTGGGCTATCTTTGACTGCCAGCCAATTGCTTTGACTTCCTATGGAGTGGGTTTTCGAGGATCTTTAAGATGTATTGTCATGGCAAGGGAGTTATTTATCCAGAAACAGAATCTAAACAAATTTATTTATTTATTTTACTGCTTTTTACCTTGCTTTCTATCTCTTGTTATCTTTTTTTTTTTTTCCTCTCCAGAGGAGTGCCGCTTGCTTTAGCCCATATTCACGTTCCTCAATTTCTTCTGCTTACAATGCTTCTGCCCTTTGCTTGTGGTAGCAAGCGGCTACGCAGTCTGCCAGCACTACAGATTCCCAGTGGGAAGCAGGGATTCTTACCACAACTTATATGAAAATTGCTTTGAAATAAGCTGTAGGCAGGAGAGTTGTAAAGTAACGTTGCCTATAAGGAAAAAAAATAAATCTTTTTTTCAACAGTCTGATCGCTATGTTACTGTTTTGTTCCTGGCTTGAATTCGAGAAATACAGAGTTTAAAAGGGAGTGAACGCGTGGAAGAAAAAGGCTGAGTAAATGTGACTACGTGGTGGCTCACCTTTTCCTGAAATGTCTGTCTTGTATTCTTAATTAAATAATACACTAATAATTAAATAATGACCAATTATTGTGATTAGTAAGAATAATTTCTAGTATTTATAGCCTCTGAATCCGATATGTCATGTTATTTTTGTCATCAGGAAGTGTCTCAGTAGATACTCCATGCTTTCCATAGCTGAGCATCAGCAAATAGTACATGAAGCTGATGTACCAGGATGCTTCCCCACAGAACAGAGTATCCCAGTAAGAACAATCACTTGTTCCTATTTGTGTTGTTTTATATCATAAATGTTCATGAAAAGAAAAATTGAAAACATAATTAAAATGGAAGCATAGTAGAGTTCTAGTATGATCAAACACTAACAAAATCCAGCTGGCCAGCATGTGGGATTCAGACTATTCTGTTTTAAAACATTTATCTCTGTTAATTCCAGAAAGACTCAAAATGTAGAAATGTAAAGTACAACATAACTTATGTCAGAGAAACCTTCTGCAGTTGATTATTTTGTTATTTTGAACTGGAGAATTGACTATATGGAAAATATTTCAATTTCTTTATAAAAAAACAAAAGCAAATTACTTTGGCTTTTTTTTTTTCCTTAGCCAGAATTCTATAATAACAGTTAAATAAGACTTGGACATTGTGAAGAACGAGTACCATTATTTCAGGTCCCTGCTTTGCACCTCCCCGTGTTTTCCAATCCTGTGCAGAAGAACTTTTGTTTTATGCCACCTCATGAGCTGCGGGTCTTTAATTAATCACCTCCATAGTGTAAGGTAAAAAGATTACACTTTTGATACTTTTCTTCCAGAAAGAGTTGTAGTCTGAGGCATCTCACTGAAAAGGAATCATTTAAATTTTGTTGTCTTTATATTACTACTTCCTCAAATCTTACATATATATACTGCTCTAAAGGATAATTTCATATGCCTTCACTGTGTTGACACAATTTTTGCCACCACACTTTAGAGCTGCGATTATAAAAGGAGATGTGACCAGTGCTTCTTTTAGAGCTAAGTATTCTTAACCATTTAAAAAAAATCTTGAACTTTCATGCTTTGTTTGGACTTCCATAGTGAGAATCTCAGAGGGAAAAGAAAATGGGGACAGATCTTCCACACGGATGTCCTGGTGCTCTTTCATCTCCTTTAAATGCAGAAGTGAAGTCATATAGATAAATGTTGTAGTAGTGGTCGATCATGTAGCAATGCATCGGAATGGTTCTTTCATCGAGGACTCTGTGGCAATTGCTCTTTAAGACAGTGAGACCTTGGATAGGAGCAAAGACTGTAGAAGAAATTCTCTAAACGCTCAGGCAGTATGGGTTATGATGTAGTGTTTTGGAAAAGTTGTCCATCAAATGGCTGCAAGATTTTATTTTATTAATGCAAAAGTGTCTGTGTTCTATCTCTGTTATAATTCTGTCTTTGTATTTTTAATGTTTGTTCCTTCAGTGGTTGGATGATGGTTGTCTTGCTCACTCTGTAGGCAGAAGGGGTGTTTTTATGTGCTACAAGAGGATGTTTGGACAGCAGTACCACGTTACGGCTTTTCTCAGCCTTTCATGATGTGGATGTGT
This sequence comes from Balearica regulorum gibbericeps, assembly GCF_011004875.1. Lineage (NCBI taxonomy): Eukaryota > Metazoa > Chordata > Aves > Gruiformes > Gruidae > Balearica > Balearica regulorum. Next base: position 27,283,799 of record NC_046192.1, on the reverse strand, counting down.
TTACTAGCGTTTATTTCTCAGAACCTCATGCATTCTGAAGTGATGCTAAACTTCACGGAGAGAAGGAAAGCCTGATGTTTACATTGGCTGAGATCTGCTTGCATATCTGAGAGCGGAACAAAACAGGAGACTGGTTTTTGTCCAGAAACTCTGGAAGTAGGTGATGGATTTGCCAGGAAGCCTATTCATTCTCATACCTGTGCTGGAGATATTCAGGGATGGGGGTCCTCACGCTGCCTCAAGAGTTCTCTTGATAGGATCCTGATCTAGAAATGTATAGATAGCACATACTTAGTCTTTATTTATAGGTTTATAACTGATTAAGTGTTCCTGTCATGAAGACCATGCACTAGAGTGGTTTTGCAGTTAGTACATATAGCAAAATGCTTAAAGCATGGTACCTGCTGATTATAAATGCCTCGTATTACTGCAGGCAGAGCCTAAATGTATAGGTAACTGAAGAAGTCACCTTGTACTCATGGTGGTCCTTTGAGATCTGTTGTATGCAGATAGATTTCGTAGCTTGTTTTTTCAGAATTCTTATTTTCTGATGGAAAAGGAATCGAGTAGTTTGGACTACTTCCCATCCAGATGCTCAAGAGGAAGATTCATGAGAGCATCCAGGACGTATGGTGCCGATGGTACATACGAGTGTTTTAAGGATGCTAGAGAAATGAGTCTGTTAACTTTGCTGGCAAAAAACATTCAGGTGTTGGAAACTAGAAGGAAGCAGCTGAAAGGCCAAATGAGGATGATTTCCTCTTCCCTAAGTCAGCCAAAGGGTAATGGGAAGCAGAGTAAGAGTTTTCCCTGGAAAGGACGGAGACGTCCATATGCCCAGAGTAGCTCTAGGGTCACTTGCCTTTGACCTAGAATTGTTGCTATTGTCATCTGAGCCGTGTTGGCCTTGGTTTTCTTTTTGTTTGCCAAAAATCCCCTTTTAAGACTAAAAAGGATGGCCATTTATTTAATGGGCTGTGACATTGAGACAGCAGCGTACGGTATGGTTTCTTGTCCTTTCTTTACCAGAGGGCTGTATAAAAGCGGTGTGGATGGAACACGTGTGTAAGTGTGAAGCACATCTGTACAGGAGATGCCAGCGAACCACCGAGTCTAGAAAGTAAATAGTTTTTATCCACAGAGTAACCGTTTAATTTTCATTTGCTAAGTACTTTTTGTACAAAGTACAAAAATAGACATTTTTGTGTTCAAGTTCTGTAGTTCAGACTATCAGTTAGAGATGCTTGTTAAATTAGCTTCCCTGCTAAATTCACGTACTATGTTGAGGGAATTATATTTCTCCATATTTACAGAAATAGGTTTTGGAATGCATTTGAAGGCAGTATCTTCAAAGACACACATTCTTTTAAGCTGTTTAAAATTTTCAAAACTATCCGGTCCTTAAAACTGCCAGCCACCATGATTGTCCTTTTATAACTATATAATTTGCATTATCGTGGGTTTTCTAATTGAATAAATCCTTAAATACAGAGTATTTTTTCTGAAACAGCGTTTCCTTTGCCCACACATACACACGCACACACTCTGAATGTAAACATGTAGTTGGTTTGGTTTTGGGTTTTTTGGTTTGTTTTTTTTTTTTTTTTTTTACCAAGACACCTTGCACTCTGAGAGCAGCTGACTCTTGTTTTAATGGCCTCTCTTAATCTGTGCATGAGGAATCCAAACTGAATGATACGGAGCTGTGAAAATCCCGTTAGTGTGAGCTGTAATCTCTTTACTGGGTTTAAGTAGTTGGAGTGGCATTCAGACACCCTGCAGACACTGAACTGCAGAGATACAGTAATCACCCCGCCACGTACCCCGTGCCTTGCTGTCGTGGAACTAAAGCAGAGGAGTCCCTAGCAATCATTTAGGTAAAAACCCAACCAAACACAACAAACGCTGCCAAAAAAAAGCAACCAGGCATTCAAAAGACTTGCTATTGTAAAGTAAAATTTCATTTCACATTAAAATATTAAACCTTCTGTTTCACCTTGTAGTTTTAGTTGTGGGGGGATTTTTTTTTTTTTTGGTGGTAGTTTGGGTTTTTTGATAAAGAGTGCTTTTCGTGGAATGGAACTTACCTGCTATGGACATTATAAAACACCTATTTCTTTTGATTAGGAAGGGAAGGAGGAACATCTTTGAAGAAAGTATTTCTAATACCAATTTAATTTTGGACGTTTCTGTCGTTATTTGGAATTATAAAAGAATATGAAAAACTTAGGTAATCTGAATTGTTGACTGAAGTAAAAGGATTTGAGAATTTTAATATGGTATCAGTTTTTGGTAAAGAAATTCTTTAATGAATGTATCAAAAGAAACTATTTGCATGATTAAGGATTGCTTTGTAAAAAGGCAGAAGACAAAGCTGTTGTAGATTTTGACACAGGCCTGTTACATATGTTTGGGAAGCTGGAAAGAGTGTAAATTTACTTCCAGGCTCTGGTTTCATCCTTGGCATCTCCTGGTTCTGGCAGGATGCTCTTACTCAGCAGTAGTAGTCCCTTCCCTTCCCCATCCTTTCTCCTCTTGTGTCCCCACGCTGGGTGCATAGACAAGAAGAGAACTGTTTGGTCTTTTTGTTACTGTAGAAGTTTTAGCCATCGTTACTGAGTAAAATAGAGGAAAAACTAAAAATACAGGTGAATCTGTAGATAATGAATGCTGTAATTCTACGGGATGTTTTTTAGTTCGAGGCAGAGCTTGTGGCCCATTAAACATTAGGCCTGTGGTACTAAGGAGGCCTCAGGGTTACGGAGTTATGTTTTGGTCAGTTCAAACCCATTTTTTTAAAATGTTAATTCTTTGCATTATTGTTTCTCCTATCTAGCAAACAAATTGGGAGTGCTTAGACAGTTGCGTTTCACTCGCTGTCGTTAATGCCATCTCCTACAGCAGCAGACAAATAAGCAGCAAGTACTTGAGGAGGGAAAGCCTAAAATATCAGGTGGTTCTGATCTCTTGCAATTAAGACCATGTCATGAGCTAGTTCTCTGCTGGCAGATATTCCAGCAGATGCCAACAGCGACCTGTCTGGGGTGGGTGTCTCTGTCAGATCCAGGGCAGTCTGGAGCTGGTGGGGTAATCTTCATTGGATTCCTTCCCAGCTTTCGTTGGGCACCACTGAGGAAGCAAGTAGAGCTTCTTTGTCTACATCAATACTGTTTTGTTAGAGTAATTTGCCATTGAAGTGGGAGGAAGGTTCTCAGGCCTTCCTGGGGAGAAGACTGCCCAAGCCAAGTCTTCTGTTTTGAGCATATCTGCTGAATTTCTGAGTCTGATTTCCATAAGAGAGTTGAGAACACAGTGAGTGCACATGGTCCTCATGTCCCATCTCTATTCCCAGCGTCTGATCCAATCTTGGAATAAAATATCTTCAGTTCTGCAGCAGAATCGGCCAACACGTGGAGTGCAGCATCTCCAGCCTGCACCACGTTTTATTGTGACAACAATACTTCAGCATCATCTTATTCTCGTTTCATAAATGATGGCAACCCCAGTGGTAACCTAATGAATTGAAGTTTTTCTGGAGGAAATGTATGGGAATAATTTCCAATTCAGACATCAATTTTTACATTATTTGTACTGTTAAAAGCAACATCTTTAAAGATCCATGAAGAGTGGCAAATGCTTTGAGTGACTTTCATGGTAGAAGTGGGAAGACCCAGAGGAAGCACGTTAGATGGGCTGGTGATTCTCCTGGACTCTGACTTGCTCCTCATCTGCTTCCAGCTGCTGAAGCTCTTGTAAGACAAGGCCCATTTAATGGTGAATTATGTTGGGAATGATTTTTTTTTTTTCCTGGGCTGAAATTGAAACAGCAAGACCAGTCCATCCTCTCAAAATGGATTAAGGAATTGATCAGGAAGGTCTGACTTTGCTGCTCAGATCAGAATCTTTTGAGGCTGCTTAATGGGATCATGCTGTGTCAAAGAGGGAAAAGGGTTTTTTTTTCCATTGATTCTTGTCAGGCGGGCATTGCTCTGCGCTTTGAAAAATATTAAAGAAAGACACAGACTGGATTTATAAGAAGGTGTTTAGGAGAGTGTGATGGGGAATGCTTCCTATGCCTCTGCGGGGGCAGGAAGAGCAAAAAGGCTTTGTATGTCTGTCTCTGCCATCTCCTTTTTTCCTTTTTATTTCCTCCTTTTCTCCTCCTTGTACATGCACTAAAATTCTGTCCTCTTTGAGTGGCCGTGTAAGGATGGGGTAAGTTACTTTGAGCCTCCAGAGAGGAGCGTGAAGGTGAGTGGTGCCTTGGGAGGCTCTGGGCTCCGTCGGACGGGCACCGAGGGGCTGGAGGGAACCGGGGCTTGCGCGTGTCCGCAGCTTCCCCAGGCAGGCGGGGAGGGAGAAGCGAGAGCTGAGCTGGTACGGAAAAAGAGAGGGCCTGATTTTTAAATTATTTTTAGTTCATTGTCAAATTTTGGCAGTAAGTACTTGCCAACCACTGACAATATTTGGATCATCCACTGATGATGAATGGCTCAGGAAGAATTTGAGCAATTGTCTGTGAAAGAACCTCGATGTTATTCTTCACAGCTAGAATCTCGGGTTTGTACTGTAATAGAGACAGAGACCTACTGAGCTGTCACCAGCACAGAGCTTCAGCTGGGCACAGTTCTTTAATTTATTTACTTTCACATCAGAATTCCTAAAAAAAAATAAAAACCTTCATTTCCTGACTGTGTTAAATAGTGTTTGAAAAACCTCATACGGCACAAACTCTGCATGAAATTTTAGCTAACGTTGCAGCATTAGTTTCTACTGGGAGTTAATTTCTGGCAGGTCCTCTGTAAGTCAGGAGCACGAAGATGGAAGAGAAGGTAGGGGCTTATAGGTAGTGGGAGACATGAAATCTTTTTTAAAAGGTCAAAATGTGTTTTGTATAGAGGAGGACAAAAGATTAAAATCCACCAATTAATTTGTTTAAAAAAACAAAACAAGCTTTAGGCCCCAGAGCTTGTTAAAGCTATTTCCATTAGCTTTAAAGGTTGTATAATAGATCTCTCCACTTGAGAAATAACTGTACCAATATTAATTGGAAACATCAGAGGCTTGCTTCCTTATTTTCAATAAAGTACAGATTAAAGCACAATTTATAAATGAGGAAAAAAAACCCAAACCCAACCAACCAGCAGTGCTATTTCAAATGTTCCATATTGCAGCACGTTAAGAACTTTAAACTGGGTTTTTTCTCTTCCCACCAGCTCTCCTCGGTTGTTGTTCCCTTTCCGTTCCGCGCAAGGCCGGGCTGACGTGTTTCAGCTCTCCTCGCTGCGGTTAGGCTCTCGCTGTTTGGCGGCTTTGCCTTGCAGTGCAGTTTAGCTTTCATTTCTTTGCAGCGAGGAGGGAAAGCGGGAAAGAATACAGGTAACAGGAAATTCTGGGCTCCGTCCTACTTATCTTCCTGGCTGTCCATAAGTAACTTATTTCTTTTTCTATTTTAATAAATATGCTGCTTTTGTCTTTCTGGGGTTTTTGTAAGCATTCAGGCTATAATAACTCAGTGAATTGATGTTAGATTTTTACATCTAGATGTTAAATGCTTGACATTTTATATACTTGTGGTTATTATTTTCAAAAATTATAGTCTGCACTTAGTAATATATTCTGAAAAATTGGAAATGCCTTATTTTTAGGTTGTACTTCTCACCTTATGAGAGAGAAACTTTCTTCTGACAAAATTTCCTAAGTTTTGATAAATTTAACATAAAATTATCACTAATCTGATCCTAATCTGATGTATGTGCGTCGCGGGAGGGATGGTGCTGGGAATTATTGGGGGATGAGTGTCGGTCCTCTGCCCGAGCGGGCGCAGGAGGTGTGGGACACTGGCACGGGGGTGGTGCAACGGCCGGACAATGGATTTATCTTTCAAATACGACGGATTTACCTCGAGGTATTTATCTTGAGAGACACATTGTGAGTAGCTGTGGTTTGGATCTGCGGTGTCGCAGCCCGGTTCTTTGCTTTGTGCTGACCTCCACTAACGTTTCCCTGAGATGTTATATCAAATGGGTCCTCGGGGGCGTACGCGATTCCTAAAACGGGGGGCTTGGGGCGTGTGTTTGCTGCCAGGTGTGGCGAGGTGCCTGGGGAAGCAAACCAGGCAGCGGCAGAGAGGTTTGAACCCGCGGGATGAAACTCAAACCCCTCTGGGTGAGCAGGAGATGTGCCATGGACTGCAGGGAGCCGCTGGCTTCACCCCTGTGTGCTGGAGGGGTCCTTTGGCTCTTGGGGTCTTGGTGAGACCGAAGGAAGTTTTGCCGTGAACGGTCCCATTACAACAGATGTTATTTGCTTGTTCTTGCTTCCTTTTCTGTACTGCGCGTTTTGGTACAGAAAACCCCACGCTTGTGTAACTCGTAATTGTATTAGCACATGGAAAAGGTTCTGAGTTATTTTAGGATTTTTTCTTAAGAAGGCAAAGCACTCCAATGAGAAACTTCAAAAACAGCTAAAAAGGTGCAGGAGCAATATTTCATGCTGACTGTTTTCTCAGTACCAAACCATTTTTATCAATAGTTTTTATCCAACCTGTGGAAAACATTTATAGAGAATGCAATGTGTAATTTTTCTGCAATTTAATGAGAATTTTATGGAATTAAGTTAAAATAAGATTCTTCTTAAACACATTTTCCCACAAGTTCAAGTAACCTGAGTAGAAGACTAATCATTGTCTTTCATTATTACCCCCCACATTTATATCTTTACTTGGTTGGTTGGTTTTAGGCAAGCACGTAGAGTTTTGTAGTCTTCGTTTTTAAAGTAGTAGTAACCATCAGCTTTGATTTTGCATTTTCAAAAGGCTGCTCAAAGGTACAGTATGTTGCACAAAATCCCATAAAGGAACTGTTAAACTTTTTTCCTTTTACAGAGAAGGAGAAATGTCAGGGATCATATGCAGGGTCATGCGTTGGAAGCGTTGTGAAGAAGCACGTATCCATAGTTTGTGCATAACCGTTAGGTAGTACGGTTTCAAGGTGACTGTGTCTTCAACCTTTATTAGGAAGAATGAGATAATAAAATCACCAATTATTGAAAGGCATGGCTATAAATAATAGTAACAAGTAAAAAGCCTTAGTGCATAGATGAAAATCTAGGGTGAACATTGTTTCGTGTTTGCTGTGTAGAAGAGGTCCCCGCAACGTTCAGCTGCTTTGAGACCAGGGTACCTTCTTGGTGGGGTGACCGAGGAGAAGACCGTGCCCTGCTGCTGCTGACTCAGCGTGGAAGGAGCAGAAAACCGGGAAGAGCAGCGGTGATTCTTCAATGGGAAATAAAGCCCAAAGTAGCAATGCAGAGATTGTGTTGTAGTCTGTCTTAAATATAGAGTATTGCCGGTAAGGAGTATTTAATCACAGCGTATACAATATTTTATAAAATGTATTACCTTTCCGGGATTGTCAAAGTGCTATCCGAATGTCTTTTAAACAATTCTGAAAATTTTGCTCCCATCTTGAGTGGGTTGTACCTGACTTGGATAAATGATCCTTCCAGTTCTGTGATCGCATAGCCTGCTAATAAGAGCATACTATAGGGGAATACTTGTCCTGGTTGCAAAAGCATGCTAAACGTGTTCACATATGGCTAGTATGTACAGAAATACTTTTTTTTTTTTAGTCAATATGGGAATAGACATTTTGTGAACATCTGATCTAATTTTAGCGTGGCGGTTTTCACACACGATACCAGTGTTTTTTATTTCTGCCAGGAGAAATAAAGTGTTTAGTTTTATGTGCAACAGCATGCTTTCTTTTTCCTGGTCTGCCTTTAATCGAGTACTGTGTTTATGTAATGCAATAGAAATGTTGCTAACATGATTATACTTTTATATCTTATTAGCTCAAATACTGAGTACAATAAAATGGAAAACTGTTTAAATTTTATGTTTAAGTGCTTGAGATAAGAGTTCTTGTAAATGAAATGTGATTACATTTCTGTAATAGATCTTCTCTGTCTGTTAGTACTTTGTTTAGCTATGTAATTCTATTGGGATTGCTGTTTCTAAGTTTGGTTTTTTATTTTTTTTTTTTTTTTTTTAGGAATAGCCGTGTAAAATACTCAGTGTGACATACAAACAATGAACACAAATCTATTGAAAACTCAGTGTTTCCTGTCTGAAAAAGAAAATCATTGCTAGATAGTTTTCTTTGTGATAACCAGTTTGAATTAAACATAATTCCCTAACATCACCTTGACTTTCCATCTGTGTAACCCTGATGTTCTTAAGCGTTTTGCATTTACCTAATGCTCTGGGCTATTCTCACTTAGCATGTATGGAAAACTGTGACTATCTTAAAACTGTAGATGATATGAATAACAATTGTTTGCTGATCTTACCCTGTATCTCCCTGGATAACCTGCAGTCTGCAAAGGCTGAGTAAGTGGCAGATAGCTTTTGTCATCTCTTATCCGGGCTGTACACTTGTAAGGAAGAGCAGGGATAATCGCCTAAATCTAATTAGGGGTTAAAAGAGGCCATGACTGTGATGTGGCAGTGAGACACCTTACTGTATCAATCCTGTTTGCATTAGAAAAATAAGGTTGTCATATTGATTATTCAAATTAGCTTATATTGGCCATGGCTCAATGGCTTGTATCACAGCTGAAGCACTTGAAGGTCCCAGATTTTCAGAGAAGACCTATGCTTATAGCATATATTATGTGGTGTCTTGTTTGCTCATTTAAGGGTTTTAAAACTAAGACTGGGGGAGTTTTATCGTGAGAATTAAGGGTTTAAGTGACCAGCAGAAAATGAAGTTGAGCTTTCATATGTGATATTTGTGATTACTGAAAGCTATTAAATGGAGGCCAATAAATTTGCTTTAGATCTGTTATGGGAAAATCAGTATTGGAGTTAACAGATCTTGCAGTATTATGTTTGTGCACTAATTGATGTTTAGTTCAAAGTCAAATGGAGCTAAAAAGAGTAAAGTAATTGCATTCAGATCAATTCCACATTCAAGAGATAGTGAATTCCCTTGGCTATGACTTTGGGGTCTTTATTTTAATTTAAAAAAAAAAAAAAAAATCTACCTGGTGCTGGGCTATTATAGTATTCTCAAATATTTCTCAGCACTTGCCTTTTTGTCATTCAACAATCGCATCTGCTGACATCCTGTAAGGGTATAGACGCTCTAGAGAGTGCTAATTTCAGCCTTCCTCGTTACTGTAGTCATGATGAATGACGTAAGTGCCGTACATAGAATGGGCAAAAGGAAAGCCTTTAAGATGACCGATTTTTTCGCGCTTTTGTAGTACGCCAAGAAATATGTGGTAGGCTATGTCGTATGTACAAAGATTGGATATTTTACAGATTTTTTTCCATTGGTTTGTGCAACTTCTGTCATTACAGATGTACAAGAAAAAGAGTTGATCTTAAATCCCAGATATCAGGCAGAGTTTGCAAATTTTTCTCCATAGTTGAAATGATTTCACTCATCTTATGTACAGTTTGAACGTTTTTGTTTACCCCAGGTGTTGGTTATGCTGTATTTCTCTCTATTGCTGGGCAGAAAAATACGCATAGTTAATGAAACTATTTTTCCCCTCTATTGCATGCAGGTACAAGGTTTTCAACTTCTATTTTTAAATTTCTTCAGTTGATTCTTCCAATTTCTTCCATTATCTGCTGTTGGTACTGGTGTAACAGTTACCCATCCAAATGCTAACCTTGTAGGCTGACCTTGCCGACTTAAAGCCACAATGACCAGAGGAAGGAGATTATATACATAAAAATGTTATATTTTGTTTGCTTACATTGTTAGAACAGCATCCTGACTTGTTTTGAATGACTGAAACTTACTATGCGCAAACGTTCACATAACTTTCCAATATCTTGCTTGAACAGAAAGTTAAGTAGATGGCTTATCCTGTCACGCCATTGTGTAAAAGGCCGCTCGGTCCTGACCATTGTTACACGAACGTGTGTGATTGCTTGGAACCGTTCCAGTTTCTGGAGACACTTCTTTGCAAGACAGAGTAATTTTGTATTTTGCAATTATAACTTCCATCTAAAACTAAAAATCTAGGAAAAGAGCCAATATACTAGATATTATTTTTTTTCAGAATATCATTATGCTGTTTCTGTAGATCAGTCCATCAGTCTGCACAGTCGTTCTGTATTCTGAATTTGTTATATTCTGTTTTCTTAAGTCTCACTTCAATTTCTTTCAGAGAACATATACTCTGATGTTCTTTACCATGGTCTTCTAATAGTTGTTAGCAAAGTGTTCATGTTACGCTATTTAATATCAGTAAGACTCCGGAATATGTTTCTTAGACTGAAAATAACAAATATGAATGGTATTGTAATAAAGTGAGAAAAATCCGTAGTTCTGGTAGCATCACAGAAAGGCAAAAGTTTCCGTTAGCAAAGGAGATGCTCGCTCTAGTGCCTGCTCTTCCTTTGCAGGAATAAAAAAGCTTGATTTGCACACCAGAGCGACTAACTCTGGGATGTCTGAGGCTACCGCCCTGAACTGTCTGCTGTTTAGATTAGCATTTTAATGTAAACCAGCAACAGTTTAGGCCTGTCTTAGAGCATCAGACTGTAATGGGTCAGGAAGTTCTTCGTGAGCAGCCAGGTAGGCGAGCACGGGATGGGATGTGTGATCAGGTAAAATAATTTCCATTGCCGAGTTGGTTGTCTTGTGTCCATACAAAGTCTGTCCAGGGAGGTCTGTGTAGGTTCAGCATGTCCTAAATGATGTTAACTGAGGCGAAGTGAAATGGGTACAGCTGAAAATATAGGGATTAAGGTAACTTTTATGGACTAATAGGCATCTCGCTCCAACTTACTTCCCCAGAGAAGACCAAAGTGCTGCTGAGAACTCAAAGTAGGCTTTGTGATGCGTGGCTATAATTTGTTAGTTAGGTTTGTAACTTGAGGTTGTTGTTGGACATTCACTGGGGCTTTTCTTGCAGGTTAGAAATTCTTTCCACCAGAAGTGCTTGCTCAGTCGTCACCCTGCTCATCCACGTTTCCAGGTCTTTCTGTATGGTCTGTGACTCCTCTAGAAATTGCTGCTGTTGAAGGATTGGGCTGCAGATTTGTTCAGAAGTTGTTTTTGTAGAACGTTTCATTTTACCTCTCCTATTTTGTAGGTACAATAGGAAGAGCTGGTTTTAATCTTCAAGCTCCAGATTGCTTAAGATCCAAGTTTCCTTGGAGCCTGCCATGTTTATGGTACTTAATTTTTTCAAGAATCTCTTGGCTTCATATTAGAAAAATAACCTTTGAGGGAAATCTTGGCTGTAGAATGAGACATGTTTTATATTTTTGTCTTTTCTTCTAAGTTTGGTCCACTTGGTGGTAAATCAGTAGTGTGCAATACTAACTGTTTTAATTTCATTGAGGGAATGTCAAAATACAAAATACCTAGCAAGATTTCTGGTCTAGACTTTGGCCGCTTCTCGGCAGTTTGCGCCGTCTTGCAAAGCCAGTACTGCTCTCTGTTTTCACCGGAGACGTTCTCTGTGAAGCGCTGGGAATGATAAATGCCAAATAAAATAGACGATGTTAGTCTTTCATGGTAGTAAAAGGTTAAAAGCATATTAATAAAAGTGAGCATTTTGGAGAGTAAAATAAATAAGACCAATGTGATGTGGTAGAACTTAACAATGGAAGAACATATGAAGCCTTAAGGAGGTTTTGGTGCAACTCAGCCAGCATTAAGTGTTTAGGCAGCGTTACTCGATGGTTTGGTTGGGGTTTTTAGGATGTAAAATTTTCTACAAAATGTATAAGTTGTGATTTACCAGAACTTGCAGGTCTTTTCTTGTTTACTCGTTTACTTCACTCACCGTAATGTTTTGGACATCAAATTCTTGACAGTATCAGTGTTTTCAACACGGGCACAGCAATGTCTGGAATACATCTATTGCTTCTGAAGTTTCTCTCTGAGAAGTACATGTGTAATAAGCACAGGACCAGAAGCAATTTTAGAATTGATTAATGTTCTCAAATAGTAACGGATTTGTAGTTTATATAGTCAGAGGCCATTACAAATGCTGGAGAAAGAAATAACAAACAAGCAAGATACAGACCTATTAGTGTTAGTTGTCCAGTGCCACTGTTGAATTAGCGGAGAGATAATTGCCCTTGGAATCAAGAGAACTGTTAGCCTTGTTGGATAATTTAAGGAAATTAGCTTGTTCTCTACAATCTCGATGTAGCTCTATTAGGTACAAATCCACGGTCAGCAGGGCCAAGTTTGACAGATTTTTTTTTTCTTTTTTTTTGGATGACACTGAAGTCTTTGTTCTTGAATACTGAAATATTATCATCAAGATACACCTCAAGTTCTGATCCTTGCTAGTACACGTATTTAAAAGTGCTTTTACAGCCTTTGGGGGTTTGTTGGCATACAGGTAACCAGGAAGGTGCTGAAGTGGGAGCTGCTGTAAATGGGACCACTTTAGTGATCTCCATCGATCTCCTCTTCTTCCAAATCTTCTTCTTCGTGAGCTTCATTTAGCTGGTTTTGGTTTGGGTTGGTTTTTTCTAACCTTCCCATTAATTTTATAGCACTTCCAGGTTATTTTTGTCGCTGTCTATTACGTTTGGTTTTGGTCAGATATGTTTGAGATTTGCAATCGATTTTTATTTTTGTTTTTCTATTTTGATGAAATATTATTTCTTTCCCTTTATTTGTGGCCAAGAAACTAATTTCCTATCAAGCTTGAATAACATAAGCTCTGCCTTTTTAAATTTGATAAATTTGTCTTGCAACACAGCCCAGCATGGAAGTTGTTAGTAGAAGATACAACATTCTTCCTTGCTGAAAGGCAGACTAAAGAAACCTTTTCCATATTACATATGTTTTCAAAATTCATCTGGGCGTTAACAAAACAGCCTTTCAGAAGAATGTGAGTCTTCTGCTTAAAATAGAAGGATCTTTGTGATGCTCTCCATGACTCAAAATATCGAAAAAGATGTACAGAACTCTAGAGTCCCGTAGGATAAGATGCATTTGATTGCTGAGCAGATACCGCGGAGGATGCAAATCACACCGTTCAAAAGTAGTCATGGCGTAGTTATTGGAACATTAAGTTGTAATAGAAACAAACCGTTTCATTGTGAAATACAACCTGAAACTCAAGACTCTTATGACCCGAAATGCTACAAGCTGTGTTAGCTGAAGTAGTTGAGGAGATAGAAACTAAATATTCTGAGATCAAGTAGATCTGCTTTTTTCAGGAGAAGGAAAATTTTTTACCTTGTACAGGACTGAAAACCTGTGCCCGTCTGACATTTAAACATAATTTAAACATTTAGAGTATATTCTGAGTGTGCCCCTGAGTTCCTTAGGGAGATAAATTCAGGCCAGATGAAAGAACGTAGAGGAATTAAACTAAAGCGACAAAATCAAACTGCAGGGACACAAAGAGGAACAGTGAAAAAGCATTTACAAATTGGATTTTTATACCTCCCAACAGTGATGCCTAAAAAAGCACGAGGTTTCAGTGTGCTAAAATTGGATCAAATGCAGTCCCAAGCGGTGGAATGTCAGTAAAGTGGCACTTTGTGGGTCTCAGCTGAACTTCACCGCGGAGCCAAAGTGCTGCACACATCTTCAGTAATAACGGAAATGCGCCACTACCTTTTCTTAGTCTTTTGCCTTAAACTGTGCGTGTCCTAGGACTTGGGTCATCCTGGCCTTTCGTCTGAGCGCTGGGAATTTGTCAGTTGTGACTGCTGGAAACAAACACCTTTTCTGAAGAGTTACTCTGCTGCTTATCTTAGCTCTTTATTCTGAAGGACTGCTTTACAGAATGGAGGGTGGCTTTAGGGTTTTGGGGTTGGTTTGGGGTTTTTTGGAGGTGGTTTGGGGTTTTTTGGGAGGGGTGGTGGTGGTTTTTTTTTTTTTAAATCGATTACTTATTTTTAACCAGTACTGGCATTGTAGTGCTGCTGGCTAGAGAGGAAGGAAACACATCCCACATTTCTCTGGGAGACTCCTGGGTTTTTGGGACTGTATTTGCCTTGCCTAAAGCCACGACCTGCGGTTTGAAATCCATCTGTGCACTTTCGATGAATTTGTGCTCCAAGTGCAACATCTTGTGCTCTTTCAAGGCCCTTCCAAAGTGGGTGAACTTTCAATTCGTTTTTACTTTTTATTCTTTCTTTTCAGGAAGGCAGAGGCAGTAGAGTAGCAAAAATGACTATGTTCTGTGCTACCTAAACACAGGCATATAGGGTTTGGGTTTGGTACAGTATATTTTTTAATTATAAGACCATCTCTCTGTTTAGAACCTCTGAAGAGGCTCGTGCAGTGCAAAGAACAAAGCCAAAGCCTGCGACTCCGCCAGTAACTTCTGGTGTTTAGATTTCTGATACAAGAAACTCTTACTGTAAAGGAGAATTTGCACGAGGGGCGTATACAAAAAGTTGTCTGACTTATGGTGATGGATTATAAAGACGATCAAAACTCTTCTTTGTCAGGTATGCAAATAGCATAAGAAGTGACTGGCAAGGTGGGTGCCTGAGTTTGAGGAAAAAAAAATTTCCTGTTGTTTAAATAAAGTGAATAAAACTTACCTACAGATGGCTATGGACAGTGTGCTTGTTGGCATTGATTGTGGGTAACAGACCTGAGGCTGAGTAAGCTTAACTCAGTTAAAATATTAAATATAGATATTAGCTTTCTTCTGTGAACTGAGATCTCTGGGGATTTAAGGGGGGGGGGAGGGGGAGAAAAAAGAAAAGATTTAGTGCTTTGTTTCTAAAGTTAGTGGAGATAATTTAAATTGTCGCTGTAGAATGTTCAATAATAGAATGTGTATCTCTACAATACAACCTCAATGCGCAGGTGGTATCTTCCAATATGAATTTTGAGCAATGAGCAAAAGTGTGAAGTGGGTTTTTTTGCAGAGATTAGTAGAAATTTGTGTGCCAGCAAATAAGTTTTATATACTTAATAACTTAATAAAGTTCCAAAAGGATAAAATCGTATAGCACAGAATCTTAAAAAAAACCCAAATTTACAAATAATTAATACAGACAAAATCTAGATTAACTTGTTTCATAGGTAGAGTGCCTTTAATTGGTAACTTTATTTTTATCAAACATTTAATGAGGTTAATGAGGTTATTGTTTCCCTAAGCACAATTTTCTTGAGCATTTACTATTTTTTTTTTGTGCAGTTTAGAATGAATTTAGACAAAGATGGAGCTGTTCAAATACAGTGTCATTTCAGCTGTGGTGAGCTGTATATTCTTGAAGTATTTACAAAACATTATTACAGAGCTTGTTTAATGCACAGAGATAGTTTAAAAAAAAAAAACAACAAAAAAAACAGGCTTGAGGTTTCCATGTGTGCCTCTTTTTTTCTTTTCCTCTTTTTTCTTTTTTTCTCTCTCTCTTTTTTTGTTTTTTTTTTATCAACAGACTGAGGGCCTGAAGGAATAGAGGAAGTGAATGGACACCAATGTATCCAAATATCTCATTTTGCCTAAAAGCAAGTGCCGGCAGATAAATGCCCATAAAGGGATTTCTTTCTTAAGCCCCATGGATTTTTTTTTTTTTTTGCAACTTTTTGTGTGAGTTAGAAATGAAAACCATTCATCTAGTGCCCCAAAGAACGGCCTTATTGAATGGAATAACAGTGTAATGTACCATTGAAGGCAGGATTGAAAGTGATTATCTTGTTAACTCTTGACAGTTACCGCCAGCTTGAAATAGAACTGGCAGGCTTGATTTGCAAATGAATTAGAGCTTTTTCATTTTGTGCCAGGATCATCTTTTTATATTCTGATATGACAGATGCTATGTTCCGTGCTTTTGTTTCTCTTCAGTTTTATACTTGCAAATAAAAAACAAAAGATTATGATAGTAATTTTATTTGCATCTTTTCTCTAGGAGTTTATTCTTTGTCTAGAAGTTTTTAGTCTTATATCTTTCAAAAATTTGTTTAAGAATAGTATTGTTCCTGCAGAATAAAATTTCATTAGGTTAAGTACAGTAGTAATTGAGTGAAAGAGGAGGATTTAGAAGCTTTCAGAAAATGGAAAATTGATTGGACTCAAATTGTTTTAGTGCTTAGAACATTTAAATTTTCTCACTGACTTACACTTTAATATTGTTCGATACTGAGTTGAGTGCAGCTGAGGAAAATCCAACATTTTAAATATTTATCCTAACAGTATGCTAATAGAAATACATGTGTAATTAGCTTCAGACTTAGTGCTGATAAACTGTGTTTATATTCTGCAGTCATCTAAACACAGATGGTAAGGTGTTAGGTATGATAATTATCGTGCACTCTTTATATGTTCCTCATTAACCTGTAACACTCTTTACTAGTCCGGAGAGTTTTTACTAGAGTTATGCTTACCAACATTAAAACTTGCTCCGCTTTGTTTAATATTCAGTGCGGTGTTCAGTGCAGTTACACTGCTGGGCTTTTTGCTACTTTTGTAATCGGTTTTGTACTCTGAGGGTAATTAGCAGCACTTCCTACTACCGCTGATGTCCATTACGGAAATGTTTTCATACACTTTCACCTACAGGATGTGTTTTAATTGAATATCTACTAAATAATATTACAGAAAAGGTAAAACAGGCCAAAGTTGTCCAATTTATTTAAGACTACCAAATAATTGGGTTAACAGAGACAGCGACATTCCAAAGCCTGAAGCTTAATTGCTTCTGTTTGCTGGGAATGCAGACGGTGATTAACAAGGTTTTACTCCTTGGGAAGGGAACCCCCTGCACAGGACGGGACCCACCCAACCGAAACCCAGGGGAAAGCCCAGCAAAACCCACTCCTCGTATAACAACTCCAAGGTCTGGCGTGGTACGGGGTCCTTCGAATTGCCACGTTTATCTGAGGAACGGCTTGAACCGGCAACCAGGATAAAGAAACCAGCTTTGATAATTTGTAGGATGTCCATATCTGACCTAAAGTCTTGGTTAAACACAACTGGGAGCTTTTTGGGGTAGTTATTTTGGCTCTTGTTTATCTGAGAAATACTGACAGAGACAAAGGATTTTTTTTTTGTTGGGTCTATTAGAAAATTGTTGATTCTATCAACACTGTATTTTGGTATTCCCCCCCCCCCCCCCCCCTTTAGTTTCAGTATTTATTTCAATTGCATAAAATCTTGAATTTTACTCTGTGAGCCAGGGTTATATATATATATATTTTTTCCCCTCTTGAATATTTGATAAGGTCTCTTGGGTACTGATTTTTCTTCTCTCTAGGATAACATATTATGGAAATTGTTTCACCTTGTGTCCTGTTTAAAGTCCCTGGTTTTAGCATGATTCAATTTACCTTGCATTATATTCTACTGAGTTCTTCAGCAGTTCCAAGTCATTCCGTATGTGTTTGTGTGTGAGTGACTTCTGCTTTTCTTCCTGCTTTTGATAAGTGACCTTCATATGATCTTCTTGAATCTTTATTACATTTAAATTAGTAATTGGCCAAACATCTTACCATTTTTTCCCCCGAGTGAAATAAATTCTTTGGTTGATGGGAGTGAGGCAGCCACTGAGCACACCACCACCAGTTTTGGAGTCTTTACACTTCAGGATCAGTTCCAGAGCATTTGAATCTGATACTAAGAGCGAGCAAAGCAACATTCTGCGCTTTTTCAAAAATATGGTGGGTGCATTTTCTAGCAGCCAGAGTGAAGGATTCTCTAACCATTCCCTAACCCTCTCTGATGTTGGCATTGCACCGCTAAATTATTTTCACTATTTTATTTCATAGTCATTTTATTGGTTGCTTGGATCTTCCAAAAATGGAAGAAAACAGGGGTTTTACATACAAGAAGCCACAACTCTTAGAGCCATTGCAGCTGTCAATGGATTCTCATTGAGGTGCTGAGAATCTTTTGTAACCTATGGTAGTAGTAGATTGCAAGGATTTTGATTTTCATTCGTGGTAATATTGTTTGGGTGTGTTATTTGGTTGCTTTCAAAAAACTGAAGGGTTTTTTTTTCCTTCATCTTTGTATGAGAGGCAGGAGGAAATAGCTTGCTTTTATGGTTTTCTCCTCTTGCCTTTTGTATACTCCCTTTGACGTAACTTCCACTTATGGCTACAAAAATATAGCCCTACTTTTCAGGTTTTTCTTTATAACCCAGAGGAGGTTAAGTAGTAGTGTTGAAGAGTAAGTGGTTGTTGGAGTTCTGTTTCTGCGTGTTACGTAGTCTTTGCCGGCAGTTCTGCCAGACCACCAGCGTGGTATTGGACCAGCTTGTCATCGAAAGTCAATAGGAATGAATTTACCTGTTCACCCCAGAGAATCAGCACTATCCTCTTAAAAATGGTATCAAAGGAGAGGACAGGCATCGGGCTTAGATTTTTATGTAACCTTTGTTGTGTCTTCCAAAGCCTACTGAAATAAGTATCTATGGTTTGAAGTCAGGTTTGGAAACGTCAGCCTATAATTTCACAGACAACACAACAATACAAAACCTATAAAATTTAGTGGAGTGTGACGGGGGTATCTGTTTCTAAAAACTGCATCCAGGACTCTCTGAAGTTGAAATTCAAGCTAGCTTAGGGAAGAACTTGAAGTATGTAATACCTTCTGAACAGTCAGCGTGCAAATGGAATAATCGTTTGTATTGATTCTAGTTGTTGTGTCCAGCAGTAAGGAGAAAATATTTTATTTTCTGTACTAGCTTTTATTTTTCTGGAGTTAAACAAAGGCATGATCTGGCCATGGCTATTTTACTCTTGATGTCTGGCACGTTCTTTGAGCTTAACATTAGTCTGTGAAGGTATTCCAGAATATAACATGGTTTAAATGTTTGTGTAAATTCATCAGTGAACAGCAATAAGGTAACAAGTGCATTGTTCAGGCTACCATCCCGTTGTGATTAAACTGTGTGCCTATGCGTACACACGATGCCTTATTCCAAAATGTGCATGTGAGATAAAAGTTAGAAAAAAGTTAAACTTCAGTGGGAAAAAACCTGTTCCTTTTTTTTTTTCTCCTCTGAAATTCAATACCTGGACTACCTTCAATCTGATTGTACAAACTTTTAAGGTTGAGGGAAGTAAATCCAGCAAAGTTTGAATATATAAAATAAGCAGAAGTAAGGGAGCAGTTCTCTATCTTGGGATATCCCAGCGTAGAAGTGTATAATCACGTGGAAAACTAAATTTCTTCTTCCCAGGAAAATACAGGGCCCAGCTCTAGTCTGGCCTTTAAACTCACCATTGAGAGAGATGATCTTGCCACAGGTTGGCAGAGTTGTAGATGGAGGATTTCCACATTTTGAGAAAGAAAGGAAGTTGTTACTGGCTGTTGCTGGTGGTGTTTGCTGGGATTTAGTGAGAAATTTGGGGTATTAGCAATGCTGCTAGTTAAGTAGCCAAGGCTAGTGTAATAAATTCCTTATCCAAATCTGATTTAGATGTTAGATTATTTTTTTACAGTGCCTACTGATAAGCTAAGCATCTCTTAGCAGATCAGCTTTGAGAAGACTATGAGTATCAGAGGCAGAAAATGATGAGGCAAAGCCCTCATTGAATTGGAGATGCCAATCGCTAAAATAAAGATGATAAAAAAAAAAAAAAAGGTCTAAAAGGTCTAGAGGTAGCTGACTAGTCTACTTGTCCCATAGCTGTCACCTCCACTATAGTTACGTTTAGTAAGACTGTTCCTCACTTTGGCCATGCTGGGTCAGCGTGGACTCCTCACTAACTGAAGAAGCTCAAGACAGGCAGCGGTTATGATGTTTATGGCAGTAGCATCACTTATTCTCTTCACCATACCCCTTGCTGTAATTCCTAACATCTAAGGCATATTTTTGTTCATTTCTGTCTTGTCCATTTCTGTCTTCATTTCTTGTTATCTACCTTCAACACAGAGGTTAGGGAGGTAGGAGAAGGGACTAGGCCACCACGCAGGCTGGGTTTAGCATAATGTGTTTATCCCGTTTTGTGTTGCTTGTATTGGCGAGTGTTTAATATATTGTCACCTGCTGAAGTTCATAAAAAAGCTCTGAAGACTTCTGTAGAGATTCCACTGTTTATTTTGAGGTTGTTTATCTAGAATACAAGTCAGGATTGATAACATGTGAAAGAAAAATAGTAGCTGTGCGTGCCACTGAGAGGAAGATCTGTGGGGAAGGCCATTAGATGACAGCAAGCAGTAGATGCATGTTAACGTGAGGATGAAGAACAGGAAAACATGAGGATGTTCCAAGAACATCTTTCACTATGAGTTTCTTCATCCAAGAGGAATACTGGGACAAAAATGGATTAATTTAAAATGATACTTGACAGATTACTGAAAGTATTATGTGATGTGGTTGTTGAATGATCCAAGAGATTTTTGAGAGAAAGCTCTATGAAAATTATCTGTAACCACTTGGGCCAGCACTGCGTGATCAACAACGCTAACGCGTTGGCGTTCATGAAGAGGGGAAAAGGCCTTTATGCGAGGCTGCGGTGCGACCTGACCTGAAATGCTCTGTATGACCTTGTTCTTTGCAGCTTGTAGTTAATGTTGTGGAACTGGAGGGGATTCTGCCAAAGGCCTTGCTAATGATGAGATGATTTATTTATTCATTTGGCTTCTGAGGAGAAAAATCAGACATTGGGACTGTTTAGTGTGGGGTTCAGGCTACTGAGACGGTCGGGGCTGCAGCACTTGCCCTGTGAGGGGACCCTGGGGGTGGTTCAGCCTGGAGAAGTGATGGCTTTGAGGGCACCTGACAGCAGCCACCCAGCCTGATGAAGAGGGAGGTCAGTGAGGAAGAGCAGCCACGCTCTTTGAAGTGGTGTGTGATGGGAGGAAAGATGCAACGAACACAGATTGAAAGAAGAGGTGTTTGGACTAGCTGGAAGGAAAGACGCTCCCAGTGAGGACCTCTAATCAGGAAAACGTGATGCCCAGGGAGATTGTCCTTTCAAGACCAGGCGGGCTCAAACACTGAGCAGCCTGGTCTGGCCTCACAGCTGACCCTGCCTTGAGCAGGGGTAGGACTTCAGACCTCCAGAGGCCCTTCAACCTGAATTATCTGTCTATATCCATACCTATAGAGAATCCATAGAATTATTCTATGGCCTGTGGACTCTAACCAAAAAAATATGGCAAAGAAAATTATTAACTACAAATATAAGGGAAGTCTTGAGTTGATAACATCTTGAGAGGAACCAAAGAAAGTGGACCGAAGCGGTTTGTTTTCGCTTGGAATAAATTTTTAAAAACGCAGGATATTGCTAGTTTGATGCTACTAATCTGAGTAGCAGCACAGATTACGCTCTGCTCTCATAATTACTTTTCATTTTAAAGAGTATAACAGAGACCTACTAATAAGTTTAATTGCCTGTTTTAGTGATAAGTAAAAATATATCTGAGATTTCTTTGGGTTTAGGTAGCCTCACAGAAATAAAGTAAACGGCTGGCATTGCGGTCTGGCAGTAAGACCGTAGCTTCCCGAGGGTACTTTGCTCCAGAGTACTGTGTCTACGTGTACCCACTCATTTGTTTAGCTCTGCTGTGCAAAAACAAGCATTAGTTCTACAATTCCTGGGTGAAACTGCTATAAATTTATTAAAAAGTAAATTGTGTGTGAAAGCGTAAATTATTTTAGAATAGCTAAAGTTCAGATATATTGAAGATATTGAATATTAATCAGCTCCCTTGATGAATGGTTAGTTTTATATGGGGACCTATTTTTATGAACATGAAGATATGTCCAAGTTAAAATCAGGATTTTCAGCAGGTGCTAGTGAATATTTTTATTTTCGTTTAGTTTACTGGCAAAGGAACTAGCACTAATATGTTAACACTACCTCAAGTAGTTACCTACACTATGGTTTTAAGTGATCCAAAAGCTGTTGACACTTAATTGAATTCTTGGCTTGTTCTTAGAGGTCCCTCATGACCACGATTCAAATTTAGCTCAGCTGCAGTTTTTTCCCCTGGCATTACCAAAAGCTAACATTTGGATAAGCCTGAGTATCGTGCATACTGGTTTTAATGTATGATTAAAACTAACTAGTGTTTTACAGCACAATTTCTTGACTATAGGGGGGAAAAACAATTCCAGAGCTGCTTTGATGGAAAAAAGAAAAACTAAAGAATGAACTCAAACTTGCCTAATGAACCAAAAAAAAATTAAATGTGACGGATTGGAGACTATTGGAAAGACAAATGTGTATCTTGTTGGGAATTGTGTCACGTGGTGTAAAATTTGAGTAAAACATTATTACCTGATGATGATAGAAAATTAATATAACTTTCTCATGGTGTTCCTTGATAGAAGTATTGTAATATTGGGTGTGCATCCAACTGTTCTTGCCTTTTATTTATGGAGTTTTACAGCATTAACGATTAAGGTGTTCTGTAGACCCCTAAGGTTATGTGTTAGACTGAGCTGTAGCAACAGGTCTGATTTTTGCATAGCACAAGATTTGAAATATAGCGTTAATGAGAGTCTTATTTGTATAATTATTGTTTAACTAGAAAGATAAAATTATGCCATGGCTTCACCAGTTGTCGTTGCTGATTGAGGCACGGCAGCCTCCGGCTGGAAAGAGGTTTTCATTGGAAGTGACAGGTGCCACAAGGTTTATGTAGGACAACCTCAGCCTTGTCCTGGTTAGTTTGATAATGTTTGCCTTATGGATGTTCAACCGCTGCATTTCCTGCGTTAGAGCCTTGTGTTACACCAATATTACTACCTGTGCTGCCTCAACTACAAATTGGATGAACAGCCAGTGACACTTTTTCAATATTATTACATTAAACCAAGTGGATTTTGATTGATAACCTAATATTCAACTAATGCAAAACATCAATCATGGCAAGTATATTAATTATTTAATATTGCAGTCTAATTCAGAAATCGATGTGCTGCATGAGGGGAAGGGAAACTCGCTGTTCCCAGAAGACTTAAGACAGGGAATGATTAAAAAAAAAAAACCAAACAAAACACCAAACCCTGCTGTACTCTTGTGTGTTAGTTCGATACAAATCTTTATTCATTTGCCAATAATCTCTTTGCATTTTCCACTTTAGGACCTTTTTTATCAGTTTTGAGACCTATAATTGAATTAAGTCTGCTTTCAGCACAGGGCAAAAGGAGTTGCACAAATATTGATGGAGTCATGACAGGGACAGCACAGGAGACCGAGCACTAACAGGTTTTATACCATCAGTTGGGAGCTCCTCGCATCAGCCGCTTGGATCCTGCTTCCAAAGTCATTACATGCTTTAAGGTCATTTAACACCTCAAAAATAGACGTGGGAGGTGATTTCTAGTTAAATACTGTTTGGACTTGAATAGTAAGTTCTTATTCCAAATGCAAGATATTGGTGTAGGGAAAGTGCATCTTTTTCCTTTGCTTCGTTCATGATACGTTCAAGTAGGACAAAAAAGAGTGGCAGACTTTTTTGGAAAGCTTTCTCTAAAAAGTCTAAAATACAATACAGCCAGGTTGTAAAATATGTAATTGAATGTAGCCTTATTTTCAGTACTTAGTGAAATTTCATACTTCACATTATGCCTTACACAGCCTGCACTGAGTATTAGAGAGAACGCAGTTGGGGTTTTTGCTCCTGTGGTTTGATACAGTTGAATAATTTGTTGAAAAATCAGTATTATAAATATAAATACGTACTGCATTGTATAGTTCAGTAACCGAATACCTGAAATGCTTGTGGGGTGGTTTCTCCTAGCTAGCCATGGTTACAGCCCATCTTCCCCGAAAGGCACAGTTAGGTCTTGGGAAGCCGTACAGCCTGGAGGCAATGGCAGCGGAACCCAAGCTCCTTGTGTAGTGCCTTGGGATTTGGGGATTTCTTAATTTGTTTTCCTTTGGTTTTCTTTCAGGTTCTCTTTTTTTACATTAGCAGGATGTGTTAAGGATTAATTTTCACTCTGAATTCTCTTTGCTTTTCCATTTTTTCTACTTTGATAGTTTGGTCTGGTTTTTTTTGTACTTTATGCGACATTGCTTAGTTTTGTGTCTGTACGTTTGTATATTTTTCAGCTGTCAGGAGGCAAATGCAAAGTTTCGGTGTGGCTGCCACGACCTAGTTAGTTAAGACATGATTCATTCATTCCATCACCTTTGTAAAAAGTCGCATAATCTTACTATTAAAGTAGCAACAAAGCAGAACCATGAGCCACTGAATGTGGATTTGATAAGCAGCATTATGCACTGTCCTGTTTTATGAATTCCAGTATGAATAGGGGGATAAGTATATTAAAAATGTTGTTTTAGAAGTGAGTGTCCTCTTGCATTGCTACGGTTTATAGCAATTTCAGGGCAGGTAAAATTTGAGGGTTTAAATAATTCTGTAGTTATGCATTAGGGTAATTGATACTTTTTATGTATTGTGATGATTAAGATATTAAAAGTAAAAATTTTACATGCTCGAGAAACTACCTGGCTTTGACATTTCTGAGTTAAACATAAATCATTGTAGACAAGGGTTTAGCAACTATTTAGAACTTTTGTTCTTCTGTTACAGGGACTCTGGAAACATCAAAGCTGGATTAGAACATCTGGTAAGTTTTAATTTTCTCTTGAACATTTGCATCATCTTTGATATCTGCATTCCAAATGAACACTTTTGAATGAGCTTTGAATACCTTGAATTGAGAAAGTCAACCATTTCCCAGAGGGTCAGCTTACTGTTATTGTGTGAAGGCACTTACATTTTCATTTATCTTACCATTTCAAGGGAATTTTAATTTTTTTAAATTACTTTTTTTGATGTAGAGATGAAATAAAATGGATTGCAATCCTTGGATTGATGATTGCCTTAATTATAAACAAAAATTGTTTGGTGTTGGATTTTTTGGCATATCCTGATCTGAAAACAACAAACTTGTGATAAAAAAAAAAAAAAGACACACACACACAATCAAATATTGCATGCATAAATATGGTGTGTTTTAGTAATTTGAAGTCTTTGAAAGAAGTGCACAGCTTTGTTTTTTCTCTTGTCTTTGCTTTATGAATAATGTATTGATTTAAATTCCATTCAGTGCTGCAGTATAAAATAATAACTGAGATGCAAAATATTTTTTGTTTAAGTAAACATATTCAAACCACAAGTGATGGCAAGGCATACTTAGCATTAAAAACTAATCAGTTGATCAAAAATGAAAAAATACAATATTGTCACAAGTCTGAAGCTCACTGAGCCTCGGATGTTAGTATCAGCAATCAGCAGAACATTAAGTAGTTCATCTAAACAGATTATTAAATCCCATTAAATCAAAATATTCACATTAATGGCACATCTGTCAGTATATCACGAGAAGTGTTTAAATTCATGTTTAATTTTTTCAGGTAATAGCTAAATAATATATACTGTTCCATACTGCTATTAAAATAAAACCTTATCACAATGTAGTGCGTGAGCATTTGAAAAAAATTGCTTTTCTGTTGTTACTTCCCATTTTGGGAATCACTTGGGAAATATGATTTGTAGGAGCTTGCGTACCAATATCTTCTTGGAGTCACGGCGGGATGAAAAGGATGTATATTCTGGCACAGTTGTCAACAGTTTCCCCTTTATAATGGTGGCATATTAAATGTTCCATTGCAACTAGTATTTTGAATCTGTAAATGGAATAAATAGCTGAGTGTTATGAATAGTTCTTAGAGCAGTTTGAAAATTAATCTTGTTTCCTGGTTTCATTGGTATCTTGCATGCTAGTTGGATCTCTTAAATAAATTTTTAAAATGTTTCATTCCTCTGCTGGTGTCAGGTAGTTGTAATCTGATGGGTTCAGAGAATTT
The DNA here is from genome assembly GCF_011004875.1 of Balearica regulorum gibbericeps. Lineage (NCBI taxonomy): Eukaryota > Metazoa > Chordata > Aves > Gruiformes > Gruidae > Balearica > Balearica regulorum. Next base: position 27,258,057 of record NC_046192.1, on the reverse strand, counting down.
TTCTAATGCATTATAAAGATGCTGCAGTCTTGACAGATGACCATGGCTGGTACTTTTTCTAAATTGGGAGTGCTGCGGTAGCTGGAGCTGCAGGTCTGATTTATAACGTCAGGTGCAGAAGGAAGAGGCTCTGTGGGCTTTGAGTAGCCTGGGGTGGGGGGGTGGACCAGGAACGGTGTTCAGGAGTGTTTGGGGTTCGCTGGGATCTGGGGGGAAACGCACTGGAGAGATTCTCTTCAGGGTAACGATGCCTTCAGTTCTTGACGAAGTAACTCGCTATATGTTTGGATAAAATTTTGTCTTCATTAAACGCATTAGCTGCTTTGTATTTCTCTGAAAGATCTGTCAAAACCCTCCGGTTTTGGCATTTCTTTCCTTTTTTCCTGCGATCTTAGAAAATCTGTCATGGGAATGGGTGCTCAAGGAAATTAACTGTTTCCCAGGACACCCACAGATGGGAGTATTCGTGCTGGAAATGTTTTTTTTATTTCTCAACGTTATGTCAGACAAGTTCACAAAGACCTTTTGGACTCCAGTAAATTATAGGGATATTCCTCAGAAGAATTAAGCCACCTGATTGCTCTGGTTCTACTACTTTAAATTACTGCATCTCCAAATACTTGTAAAGAAGTCTTCCCACCCCCCCATGAAAAAAAGAATCTTTATATTGATTGGGTAATCTATTATTTAATCCCTTCTGTAACAAAGGGCGGCTGACAATTTGTGATGTAATCTTTGTGGGGTCTGTATGTCCCCATAGGTTTCTCGGCGTGGGTATCCCATTCACCTGGCTGCAGCCTATTTTACTGCTTGCCCCTGTTGAAGTAGCTTCTGTCGTCCTGGTCTCTAGCATCTAGCTACGCACGGGAGTGAGATATAGTATAACAACTGCTGTTTAAAAAAAAAAAAAAAAAGGTAAATATTTTACATATTGTTACCTGGAAATACTTCCAGTTTAAAACCAGATGCTTTTATAAACAAAAATAGTTTCTTTGTAGGTTGGAGAACTTCCCAGCAGGTCCATGTGCCGGTTCGCAGTCGGTCAGAGCTGGCTCTCCTGGGGGAGCTGCTGCTGGCAGAAGAGTTGTCCAGCGTGTCTGGCTGACCGTGCCGGGGGGTCAGCGCCGTGCTCCCCGCTGACCACCCACAGCACATCTACTCCGAAGCATTTATTTATTTTATTTAGCTAGTTAAGAAAAGAAACTGCAAAATTCTAAGCATATGGGAGTTAGTCTTGTATTCCCAAAATTTTGGTGGTTATTTGCTGGATTATGCTTAGCTAATTCCTTTTCCAAGTAACAAATATTAACAACCTGTAGAAACCTTGAATAGATGATTATGTATCTGCAACTCTGAACAGGTCCTGTTTTCTATTAATAGCTCTACTAAAAAAGAACCATGGAGCCATATGTGTGGTTTATTCATTAGAGATACCTTATTTGTGTCTTTTGTATAACATTTCAAAGCAATAACCTGCTTGTCCTTGTGGTCAAGCAGCAGAGTCTGTCCGTTTTAAATGATGGAGAGCAACCTGTCATTAATAGCTTGTTTAGCCCATCAGCGGTTTGGAAGAATAGAGTTACTGTCTGCCAAGAATGCAGGCGCTCCCCGTGTTGTGTGTTAATCAATAACCCCGGCAGGGATGGAGGAAGCTCTTGCGAAGCCGACTGTCGCAGTGCTTGTGCGTAGCTCTGCCAAGGAAGCTGCTGGAGTTCGCTATTTACACTTCTAGTTGCATCATGTGTCATAGGTAGTGTATATCAAAGTCACGAATTGGTTAACTAATATTGGTTAACTCCATCTGGCAGCCCTTTGGGTTTTTTTTTAAGAGATCTTTGGCAGAAAAATTTGCGTAAATGATGAAACAACAAAAAAACCCCACCCCAAAACCCCTACCGAAGAAAAGCTCCCCTCTTTTTTCCAGAAAGTGTTAATACTTGTTTAGTCGGTATCACTATCTTTTTTTTTTTTTTTTCCTGGAGCTTGGTTTCGGTGGTCGACCTCTCACTGATTTTCCCTGGCTTAGTTTCAGACTTGTGGTGATTACGGCTCAGTGGTCCTACTATGGCTACTGGACAGCAATGTCTAATAGAATTGTTGGCTTTCTAACGAGCTATAGAACCAAGCAGCCAATTATTTGTGTTCACAAACAATTAATTAACACTCTTAATATGAGTAATTATGTTTATCTTGGTATCCTGGCAAAATTCCATGCTGGTCAATTATATTCTGCAAGCTTGACTTCTCTCTTATTGAAGAAGTGTCAGGCTGAATGGATGGTTGGGGTTTTTTTTCTCCTATTGAAATTGTATTTAATTGAAAATAAGATTTTTCACAATTTTTTTTAAAGGCATTTCTTTCTCACATGTCCTTTCATAAAATGCTAATCATCAAAACCTGAAAAAAAAAAAATTTCCCTTAGAAAACCCCCGCGGGATTCTTGGGGAGTTGTAATTTTGATGCCCATTCTTAGCTTTTGACCGGATTCCCCTCCTGGGTGAGATGCCTGGTGAGGCACAGAGAGGATGGTTTTAGCCCAGGAGATAGCAGGAGATTCGAGGAGAAGGGGAGCATGGCCATGGGGTACGGCAACGGCAATTTAGCATGGAATTCACTTTTTCTGTCGTGAGAAGAGAGGGCGTTCTGTGAAGTCCCCCTGCTCCAGCGCAAGAATAGACCCATGGGCAAGGGGTGCGCGGGTCGGGTGATGGGTTGGCTGAACGTTACAACTTCCTTTTCTTCCCGTTTGGGCAATGGGATTAGTACAGCCCTACGATGGGGCAGGAATCTTGAGCCTGGAGCCATCTACTTCTGGAAACAGTTGTGCAGAAAGTCTTCTGAAGGTGGGAAATTATCATGAAATAAAAATGTACGAGTAAAATCTTTTCCTGTCATCAGGTAGGTAATCAGACCAGTGGAAGGGAGTTGGTGCCCAAAGGTGCTCGTGGTATCATAACCCTTGTAGATGTTAGTCTGTAGCTCGTGATGTCATGAGAAATGTCGATGCGTGCGTTTCTAATTCCTGTCGTTCACATCTCTCATTGATTGCATACGCGTAGAGTTAAGGCATTTTACATACAAGGTGGTTTGCTTATATAAACTTTTCAGAGTCCCTGCTTTGCTCTTTGTTCAGGTAAACATTAAACTTGAGTCTTCTCGGTACTTTCCTGCATAAAGGGTGAGGGATACATAGGCGATTGCTTTTGGAATGTCAAGTGTGAGAACACAGCCCCTGCTTGTCTCTTCCTGGCAAGGTTATGATAATAACTACTAACCTTTTGGAAGTTTTTATAACATTTTAAGCATTTGTAGAAATAAGCAGGTTAGGGCCCTCTTATAAAATAGTGATAAATATAGGTTGCACAAACAAATTATTATTTGTAACTGATTAACTGTTTGAGTTAACTCCTACTATTTAGAATATAAATATTTCTATTTATATAGACATACACTGAATTCCGCTGTTGGATTTTTTAATTTTGTTTTTTGTCCAAAATGTCGTTGACTAGCATGAGGTTACATCCAAAAACATTGCGTTCTCCAAAGATGCAAATACATAGCTGCAAATGAACACAGAGGACCTGAAGGTAGCAGGAATGTGTTCCTGTAAAATAAACATTAGATGAGATGGAAATAAAATTTTATATATGTTAAAAAATATTTAAGTATCTTAAATGTCAGTTTTATCTAACATATGGAATAGAGATGATAGTTTTCATCATGTTCCATCTACCATACTAAAAAAATGCAGTCGTCAGAGTTCATAAAATGGTTTATGCGCATCACACAGTCATGGAAACTGTTACTCCCGATTAAAACCACACCGTACAGAGCGGAGAATTGGGCACGTTTAGTAAGCTTTACATGCGGGCGCTCACATTTTCAAAGTATACAGTACATATGATTGATCCAACTTATTTAAACGGGATTTTTTACGTTTGCCTTTTTTCAAAGTAGGTGGTGATAAATAATAGCCTTGACTATAATTTGGTGGCAGTATTCTAGTAACCCGAACCAAACCCCCCCTCTAATTTTCATCGCTTACTAACAGGTGATAGTTTCACTTGGAGGTTGGTACCTATTACTGTCAGAGTATTCTTCTCAGTGCGGATCCGCAGAATGAGTTTTCCTGGCAGGTCCTAGTTGTGCTGAGCACGGCCTGGGGTTTCCATGTCAAGACGTCGGTCCGAGGCTGAGACTGGGAGAGTGAAGGCCGGGGTGGAGGTCTCTTCCACCGATGGCCAAAATGGCGTTTGTGTACGGGGCCGTACTCCAGGGACTTCCACTGTGGTAGCCTGAAGAGCCCCTGACTATGTCCCCAGCCCTCCCCAACATCAAGGATGGCAGCAGCTTGGAAGGTGCTTTTTGAGGAGAGGTGGCAGGGCTGGTGGTGTCCCCTGCTGAGAGGGACCCCCTCCTGTCACTGACCTCGGGAGGCTTCGCTGGCTGAAAACTGGCTTCTTGACGCTGCGGTGGGTGGCCAGGACAGCATCTTAGACACTCGCCCTCCTGTAAGCAGCAGCAGACCATCTATCGGC